>NC_135666.1:49182335-50382335 GCF_964188315.1 Podarcis muralis | reverse complement strand
CAGAGTCTTGGAGTTGCTGATCAGAAGGTCGGCGGTTCAAATCCCTGCAACGGGGTGAGCTTCCGTTGCTCAGTCCCAGCTCCTGCAGTTCGAAAGCATGCCAGTGCAAGTAGATAAATAGGTACTGCTCCGGCGGGAAGGTAAATAGCATTTCCGTGCGCTGCTCTGGATTGCCAGAAAACGGCTTAGTCATGCTGGCCACATGACCCGGAAGCTGTACGCCGGCTCCCTCGGCCAGTAAATTGAGATGAGCGCCGCAACCCCCGAGTCATCCGCGACAGGACCTAATGATCAGGGGCCCCTTTAAATTTAAACTGAAGCTTGTTATTTATGGCCAGATGATGTGCCATTCAATACAGCGAGGTTGGGTACCGAGTAAGCATGTTTTGGGTTATAACTATATTTAATTCTCCATGTGTCGAATCTGCAAGGGAGCCTCTGGTGACAACTACAGTCGATGCAGAAAGTGGTTACTAGTCAATTACCTTATGGATGGCCATCACTGAGGCAACACAGTAACTCAAAAGCGTACAAAAGCTGAGGTGAAGGGAAGCTGTCGTGCCCGGAAGCAGCTGCCCATATTCATCCCCCAGCCAGGAATGCAAAAAAGAACAGCTCTCTTGTGCATGTTAAAGAAGCACCAGCCCAACTTGCAGACATGCCTACTCGGGAGTAAGGCTCCTATAAAAGTGGGTATACCACTGCAGCCTTACTGGACTGAAACTTTTAAGAGGCTAACCACATCCTTGGAAACTTCAGGCTCAAATGTTGCTTTCTCTTGGCGAATGTTTTCTTAATTCAATTTTGCCTTTTAATTTTGCTGCTGCCACGTGCTGCATTCCAAAGACAAGCTGCACGACTAAAGCAAACAATTATGTACTATGTATTTTAAAAGGTTGCTCTGCCTTACAGTGTTAACCTTGAGATGTTTCTTCGTTGATCTAAAAACCAAAGCTCTGTGCGTGCCTATAGGTTCCGAAAGATGTTCTAAACTTAATTTCTTGGGAGCTTGATTAGATTTCATTAGTGGTTTTGATTTAACTTCACAGTGATCTGAATATCAGGGGAAGATTAGCACCGAATCGTATTTTTTTTTTACATTGCAACAATTCCAGTGGCGTAATTTCTTTCCAGCGTATTATGAGGACTCTGGGTGAATGATGATCATTCGCAGATGTTCACCAATATGGTTAAAGTTGCAGTCTTAAGCAAACCTTTTCTGAAGGGCAGTTGCCCCCATCCCAGCCCCTTTGCCCACACAACCATGTGCTTCACTTCCCCACTGGTGTCAACGATGGAGCAGCTCTGCAGACAGATCTCCACAGAAGGTTCCTCTTCTCAATATTGAAATGAGAATTTTTGGTCCCTTTAAAAATCAATGAGACATAAGGCCCCTACCTTAAAATGCAGGCCTGCCCAAGTTGTGTCTATGCAACATCCAAGAGCCCCCAGGTGTTTGGGAACTTAATGTCCCTGCACCATAGCTGTCAATGTTTCCCCTTTTTAAAGGGAAATTCCCTTATTCCGAATAGGATTCCTCACAAGAAAAGGGAAAAGTTGACACCTATGCCCTGCACCAGCTAAAGGGCAAAAGATCCTCTTACTATGTTTCAGAATAGAATGCCTTACTGGGTTAAGGCATTGGAAATTTAAAAAAGAAATCAAAATTTGAATCGTCCAATCCTGAAACATGCTGTACACAGCAAAAGTCTCACACTGATGCTTAGAGAGACCTATCAGTAACAGAACTGAGAATTGGGGAAGACGCATTTAAAAAATAAATAAATTATTTACTGAACATTGTATTGTTGTCAGGATGTCATCTTCAGACAAAAGCCCCCTTCAGATGAAACAATTCCATAAGATAATGGGCTAAGGAATTGGTCAAAGCAATTTTAATTTATTTAATGCACATGCCTGTTTAATGTCCCTAGCATCCATGGCGTTGTAGTTTCCTAACATCTATTCCATGGTACGTTGCGTTATCCCCCATCCTCTCTCTCTCTCCCCTTGGCGGAAGGTTTTTATCTCTCCCTTTTCTGATACTATATAAACCTTTGTGAATTCTCCGTTTCTGCAGGAAATTCCAAACCTCTCCCTCTTCATCTCTGCTCAAGGCAACATATCTTGCTTTGGGTGCCGACTCTCTGACAGGATAGGATCTCCATTTTCCAGTCAGCCATTGACTAATCCTTACTTGTCATTGCCTTTTTTGTATTTCTTCTCCTTCTTCGTGCCATCCTGCCGATCTAATCCTTAAGCCCTTAATCGGACCAAACTTTCATTGATGTCAGCAGCTCTTTTGTCTGGATAACAACTGCCAAAACCACTCCCCATAGCTGCACCGCTCTGGTAATATTCGTAACAGGGAGCTATAATGTCTGCATGAATTTTTTAAGAAGCCTCCCATTTACTACAATGAAGAAAACTATATTATGGTACATCCAGCACAGGGGGGGAAATGCCGATAATTTCTTCTTCTTGCTTCTGAATTAAACACATTTGTTTGACTAAAAAAAATGTGTTTCACTGCAAGAACAGGCCACTTACAAGTTAAGATACTCTTTTCAGTGGTGTAAGTGGCTTAACAACAAACTATTCGCTGTAAAAGAGACCTTCTTCCAGCTCATTCTGAGAACGTTTCTTTATATTGAGCACTGAATACTTTTATATTAGTTTCATTCTCATTAACCCTTGTTAAACAATAATGAGTAACTGTATAGTTTTGCAAATACTGAGAGTGGGAACGTCTTGAACTTGGGTCAGTTTTTCATGATCCACTGCAAATACCTTCTGAATATTTATATTCTTTATTTATATTCTGTATTTATATCCTTTCTAACAAAATATTATTGAAACATGAAAATTTAACAAGAAAGGCTGAAAGCAAGAATGTATACCTTTTTGTCCTCCCATGTTTATTATTGGCAGGATCAATAAAATTATACATTGTTTTGCCCTTGGCGGTTGGGGCTAACACCTCAAGCCACAATTCAAAGAGGGCTTAACAGAATTTCAAAATATTATGGGCAGTATGATTTTGCCATCTTTATTTATACACTGTCCATCTGACTGGGATGTCCCAGCCACTCAGCACAGCTTCCAACATATATAAAAACATAATAAAACATTGAACATTTTTAAAAGAAAACTTCCCTATACAGGCCTGCCTTCTGAAGGCTCATGGGTCGGATAACTCCATACCCTCCAACATTTATCTGATGAAGATAGGGACAACCTACCACACCATCCAATATTTCTCTGATGAAAACAGGGATGTCCTGAAGAAAAGCGGGGCATTCTGGGATCGGATCAGAAACCAAGACGGCTTCTGTAAATCCGAGACTGTCCCTGGAAAATAGGAACACTTGGAGGGTTTGAGTCATTGTTTTGCTCAGTGTACTTGTGAAGCCTCGACCCAGTATATCTGAAGGAGCGTCTCCACCCCCATTGTCCAGCCCGGACACTGAGGTCCAGCACCGAGGGCCTTTTGACGGTTCCCTCCCTGCGAGAAGTGAGGTTACAGGGAACCAGGCAAAGGGCCTTCTTGGTGGTGGCACCCTCCCTGTGGAACGCCCTCCTATCAGAGACAGGATTTTTTGCCTAGGTTGTGGAATGCCCTGTGACGAAGGCCCGAATGGCAATTTTGCTGCCCTCCTTTCCAGTGAGCAACCTTTTGAGAAGGCTCTTCACCTGCATTGCTTTTATTTTCTGTTCCAATCTGTTTCCTTTTCGACTATTACAAATTTTACCTCACGACTGCTTTATAGGATTTTTTTTTCTTTACATAAAAAAAAGAAAGAAGAATCATAAGCTGCCTGTTCTGGCCTTTGTCCAAAGGGCTGAATGGGACTTTAAAAATAAATAATGGAACGAAATGGAATCTTTGCTTGGAAATTGCTCTTCTAGACATTTCCTGCACCTCCCCTTTGGGTTAAATCTACCTTCACAGCCCCCCAACCTCAACATCTGTCAATGGGGGATGTTTTTTGGGCAAAGCACACAGGTATACGCAATCTGTGGATATTCCAGCATAGGGATGCAGGCAATCGTTTGGGGCTGCCGCATAAATTATGCAGCAAGGCCTCCCAATTTGATGTGGCTCAAAGTACAAGAGACCTTGAATAAGGCTAAGCTCATATTCCGGAAGAAAGAGAGCCAATTAGGAGTTCTGTCAGGAGGAGGGACTTTCTTTGTAGATGGAGAACTATCCAAATAGAATGCTAACCAGACTTTCCTCTACGATCTTTGCATCCAGGGCGGTGGTGCTCAGGTTTGTGTGTGTATTAACAACGGTAAAAACCCATTAACAAGAAACCATAAAACATAAATATACAATCAAAACGGTATCAGAACAAAACCAGGAGCAGATGAAATAGTGGTGCCCAAGGTCTAAAAAGCACTAAGATGCTTTTTTAAAACTCTGAAGCAAAGGAAAATTAAAACAGTCTTGGCTAAAAAGACCATGCCGTAGGCCCCAGACCAAATTTTCTGGGGTCATACAACTGCGGTGCTGCCATGTGGCTCACCCTCATTTGGTGTGGGCAGCCATGGTAGGATAATAATAATAATAATAATAATAATAATATATTTATACCCTGCCCATCTGGCTGGGTTTCCCCAGCCACTCTGGGGTGCTTTCAACATACATAAAAGCATAATAAAACATCAAACATTATAAATTTCCCTAAACAAGTCAGATAGTTGTTTATTTCCTTGACATCTGATGGGAAGGTGTTCCACAAGGTGGGCACCACTACCGAGAAGGCCCTCTGCCTGGTTCCCTGTAACCTCACTTCTCGCAGCGAGGGAACCACCAGAAGGGCCTCGGAGCTGGACCTCAGTGTCCGGGCTGAACGATGGGGGTGGAGATGCTCCTTCAGGATCTCTGAAGATGATATCAGGGGTGTGAGAAGGACATCCATAAGGAGACACTTTAGGTCATGTAGCCCAAGCCATTGAGTGCTTCAAAGGTTAATACCAGCCTAGAAACTGATTGGTAGCCAGTATATCTTATACATCAGCTGGATAGCGCATGTGGTTAGAGTGTGGCGCTGATAATGCCAAGGTTTCAAGCTTGATCCCAATAAAGGGCAGCTGCATATTCCTGAATTGCAGGGAGTTGGTCAAGATGATCCTCAGGGTCCCCTCCAACTCTGATTCTTTATATGGCAAAGCACTAGAAAAATATATAATCGCATTAACCCATCACCCAAGTTAACCTTGCTGCCCTCTTGTGAACCGGCTGGTGTTTCCTGCCGGTTTCAGAGACCTGTTTCAGTCCGACCAGTTTCCATGTCTTATACATTACTGTAATCCACATGCTTATAAAAAAAAGCAAAACAAAAAAGCGACCTGCCTTTAAAGAGAGAAGATTGTCAGGCCAGTACTTCCAGTTCTCAACTGCTTCATTCTTGAAGCTGTAAAGTTGCTGGCGTGGACAAGCTCAGGGATATTTCACATGCTACTTTTTCTTTTTCTCCTACTGAGGTTTATCTGTGAAGGAATGGTTGTTGTTGTTTAGCCGTTTAGTCGTGTCCGACTCTTCGTGACCCCATGGACCAGAGCATGCCAGGCACTCCTGTCTTCCACTGCCTCCCACAGTTTGGTCAAACTCATGCTGGTAGCTTCGAAGAACACTGTCCAACCATCTCATCCTCTGTCGTCCCCTTCTCCTTGTGCCCTCCATCTTTCCCAACATCAGGGTCTTTTCCAGGGAGTCTTCTCTTCGCATGAGGTGGCCAAAGTATTGGAGCCTCAGCTTCAGGATCTGTCCTTCCAGTGAGCACTCAGGGCTGATTTCTTTCAGAATGGATAGGTTTGATCTTCTTGCAGTCCATGGGACTCTCAAGAGTCTCCTCCAGCACCATAATTCAAAAGCATCACTTCTTCGGCGATCAGCCTTCTTTATGGTCCAGTTCTCATCTCCATACATCACTACTGGGAAAACCATAGCTTTAACTATACAGACCTTTGTTGGCAAGGTGATGTCTCTGCTTTTTAAGATGCTGTCTAGGTTTGTCTAGGATTTTTCCTTAGGACGTCCTTATTTTCATCCGAGAAATGTTGGAGGACATGGTAGGACACCCTTATTTTCATCGGAGAAAGGTTGAAGGGTATAAACTTAGGCGACCCCTAAGCCAAGGGGATAATTAACTCTACAACCTTTAGAAGACATCTGAAGGCAGTCCTGTATAGTTTTATTTTGTTTTTATATATGTTGGAAGATGTATAGGGTAAAATTATTATTATTATTATTATTATTATTATTATTATTATTATTATTATTATTATTATTCAGTTAATATCAGCCTATAAATTGCTTAAATCCAAGTCATCAGACAAAACTGATTTGTGGATGGCTGCCAGAAATGTCTAAATGGCCTCATCACTTCTGAAACACAAGCTTCAACGTGCGAGAGAGATTTTTGGGTTTTGGTAGGCGTCGTTCTCAGAGTCATAAAAACACAGTACCCTTGAGGGTCAGCTATATTTAGGATTATATGAAAATGTTGCTAAAGAGATAACAATCATAGTATTGAAATACTATTGTTATTGTTACTGAAGCTGAGATCCAAAGAAAATAGCTCTTACATTACAGAGAAAAAATCAAAGCCAAGGCTGTGATAATGACTATGGAAAGTATTTTTATCCTTCTTATAGGTGAAAGAGCCCAGAGTCCGAAGGAAAAATACATGATAGCACGATCGTAAAAAAATCTCCTAATGCACGATAAACGCATTCCTTTGCCTGCATTCTAACTACAGTGCATTCTTCTTGAAAGGTTTGAAACAGGTTTTAAAGACTGATTAAGAGGAAATTCGGTAATCATTGACCATCATTTGTGTCCGTGCAGGTGAGATGAAAAGGAATTGGAAGAGGAGAGAAAATAAAGAGAAAGGCAAGCCAGAAGTGTACTCTGTCCTAAAAACAATCAGACTCCTACTGCAGAATCACCCACATTTTGCGTCAAGCAGGCTGAATTCTGCAGCTTCTATAAATGTTGGAAAATTGCACAATTGAGGAATTTGTTTCTGATCTCCCAAATGCAAGGATGAGCTATGAGGTTGTTGTAAATCAAATTATCTACGGCCTCTAAGCTAGCCTTTCTCAAACTTGGGTTCCCTGGTGTTGTTGGACTACAACTCCCATCATTCCTTACCACTGGTCTTCAAAGCTAGGGATGATGGGAGTTGTAGTCCGATAACATCTGGGGACCCAAATTTGAGAAAGGCTTCAATTACTGGGAATCCACCCCCCCTCAAACATGCAAACACACATTTTCCACTCACTCTGGGTCCCAAGATTTCACTGGATTTTTCACACCCCCTTGGAGAAGGTCTCCAGCTCAGTGACGGAGCACATACGTTGCATAAGATCTCAAATTCGGTTCCCAACGTCTCCAATGGCAAGAGAATTTCAAGTGGCCAGGAATGGAAAGGACCTTTGCCTGATACTGTGGTGAGTCCCTGCTGGCCAAAGGAAATTATCTACCTTGGATAGATGGATCCGTCATCTAATTCTACACAAACCACCCACACATCTGCACTTTTCAGGATACCTTTGCTTTCTTAAGCTAGAAGCATTCACAAAAGAAGTATTATATATTGATTCTACTGTATACCCATCGCTTCCACCCAAAGGAGCCCAGGGCAGTAAACAAATAAGAAAACTAAAAACAAAGACAAAGCAAAAACCTTATAAAACCTTATAAAACAGTTAAAACGTCTCCACGACCATCGTTCTGCCCGGACACTGAGGTCCAGTGCCGAGGGCCTTCTGGTGGTTCCCTCCCTGCAAGATGCCAAGTTACAGGGAACCAGACGGAGGGCCTTCTCGGTAGTGGCGCCCGCTCTGTGGAACGCCCTCCCACCAGATGTCAAAGAGAAAAACAACTACCAGACTTTTAGAAGACATCTGAAGGCAGCCCTGAATAGGGAAGGTTTTAATGTTTAATAGACTATTGTATTTTGATATTCTGTTGGAAGCCGCCCAGAGTGGCTGGGTAAACCCAGCCAGATGGGTGGGGTATAAATAAATTATTATTCTTATTATTCTTATTTAAGAAACTACAGTTAAAATCTTCCTTCCATCTAGCCATCTTGCGGTTGCCAGGAACAGTATTATTTGACTACCAAATGCCTGAGCAATCATGAACGTTTTCAAATTCTTCCTGAAATTTAATCATAATGGAGACAGGCACACCCTACTAGGGAATGCATTCCACAAGTGGGGAACCACCACAGAAAAGTCCCTGTCGTGGATTAGTGCCAACAGGGCTGCAAAAATCAATAGGGGATATTCTTCACCCAATACTCAATTATGTGCTGCCTTGGTATGATAGCACAGTGCTTGCTGTGTGGTTTATGGTCATTTTGCCCTGTTCTAGGTAGCTCAAAGGATTTGTTGTGCCCAATGAATTCTCCTTTAGCTGTTAAGGAAGCCCTACAGAAATTTGGGGTCTATATATATATATAGAGAGAGAGAGAGAAGGACAGATCATCTACAAACTGTCCCAGAAGACGGGCAGCCTAGAAAACAATTCACGTCCAACTCCCTCTAGTATCCCAAAGCACCGCTGTGTTGCATCAGGAGAAGAGATTTACACATATTGAATTCACTGTTATTACTTTGACAAATAAGATAATCCCTCGGAGCTACTTCCTGCATAATCATTTTGGCATGTTTCCCACTGACCTTAGAAACAGAGATAAGAGCATTTGAGTAGATTGAAGTCAGCTTCTTAGACCTTCCTTTGCTTGTGGACTGATAGCTTCTGGGAAATGTCATGAAGAGGGCTTTAGGGTTTTCGCTCTTGCCGTTTCAGAAATACGGCAACAAAGAAGCCCCAAAGTAAACTCGGAATTCTGTAATATGCTAGCTAAACACATAGCAAATGGCTTCATTGGCCCTTATGGGGAACACAAGAGCCGTTGTAGAGTCCTTTGTAGGTTCTCCATCGGCCGGAGAAAATAACAGAGGCCAACCAGAGAATATTGAAAAGCAAAGCAGCTCGTAAGCCTGATCTTTATTGATCTGTTGCAACAGGGTCCCCCTTCACACGCAGGAAAGGAGGAGGACCCAGAACAAAGGTGTGCCCACCCTTATATAGACATTTTAAATTCCCTGCCCTGGAGCTCAAGACCACTCCTCCATACATCATACATACATCACAGAAGGGGTGTAACCCAAGACCACCCCCCACAAACATCATACCTACATCACAGAAAAGGCGGTCTACAACAGAAATTTGAGTGCATTTATCTCCTGTCTGGCAGTTTACCTGTTAATGGTCACTTGATTGGATACCCTGGGGAGCCTGGCCAGTCTTTTATAATGATAAATACTTAGTTCCTGAGCCAGGTCACAGGTTCACCCTATTCATACACAGACATACCCTTAAGACGGGATTTGTGAATGAAAAGACAATGGAGAGGCTTTTCCATTTTCCTTTGACCTCGCAGAGAAATATTTGAGGTCAATTTGGGAGGGACAAAATGGTTTCAGGACTTTTTCTGTGGGGTTTCAGACATGTGGTTTATATATGCAGTTATGAACATTTATCTTTTTTGTGTGTGTGTGTGACCTTGAATTTTTTATTTCACCCCGTAGTGATATTTTGAAGGAGCGGGAGAAGCAAAGAAACTGCGGGGAGAGGAGGGAATGAAGGAATTAAATCAAGACAGAAACCTAAACAGAAGCACTTTACGCTGCAACATTTTGTTGTGGAACCATGCCTGTATCTTCTAAAATTACAGAAAACAGAAATATAGCTTGCAGTGTTGTTAACAATAGCAAAGGCTGTTATAAAACAATGGACAAAACGGAACTGCCCCCACACTAGGCTTCCCTGGGCCTTCAGTAGGGTTCAGTGTGTTTAAGAATGCAGTCTTAATATTTCTAGGGCTACAGACCTCTCTCTCTCTCTCTCTCTCTCTCTCTCTCTCTCTCTCTCTCTCTCACACACACACACACACACACACACACACTGCTTCTCACATTGGTCTTTACTGGGGTCTATACCTTTTAAGCCCCAACGTTCAATCCTCATCATTATTGTACCTCGCCGGAGCATCCATTTGTCCAATGAAGGAAGGTACCAATAATGAAAGACCGATTTGAAATTCTGATTCCACGGCACTGGTAGCAAATTGAGCGGGCATGCTATTTATACGGCGCTAGTTCCTGCAGAAATGGCCCCATTCACTGTCAGATCAGTGGTTGCTTCCAAACCTTTAACACTGGAAGCGTTGCTTTTAGAAACTAGCAGAGTAACTCTGCTTGGCACTTAATTACAGTGCTATATTCTCCATAAACGTCTAGCAATGCCCTTCCTCACAGGCACTATTCTCCTATTATGTTTACTCATAAATAAGTCCCGGTCAGCAAAGGCGCCATTTCTCCCCGCAACTGGCTCTTTAAGTAACGATTTCCTTCTTGCCCCATTAGTGGCTTCTGCTCATTTAATTAACTGCTTTCTGTTCGCTTGTGTGAACTGGCCCTTGATTAGTCAGTTCCTGTTCCCTGCGAATGGTGCAGCATTATTCATTGGCTGAATTTGCAATTGCCCATAATTCCCCACCCCCTATTGCTTATGATTTCAGCAGTGGTAATATCCATCATCCATAGTTTCCATTATATTTAAGGTTGCCATCTTTAATTTATTGGTTGAAACGGATTAAATTGGTTAAAACGCTTGGTTTAAAACCCAATTTAAAACAAGACACAGTACCGTCATATCCATGTTTCATTGGAAGTAATTTATATTGCATTTAATGAGGCTTACTCATGGGAAAGTGCACATAGGACCACAACCAGCAGGTAGCATTCCTTTTTTGGTCCAACATGGAAGGGAATGTGCTTTCTAAGACATATGCATGCACCATCTTAAAGGAAGGAAGGTTTTTTCCTCTCTCTTTCTAACTCTTGTTGACTCAGATTCAGTTGAATCAGATTCAACAACAACAACAATCTTTAGTACGGTCCAGAGACCCAACAAATCGTTACAAAGCAATGCACAATTCATACAGCCTACCTCCAGGTTAAACAAGCATTTTGTTCAGAATATGGGGATCATTGGTTCTTGCAACCACCGATAAAAACTTTGCCACTGCTAATGTTCTAGCGTTTGTCCGGTCTTCCAATAGGAACCTGACATAGTGAGCCTCTGATTTTCCGGGGAAAGGTACCAGCAAGGGTAGTATCAGTTCAGCCCTGACTTGCTCATATTTTGCACAGTGCAACAAAATATGCTTTATGGAACCGATGTCTTGAGCACACGAGCAAAGTCTGTCCTGGTAAGGAACTCCTCTCAACCTGCCATCCAACACTGCAGAAGGAAAGACGTTTAGTCTGGCTTTGGTGAAAAGCCTTCGATAGTTTGGTACTGTCAGGTTTTTAATGTAAGATGTTAACTTAAAGACATGCCCATATTGTACTCCTACTGCCAGCGGACTACAGACTGCGTGTGATCGAGATCGCAAGTCACTGTGTGCATTATCCCATAATCTTTGCTTTAACGTCTTTAGGGCGCCTTCATAACCCAGGTAATACAGTTGGGGGTTTTCTGCCATTTGCCGACAAATTCCTCATTGGTCAGGTGTTGTTACAAATCCTTCCCTTCAGATTCAGTTGATTAATCAACTTTTTAACCAACACCAAACTGTTTAAGGAAGCTGAATTAAAATTCAGGGAGAAACATTTGTCTACATCCTCATTGAAGGGACTAGAATAAGTCTGATCTTAAAATTGCCCAGTTCATTTTAATTAGTATGACCACCTCTCCAGCACAACTCTCCCCTTTTCTTTTGGCTTTTTGTTACACTAGAGTAAAGCTGGGTTTTATATTTATCTTTCCTGTTGGCTTAACTTGTAAAAAAACCATCGCTGCTTTTTCTCTGAGCACTTGGGATGCTTATGAAGTCGTACTCAATAAAAAATGGGTTCTATGTGACTAAGTCTGCAATCTTAACCCTGTGTGCAAGCCATGGTAAAGTAATTAGAACTTACTTCTGAGTAGACATTGTTAGGATTGCACTATGAGTCATACTCCAACTAGGCTCCCTGAAACATGGACTTAACTTAGTCATAACTAACTTACATTCAGTTATTCAGTAGGTCTACTCTGAGTCGTGGTCGTAGCCAGGATTTATGTTGGGGGTGGGGCATAACATAACATTGTCCTCTGTCTGGCTCTGTCTAGCAGATTTGGAATGAAATGTCTCAACAACAGTTGTTTTAAATTACTTTCTTTTGACCTCAGTGCTCAGAAAAAATCTGTCAAAATCTTTCTACAATTTCTACTTTTACTCATGTATTTTTATTTATTTACTTGATTTTTTTTGAGGGGGCAGCTGCCACCCTGGGTATGCCCATGCTCTGAGTATGACTTATTTTGATACAACCAGTGGTTCCCCCCCCCTAAAATAATATTTAGGGGTACTCTCATTTTTACTCAAGAAAACCACCATTTTATAGTTCCAATCGGGCAAAATAAATACAGTAAGTGGACAAAAGTACAAAGATTCACAAAATGTTTAGGGGTATGCGTCCCCCTGTGTACCACCAGAAAAAAAGGACTGGATACAAACAATTAAGAATTATTTCTGAAATGTTCAGCAACATTGTCATGAGATATTTTGTTGATATTTCACAATGCGTGAAATGGGTTCTTTAATTTTGCTCATTGTTTCTTAAATCCATTTTAAAACATTGCAGGACGACAATGTGATGTTTGTTGTAATTTTTGTCATTTCTCTGAGTTTCAAACTACTTGAAGCGTGGTAATGTAGAAAGGCAGTACAGTGGTACCTTGGTTCTCAAACTTCATCTGTTCCGGAAGTCCATTCCAAAACCAAAGCGTTCCAAAACCAAGGCACGCTTTCCCATAGGAAGTAATGCAAAATGGATTAATCTGTTCCAGGCTTTTAAAAACAACCCATAAAATGGCAATTTAACATGAATTTTACTATCTAACGAAACCATTGATCCAATCGCCTTCTCAATCCTGCCTGTGGACGGTCTGGGAATCAGCGTGTTTTTATATGAGCAGAATGTGTCCTTTTATTTAAAATGCATCTCTGGGTTATTTGTGGGGCCTGCCTGGTGTTTTTACATGAGTAGAATGTGTGCTTGTATTTAGAATGCATCTCTGGGTTATTTGTGGGGCATAGGAATTCGTTCATTTTCCACCCCAAAATATAGTCTGGCCCACGACATGGTCTGAGGGACGGTGGACCGGCCCACAGCTGAAAAAGGCTGCTGACCCCTGAACTAGTTCAACCCCCTGCAATGCAGGAATCTCAGCTAAAGCATCCATGACAGATGGCCATCCAACCTCGGCTTAAAAGCCATAAAAAGAGAATCAGGCAGGCCAGGAGCGAAGCCAACACAGAACCAGGAATGGAGCCTGAAAGCATCTCGCTGTTCGTTGGGAAGAACTGGCTTTTCAGGCGTGAACACTGGTTACCTGTCCGAAAGGTGGGGTGTTTTTGTAACTGACAGATCAGGGAAATGCTGGCTGGCAAGTCAAGGGGAAGTAGCCGAGACCTTGAAAGAAGGATATTGTTGAGAATTTATCGTGAGAATTTAGTAAAGCAGCCAAGGTCAGATCATTCATCTCTGCAGTCTGTCAAGAGATGACATCATTGCATCGCTCAACCTGGAGAGATTTCCTGTTGACAGTTTTTTTAAAAAGCAGAAAGTCATCTTCTTGAGAAAGCCCTGCCCTTATTAGTCAGTGCAAAGCCATTGCACAGTAATACAGGCCAGAGTTTGTGCTAAAGGTTTGTCCACATTGCCCGGCCCACTTTGTGGAAGAATGGGCAAGTTTTTCCTCAGAAGGGCAGCGCAGGCTGATGGCACATGCAGCACCCCAGGGTGACGTTCCCTGAGCCTCCATCACAAACTACCAGGCCTGAAAGCTCAGCTCTGTAACTGCTTCGTGTGGCGAGGCAATTTAAAGCATCATTCTGAGCAATGAAGTGTCCTGAGGCTCTGGGCTGGTCCCACTGATCACTGGGCATTCCTAGACAGGAAGAAATATATAAGACCTACATTGGCTCCCAGTACATTTCCGAGCACAGTTCAAAGTGTTGGTGGTGACCTTTAAAGCCCTAAATGACCTCAGCCCAGTATACCTGAAGGAGCGTCACTTGGAGGGTCTGAGTCATGGTTTTGCTCAGTGCACTTGTGAAGCCTCAACCCAATATACCTGAAGGAGCGTCTCCACCCCCATCATTCAGCCTGGACACTGAGGTCCAGCGCCGAGGGCCTTCTGGCGGTTCCCTCCCTGTGAGAAGTGAGGTTACAGGGAACCAGGCAGAGGGCCTTCTCGGTGGTGGCACCTGCCCTGTGGAATGCCCTCCCATCAGATGTCAAGGAGATAAACAACTATCTGACTTTTAGAAGACATCTGAAGGCAGCCCTGTTTAGGAAAGTTTTTAATGTTTGAAGTTTTCTTCTGTTTAATATTCTGTTGGAAGCTGCCCAGAGTGGTTGGGGAACTGAGGCTTTGCCTGAGGAGCAACAGTTTTCCTGGCTGTGTAGTGTGTTCATGGGTTCCTCAGATCCGATTCCTGGCTTTATTCTTCATCTCTGATTTGTGGCTTGGCCCCTTGGCTCTCATGCCCTGGCACAACTCCTGGCTCCCTTCTGACAGTGGCTCAGCCCTGAAAGTCTTACCGTCCCAGAACATCTCTCCCATGAGCAACTTCTGTTGCTCTACAGATTGAGACCATGCAGGTGTTACAAGTTCTAGCAGTGAATACCGAGCAACCAAATGAACCACAGCAGAGGATGCAGGCATACCTGTCCGTATCGCATCCTTGTTGAGAAATGTCCCTGTCCTTTGGAACATGCTTTGTAAATGGGGTTAAGGGAAACCTGCGACTATATCTCCCAGCCAACATGGTCAATATTCAAGGATGGTGAGAGCTGGAGAGCCTCAGGGTCCTCATCTCTTTTGTAAATAGTTCTAGCATTGCCTACAGTGGTCCATGATGAAATAGAAAAAGGCCCTGAGCAGTCAGCCCTAAGTCTCAAAACTCAAACCGCTTTTCATGAAAACATCTCAGCCTTATTTAGGAATGAGTGGTGCTATTACAGTGTTATCACTTGGTGGCTGGGACCAAACTTCTTTGCTATAGCGAAGTGGCAGCTCAATCAACCAGTAGATTTCCACCATGCCCATTTATTTATGTACATTTATTATTGCCAGACGTGGGTGATGCTGTGGGTTAAACCACAGAGCCTAGGACTTGCCGATCAGAAGGTCGGCGGTTCGAATCCCCACGACAAGGTGAGCTCCCTTTGCTCGGTCCCTGCTCCTGCCAACCTAGCAGTTCGAAAGCATGTCAAAGTGCAAGTAGATAAATAGGTACCACTCTGGCAGGAAGGTAAACGGCATTTCCGTGTGCTGCTCTGGCTCACCAGAAGCGGCTTAGTCATGCTGGCCACATGACCCGGAAGCTGTACGCCGGCTCCCTCGGCCAATAAAGCGAGATGAGCACCGCAACCCCAGAGTCGGCCACGACTGGACCTAACAGTCAGGGGTCCCTTTACCTTTACCTTATATGCAAAAGGGGCTTTAAACAGCTGTGCTTTCTAATGGCCTTCGCCGTAACTATGTAGCTATAGGTTTACTGCATGCTACGTAAGTTCTATGCCATATAAGGGGTTCCTGTAGAGGAGAGCGTGTTATTATTTCCTTCATTTCGTAATGTGCTTTGTAACTCATTTTTAAGCAAACGAATGTGATTTGTAATTGTCACCAAGAAAGACACGCTGGTCATTTCCACTACGGAAAGTGCAATGATAAACACAGTTATGTCGACATAAGATTCCATTGAACTCTGTGTCGCGTATGACTCAATCTGAATTCGCTTGCGAAATTAAGGTTTACAAATCCCAGAAGGGAATTCAGTGTCTAGAACTGCTAGACTTCATCTGCACATGCAGAAACTACAGTGGTACCTCGGGTTAAGAACTTAATTTGTTCTGGAGGTCCGTTCTTAACCTGAAACTGTTCTTAACCTAAAGCACCACTTTAGCTAATGGGGCTTTCCGCTGCCGCCGCGCTGTAATTCTGTAAGCTGTTTTGGTATGTCAGCTGATCCATGTGCTAAAATCAGGGCCTACATACAGGTCAGTCGACCCTCCCAGTGTCCCTATTTTCCAGGGACAGTCCCGGATATACAGAAGCTATCCTGGTTTCTGATTTGATCCTAGAATGTCCCACTTAGGATGTCCCTATTTTCATTGGAGAAATGTCTGAGGGTAGGGTATGGAGTTATCTGACCCTTGGGCCATCTGAAGGCAGCTATCTATAGGGAACATTTTAAATGTTTGATTATGTTTTTATATCTGTTGGGAGCTGCCCAGAGTGTCTGAGATAACCCAGATAGATAGGTGGGGTATATCAATACAGTTGGTACCTCGGGTTACATACGCTTCAGGTTACATACGCTTCAGGTTACAGACTCCGCTAACCCAGAAATAGTACCTCAGGTTAAGAACTTTGTTTCAGGATGAGAACAGAAACCGTGCTCCGATGGCACGGCGGCAGCGGGAGGCCCCATTAGCTAAAGTAGTGCTTCAGGTTAAGAACAGTTTCAGGTTAAGAACGGACCTCCGGAACAAATTAAGTTCTTAACTCAAGGTATCAATATTAATAATAATACAGTCGTACCTTGGAAGTCGAATGGAATCTGTTCTGGATATCTGTTCAGCTTCCAAAACGTTCGGAAACCAAAGCATGGCTTCCTGCAGCCAATTGGAAACTGTGGAAATCCTGTCAGACATTCAGGCTCCACAGAATGTTCGCAAATGGGAACACTCACTTCCAGGTTTGTGGCGTTCGGTAGCCAAAATGTCTGAGTAATAATAATAATAATAATAATAATAATAATAATAATAATAATAATAGGACATCCCAACTTTCATCGAAAAAATGTTGAAGGGTATGTGAGAAAAGGGTTGGGTCTGGCCCCAGATTCCTCTCATATTTTATACCCAGTTTCCGGGTACCAAATGCAAAGGAAAATAAATGACAGAACTAGCTTTTTTGGAGATGTGCTGAATTGAGGCCTCGGGTGCATGTGTTGCTCTGCATTGCTACTACCGAGGCCAATCAGTGTCAACTGCAGCCTGTAACAAATGCCGCCCGAAGAAGTATCCTTGAAAAGAGAAACTAAAAAATCAGCATTTTACATGGTGCCATTAATGGTATCTGACGGGAAGCTAAATAAACTCCCATCATGTATTACTAATTTATAACAAAGCACAGATAGCGTGGAGAACCAATTGCTTGGAATCAATAGAGACTTAACGACCTGTAGAGGGGGAAATAAAGCATTCTGTCAAAAATGCAGAAGGCACTAATGAAGTATGTATTAGGGCACCAAACAAGAGAAAAGAAATTATAAGAGAACCTGTCAGCATTGTAGATGGTAAAAAGGCACGGATCCATCCGAGGAGGAAGATATTTTGCTCAGAAGTCAGAGCCGGCCCAACCAGGAGGCAGGTGAGGCCAGTCCTTCAGGCGGCAGATGTCCTTCAGGTGGCATGCCCATGGGTGCCCTGCCTGCCCTACTGCCTCCATCAGCAGTGGAGAAGTGCTGCCACCTTCGGAATCAATTTTGGGTGATTTGGGATAAGATCTCACCTGAAATCACGCGAGATCCTGTAGAGTGTGCAAGATCTCACACGATTCTGGGCAAGATCTCGCCCCAAATCAGTGCAGTCTTGGGGCAGTGGTGCTTACCTGACCTCATATTTAGAGTCTGCTGTGAGTCATTGCTGCTTCCTGGGAGTGGCTGGGGAAATCCAACCAGAAGGGGTGTGTGTAAATATTATTATTATTATTATTATTATTATTATTATTATTATTGAAGGAGAGAGGAGGTGGCAGGGAGGCTTCTCCTTTCAAAGAAACAGCAGTGACTCAGTCAGTGCTTTTTTTCCTTAAAAAAATGTTTAGGGTTACTCTCATTTCCCTACTCTTATTGAAATACAGTAGTACCTCGGGTTAAGTACTTAATTCGTTCTGGAGGTCCGTTCTTAACCTGAAACTGTTCTTAACCTGAAGCACCACTTTAGCTAATGGGGCCTCCTGCTGCCGCTGCGCCACCTGAGCTCGATTTCTGTTTTTATTCTGAAGTAAAGTTCTTAACCTGAAGCACTATTTCTGGGTTAGCGGAGTCTGTAACCTGAAGTGTATGTAACCTGAAGTGTATGTAACCTGAGGTTACCACTGTACTGCCCCTCACTGAGGCCAAACTTAGATTCACAAAATGTTTAGGGGTATGCGTACCCCTGCATCTCCCCCCCCCCCCCGAAGAAAACTGGACTCAGTTGTCAAGAGGTCAGCTTTGTGCTGTCATTTGATCGTGCCATCCACTACTGATTGGGCCAGTAAGCAGTAAGATTGGGCCTGCATCATTCTGCATCATTCTGCCCGGACGCTGAGGTCCAGCGCCGAGGGCCTTCTGGCGGTTCCCTCATTGCGAGAAGCAAAGCTACAGGGAACCAGGCAGAGGGCCTTCTCGGTAGTGGCGCCCACCCTGTGGAACGCCCTTCCAGCAGATGTCAAAGTGATAAATAACTACCTGACATTCAAGAGACATCTTAAGGCAGCCCTGTTCAGGGAAGTTTTTAACATGTGATATTTTATTGTATTTTTGGTTTTTATGGAAGCCGCCCAGAGTGGCTGGGGAGGCCCAGCCAGATGGGCGGGGTATAAATAATAAATTATTATTATTATTATTAACCATGTAACAATATACCATATTTTTCGCTCTATAAGATGCACCAGACCACAAGACGCACCTAGTTTTTGGAGGAGGAAAACAAGGGGGGAAAAAATTCTGAATCTCAGAAGCCAGAACAGCAAGAGGGATCGCTGCGCAGTGAAAGCAGCAATCCCTCTTGCTGTTCTGGCTTCTGGGATAGCTGCGCAACCTGCATTCGCTCCATAAGACGCACACACATTTCCCCTTACTTTTTAGGAGGGAAAAAGTGAGTCTTATAAAGCAAAAAATACGGTAATCTGATTCACCTAATATTGGGTTGGGGAAAACAGAATTTCTTTAAAGACTCACTGATTTTATGGGACCCACAATTCCGTTCACATTTATTTATCTAAGTTTATTCCCTTCTGTCTCCAGTAGAAGACAGTTGGTGATATACACAATAACAATTCAAATAAGCAGAATATTGTGGGGGGGGGGTTTTAATGTCAGAATGATCCTCCCTTCTGCTTATGATGGGGAAAGGGGAGTGATTTAGAGCAGAGAAATGGCAAGTGGACAAAGGGTTAAACTCATCTGCACTCTCCACTGTTGGTCTCCTTTAAATTGCCCACTCCCAAAGCTGCATTTCCATAGAAACAGAAAATTGTAGGGGAAACCTCCTCTAGATGCTTTGTGAGCCTCATGACTCATTTTACAACCCTTTCCAGTTTATCGACATCTTTCTCCAGTTGCGGCACTAGCCTGGGAGTTCCCCAAATGCTAAACATTGCTAGAAGTTCAGAGAGATCTGGTGGTCCTTTTGTTTCATTTCTGTAGATTTTAAAGAAATCTGGCTGTGGTTTTTAAATCCAGAACCGACAGGGTTGCCATATGTCCAGAATTTTCTGGATATATCCAGAATACTGCAGTCAGCAGCAGTGTCCGGGCAGTGATCACCCAAATGTCCAGGAAAATCTGGACGTATGGCAGCCCATGTTGACAGTGCCTTTGTTGCCATTTCCCCATAAAATTGGTCCGAAATGGCATTTTTTTTTTTTTGCGATTTTGCCAAAAGAGCTGAACAACTTTGGACAAAACTAAAAAAAGCCCCCGCCTCCCCCAAGCTCAGCAACTTTGGCCAAAAATGCTTTTCTGTCCGGATTTTCGCTATTTGAAATATGGCAACCCTAAGAACTGAGCTTATTCACAAGTTGTCGTTTAGTCGTGTCCGACTCTTCCTGACCCCATGGACCAGAGCACGCCAGGCACTCCTGTCTTCCACTGCCTCCCGCAGTTTGGTCAAACTCATGCTGGTAGCTTCGAGAACACTATCCAACCATCTCATCCTCTGTCGTCCCCTTCTCCTTGTGCCCTCCATCTTTCCCAACATCAGGGTCTTTTCCAGGGAGTCTTCTCTTCTCATGAGGTGGCCAAAGTACTGGAGCTTCAGGATCTGTCCTTCCAGTGAGCACTCAGGGCTGATTTCCTTCAGAATGGATAGGTTTGATCTTCTTGCAGTCCATGGGACTCTCAAGAGTCTCCTCCAGCACCATAATTCAAAAGCATCAATTCTTCGGCGATCAGCCTTCTTTATGGTCCAGCTCTCACTGCCATACATCACTACTGGGAAAACCATAGCTTTAACTATGCGGACAGGAGAGATTTCCAATTACACAAGGAAGGAGTTAAGTTAGTTTGGTTTGGTTGCAAACGTAGCAATGACTGCAAGGAAGTGTGTGTTTTATACACGTTAGGAAATCCCCAATTGAACAGGCCACGCCTCTTCCTATTTTTGTATGGCATAGTGAATACAGTCAGAAGAAAGATCCCATGTAAAGAGCTGTAAGATATAGGGATTACTCACACTTACCTTTGCTCTGCTCTTTCCAGGCATGGTCAACGACCAAGTTCCTTCTCTGAGCGCCACTCCTTTTTGTCGTTGTTCCAGAGCTTTCCTCGCTAAAAACACTCTTTAAAGCTCAATCGGAGCAAATGTCAATCCGTGGAAAATCCGAATTGGTGTTTGTTCTGATTTGGCTTTAAAGAATGGGTTTTCATGGGGAAAGCTTGGGGCAAAAGAAAAGGAAAAACCCCACACTCGGACATGGAACATTAAGGCACAGGTTCCTGGAAAAAGCAGGGCAAAAAGTGTGGATAAACCCACAGGTGGTGATAGATATTAGGCAAATGGCTTGTCTCAACAAACCAATTGGGATTTCTGTGCATTTTTTATACTTTGGTATCCTGTTCCTTGATGGGTGTCCCACCCCCTTAGTATTCCCAGAAATATTCCTTAGAAATATTGTTCTTTCCATGGGAATTGTAATTTTCCCTGCTCCCTGGATTGAATTGGGAGGCAGGGGAAACTGCAGATCCCATACTCTCTGGCATAATTTCTTGCAGGGAAGCATAGATTTTATAGCACTCTCCACATGCCATTTTAATGGAGGTTGTGCACGTGATATGGGCTTAAAACACAGCAAAAATGGAAAGAAGTCCCAGCAAAAGAAGAATGGATACAAAAACTTATGGAATATGTACATAGCTGTCAACTTTTCCCTTTTCTTGCGAGGAATCCTATTGGGAATAAGGGAATTTCCCTTTAAAAAGGGAAAGTTGACAGCTATGAATATGTAGAAATGGTGAAACTTACCGGAAAAATAAGAAATCAAGATAACAACCTTTTTATAAAAGAATGGAAATGGTTTATAATGTAATATTTACAAACAAACTGTAACAGATAAGAACATTGGCAGGATTATTGTAATAACCTCCAGCTTTACAAGAGTATATATTTAAAGTAGATGAATGAATGAGCAAATTAAGTTAATTTGGATATGCAGAAAGTCTTAAAAATAAATTGAAGGAACCGCAGAAAGAGGGGGAAGGAAGTCGAGTTTTGAAATGCTAAAATGATTGTAAAATTATTGAAATGTATAAAATTGAAAATCATAAATAAAGTATATAAATAATAAAAATAAAAAGCACAGCAAGATGGTTTGCCTCCACTGTGTTTCAAACCACATTTTTATTTTATTTATCTATTTGAAGGTCGGTGGTTCGAATCCCCACGATGGGGTGAGCTCCCATTGCTCGGTCCCTGCTCCTGCCACCCTAGCAGTTTGAAAGCATGACGTGCAAGTAGATAAATAGGTACTACTCCAGCAGGAAGGTAAACAGCATTTCCGTGCGCTGCTCTGGTTCGCCAGAAGCGGCTTAGTCATGCTGGCCACATGACCCGGAAACTGTACGCCGGCTCCCTCGGCCAATAAAGCAAGATGAGCACCGCAACCCTAGAGTCGGCCATGACTGGACCTAATGGTCAGGGGTCCCTTTACCTTTTTATTTGCACATTTGCCGTACCCATCTGCATGGTAGATGTGCTTCCAAGTTGCCTGATCTCAGTGCACACCAGTGGGCAGGAATACTTTCATATGGCTAACATTCTCCAATCGGAGTGAAGCTGTATGAAGTCTCCAGACATGAGGTCTGAGGCATTGTCTCCATTATTTTACATCTACAGGGCAGAATGAATGAATGAATGTTTATTATTACGGCTAAACAGCCAGCATAGTAATAACCGGAATTTCAGGTTAATCTTTACATAAACATTAAAACAGTCAAAGTGGAATTTAACAATCAATATACTAATTAAATAGATTTAAAATAGGTGTCCAAGGAAATATGGAGCCCATTAAAAGTTGTTGTTTTTTTAAAAAAAATAGAGGAATTTGACTGTGAGCTGTCTCAATTTATGACTCGTTTGTGGAGCTGTATAATCTTTTGCTTTCTGTGACTTACGGCTATTGCACAAAATCTAGCTACATTTCCACAGTACTGATGGGTCTTCATGTGACAAAATGTATTCATATCCTGATTTTATAAGCTGAGATGTCATTGGGAGGGAAGTAATTGCTAAAACCAAAGTGGAAGAATGAATTTATGTGCTTTATACATAATGGTACAGTGTGGTGCATTGAAGAATCTCGATCAGGGTTCTGGGTTTCAGCTCCGAAGCCGAAAAGAGAAACTGCCCAGGTCTCAAGGTCTCATTGGTTTTGCTGCTACATTCTCTCCAGAACAGCACATCTGCTTGTTATGAGGAGACACATTTTAAGACCGCATTATCTATTTCCAAATTGAAACAGAACTGGAAATCCTGAATGTAATGAGAGAGACTGTTGGGGGAAATAATTTCTTGACCTGCCTGGCAAAACTGTATTATCAGGCTTAATTAGCTGGTGTGGCATGAGGTATGTCTAGCACCACCTGCAATGGGGATCTTGATAATAATAAAGGTTAACGATTCGATGCAAACCTTTAAACTAACACAGTTGATGCCAAGTGCTGCAGCTAATTCACAGAGATGGCATGTCTTGTTTTCGGTAAAAGGCTTAATGCTGGGAAGCACCGTAAACTGCTTCTTTATTGCCCTGTATACAGATGTCTCCATCTTTTTTATTTTCTGACAGGTCCTTACAACTTTACGAGGACACAAGGTTTCGGCGAGGCAAGTTGACCTATGAATAGAGGATTCCGTAGGTGCCGAAGATTGTGGCTGCTCACAGTGAAGGCCTTCAACTTTGCCCATTGACTTTGAGGGCCCCAGCGCCCACAAATATATTATTGTGGGTGCCAAAGTACCTGCAGGCCCCCTGGAGTGGACTCCAGTGGAGGATTCAATCGCGAAACCCATCTCTTTGTAAGAAAAGCACACAAAATACCTAAGACATCAGCTCTTCCCCTGTGTCCAAGACACTATGGTTTTAACAATTGCCAGTGAAGGCATCTTCTTCTATGTGTCCCTGTGTAAGTTTCAGTTAGTTTTTCTAATAAGGCTGTTTCCCATTGTTACGGAAATTATGGGGGGGGGGCACATCTTTAAAGTTGTTAAATGTTACAAATATTATGCATAAATGTATCCTTTCGACTTAACAGCTCAGGGAAGTTACCTAGCTTTAACAATCATATAAAATCAACTCCTTGGGCAGTTTCCTCCATTTCAACACTATTTTGACCTGGGGAAAAATGACTCTTTTCCCTGCCACCTCCCCAAGCCTGTGGATATGTATACACGCCTCCTACCCCAGGAAGTGCCCAGAGGTGACAATTGCTGAGCTGATTGTTGGCCAAGGAAAGCCTAATCTCATCCCCAGACTTGCCAAGGGATCCAGACATACAAAGGAAGTTCTATTGTACTTTGGGTGGTGGGACTTTAGAGATGTTTGCCTATGCTAATCTTATACCTGGGTCTTGCCCTGACTTGTCTGCTTATGCTAATCTTCTACCAAGGACTTGTCTGGACATGTTTGCCAAGGTTAAACTAGTGCAGGGGTCTGCAACCCGCAGCTCCAGAGCCGCATGTGGCTCTTTTACACCTTTGCCGCGGTTCCGGGGCGGATACTAGCGAGGGGAGGAGGCACATTGTGCGCCCCGACACTCCCCACTGTGGTGGGCGCTGTACTGGCTGTGACGTCGCATGGGGGCGGTGCATGTGTTAGTCACGCACCGTCCCGACATCACCTTCCCGCCCGCTGTCAGATCGGACATTAAGGTAAGAAACAATGTATGCAGTGTTATATTTGTTTTAAATGTCACAATGGTTTTGCGGCTCCCAGTTTTTTTTCCTTCGGAAACGGGTCCAAGTGGCTCTTTTTGTTGTAAAGGTTGCAGACCTCTGAACTAGTGTAACCCCTGTCTACGCCTCCCCTTTTGTGACATGTCAGTGATGTAGCAATGATGTAGCAATGATGCTGTACGAACTGTATTCTGGGATATGGTGGGAAAGTTTTAAAAGTCCTTGTCACCCCATCCTCGGGGTTCAAAATTCCTCTTTGAACCTGTTGCGCAATAAACTTTGGTCTACAGCTGTTTGCTCTGGTTGGTGGCTGGACTCCTTCCTTTATTCCACAGGGACCCACGGGCTCTGCCCAACCAGCTGGGGGACTGAGCAGCCTCGCACCTAGATTTTTCCGTAACACCCATACTGTCTGATACCATTGGTCCATGCTTACTCCTGACTGGTCTCTCCAGTGTCTGTCTATGATGTTTCTGGCTGCTGAGAGTAGGTGGGTTATGAGCTCTTTGTGTTGTGAGTGGGCAGTATTATCTAGGACTGTTAATGTGGTATGAGTGCAGGTCTGTGCTATAAAGGCAAACACAATGGCAAACGTTTAAATTTTATTCCAACCCTAGCGATGCGTTTTGTATATGGGAATGACTCAACACTCTGGATAACTCAGTGAGGATCCCAATCAGCCAGGTGTTAATTGGTGTCTGGATAGCACTTACGTGATGATGAAGCTAACTCCAAAGTGTTAAAGCCAACTTAAAACAATATTAGCTTTTGTTAATTGTTGAGTTTTATTGCTGAAAGGCACCTTAAAAAAAACATTGTACAGGTGGTAGATTCAGGTAGGTATCCATGTTGGTCTGATGCAGTCGAAATATATTTTAAAAAATTTAAAAAATTGTCCAGTGGCACCTTAGAGACCAACTAAGTTTGTTCTTGATATGAGCTTTCGTGTGCATGCGTGTATTGTGTGTATCTGAAGAAGTGTGCATGCACACGAAAGCTCATACCAAGAACAAACTTAGTTGGTCTCTAAGGTGCCATGGACAATTTATTTATTTATTATATATATTTCTAGGACGATGCTTATTTAATGGAGACACCATTGATGGAATCTTTCAAGGAGTTGGAGATTATGTTTATAAGTGGTCCATGTTTCACATGCAGACAGTAAGCTTGCAACAACTTGCTTCCAACAACTGGGAAAAGTCACAGTGTGGATTTCATATGCCCTTCATTGCCCGAGAAGATTTCTTCCTCTGGGGAAAATGTTTTATACTAGTACAGTCCTGATTAGGAAGTGGTTTAGGGAACTGTCACTTCCTCCTGCTCATTGGGAACCAGGGGTGCCAACTTAAATAAAATATTGGGAGGGTCCAGACAAGCCCCACTCCACATAATCGATTGCAAGATGTGGCACCCCCCCATTTGAATGGCAATTCCCATCAACTGGGGGGACGAGGACAGTTCCCTCAAATATGTAATGGGGGGGGGCAAAGGGACCTTGGCCCCTAGCAGTAGGCTCCTATGTTGGGAACAATGCATATCACCTCCCTATGACTGGGTCTTTTATTGTTGTTCAGGTCAGTTTGACGGCTTTGATGTTGTGGTTGATTTTGTTTCCTTTGGGCAGTGTGGTTTGCCAAGCCCACACCAGATCCTCTAATAAATCTGGCGTCACAGGATATGTCCACTCCAAAGAGGAATTCTCTTTCCTGCATCTTAATTGTGTTTTATTGGCTTAATTTGGCTTTTATCTGCACTCCTTGCATTTGAGTGGCATGTAGCTTAATATTTGCTTCTCGTGTGGTTCCAATGAACCTTTCTGTGCTGAGACTGTTAAATGCACATATGCTTTTCTGGGAGAGAGAGAAAAGTCCAGTTTCTTTCTCCAGCGCTAAGAATCCTGTGAGAACTCACCAGTGATGCTGTGTGCATAGCACATCATTTTCAAAATGTCACCACCAAGTTGTTGCTTAGTTGCTTAGTTGTGTCCGACTCTTCGTGACCCCATGGACCAGAGCACGCCAGGCACTTCTGTCTTCCACTGCCTCCCGCAGTTTGGTCAAACTCATGTTTGTAGCTTCGAGAACACTGTCCAACCATCTCGTCCTCTGTCATCTCCTTCTCCTTGCGCCCTCCATCTTTCCCAACACCAGGGTCTTTTCCAGGGAGTCTTCTCTTCTCATGAGGTGGCCAAAGTATTGGAGCCTCAGCTTCACGATCTGTCCTTCCAGTGAGCACTCAGGGCTGATTTCCTTAAGAATGGATACGTTTGATCTCCTTGCAGTCCATGGGACTCTCAAGAGTCTCCTCCAGCACCAGAATTCAAAAGCATCAATTCTTCAGCGATCAGCCTTCTTTATGGTCCAGCTCTCACTTCCATACATCACTACTGGGAAAACCATAGCTTGAACTATACGGACCTTTGTTGGCAAGGTGATGTCTCTGCTTTTTAAGATGCTGTCTAGGTTTCACTATAATTACCCTTGCACCTAATCAAAGGTTTTCAGCAGGGACGCGGACTTATAAAAAATATTGGGGGGGCCCGGGAAAGCTCATGAATAATAAATAAGCTCATGAATATGCAAATAAAGTGGCGCCGCCTCCTCGTGAGCGAATAGGGGAGAGCGTGCTGCGCCTATTAATCAGCTCCAAAGGAAATTGGGTGGAGCTTTTGCTCGGGAGGGAGGGCAGGAGGCATGCAGCCCGCCCCTCCCTGTGCATTTTGGGCTGGGGGAGGGGCGGCGATGGCGCTCTGCTGGAGGGGCGCCGGAGATTATTGGGGGGGGCGGAGCCCCCCCAAACGAATTTTTGAGGGGGCTCGGGCCCCCTCAAGCCCCATGGAGTCGGCGCCTATGGTTTTCAGTGAGAAAGCTTGCTAACGGGGAGGTGAGCTTTCCTCTGAACACAGCCACCCCATCTCCAAGGATTATGCTACGAGATTGCAGAAAGGTTTCCACATTGATTTCTTCAGCATCTCTTTCCCCTCCTCATCCTGATCAAACCTCGGTATCTGGCGTCAGTCTCCAATATCTCCAGACTCCTGCCGATGCCTGTCACTGTTGACAGTATTGAACTGAATGGACAGGTGGTTTGGCAGAGTACAAGGCAGTTTCCCGTGTTCCTAAGCTGCAACCGAAATTGTTTCTTCACTATCAGAAAGAAGTTGTATCTGCGGCTGACGCTCGCAATTCCCAGGTGCAAATCCTTATTAAGAAGACGCGATAGCCCCTGAAGTCGAGAGAGAAAGAGATAAGTGTAGTGGTTGCTTCTGAATGTATGGGATGAAAGCAACGCGTATTATTTTATTTTTGTGTGTAATCTTGGGAGTGGAAGAAGTAACCTATTGTTTGCATCTCTGCCAGGGTTTAGCTAGATATCTGGTCAGATAGGGCTTTTTTTTTTTTGTATGATCTGGCTGAGCTGATAAAAATAGACCTGCCTGGCCACATGGAAACTCCCCCTCTGGAGATTTGGAAGAAGTTGAATAGTACTTAAGCGGCACAAAAGCCTGTGAAATCAAACCATTAGAAAACCATCTCTGTCCCCTCCTTTCCACTGTGATAAAGAACCTGGGATGTTTCCTTTCATCCTGCACAGGCTGATAGGTGGTGAGTACTTCTTCTCACAACATTTACTATGTGGGAAGTGGGGGGGGGGGGAGAGAGAAGGAGCTCACAGGTTTCAGCAGCCCTGCTTTCTTCTCTTCCCCAATCCCCAGCCCTATTATTACAGGGGAGAACATGTGAGTGCTGATAGCGTGGGCTGGGTTTGGAGGTGTTAAACCTAATGGAGCAACGGCAGCTGGCTCCCCGCAGAATTCAGGAGAGGGAAGGAGGACATAGAAGAAGGAAGGAGGGGAGGCCCTTTCTTGTGCCCTAATTCTGAGCCGCATTTTTTTCTGACTGCAGCTGGAAACAAGAGGAAGAAAAGGTACCGCAATTATTCGCAGTGAACTCTTGATTGCAGGAGCTATTCCGCTTTCAGAAGCACACCTAGGCCTTCGAAAAATGCCTCCAGACTCCGTATTTTGCAGGAAGGATCCAAGCGCGTCCCAGAACTTTAGATTTGCATTTTTAAAGCGGATTAAAGATCACCATCCTTGCCCAACATAACCCACCTTTTGAAAAAATAAAATAATAATAATAATAATAATAATTTATTATTTATACCCCGCCCATCTGGCTGGGTTTCCCCAGCCACTCTGGGCGGCTTCCAAAAGAATATTAAAATACTGTGATACATCAAACATTAAAAGCTTCCCTAAACAGGGCTGCCTTCAGATGTCTTCTAAAAGTCTGGTAGTTGTTGTTCTCTTTGACATCTGGTGGGAGGGCGTTCCACAGGGAGGGCGCCACTACCGAGAAGGCCCTCTGCCTGGTTCCCTGTAACTTGGCTTCTCGCAGTGAGGGAACCGCCAGAAGGCCCTCGGTGCTGGACCTCAGTGTATAATAAGTGTAAAATAATAAGTTGCAGCTTGGAAACTGATAGGGACAATGGGTACAGGGGAAGGCTCCCAGGCTGGTTTAAAGGTAAAGGGACCCCTGACCATTTGGTCCGGTCGCGGCCGACTCTGGAGTTGCGGCGCTCATCTCGCTTTACTGGCCGAGGGAGCTGGTGTACAGCTTCTGGGTCATCTGGCCAGCATGACTAAGCATGACTCTGGTGAACCAGAGCAGCACACGGAAACGCCGTTTACCTTCCCGCCGGAGCAGTACCTATTTATCTACTTGCATTTTGACGTGCTTTTGAACTTCTAGGTGGGCAGGAGCAGGGACCAAGCAACGGGAGCTCACCCCATCGTGGGGATTCGAACCACTGATCTTCTGATCGGCAAGCCACACAAAGAAGGGCCTCAGAAGATGATCTCAGGGTCCGGGTAGGTTCATATGGAAAGAGGCAGGCCTTGAGCTATTGCGGTCCTGAGCCATTTAAGGCTTTATAGGTCAAAACCAGCTCTTTGAATTGGGCCCGGAAACTAATTGGTAGCCAGTGCAGTCAGACCAGGATCGGTGTACATCTGAAGTCGAATGCCTTGCGAGACAAACGTTTTGGCTCCCGAACCCGGAAGTGATTGTTCTGGTTTGCGAACGTTCTTTGGAACCAGGACGTCTGTTGTGGCTTCCGATTGGCTGCAGGAGCTTCCTGCAGCCAATCGGAAGCTGTGCCTTGGTATCCGAATGTTTTGGAAGTTGAATGGACTTCGGGAATGGATTCTGTTTGACTTCCGAGGTACGACTGTAATATGCTCAAATTGTATTGCTCCAGTGAGCAACCTGGCTGCTGAATTCTGCACTAGCTGAAGTTTCCGAACCCTACGTATAATGCATTGCAGTAATCTAACCTTGAGGTTACCAGAGCATAGAGTAGTAGTTCAACTATCCCTGTCCAGATAGGGGTGTAGCTGGGCCACCAGCCAAAGCTGATGGAAGGCACTCCGGGCCACTGAGGCCACCTGAGCCTCGAGCGACAGCAAAGGATCCAGGAGGACCCGCAAGCTATGAACCGCAGATAGCAGTCTATCACCAACATAACTAGCTGACACCTGGGGAATACTATGGGCTGTAATTAACACCAGTCTCCTTATTTTGCAAAGTGAGATGAAAAGATAGCTGTAAATTTGCACCCGAGTTGCACTCTACTCATGAAAGGCCATCTAAACAGTAGCGGACATCGCAGTCATTTAATGCACCCCAAGGAAACAACAACAAAACAAAGTCAAATCCCACTCCCAGCCTCCTCAAATCATTTCTCAATCCACAGAATCCAGTGCTTTCCAGATTACGAGTAACAGGATTAGGCAGATAAGTGTGCTTGTTTCAATATGCTCTCTCTTCACATTGTTGTTGTTGTTTAGTCGTGTCCGACTCTTCGTGACCCCATGAACCAGAGCACGCCAGGCACTCCTGTCTTCCACTGCCTCCCGCAGTTTGGTCAAACTCATGCTGGTAGCTTCCAGAACAGTCCAACCATCTCGTCCTCTGTCGTCTCCTTCTCCTTGTGCCCTCCATCTTTCCCAGCATCAGTGTCTTCTCCAGGGAGTCTTCTCTTCTCATGAGGTGGCCAAAGTACTGGAGCCTCAGCTTCACGATTTGTCCTTCCAGTGAGCTCTCAGGGCTGATTTCCTTAAGAATGGATGCGTTTGATCTTCTTGCAGTGCATGGGACTCTCAAGAGTCTCCTCCAGCACCATAATTCAAAAGCATCAATTCTTTGGCGATCTGCCTTCTTTATGGTCCAGCTCTCACTTCCATACATCACTACTGGGAAAACCATGGCTTTAACTATACGGACCTTTGTTGGCAAGGTGACGTCTCTACTTCTCAAGATGCTGTCTAGGCCTGTCATTGCCCCTCTCCCAAGAAGCAGGCGTCTTTTAATTTCGTGGCTGCTGTCACCATCTGCAGTGATCATGGAGCCCAAGAAAGTAAAATCTCTCACTGCCTCCATTTCTTCCCCTTCTATTTGCCAGGAGGTGATGGGACCAGTGGCCATGATCTTCGTTTTTTTGATGTTGAGCTTCAGACCATATTTTGCGCTCTCTTCACATACACACACCCAACTCCCTGCACTTTCTGAATTTTTCCTGGCGAGCAAAGATCCACTTAATTACCCCTTTAAAGCGCATAGGGAGAAGGATCAGGGTTCAGAAGCACTCTTGCTACTTTAGCGCTGAGCACCACGGGGGAAGACAGCAGTTTCCCCCCTCCCCTGACTTTTCCTGGTCTTCCAGCAAAGGCTAGATAGAGAGCCAAAGCAAAACCCAAAACAAAAGGGGAGTTCTGTTATCATCTGTTTCATGTTGCCAGAGAAATGAACGATCGCTATAAACTTCAGGAGGAATTAAAGGGAGAGAAAGAGCAGAGCACACAGAGAAATTATACCAGGTTATTTAATGCCTGGATAATCATGGAGTTTGCTTTTGAAATGTCCTCCTCTTCCAAAACAAGACAATCTCTTCTCACCTTTATGTGCCCCTCTCTTCTTCAATTTGAATAAAAGGCATTATTAATTATAGGGGTTATGACTGGAACCATTTGAGCTTTTCCACACACGACACAGAGGCAATCTTAGGCTTCTTGTGGAATAGGCGTTCAAAAATGAGCTACAACCAACTGCTGCTCCCTCCCTGATAAGGCCACCTGGACCAGTGGCGTAGCGTGGGGGGTGCAGGGGGGGGGGGCCCGGCCGCACAGGGCGCAACATCTGGGGGTTAGGGTTAGGGGGCGCAAATCCACGGGTTAGGGGGCGCAAATTACTTGCCTTGCCCCGGGTGCTGACAACCCACGCTACGCCACTGACCTGGACAATACATAGGTTTACAGGTGCATTTGCCATATTTACTCTTTGCATTTTTAGGCGTGCACCTAAAACAGCTTCGGTAAGGTAAAGGGTAAAGGGACCCCTGGCCATTAGGTCCAGTCATGGCTGACTCTGGGGTTGCGGCGCTCATCTCTCTTTATTGGCCGAGGGAGCCAGCGTACAGCTTCCGGGTCATGTGGCCAGCATGACTAAGCTGCTTCTGGCGAACCAGAGCAGCGCACGGAAACGCCGTTTACCTTCCCGCCGGAGCGGTACCTATTTATCTACTTGCACTTTGACGTGCTTTCGAACTGCTAGGTTGGCAGGAGCAGGGACTGAGCAACGGGAGCTCACCCTGTCGCGGGGATTCATACCGCCGACCTTCTGATCGGCAAGTCCTAGGCTCTGTAGTTTAACCCACAGTGCCACCCACGTCCCAAAAAACAGCTTCAGTATAAACCCATTTATTCCATTCCTATTCTGCTCTTCCTCCTCAAGGGGGTTGGTCAAATGGTTTCCTCTTTCTCTCTTTATATTCCCAACAACGCTTCAAGTAGGACCCAAGCACAAGAGCACTCTCTTCTTCCTTGATTCCCAGCAAACTGGTATTTAGAAACATACAGTTAATATGCTATTCTCCGTGAATGTATCTAATTATCTTTTAAAGTTGGCAGCCGTCACTGTGAAAGTGAGTTTTTCATAGTTTAACTATGCTCTGCATTCAGACATACTTTCTGTTATCTCGAGTCCCATGGGGGTGGCGGAGTATAAATAAATATATTATTATTGTTGGCATCCGTCTGTCTTGAGAGACGATGGAGTGCGCCTCTGGCGGTCAAACCGCTGGAGAATCACAGCACCTGCTGTGGCTGCAGAGGCTAGTAACTCATAACTTCTGCCTCCTTCATTGTTTTAGCAGCACCAAAGTGGCCTCTCTGGGGTGCAAGCCTGGGCAGTGAGTTTGGAGGTCCTGGGCTTTCTAGACAGCAAGACTTCAGCGTGGTGCAGTGGTTAAGAGCGGTAGACTCGTAATCTGGTGAACCGGGTTCGCTTCCCCGTTCCTCCATATGCAGCTGCTGGGTGACCTTGGGCCAGTCACACTACTCTGAAGTCTCTCAGCCTCACACACCTCACAGAGTGTTTGTTGTGGGGGAGGAAGGGAAAGGAGATTGTTAGCCGCTTTGAGACTCCTTAAGGGGAGTGAAAGGTGGGATATCAAGTCCAAACTCCAACTCCAACTCCTCCTCCTCCTCCTCCTCTTCTTCTTCTTCTTCTTCTTGGCCTTTCTGATGTGGTCCAAAGGAAAGCAGAGCAATACATTTGGCACCAGCTTGGCTACAGAAACTTTTTCTTCTCCTGAAGATGTCCCACAAGGCAGCAGGTAATAATATTGTTATCATCATCATCATCATCATCATCTGTCCTGAATCTTCCAACACTCATCTTTGTTGGATGTTGACTATTCTTAGTGTTATGAGAGAGGGAGAAAACTTATCTTTGTCTGCTTTCTCCAAGCCCCATGCCCCTTTATTCCCTTCTCTCAAGTCACCTCTTACCGTATTTTTCACCCTATAGGACACACCTTTCCCCCCCCCCCAAAATGAAGGGGGAACGTGTGTGCATCCTATGGGGTGAATGCAGGCTTCAGGAAGCTATCCGCAAGCCTTGCAAGCCCGGCGGGAGTTCCTGCGGGCTCGCAAGGTTTGCGGGCAGCAGCCTGCAGCCCGAAGCACGGGGTGCCCTCCGGAGGACGCCCCGTGCTTCGTGCAGGTGTCCGCAAGCCTTGCGGGCCCGGGGGGAGTTCCCGTGGGCTCGCAAGGCTTGCGGGCAGCAGCCTGTTCTGGGGGCTGGGGTCGAGGGAAGCTCGGGCTTCCCCCGCCCCAGCCCCGCGGCTGGGGGGGGGGGAAATAATTTTTTTTATTCATTTCCCCCCCAAAAAACCGAGGTGCGTCCTATGGGCCAGTGCATCCTATAGGGTGAAAAATACGGTACTTGCATTTTCTCTAAACGAAAAGCTCCCAAACACTGCAACCAGAACTGTACGCAGCACCCCAAATGCGGTCACACTGCAGATTTGCATTATGGCCTTAGGATATTGGCAGTTTTATTTCCAATCCCTTTCCTAAGGGATTGAAATGTTGAGAGATGACATCCGACAACATCTGGGCACCAGGTTGGGAAATGCTGTTGTATGCAAACATATGGCGTGTTCTTTTTGAACAGGAAAGGGTGTTTCCAAAGGAAGAGACTGGGAGTGGTAGACCCCTTTCTCAGCCTGCATTTTCCTAGCTCCAGATCATTTCCCCAAAGGAGCTTCCCCTTCCACAGAGTTTCAAAGTTGTGCTCGAAGAAAGGGCAGAGACAATTGCTGTGTAATGTGTAGCTTGGCTCTCTCAGACGAACTTCTGTGTGAAATCATGGTATACTGTGGGAGAAGCATTAGGTTACAGAGGGGGCCATATTTCCATTCTAAATCTCAGATAATAGAAGGTCATATTTATCTCTTGATGGCACAGAGTTGAAATGTTCAATAAGACCAAGCAAAGATACGATCTGAAGCCCATTCTTCTTGGCTTTGGAACAAATAATAAAATACTGGCTAGAGGTTGCCTGGCAGTAAACGTCGATGCTGAAAACACTGTATTTATGGCACTGTATCTTATCGCCTTATAGATGAGAGCCAAACAAGGTATCCTTAAATTGCACAATAGGTCTGCTGCCAAGGGATGGGATAAGAACGTGAATGTTCAAATACAGTGGTACCTCTGGATGCGAACAGGATCCATTCCATAGGATCCATAACACGCAACTGCGTGAACTGAAACCCAGAAGTAATGCATTCTGTTACTTCCGGGTCGCTGCAGAGCACAACCCGAAAATGCTTAACCTGAAGCGTATTCATCCCGAGGTATGACTGTATCAGGGACCGGCTTTGCAAAACCATGAGACGTCAGAGGAAGCTCTAACATTTAAATTGGGGTGCAGGAAAATTCGCCTTTTCTTTCTTTCCTTGTGTATGTAGCTCACTCCATCTTAAGCACAGCTGTCAACTTTTCCCTTTTCTTGCGAGGAATCCTATTTCAGTGTTTCCCAACCGGTGTTCCGCGGCACACTAGTGTGCCGCGAGACGTTGCCTGGTGTGCCACGGGAAAAATTAAAAAATTCGAAAGATATGCGGAGAGGCGGCCTTCAGGCGAGTTTTAATTTTAATTTTCCTTCTCCCACTTAATGCCCCACGCTCGCCCGAGCAGCTTGCAGTCCTCGGTAACCACGGCGACCCGAGGGAGGGGAGGGAACAGGGAAGTCGAGGGCGGCGGCGAGCCGCGATGACGTCAGTGGGCCGCGCCGCCTCGCCCTGGCACGGTGTGAGAGCCCCGGCTAGTGGCACGAGCTTCAGAATAAGTGGGATCCGCGTGCGCGAGACCGAGATCGCGGGTAAGGAGCTCAGCCCTGGGCAGGAGGAAGCGGGGCCGCGCGTGCGGGCCACATCCCCACAGAGAGCGAGCCTCCCCCGGCCCACCACTCCGGGCAGGTCCACTCGCATGAGGGGGCGGCGATGGCGACGGCCGGCAGCTTGCCTGCAATGCCATCCCTCGAGCAGGCGAGGAGCCCGGAGGCTACCAGATGCGAGTCCTCTTTCCCACCCTGCTCGGGAGTCCAGAGCACTTGGTCGCATTCAGGATCTAGAGTGGGGAAGCGGGGCTTGTGTCTGGGCTGGACACATTGGGCTGCCTGTGCCACTCGACCTGCGGGGAGAAATCAGGGTGGGAGTCACGACCGTGAGGCAGGGCTGCCAAGTGTGGCAGAAGAGGACACGGCCGTCGCACCTATCCTTAGGTAGGAGCTTCTTCCGTGTTGACCTGCTGCCCTAAAGTCTTGGCTTTTTTCTTGGCTTTTTGGCGGTTGGCACAGAAGGAAGGCAAGGGGGAGGGGAAAAAATTGAAACTTACACTTTCGTGTGTCCCTCCCGGCGTGACGCTGCACGCTGACGTCACGGGGCTGTAATGGTGGTGTGCCTCGAGATTTTTTTCATGAAACAAGTGTGCCTTTGCCCAAAAAAGGTTGGGAAACACTGTCCTATTTGGAATAAGGGAATTTCCCTTAAAAAAGGGAAATGTTGACAGCTGTTCTTAAGAGGTCGATGCATGGCGCTTAGCACATTCAAATGATATTCTTTTCCTCATGTCCTGTAAGTGCAGGTGAATGATTTTGGTGACTGCATTATATGTTCCTTTTTGCAATATCAACAAGTTTCTAAAATGCTATATTGTGATTACGTTGCATTTTGATGTATCAATGCATTTTTTATGTTTTGTATACGATCTGCATTTCTGGTTTTTAGTTGTTTTTATTATTAGAGAGATTGATCTGATTATGTTACTTAAAATGTGGAATTGCAGTGACGACAACCGGTAGCAGCATTTTTTCCTTTTGAATGGGGAATTTGTTTTGTATTTCTTACATTAATTCCTTTCCGTTGGGATTTGTAAACCGCTCAGGGATTTGTATTGGAGTATGAAGTGGTATATCAATTAAATTAAATAAATCCTGCAAGACCAGGCCAGTTTTGAGGCCTGGCTTTACAGGTTTCACACAGCCCTTTCAAATTAAGAACAAGACAATGGTACACCCGTAAACATGTTTTTTAAAAATATATATATTGAGTGATTGCCCCTAAAGATAGGTCTTTTTGATGAAGTTAGGCAGGAAAAAAATGTTAGTTCCAGGTTCAGGTTTTGCACAGTTCCTACAGGGCATTTATTCAACTTACCCTGTGTGATTGGAAAGCTGGTGTTCTCCTTTAGAAGACAATACTGCGCACAGAATGATTACCGTATTTTTCGCTCTATAACATGCACCTGACCATAACACGCACATAGTTTTTAGAGGAGGAAAACAAGAAAAAAAATATTCTAAACGAAACAGCGGATGTATGATTTTTGTGGTTCATGCTGTGGCCACAGACATGTGATCTGACGGTGCGTTTGGGGTAGCCCAATGCAAAAATCCTGAGGATCCATGTGGATCCATGCTTTGTAACCACGTTTTTGCACCACTGCGGCCCCAGGCAACAGTGGGTGCGTGATTTTTTGGGTGCAAGCTGTAGCCATGAACATGCTATATGATGGTGAATTTGGGGTGACCCAGTGCAAAAATCCTGAGGATCCATGTGGATCCGTGCTTTGTAACCACGTTTTAAGTGGGGAGGGAAGGAAAAGCACTCAAGGGACAAGGAACACGCGTGGGGTGGGTGGAGAAGGATGCTGCTAATAATGCAGAAGAGGGGTATAAGGGGAGAAGGCTCCTCTCCTCTCCTCTCCCACTTTGCTCCTTTAAAGCAAGCATGCTCTCTGTCCCTCTCTCCTCCCCACTCAGCGGCTCTTCTCCCGCTTTGCTGTTGCAAAGCAAGCCAGGAGGAAAGCCAGGAGGGAAGGAAAGGGAACATGGATCCTCTGCTCACGACTGCAGCAGATCCCCCCGCCATCCGCAGGCATTTGCTCCACAACATGCACAGACATTTCCCCTTACTTTCTAGGAGGAAAAAAGTGAGTGTTATGGTGCAAAAAATACGGTAATTTATCCAGTTTGCTGACGACCAGCCCAATGAGAAATCCCATTGCAGGGGAGGTAATGAACTTGACCAGGAAGAAAATATAATAAACAAACCCCTCCCTCCCTCTCTCTGTGTGTGTGAAATGCAGTATCTGTCGTCACCTTTGTTTCTCAGGCAACACTCTTATTTCTTAAAATGAGAGCTTAGATTTTGGTTTAAAACAATTACTGTCATTCACACAAGGCACTTTATTTCCAGTGTAATGCTATGCAGCAACAGAGATTGAGAATTCATGTCTTTACAGGGTAAACGGCTGCAAATAAAATATCTCTTTTATACCACTTTTCAAGACATGCATTTATTTTCACATTAGCCGAGCGTCTTCTTACTTCCCCAGAATCTCTTTATTTTAAAAGACTGGTGTAAAATCCGCCAGAGTTTTGACTCTGGGGCTCCATATAGTCCTCTATATCTCAGTCAACTGATATATCAATAATCCTTATAAAAAGAATTTGATAGATTCTTGTGTTGGGCATGTAACTATGTTGTTATGAAAGCATACAAATTGTGTGGATTTAATGAACTGCCTATCTGGCTCCTAGCAAAAAGAATACAGACAAAAAAAACTAAAGTTCTACAGATAGATTTAGAGCACTGGCAATTCTCATTTAGCATCCTTCCAATTTTATTTTATTTTTTATATTTTTGCTTGCAACCTGCTTTGGCGAATGGGGATGCAGGCTGGGGACTTGGGCTGTGCCAGGGGGTGGAGCCGATGGAGCAGGTAAGCAACCCTCGGATCCGCCCCTTGCTCCATTTGAGCAGTCCACACCTGGGACACTACCTGTTTGTTCCTTTGCCAAGATTTTCCCTGGCCACCCACCTCGGTTTAAGATGATAGTCAATGACTTTGCTGTGGCTACGGTGGTCACTGCTCTTAATGGGGCCAGGTAGGAATTTGCCCACTAGGCTAATTGGCACTGACCCAGTGGTTTTGCCTACCTCACAGCAATCATCACAACTGGTTGGGCATTGGGGCAATCCTTTGTTTTGGATGGAGGGGAGGATGTAGTCTCTGCCTGCCCCTCCAAACGCTGGGGTATCCCATTAAAGGGATCTGGGGGAATGGCCATGTCCATGTGCCCAGGCGGGGCCAGAGCCGAAGGCACTCCCCCAGACAGCAGTCCCTGTGGGGGTCACCCTATTTGATGTAAGTCTTAGGAGCCCCTGCCTGGATTGACCACACATCACTTCCAGCAGGCAGATCGGAAGTATTTAGATTGCCCCATGCCCAAGCCTTTCATCTCTATTCAATGAAATTGGGTTCTGTTTTGACCCCAAACCAGTCTTATTGGTCTCTTATTTATATGGGCTGAGGCATGGGGAGCCAGACGCTTCTGTAGAGTAGTGCTGCCCTCTCCCCAGCCATGCTTTGGCATGGTAAAGAAGGTGGCTTTAAAAGTAAAAAATATGGTTCAACACACACACACACACACACACACACACACAGACACACACACTTGTTTAATTTAAACTTGGGTGTTGCATCTCAGTGCATGGCTCCCCTTCTATAACTACCAGACTTTTAGAAGACAACTTCTGGAAGCCGCCCAGAGTGGCTGGGGAAACCCAGCCAGATGGGCGGGGTATTAATAATAAATTATTATTATTATTATTATTATTATTATTATTATTATTATTATTATCTACTGCCGTTTGACACCTCCCATCATCATCTGCATCATTCGACCTGGCTGCAGAAAAGGGAGAAAGTGGGGCCCACCCCATCGCCTCAGAGTCCAGTTGCCGTTTGGCACCTCTCCTCCCAGAACTCTCTCCATTCAAGGTGGCCATCATAAGAGTGACAGTTTAACTGTAGCCTTCTTCAGGAGTTCAGCATCTGAGTTCCATAAACACAGAGGACTCACGACATCCCCTCTTCCATTAGGTAAAGGTAAAGGGGCCCCTGACCATTAGGTCCAGTCGTAGCCGACTCTGAGGTTGCGGCGCTCATTTCGCTTTATTGGCCGAGGGAGCCGGCGTACAGCTTCCAGGTCATGTGGCCAGCATGACTAAGCTGCTTCTGGCAAACCAGAGCAGCGCACGGGGACGCCATTTACCTTCCTGTCGGAGCGGTACCTATTTATCTACTTGCACTTTGACATGCTTTCGAACTGCTAGGTTGGCAGGAGCAGGGACCGAGCAACAGGAGCTCACCCCGTTGCAGGGATTCGAACCGTCGACCTTCCGATCGGCAAGTCCTAGGCTCTGTGGTTTAATCCACAGTGCCACCCGCGTCCCTTCCTCCTCCATTAGTTGGAGGGTAAATCTGCGTCACCATGTCCTTTTTGCAAGGCGAGCTCCATTCGCCACATCCCCAACCAATCACTGCGTTATGTGTGAGAGGGCACCCTACACATACCATCCAATCAGGAGGTCCATTCCGCACCATGTCAGAATCAGACCTACCCTTTGGAACTCCCTCCCACTGCCTACCAGACAGGCAACTACGCTATTGTCTTTTCAGTGTCTGCTAAAGATATTCCTCTTGCAACAGGCCTTCTAAAACCTTTATCCCTTCATTGGTATCTGTCTTGGACCTGAATTGATTTTTGTGTGTAAGCTGTTGTTGCTTCAAACAAGTCTCTTTTTTTCTGTGCAATTGTTTTAACTGTTTTTATTTTTTTTTATTTATTTTTTTTAAATATTTTATTAAGGATTTTCTTGTTTTACAGAAGTGTAGTGCCTCATTTTTTGTTTGTTTTTTCCCTTTGACATTTTTACAAATCCATTTCATTTGTTGAGGCATTAGGGGGAGAAGAAAAAAGAAAGAGAGAAGAAAAAGGGGGGGGTGGAGGGAGGGAAGATGAGTGGGGGTAGGGTCGGGTGGCGGTGTTTCTATTATGTTTAATGTGTGTAGAGTTTGGTGTCAGCGTTATTTGTGTCGTTCACTTGTGTTCCTTTGGTGGTGAGAGAGGTTGGGGTTGGCCTAGGGTGTGATTGTTTGCTTGTGGTTGGCTGTGGTGATCTTTGTTTTCGTGTGTGAGTGAGGTGGGTGGGTGTTTTGGATCAGGTTAGCCATATTGATTTGTATGCTGTTGGTGGATTATTGTCATTGTCCTGTTGGGCTGTGTGTGTGATAAAGGGGAGCCATACCGGGGTGAAGGCGTCTTCTTCTGTTTGTCCCCGTGTCAGTTTCAGTTTATTAGTTAATTTTTCTAGTAGGGCTGTTTCCCATACTGTTTGGTACCATTGGTCCATGCTTACTCCTGACAGGTCTCTCCAGTGTCTGGTTATGGTATTTCTGGCTGCTGAGAGCAGGTGGGTTATGAGTTCTTTGTGGTGTAAATGGGCATTGTTGTCTTGGAAGATGTTTAGTAGGGCCAGTTCTGGGGTGATGTCTATTACTTGCTTAGTTATTGTACATATTTCTTGTATGGTTGTCGTCCAGAATAGTTGGATTTTGGGACACTCCCACCACATGTGGAGGTATGTGCCTGTGGAGGTGCACCCTCTCCAGCATTTTGGTGAGGTTCCTGGGTGTATTAGCGCTAGTTTCCTTGGTGTTAGGTACCACCTGTAGGTGAGTTTCAGTGTGAGTTCTTTTCTTTTCGTTGATATGGATTTAAAGGGGGGTTTAGACCACATTCTGGTCCATTGAGTGGGGTTAATCTCATAGCCTATGTCATTCTCCCATTGTTTTTTGATTGCGTCTAGGGGATTTGCGGGATTTTGGAGTAGTATTTTGTATATTTTAACTGTTTTTATATGTTGTCATGTTGCAAATCGCTTCATGGGAACCGATTCATAAACGAAATAAATAATTTTGCAAAGAGGGCTTTGGAGAATTGACATCGGAGTTTGCTTGCTTTGCTGTCCCTCTCCATTGTCTCCATCCTATTTTGTGTCATGTCTATTACACTGCAAGTCAGCTGAGAGCGGTCTCTCTCTCTCTCTCTCTCTCTCTCTCTCTCTCTCTCTTTCTCTCTCTCTCTCCATCTTCTCTAAAACTTTAAGTGTTCCACAAATGGCAAGTGCTAATAACAGCACAAGTAGCAACAATGGCTCATCTTGACTCGTACAGGGGGGTGCACAAGCCAGTCCCTTGCTATGAGTCGAACCTTTGTGTCACGGGATCGTTTTCTGCTGTGTTTTGCAGATAGAAAGCCCGCTAGGCAATAAGGGCAAAAATAATTTCCTTCCTTTTCCATCAATTGAACCCTTTGTAATTCATGCCTCCATGCTTACAGCATGTGATGTGGAAATAAGAGAAACCTCCCTGTATGATTGGCTCTAGGGTGCTTCAATGAGAGAGGCAGTCTAAGAGGGTGCAGTTTGCCAGCTGAGCAAGAGAAATAATTTGTGTGAAGGAGATGGAAATGGGGACTTCCAGTGCAATGGCCGTAGCTCAATGCATGCAGGATAAATTAATATAATCTGTTCTGTCTGCCAGACCTGACCTTGATCTGATGGTTGTGCGGCCTAGCCATTAAATTATACAGTGAGAAAACACTTGCTTAGACCTGTTGTGTTTGGTACCACTCAGCAAGCGGCATTATGTGTGTAAAAGGGCTTATCCACATTTACCTTTTGAAGTGTAGGTGGGTTTCCCACGAGGCAAGACACAGGGATAACAGCAAGAACCTTTATTGAACTACATAACTGGACAACAGGGGCAAAGCAACTGCTTATATACATTTCTGAAGGCCTGGGCCAATCCCACTCCCAACGTGATTGGCTGTCTAAACTTCCAAGCTGCGAATCATGACTCAGAGTTTAAGGGCCAATGGCAGAGGCCCAAATCCTGAAATGTTCTGTGATTGGATATCATGTATCAAATCAGAACACAGGAGCTCAGACTCCTTAGTCCAGACTCAAGCTTAGGCAAACACAGACCACTGAATACATAACACCTTTCCTCCTCCGCTCTTTTGAGGCCCAATCCTTGCTTTAAAACTCCACGCCCAAGCACCCTTTTCTTCTGCTTTTCCCCACAAAAACCCGTTTTTTAGTGTTCCATTGGAGTAAACATCAACCCACAGTAAATCTAAATTGACGTTTGCTATGATTGAGTGTGTTTTCATGGGGAAAGCTCCTGAAGCAAAAAGCACAGATCTGTGCCTGGAATGAACTGTAGAATCATAGAATTGTGGAGTTCGAAGGGTACATCTAGTCCAACCCATTTGTGGGGCAAAAAGTAAGTATGGATAACCCCTTAGTTAGTGGTTCTTAAAGGAGCATGGGGCTTCTCCCAGGCCAGCTAGTGGCTTTCAGATTTGAAGGCAGCATGTTGCAAATACTGCAGCAGCAGTGCATTTCCTCTTCCAAGCTGCAGATTTGCTGCCAAGAAAGGACTAGGGGACAGGAAAGTGATCCCAGGCAAAGCTAAGAGCAGCTAAGGGTGGGGAGGTAGGGATTTGTGCGTGTGCACTGCAGCAAACCAGGGCCGGCCCTTTCATTGGGCAGAATGAGATAGGTGTGGCAACAGATTGCAGGGGCAGCCAGGTGTTGAAGGATGCAGCTGTGTCTGCTACACCCGCTAAGTCAGGGGTGGGCAGAACGCAGATCAAAATCTGCTAGTGGATCCCTGAGTGGCTTGCAGCAGATTAGCAGGTGATTCTGACTCCCAATTGTGGTGTAGTGGTAAGGAGCTGGAAGATCAGGGTTCAGATCCCCTCTCCGCTACTCACTTACTCGCAGCCAAACCTACCTCAAAGAGTTGCTGGGCAAACCATTGGACTTCAGGGATTGCTTTTGATGCAAACTCTAACGGTGGTGGTGGTGGAAGTTTCTCACGAGGTTTCCTCAACCTCTGCTTTCAGAAATTATTTGTCTGAAAGCACAGATTTGAAGTCAAAACACACCATGACAGTGTTCTGACATAGTACGTTTCCTAGCACAATTCAAAGTGTTGGTGCTGACCTTTAAAGCCCTAAACAGCCTCAGTCCTGTATGTCTGTATGCCTGTATACCTGAAGGAGCGTCTCCACCCCCATCGTTCAGCCCGGACACTGAGATCCAGCGCCAAGGGCCTTCTGGCGGTTCCCTCATTGCGAGAAGTGAGGTTACAGGGAACCAGACAGAGGGTCTTCTCGGTAGTGGCGCCCACCCTGTGGAACGCCCTCCCTTCAGATGTGTAGGAAATAAGCAGCTATCTTATCTTTAAAAGACACCTGAAGGCAGCCCTGTTTAGGGAAGTTTTTAATATTTAATGCTGTATTGTTTTTAACACTTGATTGGGAGCCACCCAGAGTGGCTGGGGAAACTCAGCCAGATGGGTGGGGTATAATTAATAAATTATTATTATTATTATTATTATTATTATTATTATTATGTTCTCAAGGGGGTGCTTCCATTGGATGGTGAAGTCCCGTGAGATGACTTGATCAAGTTTTCGAGACTCCACCAGAAGCTTTCTTGATAGGAATTTTAGGACAACTGCCAAAAGAAAAATGGACATTATTTATGTATGCTATAACAGCAGCAAGAATTCTGATAGCACAGAACTGGAAGACTGGAGAAATACCATCAAAAGAACAATGGCAAGAAAAGTTGATGAACTATGCAGAGCTGGCAAAGTTAACAGACAAATTGCGTGAAAAGGACAGTAGTGACTTTGAAAAAGAATGGGAACCTTGTACATTATATTTGCAGAAACAACAACAAAAAAACCCATGGACTCATTGGCAGGATTTAAATAAACATTTACAATTTTGTTTACAAAAAAAAAAAAAAAGAAACTTAATAGTATGACAATATAGAAGCATATATAAACAGCAGAATGTAACATGAGATGTAATAAACCAGGGATGGAAGCTGAGGGAGGTCAACATGGAAGGGGGAAACTGAAATGTGAATGTTATGTAATGATTATAAATACTGTTATGAGAAAAGAAAATCAATAAAAATTATTTTACAGAAAGGTTTCAAGACTGCACTGGGCTCCAGTTGGGGTGTAGGATGTAATTAGGATTTAGGACAAATCAGGGCTAAGCAGGATGGGCAAAGATGATAAGTCACCAGCTTTCAGAACTTATAAAGAGGAGTTAACGACCCACTGAGGGCATCACAGAGCCCAAATCTCAACTTACCGGTATATTATTCTCCCCCCCCCCCCCAATATCCTTTGAATCCGTCTCCATGTTCTGAACTTTCCCTGCCCACACCCTTCCCTGCCAACATAACACAATTTATCCTGTCCCTAGGCTCTATGTGAAGCTTTCATTCGGGGCAAATTGACCTTTCATTTCGCTCACAGGAGTGCACTGTTTATCGATGTTCCATCACTGACAACTCCTCCCAGGAGCTGTCAAAAGTATTTATTAAAGCTGGAGCGTGTGGCTCACAGGCGACAGGCGGGCATCCGGCAAGTTTATAATCTCTTAAATATGGGCAGAGGAAATGCTTGCGTTATCATGAACCCCTTCACAGTTTTTTTGTAGAAATCGGATAAAGCATTTGACCTCTACACCTCATGGTTTCAGGGTCACCCATGTGACTGGCCTTCACCTATGTGGTTGGGTCACCTGAGACGTGAAGGAGCCACTTGTTTCACATTGGTAATGTTAAAGGTCCCCATTGGCCCCCTGTGTCAAGGCAACTCCACAACTGGCAAGAGAGTGAAGAAACACTCGAAGACGATAAATGCCATCCTATAACAGATCAGAATGAATTGTGTGGACATTTTGCAGCGTGTAGTCCTCTCTGACCATAGTGATGGTGTTGGCATCTGTCTGTCTGTCTCTGGGGACTTCATCTGGGGATGAAGTCAAACTGTTGGAAGGGTATACAGTGGTACCTCGGGTTAAGTACTTAATTCGTTCTGGAGGTCCGTTCTTAACCTGAAACTGTTCTTAACCTGAAGCATCACTTTAGCTAACGGGGCCTCCTGCTGCCGCTGCACTGCCAGAGCACGATTTCTGTTCTCATCCTGAAGCAAAGTTCTTAATCCGAGGTACTATTTCTGGGTTAGCGGAGTCTGTAACCTGAAGCGTCTGTTACCTGAAGCGAATGTAACCTGAGGTACCACTGTATACCCTGCTGTGGCTCTAGAGACCGATATGGGAGAGATATGTTTTGTTGCAGCTGGGGCAGATGAAGGCATCTGGTTGTGTTGCAGATGCACCATAGTGTTGCTTCTCTCTGAGCTCCTCTTAGCTTGTCATTCCTCCTCCGGTCGTTGCTGTTGATGCATGACCTGGCTGTCTCCAGTCACTGTGGGCATCTGCAAGGGATTTCCACATGGCGGGGTCGGTGCTGCCAGCCTTCATGTCCCGTTTGCAGACCACAGTGTGGAAATCTGGCATCGTGTACCGTCAGTTTGCATTTCTTAGTGCAGAAAGTATTGATCTGATGTGTAGAGATCTTTTCTATTTAATTCAAGAAAGCTCTGGAAGCTTCTCTGTGTGAAAGAAACAAGCAGAAGGTTCATGATGTTTGGGTTATTCCTTCAGAGAAGCCGAGTACAGCTGGCTTAAACTGGTTCTCTTATCTCTTCTGTCAAGGTCAAGCTGACTATAAAAGGAAGGCCAGAAGGAGCCTGGGTTTCACATTCTCTTTCTATCTCTTTTCCTTCTGGTGTGGTGTTCTGTACATAGTATGCTATAGTGTTTAGACTTATTATAAGTTATTGTAAGTTTTAGTTAAGTCTGCTGCAACTGGATTTCTTATGGACAGTGCCAATCCTGAATGTATTGGATTTGTGGCCATTATGCTCATTTGCCTTCAGTAGCAGTAAAGCTCTCCTGGATGAAATACAATTGCCTCTGGTCTGTTTTTGGGGGGGAATCTTGCAATGTGTTTCAGTTTCTACTCTGCTAACTATACATTGGAATCTACTCTAGATCAATATTCAGTAAAATTTCAATGACATGTACACTATTTCTAAAACTGCAAAATAGCGGCAAATACAGGTGAGGAACTAGAATATGTATCTTTGGAGATAACAGAAAAAGCAACGACAACAGAAGCTTAATAGACCCACCAACCTCACCAGTCTGCCCTGAGACAGCCTCCACTTCCTTGTCTTATTCCTTACAACCAGAGTATGGCCTTGCCTGTCATTTGCTCTGGCGCCCCCTACTGCTGGCCTCCCAGCCTTCTGCCCCATCAGTCCCAAAGGGGACCAGCCATAATTGGCCGGTTCTGAAAAGGTGCCTGAAACAAAAGCACACGCCAAAATGTGGCAAAGTGGAAGTTATTACAGTGGAGCTACAGACATTTAAGCTCTTAATGCACTTCAACGAAGGGGTGGGGAGAGGAAAGATAAAGCTCATTTAAGAATATTAAAAGAGTTGGTGCATGAAATAGGAGGCCCACTAGCAGAGATTTCTCATAAATCAATTAACTCCGGAGGCATACCTGGTAATTGGGAGAACATATAATGCTGTCCTAGTATTTGAGGGTAGAACATTGACCAGGCTCGAGCTGGACTTCTGTTTTGTAATAGAAATATTTTATTCAGCAGCAGTTGAGTTTGGGACTGAATAACAGGAAGGAAAATGTAAGCAAAGTGCAATAGAGAGCAGGAGAAATTTGCCAAGCGCATTCTTAAATATACATATTTGGAAACTGCTGGGCCCAGTGTTTTCTCAAATTCAGATATGTCGTGCTGTTTATTTTGGGTTTAAAGTTTATAAAAGATTAACACGGATAAAAGCCTTCTGTTGGTCATGAGCAATCTTGGGATCCATTCCAATTCATTAAGTAGCAAGTGCCATTGTTGTTAGATCAGAAGATCGGGGGAGCCAAGCAAAACCTGAAGGTTTTTTTTGGTGCAGAAGCAAAACTCTCCTCTCTGTTTACTTTACAGACTTCCTTTCACTGCATGTTTTCCCAGGCTGGTTCCTTTGAGATGTTTTGGACTACAACTCCCATCACCACTGGCAAAGAAGGCTGGGGCTGATGGGAATTGTAGTCCAAAACATCTGGCGAGCACCAGCATAGCTTTACTGACTCCAATATAGTCTGCCTCTGAATGGGAACAATGAATCGTTACGCTTAGGTGAAGTATTGTGACAATACTTAAGAACTATAGTTTGGCATTCCTTCTTATTTTTAGCTGAACAGCTGTCTTGCTAGACAATAGTTTAAAGACACCTCTGGCTGCACGTAAACACAGCAATGGATTAAAAGAGGAATCATGAGAATGGGAGCGTCCTAACCTCTATTATTCCACCCCTCGCCCTATGCAGATGACAACGGCATGCTCTAATCGGGAACTGGGTTGGCTGCCATGTTGTCTCTGGTTCCTATGGGGCAAGAACCAGTTGGAAACGGTCTCCAGGAAAACAGTTCTGGACTGTTTCGGCAAACAGGAAGACACAATGCAGAGGTAACAAGGTCCCCGTATAGTTCTTGGTTTATGTGTGTGTTTGTGTGTGATTTCCATTCAGATCCATGGGAGTTTTATGCATGAAACAGGGGCCCTTAGGATATAAGGAAGATTTGCTAACCTTGCTTCCTACTGTTCACGCAGATAAGGAGGCCTCTCCCTTCCGCTCCAATCAGAAGCCTGTATTATACAGTACACTCCCAAAGGCCATAATTACTTCCAGAAGCAGAAATTTGAATGACCCAGATAATTAGTTCAGTGCAGCGGGTCTAGAAATTATTTACATAAAAGCCAATTTACTTTAAGAAAGGAGGAAAATACCCTAGCCACCCAAAGCAAATGACCCAGTTAGTTCAGTCGTGCAACGAACTCAAAAGAGGGTGAGTATTGAAGTGGAAATTTGCAAAAGATGTCTGTTGATTGTGTTCCATCTTGTTTCACAATGCATTAGTTGAAGGTGCATTAAATTCTCAAGGAGCCAGCTCTATAGATGTTAACATTATCTCCCACGGGGTCGCACAACCTGTTTTACTGAAGTAGTAATTTTTTTTGGGGGGGGGGGGTAGTTGGGAAGAGGTTCAAAGAGTGATGCATTCTGGGCAAGAAACCGCCTGCAACGCCACCACTTTGCCACTGCGGCTGGAAGCTTAATTTACATTTTTGCCTTAGCTAAATGTCTTAACCTAAGAACCAGCTGTACATTTTAAACCAAGTTTAAGCCAATCACCCAGCCACGTTGCCCAGAATGCACCACTCTGAGGAAGGAGTTGTGACGGAAAACTTTGTTTTTGCTGGGCAAGTTGAGTCAACAAGTGAGAGAAGAGAGCAGTGCCGGATTTACATATAAGCTAAACAAGCTATAGCTTAGGGCCCTACTCTCTTGGGGCCCCCAAAAAAATTTAAAGAAAAAAACCCTGGATGTACATTTCCAAAATATAAGATAAAAACAAATAAAATAAAACCTACATACAACAACAGTGGCAAATGGCTTTAGATACCTATTAGGTCCATAAATTACCATATAGCATATATTCAATACAAAAAACAGCCACAATGTGTTGTTGACAAAGGACAGCTGGACATATAAAGGGCCCCATTCAGTAGTTTAGGGGCCTCATCAAACCTAAATCCAGCCCTGGGAGAGAGAGTTGGTTCTGGGTAGAAACATCCACTTTGAGGAAAATATCACAAGCTAGAGAAAGGAGACTGATCTTAGTGTGAAGGACAGTGTGTGGTGTCCTGTGAGAGTAATAAGCCAGGAATTAACTGGGAAGCTGAGGTTGAGATGGGAGAAGTAGAAGCTGTGAGGATACAGTCTACTTAAGTCTCATTCCAGTCAGGAGGGGAGAGATTCTTCTACAAAAAGTGAGGACTCCCAAACCAGTTAAGAGGGGTATGGAGATCCCTTGGGTCTGTTACTTGGAGTACCTCAGGAGTAGGGTTGTCAAAGGGGTGTGTAACTGACAGAAAATACCACCTTGTTTAAGAACCAAAGTATCAGGCGGCAACAGCTGTGCAACAACTGAGAAAGACCCCAACTCTCGGTCTGTTTTCTCCTGCTCTGGAGGGTAGGACTCGAACCATTGGCTTCATATTGCAAGAAAGGAGATTCCGACTAAACATCAGGATGAACTTCCTGGCAGTAAGAGCTGTTCAGCAGTTGAACAGTCTGCCTCTGGAGGTTGTGGACTCTCCTTCCTTGCAGGGTTTTCTTAAAGCAAAGGTTGGGTGTCCATCTATCATGGATGCTTTAGCTGAGATTCCTGCAATGCAGGGGGTTAGACTAGATGTCCCTTCCAATTCTACACTTCTGTGACCCCCGCACAGACTCACACGCTTATCTGCTGTTTACAAAACCAGTTACAAATAAGGAAATGTCTAGGAAAGTGAAGTCTGGTCTTCAGTAAAGAGTCCATAGTGGTTATTTCACAGAGAGCAATGCCCTGATGGACATTGGCAGGCGTTGTGTCTTTGGAAGGGAAGGGGAAGAGATTTTAATTTGGAACTGCACAATTAAGGGGAGGTTACATTGTGCAGCCAAAAGTCATTGCAGTAACAAAACGACTTCGATGAATTTAGTTTCTCTCAGTTACTTATTTTTCTAATCCTAAGGCTAGTTTGTCACGTTTCCACACTAATTTTTCATATTAAAAAATTGCATGAAGATTCACCTACATTTACTTGCATTTTTATCCTAACATACACTCCCATTTTGCCTTATAAACTCATTTTAGAAAACCATTTCCCCAAATATAAAGAAATTTGGGTTTTTTGGTTGTTGTTGTTTTTGCAAATATATGCAATTAACGCCCCCCTTCCCAGCTAAACTGCTTGTACGCATTTTTGGGTTGGAGAACAGCATCACGAAACTCAGAGGGGTGTGACCTTTGAAGGACAGCTGCCTTGTGATCCACGTATTGCTTCAAGAAGAGCAAATTAGGCAAGCTTGCAAGAAAATGGAAACCAAACTGAATTTCGGCTCCATCCCAGTGTACACATAAATAGGAGCATCAACGAGGTCCACCGATTGGCTTCCTTGGGAAAAAACATCTTCGTATGGCTGGTTTTCCTCCCTAGCCTTTGTGATGAAGGTCTTTGGTGATCAAAAAAAATGCCACCTTGTTTACATTTCTTCGTACAGAACGGGGGCCGGTAACACTGACATTTCCTTGCAGAACATTCTGTCATTGCTATCCAGCCTAGCATTTTCACAGCAGGGGAAGGGAAAAAAAGGAAACAGAAGAGATGGAAACAGCACATGCTTTGTGTTTATGCTACTGAGTGAGTGACCACACCCATCCATTAAACATCTGCGCTGTTGGAAGCGAGCAACCCTCTCTTTGTGGTGTAACCTGGCTGCTTTTCAGAGCGACAATTACACCCTCACGCTATGTATTCCAGGAGTGTCCTGACCATTCCCAGAGCTTGTTGGACTGGTGCTCGGAGACACCTGACTCCTTATTTTTCTTTCCAATCTCAAATTCAAAACCGCAGGCAGCATAGCATTTGCAGCAGAGAGGAAAGGAAGCCTCCGAGTGCAGTCGCAACTGGTGTAAAATAATGGGTCCTGTTCAGTATGGAAATGAATGGAGGAAAAGAAATAATATTTCTCCCTTTAGAGAAATAGAAATACTAAAATTGATTGTTTTGATTCTTACACCCACATACCCTCCAACATTTCTCTGATGAAAATAGGGACGTCCCAGTCCATAACAAAAATTTTACTAGATTCAGGTAGGTAGCCGTGTTGGTCTGACACAGTCAAAATAGATATATAAAAAAATAAAAATTGTCCAGTAGCACCTTAGAGACCAACTAAGTTTGTTCTCGGTATAAGCTTTTGTGTGAATGCCACACATATGGCCGAGTTGCCCCAGCCACTCTGGGCAGCTTCCAACATATATAAAAACGTAATAAAACAATAAACATAAAAAACCCCTTCCCTATACAGGATTGACTTCAGACGGCTTGGGGGTTGGATAATTCCATACCCTCCAACATTTCTCCAATGAAAATAGGGACACCCTAAGGAAAAGTGAAGGGACGTGGGTGGCGCTGTGGGTTAAACCACAGAGCCTAGGGCTTGCCTATCAGAAGGTCGGCGGTTCGAATCCCTGCGATGGGGTGAGCTCCCGTTGCTCAGTCCCTGCTCCTGCCCATCTAGCAGTTCGAAAGCACATCAAAGTGCAAGTAGATAAATAGGTATCGCTCTGGCGGGAAGGTAAACGGTGTTTCCGTGCGCTGCTCTGGTTCGCCTGTAGCGGCTTAGTCATGCTGGCCACATGACCCGGAAGCTGTACGCCGGCTTCCTCGGCCAATAAAGCGAGATGAGCACCACAACCCCAGAGTCGTCCGCGACTGGACCTAATGGTCAGGGGTCTCTTTACCTTTACCTTTAAGGAAAAGTGGGACATTCTGGGATCAAACCAGAAACCTGCACAGCTTTTCTAAATCAGGGGTGCCCCTGGAAAATAGGGAGACTTGGAGGGTCTGTACCCTTTTGTTCAAAAGGATGTTTGTCTCATTTTGCTGCTATGCTTCATATAGTTGTGGACCCCTTCAGTATGGTTATATTACTCCAAGACCACGATCAGAAATGTTTGCAGAGTTTTGTGAGTCTTTTCTGTTGGGTTTCCTGCTTGCTGTCATGGTTGGGGATTTCTGGTGGACATTGCGAAATCCACATATGCAAAAGCAGACGTCCCCAAGTCAGGTGACATACCTTCTGGAATCCCAGACACACTCAAAACAGGCAGCGGATTGCCTTTGCAATGACTGGAATTAGAACTGTTTGCAGATTACGGAGGATTTGCTCACAGGAAAATTACAACTCACTGAACCAAAGCAAATGGAGAAGGAGAAAGATTAATGAGAACCTCTGGCAAAATGATAAGAGCCTCGGTTGCTGAAGGGGAAAAGTGGAAACAGGACACAGAACAGGTTTCTACAACACACAATACACATCCTGTAATTTTCAACAGAAGTATTCTCACCGGGTTTATTTCGTTACGAACTAAATTTATATCGCTGCTCCATAACGCAAGTTCTCAAGGTGGCTCATAAAACAAATGCAACATTTAAAATGCAATATAGACAATAAAAGCTATTGAAAACTAAAAGCAATCAAGACACAGAATTTTAAAAGGTATCGTGGCCAGACCACAAGATATTTACAAGGCCTGGATAAACAAAATGATCTTCACCAGGGGTTGAAAGACCACAAAGACAGTGCCAGGTGAATCTCTTTGGCAAGTCTGTTCCACGCCCAGGTGCCACCACTAAAAAGACCCCCAACCTCATGGTTATCTTACCGACTTCACTTCACTTGGCAGACGCAGTCAAAACAGGGACTCTGAAGAAGATCTTAAAAGTCCAGTACAGTAGATACATATAGGGGAAGGCGATCTTTCTAGTAACCTGGTCCTAGGGCTTTAAAAGCAGCCCTAGAAAGCAGAATATTCTCTTCTTAGACAATGAGGATTCTGATAGATGGAATCAGACAAATGCACATGATGGTTCAAACAAATGGATGACCAGATGAAGTTATCAATGAAACTGTGCAGAGAAGAAACAGTCAGATAGGGAGATCTAGGAGGAAGATGTTGTAAATAAAAATATGCCCTTTTCCCTTATGGGGTATCCAAGAGCCCATATAGAGTCCTTACATAGGTTCCCTATTGGTAGGAGAAAATAACAGAGGCCAACCAGAGAATATTGAGAAGCAAAGCAGCTAGTAAGCCTGATCTTTATTGATCTGTTGCAACAGGGTACTCCCTCACACGCAGGAGAGGAGGAGGACCCAGAAAGATGGTGTGCAAGACCTTATAAAGACTTTTGAAATTCCCATTCTCTAGATCAAGACCACCCCCAGAAACATTATGCATACATCACAGAAGGGGTGCATCCTAAGACCACCCCTCAGATACATCCCACCTACATCACAGAAATTTAAATGTTGTTTTTCTCCTGTCACAGTTTATCTCCTGTCTGGCAAGTTACTTGATTGGATTGCCTGGCCATTCTTTTGTAGTGGTAAAATACTTATTTCCTGGGCCAGGTCACAGGCTCACACCTTATTCAAACAGACATATCCTTGAGACAGGATTTGTGAGGAAAGAGACAATGGGGAGGCTTTTCCAGTTTAACCTTGCAGAGAAAGGATTTGGTCAGTTTAGGAATCAAAATGGTTCCAGGTTGGTCTTCCTGTGTTGATCTATGTATGTGCAGTTATGAACATTACCATATATCTAAGACCATAAAATTCCTATCACAAAGACAAGGCACAATACATACAGAGAACCCTTTGAATTGATTTTTATTGTTAATATGCTGGGCTGGGTGTTGTTATTGCTAATGATTCTGCTCATTTCGCATCGTTTTATTGCTGATTTCTGTTTTATGGTTAAATATAAATGATAAGTACACATTTTGCATTTCATTTGGTGGAAACTGCCTTGCGGGAGGTTGCTCCTAAAATATGACCTAAAACGATCTTATATAATTTTTAAAATCTGCTTAATTTGGAGAGGGAGCAGCAGAAATGAGAGTGTTCTTGCTGTCTATAAATACTGGCTTGTATAATTGGTGGGTAGAGCTGGTTCTCTCTACTGGGTTTCTAGATTTTGGATCTGCTACCATTTATTATGGTCCCCATGTGCTAGTTTCCATTTATATGGAGGCTTAAGAGGGTATCATATAATTGTTATGTGCCCTGCTCTAAAATGTGGAATTTTTACCGTATTTTTCTTTGTATTTGAGGATGTTGTAAACTGCTTAGCAATTTTGTTTGAAATACAAAGCAGTCTATAGATGCACTAAATACAAATATGGTCAGAATTTGTCTGTTGCTGCTGATGGTGCTTTTCCTCAACCACTTACTTAGTGATGGCTTCCAAAGAGGACCATGATGACAGACCCTGCAAGTGTTCCTATTTTCCAGGGACAGTCTCGGATTTACAGAAGCAATCCTAGTTTCTGATTTGATTCCAGAATGTCCCGTTTTTCATCAGAGAAATGTTGGAGGGTATGGAGTTATCCAACCCCTGAGCCATCAGATGTTTTAAAAAAATGTTGAATGTTTTATTATGTTTTTATATATGTTGGAAGCTGCATATGTATGGAAGGGGATGGAGTTGTGCAACCCCTGAGCCAAGGAGATAAGTAACTATACAACCTTTAGAAGACATCTGAAGGCAGCCCTGTGTAGGGAAGTTTTTTAATGTTTAATGTTTTATTGTGGAAGCCACCTAGAGTGACTGGGGCGACCCAGTCTGATGGGTGAGGTATAAATAATAGAATTATTATTATTATTATTATTATTATTATTATTATTATTATTATTATTACAGTGGTACCTTGGTTTACAACCATAATCCATTCCGGAGATCCGTTTGTAAACCAAAACAGCTTGTAACCCAAGGCGCACTTTCACCAATGGGGCCTCCAAAAAGAAAGAAAGAAAAGAAAAGAAAGTAAAAGGGTTGTAATCCAAAAAAAGGTTGCAAACCAGGACACGCACATCCATCCAGGTTTGACATGTTTGTAATTCAAAACTTATGCAAACCAAGATGTATGCAAACCAAGGTACCACTGTATTATTATTATTATTATTATTGTTGTTGTTGTTGTTGTTGTTGTTGTTGTAAAGGAACCCTGGACGGTTAAGTCCAGTCAAAGGCGACTATGGGGTTGCAGCGCTCATCTTGCTTCAGGCCGAGGGAGCCAGCGTTTGTCCACAGACAGCTTTCCGGGTCATGTGGCCAGCAGGACTAAACCGCTTCTGGCGCAACAGAGGCCAGAGCATACGGAAACGCTGTTTACCTTCCCGCCACAGCGGTACCTATTTAGCTACTTGCACTAGTATGCTTTTGAACTGTTAGGTTGGCAGAAGATATTATTACTGAATAGCTGTCCCTATTTTCATCGGTGAAATGTTGGAGGGTACGAAAATTATGAGGTAGTTGCAATGAAAAAGGTACACAGTTAATCCCTGAAAATATGCTCGCCACCGTATTATCTGCTTGAAAAACCCCAAACTCACATGAACCAGACACTCCTGATAGGCATGTTGCCTGTCTTATCTGCCTGCCGACACCCCAGAGCCCACAAGATGAAAACTTCCATTCTCTGTCCCATTTGGATACTTAAGTCTGTTGTACACACATGTTTGACATTTGAATGGAACAAATGGAACCGTATTCCAATACACAGGTCTGCCAGAACCATATGCAGCTTGTGCCTGAGCGTGAAAAATTACTTTTGCAAAACGACTTGGAATTAAACACCAACAAAATATTCAGTGTTAAATCTTAAATATTCCTAAGATCTTATCATCACCTTCTCAAATCTACAAGCTGCTGTTCCCTGCTCCAGACTCCTACATACTTCAGGCTTTTTCACACTTTCCCATTGCATGCTGGGAAGAAGAAAAAGAAACCCTCTGTAAAACAGTGGAAATGACTCAAAACTGTTGATTTGGGACCTTATTGGAAGGGGTGTGGGGGAGGGGAAACGACAACCCTGGGTTTTATTTTTAGCACTAACCCAGATCCTGCGCCACTGTCGGGCAAGACTTACGAGCCCATTTTTTGAGATAGTCAAAGTTAATACGGAAATAAATTATTTCCAGCCTTCCTCGTTCTTTTTTGGTGATGATTTTGACAACTATTGGCCTGGGACATATAGGCAGCAGGCAGCAACTTACACATATGATCACAGAATTGCAGAGTTGGAAGGGACCGGAGTCATTTAATCTAGCCCCCTGCAATGCAGGAATCTCAGCTAAAGCATCCATGACAGATACCCCAGGTTTTACATACTGAAAAAATTGCTATTGCGCATTGAGGTCCCCCAGGCCACCCCAATAACTCATACTTCACACATCAATTTTTGTTTAAGGTTTTTGGCATGAATTTGGCCACAACTTTATTTAAATACAGTGGTGCCTCGCAAGATGAAAAGAATCCGTTCCGCGATTCTCTTCGTCTTGCGGTTTTTTCGTCTTGCGAAGCAAGCCCATTAGCGGCTTAGCGGGCTTAGCGGATCAACTGATTAGCGGCTCAGCGGCTCAGCTGTTAAGCGGCTTAGCAGATCAGCTGATAAGCGGCTTAGCGATCAGCTGTTAAGCGGCTTAGCGGCTTAGCGGATCAGCTGTTAAGCGGCTTAGCGGCTTGGGGAAAGGGGGGGGGGAGGAAAAAAACCCTGCAGGAACTCGCAAGACATTTTCGTCTTGCGAAGCAAGCCCATAGGAAATTCGTTTTGCGAAGCACCTCCAAAACGGAAAACCCTTTCGTCTAACGGGTTTTCCGTCTTGCGAGGCATTCGTCTTGCGGGGCACCACTGTACACACACGTGAGTGGTTGCTTAGGCATTGGTTACGACTATCTGTCCTTGCCCAGGGGACAGAACTGACTTCCAGATTCCAGCGGAAGCCAGTCAGGGAGAACCATATTGGGGAGAAATGAAGCTGGGCATCAGTCCCCCATCTCTCACCCTCGTGCCCCCTGGGGCTTGCACGTCCCAAGTCCGATGCCAGGGACTAGGACGAAAGGGATGGCAAGCCCCTGGATTCCTTTAATGGAATTCCCTTTCAGCACCACCCTTGGAGAGGTAGGTGCTTACCCCTCCACCAACCAATTTTAACCAATGCCTAGCCGTCAACCTTACAAGTTGTGACGATTTGCTACACAGTAGGCAAAAACCAAACGGCAACAGCCAATCAGCCAAATGGACAAAATTCCTACCAGGCCCCTGCCCCGAGGCAGACGGCCCCATGACAGGCATAGCAAGGTCAGAGGACAACGAACCCCCCCCCCCTTTTCAGGGAGGGTGGGCGAGTGATCCGGTGCATGCAGCCCAAGAGAAGGCCCCAGGCTGCGAGCCCTGTATTTAAGACCTCTGACCCCTCCCACACTTTAGCAACATAACATTCTCCCCAGCAACACTCCTTGCCCAATCACAGCATGTGGCCAATTTGCCCAACAACAGTGGGGTGGCATTTTTGGCCCCCACCGCAACACGTGCTCTCTATTATGGAGAACACGCTTTGTCAGTTAAATGGGCACTGAGGTATGCATCCCAAAGGCATAAATTTGTTTTTTTTTTAAAGGTGGGGAAGTGCTTCTTATTGTTACCTGTTTTTTTAACTGCCCCTATGCCTTTTGCAGCAGCTCCACTTCCAGAAATCTAGCCGAGCTTTTCCTGGAAGGGAGAAAAATTGCGGGTGTGTGGGTGAGGTGATTGCCCCCTGTTCTCTCTAAATAGCGTCCCTTCGACTAAAAATAAAAATAAAACACTTACGTCATGGGAATTGTGTGTTCCAGCATTGGAGAGAGAAGTCCTGAGCTTTGAAAACTGAAAAGAGCAACTAAGGATATGCCTTATTTATTTAATTCAAGCAGGCCTATCGTCAAACAAGATTTTTCTGGGCCGCTTGAATGAAATTTAGAATGAAATCAGCCATGTAACAATTTCACTGAAAGTAACAAAGCAATTCCAATTTAAAAAAAATAAAAAATGACACTAGTTGTTTATATCTAACCAACGCAAAACACTTTTAAGTCAATGGCAGAGATTTGAGCAAATGCTTAACTTTCCCATTGAAATCAACAGGACTCATTGAAGTGCTCGATTTTGGAACCATGCAACCCACGGTTTGTTGAAAAGCATAAACAAAAAGGAAAGGAAATACTAAACAGCAAGGCTTCACAGCGGGGGAATGTCGTTCTTTGGTTTTCCTTTAAAGGGCTAACTGAAATTTCCTTCATTTGCCACTGCTTGGAAGTGTTCTAAGAAAAAACTGCTCCTTTTCCCTTATGGGGTATCCAAGAGCCTGTATAGAGTCCTTAAGTGGGTACCCTATCAGTAGGAGAAAATAACAGAGGCCAACCAGAGAATAGTGAGAAGCAAAGCAGCTAGTAAGCCTGATCTTTATTAAACTGTTGCAACAGGGTCCTCACTCACCACACGCAGGAGGGAGGAGGAACCCAGAACAATGGTGCGCAAGCCCTTATATAGACTTTTGAAATTGCCCGCCTTGTAGCCCAAGACCACCCCCCAAAACATCATACATGCATCACAGAAGGGGGCGGTCTACATCAAAAATCTTGTTTACCAGGATATCTGTTAATGGTCACTTTGTAAACAAGCATTTTGGTTTCCCTGTGAATGTCAAACACTCTGCACTTCAATCGGGAGAAAGCAGCACTCGCAAAGGTGTTTGGTCACCTCATGAGAAGAGAAGACTCCCTGGAAATGAACCTGATGTTGGGAAAGATGGAGGGCACAAGGAGAAGGGGACGACAGAGGACGAGATGGTTGGACAGTGTTCTCGTAGCTACCAGCATGAGTTTGACTAAAATGCGGGAAGCAGTGGAAGACAGAAGTGCCTGGCGTGCTCTGGTCCATGGGGTCATGAAGAGTCGGACATGACTAAATGACTAAACAACAACAACACTATTTCAGACACGTGGTTTATATCCTTATGTATGTTTTTTTCCTTTTACATTTATGAACATTTATTTTATATTTGAGACATTAGAATTCTTATAACAGTTTCTTGAGAAGTGAGGAGAAGACTGCAAAGGCAGACACATTATTATTGTTATAGTTTTTGGGGGGAGGACCCCCCCCAACCCTAGAAATTGTAGGATTTTGATTAATTGGGATATGGATGAAAGTACAAGCTGCAGAACTGTGTTGGACAACTGTGTCCAAGCACAATTCAAAGTGTTGGTGCTGACCTTTAAAGCCCTAAATGGCCTCAACACAGTATACTTGAAGGAGCTTCTCCATCCCCATTGTTCAGCCCGGACACTGAGGTCCAGCTCCGAGGGCCTTCTGTAGGTTCCCCCACTGGGAGAAGTGAAGTTACAGGGAACGAGGCAGAGGGCCTTCTCGGTGGTGGCGCCTGCCCTGTGGAACGCCCTCCCATCAGATGTAAAATAGATAAATAGATGACTTTATAAGACATCTGAAGACAGCCCTGTACAGGGAAGTTTTTGAAGGTTGATGTTTTATTGTGTTTTTAATACAGTGGTACCTCTGGTTAAGTACTTAATTTGTTCCGGAGGTCCGTTCTTAACCTGAAACTGTTCTTAACCTGAAGTACCACTTTAGCTAATGGGGCCTCCTGCTGCCGCCAGAGCACGATTTCTGTTCTCATCCTGAAGCAAAGTTCTTAACCTGAGGTACTATTTCTGTGTTAGCGGAGTCTGTAACCTGAAGCGGCTGTAACCTGAAGCGTATTTAACCTGAGGTACCACTGTATTTTGTTGGGAGCCGCCCAGAGTGGCTGGAGAAACCCAGCCAGATGGACGAAATAATAATAATAATAATGGCTATGCCATTGATGTATGAACAAATGGTCTAGGGAGTTGGACAGAAGAATTACATCTTCCCAAAATTAACTGGGAATGCTGTTGGATTTGTTGCTGTTCCAACTAAATATTAGGAAGAACTCACTGGTGGTAGAAGCTGTTCAACAGTTTCACCTCTGAAGGTGGTGGACTGTCCTTCCTGGGAGGTTTTTAAGCAGAGGTTGGATGGCCATCTGTCATGGATGGTTTACTGAGATTCCTGCATTGCAGGGGGTTGGACTAGATGACCCTTAGGGTCATTTCCAACGCCACAATTCTATGATTTAATTCTTTCTTCCCTAGTTTTGTACCAAGGAATTGAGAATCCATGGAACCAAGAAAGGAGAGTAGATAAGGGTCCTCTTCCAGTGAGTTTCTCATCATTTCCATTGAAGTCAAAATATCTACTGGGAGTGTGGCTTGCATCCTTCAAACAGAATCAAGCATATAATCATGTGAGACACACACACACACACACACACACACACACACACACACACACACACAATATGAGTCAGGCAAATAAATTACACATATTTCCAGTCCCCCCCCCCCTTTTCAATGGTGGGGGAAAATAAATTGATACTTCCATTGGGTTTGACTCTACAAATACTCTTTAGATCGCATAAATCTTTCAGGTTTGACTCTGCAAATAATTTCATGCAGGTGACTAGTCCTAATGAATAATAATAATATGACTCATGTTTGATTCAAGCCCATATTCTACAAAAATCTATATACTAACAAGGAGCTGGCAAGTTATGTGTGACCATAATGCTAAAATACTTCCTGGTGATCCTATAAGGCTTGGTTCAGGTCTCAGATGAAATTGCAGAAGAAATACTTCTCTGACTCCCACACAAAAACCTCTCTCCCAACAGTCCATATTGTTGGGCAATATAGTGCTTGTGATAGCTCCACTTACAACATTTTCAAAATATCATGATAAAATACAAATAATAAAAAAGAAACTAGTTAGAAACAACAGCTAAATACACCAAAACATGTTTAGAACCAGAAGTGAAATACCAATTGCCCCGTGGTCTGCACCTAGTTTGCGACTATTGAAAGTATTCTGTATTCCCAGAAATGTTATCATATCTTAGAAATACTTGTGGGAAGTTTTTAATGCTTGATGTTTTGTTGTGTTTTTAATATCCTGTTGGAAGCTGCCCAGAGGGACGCGGGTGGCGGGAAGGGACGCGGGTGGCGCTGTGGGTTAAAGCCTCAGCGCCTAGGACTTGCCGATCGAAAGGTTGGTGGTTCGAATCCCCACGGCGGGGTGCGCTCCCGTCATTCGGTCCCAGCGCCTGCCAACCTAGCAGTTCGAAAGCACCTTCGGGTGCAAGTAGATAAATAGGGACCGCTTACCCTCCTCTTTGCATTTTCAAATATTTTCTACAAAAAAAATCTTTTAAGATCCATTCTGTTATAAATTATAGTTCCAGTCCTGATGGGAAGCTTTGTCTCCCTCTTTCTCTTGCACACAGACGTGCCCCAGGCATGAAGAATTACGTTCTTAATGTAAAATTCATTCCAGATTTTTGGATTTCCTTGCCTTACCAGCCTTATATTAAGCAGTTAAGTTATGCAATGTACCAGCCTTGGTTTTTCTTTCTTGCTTTCTCTGATGAGACTTCGAAATCCTCAGTTCACGATTTACTAATTTGAGAGATTTATGCAGTCCTAAACCAACGCGGGTGGCGCTATGGGTAAAACCTCAGCGCCTAGGACTTGCCGATCGCATGGTCGGCGGTTTGAATCCCCGCGGCGGGGTGCGCTCCTGTCGTTCGGTCCCAGCGCCTGCCAACCTAGCAGTTCAAAAGCACAAAGTGCAAGTAGATAAATAGGGACTGCTTACCAGCGGGAAGGTAAACGGTGTTCCATGTGCTGCGCTGGCTCGCCAGATGCAGCTTGTCACGCTGGCCACGTGACCCGAAAGTGTCTGCGGACAGCGCTGGCTCCCGGCCTATAGAGTGAGATGAGCGCACAACCCCAGAGTCTGGCAAGACTGGCCCATACGGGCAGGGGTACCTTTACCTTTACCTTATTATTATTATTATTATTATTTGCACACAGTATTCAGACAAACAGAACATTTGTAAAGAAGTTGAGATCTACATGTCAAGGATTCTTCTCTGAAAGCTACAGCTAACACATTTACGCCAAACTATATATTTATTTATAGTTTATTTATAGACATCACCTTGCCAACAAAGGTCCGTATAGTTAAAGCTATGGTTTTCCCAGTCATGATGTATGGAAGTGAGAGCTGGACCATAAAGAAGGCTGATCGCCGAAGAATTGATGCTTTTGAATTATGGTGCTGGAGGAGACTCTTGAGAGTCCCATGGACTGCAAGAAGATCAAACCTCTCCATTCTGAAGGAAATCAGCCCTGAGTGCTCACTGGAAGGACAGATCGTGAAGCTGAGACTCCAATACTTTGGCCACCTCATGAGAAGAGAAGACTCCCTGGAAAAGACCCTAATGTTGGAGGATACAAGGAGGGTACAAGGAGAAGGGGATGACAAAGGACGAGATGGTTGGACAGTGTTCTCGAAGCTACCAGCATGAGTTTGACCAAAGTGCGGGAGGTAGTGGAGGACAGAGGTGCCTGGCGTGCTCTGGTCCATGGGGTCACGAAGAGTCAGACACGACTAAATGACTAAACAACAAACAACAACAATATATTTATTTATCACATTTGTGCAGTGCAATTTCTTGAAAAAGATGTACATGGGGTTATTTTATCCTCACACCAACCCTGTGAAGTAGGCTATGGTGAGAAATAGTTTACTGACCAAAATCAGCCAGTGAACTTCAGGACGAAGGCGGGGTTTGTACCACAGTTTCTCCAGTTGAAATCGGATACTCTTCCCCACACCACAGCTTCGCTCAGAATTTAGATTCTGAGGTCTCTCAAAGTAGGGACTGCCATTATTGATGGCATGATAAAAGTGTGTTATGTTATCAGGACAAGTTACTTGTTGCTTACTGTTGTAACAATTGTTCTCTCAAAATTTATCTTCTGCACCATGAAAATAAATAAAACCAGTAAAAAACAAAAATTAATTTTACTTCAGAGGCCCTGTGTTTAGTGATATTCTAATGAATATATTATAGAATGGCAATCTTCTTTTCCCATTTTGTTTCTCTCTCTCTTTTTTTTAGTCTTTACAAACATATGGGGTGGGTGGTGGGTGGGTAGGAACAGATCGAAAGAGGAAAAGGTTGTTGCTAAGCAACATCACGGTGCTGGTGGAAACTGGTCAATACCGTACTGGATTAAAACTACAACAATCCACAAAACCTATTTAGAGACTCCGTTGAAGAAACAAGAATAGTTATGGCTCTGACACTCCGTCCCGAAATCCCTTTAGGTTAGGATGTCAGAAACCTCTGAAACAAAGCGCTGGAGACATGGCTGAGGGCTTTTTGGCCTGCGGTGAATGAAAGCTCATCAATTCCACACGTAGCAGAACGGATACCTCACTTCTCGTTCCATAAAAAGGCTGGTTCAAGTGCTCCTTTTCGACAACATATATTGCCAAATTGGCCTTGGTGGTCCAGAGAGCCACCAAGTCACGTTAAAACTTTTAGAGTGGAACGGGACAACTTTAAAAATGAAAATTCAAAAGGGTCTGGTGACACCTACAACTGAAAAGCTTTGGTGGCTAAAGCTGATTTCATCAGATACATAAAATGTTCTTCTCAGTTGGTCAGAGAGAGAGAGAGAGTAGGATGGGCAAGAAATAAGGTGTGCCATGTTATTATGCAAAGCACAGTGGAATGAAAGATCCATTCAAAAGCCTTTAAAAAATCCAATCAGAGTGGGTGCAGTAGTCTTCTCACTCGTATTAAATTGGCAGATCAAGATGAATAGTGTCCTTAAAACATCTAATGAGAGACAATTACTTTCTACAGAAAGCTCGCCACTCCCATTCCTTATAGAGCCCAAGTCTGATAGGATCCAATAAAGTCCAGCTCAGCAGTTTCATGCTGGAGGCTCTTCGGGTTGAAATGTGGCAACTTTCCAATATGTTGAGCGTCTAGACACTTAGACATTGGATTCTGGGTGCAACCATTCTTATGGTCTGGCTTGTGTAGCAATTCATTCTCTGGCATAGCATTAGACCATGGGTAGGCAAACTAAGGTCCAGGGGCCGGATCCGGTCCAATTGCCTTCTGGCCAGTGGATAGGGCAATCAGCCCTATCTTTCAACATTGCCCTATACCTTTTATCTTTCCATTTTAATTTAAAAAATGCTAAGTTATGCTATAAAGCTGGATTGTTTTCATTATTATTATTATTTTTAAAAAGCTCTGTAACACCTTAATACAACCTTTAGACTTTTTAAATATATAGTGGTACCTTGGTTCTCAAACTTAATCTGTTCTGGAAGTCCATTCTAAAACCAAAGCGTTCTAAAAACAAGGCTTGTTTTCACATAGAAAGTAATGCAAAATGGATTAATGCGTTCCAGACTATTTACTTTAAAAAATAACCCCCAAAACAGCAATTTAACATGAATTTTACTATCTAGCGAGACCACTGATCCATAAAATGAAAGCAATAATCAATGTGCTGTACTACAAAATAAATAAGGCAGTACTATATTGTAGATGATAAAAATTAAAATCATTATTATTTTCTTACCTGCACTAATGATAGTCCTTGTTTGGATGGGGGGCTTTTATCCATTTCTGCAGTCACACAATCAATCAATCAATCAATCAATCAATCAGTAGCTGAACTGTGTTCCCCACAGTTGCAAAAACAAATGAACTGGAAAAGCCTCAAAAACAAAAACGCAAAATAAATAGCAAAAACAAAAGCACCAAACTTAATCCATTCTGGAAGCCTGTTTGACTTCTGAAATGTTTGAAAACCAAGGCGCAGTTACTGATTGGTGCAGAACATTTACTTCCAGGTTTTCGGCGTTTGCGAACCAAGGCGTTTGAGAACCTAGGTACCACTGTACTTGGTGGTTTTGTTGTCTAAATTCCCAGCCATTTGCTTCTAATGTAAAGCAATCAATCACATGGCTATGTTACACACACACACACACACACACACACACACACACACACACATTTGTGTGGGGGAATGGCAGCCCACATTTCATATTTATACTTTCTAAAGTCCATGAAGAAATGGGGCAATTCACCCCTGAGTCACGTATTTTTCCCCCCTATCATTTTTTATTTATTTGGATTTCTTCTTGTTGTTTTTATTATTATAATTATATCATGGGTTAATTACCTGCCCTCCACAATAAGGTCCCAGAGCAGGTTGCAACAATATTAAAAGCAATACAAGGCAATAATACAAAAATGAACTTAAAACAACAGCAACAATGTAAATCAAAAAAATGTACTGTGTATTTTGGGTCTATGGACTACAAAAAAGTTGTGTGTGTGTAAATAAAAAAACCAACATAGTGCCATGCATTCCAAATTCTAGCATAACAGGATGGTGGATTTTTATTGTGGCCCTTATTGCTAACATAAAAAATAAGTGAGTGCTAAGTCAAAACAAATTTATTTAAAAAATACCTCGAAGAAATATCATTTCACTATTTCCATGAGGACAAAATATCACACCTGTAGTCCAATGGCATGCATTACAAGTCTCTCCAGTGTTTTGGCAATGTCAATCTGGCTGCAATGAACAAGTGGCCAATTAATTGTTTAGCTTTTATTTTTGATTTCAGTATCCAAGTGCTTTTCTCTTGCTAGGACAAAGGGAAGCAAATGGGAAGCCAGATAATAATAATAATAATAATAATAATAATAATAATAATAATAATAATAATAATAATAATAATAAAATAACATCTTTATGATGATACCAGACAAAGCCAGTAAAAGAACAAACTCGGCTGAGAAGCCTTAAAATATACTAAATTTAAAAGGCAGAAAACAATATAGCGAGTGAGCCTGCGTTGAACCTCTGAGGAAACACGCATAGCATTGCACTGTGAATTCTGTTGCTGAGAGAAGTTGCCACCAAGTTATAAGGCTGTCAGTACTTTCATTACTTCAAAATTGCCTAATCCCAGCCTCACTCGGTCCACACCCTTACGGTCTCCTACCATAACTGGATGTAGGCAAACACTAATTTAGTCACCACTAATGACTAGCGAAAAGCAATTACTTCAGCTTTAACTGCAGAGCCCAGATAGAATCGAAGCAAACTGGCTCCCACAAAAGGAGATATAATAACTCCGAGAACAAGATCAGCGACAACAACTTCTAATTGTACCTTAGTGAGTCTGGTCTGTAGGTTTGTTACTCAGAAACACTCCAAAATTTCGAGACTGGGGACTTGATACTCTGGTCTCCTGAGAGCACACAGTTCATCTCTCACTAGACATTTAATTTCTAATAAAAACATGCAAATTGCCATTCTTGGTCAGCGAGACCACATGAAGTATGCTGCAGTATTTGAGTCACACATTACTATGGTGATAATTTAATTTTTTTAAAAAGAGCTCTCTATGTTTCCTTTCCCAAGCCAATTGCCGCTTTAAGGACACGGATGGAGATTTCTGCGTTGGAAAATGTGGAATGTTAAGGGTGCCTGCTAAAGGAAGGATGAAAATATCTCGCGCTCTAGTGACAAGAAACCAGTAGCACATCAAATAGTAGCAGAAGTGGGCTGTGTAGATAACAGCTGGCTGACAAGGGAGTTGCTGAATGTGACTGGACGCTATCTCCAAAGAAGGAGGACTAGCTCTTTGCTTATTGACCTTGAAAACAGAAATAGTTTAAGAGACGGCTTCCTCTCATTTGCAAAAGTTGAAGCACATAAATGAATCTGATTTGACATTGTACTGTACATCTGAAGAGAAAATAATTCTCCTTTATCACAGCGCTTTATCTCTAACCCTCCCTTTCCATGAGGTTAGCTATAGGGTTTTCTTTAAAGACAAACTTTCCCCTAAAGTTCCACACACAGGCACACACATCTGCATGATTCACTAATGTCCTGAAGTGGAGCATTATTGAAATCCATCTTTTGAGCCATTTTCCCTGGTACATTGAGATATTTGATTTGTATGAAACAGAACTCCATTGGGGAAACGTTACAGATGTTTACCGCTGTCCCATAATTCTGGCCTCTTAGCGTCCTCAATACATTTCATCCCTCCTCAAAGAAAAATCTAGTTCTTTTCTTCAAATATTTTGCATTTTCTGTTACTCCAACATTGGAAAAATGCATAGATTACACTGTTATTAATGTATAGTTTGGGACTGATCCCCTCTCCCATTCCATTAAAAATCTGTTCATTGCAAGGTTGGCAGAGGGGTAATAGTAGGATTAGGATGCTGTTCGTTCAGGCAGCAATTTTAGAATCCTTAGTTCTGTTCTCCCGGTGACCTCTTGTAACCTTTCGACAAATCTCAGTTTCAGATGAGGTGTCAGTGCATACATTGATAGCATTCCAGTCTACTGCAGCAAGGCCTTTGTCAAAACCAAGAGGGATGAGGTGCATGGGAAGATGAATGGCTGTCAAAGGAACACAGAGAGAAGCTGATGGCCTTCTATTATACAGAACAATTCCCAAGGCAATTGGCTGCCCGCTTATTCATGAACGAGATTCTTATCCATGGAGGAAACACAAGGAGCAGCCAGAATCCCCTTGAAACCCATGATGCCAATCAACCTGAGGTTCAAGGCCAGCGCATTGGCTCTGGGTTGCCAAGGAAAGTTTGCTTGCATAATCTCTGGAGTTCAGGTTCATGCGCTCGTCACTGGATGACTGCAGCATCAAGCAGCAACTTGCATCTCAGATCAAATGTCGCATGCAAAATGTCAACCGCACCTCAAAGAAGCAATGGTTTCTAAAAGCAGTGGGATCTCTTCTTGCAAACAGTTCATCAAGTGCTGGGAAAGTTAATGATCATGTGGGAAACAGCGCTCAGTTTTTACAGAGGCTCTAAAATAATAATAATAATAATAATAATAATAATAATAATAATAATATAACAATAATAAAATTTTATTTATAACCCGCCCTCCCCAGCTGAAGCCAGGCTCAGAGCGGCTAACAACAGTAAAATAATACAGCATTCTAAAATCAATTCATTCTAAAATCAGTTCAAATCAAACTGATGGCAACCACTGGGCTAGAGTTCTGTGAAGAATTACCAAGGCTGTGCCTTGGCCAAAGGCCTGGTGGAACAGCTCTGTCTTGCAGGCCCTGCGGAAAGATGTCAAGTCCCACAGGGCTCTAGTCTCTTGTGACAGAGCGTTCCACCAGATCGGGGGGAAAGCCCTGGCTCTGGTTGAGGCCAGCCTAACCTCTCTGTGGCCCAGGACCTCCGAGGTGTTTTTGTTTGAAGACCGTAAGGACCTCCATGGGACATACCAGGAGAGGCGGCCCCGTAGGTACGAGGGTCCTAAAATCAGGATTACACCAGAGCCGTCTTTCCCGTTGGTGTTAGTGGTGAGTTGCGCCAGGGCACCGGCCTCTCAGGGGCGCCCCAGTGAGTTGGGGAGCTTTGCGGCTTTGCCGGCAGCCTCCCCTTTTCCTGCACCCCCACCAGCTGCACCCCGCCAACTATATTGCTGGCTGGCATGCAGCTTCCCTCCCAAGTCTCTGCATCTGCTAAAGACGGCCCTGCTCCCGTCGTTGTCCTCCTCCTGCTTCCTGGCGAAAGGTGGCGCGCAGCCTTCCAGGGCTGCCTTTCCATAGAATCATAGAACCATAGAATCATAGAGTTGGAAGAGACCACAAGGGCCATCGAGTCCAACCCCCTGCCAAGCAGGAAACACCGTCAGAGCACTCCTGACATATGGTTGTCAAGCCTCTGCTTAAAGACCTCCAAAGAAGGAGACTCCACCACACTCCTTGGCAGCAAATTCCACTGTCGAACAGCTCTTACTGTCAGGAAGTTCTTCCTAATGTTTAGGTGGAATCTTCTTTCTTGTAGTTTGGATCCATTGCTCCGTGTCCGCTTCTCTGGAGCAGCAGAAAACAACCTTTCTCCCTCCTCTATGTGACATCCTTTTATATATTTGAACATGGCTATCATATCACCCCTTAACCTCCTCTTCTCCAGGCTAAACATGCCCAGCTCCCTTAGCCGTTCCTCATAAGGCATCATTTCCAGGCCTTTGACCATTTTGGTTGCCCTCCTCTGGACACGTTCCAGTTTGTCAGTGTCCTTCTTGAACTGTGGTGCCCAGAACTGGACACAGTACTCCAGGTGAGGTCTGACCAGAGCAGAATACAGTGGCACTATTACTTCCCTTTTCGGGCGCCCCTATGCTGGAGAACATGTCCGCCAGCACTTTTTCCTGCTTGAACACCGCAACCACGCTGGGGATCGGGGCAGTGGGGGAGGCAGATGACATTTTCTACCACCCCCTCCCTTGATTTGGAGTTGCCGGAGGGATATTTGCATCACGACGCCGGATATGCTTCAGACGACCCTGGATTACACCACAAATTAGCCATTTCAGCCTGCGTTTGTTGATTGAAATTATATTTGCTTACTTCAATGCCAAGTCAATCACTCTGAGGACTCCGTGACTCTACAGTGGTACCTCGGGTTAAGTACTTAATTCGTTCCGGAGGTCTGTTCTTAACCTGAAACTGTTCTTAACCTGAAGCACCATTTTAGCTAATGGGGCCTCCTGCTGCTGCCACGCTGCCGGAGCACGATTTCTGTTCTCACCCTGAAGCAAAGTTCTTAACCTGAAGCACTATTTCTGGGTTAGCGGAGTGTGTAACCTGAAGCATATGTAACCTGAAGCGTATGTAACCCGAGGTACCACTGTATATTGTTTTCCAATGTCTCTCTTATCAATAAAAAATTTGGTGTGGCACGAGCAAATCTTTATTCTGAAAGTGTGGCCCAGAGAAGAAAAGTGTGAGAACCGCTGACATGAGGCAATGGCACAATCATTCATCACACCCCATTAGGAGAAACTGCATATTCCACAGACAAAAGCTGAGTTCTCACTACAGCCACTACAGATTCAGAAAGTTTAGCTTGGTCTAATTGGGACTGACAGTCTGAGTGGAGGAAAAGCTACAAAAGTGTTTTTAGCACTGAGCAATTATAGCAACGATTACAGTGCCAGGGACACTAAGAGGATTTGCAGTGGATTATATCTAATATTAACATGATCTAATGCTGCATGAAATACAGCTCAGAATGGACCCGATTCTCAAAGACAGTTTCTTTATCCTTCAAAGTCACCCAGATTTTGAGGAAACGAAGGGGGGAAATATCGACCCATGCCTACGAAAATGAAGAAATCTAGCTGTAGTGTTTCTCGTCATTTCTTAATCTTAAGAAAGGGAAATAAAAAAAACTCTTAAGTAATAGAAAAATTAGATCTTGAGGCACTTTGCCATGCCAGTCGGGGACGGACGGACTGCAGAGTAAATCTGTGCTCAGCTTTTGCTGTGTAGTTATTCAGCAAATTTAGCAAATTTTAATGATATGCATCTATATATTGCAGTCTCTGTGAAATTTGCATGAGGCTGCAGCTCAGTCTCCACTGCAGACCCTTCCAAAGTTGCTATTTTCCAGGGACCAGGGCCGTCTTAAGCATATCCGGCACCGTGGTGCAAAGATCCCTCTGGCGCCCCCCCCCCCTTCCCAGAGTTGACCTTTTTTTTAGGGCTGGAGGAGGCGGGCAGCGGCTGGAGGGTGGCTCCTCGGGCGAGGAAGAAGCGGAGGCTGGATGCGACAACAGGCAGCACACTGAGTGAGCAAGCGGGCCTGCACAGAGCAAGCGAGGGCATTTGCGCCACTCCTGGCAAGCGTTGGCTCGTTTTTTCCCCTTTTGGCCTTCTGTCATCCCACAGAATTTGGCACCTGCAGGCTAAAAGGGAAAAAAAATCTGAGCCAACGCTCAGTGGGAGCAGCACACACACCCTCACTCACTCAGCGCACTTATTTGGTGTTCCCCAGACTCTCGCCTGGCGCTCTCCAGAACATGGCGCCCCGGTGCCCCGCGCCACTAGCCTCAATGGGTAGGGCGGGCCTGCCAGGGATAGTCCTAGAATTACAGAAGCCATCCTGGTTTCTGATTCGATCCCTGAATGTCCCGCTTTTCCTTAAAGGTAAAGGTAAAGGGACCCCTGACCGTTAGGTCCAGTTGTGACCAACTCTGGGGTTGCGGCGCTCATCTCGCTTTATTGGCCGAGGGAGCCAGCGTGCAGCTTCCGGGTCATGTGCCCAGCATGACAAAGCCGCTTCTGGCGAACCAGAGCAGTGCATGGAAATGCCGTTTACCTTCCCGCCGGAGCGGTACCTATTTGCGTGCTGAGGTCCCCCAAAACACCCCTACCCCAATAACTCACACATCACACATAATTTTTGTTTAAGGTTTTTGGCATAATTTTGGCCACAACTTTATTATCATACAAAATTGTGAGTGGTTGCTTAGGCATTGGTTATGACTAGCTATCCCCCCCGCCTTGGGGGATAGCACTGACTCCCGGATTCCAGCGAGAGTCAGTGTGGAGGAACAAGACAGGGCAACTGGGGCTGCGATACAGACCCTTCAGTTCCTCCCCGCATGCTCCTTGGGGTCTTACGCGGCCCGCGCCCGATTCCAGGGGTTTGGACAAGGGGATGGTAAGCCCCAGAATTCCTTTAACGGAATTCCCATGCAGCAGCAGCATTGGAGGGGTAGGCACAGCCAATCCATACCCCTCCACCAACCAATTTAACCAATGCCTAACCGCCAACCTTACAAGTTGTGACGATTTGCTACGCAGTAGGCAAAACCCAATTGGCACACACTAATAAGCCAAAAGGAAAAATTCCTACCAGGCCCTCGCACCAATGCGAACGACCCCATGACAGGCATAGCAAGGTCAAGCAGAAGCCCCTTCAAGGGAGGGCAGGCGGGTGATCCGGTGTCCACAGCGAAAGAGAAAGGAACAAGCTGTGGACCTAGAATAAATAACCTCTGATCCCACCCCTAAATTGGCAACATCAATTTTTCCCCAGTAACAACAGCCACCAATCTGATCCAATTCCCTTGCAACAGCCTGGCTGGCAACTGAGGATGTTTTGTCTGGCCCCATCCGCAACACGTGCTCTCTCTTTAATGAGAACACGCTTTATCTACTTGCACTTTGACGTGCTTTCGAACTGCTAGGTTGGCAGGAGCAGGGACTGAGCAACGGGAGCTCACCCCGCCACGGGGATCCGAACCGCCGACCTTCTGATCAGCAAGCCCTAGGCTCTGTGGTTTAACCCACAGCGCCACCCGCGTCCCTACAGCGCCACTGCTTTTCCTTAGGACATCCTTATTTCATCAGAGAAATGTTGGCAGCTATGGAGTTATGCGACCCCTGAGCCAAGGAGATAAGTAACTATATAACCTCTGGAAGCCATCTGAAGGTGGCCTTGTATAGGGAAGTTTTTAAATGTTTAATGTTTTATTATGTTTTTATGTACGTTGGAGTTTTTAAGTGGCCTCCATTCCCTTTCCAGAGCTATGATTTCCAAAGTGCTTTAACAAACCTTCTTTACAGTGAATTTGGAGGACTGTTGCTCTGGAAGAGGATTCTCAGCTCACTTAATAAACTCTTCTTTGGGGGGAACTATGTCTGTTTATAGAGGTGTCGTGGCACTTTAAGTGTCTGGCGTGAATGTGGCCGAGGTCTTTGTAAACTTAAGTTTAGTTCTGCTTGAAGAAGACCCATTGAAATTAATGGAAGTGACTAACTTAATTCCACTGATTCCAATGGGTATACTCTGATTAGAAGTTAGCTGGATACCACCCCAAGTCTTTCTGGGGAAATCCAGCCAGATGGGCGGGAAATAAATAAATCATCATCATCATCATCATAATCATCATTAATAAATGTATTAGTCTTTAAGGCTCCACAAAAATATTCGTCCCTCCAATATTATCAACATTATTAAGTGTTCTCCAATTACACCTAACTTTAGTGTGGCTCTGGCTCGCCAGAGCAGCGATGTCACGCTGGCCACGTGACCCGGAAGTGTCTCCGGACAGCGCTGGCCCCCGGCCTCTTGAGTGAGATGGGCGCACAACCCCAGAGTCTGTCAAGACTGGCCCGTACGGGCAGGGGTACCTTTACCTTTACCTGAAGGGACGCGGGTGGCGCTGTGGGTAAAAGCCTCAGCGCCTAGGGCTTGCCGATCGAAAGGTCGGCGGTTCGAATCCCCGCGGCAGTGTGCGCTCCCGTTGCTCGGTCCCAGCGCCTGCCAACCTAGCAGTTCGAAAGCACTCCCGGGTGCAAGTAGATAAATAGGGACCACTCTGGCGGGAAGGTAAACGGCGTTTCCGTGTGTGGCTCTGGCTCGCCAGAGCAGCGATGTCACGCTGGCCACGTGACCCGGAAGTGTCTCCGGACAGCGCTGGCCCCCGGCCTCTTGAGTGAGATGGGCGCACAACCCTAGAGTCTGTCAAGACTGGCCCGTATGGGCAGGGGTACCTTTACCTTTACCTTTACCTTATTCCAGTCTTATTCCCAAGTACAAATTGTTTCCCCCAGCAATATTTCTGCTCAAGCTCTTTAAAAAAACAACAGGTTTGGGGTTGAATGTGGAAGGCACCTACTGGCTGGTACTGTGACGTCCTCAACCTCTTCCCAATAGCAGCCAGGGCACCTTTGCAACTTTAAGTTAAACATTCGTGATTTTTGTTTCTTTGTAAGGCAAAGATAAACACAGAGAAGTGCATGTGTGCATCAGCTGTTTTTTTATTTTTATGTTTTTTTAAAAAACGAGGCTCAGATTAATTCTCCCGGATCTGACATTCTCCCAGAACGCTTGAGAAAGCTGTGTGTGCATGCTTTCTTTTCTTCCTGTCTTTAAGTGGCAGCTAATCTGGTGGAGGAGGGCAAGTAGTTCACCGAAGCGCTGGCCCCCACAGGACTCACTCGAAAGTCCAAATGCACCACACTTGCTTCCATTTAAAACTGTTACCTAAGAAATGTGTTTTCAGGGAAGAGATCGCTGTAGCGATGATGGTTTGGCTTAATATGACAACCAGAAGCAGCTTGGGTTCCCAGCCCCGTCTGCTAAGCCCAGGGCTGCCTTCTGTCTTTCAGAAATGGCTCCGATTGATCCAATACAACTTTTTAAAAATGGGGCCAGGGATAGCAGATGGCCTGATGCCTAGATAAAACATACTAATTTGTAATTTTAAAATGTCAGTTTCCTGTGAAGGGAGATACAGCCACAGGGTCAAAGAGCTGCCTCGCTGCAAGTGTAGTACAGCATAAATTTTTCCACTTTAACACACCGACTGTTACAATGTACCTCATACCCGAGAATCAATAAAGTCAAGGCAATTTCCTTAACATGCCATCTAGACGAGATTATGGAAGAGGGGTGGGGGTGGGGAGGGTTTTCCTTGGTGGTTAATGCCTTACTAAAGTTCAAATGAGGCAATATATAGTAAAATAAATTCAATCTCCATTTTCACTCCTCGCAATTTTAGTGGAGACTAAATGAAATGGAACAGTGTTGGTTCTAACCAACTCAATATATCCTCGCTTTCTAATACCCAAGGTCATTTTTACCTTCATGGAAAGAGAAGCCACATATAAAATACTCATCCATGATAAAGAGGGGGAAATATTTGCAATTTTTTGAAAAGCTGGATTGATGGGTGATATATTATGTAATTCATTCCCTGGCATGGTTGGGTTTCGTTTTATGGTTACTGTTTAACCTTGCCAATTTTACTCTGGGATAAACATCCTTTGGAGGATAAAACACACACACACACACACACACACACACACACACACACACACACACAAAACTTTTAATACTATAAAAGGGGAACGAAGAACCCTTCAAAATATAAATCTGCATCACACAATTAATAGCAAGGAGGGCATTTATCTGGCAAGATGGCAATTAGAATTATTTTCTCCTGCCGATTCTTGTTATTAACTGGCGCTTGTTATGGTATTAATCAGAAATGCCAGGCGAAAATGCTTAGCTTGCATTTTGGGAGAGCTGGTAAAGGATGACAAAAATTCTTAGGTACCTTGCAACAATGCATTTCTACCCTTTACTAATAGGATCGGGGGAAAACACATGCATATAAAAGTTTCCATATTTAGCATCTCAGCAACTCCAGGACCAGATTGATAATAGGATATGTTTGGGTAGCTGCCTCAGGGCCCATATTTTCGGTTCGCCAGATTGTAGTTCGTGTTAATATTTGCAATTTGCATGCCCTCCCACATTTCTCTGATGAAAACAGGGACATCCTATTCAATAATAACAGCAACAACAATAATAATAACAATAATAATAATGCCCCACCCATCTGACTAGGTTGTCCCAGCCACTCTGGGCAGCTTCCAACATATATAAAAACAAAATAAAAGTCCCTACTCACTGAGGGTTTGTGATCCATTGGCCACCCTCACCTGGTTTAGCCAGCCAGTCAACGCCGTTTTCCAGGATGTGGCCACTGTTGCATGCCGACAGCTTCTAGGAGCCAGAGGTGAGAGCCGAGTGCAGGGTGGGGGCCAAAGGTGGGAAGATGTCAGGCTTCGGGGAATTGGCTTCCTCCCTCATGGCAGTAAACAAAAGATCAAACAGTGACATATAAGCTACGGGACAAGGATAACTTTAAGGATGAATGGGAACCCTTTACAAAGTATCTGAAGACGCAACAAAGTGAACTGGACTCCTTGGCAGGTTTTGAATAAACATTCACAAACTTTTTATTGATAATAATCAGCTAAATAGTTTGAGGATCTATACAACTTTGTAACATGCAGAAAACAGCATTCTTAGAGAAACCAAAGACTGGAACTGAGGGAAGTCGGGGTGGGTGGGGTGGGGGTTGGTGGGTTTTGTTTGGGAGGGGGGGTAGGGAGGAAAAATGGGGGGGGGAAACAAGGATGATATGTTTTTGGATAATATGTCTTGTTATAATTTTGAATTTAAAAAAAACAAAAAACAAAACAAAACCAAAAAGATCAAACAAAAGGAGCGTCTTACCAGTTAGAATCTTTAATAATCACAGTGAGAGAACAAAGGACTCATCTCCTAGAATGGTGATGCTCCCAGTTAAGGACTACACCCTCCTCCATCCCTATTAATCTACGTCACTCCTCCGTCTTGTAATCTGAGTTTGTACCCTCTGCGCTTTCTGTTCCGAGACTCTCTTCTCGACCTTGGGGAGAGCTGAGGAATGCTGTCCAACAACTGTGAATCTGTTAACCCTCTCTCTTCCAGTGTTTCTTCTCCTAGCTGTTCCTCATCCAGTACTTCCCAGCTTCTGCCTTCTGAACTGTGCCCCTCTGCAGACCACTGTTCTAAATCTATACTGTCCTCCTGCTCCTGGGAAGATACAGGAGCAGGGGGAGGGGGTGGCTCCCACCATTCCTCCTCAGTACAGCCCTCCTCAGCACGGTCCCCGACCAGGTAACTCCTGAAAATAAAAAAGAAACTCCTCAAGAACATACATCAGTGTGAATTTCTCCCAATGAACACATTTTATATGCAGTTTTGAAAAATATGCACATTTTTGCTAGCAGTCTCCCCTAATATAATGCATACTTGTATGTTAATTTCACAAAGATCTTCATTTTTAGGCACACTCTCTCTGAATATATCTGGTTTTGTACACATTGTTTGGTCTGCTTTGTAAAATTTATATATTTTTGGATTTCGAAGGACGGCTGTGGTTCAGTATGCATATTGCTTTGGAAAGTGCAAATTTTATGGATTCAGCTTTAAATGCATAGTGAACCAATTCCTCCTCCATCCCTAACTGGGACTGTTTGCTGACAACACTGTAAAAAGTTATAAAAAGTGAGTGTGCAAAAGCATAGATATTGTAAAGTAAAATATATTGTCTGGAAACACCCAATTTGGCACCAGAGCCACAGATACTCTTCTCATATGTGCTGAGCTGCCGTATTCTGAAGATATTATTATTATTATTATTATTATTATTATTATTATTATTATTATTATTATTATTATTATTATTGTTATTAACTGCCCTATATCTGCAGGTCTCAGGCAGTTCTCAGCATAAAATCATAATATAAAAAGAAAAACAAGAACAACCCCATAATCTGTGAGAAACCCTCACAGAAGCCAACTGATTTGGATTTAATTTCTGCAGAATACATCCTTGGAATATATGAGCAACCCGCTGAGAGTCAGACACAAATGGCTCTTCAGAAACAGTAAGAGAGGCCAAAAGTTTGTTAGCCAACTAACAGAAGCCAATGGGAGTTTCCTGCAGCACAATGTACCATATTGGCCTGAATATAAGCTGCACCCGCAAATAAGATGTACCTTTAAAAAATTCGGGGGGGGGGGGGGGGAGAGAAAGAAAAGACAATACCCGAATATAAGCTGCTCCCTTAAAATTGGGTTACAGCAGTGTTTCCCAACCTTTTTTGGGCAAAGGCACACTTGTTTGATGAAAAAAATCTTGAGGCACACCACCATTACAGCCCCGTGACGTCAGTGCGCAGCGTCACGCCGGGAGGGAAGGGCGCCGGGGCGCTGCTGCTGCTGCTGCCGCCGCCGCTCCCGGCAGGCATGGGCCCAGCTGAGGCGGCGGCGGCTGTTGTGGTGGTGGCGGCGATAGCGGGCGGAGGAGGGGGCGGCGGCGGGGCCGAGGTGGCCGGCGGCGGCGGGGGAGGCGGCGGCGGGTGGAGCAGGAGGGCGGCCGAGGCCGGTGAGGGAGTAGGGTTGCCCGGGGCTTGAGGAGCCGTCGCCGGGAGTTGCTGCTGCTGTTGTTGCTGCTGCTGCCCGGACATGCCGGCCTCCTTCTCGTCCGCTGTCTCGCGCTCCTCCCTTTTGCGCGCGCTGCCCCGCCGCCGCCCCATTGGCCGGGTCCTGTCAGCTGATCCTGTGTTATTTCCTGTGTGTGTGTGTGAGGGGAGAATGGAGAGAGAAACCTCGGCACCACCACCGCGGAGCCGCCCCCGGCTCGACGCGGATCCTCGCCGCCGCCGCCCCGCCTCTCGCCGCCCGACTCGCCCGCCTCCCTCCCACGGCACACCAGGGAACGTCTCGCGGCACACTAGTGTGCCGCGGAACACCGGTTGGGAAACACTGGGTTACAGGCTTAAAATCGCTGCGGTTGGTAGAATTGTAACTCCGAGCCAATTTAAGCCTTTGATCTTGCAAGCTCGCAAAAGTTGCCGCACAATCGCTATAAATCGCAAATCGCAATTCAAGTGCCACAATTCCGCAGGCACTCACACCCGTAAAGGGCAAATGAACAGTCCTGAGTTTGCAAATTGGCAATAAAACCTTTTTTTGTGTGTTCCGTTTTACCGTGTGTCTGTTTCAGAAGTGACATCTTAAAAGCCCGTTTTTGTAAGGTCGCGAATTTAAGCTGCGCTTTAGCTTTTCACGGTCGGAATTGGGAGGAAAAGTGAGGCTTATATTCAGGTCAATACTTTATATATTATGGTACGCTTTCTAGAACTCTCCCACTACTGCAGAATAATTGAGGCTGTGATCAAGGCCAGATTTAGGTTTGATGAGGCCCTAAGCTACTGAAAGTAATGGGGCCCTTTATATGTTCAGCTGTCCTTTGTCAACAACAAATTGTCACTGTTTTTTTGTCTTGAATATATGCTACCTGGTAATTTATGGACCTAATAGGTATCTAAAGCCATTTGCACATGTTGCCATGCTACCAGTCCATGCAGAATGTAGGCACCCTATATATAGAAATGAGCAAACCAGTGATATTTTAGGGAGCAGGCTAGCAGGCGGGGCCTATTACTTACATCACAGGAGCCTACACAACACAAAACACTGTTGTTGTATGTAGGTTTCATTTTATTGTTTTTTATCTTACATTTTGGAAATTGAAATATACTTGGAGTCGAGAGTGGATTTCATGCTCTTTATTCAGCTCATAGTGGTGAGGAGGAAGTTCCCCCAGAATGTCTGCTTTATATGCATTATTTACACAATGGGCCCCACGTGATTGGCTAATTCCGGGATTCTCCTGTAGGCCAATCAGGTCGCGAATTCTACCTGGAGCTGGATTGGGTGGCTCCTGTGGACCAATCAGACTGCTGCATTCTGGAGGCTATTGTTCTAGGACCAATCAGGCTGCTGCATTCTGAATCCTAGTGTTCTAGGACCAATCAGACTGCTGCATTTTGCATCCTATAACTCAGTACATAACAGAAATGTACATCCAGTTTTTCCCCTTTAATTTTTTTGCCCCCCCCCCCAAGAGAGTGGGGACCTAAGCTATAGCTTGTTTAGCTTATACATAAATCCGACACTGGCTGTGATCTGGGGAAGCGAAAGCATTTGAGAGCTGAGTGTAGCACACGCCGATGTTTGAGGCAGTGCCTTGTCCTTGTACATCTTCAGCTTTGTCGTCACCCTCCAATTCCAAAGCTGTCCTGAACGGTTAATCCTACATTATGAGCTGCGGCACAGAAGCGGAGCCTGCAAAGAAAACACAACACAACTCCCCGCTCCCAAACATCCTCGCATGTTCCGTTTGCAGTCAAAAAGAGTCCATATGTTTCTGTTTAGCAGGAGGCCAGCAGCATCTGTTTCCTGGCCGCTGAATGAACTACAGAACCAAAAACCTAGACAAGTCTACGCAGTCAAAATAGTTTATCTTGCTACTGGTCCAATCACCATCTCCTCAGGCTCTCGACATGGTCTATTCCTCACATCAAATTTCATATGCTTGTCTTGCATCATTTTCTGGGTCCTGCAATCTCCGCCTGGTGCTTATATTTTACTCTTTTTAAAACAAAAAGGCAAGTTTCTAGCCCTGTTGGTTGCAGAGGGGAAAAAACCACAGAACTAAAGCTGAAGTAAAATAATAAAAAGAATAACCAGATGGGTTTGTCTTCCTTCTGAGCAGGAACAGAAAAACCCTGATTATATAAATGTTTGAATAAATAAAATATTTGTTAAAAAAGAATCCTGGCTTCCAATACCTGAGGGAGAGATATTCTTGTTGACCAGATGGTGCATTTCTGAGCAGGTCCCAAAAACAAGATGGTATATTTCTTAATGTTGGTTGAACCCTGAATTACTGTTTTGCATGATCCCCCAAACACCTTATTTTATTTCTTTGTTTCCCATAACATTTCCTGCTAGATTTTTTAAAAAGGAAACCATTTCATTAAGAACTATTTGCTCTTTGAATACAGCCTTCAAGAGTAATATTTCATTTATTGGCACTTCCCTAATATAGACGACGGCAATCGCTGTTATCATATGCATCGCACAGAGAAATGCAAAGCATCATAAACAACATTAACTAATGGTATTTCCCCAGTCACTTCAATCATGCTTTTCCTTTCGATCTTGGTGTTAATGGGATCAGATGAAATGCTAGCCCTCTCATGCCCAGCCTTGTTTTTCTGAAGCAAATAGGAGGAACTGCAATTGACTTTCCACGCTATTGAGAATTGCACTTTTCCTTTGTGTATATCACTCTCTCCTCCATCCACAACTGCTGTGCGTGCGGCAGGGGAAAGCCCACGCCGTGAAATGGCAGTAACTAGGCAGTGTGGCACAATGGTTAGAGTGCTGGACTATGGACTCTGAGAGTGGGGTTCGAATCCCCCACTCAGGCATGAAGCTCACTGGGCGATCTTGGGCCTGTCAGTCACTATCTCTTAACCTGACCTTCCTCACAGGGTTGTTGTGAAGATGAAATGGGTAGGAGGAGAACCTTGCGATCCTTGGAAGATCAGTGGTACCTCAGGTTAAGAACTTAATTCGTTCTGGAGGTCTGTTCTTAACCTGAAACTGTTCTTAACCTGAAGCACCACTTTAGCTAATGGGGCTTCCTGCTGCTCCTGCTCCGCCGGAGCACAAACACTGTTCTCATCCTGAAGCAAAGTTCTTAACCTGAAGCACTATTTCTGGGTTAGCGGAGTCTGTAACCTGAAGCGTATGTAACCCGTATGTAACCACTGTATATAAATATAATCTTTCTCTCTGTGTGTGTCTCTCTCTCTCATCAATCTAATTGCATTATGGCTTTGCAGCACTATAATTGTTGTTGTTGTTTAGTCGTTTAGTCGTGTCCGACTCGTCGTGACCCCATGGACCAGAGCACGCCAGGCACTCCTGTCTTCCACTGCCTCCCGCAGTTTGGTCAAACTCATGCTGGTAGCTTCGAGAACACTGTCCCACCATCTCGTCCTCTGTCGTCCCCTTCTCCTTGTGCCCTCCATCTTTCCCAACATCAGGGTCTTTTCCAGGGAGTCTTCTCTTCTCATGAGGTGGCCAAAGTCTTGGAGCCTCAGCTTCACGATCTGTCCTTCCAGTGAGCACTCAGGGCTGATTTCCTTAAGAATGGATAGGTTTGTTCTTCTTGCAGTCCATGGGACTCTCAAGAATCTTCTCCAGCACCATAATCAGCCTTCTTTATGGTCCAGCTCTCACTTCCATACATCACTACCGGGAAAACCATAGCTTTAACTATACGGACCTTTGTTGGCAAGGGGATGTCTCTACTTTTTAAGATGCTGTCTAGGTTTGTCATTGCTTTTCTCCTGAGAAGCAGGCATCTTTTAATTTTGTGACTGCAGCACTATAATACTGTAAATCAAAACAATAATGCTAATTTTAAAAAATAGATTTAAAAGCTTTCTAGTCACCGCCATTTTAGCCATGTGGCTAATGGAATTGATCAGAAATGGGTTTAAATATATTATTATTATTATTATTATTATTATTATTATTATTATTATTATTATTATTGCTATAGCAAGGAGTTCTATCACATACCACTCTTTCATTTAAAAAATAGAGCTGGAAAAGCCTTTTAGCATTAATTAAAAGATGGATTGAGGAAAAAATTAAAGGGGTGTTAAAATGGTTTCCATCACAAACGTTAAGGTGAAAGTTAGCAAAGCTATGATGGGTTCACCTGCCCATCAGGTAAAAACCCTTTCCTTTAAAGAAAAATAGAAGAGGAGCATTAAGCAAGGGGGGCGGGGGGGAGAGAGAGAGAATGCACTGTTCTTCTGGGGAAATGTTTTGGAGGGAAAGGGCTTTTCCCCCCTGGTAAAGAGGGCTTACTGTGGTCTGAAAAAGGACAGAATAACAACAGGGAGAATACAGGATGAGAATAATTGGATGGTGCCGTGGTAAAAATGGGTGAATGAAGAATTGCAATCCCACACAAAGTGCCTAGGGTAAGAACATCCATAGGCAAATAGAGATGATTTCTAGCAAAGGCTGTAACCCTGCATGTAGGGTGAATAATAATAATAATAATAATAATAATAATAATAATAATAATAATAATAATAATAATAATTTATTATTTATACCCCACCCATCTGGCTGGGTTTCCCCAGCCACTCTGGGCGGCTTCCAACAGAATATTAAAATACAATAGTCTATTAAACATTAAAAGCTTCTCTAAACAGGGCTCCCTATACACACCATACAATTGGAGCACCTTCTCCAAAAGTACCCTGGGAATTGTAGTTTACCCCTAAGAGAGCTGCAGTTCCCAGCATCCTTGGTAGGGTTACTTTAAATGGCATAAAGTCCCATTGAAGCCAATAACAATGTGAGACTCCAAAAATAACAGATTGGCAAATCAAATTACAGGAATTGGTGGAGACTGCTCAACTGACTAGTAAACTCAGAGGAAACTCAAAGCAAAAATTTGCGGGAAAATGGGATGGTTATAGAAGATATGTTCAAAAATACAATAATAGTTTTGACTCCGTGTTAGTATTCGAGTGATAAAGGAACTAAAAGGAGGTGGACAACAATTAAAGATTTATTATGTTTTCAGATTTATTTACAATTAAGGATTTATTATGTTTTCTCCTGCCAACCTAGCAGTTCGAAAGCACGTCAAAGTGCAAGTAGATAAATAGGTACCGCTCCAGCGGGAAGGTAAACGGCGTTTCCGTGTGCTGCTCTGGTTCGCCAGAAGCGGCTTTGTCATGCCGGCCACATGACCCGGAAGCTGTACACTGACTCCCTCGGACAATAAAGCGAGATGAGCGCCGCAACCCCAGAGTCGGCCACGACTGGACCTAATGGTCAGGGGTCTCTTTACCTTTACGTTTTCAGAATGTATTAGAAAAATTCTATAGAAAAGTTTATTGTTTTGTGTACATTCAAATGTAAGATAAAACATATGCAAAGGGACTTGACAAGAAGTCAAAGTTGAAGAACAGATTTTGGAAGATAAAAGGGGAAAAATATTTACTTTCATTGTTATCATTTTCTGTGCAGGTGTGAGTGTGTGGGTGTCTGCACATATGTATGTTGTTGTATGCAATGTTTGGGAGGAAATAAGACGGTAAATAACAAATAACAAGCTAAATATCGATGTATGTAATTTTTATTTCTTAATTATATTTAGTGGTAGTATGGCTGTATTAGGGATGCGGGTGGCGCTGTGGGTTAAAGCCTCAGCGTCTAGGACTTGCCAATCAAAAGGTCGGCGGTTCGAATCCCCGAGACGGGGTGTGCTCCCGTTGTTCGGTCCCAGCACCTGCCAACCTAGCAGTTCGAAAGCACCTTCGAGTGCAATTAGATAAATAGGGACCGCTTACTAGCGGGAAGGTAAACAGCGTTCCGTGTGCTGCGCTGGCTCGCCAGATGCAGCTTGTCACGCTGGCCACGTGACCCGGAAGTGTCTGCGGACAGCGCTGGCTCCCGGCCTATAGAGTGAGATGAGCGCACAACCCTAGAGTCTGGCAAGACTGGCCCGTACGGGCAGGGGTACCTTTACCTTTACCTTTATGGCTGTATTGTTTTTTGTAACATAAAACCATTCAATAAAAATTATTTTAAAAAAGAAGAAGCCAATAACAATGTAAGGAACCAAATTCTATGCAGAACCAAAGCCAAAATCATTTCCCCCAACACCTAAAAGCAATGCATGTTGCTGTTGTCCACCCTAACCACAATAAAACCTGCCTAGTTGATGTCTAGATTTTTCTCATAGCTATTAAGTGGTAACATGGGCAAAATATTGTCAATGTTTTTTCGTTCCCACACCCTTCCTTCTTCCCTTGGAATGTTGGCAGCCAGTGACTCCCTTCCTGAATATAAATGAAAATTGTTTTCCAGGCACATATTTAACTGAATGGACGGCAAAGGCCTCAAGGTCACCGGTCTTTCTTTGATTGTGTGCTTCACGCTTCTGAAGGAGTTTCCAAGTTTATTACTCCCTAAAACAGTTTCTATTGACACACAGGCCGGCGACTAAGTTGGGCCGAACGAAGCAAAAGGGAACACTAATTTTCATTGTGCGCCATGTTCCGGGTGTTTCCCTGCTTCTTTTCTGCAAGAACCCAGGCAAACTTTTTGTTCTGAAGCGGTGCATCTTGCGCATCTCTCTCCACAGAGTGGAAATATGCAACCCCAGGGAGGCAAAAGCATTACTCCAAAAACTGTAGTTTTCTTATGCATGTTCGAGTCGCTCACAACTGCGTATATGCGCACCACCAGGAAATAATTCAATAAATCCGTTTAAACTGCAAAAAGGCGAGGGAAGAGCAAAAACGACCCAAAGAGAGTGGGGAGAACTGCAAAAATGGCGGGGAAATGGCAAACTCAGGAGCCTTTGCACTGACTTTTGAGGCCTGTGGAGAGTTGGAGCTTGAGAAAGGAGATTTTGGAGGGAATGATTGTGGTGGAATTTGGGGGACTTTGGGTAGAGTCTGGCTTTTAGGTGGTGTTTATATGCGGTTTCCCATGTACAGTGGTACCTCGGGTTACATACACTCGGGTTACATTCGCTTCAAGTTACAGACTCTGCTAACCCAGAAATAGTGCTTCAGGTTAAGAACTTTGCTTCAGGATAAGAACAGAAATCGTGCTCCGGCGGCACAGCGGCAGCAGGAGGCCCCATTAGCTAAAGTGGTGCTTCAGGTTAAGAGCAGTTTCAAATTAAGTACGGACCTCCGGAACGAATTAAGTACTTAACCCGAGGTACCACTGTATGTGCGATATCCAGGAACGTAACCCCCACATAAGTGGGGAGATACCTATTCCAAAACGTTTTCTCTCTCCCACCCCCAGGTTTGTTCTGACAACAACCCTTGATGTCTCCCCAAGAGTCAAAGAATATCGCAAAAACATGATGTGTAGGGTTAAGCGATGTCTGGCTTTCAACATTGTGATATGTCACCAGTTAAACGTCGTGATATACCAATATATCACAATGTCTAAAATAAGGGTGTAACTATGTAGAGGTGAACAGGATAATGACTTGAAAATGGCTACTACAGTCATACCTTGGTTCTCGAATGCCTTGGTACTCATATGTTTTGGCTCCCAAACACCGAAAACCCAGAAGTAAGTGTTGCAGTTTTTGAACGTTTTTTGGAAGCCAAACGTCCGACGCAGCTTCCACTTGAGTGCAGGAAGCTCCTGCAGCCTTGGTTTTGGAAGTTGAACATTTTTACTTACCTTTAACATATTGTTAAAACTGTTATTTTATAGTACTGATACATTTTTACTCACCTTTCACATATTGTTATAACTGTTATTTTATCATACAGAGCAACAGAGGCAGACGGAATCATGAGACAAGCAATTACTAGCTTGACGGTTTTCCCCACATTGCAATTTTTTAGATAGCACATGCACACATTGTGATTCGCGATATATCGCCATGTCGAATATTATTAAACCCTTACCACAAAGTAGACTTCAAATCGACTTTTGACAATGTATCAATACATTGCCCAACCCGTGTGTGTGTGTGTGTGTGGTGCAAAAATTACAATGTGGGGAAACTCTTGGAGCCACCCAATGCCTCTACACAGCTCCATCCTTGTTTCAGACATTGTGGTATATCAGGATATCACAATATTTAGCTGGTGATATATCACAATGTTGAAAACCAGCCCTAGTTCTTCGAATACAGAAAAGTGACCTGTTAACAGAAGCAGATTCCTGTTCACAGAACTGCTGAGTCTGGGCGAAGATCTGCCTTCGCTATGATCAGCACAACAACTTTTGCAGAACTATTCTCTACAAGGTTACCTTAATATATGAGCTTGTTAAAGGCAATGCAAAGAGACCCAGTGAGGCATTTTGCCTTGCATGGCTGGCCATGCCGATAGGACTTATGTCACCTGAATGAGGATAGGCCTGGGTGACATTCACAAGCAAAAGAGAGAGGCTTTCTCAACCCAGTCTGCCTGCTTAAGGCCTCCACATGTAGCTGTATTTTAGAAGTGCTCAGTGCTCACCTGGGTACAGTGGTACCTCGGGTTAAGTACTTAATTCATTCCAGAGGTCCCTACTTAACCTGAAACTGTTCTTAACCTGAAGCACCACTTTAGCTAATGGGGCCTCCTGCTGCTGCTGCGCCGCCGGAGCCCGATTTCTGTTCTTATCCTGAAGCAAAGTTCTTAACCTGAAGCAGTATTTCTGTCTTAGTGGAGTGTGTAACCTGAAGCGTATGTAACCTGAAGCGTATGTAACCCAAGGTACCACTGTATATGCTTTCGTGTGCACGCACACTTCTTCAGATACATGTACACAAAAGCTTATACCCAGAACAAACTTAGTTGGTCTCTAAGGTGCTACTGGACAATTTTTTAATTTATTTCGACTGAGTCAGACCAGCCCAGCTACCTACCTGAATCTAGTACTCACCTGTACACATTAGGATGTATTACCTTATACAGTATATGTTAATGCCCTCATATAGCTTCCTTCTTTTATTTCCAGGGATAAGGGGCTCTCATGATATAAAACATCTTAGTAAAGTACTTTTGAAGAAATCTGCATGAAATCAAGATTTCTGATGAAAGATAAAATCAAAATTTCTGATTAAAAGGATCGCCGGCACAGATAGATCTCGACATTTCTCCAGAAGGATCCTTGGGCTTTATGAGACAGGGGTCTCGCAGCTGAGGAAGGGGGCTGTCTGCAAAGGTCCTCAGGTAATTCACGAGATCAGAGGTTTTCAATCTCTTTGAGTCCATGGTTCCCTTAAAGGTAAAGGACCCCTGACAGTTAAGTCCAGTCGCGAACGACTCTGGGGTTGCGGCGCTCATCTCGCTTTACTGGCCGAGGGAGCTGACGCTTGTCCGCAGACAGTTTTTCCGGGTCATGTGGCCAGCATGACTAAACCACTTCTGGCGAAACCAGAGCAGCGCACGGAAACGCCGTTTACCTTTCCGCCGGAGCGGTACCTATTTATCTACTTGCACTTTGACGTGCTTTCGAACTGCTAGGTTGGCAGGGGCTGGGACTGAGCAACGGGAGCTCACCCCGTTGCTGGGATTCGAACCGGCAACCTTCCAATCGGCAAGTCCTAGGCTCAGTGGTTTAGACCACAGCGCCACCCGCATCCCATGATTTCCTTAACCAACTACAGTCTTTCCATGGCACCCCTGTGGGGCTCAGGAGCCCAGTTATGTCACCCCTTGCCTGCAGAACTGGTAGCCTCTCGCCCTTTTTTGAGCACCCTCCCTTGTGGAGTGTTCGCTCAGCCGCCTCTCCGCTCTCATTGGGGGTCCTCCGGGCAGCTGCTGCTGCCATCCCTGGTCTCTGAGCTGCCTCCCTGTGCACCATTCACCTGCAGAGCTTATACCCAGGACTGCTGCAACAAACAGCTGTGCAAGCCTTTGGCAGAGATAGGAGAGGGCATCAGAGTAGGGTGGGAAGGAAAGAGGGGCAGAGTCCACTGTTGCCCATGGCATCCCTGAACGTGATTCAAGGCACCCCAGGGTGCCAAAGGACACTGGTTGAAAACCACTGCATGAGATGCTTGGGCTACCAGGCTGTTATGTACTGAGTTGAATAGGATCCAAAATGCAGCAGTCTGATTGGTCCTAGGACAATAGGATTCAGAATGCAGCAGTCTGATTGGTCCGCAGGAGCCGCCCAATCCAACTCCAGGTGGAAGTGAACCCACAATCTGATTGGTTTACAGGAGAATCCCAGAATTAGCCAATCACGTGGGGCCCATTGTGTAAATAATGTATATAAGGCAGACATTTTGGGGAAACTTCCACTCCTCACTACTATGATTTGAATAAAGAGCATGAAATCCACACTCGACTCCGAGTATATTTCACAGGCACTTATTAATTGGGTGTTTGTCAGCCAACGAACGGGAATATCCAAACGGCTGAAAACCTAACCCAAGCTCTGTATGTGCGTTTCCGTGCCGGGCTTAATCCTTCCACTCTCCTCAAAGCAAGCCCCGCAGAAGTAAAGATAAATAAATAAAAGCGAATTGACATATCCCACCACTTCTCAATTTCCATGTCCTTTTATCCCCCCCCCCCCTTTCCGGACGTGCATTTTCAGTTATCCGCCATCACAGGAGGTCCATGATAAAAGACAAACCCTATACCCCCCCAATGTTTATATGCTTCTTTATTTCAACAAAGTATAACACACACACATATGCATCAGTTGATGTGCAAGACCCGTGTGCCGCAGTACGGTTCAAGGTTGCCTTGGCAACCAATGGAAGGGGTTTTGAAGAGCTGGCAAGGCCTGCGCTAATGAAAATGAGGATTCGTGGAGCCTCTTCTCCAGGTGGGTGAAAAGAGACTCCCTGCTGAGCTCGCCTGCCCAAGCTCCTTTGAAATAGCTAGCTGTGGTTTTTTGTTTTTTTGTAAAAAATAAAATAAAATAAGCCTAGCCCATTTCCTCCCTTCCCATAGTAAAATGCAGCCGCTGATTAAAAGTTCTGAGACAATTCTTTGAAGCCTCTGATTAATAGGTTCCTTTATGAATCCAAATTAGACATTCGACATATATTCTTCTTCTTCTTCTTCTTTTCACACCCCAAAACTACTATTATAAAAATGTTTGTTGTCGGGGCTGCCGCCTCCGCTGCCTTTTACATGTTTAATCTTCCTCATGTGCATCTGTGCCAGATGGCTGTGAGAGGACCAGCGAAGATAATCTCTCTGCCTTTAGCGGGAGAAACTTAACATCCTCACTGCTGAAGAGCCACACTCTTACCCCCTGATACGCAACTCAGGTGAACATACACACTTCTTTCAGATGTGGAAATCACCACTGGGGTATACAATAAGTCATTCTAGCCTAGCAGACGTTGGCCTCCTTTTGCATCATCCCACAGAATGTTCTGTGGCCGAAGAATTGATGCTTTTGAATTATGGTGCTGGAGGAGACTCTTGAGAGTCCCATGGACTGCAAGAAGATCAAACCTATCCATTCTTCAGGAAATCAGCCCTGAGTGCTCACTGGAAGGACAGATCCTGAAGCGGAGGCTCCAATACTTTGGCCACCTCATGAGAAGAGAAGACTCCCTGGAAAAGCCCCTGATGTTGGGAAAGATGGAGGGCACAGGGAGAAGGGGACGACAGAGGATGAGATGGTTGGACAGTGTTCTCGAAGCTACCAGCATGAGTTTGACCTGTGGGAGGCAGTGGAAGACAGGAGTGCCTGGCGTGCTCTAGTCCATGGGGTCATGAAGAGTCGGACATGACTAAACGACTAAGCAACAACATAATGTTCCTTTGGTACTGTGGTATCTCTTGGTGATATGTTCACCCATGAGGTTTTGTCTTATCTTGAGCCATGCCTGCCATTTTCAGTTTATTGAAGCTACAATCCATACCCTCCAATGTTTATCCAATGAAAATAGGGACATCCTATTCCATAATAGTGGGACGCGGGTGGCACTGTGGGTTAAACCACAGAGCCTAGGACTTGCCGATCAGAAGGTTGGCAGTTCAAATCTCCGCGACGGGGTGAGCTCCCGTTGCTCGGTCCCTGCTCCTGCCAACCTAGCAGTTCGAAAGCACGTCAAAATGCAAGTAGATAAATAGGTACCGCTCCGGCGGGAAGGTAAACGGCGTTTCCGTGCGCTGCTCTGGTTCGCCAGAAGCGGCTTAGTCATGCTGGCCACATGACCCAGAAGCTGTACGTCGGCTCCCTCGGCCAATAAAGCAAGATGAGTGCCGCAACCCCAGAGTCGGCCACGACTGGACCTAATGGTCAGGGGTCCCTTTACCTTTACCTTTATTCCATAATAATAATAATTTTATTTTTTATACCTCGCCAGTCGTACCTTGGAAGTCAAACAGAATCTGTTCTGGAAGTCTATTCAACTTCCGAAATATTCAGTTTCCAAAATGCGGCTTCCAATTGGCTGCAGGTAGCTCCTGCAGCCAATCGGAAGCCCCGTCGGACATTTGGCCTCCAAAAAAACATTCAAAAACCGGAACAATCACTTCCGGTTTTCGATCAGGAGCCGAAACGTTAGACTCCCAAGGCATTCAGGAGCTGAGGTATGACTGTTTATAAAAGCATGATAAAACATTAAATATTAAAAAACTTCCCTATCCAGGGCTGCCTTAAGATGTCTTCTAAAGTTTGTAGAGTTACTTATCTCCTTGGCTCAGGGGTTGCATGACTCTAAACCCTCCAACATTTCTCTGATGAAAACAGGGACATCCTACGGAAAAGTGGGACATTCCATGATCAAATCAGAAACTGGGATGGCTTCTATAAATCCAGGACTGTCCCTGGAAAATAAGGACACTTGGGGGGGGGGTCTGACAATGTAGAAATGGGTAGATGTCCTGTATACACACACACACACACACCTGACCGCCTCAGGCAGCAGGGTCCACGGGGCAGCAGATCCCAATGTAGATCTTCATTCCACCCCTTGTTCCTGACATAGGTCTTCACTCCCCTCTTATTCCCTGGCAAGGAGTAGTGGCACCATGTTGTGGTTCGCCTCAGGTGCCATAATCTCTTGGGCCAACCCTGCCCTTTCTCCTGAGTAGGGCCCTGACTTCTGCCCCCAAGTCTGAAACCAATATGGAGGCCCTTCGAGCCTGAATGGTAATCCTGAAACTAGTGGGAGACTCGATTCCACAAAACGGCTTTGTACGTAACCAAATTCCAAGGCTGGGTTGGTCCTGTGCCAGAGTGCTGCATTGTTGCTGGTATTTATTATTTATCAAGAGCCTGAAATGACTAGGAGACGTGAAGAAGAAAGTAAAAATAGAAGAGGCCCCAGCCTGTAGGCTTACGATCTGTGATTAAAGTCAAGAGGCATTAGGGAGAAAAGGAAAGCAAAGTGAAAAGGAAGACAGGTCAGCCAGAGTAAACAGATGTGCCTTAAGGAGATGCCGGAATGTAAAAGCAGAAGAAGATGGTCAGATGTTGGATAAAAGGGCATTACAGTGATAGCTGAAAGAGAAAAGAGACATAGGCAGGGAATAGAAAGATTTTCTTTTCTTTTTTTGCCTTAGCAGATGCATCTCACCCCCTGGGACACCAGTGGAATGGGGCAGGGGTGTTAAGTATAGTGATTTAATTTACTGGAATTGGGAATGCTTAAATGCATTACTATGTGTTTAATTCTGGAATGCTCCCTAGTAACTCTTGTGTGATTGGTTAACTTTGGTCACATGGTCACTGTGGGTGCCCAACTATGAACTTTGTAATATAGAGAACATGGACAAGCTGTGGCCCTCCAGTTCTTTGTATACAGTGGTACCTCGGGTTAAGTACTTAATTCTTTCCAGAGGTCCGTTCTTAACCTGAAGCTGCTGCCAAGCCGCCAGATCACGATTTCTGTTCTCATCCTGAAGCAAAGTTCTTAACCCAAGGTACTATTTCTGGGTTAGCAGAAACTGAAGCATCTGTAACTTGAAGCGTATGTAACCTGAGGTACCACTGTACTACAATTCCCTTCATCCCTGACAGTTGGCCATGCCAACTGATGGGAGTTAGAGGCCAACAGCATCTGTAGGACCTCAGTCTACCTATCCCTCATATAGAACAAGTTGGGAATATATTTCTCTCAGGCTACCAGATGGGACAATATAGTACGCACCATTTTATTAAAAAGAAAGTACTGGAAGACTGAATAAAAGTTGTTACGAAGTCAGGATAGTGTCTGCCCATTCGTGAGAGACCAGAGATATAACATGGTGTCAGAAGAAAAACAGACTAAGAAGCTGAATATTCCATAGCAGAGAACAAAGATGGCATCTAACACCAGGCAAGTACCCTCCGTGGACTTTAATAACAGGTATACTGATGAAAATGGATTACTACATAGGTTTCCTCATATGAAGTCTCCACACTTTAGCCACTGTCACCATCCCACACTGTATATTATTACAGATTTTTTTGGGGGGGGATGGGGGACTAAACTGTAGAAATTAATAAATGGTAGGATTTTTATTATTTGGAATATTGAAGGGAAGATTGCAGGTCATTGTGTAAAACTGCAGGCTAGACTTCCCTTCCAAACCAGGGCCTCATAAACCAGGGAAATAACAAAAGATGTTGATGGTGTATCCAAACGTAATCTTGGGCCTGGGTAGAGAGAAGGTTGCCAGAGTAACTGTGTGTTTGAGGTGTCAGGAAAAGAGTGTCTTTAGCAAGGTGTGCTGGGAAAAAGAAGGTGGAGAACAAAGACAGAGATCCATCTTGGGCAGGCTGGCTGAAGGCTGGCTGGGAGAGATGCCTTGGACTCCGGGGCTGCACTGCTGCGGGGAACAAGCCCCTCTTGAGATGACCATGCTGTAAGACTTGCACTCCATCCACCCAAACTCAGGTGTAAATATGTGAAGAAGTCATATTTCTTAAAGCTATGGCAGTCTCCAACATGTCTTCATAATCCAAAGGAGCACAGGCCCTGGGTTAATGCCTGGACTGTTAGAATTCCTGATCTCTGATTGCAGCCATGGGATTGTTGTCTTTCACATGACAGTCTATGTTTTGACTCCACAGAGTGGGAAGTGATGGAGACAGGATGTTTGTGTTATTGTGTTCCGTGAAGTGGGACTATTGTCCTTTGTTCTTTCTCTCTTTGCTGTCTGATGCTAGAGAGAGAGGGAGCCATGTTGCAGTGCTCCTTGTGTGTTTATATGTAAATAAAGTAGATTAGCCAAAATGCTGAGTTTCTGAGGTCTGTCACACAAAGTGCGAAGACTCTGCAGATTCTTAAGTGTGCCAGTGTCTGTTGGCATCGGTCGCTGTGATGTTCAGGCAGAAGAAAGCTTTTGAAGCTCCTGAACGAAAGACCAGGAGGGAGAGAACATGCCAGTCGGGCCTGTGTCTCTGCCAGGGTCCTACTCGAGTGTAGGCTGAACTCCTGACATGGACCCCCCTGGACCTTGCTACTGCTCGGCAGAGAGTGGGGATGGCGCCCAATTTTTGTAATGATATTTTATACTTTAGGCAATGAGGTGAAGATTTTTGGGGTGAGGATTTGGGTATTCCGAGCTAAATGCAAGACTGCTCCCCCCAAGGCATCTTTTCATGAGGATCACATGCCTTGCTTAATATGACCAACTCACTATTTGCACAATTGCCATCGTGACTTAAATGTCGATAATAAAACTGGCGCAAAAGATAACAAAATTCTGCACATGAACCGTCCCACCAGAACCAAAATGCCTAGTAATTAAGGCAGTGCCCCACAGACATAGGTTCCAGAAGGTAATAGTTTTCTACTATTCATTTTGCCGCTACAGTGGTACCTCGGGTTACATACGCTTCAGGTTACATACGCTTCTGTTTACAGACTCTGCTAACCCAGAAATAGTGCTTCAGGTTAAGAACTTTGCTTCAGGATGAGAACAGAAATTGTGCTCCGGCGGCGCGGCAGCAGCAGGAGGCCCCATTAGCTAAAGTGGCCTTCAGGTTAAGAACAGTTTCAGGTTAAGTATGGACCTCCGGAACGAATTAAGTACTAAACCCAAGGTACCACTGTAAAGGCAATCTGTGTTAGAAGACCTTCACTGCAATAGGAAGGGATACCTAAGATCTTTAAATACATGGATGTGTATACTATCGACATCTAATCACCCCCATCAGCGTCATTCAGGACAAGAGGCATTTAGCAAGCCTGTTACAAAATTTATCTCAGTCAAACTGCTGCTTGTCGATTCTGAAATCTGCAGCACTGTCCAAGCCAACAAAAACACAGAGACTTTGCTAAGCAAAGGAAGAGCGAACTCAGCAGAAACGAGGGATTGTTGTTATATTTGCAGCGGAGGAGAAAGACGAAAACGCCCTCTACCCACAGAAATGCAACTCCATTTTACTCCAGCAACAGGCAGCCTTAGAATGGAATGCCTCAAAATAACAGGAAAAATTGATTTAATGTTGGAGGAGTTGAAAGTACAGGAGTAGCTCCCAAAGATTCTGTCTGGGCTGCAGGAAGTTCAGTGGGCCACCCTGAGAAATGTGTAATCTGATTTTCTCGTGGCACATTGTCTTTAATGGCAACGGTTGACAGTAGCTGAGAAGCCATTCTTAACTGCAAAATATTCTGCTGGACTGAATGAGTATGTTCTTCAGGAACAAAAAAAAGGAGAAGTTTTTAGTTAAACTTAAAGCAGCTAAGTCTTTAAAAATCATTATTCTGCCTGCTCCTTTCCCCTTTGGCTGACAGCGTACATGATCAACTTGGCAACAGCCTGAAGGTTGTTTTAAACACAGGCAGATAAATAGGCCAAGACTGGGAATGCAAAAGAAATTTTCATTGGTTGTAGCTTGACTGAAACTGGACATCTGGCTGCAATTAAATTTTCAGGGATCTGGAAATGGACTTTTGGATAGTCATTGAGATTTAAATGTTTTTAATGTTTGATGTTTTATCGTGTTTTTAATATTCTGTTAGGAGCCACCCAGAATGGCTGGGGAAACCCAGACAGATGGGTGGGGTATTGTAATGGTTCTAGGGGTTGCTCGTGCGTAAGCCTGTGCCAACACCTGGCTGGGTTGCCTGAGTGAACCTCTTCTGTCCGGACAGCCCCTCTCCCGTGGCTGTCTCAATCGCTGGCAGAATCCGTCAGTGGGCGTTTCTTAAACTTCTTCCAGCAAAGAAGCTCTTTGATGCCCAGTCTTCTCCTACTCTCCCTGCGCGGAAGCCTTCTGCGCAAGGAGGGCGTAGGCAGCGGAGGACCCTTCCTCTCCCCACTGGTCCCCGGCAAGGAGTCATGTGACCGCCTCGCTGATTCCCCCATCTGTCCCCCTTCTCCACTGGAGCTACGCTGATTCCCTTCCCCAGAAGATGGGCTGCCTCTCCCAATCCCAGGACGCTCTCTGGGGTCCCTCTGGAGCTTGCTCTCTCCCTCTGGCACTGATGGCAGTTCCCTGACAGGTATGTATGTATGTATGTATGCAAACAAACAAACAAATAAATAAATAAATAAATAAATAAATAAATAAATAAATATTATTCTACAGTGTAGGAGCCACCATTGTGGACATTTTGCAAATCTTGCCATTAGTTCTTTGTCTAGTTCTAGCGTCTTTTGGACCCAGCACTTCCAAAAGTTATTTTGCACTAGCAAAATTGGCGCATTTTGTACCAAAGAGTGAAGGCCAGGAGTCAACTAGGAAAACAGGTATATTTTTGCTGAAGATAGCTGCAGTATTAGATTAAAGCTGCCACATGACACCAACGGATGTGCAAAGAGACCAATATACACACCTGCCTGAAAGTAAGCCCCAAGGAACTCAATGGGACTTACTTACACATGTGTAAGGTTGTGCCATAATTAATGAACCAGATAATCTCTGGTTCAAATCAAATCTATACTGTGCTTTCTAGGGGGCCTTAGGGAAGCCACTGAGCTACAGCCTCTCCCATCTGTAATATAGGGACGGCATTGATGTACTTTAAAAGATTGGTTCAGTGATGTAAATAAAGCACTTGAGAAACTCTAAAAGTGCTGAATATTATAGGCATTGTCCACCTTGGGTAGGTACAGTTAGAAGGTATGCCACTGATTCAAGGAGAGGTCATTCTCTTATCAAAACACCCAGTGACTCACATTGCCATGCAGAATGGTCTCCTGCCGTCAGTCAATGTTAAACAGAAACTAAGAGTTCCTCCTTTCACTCCGAGCCCAAGTATTTCCATGCAGCCCTTGTTTGGGCTTAAGTTAGCAAAGATCTCCTGACCTTTCCCCACCCCTCTTTAGAAGCCTATGACTCAGAACGCTGTCAAGAGTTTCCAGCACTGAGCCATTGTGCAATTCTTGAAGTAGGAAACTAAAGCCGAACGCTTAGAATGGGAAGCAGAGGAGAGGGGAGTTGTTGTTTTTCCAAAAGTGGGAGAATATCTGAGAGGATGAGGTCACTGGCTGTACTGTAATTAAGGAGGACACGTTAATGAGCTGTGTATCTCTTTCAGGAAACAAAATTATATATGTTTCTAGTATCTATCTACAAGGTGTAACCGGAAAGTTTGGTGAATGGTCACAGAAATTGGACAGCGAGAAATATTCGAACATACATACCTTACAGGCCAGGGGTAGGCAACCTAAGGCCCGGGGGCCGGATGTGGCCCAATCACCTTCTGAATCCAGCCCACGAACAGTTCGAGAATCTGCATGTTTTTACATGAGTAGAATGTGTCCTTTCATTTAAAATGCATCTCTGGGTTATTTGTGGGGCATAGGAATTCGTTCATATTTTTTTCAAAATATGGTCCAGCCCACCACATGTTCTGAGGGACAGTGGACCGGCCCATGGCTGAAAAAGGTTGCTGACCCCTGTTACAGGCCTTCAAAGTAGGCCCCCTCTGATACAATGCACTGTTGACAACGTTCATGGAACTGTTGGGAACTTCTGGAGAAGTCCTCTTTTCGTACTGCTTTCAGTTCCCTCGTCACAGCAGCTTTGACGTGTGAAATGTTGGAAAACCTGTGCCCTTTCAGTGCAGATTTCAAAATGACCTGGAAAGCTGTCTGTGGCCAAAGCTGGCTCCCTCGGCCTCAAAGCAAGATGAGCGCCACAACCCCATAGTCACCTTGGACTGGACTTAACTGTCCAGGGGTTACCTGCTGCAAAGGACCAACTTTGGAAGAATACGATGGCAGGTGGTCACACAACACTTTTGCTCCTTCTACCCTCTCCATGTTTAGCTGCAAGTTTCTGCGGTAAGGAGCCTTTTATGCTCGTGGAAGGGCTCTCTGCATGATTAAGGCCCTTGGAAGGTCAGGTTTGTTATTGCAGGGGGAGCTTCCACAAGTAGAAAAGGTCCCCACTGCAGATGTTCTCCCAAACACAAGGAAGACAGCGTGATCAATGCCATGATGTGGATAAATAAGCAGAGCCGAAATGAAATGCTCAGAGCAATTTGAACTCTGCCCAAATTCCAGATTTCACCATTTTTCATTGTGCAAGTTTGGAACTAGATGTGTGGTTTGAAGGTGAAATTTCACCTCCAAAGCTGAAATTCAAGTGCCTTAGACTTTTTGGCATCTCTCGGCAGGATTGATTTTGGCAGACATCAAGTATGAGATCTCATGTATTCTCAGCTGTCAAATACTTAATGCCATTGCATGGCAACTATCAAATACAAGCAAATACTAAACACCATATGTCAACTATCCAATAGTGTCAGCTGTCAGATATCAAATAGTGAAATCAAATATAACTAGATTGCAAACAACGTTGGCAAATATGTACGTGTTCAGAGAACATTCGTTTATTCTCTTTTTAAAACTCCTGTCCCACCTTTGAACCCTAATGTGTCCACAAAGTGGTATGCAGAAATAAAAATGTAATAGTAATAAATTTAAAAGAAGGCACTAAAGCCACAGTTAAAAATGAGTAAAATGAGCAAGTCAAACCTTCCACGAAGAACGCTCTGTCCTGCAATATCACACACACACACACACACACACACACACACACACACACACACACACACACACCCCTCTGATGGAACAAAGTGTCCATAGAAAACTTCAATGTGTGGGAAGTTTGAGAGAGTGATGAATGATACCTGTCAGGTATTCAAGACAATAATAAAATTTGCAGAGGGGAATTTTGAAGGGAAACTTTTAGAAGCAAATTAATTTCATTTTTATCTCTGACAATCCAGTCCCAGCTTCAGTGCATTCCTCCAAACTTCTCAGACCAATCATGTAAATGTGACATCACAGGAAGTTTGTAGCCCACAGCAACTGCTTAGGGATGCATCTGCACAGCCTCCCATCCTGGTACTGGAAAGGGGAATGTCACGAACGTTGTTGTTTAGTCGTTTAGTTGTGTCCGACTCTTCGTGACCCCATGGACCAGAGCACGCCAGGCACTCCTGTCTTCCACTGCCTCCCACAGTTTGGTCAAACTCATGTTCATAGCTTTGAGATCACTGTCCAACCATCTCGTCCTCTGTCATCCCCTTCTCCTTGTGCCCCCTATCTTTCCCAACATCAGGGTCTTTTCCAGGGAGTCTTCTCTTCTCATGAGGTGGCCAAAGTATTGGAGTCTCAGCTTCAGGATCTGTCCTTCCAGTGAGCACTCAGGGCTGATTTCCTTCAGAATGGATAGGTTTGATCTTCTTGCAGTCCATGGGACTCTCAAGAGTCTCCTCCAGCACCAGCCATGAATGTTACTTAGATGTATTTAGAAATGCCTTGATTTAGAAGTAGAAGATGGCTTGCTTAAGCTCTTCTGTCCCCTTCATTGCTGCTTTCGGGGAAAGCCTTGTCGGCTTGTGACATCCATGAAAGGCAAACACAGATACGGTGAGGGGAATGGCCCTCGTTCTACAGTTATCATCCAGCCACCTCCACTGGCCAGCCTGCCAACCTCTGCTGGCTTCCACCCATGAATATCCAGTGGTTCATTCGCCCGGAGCCTGAAGGGCAGCCTACACCGCTAGCTGACCATGCAATTCCCAGGCATACTTTGTCTGGTAGGTGACCTATGTCCACCCTCCATACTTACCCCAGCATCAGCCCACAAATATACACACAACTTTTGACAATGGCCTTCTGAAGGTGAATTTCAACCAGCTTATGTGCACAAACTTCAGCCCTGCGGCATCCTGGGCTTCCACATGCTAATCACAGCTTCTGCCAGGTCCATCGCCAGCTTCCAACCATAGATATCTGCCGCTTTCAAGCCGCGGTCCTGCTCAGCAGGTACACTTGCCTTCTTGTTGCTCCACAGCATCTCATTGACGGATGATGGCCTCCTTCCATTTGCCACTTCGCCTCCATGCGGAAGGAGATCACCAAGTACTGAATAACACAACTGTTGTCCACTGTGTCCTTTTCAAGCTTTGCCTTGGGCTTTCCCCTTGGGCAGCTTTTGTATATCCGCTGAGCTGCCATGTGCTTATGTGACATCACAGGGCGTCCACAGCCAATAAGAGCAGCTGGAGAGGCATCATCATCACCACCTCCTCAGGCCTCACAATAGTGGGTGCAGCTCAGCTTATCTGTAATTTTGCTTATCTGTAATGACATCAGAGAAAGGCATGCCCTAAATCCACCTTCCCCCACACTAAGGGTAATTTATGTTGGAAATGTAAAGAGGAGGAGAAGAGAAAGAAGGTATGTTTTATCATATCTGGTGGACGTGTTCCAAGGTGAAAGACTTCTGGGAAAAGATTTATAATGAAATTTTTAAAATGTTGAAAAATACATTTATTAAGAAACCAGAGGCCTTCCTACTTGGAATAATAGGATCGGAATTACCCAAGAAGGATGTTAGATTGTTTTTGTATGCCACTACGGCAGCAAGACTTTTATTAGCCAAAAAATGGAAATTGCAAGAAATAGTTCCACCAGGCCGGAGCCAGTGTTGAGAAGGCCCTGGCTCTGGTTGAGGCTAATCTAACTTCATTAGGGCCCAGGACCTCTAGGGTGTTGCTATATATGGACCTTAAGGTCCTCCGTGGGGCATAATAAGAGAGGCGGTCCCATAGGTCCGAGGGTCCGAGGCCGTGATGTTCTACCACTGAGCTATGGTCTTCAAAGCTACTCTTCGAGACATGCTAGCCGACTCTTTTGCAGTTCCTCCATACTTAAGCTGGCAATCTGCCTTCTGCCTCCCTCGAGGCACAGATCTGCTAATGTCTGTAGGAAAATGACTGTGACACTCAGAAAGTGGGGATGGATTTATTCCAAAATGAAAACACGAAGTCGGTGCAGTTTAGCTAACAAAAGACATGTTGTTTATACGCATTAGGGGGAGGCAGAAGGCGGTGGAGAAAGTGATGGCTTTAAGAGGTTATTAATCGAGGTATATAAAATCCTAATGGGCAATGTCATCCAAAGTTACAATTTTCATTCCATCCGAAGAGATAATGCTCGGAAGGAAAAGAACGCACCATGAGATACGAGAAACTGTCAAGAATCACTCGGTTACAGAAGTGGTAACTGACATGTGGAATGACCCCTAAGTCAAAGTCATCCGAAGCAAAAACATTAGGGTAATTAAGAAACACTTAGATGTTATACAGGGAGAAATGATGAATGGCCCTTGGCACAACATCCATTTGCCTAACCGGACTCCGCAGAGAAGCAAGCTCTCAGCGATGCTTCCGATTTAACCACTCTCCCACAAACTGTGAGAGAGATTCTTATACATTGCTATTACGTTCACAAAGCTAAATCTGTATTATGCAATTATGGCTGCTCATTGCTCCACCTTTGGGCTGTGCTGTTAGCTTTTAGCACCCAATACAGTGGTACCTCAGGTTACATACGCTTCAGGTTACAGACTCTGCTAACCCAGAAATAGTACCTCGGGTAAGAACTTTGCTTCAGGATGAGAACAGAAATCGTGCTCTGGCGGCACCGCGGCAGAAGGAGGCCCCGTTAGCTAAAGTGGTGCTTCAGGTTAAGAACAGTTTCAGGTTAAGAACGGACCTCCGGAACAAATTAAGTACGTAACCCGAGGTATCACTGTAATAAGGTGGGATCACATACCCTCTGCAGCCCTACTGTGTCCCAAGAAAATTACAACAACAACAACAACAACAACAACAACAACACAACAACAAAATTTTTATACCCCACCCATTTGGTTGAGTTTCCCCAGCCATTCTGGGCAGCTCCCAATCAAGTGTTAAAAACAATACAGCATTAAATTAACTATTAAAAACTTCCCTAAACAGGGCTGCCTTCAGATGTGTTTTAAAAATAGGATAGCTGCTTATTTCCTTGGCATCTGGTTGGAGGGCATTCCACAGGGCAGGCGCCACTACTGAGAAGGCCCTCTGTCTGGTTCCCTGTAACCTCACTTCTCGCAATGAGGAAACCCTCGGCGCTGGATCTCAGTGTCCAGGGGAGGCTGCAGGAGGTGGACATGTTGTTTCTCCAGGTGAAAACATAACCGATAGGAAAGCATCAACTCAGTGACATATTGTGTTGCATATTGAGAGAATGGACTTTGTGGCAGCAGGAGCAGGACACATGCTATAGATCACAGTACATGAAATGGGTTTCACGGCCTGAAGTGCATTGAAAATGTTTGAGGGTTTCTCATGTCTTATGGTTTCTCAGTAGCCCTTGTCCCCAAAGCTACTGGTAAGCTTGGAAGGCTCCTTGTGAAATACAGTGGTGCCTCGCAAGACGAAATTAATTCGTTCCGTGAGATTTTTCGTCTAGCGAATTTTTCGTCTTGCAAAGCACGCTTTCCCATAGGAATGCATTGAAAATCAATTAATGCGTTCCTATGGTCAAAAAAAGTCCAAACAAAGCCAAATTTGGTACAACAAGAGTTTAAGTGCTCTTTAAAATCACACATACTGTAAAGAGCATTTCAAAAATTTAAGGAACAATAAATTAAGTTTCTAAACATGACAGAAAAACATTTAAAAATCAACAAAGTGTACAGTACATTTTCTAAGACTCTGGGGGACAACTCGAAGAAGGTTCCTCTTCCACTCTTTGCTTCTTGCTGAAGAACCTGTCCATGGTCTGCTGCTTCATCCGCCTTTTCAGCACCTCCCTGAAAGGCGACATGACCCTCGTATCAAAAGTGTTCACAAGGTCATGTGCCACGTGCTTGTCAGGGTGGTGCCGCTGTGCAAAAGCCTGCACATCCTTCCACTTCAGGCAAATGTCCCTCAGTTCTTTGGAGAACAGCCGTTCCTCAGTTGCTTCCTCCTCTTCCAGCGAGGCCTGCTCCTGCGCAGCCTCTGCCTGCAGTTCGACCAGCTCCTGGGTGGTCAGCTCGTGGTTGTGCTCCTCCACCAGCTCGCTGATGTCCTCCTCTGTGACCTCCAGGCCCATGGTCCTCCCCAAGGCAACAATGTCCTGCACCACTGTTGACTCTGGTGCATCAGAGTCACTTGGTGCCACACAGTCCAGCCACAGGCTGCACCAAGCGCAATTCAAATTTCTCTGGCTGATCCCGTCCCAGGCCGTGGTGATCATCTTCAAGCAGGTGACGATGTCGAAGTGGTCCTTCCAGAATTCCCGCAGGGTGATGGTGGTGCAATCAGTCACCTCGAAGCATCGCCTGAAAAGCTCCCCCAGCCCCTCCCCAACTGTTGCAAACCCCTCCCCAACTGTTCCCCCAGTCACCCAGAAATTCAAATCCAGAATTTTTTTTAAAAAACAGCAGAGTGGCCCAATGGTCACAGAAAATCATAAAAATGCAGAAAAAAACCACACAAGCTTCCAGATTCTTGCAAACCCCTCCCCAACTGTTCCCCCAGCCACCCACCACACAGAAATTCAAATCCAGAATTTTTTTTAAAAAAACAGCAGAGTGGCCCAATGGTCACAGAAAATCATAAAAATGCAGAAAAAAACACACAAGCTTCCAGATTCTTGTAAACCCTTCCCCAACTGTTCCCCCAGCCACCCACCACACAGAAATTCAAACCCAGAAATTTTTTTGTCTTGCGAAGCAAGCCCATAGGGAAATTCGTCTTGCGAAGCAGCTCGAAAAACGGAAAACCCTTTCGTCTAGCGAAATTTTCGTCTTGCGAGGCATTCGTCTTGCGGGGCACCACTGTATAAACGCTGATAGTGTGTATTTTCCAAAATGACCTTGTGAAATGCACAAAGGTTCCTTAGTGGTGGGCTAGAAGCTAGACCAGAGGTTCTCAAACTGGTCAACAAATCTCCGGTGGCTTGTGGGCTTCAGTCAGGGAGAATCATGAGAATATATGTACTTGAATTCAGAAAGAATACCGTATTTTTCGCTCTATAGGACACACCCGACCATAGGACGCACCTTATTTTAGAGGGGAAGAACAAGGGAAAAAAATTCTCCCCCTCTGCACAGAGCCCCTTCCATTTTTCCTCCCACTTAGCTGAAGGGGCACCTACCCTTCAGCGAAAGGAACCCAAAGCCTCCGGAGCACAGCGGGAGCTCTTTGAAGCCTGGAGAGCGAGAGGGGTTGGTGCGCACCGACCCCTCTCACTCTCCAGGCTTCAGTGAAGGCAACCCGAAGCCTCTGGAGCGCGGTGGGCGCGCTCCCACTGCGCTTTGGAGGCTTCGCGTTGCTATCGCTGAAGCCAAGGAGCCTGCATTCGCTCCATAGGACGCACACACATTTCCCCTTAATTTTTGGAGGGGAAAATGTGCATCTTATAGAGCGAAAAATACAGTATTTTCTGATAGCAGATCAAGGCCACTTGGGAGACCTGCGGATATAGAGTGGTATACAAATAATAATAATAATAATAAATAACAACAACAACAATAATAAATCAACCCATCCACAATGTAAGCTCTGTATGTTTCCTCCTTTCCCCCATCCATGGCTTCTTGGAGTAGGTTCTGAAACAAGCAGGACACAAATGAAGGAGGAACAGGCTTTCTTCTCCTGGATGAAGTAAATGAATCATATTTGGTCCTAGTTTGGAGGCCCCAGAACATTTGCTTCTCATTATGCTACAGGGCTGTAGACATGATTACATTATTTTGAAAAGCAAAAAAAAGGAAAAGGAAAAGAAAAAAAGCATGTCTCTGGTGTTCTGGAAAGAAGAGGTACTGGGTGCATAAACTAGTATAAAATTACAGGCCTGATTAAAAGGAAGATTTTCAGCTGCGGCTTCCATGTCAGCTCTTCATTAGATTAAGATTGTATCTTACTAAAGCCAAGTACTGAAGCCAGCATGGAACATTCATTTGGCATATGAAAAGAAACATATATTTGGTCAACAATGCTTCAAGAGTGTCTCAGCTCACTGGCAGGATTCACAGGGGATGTGGGGAGATAGGTAAATGGGTAAGTAGGAAGGAAAGCCATTGCGAATGGCGTAGGCTGCAACCCTAAGCGCATCTACTCAGAAGTACGTCCTATTTAATTCATTGAGGCCAGGTAAGCGGGTGTGGGACTGCAGCCTAAGATCCCAAGATAAGTTAACCTAAGGAAGTTCATGGAAGGTAAGTTTTCTGTTGTTGCCTCCTCCTCTCCAGCCTGCAGCCACCAGCATCCCTAGAAGTCTCTCCAGAGAACAGGGAACTCTTCTGAACAATGTTCTGAGAGAGGAGGGGCTGAGAAAGCTGTCTGTGGACAAACGCTGGCTCCCTCGGCCTGAAGGCGAGATGAGCGCTGCATAGTCGCCTTTGACTGGACTTAACCGTTCAGGGTCCTTTACCTTTATTGTGAACCTACAAAATTAATTGTTCCTGGGCCGATCAATATGTGACAGTTTTCCTTTGCAATTCCCATTTCTCTGAATTTTATGAGGCAGTTTTCCAACCAAAAAACGCATACCAAAATTCAAATATTAGTGAAAACAATGTACAAAATTGCGTTCGTTCTGGATAAAAACGGCTCGCAAAAATCTATGCAAAAGGAAAGATTGCATACAAAAGTGTTCGTGGGAGGAGAAATGTGGTAAAAATGCGCAAGAATTTTCAAGTAGAGATTATTATTATTATTATTCACAAATGTATATGCAAATAGGAGGAACTGAACTTTAGAAAGGGGGGAAATGAGAATCTGAGGAACTGAAATTGGTAGATACATCTGGCTCCGATTAGGAACAGTACTTTGGACCCAACCAGTCAACTCTCATCTGCTAGGTTTAATAAGCCAAGAGGGACAGGGTCAAGGAGCCTCATGATTTGACACTCATCTCTAGCATCTCATCCATCTCAACTGCCCCATTCAGGGCGGCAAAAAAAGAAGGAATTGTGAGGACTCCCAAAGGTATCTCCCCAAACTGGGTGAATGGGCAATTTGAACTGTCAAATTCAATCCTGTCTACTGCCCTCAGTGCTGAAGGCACCTTGCCTTCGATTACTAGCTGCTGGAGAATATGAGTGGGAGAATGTTTGTTGACTTCCCATGGGCATCAGGTTGGGAAAATAAGGGTCTAATCCAGCAGGACTCCTACTATCTTCTTCAGTTCTTAAAATTATTGGCAGCAGGAGGGAAGAGTGAAGCTAAATGACCAGAATTGTGAAAATCTGCTCCTCTGTTTCCCAATCACAATTTAAACTTTTTAGCAAGGAGTGTATGCAGTCCCGACTATTGCTTCTGTGAACAGCCTTGCTAAATTTAAACTTTATACTTTCCTGTGCCTGCAGGTGTAGCATTCTGAGGATTCTTCACGGGAGATATTGGCCAAGACATCAATTCTGGAATTAATCACTTAATCAAACCATAGATCCTCCCATAGCTTGTCAGCATGATTTCTGCGGCGATAAATCTTAGCAGGCTGAAGCAAAACACAACAGAAAGTGTTGTTTTTAGGGTGCAGGAAAGAGCTTGTGCAGTAGGCCAAACTCAAGGAAAACTGATGATGTTGCAACCTCCAGCACAGGTAAGCCTAAGGATAATGTGGTTACAAATGTGGCAATTGAGAAAACAGAAGAGTAACTTGTGAATGTTAGTGTAAAATTACAGAATGCCAAGTAGTAGTAGTAGTAGTAGTAGTAGTAGTAGTAGTAGTAGTAGTAGTAATATTCATTCATTCATTCATTCCCCATCCATCTGGCTGGATTTCCCCAGCCACTCTGGGAGGCTCCCAACAGAATTAAAAGCACAATAAACCACCAGGCATTAAAAACGTCCCTAAACAGGGCTGCCTTCAGATGTCTTCTAAAAGTCAGATAGTTGTTTATTTCCTTGAGATCTGATGGGAGGGCGTTCCACAGGCTGGGCGCCACTACCGAGAAGGCCCTCTGTTAAGACATAGGCAAACAAGGGTGAGTCTTAAGAAACTTATTTATGTTCCATGAATAATTACATTTTTACCTTCTGTTGGGATCCATCACTTGTAAGCTGCAAATTGGAGGAGGAGGAGGAGGAGGAGGAGGAGGAGGAGGAGGAGGAGGAGGAGGAATGTTGTTGCTGTTGTTAATAATAATACCCTGCCCATCTGGGGACAACGTAGGCTATGATTAGCTAAGGGTCAAGCAAGACAAGATGATGAATACAGTGGTACCTCGGGTTACAGACGCTTCAGGTTACAGACTCCGCTAACCCAAAAATAGTACCTTGGGTTAAGAACTTTGCTTCAGGATGAGAACAGAAATCGTGCTCTGGCGGCGCGGCAGCAGCAGGAGGCCCCATTAGCTAAAGTGGTATCTCAGGTTAAGAACAGTTTCAGGTTAAGAACGGACCCCCAGAACGAATTAAGTTCTTAACCCGAGGCACCACTGTACATGTTTGCATTTAACATGTCTCCTTATTTCTTCAAAATTATAGCCAAATTGATCCTGACTAGGCATGTGGTGTGGGTGTGCTTGTGTTACCCTTCCTCCATGGTCCTTGCGGAAAACTACATCTCCCCATAAAAGTGCTTGTTATCTCTGCGAGAGAAACTTCCACTGCTACCAACGGAAGCTTCCTCCCTGGGCTAGTAGTTGGTTTGCAGGAGAGGCAAATTTTAGGGAAAATTATAATCTGCTTTCCTGTGGACTGTGGCCCTGATGGTTATTGGACTGTGCCGCAGAAGATATTTGGAAGTAAAGAACCTGATGTGTGAAATACAACCACCCTTTTAACGTCCTGTCTAGTTTGCCTGTCAGAGAATAGGCCAAAGGCTCACAATGCAGTTGTACTGCAGAAATTAAATACCGTATTTTTTGCTCTATAAGACTCACTTTTTCCCTCCTAAAAAGTAAGGGGAAATGTGTGTGCGTCTTATGGAGTGAATGCAGGCTGCGCAGCTATCCCAGAAGCCAGAACAGCAAGAGGAATCACTGCTTTCACTGCGCAGCAATCCCTCTTGTTGTTCTGGCTTCTGAGATTCAGAATATTTTTTTTCTTGGTTTCCTCTTCCAAAAACTAGGTGCGTCTTATGGTCTGGTGCATCTTATAGAGCGAAAAATACGGTACCTACATGGATGGAAGACTGTATGTCAGTGAAAGACATTCTGAGCTACTTCAGAAGTGAGCAGAGTATAAGAGGAGTGATTCTGAAGGCGCTCGCCTTAGTAGTCACGTGTAACAATTCTAGTGCAATAAATGTGAGGATTACTGAACAAGGGGCATTGCAAAATGCAAAATTGCAGGGCTGCGTGCAATTTCCTTTTTTGCAAGGGAGATGGAAAATATCTACCAATGGAAGCAAGCCACTGTCTTCCCTGCTACACCCTTGTGAAATGTGTGCTTCTGCAATAGAATTTTTGAGATGGAGAAAAGCCTATAATAATATCACTTTTGTTTCAGTGCTATTTTTATAACTGTGTTACGCCTCAGTAGGGGGAAAGCTCGTTGCGTAGACTGTTTCTATTTTCGCTGAAAGTGCTGTCAATAGACTTGCTTCTAGAGGAGAACCTGGAATTAATCCTTTAGCCTGTGCATGCATTAAAGAGCCATCTGCCGGAATGGAAATACTTTAAGATACAACGGTGGCGTACAGCTTCCGGGTCATGTGGCCAGAATGACTAAGTCTCTTCTGGCGAACCAGAGCAGCGCACAGAAACGCCGTTTACCTTCCCACCGGAGTGGTACCTATTTATCTACTTGCACTTTGACGTGCTTTCAAACTGCTAGGTTGGCAGGAGCAGGGACTGAGCAATGGGAGCTCACCCCGTCGCGGGGATTCGAACCGCCGACCTTCTGATTGGCAAGTCCTAGGCTCTGTGGTTTAATCCACAGTGCCACCCACGTCCCTTGTCTCGAATTAGATCTAATATAAATGAGATTACCTGGGGAAAGCAAGCTCACACCTCCCATTGACTTTGCATACATATGTAACAGGCTCATTTATACTTTTATTTTGGGAACGATTCGTGGTTTTATGTAACTGCATTGTTTTATGCTTTCTGGATGCCCTAAGATCATATCATAAAGTAGTTGTGTTCTAGGTTATAAATCAAGAATGGCTGGGAGCTGTTTCTTTTTGTTTACCAATGTATTTCTTATCAATAAATATTTCAGTGTGACACGAGCAAATTTTTATTCTGGAAGTGTAGCCCAGAGAAAAAAGTTTGAGAACATGTCCTAATAGAACATGGTTCCAGAAGGCATCTTAATATTGCAATTTTTTTTTAAAAAAACCACACCAAAACTTAATTTTCTGCAGAAAGGACAAATGAGGATTAAATGATAAAAAAAAACAATACAGGTTGGTATTTTCATGCTGATTATGATGTGTGGACACTGTACAAAACTTGCATGCATGAGCCGAAAATCTCACAAGAAACACCTGCCTAGAAGTATCTGCTTAGACAGGCAAGAGCAAAGTGGGACTGTGAATTTGGGAGGCAAGGAGGGAAGAGGTCCCATGAACTCCTTGACCCGGGAAAGAAGCTTGGAAGAGACATTTAGAGCAGAGACAACAAATGGGAAGACAGACGGTGGAAGATAATAGCCAGAAAGTTCGTCAAAGCAAAATAAAAGCTTTTAAGTGTCTTATAGAAAATACCTGCTTCTTTTCCCTTATGGGGCACCCAAGAGCCCATATAGAGTCCTTAAGTGGGTTCCCTATTGGTAGGAGAAAATAACAGAGGCCAACGAGAGAATATTGAGAAGCAAAGCGGCTAGTAAGCCTGATCTTTATTAAACTCTTGCAACAGGGCCCTCACTCACCACATGCAGAAGGGAGGAAGAACCCAGAACAATGGTGCATAAGCCCTTATATACCGGTAGATTTTTGAAATTGCTCAGCCCAAGGTAAGTGTAAAGGGACCCCTAACCATTAGGTCCAGTCGTGACCGAGTCTGGGGTTGTGCCGCTCATCTTGCTTTATTGGCCGAGGGAGCCGGCGTACAGCTTCCGGCCAGCATGACTAAGCCGCTTCTGGCGAACCAGAGCAGCGCATGGAAACGCTGTTTACCTTCCCGCCGGAGCAGTATCTATTTATCTACTTGCACTTTGACGTGCTTTCAAACTGTTAGGTTGTCAGGAGCAGGGACCGAGCAACAGGAGCTCACCCCGTTGCGGGGATTCGAACCGCCGACCTTCTGATCGGCAAGTGCTAGGCTCTGTGGTTTAACCCACAGTGCCACCCGTGTCCCAAGACCACCCCCCAAAACATCATACACGCACCACAGAAGGAGGTGGTCTACAGCAGAAATCCTGTCTGCCAGGATATCTGTTAATGGTTACTGATTGCTTTACCTGGGCAGCCTGGCCATTCTTTCCTGAATCCAGGTCACAGGCTCACCCTCTTCATACACAGATATGCCCTTAAGACAGGTAAGCAAAAGTCAATGGAGAGGCTCTCCCATTTCCTTCTTCCTTGCAGAGAAATATTTGAGGTCAATTTGGAAGAGCCAAAATGGTTTGTGGGAGAGTCAAAATGGCTTCAGGATTGCTCTCCTGTACTATTTCAGACACGTGGTTTATATAGTTTTGAATGTGTTTGCCTTGTACAGTGGTACCTCAGGTTACATACACTTCAGGTTACAGACTCTGCTAACCCAGAAATAGTGCTTCAGGTTAAGAACTTTGCTTCAGGATGAGAACAGAAATCAGGCTCCGGCGGCGCGGCAGCAGTGGGAGGCCCCATTAGCTAAAGTGGTGCTTCAGGCTAAGAACAGTTTCAGGTTAAGAACAGACCTCAGGAATGAATTAAGTACTTAACCTGAGGTACCACTGTACATTTATGAACATTTGTTTTTTATTTGGGACCTTACAATTCTTATAACAAGTGAAATGGAATGAGTGGCTTCATTAAGAGGAGCATTGCATGTCCACCCAGAATAATATCCTGGGCTTTATAAACAACATCATCTACCTAGGCATATCCCTCGTCTCATTTAGCGAGGAAACCTCCACAGTGAAATAGTTACTGTGGGAGAGGGATGAGAAACATCAACTTAGCTGTTTCTCGACAAGGAAGAGCACAGCTGGCGAGGCCTGCTGTGAAGCGTGGCTTTTACAGCTTGGCGCTGTGTGTATTTAGCAAAAGCAAACACATCCTGCCCAGGGTTTTAAAAACGCAATTTGGAGGGCCAGCCTCGTTTTGAAGGGAAACAGAGCGGAGATGGTACGGCTGAAGTGGTCCCCCGATAAAAATTGCACACTGTTGTTGTATACTCCTGTCTTGGACCAGCCCAAACTGGGGGGGGGGGGCTCTCTTCAAATCCTCGCTCACCCATAAAGCTCTCGCTGGGTGGCCTTTGGGCAAGTAACTCCCTCAGGCAGAATTGCCTCAGAGGAATGCTGTGAGCATCAGATGGGAGAACTTCATGCAAGGTCCCTTGGGGAAAGGCTGTGATAAATAACATTGCACAGTAAGAATAGGACCGGAGCGAATGGACTGTAGAAATGGCTATGGTTATTCCAACTTGCAACTTGCTTCGCCACTCCAGGGGGAAAAAATATGAACCGGGTTTAGGTGTGCCAGCATCTTGCAAAATGAGCCTGTGTGTGGCATGGGGAATGCATGTTTTCTTGGCAGTGCAAGCGAGCCTCACAAGGATAAAAGAGCAGACTGTCCTCTGAGAATATTCCTCACATGTGGCAAAGGCCTTTAGTGCCTGACATCTGGAATCCTACTGGAGGAGATGGCTGTGTTGGTTTTGGGGAGGGAAAGTGCTGTCGAGGCCTCTGGTTCTCTCAGTGCCTTAGGCTGGGTTGTTGTTGTTTGGTCGTTTAGTCGTGTCCGACTCTTCGTGACCCCATGGACCGGAGCACGCCAGGCACTCCTGTCTTCCACTGCCTCCCACAGTTTGGTCAAACTCATGCTGGTAGCTTCGAGAACACTGTCCAACCATCTCGTCCTCTGTCGTCCCCTTCTCCTTGTGCCATCAATCTTTCCCAACATCAGGGTTTTTTCCAGGGAGTCTTCTCTTCTCATGAGGTGGCCAAAGTATTGGAGTCTCAGCTTCAGGATCTGTCCTTCCAGTGAGCACTCAGGGCTGATTTCCTTCAGAATGGATAGGTTTCATCTTCTTGCAGTCCATGGGACTCTCAAGAGTCTCCTCCAGCACCATAATTCAAAACCATCCATTCTTCGGCGATCAGCCTTCTTGATGGTCCAGCTCTCACTTCCATACATCACTACTGGGGAAACCATAGCTTTAAGTATACAGACCTTTGTTGGCAAGGTGATGTCTCTGTTTTTTAAGATGCTGGCTGCGTACCTTACATCATAGGGTGAGGCATTACAGCCTCCTCTAGAATGGTAAACACTGAGACTGGGAGCTGAGTGCTAATCCAGACCAGGATGGGCCAAAAGATGCGGATTTACCACCATGGTTTTTAACGTTAACGAAGGGTTTTGATAATGTAGATGGACACATGACACCCTACTTTTTGTGTTCATAATGTGTTATTACCTTGTCTTTTTTATCACTTAGTTTATAATCATTTTATGCTGCTATATTGATGAAACTCTGCTCATATGTCATGCCTCCAATGGCATTCACAGGACAGATAACTAAGGACATGGAGGGAGGAAGGGAGAATTAAAATATGACACCAAAGGATGGAGCAGCGCAACCAGCGACCAAGAGCAGGAAAAGAAACAGCGTTTTGGAAAATGGTATGGCTGGGTATTACATTTGACGGGAAAAAGCAAGGTAAAAGACATTTTAATCAACAAGTATGCCCTGTGTCATTTTAGAATGACATGAAAATGCTAACCTGTATTGTTTTTTACCATTTAATCATTATTTGTCCTTTCTGCAGAAAATTAAGTTAGTTGTTTTTTTAATTACCATATTAAGATGCCTTCTGGAAGCATGTTCTATTAGGACATGTTCTCAAACCTTTTCCTCTGGGCCACACTTTCAGAATAAAAATTTCCTCACACCGCACTGGAATATTTATTGATAAGAAATACATTGGGAAAGAAAAAGAAACAGTTCCCAGCCGTTCTTGATTTATAACCTAGAACACAACTACTTTATAATACAGTGGTACCTCGGGTTACATACGCTTCAGGTTACATACGCTTCAGGTTACAGACTCCGCTAACCCAGAAATAGTGCTTCAGGTTAAGAACTTTTACTTCAGGATGAGAACAGAATTCGGGCTCCGGCGGCGAGGCAGCAGCAGGAGGCCCCATTAGCTAAAGTGGTGCTTCAGGTTAAGAACAGTTTCAGGTTAAGAACGGACCTCCAGAATGAATTAAGTACTTAACCTGAGGTACAACTGTATAATCATGGGACATCCAGAAAGCATTTAAAAGGGTTCTTCTCGGTGTCCTGGCCTGGGGACCACAATTTTCATAATACAGTGTTGGTTTTGATGATGAAACCTGTGTTGAAGAGAATAATATCATTAATATATAAGCTATTGTCAGGGGTTCAGGGAGTGAGGCACAGATGAGGGAGGAGACTGAGAGCGAGGGGGAAGAATCCAGGAACGAGGAGGAGGAGGATGACAATGACTTGAGGGCTTCCATGAGTCTCTCAAGTGAATCGGAGGATTCCCAAAAGGGGGCGCCCCTGGTCAGGCCAAGGGGAGCCACAGGGGGGACTCGTCAGGAGCAGGGGAGCAGCAGGGAAACCCCGAGTGGGAGTGGGAGATCGGGGCAGGCTTCCCAGCCGGAACGGAGTGAAGAGGGTGGAGTTCCCAGTGTGACAGGCGGAGCAGAGCAGGAAGCAGAGAGGGGAAGTAGATCGGGGCAAGACGTCCTGCCGGAAGGGGCGGAGAGTAGTACAGAGAGTAGTACAACTGTCAAGAGGAAGGTCAGGGGTAGCGAACGCGCGCCAAGTTCAAATGTGGAGGCGCGCGGAAATGCGGAGAGCCCGGAGGAGGAGCCTGGTCCCAAAGCACGGAGGAGGGGGGAGCAGGCGTCTGGGGACTCAGCGTCAGGGGAAAGCAGGAGGGAAGGAACCCAGGGGGGCAGAAAGACCCTGCGGAAAAGGAAGGACAGGAAGAGGTGGACCAGCACAAGCCTCTTAAACTGGTGTAGAGGCGGGACTGATTCAGAGGGGACTTCAGCGGTCTAAGCATAACAGACGTGGGGCTGCGCGCCTCGGCTGTGGAACAAACAATGTACTTCAATAAAGACTTTTGTAAATAAAGTGGACTTGGCGTTGGTCTCTTGTGAGCTGGGACCTGAGGCGGCCCTGACAGTAAGTCCCCTCTCAAAAAGAACGCAAATTTTTTTTTTGCAAAGCTCACGAAGTGTGGCAACCATGAGTGCGGAAGAACAGTTGACAGCACTACGAAACGCAGTCTCCGAGCTTTCCACTGCGGTAGTGGTCTCCCAGAAGAAGAGTGAAGAAGCGGAGGCGCGATGCCACGATCTGCAAACCAGGTGGGAACGTGCGTGCAAAGAGGGGTTCCCGGGGTCCAGATCAGAGGGAATCGGACTCGGAAGGCGGGGAGGAAATTTAGTAGCCCCCTTCGATGGGAACCTGAAGCACTACCCCAGTTTCAGAGCAGACGTCCTGTATGCACTGCATTTGCTTCGCAATGACTTTAAAGATGAGGAGGAGAAAGTGGGTTTTATTGTGTCTCATTTGCATGGAGACGCCAGAGCGTGGCTGCGCAATTTGTGGCGTGAAGATGGTCCTGCCCGCAGCGATTCTGATGAATTTATTAAAGCGATGGACGCTTGTTTCCAGTCCACCGTGGATGTTGATGTTGCGCGCCGAGAGATGCACGGACTCAGACAAGGCAAAGCCACTGTGCGTCAGTACCATTCGCGCTTTTTTGCATTGCTGACTGTATTGGGCTGGGAGAAAGACTCAAAACCAGTGAGAGATTTGTTCTGGGAGGGGCTCCACGGCTCCATAAAAGATGAATTGGCCAGGGGTGACAGACCTCAAACCCTAGCAGAAGTAGTACAGAGGGCTCTTGCGATTGGAATACGACACGAAGAACGTCCTTGGCACAGTGAGGAAGGTCGCCAGGTGCGTGCACCAGCCAGGGCACCTCCTTTTATCCCCAGGGAGTTCGGCCAGGCGCATCCTTCGCCTCTAATGCGGCAGGGGGAGGAACCAATGGAACTTGGCGGTGCTAGAGCTCAGACAGCAGCCAGAGCCCCAACGTCCGGTGCAGTCAAGGCGAAGCCTCCTAGAGGGAACAGGAAATGTTACATCTGTGACAGTGCACAGCACATGGCTAAAGAGTGTCCCCAGAGGCTCCAGAAACACACTGCAGCGTTAGCAACGGTCGCAGCAGACGTACTTCACAAAGAGCAGTTTCAGGGAAACGACAGTGCCTGGCTGGAGACAGCGATGCTGGGGCTCAGCCAGGCGAGTCTGTAGAGCAGTCCCCAGCGATTTTGCAGCACACAGACCCCTTACCACCCAAGCCAGCGGTGCAGCTCACTGCAACACTCCAGTTGCCGAATGGAACCACCCTGGAAGTCCCCATTACAATCGACTCTGGAAGCAACGCGGACTTTGTGGGGGTGCAGTTCGTCAAGCAGCATCGCATAGCGCTTCTGCCAGCTACGACGCCTCTGAACGTAGTCACGGTCGATGGCAGAGAATTACTAGGAGGGCAAGTCGTGCAACAGACACCTCCCATGGTGATGCAGATTGGAAATCATCGAGAAGTCATTAGCTTCAACGTCACCTGCCTATCAGACACGCCTATAGTGTTAGGCATGAGCTGGCTAGAGAGGCACAGTCCAGCAGTGGCGTGGTACCAGCGACAGCTCACCTTTTGCTCATTGTACTGTGCTCAACATTGCATCCAGTCCAGCCAAGGGGAGGAAGCTGGGCAGCAACTGCAACTTGGCATGGTGCAGGCAGTACCCCGCAAGTACGAGGGATTTTTGGAGGTTTTCTGCGAGAAGGAAGCTGACCAGCTGCCACCCCACAGGCCTTACGACTGTGCGATTGACCTGTTGCCGGGGGCGAAGCTGCCGACTGCAAAGCTGTATTCCATGTCTGAAGATGAGATGCAAGAACTCAGGGAGTTCATAGAGCACAATTTGAAGCGCGGATTCATTCGGGAATCCAGAGCGGTGGGGGGCAGTCCTGTGTTTTTTGTGAAGAAAAAGGACACGCCCCAAAAGAGACTCATTGTGGACTATCGGGCCATAAACTCGATGACAAAGCCCAAGGCCTTCCCCATGCCCAAGATTGACGACCTCCTAGCGACCGTGCGGAAGGGGAGGATCTTCACCAAGTTGGATCTGCGCGGAGCGTACAATCTCATACGCATGCGTGAGGGCGATGAGTGGAAGACGGCCATGTTCACGCCTCTGGGCACGTATGAATACAGAGTTATGCCTTTTGGTCTCCAAAATGGATCTCACTGCTTCCAAGCCTTTTTGCATCACGTGCTAGCGGGACTCCTCTACAAGAAGTGTGTGTGCTTCCTCGACGACATCCTGATCTTTTCAGAATCGCCGGAGGCTCACGAGAGAGACGTAAAGGAGGTCCTGCAGAGACTACGGGAACACAGACTCTATGCCAAGTTGGAGAAGTGCCAGTTCGATGTGACGGAGGTGGATTTCCTAGGCTACAAGCTGTCCGACAAGGGGTTGGCCATGGACAGCGCCAAGGTCCGCGCGGTGTTGGACTGGAAGAGCCCGCGCAATCGGAAGGAAGTCCAGAGGTTCGTCGGTTTCGCCAACTTTTACCGCAAGTTCATCAGGGGTTTCGCGAAGGAGACAGCAGCAATCACGGACACTCTCAGTTCCAAGAAGAAGAAGTTCACTTGGACGGACCAGGCGGAGCGCTCTTTTCAGAAGCTTAAAAGCCTCTTCGCCTCCGAGGAACAGCTGTTGCACGTGAATCCCGGCAGGCCCATGCGGGTCAAGACGGACGCCTCAGACAGAGAGGTAGGGGCCGTCCTTTTGCAGGAAGATCCGCAAGGGCACTGGAGGCCCTGTGCTTTCTACTCCCGGAAGCTCAGCAAGGCGGAACAGAACTACACCATCTGGGACAGGGAGTTGTTGGCCATTCACGCGGCTTTCAAAGCGTGGCGGCACTTCCTCATAGGAGCCAAGCACACCGTGCAGGTCCGCACAGACCACAATAACTTAGAGTATTGGTGCACGGCGAAGCTCCAGAGCCAGAGGCACATGCGCTGGGCGGAATTCTTCGCGGATTTCGACTTCTGAATAGAGTACATCCCGGGGGACTCCAATGTCATAGCCGATGCGCTCTCAAGGAAACCGCAATATCTCGAGGAAGTGGCAACAGTAGCAGCCAAGCACATTTTCGCACCGCAGGCGTGGGCGTGCACTTCAGTCGCCGTCGACCTGGACGCGGTGCGACGCGCGCTGCAAACGGATCAGTTTGCACAATCCAAGATGGAAGAGCTGCGCAGAGGTACAACGAGAGACGACGAGTTCCAGATACGCGACGGGCTGTTAACTCGCAAGGGTGCCCTCTACGTACCAGGGGACGATCTCCGCGCAAAGGTTCTGCACCAGTTGCACGACGCACCCAGCACGGGCCATTTCGGCAAGGAGAAGACAGCGGAACTGGTAGCCAGGGACTTTTGGTGGCCCCAAATGCGAGGAGAAGTCGCGGATTACGTCGCCAGATGTGACACCTGTCAAAGGTCCAAGCCAGTGCACCAGAAGCCAGCCGGACTACTGGAACCGCTGGAGACGCCACTGCAACCGTGGGAGCGGGTAGCGCTGGACTTTGTTACTGATCTGCCCAGCTCCCGAGGCAAGACGGCGGTACTGGTGGTTGTGGACCTGTTCACCAAGATGGCGCACTTCATTCCTTGTGCGAAGGTGGCGACAGCGGAACAGACCGCCAAACTCTTCATCGACCACGTGTTCAAGGTGCATGGGCTGCCACGGTCCATTCTGTCCGACAGGGGGCGCCAGTTTGTTTCCAGTTTCTGGCAGAAGCTCCTAGGTATCCTGCACGTCAAGATCAACCTATCGTCGGCGAGACATCCACAGACCAACGGCCAAGCAGAGAGGGTCAACGCTATCATGCAGCAGTACCTGAGATGTTATGCCAATCAGCGACCCGCAGCTTGGGTGGATTACCTGCTGATGGCTGAGTTTGCCTACAACAACACAAAGCACGCGTCAACGGGGGTGACGCCGTTCTTCGCTAACAATGGACGACATCCCAGAACCTTCCCGGGGCTCGTAACGACGGGGGAGGGGGCGCCGCAGGGGGCCGACCATTTCGCAGCAGAACTGCAAGAGGTGCACGAGGAGCTGCGGAGACATTTGGAGCTAGCTAAGCAAGCCTATAAGGTGCAGGCGGACAAACACAGGAGGGCGGGAGAAGACATCCAGGTGGGGGACTGGGTATGGTTAGCGGCCCAAGCGGTGCCGGCCAAGTCGTTAGCTAAGAAGAAGCTAGGGCACAAGCAGCTAGGGCCATACCAAGTTGAGGCCAGGATCAATCCCGTAGCATTTCGACTGGCCCTCCCCGAAGGTTCTAGAATGCACCCGGTCTTTCATAGGTCGGTGCTCACCCCCTACAAGGCCCCACACAGATTTCAGGAGTCAGGGACGGCACCAGAACCACGCAGAGAGTCACCCAAGAGGGGGAGGTCACCTAGGGCCGAACCAATCAACGAGGTCACAGAGATTCTGGACTCGAGATGGGGAGAAGAGGGAGTAGAATATTTTCTCGCCAGAGAGGGTACCCCAGCCAGCGCCAACAGTTGGGTGCCGGACTACGCTTTGGACGAGCCTCTTCTCAAGGACGAGTTCCATGCCCTTTTCCCACACAGGCCCATGCCAGCAGAGTACTTTGACGACTGGCTTTTTACGCCCACACTTTCAGCCAGCACTTTCCGGGGGTTTTCTTCCACGGAGGAGGGAACGCCAGAGTCGAGCCCCCCCAGGGGATCGTGCTCGGGGGTGGAGACGGAACCCTCTTATTGGTGGGACGAGCAACCAGAGGAGGACTGGCGCAGGAGGTGGAGGGAGGGGCCTTGGCCAACAGCACCGGACGAAGTAACAATGGGAGAAGAGACCGAGAACACCTTGGGAGACGAACCTGAGTTCGAGCACACATACACTGAGCTGGAAGCAAAGGAGATCGAAGTAGACGAACTGTATCCAGCATCTACCCCCGCAGAGACGCGGCTCCCAAAACCTGCGCCCGACGGGCGGGAGGGGGGAAGGGGGGGCTTCGAGGGGGGGATGGATGTCAGGGGTTCAGGGAGTGAGGCACAGATGAGGGAGGAGACTGAGAGCGAGGGGGAAGAATCCAGGAACGAGGAGGAGGAGGATGACAATGACTTGAGGGCTTCCATGAGTCTCTCAAGTGAATCGGAGGATTCCCAAAAGGGGGCGCCCCTGGTCAGGCCAAGGGGAGCCACAGGGGGGACTCGTCAGGAGCAGGGGAGCAGCAGGGAAACCCCGAGTGGGAGTGGGAGATCGGGGCAGGCTTCCCAGCCGGAACGGAGTGAAGAGGGTGGAGTTCCCAGTGTGACAGGCGGAGCAGAGCAGGAAGCAGAGAGGGGAAGTAGATCGGGGCAAGACGTCCTGCCGGAAGGGGCGGAGAGTAGTACAGAGAGTAGTATAACTGTCAAGAGGAAGGTCAGGGGTAGCGAACGCGCGCCAAGTTCAAATGTGGAGGCGCGCGGAAATGCGGAGAGCCCGGAGGAGGAGCCTGGTCCCAAAGCACGGAGGAGGGGGGAGCAGGCATCTGGGGACTCAGCGTCAGGGGAAAGCAGGAGGGAAGGAACCCAGGGGGGCAGAAAGACCCTGCGGAAAAGGAAGGACAGGAAGAGGTGGACCAGCACAAGCCTCTTAAACTGGTGTAGAGGCGGGACTGATTCAGAGGGGACTTCAGCGGTCTAAGCATAACAGACGTGGGGCTGCGCGCCTCGGCTGTGGAACAAACAATGTACTTCAATAAAGACTTTTGTAAATAAAGTGGACTTGGCGTTGGTCTCTTGTGAGCTGGGACCTGAGGCGGCCCTGACAGCTATGTTTGTACTTTGATTTGTAGAACAACAACAAGAAAAAGTTTATTAAGGGGGTCTACTGAGACCCCCACAGAATTTTCAAGCAGCTGAAATTTTCAACTGATATTCGTGGGGTGGGAAGTGTGTTCGAGAGCTGCTGCCCCAAACCTTTTCCCCAGGTGGTATTTTTTTAAAAACACACACGCACACATCAGAATTAAAGTGTGTACCAAGTTAAGCAGGTTTAAGTGTGCGGTGGGCAAATAAGCTTAAGGATTAAACAGGCTAAATCGTTTCTACAGCTTTATAAGCTATGATGTTTTCTCTTTCTATTTGCTTTGCTTATAAAAGTTCAAACACTAACTATCGGGGTTAAGGTATTTTAATTGCCTGGGCTGTGTACTGAAGCAGTTTCTCATCAGCAGTTTCACAGTAGGCACTTGTTAATAGTTTTCTTCTCGTTGTATAAAATAAGATGTCGTCGTGAGAGATCAAATAGTTTGTTCTTCCTTGGCTGCAGCTGCTATGAATGAGTGGACTCCCAAACTGTAATCCAAAACCAGATGCAAAACACAAAATTTGATGGGTTGGAAAACGAAGCCCTTGTTTTATTAAAAGGAGGCAAATGCATCTAAATGGGCACATCACGGACAAGAAACCCTTAAGGATCTATTAAATATTGAGACAATCTAGCTTGTGGTGGGTCAACAGCTTTCATAAGGCTCTTTAGTCTTGGGCTAGCTTACATACATTCCTTGAAACAAATTCTTTGCATGCCCTAAAGATGTCTGGATTCTGACATCTGGGAATGTTTTAGAGACAGTCGTTTTACATATGCCAAGTTACTATCGAATGTCATGAATGTACTCCTGTTTCCAGCGATTTGCTATTTGCCGTTTAGTGCCAACTTGGAATGGTACGGTTCATGAGCCAGAAATGAATTTTGTTTCTCTCGCAGCTACTGCTTATTTAATTAGCCCGTACAGTGGACAGTTCTTGGCTTTACACCCTGATCCGAATGTTACTTACTTGGAAGTCAGTTCCATTCATTTCAAGGGAACATACTTCCAAGTACGGCACTATAGCAGGAAGGGGAAATCTGCAGACCTTGGGATGTTATTGGACTACAGTTCCCATCATTCCTGACAACTGGCCATGCTGGCTTGGGCTGAAGGCAGTAATATCTGGACTCGGCTCAGGACTGCAATACCTCTTTCCATACAAACCTGCCCGGACCCTGAGATCATTTTCTGTGGCCCTTCATTTTGTGCCTCCTCCTCAAGAGGTCCAGAGGCTGGCAACACGAGAACAGGGCCTTCTCTGCAGTGGCTCCCCATCTGTGGAACGCTCTCCCAAGGGAAGTTCGCCTGGTGCTTTCATTATGCACCTTTAGGTGCCAGGCAAAAATGTTCCTTTTTAACCAGACCTTTGGTTGATCCGATTTACATCCTAGGCCCTTTAAAAAAATAGTGGAGTTTTTTTGGGGGGGGCTATTGGGTTGTTGTTTTTATTTTTATTACGTCTTTTGTGGTTTTATATCTTGATTTTATGACCCCTGGGTTTAGGGTGGGATACAAATTCAATAAATAATAATGATAATAGGTTCCCCATTCTTGTGCTATAGTAATTTCCCACAGCAACTACTGCCACTGCCGCTCTTAAATGAAACATGAACACAGCGTCGCCTTTAAGTGATATGTGCCACATATCATCTAGTTTAGCTCAAACTCTATAAACAAAAGAAATGAAAACAAAACTCCGTTTTTTTATTAGAGGGTAACTAAATGGTTTCTTATCACTTCTCCAATGACAATGTGTCTCAGCGTTTGATTGAAGGGAGATGAGCTGGAAATAAAAAAGAGAGGAAATTTAAAGCCCTGTCTTGTTGCAGAAGTTTAATTTAACTGGCTTGTCACTCTTGCTTTGGTAATAATGGTCCTATCGTGCTTTTCGAAGAGTAAATGTTGAATAAAAAGTGGACTCCAGGCATTTGTCATTCTGTAATTCATTGCAGAAACCTGTGAGTTTTATTGTGTCAAATTAGTCTTTTGTTAGTAGTTTTAAATTGTGCTTTAATTTTCTTTTAGAAAACCCTTAAATGCAATTTCTCCCTTAAACAATAGCTTTCTTGGAAGCTTAAAAAATGCCTTACCTTTTTGTCCTTTCTTTACTTTGTTGAGGACTAATTATTTTGCTTTAATAAGGGATTTGCATAGTGATATAAGGCTGGAGATTCAATTTTTTACGCATAACTCTACAAACAGGAGGGCGCTTTTCACATTGTCACCAGCACAAAAAGAAGACTTAACCAGTCGAAAATGCAAAATGCACATGATCACATGTGCCCTAGTCTCCAAGCAGTGAGATGCTTCATACCTCGGATTTGGAATGAAGGTCACTGGAGATGGTGGTGTCTTTGTGAGATATGGTTCTATTTACATATATAGTCAGGCAGAACATAAGACAAAAGGACTCACAGCATTAATGGGACTATTGCAGTGGTTTCCAAGCAATGTGTCGTGGCACCCTGGGGTGCCTTGAAGGATGGTCAGGGGTGCCGCAGGCAACAAAGGCCTCTGCCCCTCTTTCCTTCCCTCCCTTCCTCTGATGCCCTCTTGTCTCTGGCTACAAGCTCCCCAGGTGAATGGTGCCTCTGGGACTGGCCAGCGGGTGCTTCCCGGGCTCCTGTGGGGCAGTGTGAGGAGGCACATCTCTTTGGGGCGGAGGGGGGCAGCTCAGAGACCAGGGGTGGCTGCCCAGAGGACCCCCAAGGAGAGGGGAGAGGAGAGGAGGCTGAGGGAACACTCCACAAGGGAGGGTGTTCGAAAAAGGGCGTGAGACTGCCGGCTCTGCAGGCAAGGGGTGACATAACTGGGTTCCTGAGCCCCACAGGAGTGCTGCAGGAAGAATGTAGTTGGTCAGGGGAGACGTGGACTCAAAAAGATTGAAAACCTCTGGGCTTTTCAGGAACGTGCCCCCCCCATACCAAGAGAGTCAGCCTCGGAAATTGAGGTGAGTGAGGAAGAGGCTGACCCTATAGCTGAGAGCTGTCTGTCTGATTTTAAAGAGAACAGCCCGGGTCCCCTCCTTTCCAGGGAAGAAGTGGTTAGTTCCCAAGGGGAGGAAGAGTTGGATGTTGACCAAGGCGTTGCCAGGCAACCAGCAGAAAAGGCGATGTCAGAGGCTGAATCTTCTGAGGAAGAGGTACCTCAGCCTTGCAGTCCAAAAACATGGAGATTAGAGAGGCTCCGAGAGAAGCGGAAAGGAAGGAGACGAAAGGTGGGATTTTGCCGTTCTTCCTGTTGGGAAAGGAACGATGAGTCAGTCTGAGCAACTAAATTAATGGCAGCATGTCATGCTCTGCATGTGTTTTTCTTTTAAATAAACTTGTATAAAACTGACGGAGAGTCCTTGCTACTTTATCAGGCTGCTCTCCTTATATAATAATCCTTATTAATAGTTCTTATTATAGAACTATTGTGATTGGGTTAAAGCCCTCTCCCTCAACAGTCTTAACCCAGCTCCCCCCTCCCAACGCTCACTCTTGTGTTCACACTGCCAGCTTAAAATACAGCCAGGTTGTTCTTATTCTGTTTGAAGCTCGGGGGGTTTTGTGGGCAGGAATGCATCAAAATGCATCATTTCCTATGAAACAGCAGGATGAATGCATAGTAGAGATAGATTGTGACTATTGTCATGTATACACTGCTTCCTTAACCAGCAGTGAGGGTGCAGAGTAAATATGGGTGCATGGACAAAACACGTGTATTTAGTGGGGTACCAGCTATGAAGAGTAGGATGAATGCCCTGTCTGGTTTGGCTTCTGCATCTCTGCAAAAGGAATAGTTGTCAGCTTTTAGAGAACCCACTGATTTTACCAGGATCAAACCCAAACATAACATCCAATATATACACACAGCCCCACTTGCCATGAATGGCATCGTCGCGAAGTTTCTCTGAGCTCAAAAGAGGCTGTGTTTTATTGCCATTCTGTTACACGGCTCTAGTTAGGCTCTGATGGATTATTCCACGTGTATAGACAATATTCCATATCTCCCCCATAATGCTTACATCCTGTCCTGTAGTTTTACAGATGTGTTATAGCTGGAAGTATTTTTAAAAAACAACGCGACGGAAAGGACGGGAAACCTAAGTAATCAGGCAGAGGAGCCGCATAATGAACCGCTGTTGCAAACAAAATGAGTTTCTTCGCGAATATGATCAACTGAAATGGTTGCAACAAATCAGAGATTGCTGCAGCACCACTGCAGTTTCGAAGAATTATGTTTAATGGTCATATTTACCAGCACGTACATGATTGTTCCCATCCACTGAGCCTAAACAACTCCACAAGAATTAATTAAGCTTCCCATCATTTTATTTATTTATTTTAAAAAGCTATATATGGGGGTAGGAGGAAAGAATCTTAGTTGCTAACATTGTTCTAGAGAAGAGAAAAAGACAGATGGGCTTGTTGAATTTCAGTGTACAGTGGTGCCTCGCAAGACGAAATTAATTCGTTCTGCGAGTTTTTTCGTCTTGCGAATTTTTTGTCTTGCGAAGCACGGTTTCCCATAGGAATGCATTGAAAACAAACTTGCAAGATGTTTTCGTCTTGCGAAGCAAGCCCATAGGGAAATTCGTCTTGCGAAGCAACTCAAAAAACCAAAAACCCTTTCATCTTGCGAGTTTTTTGTCTTGCGAGGCATTCGTCTTGCGAGGTACCACTGTAGAGTTTCTCCTACAACATAAGTATGGGAAAGAGGACATAATGGGGAAGCTATAAGGGGCGGGTGAGCGGACTGCCACTCTGGCTCTCTCCTTGATTTATTTTCAGGAACTTCTTCATCAGTTGAAGGTGGCCAAAGCTGGTTAGAATGCAGGAGGTGGCTTTCTCTGTGGGGTTGGCCCGACGCAAAAGAGGACTTATCCTGCCCCTTTAATAGCTGTACAGTGGTACCTCGGGTTAAGTACTTAATTCGTTCCGGAGGTCCGTTCTTAACATGAAACTGTTCTTAACCTGAAGCATCACTTTAGCTAATGGGGCCTCCCGCTGCCGCCACGCCACCGGAGCACAATTTCTGTTCTCATCCTGAAGCAAAGTTCTTAACCTGAGGTACTATTTCTGGGTTAGCGGAGTCTGTAACCTGAAGCGTATTTAACCCAAGGTTCCACTGTAGAAGAAGAGAGAATTCCTTGTGTATTTTCCTGCATCATACTTACAATGTGTGTACATCAAATGTGAACGACAGTTTGTACATCTTGAGTACAACTCGTATAACCCTCTCTAGAAAACAATACCCAAGCAGTTAGGTGTCATTTGAAGGCTTAAGGATGCATGTACACCACTGTATGAAATCTCTGTGCAATACCACAAAGGACCACCTCTCTCCATATGAACTGCCCCGGACCCTGAAATCACGATCTGAGGCCCTTCTTCATGTGCCTCCTCCATGAGAGGTCCAGAGGGTGGCAAAACTAGAGCGGGGCCTTTTCTGTGGTGGCTCCCCTTTTGTGGAATGCTCTCCCTACAGCAGAGAGCAAGGCATAAATGTTCCTCTTCAACCAGGCCTTTGCCTGATCGGCATCATTTTTATTGTGTATTTTGTGTTTTTTTTAATATTGTATTTTTATGCTGTGAACCATCCTGAGATCTACGGATGAAGGACGGTATACAAATTTAACAAGCAAACAAACAATTTGCTCTGGGAAACATCCTGATACAACTATAAGTGCTTGACACTGCCCAGATAATGTGAACTACAGTTCTACTCGTTAAGAAACGTAGAATTATTAAGGCTCTCTCAAAGTCTTTAGATTAAAAAGAAAGGAAGAAAGAAAAGTAAACGACACAGATGTAATCCTGTAATCAGTAACAAGGGGGAAATGCAAGATTTACGTATCCTGACATTCAGCTTGGAAAATATTCATGTGTTGTCAATGCCGCTCTAAAAATTCAAGACACACCACAAGTTCAGTCGAGCGTCACAATTCACTCTGAGGTAAACAAAGAAGGCACTTATCTGCCTAAATCTGGACAGCTTCCCTGCGGAGAAAATCATGTACTGTATATTACTGCAGCAGAAGAATGCAAACATTCATCACCCAAAGGTGTGCATTCACCTTCTAGTTCTACAGAGTAAATGGGACGCTTCTGCGTACGAGGGTCTCATTAGACTGCGCTTATTACAGATGTCATCTCAATGGAAGGAAACATCTACTCTGATTTTATAGCCGTAGGGTGCTAGCGCAGAGACTTCTCACCCAGCTACCACAGGGTATAATGGTGCAGCAAAAAACAGCCTCCGACTAGCCCAATACAGGCAGCGTTGTTCGTGTCGCAGTAGTCCGATGGCAAAGATATGTCAACTTTGACGGCTGGGTATTTATTTAGCAAACTCTTATCGTGCTCTTTCAGGGTAGTTCTGCAGTCAGGGTTTTTAACGTTAGGGAAGGGTTAAAGAATAGTTTTGATAACGCAGATGGATACATGATGTCTTGCTTTTTACATTCATAATACTTTGTCTCTTTTATTGATTCATTTTTAATCGTTTTATGCTGCTATATTGGTGAAGAACTGCTCATGTAGTGTTTCTGTGCACCCTGGTTTCCGTCACGGTGTCCCATTGCGCCAGAAGCGGTTTAGTCCTGCTGGCCACATGACCCAGAAAGCTGTCTGTGGACAAACGCCGGCTCCCTCAGCCTGAAAGCGAGATGAGTGCCACAACCCCATGTTGTTGTTGTTTAGTCGTTTAGTCGTGTCCGACTCTTCATGACCCCATGGACCAGAGCACGCCAGGCACTTCTGTCTTCCACTGCTTCTCGCATTTTAGTCAAATTCATGCTGGTAGCTTCAAGAACACTGTCCAACCATCTCGTCCTCTGTCGTCCCCTTCTCCTTGTGCCCTCCATCTTTCCCAACATCAGGGTCTTTTCCAGGGAGTCTTCTCTTCTCATGAGGTGGCCAAAGTATTGGAGTCTCAGCTTCAGGATCTATCCTTCCAGTGAGCACTCAGGGCTGATTTCCTTAAGAATGGAGAGGTTTGATCATCTTGCAGTCCATGGGACTCTCAAGTGTCTCCTCCAGCACCATAATTCAAAAGCATCAATTCTTCGGCGATCAGCCTTCTTTATGGTCCAGCTCTCACTTTCGTACATCACTACTGGGAAAACCATAGCTTTAACAACCCCATAGCCGCCATTGATTGGACTTAACCATCCAGGGGTCCTTTACTTTTTATGTAGTGTTTTACCTTTTATTTTACCGCATTCAAACTTGGGCCTGCCTCCAATGGTATTCGAGGGTATTCAAATTAAATTTGAAAGACTGATATGTGCAGATAACAAAGGACACAGAGAGATGGAGGGAGAATTTAAATCAGCCCCCCCAAAAAAACCCTGGCCTCCAGATGTTTTGGGACTACATTTCCCATCATCCCTGACCACTGGTCCTGTTAGCTACGGATGATGGGGGTTGTAGTCACAAAACATCTGGAGGGCTGAGTTTCCCTATGTCTGATTTAAATGTTACACCAGAGGGTGGAGTAGAGCAACTAGCGACCAGCAGGGAAAGAAACATCATTTTGGAAAATGCTGTGGTTCGGTATTACTTACATTTGACGGAAAAAAGTGTGGCTTCTGATTGGCTGCAGGAAGAACGTTCGCAAACTGGAACAGTCATTTCCAGGTTTGGGCGCCAAAACGTTCGAGAACTAAGCTGTTCGGAAACCAAGATACGACCGTATCTAATATCATTCTAATGGGGGAAATGTTAAACAAGTTAGTGTAGACCCAGCCGTAGTGTATGTATGCTTCTCAGGGTGGCTTGCATTAATTTAAAACCACAGCATCAATATTATACTCAGTAAAATAAAATGCAGTAAAGATGCAACATAAGAAGAGACTGTAGAAAAAAAGAAAGGTAATTGGCAAGGCAACAGCCTGCCAAAAAAAAAAAAAAGTCACCAACATTTGTGACAACAGCCAGCCAGAGATGGACTCTACCCTGCTTTATAAGGTGTGTTCCACAATTTGGTTCCAGCCACTGAATGTCTCCACTGCTTTTCAACATCAGCCAATGGTTGGTGGTACCCAGAGGCAACCGCCATGACTCCCATCTTAGGTGAGACACAGAGAAAGGCCTTTTCATCTGATCTGAAGGAGCAGGCAGGTTGGTAAGGAGGATATAGTTTCAAATTGGATGAGGGACCGCATGTTGAAATTCCTACATTGCTCGGGGTTGGGCTAGATGACCCTTGGGATCCCTTCCAACTCTAGAATTCTAGAATTTTATGATTCTTCAGTGCTGCAGTCGCAGGTCCCATGATTCCAGTCTCAGCCCAGAATACACCCTGTCTTTCTTCATCATCATCTTTGGCGATCACTTGTAGTCGAGTAAGATTGTCTTCCGTAAACACAGTCTTAACAGTGAGTCCGTAAGTGACTGTGGAGGCCAATTCTGGATCCACACGTCCTTCCACAGTGCGGACATAGGTTTCTACGCAGGAGTTGATCATGGTGTGGATTTGCCAAGTGTGCCTTCCTCCTAGCACATTTTCCTCTTGCGTCCTGAGTTCGAGTGTCTTCAAAGCCCACAACACCTTTGGTAAAGGCTGTTCTCCAATTGGAGCACTCGAAGGCCAGTGTTTCCCAGTTGTCGGTGTTTATACTACATTTTTAAGATTTGCCTTGAGAGAGTCTTTGAACCTCTTTTGTTGACCACCAGCATTACGCTTTCCATTTTTCAGTTCGGAATAGAGTAGTTTCTTTGGAAGACAATCATCAGGCATCCACACAACATCACCAGTATACAGTGGTACCTCGGGTTACATACGCTTCAGGTTACATTCGCTTCAGGTTACAGACTCCGCTAACCCACAAATATTACCTCAAGTTAAGAACTTTGCTTCAGGATGGGAACAGAAATCGTGCTCTGGTGGCGCAGCGGCAGCGGGAGGCCCCATTAGCTAAAGTGGTGCTTCAGGGTAAGAACAGCTTCAGGTTAAGAACGGGCCTCCGGAACGAATTAAGTTCTTAACCCAAGGTACCACTGTAGTCCCTGTAGCCTAGCCTTGAGACCCAAGGCCATCTAGTGAGGTCAGCTGAGCCAAGTTTGATGTATGATTCTGTGTTTAAAGTGGGGACTTTCCACTGGCCGAAACAGGTCTTGGGCTTCTTTCCACGGACCAACGCTGGAATCTCAAGTCTCAGCTCTTGTTTCCAGTGATTTCGGCTTCAAAAGGAAGCACTGGCTCCTTTGCAGCAGCTACAGAAGAGGTGTATTTACTAAACCATTGCTGGCATGCTTTTTTTTTCCTTGGGAGGAGTCAAGACCAACTTTTTCTTGGCTGGGCTCCCCATGCCCTTTAAACAGCTGCACCACAAGCAGAAGTTATGTCAGGGAAGTTTGGTTTGCCATTTGGATGCAGTGATCGGGATATCTCAGCATCATTTGCCAGCCCAAGTCTCTGCTACCAACCCAACTGGTACAAGAGGCTATAGGGTCAGCTGATTGTCATTCAGGCATGGGGATGCTAATTTTTAAATTAAGTTTCCCCAAATTTCACACATACATTTCAATACATAATAAAACCTTTTTCCATTTCCCATCCCCTTTTCCATCCCCTTTTGTATTTCGCTCCCTGTTCTGCCCCCCCATCTTCTGTCTCTTAAACCGTAACGAAACTACGATAACCTTCAATCCCTTCTGTCGATCATAGCTCGAATCCTGCTCACATGTTCATCATATAATAGTATTTCTTCTTGTTGTTGTTGTTTAGTCGTTTAGTCGTGTCCAACTCTTCGTGACCCCATGGACCAGAGCATGCCAGGCACTCCTGTCTTCCACTGCCTCCCGCAGTTTGGTCAAACTCATGCTGGTAGCTTCGAGAACACTGTCCAACCATCTCGTCCTCTGTCGTCCCCTTCTCCTTGTGCCCTCCATCTTTCCCAGCATCAGTGTCTTCTCCAGGGAGTCTTCTCTTCTCATGAGGTGGCCAAAGTATTGGAGCCTCAGCTTCAGGATCTGTCCTTCCAGTGAGCACTCAGGGCTGATTTCCTTAAGAATGGATACGTTTGATCTTCTTGCAGTCCATGGGACTCTCAAGAGTCTCCTCCAGCACCATAATTCAATGATGATCATAATTCTGATGATCATCTTCCAAAGCAACTACTCTATTCTCAAATCCCTTGCCCAGTGTGTCATTACAGATTTAACCTGTTGGTACCTACAATTCCTAATAAGAAGGCTTCTGGTTGTTGTTTTTTACAAAAGTTATTTTAAACTTTTTTTCAGTTCATTGTATATCATTTCCCAGAAAGCCTTTATTACCTTACACGACCACCACATATGATAAAAGGTACCTTCTTTTTCTTTGCATTTCCAGCAGGTATTTGTACTTGTTTTATACATTTTTGCTAGCTTACTAGGAGTCAAATACAACCGATACATCATTTTCATATAATTTTATTTCAGCGTACAACATGCCGTAAATTTCAAATCTGTTTTCCACAACCTTTCCCAATCTGCAATCTGAATATTATGCCTCAGATCCCTTGCCCAGGGTGTAATTACAGATTTAACCTGTTCATCTCCTTCTCACATTTCTAGAGCAGTTGCTGGGATAGGAACCAGGGAAAACCGGCTTTTTTCTCATATCGGCTGTGCGATGGCTGTGTCCCGTCATCATGGCACCAGCCTGGCTTTGTTTTCTATATTTTATCACTCCTGCCTATTTTCCTGTAAGTTGTCGGGCCACATGGCGCCACAACACACTGAGGTGGGTCTGATAATCCTGTTTCGTGTGTGTGCAAGAGTGCTTGTAATGTCAATGAAGCCTTACAGCTGTAATCGAAACGTAGAGTGCTTATCATCCCCAACCTCTTTGAGTACAAATATTATGCGGCGTGATTAAAGATAACTGCTATAGTAAACATTATGAATTAATTGGATGACACATTCCAGGGTTATGGATGGGAAATAATGTGAAGTTACCAGCTTTTGAAATTCCAGCTGTCTGAGCACCAGAAATGACCATACAGTGGTACCTCGGGTTACATACACTTCAGGTTATATACGCTTCAGGTTACAGATTCCACTAACCCAGAAATAGTACCTCAGGTTAAGAACTTTGCTTCAGGACGAGAACAGAAATTGTGCGCCGGCGGCGCAGCGACAGCAGGAGGCCCCATTAGCTAAAGTGGTGCTTCAGGTTAAGAACAGTTTGAGGTTAAGTACGGACCTCCGGAACAAATTAAGTACTTAACCCGAGGTACCACTGTATTATTAAATTGCTGCTGGATGGGGGGCGGGGTTGAGAACTGACAGGAGAACCAGAAAGTGTCTGTTCCATTTTCACCTGAAAACACCTTGGCATATTTCAGTGAAATTTTCATTTTCCTCAAATTTTCTTCTATTTCCCATCCAAACGTGAGACAGAATTTTGCACAGCGTCCAAAGTCTCAGGGAGCAGAGCTTAAGGAAGCTGCCCAGTATTGGAGCAAAGTTGCTGTGCAATTATTGCGCTGCACAGATCAGGGAAATTTCCAGCCGGATTGAGATCATGTTTAGGCAGTCGTTCCCCCTCTCTATATTTCCCCTAGACCTAGCGGCTAAGAGCCCTGCCCCTAACTCCGCCAAGAGTCCCATGGATTTGGGATGCTGAGTGCTAACCAACAGTTTACATAGACACTTTCAAGAAGCACAGATCTGCCTGAGACTGTGAATATTGTGTCCCAGACTTGGGGTGAAAAGCAGAAGCGCTTTGGATTTTCGTGTGATCTGCTGAAATCAAAGCCTGCTAACGTACAGCATTTTCCATTTTTGGGCTAACAAAACACGGGCCACAGTAGTAGCATACATAAATAACCTTTTTTGGCAGCTGGGAATTTCCATCTGGATTATCCCCAACAAAAAGGACTCTGTTTGGGTTTTTTTTTTTTTTAAGTATTATTAAACATTTTTTCATTAATTCATTATGAATTATTTCCCAATACTCTTTTACAGGCCCACCACATATGAAGGAACCACTTTCTTGACTGTTGGACCCACTCTTGTCCGTTTAGTCCATCGGAGCCTGTCTTCACATGCAGGAAGAATCCCAAACTCACCAAGAGTTTGAAACCAACAAACATATCCAATGTCAGGAATGAGCCAGCTCCCAGCGAAGGTTTGCAGCCAACTGCAGAAAGCAGCCAGGAACAGAGAAGCTTTGATGTTAGTCAGACAGGGGAGAGTCAGCAGCTGCAGACTTTGGCTCTGCCTGACCTTAACGGGCAGGCTGATAAGGCAGTAGCTAAGAGCAGGCTGGAACACAGCCAAAGCTCTCCAGAAGCTCAAATAGGCGCAGACAGACACAGAGAGAGTCTATCGGAAATGGAAGGGGTTGGAGATGATCTAATCAGTCCAAGGAGTAGGCGAATGGGAGGGCTTTTAGACAGGAAGTAAAACAAAAGACGTAAGGTGTGAAAGTTCAATATATTCTGTAGACACAGGAAGCAGTCTTCAGAAGGGTCATCTTGAATGATAATGCCGGCAGCTGCATTAGAGCTGTCCAGAGCTAGCTGGGGTTTTTTTTTTTGCAATAAATTCTCCTTTTTAATTACCTACGTTTACTGTGTTATCAACTGGGAACCTGGACTCCTGATATCCGACAAGCATACTTTACTGTAACTGCCATATGAGCAGTTCCATAGTTCTGCCCCAAGAACATTCACATTCAAAACCCTTTTTGTTTTCTATTAAATGGGAGTGATTTAAGATTGCGGAACTCCTGACATGAAATCCACCTTTTCCTAGGCCTCACGAAGAAACATTTTGTCTTTCTGTGCCACTAATAGATGTGATAACAATAGCTAGCACAAGCAATCCATGGTGTCACTAGGGCGCGCAGCCTAATGGATGTGAATGAAGGGAAGCAGCAGCCCGTATCATATTGGAGGGTGAAGCAGTTAATTGATCTACCAGTATTCATTCTTCATCAGTGCACTGTCTGCAGAAATCCTCCAAGTCATGTAATTGAGGAGACAGTAGGGATTACAGTCTAAAGTGATAAGCATGGATGGAAAGCCTGAGACGGCAGCAATCAATGCTGGCGAGGCACCTTCTCCCCCAAACCCCTGTAGACTGAAGAGAGTTAAAGATTTGAGATGCCAAGTATTGACACCACTTCTCCACGAAAAGCCATCCCAGTACACTTCCTAGTTCTGGATACAAGGCACTTCAAAGGAAGGAATCGCATAAATCACTTGCATTTATCCTGTGGCGCTGTGGTCTAAACCACCGAGCCTCTTGGGCTTGGCGATCGGAAGGTTGGCGGTTCGAATCCCCGCGACAGGGTGAGCTCCCGTTGCTCTGTCCCAGCTCCTGCCAACCTAGCAGTTCGAAAGCACGCCAGTGCAAGTAGATACAGTGGTACCTTGGGTTAAGTACTTAATTCGTTCTTAACCCGAAACTGTTCTTAACCTGAAGCACCACTTTGGCTAATGGGGCCTCCTGCTACCGCCGCACCGCCGGAGCACAATTTCTGTTCTCATCCTGAAGCAAAGTTCTTAACCTGAGGTACTATTTCTGGGTTAGCAGCGTATGTAACCTGAAGCGTATGTAACCTGAGGTACCACTGTAAATAGGTACTGCTGCAGTGGGGAAGGTAAACAGCATTTCTGTGTGCTCTGGTTTCTGTCACAGTGTTCCGTTGTGCCAGAAGCTGTTTAGTCCTGCTGGCCACATGACCCGGAAAGCTGTCAGTGGACAAACTCCGGCTCCCTCAGCCTGAAAGCAAGATGGGAGCCACAACCCCAGAGTCGCCTTTGACTGGTCCAGGGGTCCTTTACCATTACCTTTTTTATCTTGCTTGGGAATGGATTATTGTACGAGTCACGTTTAAGATCTCACCGGTTTCGTGAAAAACTCAGCTTCATATTTTTTTGAAAATTTGGGTGGGTGGGTGGGGAACACCGCCACCACTATAAGCATAGCTGTCAACTTTTCCCTTTTCTTGAGAGGAATCCTATTCGGAATAAGGGAATTTCCCTTAAAAAAAGGGAAACGTTGATAGCTATGACCATAAGAGTCCAAAATTGAGCTACTGAGGGTGCATATTTTCCACAGTCACTGTTTTCTATGCCAGTTTCATCAATCTTGAGTAATTTCCCCTTTTAGAATCTACATTCTGTGTTTACTATTTCAAACAGGATCCCTGAACACAAAATGCCAACGTGAAAAGGTTGTGTGGTGTTCTGCACCCTGGTCTCACCCTCTGTTTCCCCATCCATGCTGATTCTCCCTGCTCTTTGCCTCTGAAGATGCTCAGAAGCACACACACACACACACACACACACACACACACACACACAGCGCACACACACGGAAACCTGCATTTTCAGGATTCCAGGATTTCAGAGAGGCTTCAAAGTGTTCCTTTTTTTAACATTGTTATTGGAAATTCAAAAAGTACATAATTACATGTGCACTAAACATGGTGAGATGTAAAGAAAAGAGAGAAAAAGAAGAAGAGAAACAGAACCCGTGTAGAAGGGAAAATAAAAGGGGAGGGGGGGAACCTAAAACTGTATATTGTACGAAGTTGTTATTGTACTTCACCAGATCTTAACCTATTACAGTATTTGTAAGAATGGATTCCAAATATCACTGGATTTGTCCATGGCAAGTCTGCCTTTATATGCAAGTTGTTCGTATGTTGCAAGTTGTATAAGTCTTCAATCCAATCGTAGAAGGGAGCCACATTTTTATTTTTCCAGTTCATCAGTATCAGTCTTTTTGCTGTGATTAGGGCATGGAGAGTCCACTCGTATTTTCCTTTCATAAGGTTCCATGTGCTGGGTATATCATTCAAGAGGATGTTTTGCTCTGGAAACGGAAGGTTGTTCTGTGCAGTTCTGTTGATGGTTTCAGTTACCTTCAGCCAAAAATCTTTCAGTACAAGACAATGAAAAAACATATGCTTTAGAGAAGCATTATACCTGTTACATCTCCAATAGACAGCCCTTTTTTAAACAAACGTAATGGGGTCCAGTATATTCTAAATATTGTTTTTCTGTTGTATTAGCCTCAAAGTGTTTCATGAGGGAAAGTTGGGGGAGGAGCAGGCAGGGATGGAGATGATGAGGAAATGGATGGCACACACACCATGTGTACATTGCACTGTGTTGTTGTTTAGTCGTTTAGTCGTGTCCGACTCTTCGTGACCCCATGGACCAGAGCACGCCAGGCACCTCTGTCCTCCACTACCTCCCGCAGTTTGGTCAAACTCATGCTGGTAACCTCGAAAACACTATCCAACCATCTCGTCCTCTGTCGCCCCCTTCTCCTTGTGCCCTCCATCTTTCCCAGCATCAGGGTCTTCTCCAGGGAGTCTTCTCTTCTCATGAGGTGGCCAAAGTACTGGAGCCTCAGCTTCACGATCTGTCCTTCCAGTGAGCACTCAGGGCTGATTTCCTTAAGAATGGATGCTGTCAGGGGCTCAGGAGCAGAGGGACAGGAAAGGGAGGAATTAGAGACCGAGGGGGAGGAATCCGAGGGGGAAGTGAGCGATGAGAGCCGCCCGAGGTCTCTAAGTCTCTCCAGCGAATCGGAGGATTCACAGAAAGGGGCTCCCGTGGTCAGAGCTAGGGGGTTGCCAGAGGGAACACCTCAGGAAGGAGGGGCCAGAGGGGACTCAGAGAGCAGCAGCTGGAAATCGGGACCAGCTTCCCCACCGGAGAGCAGTAGGGGGGAGGAGTCCCAGGCATCGGCATCAGGCAGCTTTCCGTCAGCGGAAGGACATGAGTCAGGGTTAGCCACGCCTGCATCAGAGAGCGAGGAAACGGTCAAAAGGAAGGTCGGAGGCAGCGCGCGCGCGCCAAGTTCAAATGTACAAGAGGGTGGCGCAATGAGCAGCCCGGATAGGGAGCCAGGTCCTAAAGCCCGCCGAAGGGAGGGGGAAGAGTCCGAGGGGTCCGCCTCCGAAGCGTCCAGGAAGGAAGGGACCCCGGGGGGTGGTAGGACCCAGAGGCGGAAGGAGAGACGGAAAAGGTGGAGTAAGGCTAGAGTCTTAAGCTGGTGTACAGGGGGCGGAGACTCAGACGGAGCTTCGCCGGTCTAGTGTCTAGACGTAGAGACGCACGCTAGGGTTTGAAAATGGATAATGTACTTTAATAAAGACTTTTGTATATTACCGCTGGCTAGCGTTGGTCCTCTGTGAGCTGGGACCTGGAGGCAGTCTCTGACAGATGCGTTTGATCTTCTTGCAGTCCATGGGACTCTCAAGAGTCTTCTCCAGCACCATAATTCAAAAGCATCAATTCTTCGGCGATCAGCCTTCTTTATGGTCCAGCTCTCACTTCCATACATCACCACTGGGAAAACCATGGCTTTAACTATACGGACCTTTGTTGGCAAGGTGACGTCTCTACTTCTCAAGATGCTGTCTAGGCCTGTCATTGCCCTTCTCCCAAGAAGCAGGCGTCTTTTAATTTTGTGGCTGCTGTCACCATCTGCAGTGATCATGGAGCCCAAGAAAGTAAAATCTCTCACTGCCTCCATTTCTTCCCCTTCTATTTGCCAGGAGGTGATGGGACCAGTGGCCATGATCTTCGTTTTTTGGATGTTGAGCTTCAGACCATATTTTGCGCTCTCCTCTTTCACCCTCATTAAAAGGTTCTTTAATTCCTCCTCACTTTCTGCCATCAAGGTTGTGTCATCTGCATATCTGAGGTTGTTGATATTTCTTCCGGCAATCTTAATATACATTGCACACAGAGGCATAAATGGATCAGGAGCAGCACTCTTGTGATGGCCTGGAACTCGGGCTTGGACTCGGAACCAGAGGAGACTCAGTCTGCATCGGATCCTTTGCCTCAGGCATCACCTGAACCAAGTCTGGGGCCTGATCCTGAAGAGTTCCAGTCTGCACAGGTTCCCCTGCAACAAACACCAGCTGGGCTGAGTCAGGGGCCTGAGCCTCCCTTGGCTCCAGGTGCGGGGATTACCTCGTTGCCTCCAGCTGGGCCATTGCTTACAGCTGCTCCACTACCGGTTTGGTCAGGGGAGGCTGAGGCGGCCTCTGGGTCTAGTAACCTTCTGACGTCTCCCGAGCTGCAGAGACTGAGGTCTGAGAGAAGGAGAGATCTGAGTACTCGCAGGAGGAGTGCTCGCCTTCAGACGAAACAGGGAGGTGAATCGCCAGGGGATCAGGACCAACCGCTACCCCAACAAAGATAAAAGGCTGTCGGACCCCGCGCCAGGTTGCAGGAGCAATATTGCCGTATGCTAGATCCTGCCTGAGATCCTGTACCTGTCCTTGCCTGGTTTCCTGCCTTTTGTCCTGCCTTGGCCCTGTTGGACTGACTCCCAGTGGAACCTGCAGGTTCTGGACTGGTCCTGGACCTGCTTGGAAAAAGTAATAAAGGCTCTTTGGTTGCACAAGAAATTTCCCACTGAGCCAATAAGGACACTCCAAGTGTCCTTATTTTCCAGGGACAGTTCACACAAATTCTTCCTAAAGACAGCCATACAATACGTTAAATGTTTGTACTGTCCTTTAAAAAAAATGTCTACAACTGGCTTATTGTTTTTATGGATTTATCATGTATCATGTATCTGTATATATGGGCAAGTGTCTTGCATCTTTTCAGATTTCAAAATTAAGCAATTCACCGATTTGTCAGGGAGCCAGCCGTATTACTCATTCATGCAAGATGTCGGTACAGAAATATATCCCAAATTTTGGTTTATGTAAGTGAAGCAAATGTGAGGGTTTGATTTCTACATAACATTTCTAACCACATCTTCCACCTGCTGTTTTGAAGTCTGATCCCACCCCTCAACGCAAGGATGCAATTTGAAGGCAGAGTGTACAAAAATAATTGTACATCTTCTCCTTTGGGGGGGGGGGAAACAAATCCATTTCAGATAATAACCTGCTCCCCTGCCCCCCGCCAATAAAACAGTCAGTCATGTCCTATTTTAAAAGTGCTCGTTTGCACTCACTTGAAGGTGATATTTAATGCTGCACAGCTAGAGTGGTATCAGTCTGCTTTCTGAACCAATTTATTCTGCCCTTGCTGTATATTCAGCTACCATAAACAGCTCCTTTGTAGTTGCCACAAAGTTAAAAACAAGCTATTCAAGGGCTGAAAAGCTGGTACAAGATTATTCCGAAGGGGAAAGAAAAAGATATTGTCCAGTGGTGCCAATTTAAAGGAGGGTCGCAAGATGAAAACTTAAAGTTAAGATTTCGAAGGATATTCTAATAATGAGATCATCTGAAAGATGTACTGTGCTATTGTGCTATTATAGAATTCAAGACATTGCCTTAAAATAATAATGCCCCTTTAAAAACAACAACCAGAATTTGCTTTTGGGATTAAACTCAGCAGGGTGACATAAAAGTAACGAAAAGCCTTGGAAAACTTAGAAAGACAATTCGTGTGAAATGTATCGTTTGGGTTTCAGTAATGAATCCTGTGTTACTTCTGAGCGAACATTTGTTAGATTATGTGGTTAAGATGCGTGTTCATCACTTAATGCCTCCCAATGTCCAATTATTATTTGCACATGTAAAAGAGCCATCAGGGATCTAACAACAGTACAGGGATTTCTCTATCACCTTAAGCAGTTTTCAGTGAAATTGGTAAACACATTTAGCTGTGAGTCTTCAAGTGGCGAGAGATCAAGTGACGTCCACACACAATGTCACTAGCCCTCCTTTTCATATTACCATTGTACATTTACGAACATGGGTTCTTTTCGTATCAGTTGGCACGACACCCAGGATGGGCAAAATTCCCTGTTCCAAATTGCTTGTACCGTTAGGAAAGCTACACACTTTTATTGTCTATTTATATTTTCTTTTAAAAAAAATTAAATTCATTTTAAAATTTAACAATTAGCATCACAAATAAGTCATATTCCTATGCATGTAGGATTCTCTGAATCCCTGGACTTCCCTCCGAGGATTCCATAGTTATTCTTTTCCAATTGCATCATATAATGTTCTCCATATTTTCTTAAAACTCAATTCTCATCATAGGTCTCGTTACATTGCAAGTGTTTTTTAAAACCCTGCCAGTGTTTTTAATTGTTTACAGTGTCCTTTTAAGAAACTTATAATTTCCCCCCATTCTTTATTGAATTTAATGTCCTCTTGATCTCTGATCTTCCCAGTCATTTTTGCCATTTCGGCATAGTCCATCATCTTTATCAGCTATTCTTCTCTTGCAGGTATTTTATCTTCCTTCCATCTTTGGGCTAATAACATCCTCGCGGCTGTGGTAGTGTACATAGACAGTCTTTTCTGCTCCTTTGGTTTTTCTGGAGCTGGAATTCCTAACAGAAGAGCACTCGCACTTTACATTGTGGGTGCCCTTTGTGGGATCACGTGTGGTGCTACAGTTTCCAGGGAGCTTACTGGCAAACTGGGGCTGGGCTGCCTCTCAGTGTTAATTTTTGGAGGTTCATGCCCAGCCTCAGTAATCAAGTTTCTTGCTGGGAGGTGGGGCCAGCCCCATTTATAAATACAGTGGTACCTCGGGTTAAGTACTTAATTTGTTCCGGAGGTCCGTTCTTAACCTGAAACTGTTCTTAACCTGAAGCACCACTTTAGCTAATAGGGCCTCCTGCTGCTGCTGCGGCGCCGGAGCACGATTTCTGTTCTCATCCCGAAGGTACTATTTCTGAGTTAGCGGAGGCTGTAACCTGAAGTGTATGTAACTCGAGGTACCAGTGTAGACGGTGGAGCCGACAATAGCCAGGCAGTTGGCTCTGGAGATTCACCTTCCCTACCCTCCCTTTGTTTAATGTTTCTTGTTTGTGTTGGGATGCTGGCGGGGAGACGGGGGCTTTTGGCAGGCCCCCAGCTGGCTCTAGCCACTAGCTGTCAGCTGTGTGAGCTCCGGTTCCCAGAAGCTGTGCATGCTCTTATCAGCAGAGTGGATAAATCATCGCAACGGAAGTGGCAGACAGAGACATGTGTAAGCATTATTTGCAAGCATTTATTCAGCATAGGAAAAACATGTCTGCTTCCCTTCGTGTCCAGCAAAACAGCAATAGCAAAAGCAATATACAAAACGGAAGTTCCCAGCAGACTTGGGCTGGAAGTAAACAGGCACGTGACACACAACAGTCATGCCTGTCCCTTTTAAGGTGGAACGGAACTATATCCTAACAGTCTGCAGGTTAACTTTTTCTTCCTGTTTAGCGGGCGCTGCTACGGTCTTTGACTGGTTGCTGTTGAAGGACCAGGAAGAAATTTTCCTACATTGGCAGGTTTTGTCTTCCCTGTAGCAATTTGTCACAACTTTGGCGGTTATGGCCTTGGGTGGAATCCTTTAGTCTTTTCTTCCCTATGTGGTGTGTGTGTGTGTGTGTGTGTGTGTGTGTGTGTGTGTGTGAAGTGGTGACTCACCCCCCTGCGGCAGCGATTCCAGGGTTCCCCTCTTAAAAGGGTTATATATATGGGTGACACTGGCCATACACTGAAAGGTCATCAGTGAACTACCCTACCTGCTACACTTACATCTCGCAGAGCACCCCCATATCCCATTTACCCTGATGAGCCCCTGTTTCCCCTGGCTGGGGGGCTGGGAGGGATACCCACCCAAGGCCTAAGCCAAGGTCTTCCTGCATTCGGAAGTTTAATAAAGTTGTGGCCTACTTTTAACTCCATATAACGTTGTCAGAGTATTTATTCCTTCCTCACCACCTGCTCACGCAAAAGCTTCTGGTCTATTTATGTTTTTATTCACCTGTCTTGAGCAGACAATGCTGGAGATGGTGAACATTGTTACTACCCTTCCAGCGCATTCTCAGCTTGGAAGGAGGTCTGCAGAAAAAACCATGGCTATGGAAAGGGGCCACAGCTCTGGGTTTGATCACATGCTTTATGCGCAGAAGATCCCAGGACCACACCTTGGCACCTGGACTTAAAAAGCTCAGGCAGGGGGTGATATGAAGCACCTCTGGCTAAGAACCTGGAGAAGTCCAACTGCCAATCAGAGTAGATGATATTGACCTTCAAGGACAAAGCGTGTTCTCCTTAATAGAGAGCACGTGTCGTGGGGGGGGGGGGTGTCTAGCAGGCCACACCACTGTTGCCGGGCAGATCTGTTTGGATGGCCTCAGGCTGTGATTGGGCAGTTGGGTTTCTGGGGAGATTTTGATGTTGCCAATTTGTGGGTTGGGCCCAAGCTCTTAAATACTGGATACACAGCTTCGAGCGGCCTCTTTGCTGTGTGCACCGGATCACCCTCCCACCCTCCCTGAATTGGGGACTTGCACTTGACCTTGCTATGCCTGCCATGGGGTCGCCTGCTTTGGGGGCAGGGGCCTGGTAGGAATTTTGTCCATTTGGCTGATTGGCTGGTGCCATTTGGTTTTTGCCTACTGCGTAGCAAATCGTCACAACTTGTAAGGTTGCGGTTGGGCATTGGTTAAAAATTTGGTTGGTGGAGGGGTAAGTGCCTACCCCTCCAATGCTGTTGCTGCAAGGGAATTCCGTTAAAGGAATCCAGGGGCTTGCCATGCTTTCGTCCAAATCCCTGGCATGGGGCTTGGGCCGCGCAAGCCCCAGGGAGCATGCGAGGGAGGTGAGGGTCTGGTGCCCAGTTTCATTTCTCCCCAATATTGTTTTCCCTTACTGGCTTCTGCTGGAATCCGGAAGTCGGTTCTGTCCCTGGGCAAGGACAGATCGTCGTAACCAACGCCTAAGCAGCCACTCACATTTATGTATTTAAATAAAGTTGTGGCCAAAATTATGCCAAAAACCTTAAACAATTTTTTGTGTGTGAATTGTGAGTTATTTTGGGGTGGCTTGGGGACTTTGACACGCAAAGAGTTTAGCCTGGTTTAACTCATCTTCATAAGTCTCCGTCCCCTCTTAGCTACTCATTCATTGGCTCCTACTAACCTTGAGTTCCCATTACTGTATATTTCCAGGTTGTTCCAACCGTTGCCTGAGCAACCATGTTTCTCAGTGTTTGTTGCTCTTATTCCTTACTTCCATAAACACACGCTGCTGCTTCTTGCCTCTTCGTTGCATCTGTTCTGACCACTTTCTTCTTGTTATCCTGGTCTCCATCCCAGTCTTGCCCCCTGCATTGGGTCCAGATACATCTCTTGGCTCTAACCTTGGCTCCCCTTCCATTGCATCTGTGAACAGCTTTTTGGCACGGTTTTTCTCAGCTTCCCACCTCAGCCATAGCCTCTGTTCAGGCTCCAGGGCAGCAAATCCTTTGGAAGGATTTTCTCTATCCAAACCTGGAATGGAGCAGCTGGAGTTGCCTGCCCTTGCGATGCATAATTAAGAAATCAAGATTTCTTTGATTAGCAATGTTAATGTTATTACTACTTCTGAATGAGCCACAGGGAAAATGAAGAAAGTCACAGCAAAAAAGGGTCCCAGAATTGTGTGTTAAAACACTCTCTCCATTTAATTTATCAGCACAATCCAATATTTAAAACAAAGAATATGAATTATGGAAGAGAACAAAGGACGCCTGTTAATTTTCCAGTGATGTACAGTAAAATGAAAGCTTTCTTCTAAGAATATGGTGTTCTCGAGGCTCTGTCTGGGGATCTACAGACAAATAGAAATGTCCTTACAGCTTTTCTTTTCCTCATTCTTTATACTGTGCCCTAGCCAGCTTTTCAAAATTATATAATATATAATCTGCCTGTGGTTTGACTGAATCCAAGACTGTGATTTAAGGCACGGCTCTGCCTTAGGTTAGCAGAGCACACTCTCTTTTCAAGCAAAAATTATGCAAGGATTCGTTTATTTTTGCACCAGCTGCAATACATAAATTTAGTTTAATTCTTGTTGGCTTCATGTGTCAAGACCATGCAAGGAAGGGCCATGAGCCATTCTGCAGTAATGCAGAGGCTATGGGTCTCCAACCATTTGCATTTTGCCGTAAGTGGCATAGACAATGGACATTTGTGGCACTTCTGCAAAGGGAGCAGGATGGTAAGGAGCCAGGTCTGTGTTCCAGCTTAGGAATGGAGGAAGATGCCTTATCCCGAGATAGATCTTTGGTCCACCTACCTCAATACTGCACATCATTTACACAGTGGCATAGCGTGGGTTGCCAGTGTTCAGGGCCACACGGAGGGGGTGGGTAGGAGGGAAACAGATGGAGTATGCATGCACATTCAACTGCCTAGTGGCTTCTGCATCACCAGGGAGATCTTGGCTACAGAGATAAGAAAAGAAGAGTTGTTCTGTTGTCTGGAGAGGTCACTTCCTAGTTCAAATGGAGAAGTTGTTTTCAATGGAGCATGTAGCTATATTGAGGCAGCACCGAGTATTGAAATTTTGTGCCCCTAACAATTTGTAGCTGCCCCTGTGCCTCCCACGCTGCAATTGTGCTGAAATTAATGGGGTGTTGTAATGTAATGACAGTATAAATTATCTGGTACGCAGGCTGAGACACCATCTGCCTGCGGACTGCCTCGCCAAAGTGGTGCATGCTCTAGTTCAGTGTTTCCCAACCGGTGTTCCGCGGCACACTACTGTGCCGTGAGACATCGGGTGGTGTGCCGTGGGAGGGAGGCGGGCGAGAGGCGGCGGCGGCGGCGGCGAGGATCCGGCGGGGGTGGGGGGAGCGGGGGCCGTCGTGCGCAACCGAACTCACTTGGCGCGCTGCCGGCTTGTCCTCCTTCAACCCGGGTCGGGCCAGGCCTGCTCACGTCCCCGGATCCCCTAGCAGCAGCCGCACGCTCTCCAAAAGCGCAACGCTGCGCGCAACCGCTCGGCCAGCTGGTGCTCTGCGACTCCGCCCTTTCCCCTCCCAGCGCCGGAGGGTTCGCGCGACCGCAGCTGTTCCCTTTCGCAGCGCGCGGGAAACAATTCCAGGCCGATTGCCTTGTGCCGAAAAGCACCGCCTCTCCTTCCAGCTCAGGCCCGGGCCGCCGGCTCCCCGAATGACGTCACGGGGGCGGGGCTTTAATGGTGGTGTGCCGCGAGATTTTTTTCCGGTAAACAGGTGTGCCGTTGCCCAAAAACGTTTGGGAAACACTGCTCTAGTTATCTCCCGCTTGGACTACTGCAATGCGCTCCACGTGGGGCTACCTTTGAAGGTGACCTGGAAACTACAACTAATCCAGAATGTGGCAGCTAGACTGGTGACTGGGAGTGGCCGCCGAGACCACATAACACCGGTCTTGAAAGACCTACATTGGCTCCCAGTACATTGCCGAGCACAATTCAAAGTGTTGGTGCTGACCTTTAAAGCCCTAAACGGCCTCGGTCCAGTATATCTGAAGGAGCATCTCCACCCCCATCATTCTGCCTGGACACTGAGGTCCAGCACCGAGGGCCTTCTGGTGGTTCCCTCACTGTGAGAAAGCCAAGTTACAGGGAACCAGGCAGAGGGCCTTCTCAGTGGTGGCGCCCGTCCTGTGGAACGCCCTCCCACCAGATGTCAAAGAGAACAACAACTACAAGACTTCTAGAAGACATCTGAAGGCAGCCTTGTTTAGGGAAGCTTTTAATGTTTGATGCATTACTGTATTTTAATATTTTGTTGGAAGCCGCCCAGAGTGGCTGGGGAAGCCCAGCCAGATGGGCGGGGTATAAATATTAAATTATTATTATTATTATTATTATTATTATTATTATTATTATTATGAGCAAATTATGCAGTTTAACTACTTCAGAGAGTGAGACAAATAGCATTTTGGCAGAAGATCAACTGCAGTGAAGTGGAAAAAATGTTGCATGCAATGAATACAGGGAGCAACAAATAAACAATGCCTTCTTCCATCTGTAAGAGTGACCCACCTGCTGCAAAGCTAACACAGCAACTCTGCCCCATCCTGCAAGCCCCTTCTGCACATAACCCCAGAATTGTTCTTGCTTTGTGAAACTCCCACGTTCACACATCTGTCCCCACGTTCAGGTTACTAGGACATATTGCTCTTTGTGCACTGGACTGTATCGTTCAACCAACATTGACCTGATGTGGTGTCCCAGAGGTCTTCTGAAGACGAGCCCCCTTCCCCATTAGCTCACATTTTGTAACAGCTGCAGCAAACAAGGCAATGCCTTCTCCCAGTGACTGCCTATCCCATTTCGCTGCCTGAGGCGAAATGAGAAGGTGCCACCCCTGCCTGTCAGGCTTTGGAGAACAGCTTCCTCCCCAGCTTTGGCCAAGCAGCACCAGAACAAAGCAATTAGAGTCCCTTACCAGTTTGAGGGAAGCGGGTGGCGCTGTGGGTTAAACCACTCCGGCAGGAAGGTAAACGGCGTTTCCGTACACTGCTCTGGTTCGCCATGCTGGCCACATGACCTGGAAGCTGTCCCTCGGCCAGTAAAGCGAGATGAGCGCCGCAACCCCAGAGTCGGCCACGACTGGACCTAATGGTCAGGGGTCCCTTTACCTTATCAGTTTAAGAGTGTTTAATGTTCACAGCAAAAGACCACAGCAGCCATTCTCGGAGCAAAGGTGCTCCCAATTAAGTTTTCCTCCCCCCCCCCCCAGCCTTCTGCATAGCAACCTTATCAGCTCTCCTTGCCTTTGGAGAGATAGGCAGGATACTTTCTAGTGAAGGGGAGTCAGTTATCTTCCTGTGTTCTGCTTCTTCTAGCTCAGGCATAGGCAAACTCCGGCCCCCAAATTGTAGTTTGGGACTACAATTCCCATCATCCCCGACCACTGGTCCTGTTAGCTAGGGATGGGAATTGTAGTCCCTGTTACGAAAAAGGAGCAATGCAGCGAGCTGCAGCAGGCTGGAAAGCCAAACAGGATGTTGATGTTTGGGACTGTACCGTGGGAACAAAAGGACAGTCTATTCACTGTACTGAGCACCGGATGTTAGCTCAGAGTGTCATCTGACCTGTACTGAAAGTACAGGGGTGGAGTCTTATCTCTCTGCTGTTGGTATTTAGAGAGTGCAGACATGTTTCTCTGTACTGCTGCAAAAGACAGAAATAAAGGCATGTAAATACATTTCTGTCTGTCTCTTTCCCCTCCCTGGGGATGGCAGGGAGGAGGGGAAGAGTGGTGTGTTCTTCTCACGTTTGAGGAGGATCGCCGATAGAGGCCTCGCCTGTATCTTGCCGGGAGTCGCAGACGGGGAGGTCAACAAGGAACTCAAGCCGGGTGCCTGGAGAGTGGCAAATTCCTCTGACAAGGCTTGGAGATTCCGACAGTCCCAAACATCTGGAGGGCCAGAGTTTGCCTATGCCTGTTCTAGCTGTTCCCCACTCAGCTCTGCCCAGCTGTTGTTTTCCGAACTATGCCCCTCTGCAAACCAGTTCTCTGAATCTATGCTGCTCCGCTGTTCCTGAGCAGCTTCAGGATCCTGGTCAGGAGCAGGAAGAGGGGGAGGTTCCAACCATTCCTCTTCAGAACTGTAATCCTCAGTCTGGTCTCTGGTACGGCTAGTGCCTTGCTTACCACGGTCACCACTTACAGGGCATCACCCAGCAGGATTCTGTCACCTGAGGCGGCTGCTTCAGTCTGCCTCATGGGCAGACAGGCCCTGCTTTTTCCAAGAACACAACCACCCAAGATGCAGCTTGACATATTTCTGGAGGAGCAGAAAGCCTCTCCAGCAGCGACACAATGGAGGAACACAGGCCAGGAAAAATATAGAGGAGGAGGAGGAGATGCAACATTTAGAAAGAGTCGCATATTCTTGGGTATGTCAACTACTTCTTATATAAAGTATGGATAGACCTGTTAACCTGTTCAGGTCATTGAATAGTTCCCACCTGGAAATTCTGATTATCATAAATGTCTCCCCCCCCCCTTTTTTTAAAGGCTTCCAGACATGGGCTTACTGTAGTCTGAACAAGGTGAATTATACAAAAGAGAGAAAAGCTCAAAAGAAATACTGGTGGAAATCTGTCATAAATCACCTGAGGCTAGAAGAAAATTAGGTTTGGTCACCTGAGCCAGCCTGAGGCTATTATCCTATTCACTTTGTATGCTGACAAGATATTTATTTGCCTTAACATGTTCCATATAAAGTAAGCATGCTGCATCATTTTAGGACATCACAAGAAAATAGGAAGCAAGTCCGGCATTCTTGGGCAGCTGCCAGGGTCCCACAGCCTCTGCCTGCCCCCCAAAAGCTCAACAATGTTCAGGGTGTCCTGGTTTTTACTTTTTGAAATATGGCAACTCTAGTGGCATGGGTGCGAAAGCGAGAGAGATAGAAGTGTATAGCACAGTTCGCTATCTAAACAATCCTGCAAACTACCCATTTTTGGGTCAGGTCTCGCCCACCACCCTGCCTCCTGACAGATTACTCCTGAAATAACGTGTCCTTCAACTGAAACGTTTAACAACAACAACAACAATTTATTTATACCCCACCCATCTGGCTGGGTTTCCCCAGCCACTCTGGGCGGCTTCCAACAAAAGATTAAAATACAATAATTCATCAAATATTAAAAACTTCCCTAAACAGGGCTGCCTTCAGATGTCTTCTAAAAGTCAGATAGTTGTTTATTTCTTTGACATCCCACTAAAGCATCAAATCTGAGAGCCTTAGAGCAACACACCCTCCAACATTTCTCCAACATGGAAATAGGGATGTCCCATTCCATAAGGATAATTTTACTATTTATACTCTACACATCTGACTAGGTTTCCCCAGCCACTCTGGGCAGATTCCAACATACATAAAAACATAATAAAACATTAAACTTTTTTTAAAAAAAATCCCTTCCCTATACAGGATTGCCTTCAGACAGTTCAGGGGTCAGATAACTCCATACCCTCCAACATTTCTCCAATGAAAATAGGGACGTCTTGAGGAAAAGGGGGACAGATACGTATCTCCTTTTTTTAAAAAAAAAGATATTTATTGAAATTTTGAACAGTAAAACAAACTTCACAATCAAAACCAAAAAAAAGAGAGAAAGAAAGAACATTATCACAATCAAATACAAACAGAAAAATGCAATACAAAACATAAAAAAGTAGGAAAAAAAGACATAAAAAAGACATAAAAAAGACATAAAAATCCAGTTTCTTACTTATTGTTTTCATAACCCTCCTTCCTGACTTCCTCACATCTCCCTTTTCTGTGTTCCCTTTTAGACAATTGTATTCAGCAATGCCTTACCCTTTTTCAAATCTTATTCTATGTTATACATTTCAACTATTATGTCTCCAATTTTTCCCTTTATATCATTTTATTTAAATTTGACATAATGTTATTCTAGCTTTTTCACCCTTATTCTTATAAAACATTTTTTACATATTCCTTTCAACTATGTCACTAATGCCATATTGTCTTTATATCCTGCATCATTTTAGCATTCAAACATTTTGCAATGTTTTTGCAGGTAGTCTTTAAATTTCTTCCAATCCTCTTCCACTAGCTCTTCTCCCAGGTCTCGGACAGATACGTATCACCTTGGCTCGGGGCCCGCATAACTCCATACTTTCCAAAATTCATCTGATGAAAATAGGGATGTCCTAAGGAAAAGGGATAAAATCAGAAACCGGGACGTCTTCTCTAAATTAGGGATGACCCTGAAAAATAGGTACACCTGGAGGGTCTGTAGCAACCGTCACTGGGAAACACAAAGATAATAGCAGCGGCCATAAGGAAATGGCTTCTCCCTTTCCTCCAACCATATCTTTGATGGGACTTTCAGGTAATATTTTATAAGCAGGTGTGCACTTGTGCATCCAATTTCCTTTGCCTTTGTTCACAGTAGGGGACACACACTGGGACTGACCATCATCGAGTGCTTCCATATGTTGGCAAGCCTAACACACAAGCTTTCATGTTCAAAGGGGTTGGGAAGTTTGAAGGTTGAGAGGCCGTCGCAGAATGTTGAGGGACTCGTCTTTGATCTTCCTACTCCTCAGTTCTTACAGGCAAAGCCAAGCTAATTGCTGTTTTTTTATATATATAAAAAACCCTATTTTAATTTAACACCCTTCCATATTCTGTTTGCTATCTCGCCATTGCTTTTTATCGCACCCCGTAGGAAAAATAGTAGCAAAACGGATAAAAAATGGACCCACATAGCTGTTTAAAATGACCATTGAACTCAATGGAGCTTACTTTTGTCTCTGCGTGTACAGTGGTACCTCAGGTTACAGACGCTTCAGGTTACAGATGCTTCAGGTTACAGACTCCGCTAACCCAAAAATAGTACCTCAGGTTAAGAACTTTGCTTCAGGATGAGAACAGAAACTGCATAGTGGCGGCGGGAGGCCCCATTAGCTAAAGTGGTACCTCAGGTTAAGAACAGTTTTAGGTTAAGAACAGGCCTCCAGAACAAATTAAGTTCTTAACCCGAGGTACCACTGTATCGGATTGTTCTGTTAGACTGAGGCCACTGTGTGGGGGTTAAGAGACGACCCTTGAAGCTTGGGAACAGGTGGCTATAGCTTTTTAAATGGTTCTGTTGAGTGCAACTAATGTATATGCAACACGTTAAAGGGGAAATAATCTGCAGTTTGGATTAGGTCTGCCAACTAATTATTTAGTGTAATCAGCAGACTTTTAATTGCTCAATTAAATTTAAATCAATGTGCATATTACCAAACCTCAGTAAATGGTGGGGTTAAAAAAGAAAAAGGAAAAAAAAGATATTGAAGCAAAGGCACAGTTTTGTCCAGAGAAGTTGAAAATTAATAAAAAGTCACCCCAGATCGTTGCAGAAAGGAGTTGTTTGAAGTAGTTAGAGGGCTAAACTAGATGAGACGCTAAATGTGTCTTTGTATTTAATGTGCACTTTTTTAAAAAAATGCATATAGCGTTGTAAATAAAGGCCTCAGGATAAAATGTCTGTGTCTTTAAGAATCCAGTGCAGCTAGCACAATTGCCATGACCCATGTATTTCACTTTACAGAGGGCGGTCCTCTGTTTGAAGTTGGCTCAGCTCTGGGGGCAGGGGTAGACTTTAGTAATCTTTCATAAAATGTCACCTTATGTGGGCCCAAAATTTGGTCTTCTCTATTATGGATCTTCTTGGTTCAGAGCCCCCTCGGTTCAGCGCCCTGTGAGGGGCAATGGCCTGCCACACTCTAAATCTGGCACTGCTGGGAGACCTCCATTCCTCCCAGGGAGCTACCATTCATAGAATCACAGAATTTTAGAGTTGGAAAGGACCCAGAGAATCATCAAGTCCAATCCCTGGCAATTCAGGAATATACAGCTGATGGAACTTCCAAACTTGTTCTTATCTGCACCATTCCATAATCAACTGAACTATCCATTCTCAGAGTTCTTTGGGAAGTGGGATCGGTTGTTAAACTGCTCTGGGGACAGTAGATCTGTGAGGGGAATAAAGGTAAAGGGACCCCTGACCATTAGGTCCAGTCGTGGCCGACTCTGGGGTTGCGGCGCTCATCTCGCTTTATTGGCTGAGGGAGCCGGCGTACAGCTTCCAGGTCATGTGGCCAGCATGTCTAAGCCGCTTCTGGCGAACCACAGCAGCGCACGGAAACGCCGTTTAACATCCCACTGGAGCGGTACCTATTTATCTACTTGCACTTTGACCTGCTTTGGAACTGCTAGGTTGGCAGGAGTTGGGACAGAGCAACGGGAGCTCACCCCGTTGCGGGGATTCAAACCACCGACCTTCTGATCAGCAAGTCCTAGGCTCTGTGGTTTTACCCACAGCGCCACCCGGGTTCCCCCAAAACATAATAGAATGAGAAAAATTCATTGGGTTGCTCTCTTGCTTGCTACAGACCAACGCCAAAGCCTAGTGCTTAGGTTATTATGCCAGTCATTCACATAGCTATTGAGTGAGCAACATCATCTGATTATTATTTTTTTTAGCAGAGTCAGGTCATGTTACTTGGGTCTGATGTCTTCGTAAATGTGGTTAGGATTGACGCGTTCCTCCATGCTCTCTTTTTATGTGATGGCTTGACAGCAAGTAAGTTAAGGCTGAAGTTCATGATAGAAGTTCATGTCAGTTCTAATCGCTACTGATGTTATTGTTATCTCCCCCCAGAGTTACATTTGGCTCGCTGAGTTCACTCTGGTGATGTAATGGGACCTTCATGTAAATGTCAATGAGCTACTTTAGTCTCTCCCTATGATCTGTAACATCAGAATAAACCTCCACTGCAACCTTTGGACTTGCTGTTCTTCCCCTCCTCAAGGGGGGAAATAATTTAAACTGAAGGGAGTAGTGCAGAAATTTCAGCTGACTATTTTTGATGTCACTACAGTCGTACCTTGGTTTTCAAACGGCTTAGTTCACAAATAACTTGGAACTCGAACGTCGCAAACCTGGAAATAGGTGTTCTGGTTTACAAACTTTGCCTCAGAAACTGAACATCCGGCACGACTTCCGTGGCTTCCGATTGGCTGCAGGACACTCCTGCAGCCAATCAGAAGCCACGCCTTGGTTTCTGAATGCTCCAGAAGTCAAATGGACTTCCGGAACGCATTCTGTTCAAAAACCAAGGTACAACTATATTATTTTTTTTAAAAAAGTCACTGTGAATCAGTGATGAAATAAGGTTGTGCAAACCATATTTTGGAAATTTTTCTGAAGACAAGTAATATTGCTAAGGATGCAATACAGATGATTCTTACTAGTAACTTTGGTAAACCTTTTGCAGGGGATATTGACCATTATATTACTGAGTATGGATTTTATAAAGATTCCCATGGAAAAGAAATTACCAGAGTTTAGTTGCAAGAATTTGGTGACACGCCTAGTGAGTTTGTATGCTTTTTGATAATGAAAACTAAGTGACGTGGGTTGTTGTTTTTTTAATATTTACACTGGTAACCGGGGAATTAAGAGCTACATTTGTGGCTCAATTCTGAGTGTTCTTTCTGTTTGGTTACGGCTTATAGCTAAACAAATAAAAGCATTACCTAGTCATCACTGAGTAAGTCCACCTGAACTCAATGCACTTACTCTCAAGGACACAAACAGCACCAGTCTTCAGGTGTTTCTTAGTCAGAAATATTTTACTAGGGGTTTTGTCCTAGTTTTTGTGGATTTGGTGTGCAGGAATAGATGGATAGAGATGGATTCAGGCAATTTTCACTCAGCAAAGGATCTTCCTTGCCATTAGAGAGTGGATATTTCTCTGCATACAACCCATATAATCAACATTAGAACCTACATTTCTCTTTTTGGAGCAATTAAGGGAAATGAAACCTTTTGACAAAATATGTTTTGTATTACTGAAAACTTGTAATCCATGTGTTTGCATATGTGAAGAAAAATGGGACGGGGTGAATAAGGCAACAGATTTTGAAACTTGTTGAAAATCTGCCAAGATATGCTCATCACTTTCTGCTTTAGCAAAACTGTTTTGCCCTTTTCCTACCCTTGCGTACATGTAAGTGCCATGTGTTTGGGGTCATGTTCCAAGAGGGTTGCCATGCATGTTGTTCTGGGACATGGGGGGCAAAGCAGAAAGTTCTCCAAGGAAACCAGAGGCCTTTCTCCTGGGCATAGTCGGCCAATTGGTGCCAAAGAAGGATAGAACCTTTTTCATGTATGCTACAGCAGCAGCAAGAATACTTATTGCAAAGCATTGGAAGACGCAAGATCTACCCACCTTGGAAGAATGGCAGATGCAAGTAATAGACTATATGGAACTGGCAGAAATGACCTTACAGAATCCGAGATCAAGGAGAGGAGCAGGTGGAAGAGGACTGGAAGAAGTTTAAAGTCTATCTACAAAAATACGTGTATCTGAAGAAGTGTGCATGCACACGAAAGCTCATACCAAGAACTAACTTAGTTGGTCTTTAAGGTGCTACTGGAAGGAATTTTTTTTGTTTTTACAAAAATACTGTAAAATTTATGAATGCTGAGGGCTCTGAAAATGAAATGAAGGGGTTTCTAGCGATTAAGATAAGCAAGACTATAAAGAGAGGGATAAAGGTTTAAAATAAATAATGAATGATCTTGCTGAACTAATTTTGGAATACAAGAAGGGAAGGCGGGTGGAAGTAAAGAGAATAAGGTTTTGAAAGCTATCAATATGAAAGAGTGTGTTTTTTTATGCTAAAATTTTTTCTTTTGCATTTTTCTTTTTTCTGTTTTTCTGTTTGGATTTTTGATGTTTGTGGACTGTTTTTGTGATTTTTGTTGATTTTCGTTGGCTGTTAATTTTTTTTGAAAAATCCTAAATAAAACATTATTAAAAAAAAGAAAGAAAGTTCTCCAAGTCCAAGAGAACAGGATGATTGTATGATGAAAAATGATAAGTTGTCTAGAGAGTGGAGGTTCTTAAGCATCCCCGGTGATAGAGCACAGATTTAGACATGGAGATTGAAATGAAACCCACAAATTCTTTCAACTTTTGTCCTAATACCTTTGTAAAGGTAAAGGGACCCCTGACCATTAGGTCCAGTCGTGGCTGACTCTGGGGTTGCGGCGCTCATCTCGCTTTATTGGCCGAGGGAGCCGGCATACAGCTTCCGGGTCATGCAGCCAGCATGATTAAGCCGCTTCTGGCGAACCAGAGCAGCGCACGGAAACGCCGTTTACCTTCCCACTGGAGCGGTACCTATTTATCTACTTGCTCTTTGAGTGCTTTTGAACTGCTAGGTTGGCAGGAGCAGGGACCGAGCAACGGGAGCTCACCCCATCATTGCGGGGATTCGAACCGCCGACCTTCTGATCGGCAAGTCCTAGGCTCTGTGGTTTAACCCACAGCACCACCCGTGTCCCTTTGTACCTGTGCTAAATCATCCCTGTCATTCTACAATGCCCTTTTTTGTGTGAGATTGCTTTGGAGCCATTATTAGTTCCTTCAGATTTAACAATCCTGACTTAATTTGGTGTCATCTGCAAATATGCATCCTGCCATGAGATGGTTTCATCTCCAGGTCACAAATAGTTTAAATATTCTCACGAAATGGATTGTTGGGAGTTTTGTAATCGTTATGAAAACTGTCAATTTATTTCCACCTTCACAGGGTCTCTCTCCCCCCCCCCCCCACATTTAACCAGTTACCCATCTGTAAGAAGACTAGGCATTGCTTTCCAAGACTGATAGGTTTATTTAGGAGCCTTGGAGTTTGTTGAAAGCTTTTAGAAAATCCAAAGTATGCCATGTCTACACGGTAGACCTCCATGTGTGCCCATTCTGCCATTCTAGATTGGTTGGTGTCTCTTTGTTGTTCTTGTCATTCGTTCAGCTGTTGAGAACTGATGAATGGTGTCAAGAGATTAGTGCTCAGTTGAAAAATTCAGAACTAAGCTGCTAGGTGAAGCAGTTGCATTTAAAATGCAAAGCCACATACTCTGACACAGTGAGGAGCTTGTCTCCATAAGACATTGGATAAGTACCAATCAGCCTTCCCCCATCCATTCTGAAGTTTATACACCCTCCCAGGTCCTTAAATTATTACTTGCAAACAGCTACGCTTTCAAGCGTGGCTAGACCCTACTTGACAGATTCTCAAGCCGCAATCGGTTAACGTGAAGACAGTAGCAAGTCATCTTTGGTGTAGCGCAATGACCCGTGTGTTGACAAAGGCTGAACTTGAGTAGGAAATTTCAGCATACTGTTTTATTTATTTGTTTGTTGAATTCATATTCCTCCCTATACCCCGAGGTCTCAGGGCAGAAGCAGGAGACCCTGAGCTTTCTGTAACATCCAATGCCACCCTAAGACCATAAGCAATAAAAATATACAAAAGTTCTATACCTTCCATATCAAGGTCTCCAAAGGGATTCAGCTCTGTTGCATCAGGATCTACAAATGGACTTGATCTGGAATTGTTCCTCTTCATCCAAAAAATTAAGCTTGTTGATAAGCACTGTAATTTTTGCAGCCTTTTCTTCCTGGTTCACTCTGTTTTCTTCATCGTCTTCATTATCTTCTTCAAAATCATCTAAATTTCCAGTATCTGCTTGCTTCATACTCATCAGACTTGCCAGGCTTTCCATGTCTTCATCAGTTGCTTTCCCTTCCCTCAGGAAAATACATGATAAAGAGAACTGAAGGGTAGCAGATATCACTTTCTTAGACAGAGGCTTGAATTTTAACTTGACATCACCCTGTGTAGGCATTGGACTTGCATATTGCTTCATGTTAATATTGCTGGTAGCCAAAGCTTTCCGGCGTCCAGAAGGAGATTCATTTTCCATGACAAATGCCCACTCTTTGTCCTCAAATTCCTCAGCATGGAGATCCTTCCAAGCCCATGACAACAAAAGTGGGTCACTCTGAAATATTGTACAAATAAGCAACAGCACAGCTTGTAATTTCTGAGGGTGGAACTATGGGTTATGAAGAACACAGAGCTGCATGAGATCTTTAGGCCAGTCAAGCCTATTGCTCATCGCTACATGGCAGCCAAAAGTATTAGGATTGTCCTGACTACATCTCCAAAGCTTACAAGGGGAAGTTTGGTAGATACCCATACCAGAGAGAAGGAAAAGACAGAGAAACCTCGAGTAATATTTTCCAGCAAGTATAAAATGAGGAAAACAAAGCAAAATGGCAATAATGCTGCACCCATATTATATTTTAAAAATTACTGACATTTAACGAATTTGCACTCAGAAGCAAGTTCCACTGTGGTCCTGGGAAAGTGTTCCCAGAATGTTAACCAAGAAAAAAACGTATTGTACTGTAACATTGTGCCAGCATTGGCCACAAACCTGAGGCACAGGTAAGGAAGTCTATACAGTCATACCTTGGTTTTCGAACAGCTTAGTTCTTGAACATTTTGGCTCCCGGAAGTGACTGTTCTGGTTTGCAAACTATTTTTGGAAACTGAACATCCGACTGGGTTTCTGTGGCTTCCAATTGGCTGCAGAACCTTCCTGCAGCCAATCAGAAGCCACACTTTGGTTTCCAAACTTTTTGGAAGTCGAACGGACTTCCGGAAAGGATTCTGTTTGACTTCCAAGGTACGACTGTACTGGCAGCTTAGAGTAAGCTAGAGAATGATCTCAGGTATCGGCTCCCCGCTACGCCCTTGATGGTAACACAAATCTGTCCCCATAGTTGAAAGTCACTTCCAGCTCTCAAGACTATTGGGTACAAACCAGCTCCACTGATATCAGCAAGAATCAATGGTGCCCAAACTAACTTTGATAGGGCTATTATTATTTTTAAAATTAATCCTGTCTTTCCACACAAGGTGAGTCTGAGGCAGCTGGCAATACTAACAAAAATGCAGTAACACTAACTAAGATACAGCCTAATAAAAACAAGTATAAAGAAGCCTATAAAGACGATCAGATAAAAAACAAGAGGAAGTCAAAAGTGAAAGATAAAAGCAGCAGCAAAAACGGAAGCATATGTCAGTGGAAGGAAAAGCAACCAACCCAACAGGCCATAATCTTGCCCAACTTTACAAAGTCTTTATCCCTGAGCAGAAAACCATAGCCTGGAGAGGCCTCTCTAGAAAGAGATTCCTACAGAGGAATTCCCAGAGAGATTCCTCAAGCCTGGGTGCAGCCACTGAGAAGGCCACTTCGAGCATCCATAGAGATGGGCCTCTCCCAAATGTCTAAATACCATGGCTGCTTTATATTAAAGAAGGATGTGGACTGCAGCCTTACAGCGTTTACTGTTTCATGGTAGTTAACACCATAAAACAAACATGTCCAATGAAGAATGGTGACATGGTCAAAGCCATCTAGCCATTTTCATGGCTGAGCATGGGTTTAATCTGGTTTTCCCCACTCTATCCAGTTAAAAAAGGTAAAAGGTAAAGGTAAAGACCCTGGGCGGTTAAGTCCAGTCAAAGGCGACTATGGGGTTGCGGCACTCATCTTGCTTTCAGGCCAAGGGAGCTGGCATTTGTCCACAGACAGCTTTCTGGGTCATGTGGCCAGCATGACTAAACTGCTTCTGGCACAATGGAAACCAGAGCGCACAGAAACACAGTTTACTTTCCCGCCGCAGTGGTACCTATTTATCTACTTGCACTGGCGTGCTTTCGAACTGCTAGGTTGGCAGGAGCTGGGACAGAGTAACGGGAGCTCACCCCATCACGTCGATTCAAACCGCTGCCCTTCTGATTGGCAAGCCCAAGAGGCTCAGTGGTTTAGGCCACAGCGCCACCCACATCCCTTCTATCCAGTATGCCAGACTGGCTGCCATGAAGCAATTGATTCAATAGAGCTGTGGTAGGACTCTTATGACTAATAGCTGCACTCCGATGAAAATTGCTACAGGATCATGAGTGCCTGGTGCCTTGGCCTAATAACTCACCTAAAAGGTTCTCTCTGTAAGATATCTTACAGTGATGAGGATAATATAATGTCCAGTTAGATGGACAGAAGCATGGGGCCTCAGCACCATGCTAAGGTGTTCCTTCAGCACTAACTCAGAGGAAATAATGTCACCCGCACTGTCACCAACTCAACTTCCCAGAACACCTTCCTTTCCTTAGAAGTTTCCTACTTAAAGGTTTAGCCTGACCAGGCCTGACCTTGCTCAGCCTGTGAGATATAACAAGTTCAGTGCCTGAGGTGAGGAATGACACAAGAATGGAGGTCACCATCTCAAAGCAAATCCCTTCATCATCTTCTTGCGGCTTAATACTTGAGTTTCCTTGGCTTCTGCATGTGATTAATCACAGGAACTGGCGCACCATGTTTGTGGAATACCATTATGAAAATCGGTCCCATTGACTATGCGAGCGCATCCACTTTACCTATTTGTGCATATAGATATAGAGAGCATCCATTATTTCCTCTCCTCGCCTCTCAGTAGCGTAACAATAACAGCTTTTTGGCTCAGTAGACTTTTAGAGCCTATAGATGGGCAGTCAGATCAACAGCAGCATTCTGAATAATGAGGACCAAGTACCAAACGGATAATGCAGAGCAAATGATACATGCATTTAAAGAATATGAACAGCAAAATGTTCACACTACATCTAGTATAAGGACAGGTCAGTTCATTTTAAGGTGGAGAAAATTCCATTTCACTTGCCATACAAAGCAATTGTTATATCCACTATCACAATTTATTTATATAGTGTCATAAATGGATTTTTTTTCCAGAATAGCATAAGCAAAAAAGGCCCCCAAAGTTTACAATTTAGATGTTGACAGCTGAGAGGTGGGGGACTTAGGCTGCATTTTGTTCCTGATGATGATGACTAAGGTGTTGACCCAAAGACTCCATGGATCAGGTAGGTTTTGAAAGAACAGGGATGCTAAAACCCTGGCAATCTGGGGCTGAGTGTGCTTGTCAAGTCTGCATTCTAGATAAGGATGACCACTTCATAGAATCATAGAGTTGGAATAGACCACAAGGGCCATCGAGTCCAACCCCCTGCCAAGCAGGAAACACTCCTGACATATGGTTGTCAAGCCTCTGCTTAAAGACCTCCAAAGAAGGAGACTCCACCACACTCCTTGGCAGCAAATTCCACTGTCGAACAGCTCTTACTGTCAGGAAGTTCTTCCTAATGTTTCAGTGGAATCTTCTTTCTTGTAGTTTGGATCCATTGTTCCGTGTCCGCTTCTCTGGAGCAGCAGAAAACAACCTTTCTCCCTCCTCTATATGACATCCTTTTATATATTTGAACATGGCTATCATATCACCCCTTAACCTCCTCTTCTCCAGGCTAAACATGCCCAGCTCCCTTAGCCGTTTCTCATAAGGCATCGTTTCCAGGCCTTTGACCATTTTGGTTGCCCTCCTCTGGACACGTTCCAGAGGACTTGAACTGGCATAAAACCACAGCATCAGCCACAGATGTTATCACTTTTTTTGCCATAGAATTTACAGGAATTATAGCATGCAAAGCATCATAATACACGACACGTCCTACTCGTATTTTTACGAAAGCCAGAAACGCATCGTGCTTTCTTCTGCCACAATACACAATCAGCTCTGGAAATGGACATCATGGTGCAGGAGGTACAAAGAGAAATAATGAGGCATCTAAATGCAAATATAATTTTCTCTTGAGTAATTTCTATTTTTAAAAAATCAATGCATATTTAAGGAGGGCCACTCCGCCGCATGTTAGATGCAGATCCTGCTTGACTTTGGGCCTTCCCAAATGACAAGTTCTGAAGAACATAAGCAGAGCCCTGACTGATCAGACCAAAGGCTCACCCTGTTCTGAGATTCATCAGATACTTTTGGGAAGCCTGCGAGCAAGACATGAGAACAACAGCAATCTCCCCACTTGTGCTTCCTAGCTGTGAACCCATGGGTCTGTAAATTGCTGTCATGGGCTGGTTGAAGGCAGAGGAATGGTGGGAGAAAGCAGCTGGGGAACCACCAAGGGAAGAAGGCCTGGGGCCTGGTGGTGGATGACGGTGAGTGGTAAGAGGGATACTGGGAAGAGGAGGTATCGGAAGCTGAGCTTAGTGAGCGGGGCGAGTCTGTGGCAGAAAGAAGTCCAGAAACAGAGGCAGAAGCTGACGCAGGAGAATGGGAGGAGGGAGGGCAAGAGGCAGAGATGGGTCAGGCAAGGGAAGAGTCATGGTGTGAAAAAGCCATTCTTTGCTCCCTCCATAATCCTATAGTGCACAAGTATGGGCAGAAGGTAGATCAGCACCTACTGATAGACCTTTTGGTGATTTCAAGGATTTATGACTACCAATCGTTTCCCAATGGCAACAACAAAACAACTCTCCACCTTCTCTAAATTATAATGAAGAAAGCTGCATGGTTTGCATGCAAAAGGCAGCAGGTCTCATCTTTGATATCTAGAGAGACCCTGGTCCGAACTTTGGAGAGCAGCTTTCAATCAGTGTAGACATGGACAATGCAGAGCTGCAGTAACCAGTGGTCTGACTTGCTATAAGGCAGTTCCCTATATCTTGATACACTAGCTTGAGTCCTCTCCCTTTGCCCCAAATATGGTCACCTTATGGGACTATTTGAATTGCTCAGGTAGCCTTGTTTGTAGTAGATTAAATCATAGATTAAACCAGGCATAGGCAAACTCCAACCCTCCAGATGTTTGGGACTACAATTCCCATCATCCCTGACCTGTTAGCTAGGGATGATGGGAATTGTAGTCCCAAACATCTGGAGGGCCAGAGTTTGCCTATGCCTGGATTAAACCCCAGGAATTCACAATGCCAATGTTGCTTTGCTAACCCCAAGCAGCAATTTTACCCTGTACTGTTCTTTTTTTAATGCGACAAACTGGGATAGATTGTCTCATTTGAGTAGATAGATTTCATTTACAGCAGATGTGAACCAATATATTTTAAGGCACCTGGGAGTAAGTTCCCAGGGGTGATTATTTAAAAAAGCATACAGCTATCATTCCACTTTGTCTAATCGCTACATCATCCGCAAAGACATATGCAGAAAACTGGCATTACTTTAGTGGCTGAAGAGAAACTTTGCAACTGCTACAAGATCCCTTCCAAGGCCTGTAAGTTGGTGCTGTGATGTTCCTTTCACTATAAAAGAGACAACGATGTCATAAACCAGTTCTTGCAATAAACATAATGCGCATGGAAAAGCAGTGGTGGAGGAAGAGATGTTCAGTGTTAGCATCTTTGGAAGAACACAATCATTTCAAAGTCTATAGCATTTCTTGAGCTCTATTCCCACACTGATGGGCCCTGTTCTATAGCAAGTTATTTAGATTAGTCTTTATATTGTGATGATTTCTCTCTCCCACCCTAAAAATGATAGATACAGAATTCAGGGTGGTGGTGTTGTTTTTTATTGCCTTTAAGGTACACCTTAGTCATGTTACTCCACTGCGGTCCCTAAGTTATGAGTAAAGATAAAATGACTGCAGCAGTGCCAAAATCTGTTTAATGCATCATTTTTAATCTACTCTTACAGCAGTTGTGAAAACAGAAATTGTATCGGGAATCCACAGGGGGGTATGATGAATGGTTCCCGTTTCCTTTTGGGTTTAGTTCGTGAAAACATTCCTGTGATTAAAGTTAATTGCTGCTGGGAAGACAGGTACAAACAAATCATTACTACTTAATAACCACAATCTCATTCATAATTTGACTTCACCCCCAAAGGCACGCTCCTCCATTGTCTCCTGAGATGGATGGATGCCAACAATGGATGGCTATTGTTCACCTGATTGGTCCAACCATTCAAGGTTACAGGTCAGAGAAAGTGGTCTTCAAATAACTATGGTCAATGGTATACAGCTGGACCCATTAACTTGGTACCAGCATGATATATTGTGCTTCCTCCTAAAGCAGTGATGGCCAGACTTGGCCCTCCAGCTGTTTTCGGACTACAACTCCCATCATCCATAGCTAACAGGACCAGTGATCAGGGATGATGGGAATTGTAGTCCCAAAGCAGTTGGAGGGCCCAGTTTGGCCATCACTGTCCTAAAGGAATCGAGGGGGCTTCAACAATCGTTCCTGCAACCATCTTCCTGTTGTTTGTTTGGCAAGGTGTTTTTCTTTTCTTTTTTTAAAAGGAAAGATTCTGATAGGATGCAAAAGAATTAATGCTCCAGCAGTAGAAAGAGTATTTCTTGTCTCTTCGTGGCAACTCCAGCTGCCCAAATTACCCATTGTAGGTTGTAGTTAAAGGTCCTTAAAAATTAGAACACCAATCTACAGCCTATTGAGGATAATGAACTTTACAATTTTGTCTGTCTTCCATCAGGTAAAAATAAATAAACCTGGAATTCAACCGACAGAAACCACCGGGGTAAATATGCATTGAACTTCTTGTGGCAGCAGAGAACTTCTTGTAAGACAACAGCATCCCATCTTCATATCTAACTTTTCTTAAGAGAAGAAACGAGCACTGATTAGGAAGTATGTTTAGTTATTAAATGCACCACTGGGTCCTTTAAATATCACTCAGTGGATCATAAATTTTGATTAACCTAGATATTCAATCTGCAAGAGATGAATACGGTAAAGTGATGTGTCTACACAAACGCCACCCTTTAAATCTGGCTTTTTATTCGCACAAAGCAAGACGATGTTTCTTTGATCCTCAGTTTTAATTCCAGCCCTGTGTTGTATTAAACAAAAGGTAAGATTCTCTTGGACGCGGGTGGTGCTGTGGGTAAAAGCCTCAGCGCCTAGGGCTTGCAGATTGAAAGGTCGGCGGTTCGAATCCCCGCGGCGGGGTGCACTCCTGTTGTTCGGTCCCAGCGCCTGCCAACCTAGCAGTTCGAAAGCACCCCCGGGTGCAAGTAGATAAATAGGGACCGCTTACCAGCGGGAAGGTAAATGGCGTTTCCGTGTGCGGCTCTGGCTCGCCAGATGCAGCTTGTCACGCTGGCCACGTGACCCGGAAGTGTCTCCGGACAGCGCTGGCCCCCGGCCTCTTGAGTGAGATGGGCGCACAACCCTAGAGTCTGTCAAGACTGGCCCCTTCGGGCAGGGGTACCTTTACCTTTTTTAAGATTCTCTTGCGTATTTAAAGCTCCCTCCCATTGTTCATTTTGACTTGCATAGTTTTGGTTTTGACTCCCACGCAATTAGTAGCCTGTCATCCAGACAGCGACTTTTGGTTAGATGCTGTTGTATGATCCAGTTGAGATTCCTTCATTGCAGGGGGTTAGACTCTATGAATCTACAATAAGTGCTAGAAGGGGAACTACCGTATTTTTTGCTCCACAAGACACACTTTTTTCTTCCTAAAAAGTAAGGGGAAATGTCTGTGCGTCTTATGGAGTGAATGTGTGGTCCCTGGAGCCGAATTGCCCAGGGGCGAAAAGCAGATCATGCTTTTTTTTTTTTTTTAAAGAGAGAAGTGGGTGTTGAAACAAAGCTGCTGATCGGTAAGCGATCGGGAGGGAGATAAGGGACGCTAGCAATAAAGGAGGATGCCTGGGAGGGGGGAAGTAAAGACAGCGAACTTGCAAGGAGAGGAGACAGGAATACTAAAACAAGCAATGAGGAGAGAAATTAGAAGAAAAGGAGGAGCAAAAAAAACTGCTCCAGCTAAGGAAAAGACACTAAGGCAAACAAGAGGGAAGGGGGTGTTGAAAGGAAGCAGCTGATCAGTAAGCGATCGGGAGGGAGATAAGGGACACTAGAGATAAAGGAGGCTGCCTGGGAGTGGGGAGGTAAAAGCCCATGGATCCTCAGGATTTTTGCATTGGGTCACCCCAAATTCACCATCAGATCACATAGCATGTCCATGGCTACAGCCTGCACCAAAAAAATCACGCACCCATTGTTTCGTGGGGCCGCAATGGCACAAAAATGTGGTTACAAAGCACGGATCCACATGGATCCTCAGGATTTTTGCATTGGGCTACCCCAAACTCACCGTCAAATCACATGTCTGTGGCCACAGCATGAACCACAAAAACCATACATCCACTGTTTCATTCAGAATATTTTTTTTCTTGTTTTCCTCCTCTAAAAACTAGGTGCGTCTTATGGAGCGAAAAATATGGTAGCTTTCCCCTGAGAACTAAGAGGTTTGGGGGAGATGGGGGAGATTCCTGAGTGACACATTTTAACAAGAGTTTTTAACCACAGACTAGTCAATAACTATTAATTAGGGATCGCCAAGTCGTTCCATTCAATAATTAAAATCCAAACTTGTTTTAGAGCTTAATAAAGTTTTTAAAGAAGTTTGCAGTGTAGCTTGTTTAAAACCAAAGCTAATTAAAGCACACAACAAAAATCATGCATAAGCAATGTAATTCATTCATTACCCAAACTGCAGTAATTGATTTGTTGCAAACAGGCCCTGCAGTGGAAAATATCCCAATGTTCCTCATTAATGGATTTTTTAAAAAAATCCATGGATGCATTGATAGCAAAATGGCTTGCTCTTTGCAGTCTTCAGACTTCTAAATAGCTATTTCTGTTTCAACCTTTTAGTCATAGTTTCAGCTAGTTAAGTATTGTATGCATATATGCATGTATTGATCTACCTTCATATCATCCTTTCTCCAAGGAATTCAAGGCAGCTTCTTCTTCTTCTTCTTCCAGTAAATCCGGGACTATCCCTGGAAAATAGGGACACTTGGAATACAAAAGGTTGTGCCTACATGGCCAATCTGTGGTTCCCAGGATCTGTCTTTGAATGCCATTGGTCCCTTTCAGAAACAGCCCACTCCACAACTCAGCTTGTAGATCCTGGTGCAAGTTGACTATTTTCTAAGGGAAAACTCAGATCAATTACAGTAGGTATCTATGCCAGTTCAAGGTCGCTTTGGTCTACAGGCAAGCAGAGGCCACCTAGACTGAGAAGCTGGTCAGTAGATAAATGGAGGCAGTCTCTCCTAATACCATCCGCAGCAGAAGTCATCATGAATGCACACTAAACAGAATATCTGAAGAGGTCCATATTACATTACTGTCTAGAATTTGCGGCTTCCTATTTCTTAACTGCACATTTCTTAACTTTTTAAATTTGTTCTTCTTTGGCAATAGATCGTAGCTGAGTAAGATTGTCTTCCATAAACACAGTTTTAAAAGTGAGTCCGTAAGTGACTGTGGAGGCCAATTCTGGATCCACACGTCCTTCCACAGTGGGGACATTGGTTTCCGGGCAGGAGTTGATCACGGTGAGGGTTTGCCAAGCGTGCCTTCCCCTTGGCACGTTTCTCCCTTTCGTCCTGAGTTCGAACATCTTCAAAGCCCATGACACCTTTGGTAAAGGCTGCTCTCCAATTGGAGCGCTCGCAGGCCAGTGTTTCCCAGTTGTCAGCATTTATACTACATTTTTAAAGATTTGCTTTGAGAGAGATTTGCTGTTGACCACCGGCATTACGTTTTCCATTTTTCAGCTTGGAATTAGTTGCTTTGGAAGACGATAATCAGGCATCTGCATACAACATGACCAGTCCAATGAAGTTGATGTTGAAGAATCATTGCTTCAACACTGGTGATCTTTTTATTTATTTATACCCCGCCCATCTAGCTGGGTTGCCCCAGCCACTCCGGGCGGCTTCCAACACACCTAAAAATAAAAATAAAACATCAAACTTTAATAGTAAAAATCAGATCCTATATAAAAAGTTGCAATAACTTTAAAATAAACAGCTCCTAAAGCAATATTCAATAATCCGTTAGAATCCAATAGTAAACTGATATCAAATAGTTTAGTATAAAAAAATCCTCCATGAAATCAGATGCTCTAGAGATTTTATGTATTTGTAACATGACACAAAGGGACGCAGGTGGCGCTGTGTGTTAAACCACAGAGCCTAGGACTTGCCGATCAGAAGGTCGGCGGTTCGAATCCCCGCGACGGGGTGAGCTCCTGTTGCTCGGTCCCTGCTCCTGCCAACCTAGCAGTTTGAAAGCACGTCAAGTGCAAGTAGATAAATAGGTACTGCTCTGGCGGGAAGGTAAATGCAGTTTCCGTGCGCTGCTCTGGTTCGCCAGAAGCAGCTTAGTCATGCTGGCGCCGGTTCCCTCGGCCAATAAAGCGAGATGAGCGCCGCAACCCCAGAGTCGGCCACGACTGGACCTAATGGTTAGGGGTCCCTTTACCTTTAACATGACACAAGCAGACCCTTTTTTAAGGTGAGCGAGGGGTAAATGATCATGAATATAGCATTCTGGAAAACAGAAATACGGACCCTAGCTCAGATTTCATTTTCTTACAAGCCACAGTTTTCTGAGCAGCTTGTTATTTGTGCCCGCCCAGCCTTGATGTGTGGTTTTAGGTGGCGTAACTCTCCTCTAATGCTTTGCCCAACAGTATTCATTTGAGACCATTATATTTATATGCAAGATTATATCCGTATAGGCAAGCAGGATCAAACAGGAAGTGTGTGTGTGTGTGTGTGTGTGTGTGAGAGAGAGAGAGAGAGAGAGAGAGAGAGAGAGAGAGAGAGAGAGAGAGATTGGGAGTCAAATCTCACTCCCAAGCACTCCAGAAAGCCTGCAAAGAGGAGTCACGAGTGAATTACTTTTGCATTGTTCACATGAGTGGGGCAAGAACAACAATGAAGGGGTGTGGTGCACATTTTACAATGAGAGAACGAAAAAGTCTTCAAAGCTCAACTGAATGGATCAAAGCACTTACATTCCAGCTTTATATAGAAGTTTCATTCGTAGTTAATTCCCACAGAACACCCAATAAAAAGACAAACAAGAATGCCCCGGAAGATCAAAAGAGGGATATTCACAATGGGGATTTTTCCTTTTAAAGACAATGTTTATCCATTAAGAAGCATTCTCTTTCATTGCTGATGTCCTCTGTCTTAGAGCCAATCCACGGGATAAGAGATGCTCATTTTATTTTTTTATTATAACTTGTGCCCTCGAGGATTGAACAGCCAGATGCTGTTTTGAGATAATGTTCTGACACCCAGATACTCAGGTAACGTGCTACCTGAGCTTTGCAGCACCATGCCAAATTGTAAGGCGAGTTGGTGACTCAAATGACTCAGACCCGCCTTCCCCAAGCTGGTAACTTCTGGTTGTTGTCGGATTCCTATTCTCATCATCCCTGGCCGTGACCAATGGTCAGAGTTGAAGGGAGCTGTAATCCAATCACATCTGGAGGGCACCAGATTGGGCAAGGCTGGCTCAGACAAATCTTCCAAATTGTATCTGTAATGGGTATGAGTTACTCTTGCGTAAACTGCCGCCTCTCTAGGCTAAATTGCCTTGTTAAACCGTTCTGACTGCACAGCCCATCTCAACGTGGCTGCCTCAGTCGCTGGCAGAATCCGTCAGTGGGCGTTTCTTAAACCTCTTCCAACATAAAAGCTGTTTGACTCCCAGTCTCCTCCTCCTCTCACTGCGCGGGAGTCTTCTGCGCAGGGAGGGCGTGGGTAGCGGGGGACTTGTGCTCTCCTCACTGATGTCCAGTGAAGAGTCCTGGAGCCCTCTCTCCGCTTCCCCCATCTCCTCTCCTTTATCCCTGGTGTTGTGCTGATTTCCTTCCCCCTCTCCTGAGCTGCTTCTCCCCCTTCTGCTGGGTCCTTCGCCAGCATCATCTGGGAGCCTCCCCTTCACCTCTCGCTCCGATGTCAGTTCCCTGACAGTATCCATTTTCCAAAACACAGCAGCCAGGTTGGTGCTGGGCTGTAAGTGTGGGTTTGTGGTTGCTAGAGCCCTTGTCAAGCATTCGTTCTGCCCAGCGCTAAAATGTGAATATGCTCACAGCCTGTAGGGACAGTTCACATACATATGCACTGTATTGATTGCTTACCACGGACACAGCGATGGAATCGTCTAACTCCCCTGTCAACATAAGAAGGAGCTGTGTCGTGCCAGACAGATGTGTAGAAAACTGGTCACGGCTCAATTCGGGATGTTTATGTGGGTTGTGGCAACCAAGTGTCCAATTCTGGACACCACAATTAATGAAGGATGTTGACAAGCTGGAACATGTGCAAAGGAAGGCAACCAAGATGATCAAGGGTCTGGAAACAAAGCCTTATGAGGAAAGGTTGAAGGAGCTGGCAGAGAGGAGACTGAGAGGAGATATGATGGCCATCTTCAAATATCTTAATATCAAATCAGTGGCTTCAAGTTACAAGAAAGGAGATTTTGGCTAAACGTCAGGAAAAACTTCCCAACAGTAAGAGCTGTTTGACAGTGGAACAGACTCCCTCCAGAAGTTGTGGACTTCCCAATCCTGTGAGAAGCGAAGTTACAGGTAACCAGGCAGAGGGCCTTCTTGGTAGTGGCACCCGCCCTGTGGAACGCCCTCCCACCAGATGTCAAAGAAATAAACAACTATGTGACAATTTAGAAGACATCTGAAGGCAGCCCTGTTTAGGGAAGTTTTTAATGACTGATGTTTTAATGTATTTTAAATCTTTTGTTGGAAGCCGCCCAGAGTGGTTGGGGAAATGCAGCCAGATGGGCAGGGCAGAAATAATATATGATGATGATGATGTCATGGATGCCTTCGCTGAGATTCCTGCATTGCAGGGGGTTGGACTAGATTACCCTTGCGGTCACTTCCAATTCTACAATTCTATGATTCTAAGTGCATCAAATCTCCCCAAAAAGCCTTATGCAGTCTTCTCAGTTTCAGGTTTTGTGGAACTGTGATAATTCTATTCAGTGAAATCAGTTTAATATGCAACAACAATATCCTCTTCTGACATGGGTTTAATATTGCACACCTTCCATAAATATAGAGCCCCCAGCGATATAAAGCTAACAGTTGCCTTCCTTTTCCGAATACAGTGGTACCTCTGGTTAAGAACTTAATTCGTTCTTGAGGTCTGTTCTTAACCTGAAACTGTTCTTAACCTGAAGCACCACTTTAGCTAATGGGGCCTCCCACTGCTGCCGCGCAGCCACCGCACGATTTCTGTTCTCATCCTGAAGCAAAGTTCTTAACCCGAGGTACTATTTCTGGGTTAGCAGAGTCTGTAACCTGAAGCATCTGTAACCTGAGGTACCACTGTAGTCTTTGCATCTTCAAAAGTGGTCTGAACATATTCATTTGATTAGCCTAGAGATCAGGCGTGACCATTGCAATGGACTGGACTCAAGGAAGGGCAATATTGGCGGCCTTCAAACTCTGGGAAAGTATGAGCTTCTGACAAGCCTCGACTCCATTTCTATAATGCCAACCAGCCTGAGATTCCAGGCGCTGGAGGCAAGTTCCATGGAATGGTTTTCATATTAACATTCAACCAGTCCGCATGACAAAAGCCCCTTTTGTTCCCATGTGCCATATCAAAGGAGCTTCTGTGTTCGAAGACGGGGATTGCAAAACGTTGTGTGCCCTCAAGTCGCTCGGCTCCATTCACTCCTTGTGCCCTTTTGCGTTCTCTCTCTGCCAAAACATCGAGGCTTCCTATTCCCAAAATAGTTGTCCGTAGCGAGAAATGTTGCCGAGTTCTCAGCCTGAGATATAACAGAGCTCGCTATTGAGCTGAATCACCAAGAGTGGGATTGTGTGTGCCTGAGCGTTGCTGATGGTGATAAAAGCGAAGCAGATAGGAAGAGAACGAGAGAGAGAGAGAGAGAGAGAGAGAGAGAGAGAGAGAGAGAAACTTCTCGCAGGAACCCTCTGTGGAGCAAGCATATTTAGTAGCATGAGAAAGTCTGGTCTCCTGTGAGTCATCCGTGGCTATTCATACGCTTGCTATACTTGTATGCCGGGAACACTGAGATTCGGTTATCAGCAGGAACTTTTCGTCACATCTGTGGAACGGGGGGATGGTGGTGGTGGAGAGGAGGGAATAGAAGCATGGACCAGGGGAGGAGACATTGCTACACCCTTAAAAGACGCAGGGCATGAACCCATGACAAAAACACTGATATCTGAGCAAATTAAGAGGGTGAGCAATGGCATCGCAGCATGCAGGCCCTGGAAGCATGCAGACCCTCGAAGTGTGCCTATTTTCCAGGGACAGTCCTGGTTTCTGATTTGATCCCAGTATGTTCCTCTTCCCTAAAGGCTCTTCCTCTAGCCACCAATGTGAACTAACAATAGGATAATTTTCTGAGAAAACTGCAGACCCACTAAGTGTCTCTATTTTCCAGGGACAGTCTTGGATTACAGAAGCCGTCCCGGTTTCTGATTTGATCCCGAAATGTCCTGCTTTTCCTTAGGACATCCCTTCACTGCAGTCCAGGTGAAGTCCTGGAAGCAGAAAGGAAGAGGGAAAAAAGAAAGGTCTGGAAAGGTCACATACCTACTGGTCACATGCAAAGGAAGGATGTTCCAGCCAGGTGCAACAGGAAGTTCGACTGGCTGAACCAACATTCCCCATGCATGTCCACTCTAGCAAAACAGGTAATGTTGTACTTGACTGCTCCAGTGGATTACATCCCACATTCCTGAGCTCAAACAACTTTCCTGGCTCCTGATGAGAGTGAAATATTACAGCCTTCTGTATCTGTGGATGCTCCTCCTCAAGCAAATTAAAATTTTCAGTGGAATCATATGCTGTATCTTAATGACTCTATCTTCTGAATCAAGCTCATCAGTTTTCAAAAGATGGCATTTAGAATCCAAGATCTGAAGAACTGTGATATGGCCGCAATTTGGAGCATTTACGTGACTGTTTTTTAAGGCATCAAAATTCGCTTTAAGAGGCTATTTGTGCTAGATTCCTTTTTCTTTTTTCTTTTTTAGCAGATAACACTTTCGCTTTACAATTTCCCTTGCAACCAGGAGGACTAGAAACCTGCCCCGAAAAGTAAAAACAGAGATTCTCCGCTATCTGATGATGCACTGGACACGTACAAAAATTAGAGCTCTTGCTTATATAGTCTGTTTATATGCCGAGCCTACAACTCTGGAATGTTTGGAAACCCTGAAAAGCAAGCAGAAACCCATTGGTTGGTTTCACGCTGAGAAGCAACAGCCGTGTGTTGTAGTGAAGATGCACCAATAGTTTTATTGCAGGAGGACTTGTTTTGTAGCAGAATGCTGAAAAATGAGGATGCGTCCCGGCAAGGAGTCTGCCAAGCTCATTGTAAAATGCCTGTCGGTTTTCTGTCTGGCTTTGCTAGTGCCCCCAGGTTGATCTATCTAATATTAATGAGGCATTTATTCTCAACCAAGGAACTCTTCAAGAATGTGCATTTACTCCTAATGGATCACACCTTTCAATGAATTAATACCATTTATTCTTTATACTTGAGGTGGCTGATGTATGACACCCCGCTTTTCCCCACCTCACCCTTTCACGTGATGAAAATAAAATAAAATAAAATAATAATAATAATAATAATAATAATAATTTATTTATACCCCACCCATCTGGCTGGGTTTCCCCAGCCACTCTGGGCGGCTCCCAACAGCATTAAAAGCACAATAGAACATCAAAACAGTATCAGACCAATTGTTTGTGCTGCCCATGAATCTGATAATTATTCAGGGCATGTTTTAAAAAAAAAGGGGGGGGGGGAGGAGCAGGAAACATAAAGCTGCCCCTAGGTGAGCATGGGACATGGGACATGAGATGTAGCTGTTAGAATTCCATGAAATTAATGGCTGGCAGCTTTGGTACTAATAAAAGGAGAGGCAGTTTTGCCCAGCCTACAGAATTCTCTCCCCTAGACCCATCATCATTCAGTCAAAGCGTTCTAGCTGAGGGATTTTCATGACCATTAGTAATTCTGGAAGCTATTATGCTAATAAACGTTAGTCAAGAATCATATTTCCAGCTTTAATTGCCAACTTTTCCCACGGCAAGGTAACGGCTGCAAAATCACGTACCTGGAGAAGCAGAGGTGCTGACTCATGCTGAAAGCCAGAGGGGGGTTCTTGTTATTAGTGACAGTGCAGGCTCGTGGCAGATCCAAGGGGTGAACAGTGGGTTTTACGCTGCATGGTGGGGTATCTGGTATTCCTTGGAAGTACCTTATCGCATGGTCGGCGGTTCGAATCCCCGTGGCGGGGTGCGCTCCCGTCGTTCAATCCCAGTGCCTGCCAACCTAGCAGTTCAAAAGCACCTCCGGGTGCAAGTAGATAAAGAGGGACCGCTTACCAGCGGGAAGGTAAACGGCGTTCCGTGTGCTGCGCTGGCTCGCCAGATGCAGCTTGTCACGCTGGCCACGTGACCTGGAAGTGTCTCCGGACAGCGCTGGCTCCCGGCCTATAGAGTGAGATGAGTGCACAACCCTAGAGTCTGGCAAGACTGGCCCGTACGGGCAGGGGTACCTTTACCTTTACCTTACCGTATTTTTTGCTCTATAAGACTCACTTTTTCCCTCCTAAAAAGTAAGGGAAAATGTGTGTGCGTCTTATGGAGCGAATGCAGGCTGTGCAGCTATCCCAGAAGCCAGAACAACAAGAGGGATTGCTGCTTTCACTGTGTAGCGATCCCTCTTGCTGTTCTGGCTTCTGAGATTCAGAATATTTTTTTTTCTTGTTTTCCTCCTCCAAAAACTAGGTGCGTCTTGTGGTCTGGTGCGTCTTATAGAGCGAAAAATATGGTATATATTAGGAATTCTTCATAAAGAAGATCAGCAGCAGCAGACAATCTTTGCTTGAAGATATATAGCACGTCCACCACTAGGTAAAAAAGATAAATGTAAAGGACCCCTGGATGGTTAAGCCCAGTCAAAGGCGACTATTGGGTGCGGTGCTCATCTTGCTTCAGGCCAAGCGAGCTGGCTTCTCCAGCTTTCCGGGTCATGTGGCCAGCATGACTAAACTGCTTCTGGTGCAATGGAACACCATGACGGAAGCCAGAGCGCACGGAAACACTGTTTACTTTCCCACCATAGCGGTACCTACTTATCTACTTGCACTGGTATGCTTTCGAACTTCTAGGTTGGCAGGAGCTGGGACAAAGCAACGGGACCTCACCCCACTGTGGGGATTTGAACCGCCCATCTTCCGATCAGCAAGCCCAAGGGGTTCAGTGGTTTACTACCAATATTCAATCAGTGACTAGCAGCCACAGGGGAATGTGGAACACATTACGTTGGGGTTGGCAACTTTTTCTGCCTCGGGCCAATGAGGATTCTGAGGCAGGGACACATTACTCTTGCCAGAGGTCTGAACTGATGACTTGCAGAGGACTTTTGACATTCGGCCAAAGGGACACATCTGTTGAGGCCTAGCGTGTGCTGTCAGTTCATACAAAGCAATGGTGAGGTCCAACAGAACTGACCAGAGCTGACAGGAAGAGCAGGTCATTCACAGGTCAGAGAGAGAGATGTGAGGCTATCTTTCAGTTATTTATTAAGGAAAGGAAGAAATGCAAGCAGTCTCCTAAAGGCCCTCCAGATGTTTCTGAAGCCCCACTCTCATCATCTACGATGACTGGCTATGCTAACTTGCACTGACAAGAGATGGAATCCTACAGAATCTGGAGGGTGACAGTCCCTGGCTAAGTGTTATGTCAAATCCAGGCTTGTGGCTTGTCTCTCTCTGCACCAACCATGAGCTGTAACCAGCTTACCACGCATGGTTTGTTTTTTGGGGGGAAGGACATGAACAAACCAGAACCCTGAATTCAAATATAATCCTAAGCCAAACCATGAGTTGGCTCCAAACAGCATGGCAGCAACACTAGTGGGGGGGGAGAAGGAAATATCTGCAATTTTTGCCCTATGCACGAACATGCTGAACATTCACCTTTAAAGTACAGTTAAGTGTAAAGAATTGTTAATCCAACTATATGAGACAGCACACAGATCTGCCATGGTTTGCACAGAACCATGTAGCAGGTCACACATTTCCTTCCTTTAATTTCAAGATTGTTGGAAGTGCCATTGCAATTCCCAGTTGTTGTTGTTTAGTCATTTAGTCGTGTCCGACTCTTCGTGACCCCATGGACCAGAGCATGCCAGGCACTCCTGTCTTCCACTGCCTCCTGCAGTTTGGTCAGGGCCTTGAATCTGAAGCACCTGCACCTGTGCCGGATCCTCAGGAGCAGACACCAGATGAATCCACTCTGGCTCCAGAGGTGATCAAGGACCCATTGCCTGCAGGTACTCCTCTCCCAGCCCTGTCAGGGGAAGGTGAGGTTGCCTCTGGATCCAGTAACCCTCCAGCCTCTCCTGAGCTGCAGAGGCTCAGGGCAGAGAGGCGGAGGGAACTGGTTTCTCCCAGGAGGAGTGCTCACCTTAAGGCCAGGGGAGGCGAGTCACCTGTGGGCCGGGACCGCCCTAGGCCTCAGAGGAGACAAAGGCCAGTCAGCCCAGTCCCAGGTTGCGAGAGCAACATCGTTGGTATCCTGTTCCTGCCGGCACCCTGACCTGCTCTCCTGAGTTCCTGACCACGCCCGACTCCTTGCTTTGGACCTCGCTTCGCCCCTGACAGACAGCCTCCTTACCCTCGACCTAGGACCGGACTTAGACCACGCTGCACGGTAACCCCCCCCCCCCCCGGGACCAGCACACCTCCCCAGAGAAGCTGGGGGTGAAACCTTCTGCAATACAAAGTAGATGCTTTGCCGCCAAGCTACAGCCTCTTCTCATATGACCATGGGATTGTATGCAACCAAATAAACACAGCCTTCCATTTCTCACCCCCCCAAATACACTGGCAAGGGACGATCCTGCGACTGAATCCCTTACACAGAAATGGCATTGCCATCTGTATAAGCCACACTTAGCTCTCGTAAATCCCTCTTTATAAGGTGAGCCCTGTAACCTGCTTTTTACGGCTCAGTAGGAGCCTGAGTTTCAATCAGTGACAATCAGTAGCAGCAGTATATGGGAGAAGCTCCTCGCGCAGAATATTGGCCCCTCTGTAATTTTGGTGGCTGCTGCAGAGAGAATACTTCAGCGGAATGACAATAGGGCACTCCTGAGTGTGACTGTCAGACGAGGTGCATTATACATTGCCGGAAGGCAGGAAAAGCTGACTCATTTTTCCTCCTGTTTTTTGGTGTGTGTTTTTAAAACCAAGTAATTTACTATGAAAATGGATGTTTAGGAAGCTAAAAAGTCTGCAGAGTCGAAAGACCAGAACAAGTGAAACACACAGAGAGGATTCTACAATTCTGTGATTCTGTGATCTTATACAAGCTGTCCCCAAAGAGAACTATTCTGCTCTTAGCTTGGGGGAGAAAAACACCGGGTCTGCCAGTAGCCATAGCCAGCAGCCTTCTACTGGTAATTAAACAACAGCAGACAAGAAATTAATACCAATAACCCCTCCTTCCTCTCCCACCCCTTATCCAAGCATGACAAGTGACAAGTAACGGGCATGTCAATATGAGTGATCATTATGAGTCATCGAACCGCCTTCCTGAGAGGCTTGGAACCAAGCTACTGAGTGGTGCAATATCCAACTTGACCTCTGACCTCCCTGCCGGCCTGCCCCCTCCCCAATCTCTTGATGTCATTGGCTGATTTACTCTGATATTACACAAAGGTTAGGCAGCCTGGGGCAGGCAGCTGAGTGCTTGGGGGCAGGGATCATTGGCGGTTCATGCATTTGCTGTGAATGATGTTTGCTTTCAAACTTTGCAGTTATATTCCGCATGCTGCTTTTGGAAAGGTATTTCAGCTTCGAAGTATATGAAAGAGAAACGAAATTAAAAAGAAATACATTTGCAGTCCAAGTAAAACACAGTAATATTAAAACTGTTTGAAAGAATCGTACCCATAGATTTTGGAATGGCCCATTGTTGGTGCCGATCAGTCTCTTTTGACCACGAGGCTTACTGCTAGCGGATTCAGTTTTACAGAGCTAACTGCCTGGCGCTGGTGTGGATTCCCCCTGAAACTTATAGGAAAAGCATCCCTTATTCCAACCGGACATAACATGGACACTGGTACCAGAGCCTGCAATAAACCCAGATGCCAACTTTGCTGCCACATGCACCTAGACAACACCATCACTGGACCCAACAACACCAAACATACCATCTCAGGCCTATTTAATTGCTCATCTTCTAACATTGTGTATGCCATCAAATGCCAGCAGTGCCCTTCAGCTCTCTATATTGGACAAACAGGCCAAACCCTACGCCAGAGGATAAATGGACATAAATCTGACATCAGGAATCACAAGACAGAGAAGCCAGTAGGAGAACACTTCCATCTCCCAGGACATTCAATACAGGATCTCAAAGCAGTTGTCTTATTACCAAAGAATTTCAGAAATAGACTTGAAAGAGAAGTTGCTGAATTGCAACTTATTACTAAACTGAAAACTATGGAGAGACCTGGTCTGAATAGAGATGTTGGATTCTTGTCTCATTACATATGCTAAAAGCTATTTTTGGTCATCTGCATACTACCCCTTGCTTTTTCCTGTAGGACTAATTGCAGTCGTTAAGAGTCGTCAACAGGTTTACCAAACCCATTGAGTCCATCACCCATCTCCCACTACCCTTCTGAGAAAAACCCCACCCTCCCACTATATATAAGGGTCTGGTGACTTCTGTTTCAGTGTATCTGAAGAAGTGTGCATGCACACGAAAGCTTATACCCAGAACATGCTTAGTTGGTCTCTAAGCTGCTACTGGACAATTTTTTAAGTTTTTTATTTATTTCGACTGTGTCAGACCAACATGGCCACCTAAAGGTAAAGGTAAAGGGACCCCTGACCATTAGGTCCAGTCGTGGCCGACTCTGGGGTTGCGGTGCTCATCTTGCTTTATTGGCCGAGGGAGCCGGTGTACAGCTTCCAGGTCATGTGGCCAGCATGACTAAGCTACTTCTGGCGAACCAGAGCAGCACACGGAAACACTGTTTACCTATTTATCTACTTGCACTTTGACATGCTTTCAAACCGCTAGGTTGGCAGGAGCAGGGACTGAGCAACGGGAGCTCACCCCGTCGCGGGGATTCAAACTGCCAACCTTCTGATCGGCAAGCCCTAGGCTCTGTGGTTTAACCCACAGCGCCACCCGCGTCCCTACTGCAGCCACCTACCTGAACCTTATTCCAAGTTCATGATGTGCATTGTCATCACCATTTTGCCACCTTTTTAAGCTCACTGTTGCATTCCCCTCGGGAAATGCCTGCCAGCCGTTAATCTTCATTCTTCCAGAGGGTAATTGCCATTTGACACAACAGAGTTGCCAATTTCTGCTTCCAACCCACCTCATCAGTGTACAGAGCCATTGCAGCTTTCTTATATACCATATATATTTCCTATGTTCTTCCAGGCACAAGAAATAGTACACAGGGCATAAAACATATGAAGTCACCCTGAATATGACAAACAATTTCACAGGATTCTACACTTTTCACAGCCCAGGTGGACTCTTTTATAGCATTCTTGACTCTGAGTTACAATGGAACTTTCAGGGCCATGAGAGTAACTTAAATTTTGCTTCCGCAGGTAATATTGACATGAGAAGAGAAAACCATATAGCCCCATCAATTTCAGTGATACTTTCTCCCAAGTATGAATACAGAGTTGTGCTGGACCGCCGATTTCTCAAAAGCCTCCTTTCCTTCCTCATCTGCAGGGCATTTTGGAATTTCTTTATCATTTTGGTAGCTGCAGAGCTGAGCTTACCTTACGGTTGGAAGATGGCCAAGGGTGGTATAGGCATTTATATTTCCCTCAAACTTTTATCCAGTGCTCTGTAGCCTTTGTGGTTGTCCCCTCTTTCTGAACTGAAAAAAACAAACAAACATGGGAATATCACTTGACAACTTCTCCCAGGCTGACATGAACTCCCACTGGAGGTTGTGCAGTTGGCAGGGCCTTCTTGGTGGTAGCTCCCCATTTGTGGAATGCCTTCCTTCATGAACTGCATGTGTCTCCCTCATTATTAACTTTTAGGAAGAGTTTTAAAAATGATTCCCATTTACCCAAGCTTTCGTTGGCTGAAAGAAGTGTTCCTGGCAACCCAGAAATTATTAGCTGTGAGAATAGTGTTTTTTAGTAGTACTAGGAAGAAGAAGAAGAAGAAGAAGAAGAAGAAGAAGAAGAAGAAGAAGAAGAAGAAGAAGAAGTTTTATTTATACCCCACCCTCCCCAGCCAAGACCTCAGGGCGGCTAACACCAGGTATAAAAACAATTGATTAAAATACAACTTAAAACAAGATTAAAATACAACATTAAAATGCAGCCTCATTTCAGTAGAAACTCAAATCAAAAACTTTTTGGAGATGAAAACGTCAAGTCTTCACCAAGGCCAACTATCTAGACTGGTCCTACGTGGGCCAGAAAAAAGCCAGGGAAGTCCCCAAATAGGAGTTCCATCACAGAAGGAGAAAGGAAAAAAGAAAGAGGGGAAGGGGGTCAAGTTTTTTGTTCAGTTTTATAGTTTTTTTTACTGTTTTTAGATGTTTGAATTGTATTATTCTCATTCATTAAGTCTACATACAATATAAAACACAAAAATACATACCATGGTCACAAGCAATTATTGATGTGTTTGACACCCTGGGCTTCCTAAGGAGGAAAGGCTAAATATAAATTTAATAAATAAACAGTAAGTTGGGCAGGCTGGCAACCAAGTGCCTGAGACTGGAGTACTCAATGATTTTCCTTTGAAGGCAAGTTCTTCCTCTTAGCTTAAAAACAAAATTTTCCCATGCTGATTTCTTCAAAGACAACATATTTTTTTAAAAAAACAGCAGCAAACAGCTGTTGGTCCCAAGGCAAGTACCTTCACCATCTTTCTGGGCATTTGAATAAAGCCCAGACAAGGATGTCATGCTGTTGTCTGGAAATGCCATCCCTGTTTCTGATTTGATCCTGGAATGTCCCGCTTTTCCTTAGGACATCTCTCTTTTCATCGGAGTAATCTTGGAGGGTATGGAGTTATGCAAACCCCAAGCCAGGAGTGCCAACTTGACCTGAGGCTGTGGGTGCCTTGCAGCGTGCATGGCCCTGACACCAAAATTTGTGGGTGCCCGGTCTCTTCATGAGGAATTTTGTGGGTGCTCAGACACCCAGGCCCCAAGAGAGTTGGCACTTATGCCCTGAGCCAAGGAAATAGTAGTAGTAGTAGTAGTAGTAGTAGTAGTAGTAGTAATAATAATAATAATAATAATAATAATAATAATAATATATTTGTACCCCCCCCCCATCTGGCTGGGTTTCCCTAGCCATTCTGGGCAGCTTCCAACAAAGATTAAAAATACATTAAAATGACACACATTAAAAACTTCCCTGAACTTCAGATGTCTCGTAAATGTCAGTTGTTTATCTCTTTGACATCTGATGGAAGGCCGTTCCACAGGGCGGGTGCCACTACCGAGAAGGCCCTCTGCCTGGTTCCCTGTAGCTTTGCTTCTCCCAGTGAGGGAACCAAACCACCAGAAGGCCCTCGGAGCTGAACCTCAGTGTCTGGGCAGAACGATGGGGGTGGAGACGCTCCTTCAGGTATACCAATAAGCAACTATACAACCTTTAGAAGACATGTGGGCCATCCCTATATAGGGAAGTTTTTTTTAATGTTTGATGTTTTATTATGTTTTTATATATGTTGCAAGCTGCCCAGAGTGGCTGGGGCAACCCATTTGGATGGGCGGGGTATTATTATCTGAGGCCACATTGTTCTTTCTTTTATCAGATCTAAATGATCAGACAACAGCAAAGATTGCTAGGTTTATCGAGGGTGCAATGAGATTAAGGGCCACTATCTGAACGATAATCTTGGTCATTTGATTGCCCTTTTTACCCATTGCTGTCTTTTTATTTGTTTTATATATTGCTTGTTTTATGTTGACATGGCCGTGGGCTAATGCGAATAAAGTTTTATCTATTGCTATATTATTATTAAGGGACACGGGTGGCGCTGTGGGTTAAACCACAGAGCCTAGGACTTGCCGATCAGAAGGTCGGTGGTTCGAATCCCCGCGACGGGGTGAGCTCCCGTTGCTCAGTCCCTGCTCCTGCGAACCTAGCAGTTCGAAAGCACGTCAAAGTGCAAGTAGATAAATAGGTACCACTCTGGCGGGAAGGTAAACGGCGTTTCCGTGTACTGCTCTGGTTCGCCAGAAGCAGCTTAGTCATGCTGGCCACATGACCTGGAAGCTGTACGCCGGCTCCCTCTGCCAATAAAGCGAGATGAGCGCCGCAACCCCAGAGTTGGCCACAACCGGACCTAATGGTCAGGGGTCCCTTTGCCTTTACTTTATATTATTATTATTATTCCCTATTTTCATTGGAGAAATCTTGGGGGGTATGTAGGCATGGTAAAATTGACAGCCATGTTCTGAAATGGTGCCATTCTAAAATCAAAAGGATGAATTAAAAAAAATACATCTTAAGAACTTAAATGTCAGAGTTAGCTTCCGAGGGAACTGGGGAACACTCGAAAGGTGGACTGAACATCCAGTGGCGTAGCGTGGGGTGTGTGGGGGGGCCGGCTGCACCGGGCGCAACATCTGGGGGGGGCGCGCTCGCCGCCTCCGGAGTCGCTGAAGAGCCTCGGGCGCAGGCTGTAGCAGAGCCCCATGTCTCGCGGAACCGACGAGCTGGCAGCGGCTCTCAGCGCTCACCGCGGTCCCCGCGCGTCAGGGCCACGGAGGGCGCGCCATGCAGCCCCTCCTCACAGCCCCGCTGCCGCCGCTGCTGCTGCAGCTGCTAGGCCATGTTGCATTTTCCTCGCCTCTCTGCCCTCCTCCTCCGGGCAAGCGGCATCGTTTGGGCGGCAGCGCCATTGGCAACTCGCCTCAGATCACCTGACACGGACCCTCCGCCGCCGCCGTGGCTACCTTACCGTAAATACCCCAGCCCAGGCAGCAGCAAGAAGAAGCTGGCAGCGGCGGCAGGTTAGGGGTTAGGGGGCGCAAATTACTTGCCTTGCCCCGGGTTAGGGGGCGCAAATTACTTGCCTTGCCCCGGGTTAGGGGGCGCAAATTACTTGCCTTGCCCCGGGTGCTGACAACCCACGCTACGCCGCTGTGAACATCGATTCTTTTATCGCTGACTCTCCCTGAATCGCACAATTGTTTGCAGTTGTGTGGGCATGGTGTGCTTGACTTTTAGATCCTTGATTCTCCCGGCGCACGCACAGGTAATTCTTTCCGTATGCAATTTCCCATTCCCAAACAAATGAAGTCTTCAGCCACAGCCATACCTTCCCATTAGATCTCCCAGCCGGAGAGTCAAGGCAGCCTGATTATCTCTCTTTCCCCCATTTCACCTAATGATCATTCATGGGATTTGAGATGAGTCACGGTGGGGCCTTTGATCATGCCTCAGTCCTGCAAACAATCTTGCTGGGTATGATGGGATGTGCACGAGGCCTATGAAAAGTATTCCAATTGCTTGTGAAAGTCTTACTCGTTCAGCTGTAATTATGTCTGTAGCCGTTGCCAGGGGCAACAGGGACAGGTGTTGCGGCTTGGAAGGCTTTTAGGTGTGTGATAATGGAGAAATGTTCCTGGATGTTCAATGTGCTCCGGCTGTTTTGATGTCAGCTAAATGTATCTCCCCTTGGTTTAATTGGTTAACTGCATACCTCAGCCGCAGAGCTAACATGTACAGGAAGCTGTGCATCTAAATGGAAATGGAGTGGGAAGGGGGGGAAATTCAGGCTTTGCTCCCTAATGAAAATGGCCATAGCCTCAGCAGGCTCAGAAGGCAAGGGCCTTAGGTCTACTTTGGAAAGGAGGGTTTCCAGAACTTCAGTTTGAAAACAAGAACAACACGAAAATTCACATCTAGATCTGCCTCTTTAGGGGATAGGAGGGAGAAATTTGATTAAGTCAGGAGTCAGCAAACTTTTTCAACAGGGGGCCGGTCCACTGTCCCTCAGGCCTTGTGGGGGGCCGGACTATATATTTTTTTGGGGGGGGAGAAAAGAACGAACTCCTATGCCCCACAAATAACCCAGAGACGCATTTTAAATAAAAGCACACATTCTATTCATGTAAAAACACCAGGCAGGCCCCACAAATACAGTGGTGCCCCGCAAGACGAATGCCTCGCAAGACGGAAAACCCGCTAGACGAAAGGGTTTTCCCTTTTTGAGTTGCTTCGCAAGACGATTTTCCCTATGGGCTTGCTTCGCAAGACGAAAACGTCTTGTGAGTCTTGCGATTTTTTTCGCTCCCCCCCTTTTTTCTAAGCCGCTAAGCCGCTAATAGCCTTTTAGCCGCTAAGCCGCTAAGCCTTTAATAGCCGCTAATCCGCTAAACCGCTAATAGCGCTAATCCGCTAAGCTGCTAATAGGGTTGCTTCGCAAGACGAAAAAACCGCTAGACGAAGAGACTCGCGGAATGGATTATTTTCGTCTTGCGAGGCACCACTGTAACCCAGAAATGCATTTTAAATAAAAGCACACATTCTACTCATGTAAAAACAAGCTGATTCCAGGACTCATCCGCCGACCGGATATAGAAGGTGATTGGGCCAGATCCGGCCCCCGGGCCTTAGTTTGCCTACCCATGGATTAAGCCTTCGTTTTCCAAAGCAATAGGCGAACCAGAACACCGAGCAGAATTTTGCCATGCTGTACTTTGGCAAAGGCACACACTATATTAGGGGCAACTGCTCTGCCAAAAATATGGCATAACTGGTCTCCTGAGCCCCACAGGGGTGCCACAGAAAGAATGTAGTTGGTCAAGGGAGCCGTGGACTCAAAAGGATAAGCATGAGACTCTTAATATCAAGGTTGTAGGTTTGAGCCCCACATTGGGCAAAAGATTCCTGTACTGCAGGGGGTTGGACTAGATGACCCTCGCGGTCCCTTCCAACAAGGGACCTTTTGGGGGCCGGACTATATTTTGGAGGGGGAAAATGAACAAATTCCTATGCCCCACAAATAACCCAGAGATGCATTTTAAATAAAAGGACACATTCTACTCATGTAAAAACACACTTATTCCCGGAGCGTCCACAGGCCAGATTGAGAAGGCGATTGGGCCGGATGTGGCCCCCAGGCCTTAGTTCGCCTACCTAGTGAGCTTCATGGCTGAGTGTGAATTTGAAACCTGGTCTCCCAGGTCCTTGTCCAACACTCTAACCACAACACTTGCTGCTGGCCAGAAAGCAGCAACTCAATTATTATTAATAATAAGTAATAACAAATTAATAAGTGTTGATTTATTTATTTATTTATTTATTTATTTATTTATTTATAAATATATATAATAATTAATACATATTGGCAGAGCTAATATTTGGGCATAGTTCAAAATGTGTCATGCCCAGCCCTCAGTTCTTAGCCCTTACTAAGCAGAAAGGCATTAAGGAAAAAAACCTTCCCTACAAGATATTTTATGTGGCTGGTGGTGCTAAGCCAGGAGAATGAACAAGGTCTGACTCTATAGGCACATGAATGGATACATTTCTCTTTACTGCTGCTACTGGGACAAGTCACTTTGGTGAGGATGGTGTGCTTTCTGTTCCAAAATTAGCCCTGTGGCATGACATACTGGATGTGCTAAGGAAAAGATGAGAAATGGAGGGAGGGGGAGGGAGAAAACAGAGCTTAGGCTAAAGAGAAGAAATGTTAAAAGCAATTTAACAAGACTGGAAGAGCAGAGATGGTGTACGAGATCCTAGCTAGATGTTGGGGAAATAAAGGAATGCTAGAATTAAACCAGCAATCCAGAATTCAAGCTGTTGCGAGAAGACAGGCACAGCATTAGAGTATTAACAATGTAGGCATTTGCAAAACACAGAGAAGAATTGCATGCTGGGGAAGTTTTGCTGAGCCATCTTCAAGATTTTGATTTTTCAATATAATTCGATTCTTCAGGCGGAATCTGGGACCTGGAAAATGAAGGAGGCAGCCCCAATTTGTGTTTCTGTGCGTGCTACACATCCAATAGATAAGCGTTTCCCAAACTTGGGTCTCCAGCTGTTTTTGGACTACAACTCCCACCATCCCTAGCTAGCAAGACCAGTGGTCAGGGATGATGGGAATTGTAGTCCAAAAACAGCTGGAGGGCCAAGTTTGGCAAACACGGATCTAGATATATGAGTGCTTGATTCACAATCATGCTGCATCATGGATACTGTGAAGTCTACACTCAACATGTCACAGAACAATGGTTTAAAAGTGCATCATCATCATCATATATTTATACCCCGCCCATCTGGCTGGGTTTCCCCAGCCACTCTGGGTAGCTCCCAACAGAATATTAAAAACCCGACGAAACATCAAGCATTAAAAACTTCCCTAAACAGGGTTGCCTTCAGATGTCTTCTAAAAGTCAGGTTGCTGTTTATTTCCTTGACATCTGATGGGAGGGAGATCCGCAGGGTGGGGGCGCCACTACCAAGAAGGCCCTCTGCCTGGTTCCCTGTAACCTCACTTCTTGCAGTGAGGGAACCGCCAGAAGGCCCTCGGCGCTGGGCCTCAGTGTCCAGGCTGAACGATGGGGGTGGAGACGCTCCTTCAAGTATACTGGGCTGAGGCCTTTTAGGGCTTGAAAGGTCAGCACCAACACTTTCAATTGTGCTCAGAAACGTACTGGGAGCCAATGTAGGTCTTTCAGCCTTTGCCAACAATATAGACCAAGGGGCCAAGCTGGCACTCCTGACTGGATCCTTTCCTACAAGTTGCACATGAACTACCTAGAAGGTTTGGTCAAACACCAAGAGGTTCTGGAACACACCATGAACGCCTCCCTTGTTCTATTAGAATCGCAATGGCGCCCACCTGAGAAATGTTGGAATCCACCTGAGAGATGCCGGAACTACATCTCTGTCCAACCACAGAAAAAGTATCCATGCCTCTCTTCAAGAGCATTGGCCGTTCTTCTATAGTTCTCCACAACAAATGGTTGTGAACAGAGATTTTCAACTCTACAGTCATACCTCGGGTTACGAACTCTGTGGGTTGCTCGTTTTCGGATTGCGGACCATGCCGAACCCGGAAGTACCGGAACGGATTACTTCCGGGTTTCGGCGCTCACACATGCACAGAAGCACAAAATGATGTCATGCGCATGCGCAGAAGCGCCAAATCGCATTACGCGCGTGCGCAGACACAGCGCTGCGGGTTGCGAACCTGCCTCCCACATGGATCACATTCGCACCCCGAGGTATGACTGTACATGAAAGAGAAAGGTTTCTTTGTGTCGATGAGGAGGTGAGAGTTTGTCTCAAATAATATAAATGAGATTAGCTGACAAAAACAAGTTCACACCTCTCATTGACTTTGTATTCATACTTAAGGCACATATGCAAGAGGTTCATTTATATATTTGGGAATGATTCATGTTCTTATATAGCTGCATTGTTTTATACCTCCTGAATGTCCCACGATCATATTATGAAGTAGTTGTTTTCTATGTTATGAATCAAGCACTGCTAGGAGTTGTTCCTTTTCGTTTTCCAACGTATTTCTTATCAATAAAAAATATGGTGTGGCGCGAGCAGATTTTTATTCTCAAAGTATGGCCCAGAGAAAGAAGTTTGAGAACAACAGTTGAAAGCAAATGTACTTTGTTCTGTGTTGCCTCATGTTCGTGTCCACTTCAGAAGTCTTTTTTAGAATCTCTGTTCCTTGAACTAAATGTGGTATAAAAATTCCCAAATAACTGGGCATTCTTAGACACCGCCTCAAGAAATATCCTGAGGTTCACTAAAAGCGGAATTTGCTCATGATGTCTAACAAATTTCATCCACTGTTTTCCAAATTCACATTTTTCACTCTTGTTTTTTGTTACTTTCAGCCAGGTTGTTTCTGCTTTGCCTCTTCTGTTTTTCTCTCTCCCTGCTCCAAATTCTCTCCTTCTTGTCTTTAAAATTTTTCCCATTCACTCACCATTCTGGTAGCCTTGTTTGCCCTTATTGCTCTCAGTACAAGGAAGAAAGGCAGAATGGTTAGACCATTTCAGAGTAGAAGTATAAACTCTCCCTTGCCCTGCCAAATCAGGAAGAATCAGAGCCCTAATTATTCCACATCCTTGTTTCAAAAACTTTAAAATACCCATATCCAGGCATCTTGCCAAAGCAAAAATGAAGCATTTTTTCCTCCCAACTGGAAAATATGGTACAAGATTGTCCAGAGAGGAGTGTACAAGAAAATATCACATCCTCCTTCCTGTACTTCATGCTAATGGGTATATTATGGGTTTGGAATCCTTTAAAAGCTTTACATATTCTCAAGCAAGGATTCTAGAGTTTAATTTGCAAGAGAAACTTGGTGAAATAGAGGGTCTTTCATAGCTCTTTCTCACAGCTCTTTGGAGGTGTATTACAAAACTACTGTACAGTGGTACCTTGGGTTAAGTACTTAATTCGTTCCGGAGGTCCGTTCTTAATCTGAAACTGTTCTTAACCTGAAGCACCACTTTAGCTAATGGGGCCTCCTGCTGCTGCCGCGCCGCCGGAGCACAATTTCTGTTCTCATCCTGAAGCAAAGTTCTTAACCTGAAGCACTATTTCTGCGTTAGCGGAGTCTATAACCTGAAGTGTATGTAACCTGAAGCATATGTAACCCGAGGTACCACTGTATAAGATATCTGGCCATTTACTGTTTATCGTTCTTGCCAGGCAAGTGGAGGTAAGTATTATTATTACAGTGGTACCTTGATTCTCAAACTTAATCTGTTCCGGAAGTCCCTTCCAAAAGCAAACCATTCCAAAACCAAGGCGCGCTTTCCCATAGAAAGTAATGCAAAACAGATTAATCCATTCCAGACTTTTAAAAATAGCCCCTAAAACAGTAATTTAACATGAATTTTACCATCTAATGAGAACATTGATGCATAAAATCAAAGCAATAATCAATGTACTGTAATATAAAATAAATAAATAAATAAAACCGTATTGTAGATGATAAAAAATTTAAATTTTTTTCTTACCTGCAGTGATGATAGTGATTGTTTGGATGGGGGGCTTTTATCCATTTCTACAATCACACAAATCAATCAATCAGTAGCTGAACTGGGTTCCACACAGTCACAAAAACAAATTAACCGAAAAAGCCCCAAAAACAAAAAACGCAAAATGAATAGCAAAAACAAAAGCACCAAATATAAGCTCCAATTATCACCTCAGAACACTGCAATCAGAAACGGAAGACTTCAATTACAATGGGGGGACGCAAATTAGCAGTGCAACAGTAAAAACAGAAGTTCAGGACTCAAAATGGAGCACGTTCGGCTTTTGAAGCAAAGTTCACAAACTGGAACACTGACTTCTGGGTTTGCAGCATTCAAGTTCCAAGTTATTTTGGGAACTAAGCTGTTCAAAAACCGAGGTACCACTGTATTATTATTATTATTATTATTATTATTATTATTATTATTATTATATATATACCACCCTTCATCTCAGGATCACAGGGCGGTTTACAATATAAAAACACAAAAATACATTATTTGTAGTAATAAACAAAAACAATAATCCCCCCGAGTTTAAAAGGCCTTGGAGAAAAGGGATGTTTTTGCCTGGCACCTGAAGATATGTAATAAAGGCACAACAGGGAGCCACCTCAGAAAAGACCCGTTCTCGTGTTGCCACCCTCTGGACCTCTGATGGAGGAGACACATGAAGAAGGGCCTCAGATGATGATTGCAGGGTCTGGGTTGGTTGATATGCATGTTTAGGAAAAGTGGATAAGGAGTAGTTTTTCTCACTCCCTTATAACGCTAGAACCTGGGACCACCCAATGAAGCTGAATATTGGAAGATTCAAGACAGAAAGCACTTCTTCATGCGGTGCATAGTTAAACTGTAGAACTTGTGGGATAGCCAGCCTCAGCTAGCCGACATGCTGAAGTCTAATTAATGCATGAAGGGGTTAATACCACAGAGTAAGCTGTCCTGCCAGGCTTAGCCATGCCCACTTCCCCTCACTTTGGGAATAACTAGGTAATCAAGCCTTTGTCATCCCCATTTTTATCGGAGAAATATTGGACGGCATGAAGTTATGCGACTCCAGAGCCAATAAGATGCAACCTTGAGAAGACATCTGAAGGCAGCCCTGTGTAAGGAAGTTTCTGAATATTTAATGTATTATTATGTTTTTATATATGTCGGAAGCTGCCCAGAGTGGCTGGGGCAACTCAGCCAAATGAGTGGGGTAATATAATAATAATAATAATAATAATAATAATAATAATAATAATAATAATAATGGAATAGGACATCCCTGTTTTCATTGGGGGAAATTGTTGTTGTTGTTGATGATGTAATAGGGCACCCCTATTTTATTGGGAAAATGTTGGAGGGTATGCTGTGCTTTCATTGTTCATTAGGGAAGTTTTTAATACTTAATGCTGTATTGTTTTTAACACTCGATTGGGAGCCGCCCAGAGTGGCTGGGGAAACTCAGCCAGATGGGCGGGGTATAAATAATAAATTATTATCATATTATATTATTATTTCTTTCTTGGTTGGTTGGTTGTACCTCAATTCCTCCAGCTTAATTTTTTGTTAGAATTGATGGGACACAGAACCCTATTGCTGCCCCATAACGACCTTGCTGGTTATATTGGCACAGTGAAAAGCAGTGTACAGACACCTTTCATGGCATGCCCTGAAGACCATCTCTGCTAGGGCACATGGCACACATTCTCTCCTGCAGAACCACACACAGACTCCTGACCCGAGAGGCCCGCCAGGATTCATGACCGCAGTTGCCTGAAGTCCACCTCTTTGCAGAAAAACAGCTTCCTTCTATGGGTGTTTGTGAGGTCACATAGGGAGCTGAAGGGAGACAACCAACCCCTGATTTACGCACATTCGGTCTGCTCTAAAGAGCTCCTGCAAATTCCCCGCCTGGCTGTCTTTTTTGTCGAAAAGCTGCGGGGAGAACTTGAGTTGGAACCAACCGCGTTCCTAAAGAAACGCATCGCCTAAATATCATCTTTGTTGCGCTTAAAGCGAAGGGATGGATCCACATGAGGAAAGGGCTGGGCTGTGAAAGAGACGACCACATTGTACAGTTAACCTGCCTATAAAACAGTGTGGTGTGTTTGATTATTAAAGGTGACATACGTACCTATATTTTAGCTCAGGCAGCCCTGCTTCGTTCAGAATACTGTAACACTTTGCCCATTGATACATATATATTTCTACAAAAAATTTACAACCGGAGTAGTGTTCGAGGAAGCAAAGGCACTTTTGTCCGGTGTATAAACAAGCGACGGCTTTTTTCGGCAATGGGGGTTGGCTTGTTTTTCCTCCTCAGATGCAGTTTCTGTCTCTTTTATACCGCTCCTGAAAGGTGGTAGTTGAAACTGGAATTGAATCTCAGGTATGTGCCAAGTCCAACATGCTTCTGAGACAAACGCCGCTCTGTCCGCGAGAGGCCCCTGGCTCGCCAAGGCTAGGCAAAGCACAGGTCAGCGGCCGAACAGTCGAGCAAGGAAGGTTGACTTGGCACAGGGCACAAGACGCAGCTCGCTCTTGTACTGGAGACGTAAACTTTCCACAGCTAGGAAGGAGGAGAGAAGGGCGGCACAAAATGTGAAAGGCAAGCCTGGGTTTATCTAAAGAAAAAGGTTCCTATTCAGCACTTTAAAGCTGTAGCTCAGATACTGATTCAGAGACACATTCAGGTGATTTACTACAAAACTGAGGGCAATTTTTCTGGCGTAAATTTGGCATTTTATTTTCAAAAAGGAAGAATTGTAATTTTTTTAAGGAACGTAATTTAAAATATAAACATAAAAGGTGGAATGCATCCAGTGAACCCATACAAATTAAACTTGAAGTTAATTTCCACAGAACTGACCTTTGCTTTTTTAAAAATTGTTTTTGGGAAGAATGGGAATCTTCTTTTTTAAAAAGTATCTATGAAGTATCTATTAAAGCCAAAAGGGAGGCCTTGCATTTTCCCTATACAGTCGTACCTTGGTTTTCAAACAGCCTAGTTCTCGAACATTTTGGCTCTCAAATGATCGAAACCCAGAAGTGACTGTTCCGGTTTTCAAACGTTCTTTTGGAAGCCAAACATCCAACGGGGCTTTTGCGGCTTCCAATTGGCTGCAGGAGTTTCCTGCAGCCAATCAGAACCCATGCTTTGGTTTCTGAACGTTTTGGAAGTCGAACAGACTTCCAGAACGGATTCCGTTCGACTTCCCCGGTACGACTGTATTATTTAATCACGCCAGGCTCCTCCCTCTCCTGCTCTCCTGTAGCACTCCTGCTCATTTCACCCTGTGAAATTTGCCGTTGAGGTTTATCAGATATTGCCTAAAGCCCTTTGTAGTCGCATTGTAGTTGAAAGATTTTCTAACCCAAAGGTGCGAGTGAAATAAACAACTGTGTTAACTTATAATGCCCGTGTGCGGTGTTTGTTCTTCATTTCTTCCCTAAGTATTTTGTATCTGTCGTTCTCGTGGCCACTGGGCTGCTCTTTGTAAGTGATCAGTAAGTGAGTGAGCCCCCTTTGCCCAAGTCTGGATGAAGAAAAGCACCCGCAGGAGGGAGAGACAAACTCTGACCATGCCATCCTCTCTTCCGTCAATTCAAGAAAAGTACGGTGCGCTGTGTTTTTAAATCCAGCAAATGAGAATAATGTACAGAACTGCTATTGAAGCCACAGTAATCCTGGTAAGGACCTTAATGGCATCATAATAGAGTCGCCCATTAGTAGCCTGTTTTGTCGCTGTAGTTTTAATGACCCCAATTTAGTATACTTTGCATCACATATTCACACATAACAATCTGCATCCAATCTAAGCCTACTGGATGAATATAATTTCCAGGCAGAAGCTCCCTGGTGTCAGCTGGAGTTACATCAGGGGTGAACTCAGCTCTTATATATTCTTCCTTCTTGAAGGAATAGTGTTGAAAAGGAGATAATCAGTTACTCACATCTGTGCTCTCAAAAGCATGCACTTTGATCAATAAGCCGCAATAATGGATTCCATCAGGAAGAAAGGCGTATGCAGCAGCTCAGGCGCTATTAATAGATCAGCATTTTCAGATTCTCGGCTTTCCCTTTGAGTATTTTTCCATGGGAATTGTTCCGTGGTTTGGACACCTCGGACACTGTGCAGCTTCCTCCTTAGTGAGATGTGCTTGGAGGCAGCAATTCTGTATCCGCTCACCCGGGAGTAAGCCCCACAGAACTGAGTGAGACCTGTTTCTGAGTAGACAGGCATTGGCTTGCAGTGTCAGGTATGCCACAGAGCACATTGCTTTCAACTGAGCTGGAAGGAAGCTTTCCGGTGACTTATAGGTGCCATCTTGCGACAAAGATTGTGGGTGCCGGCAATGTAGCACGGACTTGCACCATCGCATGTGCGTGCCTGCATGTAGTGCGTGTGACGTCACATGCATCGGCCGGCGGTGGAAGCTCCTCTTCCTCCGTGTCCCTCATGGGCCAGGAAGAGGCAGAAGAGGAAAAGTAAATAGAGCCAGACACTGCAGCTCCTCCTCTCTCTTGTGAAGAGAAGGAGAAAGCAGGGGTTTCAACTCTATCCATTGTCAGGGACGTGGCTGGATTGAACGCCTGGGAAGAGTCTGACTCCGGAGATGAAGGAATGCCAATACAGTGGTACCTTGGGTTACAGACGCTTCAGGTTACAGACGTTTCAGGTTACAGACGCCTCAGGTTACAGACTCCGCTAACCCAGAAATAGTACCTCGGGTTAAGAACTTTGCTTCAGGATGAGAAGAACAGAAATTGCGTGGCAGCGGGAGGCCCCATTAGCTAAAGTGGTACCTCAGGTTAAGAACAGTTTCAGGTTAACTTCCAGAACAGAAATCGTGTGGCAGTGGTGCGGTGGTAGCGGGAGGCCCCATTAGCTCAGGTTAAGAACAGTTTCAGGTTAAGAACGGACTTCCAGAACAAATTAAGTTCTTAACCAGAGGTACCACTGTACAGAGGAAGCCAGAATCTGACTCTGGAGACGAGGGTTCGCAGCCACAGACAGAGCAGGAGTGGGTTAGTTGGGCCCCTGTTCATCAAAAGTTCCCAGCCTCAGATAGAGCAGCAGACTCGGAAAGCCTACAGGCAGAGGGAGGGGAGGAGATAGATGGCTTTGAGGGGGTTGCTATGCAACCAGGAGGGAGGCAGCGTTTAGAGGGCTCTTCATGTGAGAGTGGGGGAGGGGAGTCCACCCAACTTCTCCCCAAACCAGAAGAGCTGAAAGGGTTACAATGCAACGGAAGTACAAGAGAGGAAGGACTGGACTTTGGCGGCCTTCATGCTGCGAAAGGGCCGGAGACTCAGAGTGACCAAATCATAGCTGAGAGTGGCAGGCTCGGAGCCGCTCTCTGGATGTTAATTGTAAATAAATGTGCCCTAAAACTGCCAGAGACTCATTCATTCTTATCGGAGCTTGCTTGCCTGCCTGAGATTGTTACACCCATTGACTTGCGGGGGGGGGCTGGCACCCACAAATGTATTATTCTAGGTGCTGAAGCACACACGGCCCCCTGGAATTGATACCAATGCTTATGATCTTTGCAACTAATGCAACATTCACAACCATATAAACTTAAGCATACCATGCTTTTCATTCTTAACCAGGGCCGGATATAGGTTTGATGAGGCCCTAAGCTACTGATGGGGCCCTTTATATGTCCAGCTGTCCTTTGTCAACAACAAATTGTCGCTGTTTTTGTGTTGAATATATGCTATATAGTAATTTATGGACCTAATAGGTATCTAAAGCCATTTGCACATAACAAAATACGTATTTTATCAAAGTAATTGTTGAACTGAAATACAATCATAGAGCCTACACAACACAAAACACTGTTGCTGTATGTAGGTTTTATTTTTTTATTTTATATGTTGGAAATGTACATCCAGGTTTTTTCCCTTAAAAAATTTTTTGGGGCCCCCAAGAGAGTGGGGCCCTAAGCTATAGCTTGTTTAGCTTATATGTAAATCCGGCACTGTTCTTAACGAACACAGTCACACGCCACACTTCCTACCATGTACCCATGCGTATCTATTCCAAACAAGTCTAAAGAACAGATTAAATCCCAAATATGTTTGAGGCCATTGCATTTCAGAGCTGCTGCTTGTAAATTTCCTCCAGCTCCTAAAAACGACATTTTGCAAAATAGGTGATCAAATTCAGTTTCTCATAGTAGTTGCAGTCAGATATGGCAAACCCATCTTGAGACAGGAGAAATAAATCATAACTCAGCAATTCAGATCCATATATTTCAGTGAATGGGAAACCATTCACTGACCAGGACGTTGTCAGGTATTTGGATTTTGAATTTCTGCCTCGTACCTGTGTGTCGGAGAAGAACACAGCATTAACTTCGTTATTATCACTAACTTATTAAGCACCTTCTACAGAATCATCTCAAGGCAATGCACAATTAAAACAGCAAAAAAAAAGTTTGTTTGTTTGTTTGTTTGTTTGTTTTAAAAACAGCCAATACAATTAAAACTAAACTAAAACATTATGAAATAGATACTCATGGCAATCTCATTATTAACTCAGAGAGGAAGAAGGATTGTTTAGGTTTGGCCCATTCTTCTGTTATAAGAATTCTAAGGTCTCAACTATAAATTAAATGTTCATAAATGTACAAGGCAAACACATACGTAAGTATGTAAACCATGTGTCTGAAATAGTAGAGGAGAGCAATCCTGAAGCCATTTTGACTCTCCCAAATTGACCTCAAATATTTCTCTGCAAGGGGGAAGGAAATGGGAAAGCCTCCCCATTGCCTTTTGCTTACAAATCCTGTCTTAAGGGCATATTCGTGTATGAATAAGGTGAGCCTGTGACCTGGATTCAGGAATTAAAGTATTTACCATTTACCATCACAAAGGGGACGCTGGTGGTGCTGTGGTCTAAACCACTGAGCCTCTTGGGCTTGCCGATCAAAAGGTTGGCGGTTCGAATCCCCGCAACAGGGTGAGCTCCCATTGCTCGGTCCCTGCTCCTGCCAACCTAGCAGTTCGAAAGCACGTCAAAGTGCAAGTAGATAAATGGGTACCGCTCTGGCGGGAAGGTAAACAGTGTTTCCGTGCGCTGCTCTGGTTTCACCAGAAGTGGCTTAGTCATGCTGGCCACATGACCCGGAAAAACTGTCTGCGGACAAATGTCGGCTCCCTCGGCCAGTAAAGTGAGATGAGCGCCGCAACCCCAGAGTCATTCACAACTGGACTTAACTGTCAGGAGTCCTTTACCTTTACCATCACAAAAGAATGGCCAGACTGCCCAGGAAAGGCAATCAGTGACCATTATCAGGTATCCTGGCAAACAGGATTTCTGCTGTAGACCACCTCCTTCTGTGATGTATGTATGATGTTTTAGGGGGGTGGTCTTGAGCTACAGGGTGGGCAATTTCAAAAGTCTATATAAGAGCTTGCGCACCATTGTTCTGGGTTCCTCCTCCCTCCTGTGTGTGGTGAGTGGGGACCCTGTTGCAACAGTTTAATAAAGATCAGGCTTACTAGCTGCTTTTTGCTTCTCACTGTTCTCTGGTTGGCCTCTGTTATTTTCTCCTACCGATAGGGAACCCACTTAAGCACTCTATACAGTCTCTTGGATACCCCATAAGGGACAAGGTGCAGTTTTTTCTTAGAACACTTCCAAGCAGTGGCTATTGAGAAGTTTAAAGCCCGGACTGGTAGACAAACGACGTCTGAGGAAAATACAAGGGAAAATAAAAATAGTCAAAGACAAAAATGAAATTCGATGTGAAATGATATGGGAGGACCTGACTGATAAAGATGGTACCTCGTGTGAAATGATTTGGGAGGCTTTGACTGTGCTAGAGGGGGAAAAAAGAAGGGAAGGCAAAAGGTTTAAGAGGCTACCTTATGTGGTGGCCATGTAAAATTATGAAAAAAAGGCTTGGGAAAAGACTTATAAAGATCTGAGGAAAGTGTGGGAAAATAAATTACTGAACTATGCAGGACAAATTATTACAAAAAAGGGCAACTGTGTAATGCACTTTTTTAAAGCTTTGTATATAGATTCTTACATTAGTATAACTTAAAAGTCACATGTAATAAGATGAAGAAGATTTTAAAATTGAAATGTTAAGTATATAAGGTTTTATGGACGTGCATGAACAAGTATAATATAATGGAACCAAGAGAGGGAGTGGAGGAAAGTCAACCAAAAAAATTATGGTTTAATTTAGTTACGATTTTCCCCCCTTTCTGCCCCCCCCCCCCCGGTTTTGTTATATTTGGAAAATCAATAAAATGTTATCCAAAAAGAGAGAGACGTTTAAAGCCCCCAAAAAACCCCCAATATTGTTGAGCCAAATTCACAGACCCAATCGTTCTGGGATAGATACTAAGAACACACTAGCAGACCAGAGTACAGCTGAAAAGACTACATCAGCCTAAGGAGGAATAGGGATATATCTGTGTGTTTTCTCCCAATTCTGTTGTTACACGCAAAAAGCTGAGAGTTGGGTTGGTATCTCTTCTGCATGCTTTCAAGTCTTTTGAGAATGTGGAGTCATCCTCAGCCGCAGCGGCATCTGCAAGGTGAGTCAGTTCAGTCTTGAACTCATTAAAAATAACACTAAGGGGGGAGGGAAAACAAATTACAGTTCAATGTTAATGACCAACCTGGCTTTCTCCTTTCTGAAACCTCTCTGAGGCGTTTAATTCAAATGTAAACCCACCCTTCGGTGCCTCAGACAACCTTCGTATTATTTGAACAGTTAAAAAAACCCCTGCTTTTATGAACCCAGCCCAAGGTCTTGAGGCTTGTGACAATATTCAACACAAAAACCCAACACAGATTGTGAAGTTGTTGGTGAAGATATCAGACGACACAGCGATTCTTCAGACAGCTCTTGTTTATTCACAGGCCAGAACAGAACTGAACTGAAGGGTTCAGCCAACCTGCTTATATAGAGCTCAACTACAAAGCAACAGTAACAACTTTCTGTAACTATCCAATCACTGAACGTCACTTTCAATTCCTTATTTGCATATGCGGACCTGAGTGAAAACTATCTACAGTATCCCCCTGCTGGCCCAGGGTGAGAACTTCAATACATAACACAGATGATACCTCGTTCAGCACCTTACAGATTTAGTTTTAATCTGGTTGCTGAAAAGCAACCGAAAACCTGACATTTTTGTACAAGCTTTCAGCTTTCAGCCTGTAGCCACAAAGCAAACAATCAATATGATCCCAGGAGAAGGAAGAAGAAGAAGAAGAAGAAGAAGAAGAAGAAGAAGAAGAAGAAGAAGAATAGTAATGATACAGTCGCACCTTGGATCCTGAACACTATGGTACTCAGACGTTTTGACTCCCAAACGCCGCAAACCCGGAAGTGAGTGTTCCAGTTTGCGAATATTCTTTGGAACCCGAATGTCCGACGGGGCTTCAGCAGCCAATTGGAAGCCGTGCTTTGGTTTCCGAATGTTTTGGAAATCGAACTGACTTCCGGAAAGAATTCCGTTCGACTTCCAAGGTACAACTGTAATGTCAATCAACTCTGTTCTGATTAGAGCTAGCATCGGATACAAGTTGGATATAAGTTCTGATAAAATCGTGATATGGAATTATGAAAACATTGGTGATGATGAGAGGCAGGACTACGATGTGGAAAACGCTTCGAAATTCAGACCATGGGAAGCCACAAAATATTAAGATTACAATATGGAAGACAATTGGACTTTTTTATTTTAGTTTTTTGTTTTTAATTGGATTTGATTTGACATGTTAATTGGATGTTCTTATTGGAAAATTAATAAACGCTCTTAAAAAAAGGGATATAAGTTCTTATCCCCTATATTTCTAATGTCCCACTTGTGTGTGTTGTTCTTTATAGAACCAAAAGCAACAGCACCCATGCCAGTACACAAGTACGAAAAAGTATTTTGGAACAGCCCATGAAGTGTTTGGGGGGGGGTTCCCCCCAAAAAAACCCTCATGAGGACTGAGAGCATATGCAGTGGCCATAAAATGCAGACTGATAGTTTGGGGGGGCACAGAAAAGTACCGTATTGGCCCGACTATAAGCCACACCCACAAATAAGCCACACCTTTAAAATTCAAGGCTTATTTGAGGATGCGGCCCGCCTTCTGGCACTACCGTAGGGGACGGGGGGGGGGCGTTCGGCAACAGCATTCGGTACCCCACTCCCCAAGCAGAAGCCGGCACTCAGCTCCGAATATAAGCCACATTTTAACTTTTCACAGTCAGAATTTGGAGGGGGGAAAGTGCAGCTTATATTCGGGCCAACACAGTAGAAAGGCACTGGGATGGAACGGTGTGGTTGGAATCTTTGAACAGTGAGCATTCCACGCTGCAACACTTTGTTGCAGATCCCATTTGTCAACTGCGGCTCGAGAGACAGATTTAGTCAGCACAAACTAAATGTTTTTGAGCCGCGTCTGGCACAGCACAATGCCTATATGGACGTGTGTATCTATATATTGACATTCAGGCTCTCCTTTGGAAGCAATATTTCACGGAACCACTTTAGCTATTTCATCTCGCATGAGAGACTCCCTCTGGATTGTCAGACTCATTATTGGTATGAATATTATCTACAACAGTGATGGTGAATTATTTCGGCGTGCTTGACATACACTGCTGTAAGACACAACGAACGAAAGAAAACCCAAAGTCATTTGGCCTGTCTTTGAAAAGAGATGGAGGGAAAAGGTCAAATCTTCTGTGAGATTGAGGGCAGAGCAGTTTTTAAATCAGGAGAGGAATAACAATAATCCTAAATGGTGACAATCATGGCTTCCTGAGAACTTGATGGGACAAATCTAGTGAAATTAGTCATCTTTAGTTCAGCACTCTCCTTGGTGCAAGGATATTAGGTCCGCCTTTCTCAGACTCAGGATCTTTCTAAGCACCTTTGGCTCATTGGTGCGCATTAAAATGCACACTGTGGTTTTTCAAGAAAGGGTGTGCTTTACTGGTGAAAGATCCCTATAATTTTATTTTTATTTTTTATTTTTTAAAAAACCATATTCAATAATTTACATCAGCAACTGGTTAAATTGTGTGAAAAAGTGACAATCTTCTTAAAAGATCGGACCCCACAACACGATACTGCCTTCTTTTTGTGAGCAAACCACAGTTAGGTAACTGTACTGGATTGAAATGTAACACTGAGCCACAGTTTATTAACTAAAGTTCATTTAAGACATGGTTTAACAGGATGGGTGGACGAGATCGCTGCCAAAACAAAGACTGCATTCACACAGAAGTTTATTCCGTTTCCCTGATGTTTCTGTACTGTATCTGAACTTTCACATGATGTAAAAGTCACGTCCAGGAGTATAGCACAAGTTTAGCACTTATGTCCATGTTACTTGCTTCCAGAAAAAAATATGTTTATAATAATAATAATAATAATAATAATAATAATAATAATAATAATAATAATTTATACCCCGCCCTCCCCACCCAGAGCCGGGCTCAGGGCGGCCAACACCAATAAAATCACAGTAAAAAAACGTAATGGGGGGGAAAGAGGGGGGCAATTTAAAATACAGGTTAAAATGCAATTTAAAATGCAGCCTCATTTTAAAATAGTTGATAAATCAAGACCGTAAGCGGAGGGAAACATAAGGGTCAGACTGAGTCCAAACCAAAGGCCAGGCGGAACAGCTCTGTCTTGCAGGCCCTGCGGAAAGATGTCAAGTCCCGCAAGGCCCTGGTCTCTTGTGACAGAGCGTTCCACCACGTCGGGGCCAGTACTGAAAGGGCCCTGGCCCTAGTTGAGACCAATCTAACCTCCTTGAGGCTCGGGACCTCCAAACAGTTTCCTATTAAAGCAGCATACCCTCTAACATTCCTCAGATGAAAAGAGGGACATTTCTCACTCCACCCCCCCCCCATAGACCCTGGACAGTTAAGTCCAGTCAAAGGCGACTATGAGGTTGCGGTGCTCATCTCACTGTTAGGCCAAGGGGGCCGGCATTTGTCCACAGACAGCATTCTGGGTCATGTGACCAGCATGACTAAACCGCTTCTGGCGCAATGGGACACCGTGATGGAAGCCAGAGTGCACAGAAACGCAATTTGCCTTCCTGCCACAGCAGTACCTATTTATCTACTTGCACTGGTGTGCTTTCGAACTGCTAGGTTGGCAGGAGCTGGGACAGAGCAACAGGAGCTCACCCCTCCGCATGGATTCGAACCTCTGACCTTCCAATCGGCAAGCCCAAGAGGCTCAGTGCCACCCGCATGCTGCTCATTCGCATTAAACCATGGTTTGTTTTAAACTATGGTTTAAACTATGGCCCAGCATACGTACTGGGCCAAAGCAATCTCACCGCTTTCCACAGAATATTTTTCTCTATGGCCTGATAGATGCATGCAGAGACTCACAGGGCTGGCTGTTCATCACACATTCTCATTGGGCAGAGCTGTACTTGTCAATTGTGCCTGCAGCTTCCCTCAGGTATGGGGTAGATTGTAAGCAAAGCAAGGTAAATAGTCTCTTTCATTTATGGTTAAAATTCTCTCGTGCTGTTTCGTCATGCACAGCCACCCCTGTGAGATGAAGCAGGTGCAAATCAGACGTAGCACTAGATTTCAAACTCCTGTTCCCAGATTATACCAGGTGTTAAGGTTGCTCCCTCAGCGTCCTGATCATATCCCAAAATCGAAATATTTTCCCATTCATTATTAGTTTCAGATATTGCTTATGTAAGGTTAAACACAGCACTGAACTATTCAGGCCAGGTTGTGCCTAATTAACCAATGCCATCAGTCTAACAATGGACTCTTTGGAGTTCTGGAAACACATCACCACAAGGTATGTGGGAAAACTCGGGATTTATAAGTAGCTGCAGACTAACAACATCTACTTGGCACCACTGAACATAAGGGTAGTCATGGAAACTTGTCTCTCAAAGCCCTCACACTGCCTATAACAGCCGCAAGTGATACTATTTGTGTCCAACAAGAAAAACTTGAGTGGAAAAGGTCAGCTGTGATGGCAATCTGTGAACTGCCTACAGGTGAGAGAAAGAGGAGTGAAGGAGAAGTTATTCTGCAGAAGGGGAGGTGGACCTAAAATTGACTATCTGGAAAAACCAAGGAGTCGCTGTGGTTCGGAAAACGAGGCTTGATAGTGGGGTAGGTTCAGAAAATCAAGCAACAGGCCCTACCCAGATTATTTTTGCAAAATCAAGTACCATCAGTTGTTTACTTCTTTTTTTCTGCGTTGGGGAAAACATACATAATAGCTATCTCCTGGTGCTCACCCAGGATTCATGCTTCCTTTTGGAAATGAGGCACAGTGGAGACCGTGGTGTCTTTATGATATATGGTTTTATAAGGGGAAAAACCCTGCTCCTTTTCCCTTGTGGGGTATTCCAGAGCCCGTACAGAGTCCTTAACTGGGTTCCCTATCGGTAGGAGAAAATAACAGAGGCCAAACCAGAATATATTGAGAAGCAAAGCAGTTAGTAAGCTTGGTCTTTATTAAAGGAAAACAAACTGTTGCAACAGGGTACCCATTCACCACACGCAGAAGGCTGGAAATCCCTGAACAAAGGTGCGCAAGCCCTTATATAGACTTTTGAAATTGCCCACCCTGTAGCCCAAGACCCCCCAAAAAACATCATACATACATCACAGAAGGAGGCGGTCTCCAGCAGAAATTTGGGGATGTTGCTTCTCTCCTGTCTGCCAGGATACCTGATAATGCCTTACTTGATTGCATTTTCTGGGTAGACTGGCCATTCCTTTGAGATGGTAAATACTTAGTTCCTGAATCTCTTACGCATATTGATAGTGTGCTCAGTGCAACAGACACTTGCCAGACTGCATTTGAAAAGGGAGGTGTAAGCCCCTACAGTCCAAAGACAACCAGAAAGCTTCTCCCATCTCCCTGCAGAGAAACATTTGAGGTCAACCTGGGAGTCAAAATGGTTTCAGGATGGTTCCCCTGTACTATTTCAGGCACATGGTTTATATACTTATCTGTGTGTTTGCCTTGCACATTTATGAATATTTATTTTATTTTTGAGACCTTAGAATTCTTATAAGAATGGTTTATTTACACACACATATAATCTGATGGTGGGGTTCACAACATGAACACCCCAAAAAGGTCTCGGTTCTCCCATAGCCACAGTTTGGGATTCAAGCAGAAATCCTCCGTGGCTCTTACTCTACCTTTGCAGCCTGCAACTTTTTCATAGAAAGCCACTTCCGAGCTAGGGAGGAGGTGGGGTTGCGGGCTTCACGCCCTTCCCCACAATCGCGGGGGCTGGGTTCGGCCCCCGTGATAGCAGGGAATCCTCGGACGCATCATAGCCCGAGCCAGCCAATCGGCTGGCCCGGGGTGTGTGGCCTCGCTGTACTTAGGTCTGGCGTGGCCGAGGGTCTCCCTCTTTCCCGCGCCGCAGCCGACCCGGTTTTTCCCTCCCCACCCATCCATTAGGCTAGGCTCTCTGACATTGCTATGGACCGGTTGGTCGTCGTCAAGTGGCCTGGTAGGATTTTTTCCATTTGGCAGATTGGCACCAGCCATTTGGTTTTCGCCTACCTCGTAGCGAACCGTCACAACTTCCCAGTATTGGCGGTTAAGCAATGGTGGGGGTACTGTTCATTGTTATGCAGATGAAGGGGGGAAGGAAGCGTCATCACCTTCCCCCAAAGCAAAGGGTAGTCCGGTAAAGGATTCCAGGGGGCATGGCCTTGTCCTAAGCCTATGGAGGTGTGGGCCCACGGCACGCCCCCGAGCGGTAACTCCGGGGGGAGCTCCTAGTTGACGTGCCTCAACAGGACTCCTCCTACTGGTGGTTAACCCTCACCGGCCTTCAAGCAAGCAGGCTGAAGCTGGTTAATTGTTAGGACCAATGCCTAAGCCAATACCGCTCAATTCCTGTAATCAATAAAGTTGTGGCCTAATTTGACCCATTAACTCGAATTCTTGTGTCTCGTGTCTTTATTTCTGAGGAGGGAGGCGGGTACTCTCCACGCAATCATAGAATTGTAGAGTTATAACAGTTCTCACTGTCAAAAGTTGAAGAAAGTTCTTCCATCGGGATCTCCTTTCACATCACAGCAAACTCTGCTCTCCAACTCAGCCTTTGTCCTTCTAACTATCTGACAGATAACATTCTTGACAAGAGTTAATTATTTCCGTGCAAAGCTTGTTTTAAAAGCATTAGACTTGCTCGCAAAACAGAGTGTCTGCTTGCCGTGTTTTTAGAAATTTTCAATGTGCATCCTATATATTTTCTTGTTTACCTTCTAATATAACAATATTCAAGATAGCTTCCGTTAATCCAAATGCTACAACTAATTCTGTTCTTAACGAGTGTTCAAATTAGCATAAAACACAACAGTCATCAATCAGTTTAAAATCACCAATATTTCAAAGTGTACAAATTGAACTGAAGTACTATGTAATCAGGAACTGAAGTACTATGCTTAGATTTGGGGGGAATGGGGCAAAAACATCCTTTGAAGGTTGGACGAATTGCTGGCAAGGAAGGAAATTAAACTGAAGAACATTCCAGTGGGGTAGTCCACAAAGATGAGAGACCCCAGTTTTCTCTTTCATATGAAAGTATAACTGTTGGCAGAACTGGAGCCTTATGTTTTCTTTCCTTCAGCAAAGAGACAAAAACAAAAAACAAAACCTGGGATCCATATTGCCAATAGATTCCTTCCTAATAAACGCTTCAGCAGCTCTTCATGAAAAAAATGGGTGTTTTTTGGCTTTTTTTTACTTCCTGCAAATATATTTGCAGAAAACTATCCTTTGGTTTTGAAAATCCACTTTTTAAACTAGTGATTATGTCAGCAGCTACCTTCTACCAATTCACCTGTGTGGCTAGAGGAACTAATGACAGTCATGAATTTTTCCAACACAATTTCTTCTTCTTCTTCTTCTTCTTCTTCTTCTTCTTCTTCTTCTTCTTCTTCTGTGCCTGGGTGATTTCTAAAGCAGCAAGAAGCAGCACAGGTGGAAGTGCTGTTGCAGTCCATAATGAATCCATTCCTCTCATAGATAGTCACCCTTATCAAAAAGCAAACATAGCCAATGAGGTTCCATCCCAATGTTTGGACATGGTGGCTGAGGCTGATAGGAACTGGGGACCTGCCTTAAGGTGACCTGGGCTAACAACAACAACAACAATTTTATTATTTATACCCCGTCCATCTGGCTGGGTTTCTCCAGGCACTTTGGGCGGCTTCCAGCAAAATATAAAAACTTAAAATGTCAAACATTAAAAACTTCCCGATACAGGGCTGCCTTCAGATGTCTTCTAAAAGTTGTGTACAGTGGTACCTTGGTTCTCAAATGCCAAAAATCCGGAAGTAAGTGTTGCAGTTTTTGAACATTTTTCGGAAGCCGAACATCTGATGCGCTTGTTGGCTATTGTTACCCTAACCCTGCACCAATCAGAAGCTGCGCCTTGATTTTTGAACATTTCGGGAGTCTAACGGACTTCCGGAATGGATTACGCTTGGCACTTTTGTCTTTGCTATTTATGTTGCGTTTTTGTTTTTGAGGCTTTTTCGGTTCATTTGTTTTTGTGACTGTGTGGAACCCAGTTCAGCTGTTGATTGATTGATTGATTGATTGATTGTGTGACTGCGGAAGTGGATAAAAGCCCCCCATCCAAACAATGACTATCATCAGTTCAGGTTAGAAAAAAAATTATTTTAATTTTTATCATCTACAATTCTGTCTTATTTATTTTATATTATAGTACATTGATTATTGTTTTCATTGTATGGATCAATGGTCTTGTTAGATAGTAAAATACATGTTAAATTGTTGTTTTAGGGGTTGTTTTTAAAAATATGGAACGGATTAATCCATTTTGCATTACTTTCAATGGGTTTTGGAACGCTTTGGTTTTGAAATGTACTTTCATAACGGGTTAAGTTTCAGATCGAAGGTACCACTGTAGTTCTTTATCTCCTTGATATCTGAGGGAAGAATGTTCCATCAGATGTCAAGGAGTTGCTACTCTCACACCATACTTTTAAGGCACTCAACATAGGTTATTCTTTTTTTAAAAAAATTACACAGACAGCAACATGTAAAAAGAGTACCACTCAACTCTTCTAAAGATGCTCTGCATTTCCCTGTTTGAGGAAGAGGAGAAATAAAGAATTATCGTTGAATTTTAACAAGAATGTTACAGAACCTAATGCGATCCATTTGTTGATTTAATAACCAATGGAATCGCAGACTAAATTTTCATGAAACTGTGGGGGAATCCCAAGGTTTCGTAAGTTGCCTGAGTGGACAGAAAGAGAGAAAGAGAGAAAAAGAGAGAGAGGGAAGGAAGGAAGGAAGGAAGGAAGGAAGGAAGGAAGGAAGGAAGGAAGGAAGGAGATAGGCAGGGAAAAGAGAGCAAGAAGGAAGTAATGATGGAAGGTCATTATGGAAGGTTAGAGGTTGAGAAAGAGAGAAGGTATGGGAAGAAACGGAAGGAAAGGAAGGGAGGGAGGAAGGAGTTGAAGTAGGAGTTGGAATCTAGCATGATGATTGGTCAGTTTCGTTGTTACCACCTCCGATGGCGGTTTCATTTCCTTTCCCGGTGTTTCCTGAGTCTCAGACGGAAGTGAGCGTTTAATGTGTGAAGCAGTGTGGAATGTGTGGAATCGGGAAGGTGTTAGTGCACACAACCTCATGCCAATGTGGAAGTTACTGGGAGCTGCCAGCTGCCCAGAGTGGCTGGGGCAACCCAGTCAGGTGGGTGGGGTATAAATAATAAAATTATTGTTATTATGGAATAGGACGTTCCTGTTTTCACTGGGGAAATTTTGGAAGGTATGTCCCCCGATATGGGGAGGTGGACACTAGCTGATGTAGGAAAGCTAGAGCATTATGTCAATGTCACATTTTGATGAGATTTAACCCTTGTATTGCTTCAGAATCATAGCAGCGAGAAGGAAGTCAGCTGAAATTTACCACCCAGTGTATTCCTAGAAGTGGCTTGAATCAAAAGCCACATATTCTACTCATTAGTTAATTCTTGTTTGAAGATGAAATCTGCTAACTGCTGGCCTTCCCTCAACTTTACTGCAAAACTTGAGGTGCCATCTTGAGGCCATGTGTACCAAATCATGACCATAACTCCATAGGTTCTGTTTGAGGCATGCTCATGTTAATGATCTGTGGAGGCCAAGACCGTTTCTGGTTTCAGAGCTGTATTATAGAGCACAATGCATACATGTTGAAAATATAACTTGAGACATGGTGGCCACATGGTGAGAAGTTTGACTGAGTGAAAATGGATCCCCAGTATTCACCATGCCCTTTGTGCCTGGTGAAATGAGGCAAGGGATTTTGCTGAAAATTCTTGGTGGGGAGAGGTGGAACTTTCCAACCATTTCATACCCTCCAACATTTCTCTGGTGAAAATGGGGACATCCTAAGGAAAAGTGGGACATTCCAGGATCAAATCGGAAATGGAGAAGGCTTCTGTAATCCGGGACTGTTCCTGGAAAATAGAGACACTTAGGGTGTCTGCAGTTTTCTCATAAAACTATCCTATTGTTAGTTCACATTGGTGGCTAGAGAAAGAAATGGGCCTTTAGGGAAGAGGAAGTAGGAGCCTTTGGGATAATATTAAACATTTTTAAATCTTGATCCACAATTGTGCCCAAAAAATAATAATCATGGGTGAAAAAATTGGGGAGGCTATTTCTCCAAATATCCTTCAGGGGAGCAGTCAAATTCTCCAGCAGTTTGTGAGGAGCTTGCAAAAGAGTATTGTGAAGAAATCACTTGTGAATAAATATGGATATTGTCTGGTTTATGTATGTATACAATATATGTGTATGTATGTATGTGTATATATATATATATATATATATATATATATATATATATATATATATATGAGAATTGGAATATGTATATGAATAACCAATGAAAAATTTAATAAAAAGCATTTAAAAAAGAAGAAAAAAGAAAAAGTTTTTTTTAAAATGTCCAAAACTTCTTTTCTGAAAAATTTCGGCAGAGCCCTACTAATAATTACTGTGTTACATTATTATTCATCTATTTATATGCCACTTTTCACATGGCTTAGCAAAATAGTTCACAGCAATAATTTAAACAATATCATAAGCTTCATTACGCCACATCAAAATATACAAAGGATAAACACAGTAAAGAGAGAGCAAATGAGGCAGCAGTCAACAAGCCACAATTGCCTGGGTGAACAGAAATGTTTTTAATTGCCAACTGAAATGCATCGCTGAAGGTGCTTGCCAGATCTCTGACATACAAGAGCATATTCTCCCATGTTAAATAAGCTTCAGTTTATGAGGCTTTTGGCTCTCTCTTTGTCACTGTCAACACTACATAGCCACAATTTAGGGGGAATTGGTTAGATGGGTAAATATTTGTGTTGTTTTTTATTGTTTCTACTTATATGCTTGCCCTCTAACAAAAGTTGTCAAGGTGCTTTGCAAAAATTTTAAAAGTCTGTTTTTTAAAAAAGCCAACGGTGATAAATAAAGAAGTAAGACAACAAAATGTGAAGAAGCTTGAAGACTTAACTCCAAATTACAATCAAAAAGTAGAGAAGAAATGATAAGAGCTGGCTGTTGCAGCTCACGGAATAATGTACTTGTAGGATGTGATCCATTGGAACAGTCAAGTCAACAAATTATTTTACACTCATGCTTCAATTTTTGACTTCCCTCAGTTTCTCTGTCAATCTTTCGAAAAATTTCTATTTATTGACGCATTTCTAAACATGACATTGCCTTTCCCCACTCCTTTTCCTCTTACTCTCTTTTTTGCAGTATTTCTTACTATTTCACAGAGTCTCTTCAAAACCAACAAGCGTTGTCTGTGCATCACATATATTTTTCAGATATTCTGTAAATTTCCCCCAGTCCTCGTTAAACTTTTGGTCTTTCTGGTATTGAATCTTCCCAGTCAATTTGTCGAATTCTGCATATTCGGTCAATTTCCTTCTCCATTCTTCCACTGTTGGAATTTCTTCCTGTTTCCATCTTTGGGCCAGAAGTATCCTTGCGGCAGTCACTGCATATTGAAACAGTTTACAGTCTCTCTTATTGATTTCGTTTCCTACCATTCCTAATAGAAAGGCTTCTGGTTTTTTAACGAACGTATATTTCAACATCTTTTTCAATTCATTGTATATCATTTCCTGTTCCATAACTTCCTGTTCCACTGGTCTGGAGCATCCTCCTCTTGCATGTGATCTGGGCGATGGGCATGGCCCTGGCTGACTCCATAAAAGACTCGAGTCACACTGTCATTTTCTCTCACTTGATCTCTCTCTTGCTTGCTGCTCTCCTGCAGCCATTTTGTTCTCTTAATGTAAATTTGCTGTCTGCTGGCTCTCAGCCAGCAGCACATGAGCTCAATCTCCATGTGAGATGAACTCACAGATTGTTATGTAACTACTAAGTAAAGCCTGCCTTTCAGGGATCAAATCGTGAACTGAAATGTGAGTAAACTTCTGGTTACTTTTAAGGAAAAAGTCTTTATTCTCTTAAGAGGGATAAAAGGGGACTGACCAGGAATAATCCATCTGGGCAAGCCAGATTGGATTCCTTAACTAAAGAGATTCAAACGAATCTGCAAACTAGCTTCCTGCTATATTGAGGGGAATCTAATCTGCTCTGCTACATCACTCACTAGCGTGAATGAAGGAAGGATAATACTTATTCAGTACAGTGGTACCTCGGGTTAAGAACTTAACTCGTTCTGGAAGTCCATTCTTAACCTGAAACTGTTCTTAACATGAGGTAACCACTTTAGCTAATGGGGCCTCCTGCTGCTGCCGCACCGTCCCTGCGCGATTTCTGTTCTCATCCTGAGGTAAAGTCTTAACCCGAGGTACTATTTCTGGGTTAGTGGAGTCTGTAACCTGAAGCGTCTGTAACACGAGATACCACTGTATATCCTTCCCTACTATCCTTAACCTTCCCACACTAGTAAATAAGATTTTGGTCAAATTCAGCAGGGCTCTTCTTCCTTGCTACAAAGCCGCCTGTTTCGTTGGTGTCTTGAGAGACAGTGGAGTGCGCCTCCAGGGGTGAAGTCAAATCGCTGGAGAATCACAGTGGCTGTAGAGACTGGCAACTCGTAACTGCTGCCTCTCGCGTTGCTTTTGCTGTGTTAGCGGCACCAAAGTGACCTTCCTGGGACACAAGCCTGGGCAGTGTGTGTGCTGCTCAGACAGCAAGACCCCCCTCTCGGCCTCACTTATGTGCCCCAGAGGAAAGCAGATCAATACATTTGACACCAGCTTGGGTGCAGGAGTTGCTGGAACAAGCGTACAAGACTCCATCCAACCATCTTTGGGACTCTGTTTTGGATTTGTGTTGCCTTTTCTTCTCCCAAAGATATCCTGCAGGGCAGCGGGTATGGGTTTTTCCTAGTGCCTTGCTGAAATATACTCGGAGTCGATATAAGATTTCATGCTCTTTATTCAGCTCATAGTGGTGAGGAGGAATAGACGTTCCCCCAGAATGTCTGCTTTATATACATTATTTACACAATGGGCCCCACGTGATTGGACAACTCCGGGATTCTCCTGTAGGCCAATCAGGTTGCGGATTCACTTCCACCTGGAGCTGGATTGGGTGGCTCCTGTGGACCAATCAGGCTTCTGCATTCTGGATCCTATTGTTCTAGGACCAATCAGACTGCTGCATTCTGGATCCTATTGTTCTAGGACCAATCAGACTGCTGCATTTTGGATCCTATTCAACTCAGTACATAACACTTACAATATTGGTAGACCCTCAAAGCAGTGGGTGATACTTGGGGAACCTCTGAGATGTCATTCCCCACAAGGATACAGTATTGATAATATCGTTGAATGGGTGGGTTAAACTCCTTCTAGGAATGGGTCCTGTGCATGAGGCGTACAACATTTCTACTTTCCCACAATGCTACCATCTCTGAAGAGCACGGGAAATAAATTACTGCTTTTCTGAGAACAAGTGTTATTTCCCAACAGGGTTTCACGATCTGTGCTCAGCAGATTTTCTGCAATGCCTGAAAGGATTGTTTATTTATTTTGCTTTATTTCATTTTTTTGTAGCACTTAAGAGATTATAGGCGTGTGAGTGTTTCAGCTCCCCTTGACCCTATATGACTCCAATTCTGAAGCTTGTAGCGAGGTGATGTTCGGTCTCCACCCTGCCTGAGAAACAGATGCTATGAATAACTCACCCTGTATCCCTGCTCACCTCTTTCTTAGGCACAATGCAACATCGTGCAAGCTTTTTTCCCTTTCTTTTTTTCACGGCATCCTTCATGCAAACGGCATCTCTGTATCCTCTCTGGAGCAAAATAGCCCAGAAAGGTAGACAATATACATCGTCAATCCCTGAGAGTAGCGGTGGTGCAGGCCATTGCAAGGGGAATAAATTAAAGCAATCACTCATATGAAATCAACAAGAGAGAGGAAAAGAACTTTTTTTAAAGAGAGAGAGGCAGAGGCAGGAGAGAAGAACCATGAGATTTCAAGAGATGGGAAATCAGCGAGGCACAATATATACAATTCCCTCACCCCCTATTCCACAAAAGGTCTGTGCTAGCACACTGATAAGAGCACTATAAAGTCTAGTAAACTGCAGATATACATGATGGGATGTTATGCTCCATGGGAGCACAGGATGAGACATTTTGCAATGGACAGAAGCACAAACCGTTTCTTCTTCACAAGTCAAATGAACACCAGATACCTGGGAGGAACAAATGCACAAGTGGTTTCACATCCTTTTTTTAAGCTGCTCCCCCTGCCCCCATAAAACACCCCCACTGCCTAAAATAACCCCTGTGTGGTAGTATGAGTTAATGTCATGGCTGGCATATAAAGGTAAAGGTACCCCTGCCCGTACGGGCCAGTCTTGACAGACTCTGGGGTTGTGCGCCCATCTCACTTTAAGAGGCCGGGGGCCAGTGCTGTCCGGAGACACTTCCGGGTCACGTGGCCAGCATGACAAAGCTGCATCTGGCGAGCCAGCGCAGCACACGGAACGCCGTTTACCTTCCCGCTGGTAAGCGGTCCCTATTTATCTACTTGCACCCGGGGGTGCTTTCGAACTGCTAGGTTGGCAGGCGCTGGGACTGAACAACGGGAGCGCACCCCGCCGCGGGGATTCGAACCGCCGACCTTTCGATCGGCAAGCCCTAGGCGCTGAGGCTTTTACCCACAGCGCCACCCGCGTCCCGGCTGGCATATAATTAGGAGTAATAAAATGTATCTTGTTTTGTGAAAATGCTTATCTCCCAGGCACAAGAAACAGTGTCTTACTCTAGCAACTAGGTAAAGGGACCCCTGACCATTAGGTCCAGTTGTGACTGACTCTGGGGTTGCGGCGCTCATCTCGCTTTATTGGCCGAGGGAGCCGGCATGCAGCTTCTGGGTCATGTGGCCAGCATGACTAAGCCGCTTCTGGCGAACCAGAGCAGTACACGGAAACGCCGTTTACCTTCCCACTGAAGCGGTACCTATTTATGTACTTGCACTGTGACGTGCTTTTGAACTGCTAGGTTGGCAGGAGCAGGGACTGAGCAACGGGAGCTCACCCTGTCATGGGGATTCGAACCGCCGACCTTCTGATCGGCAAGTCCTAGGCTCTGTGGTTTAACCCACAGCGCCACCCGCGTCCCTACTCTACTCTACTCTACGCATCCCTACTCTAGCAACTAGGGCACTGCTAAACTGGGTACCCAGCTCCTCATTCAACCTGGGTGAGCATTAAGTGTACACGCTATTTACGTGTCACACTTAAAATAAACATTTGCCTCTAAGGATTCCTCAAAGGAGAGTGTTTGCATGTGCCCTGGTTGTATAAGAATAGAGAAAAACATTACATACACGCACAAGTTAGTCAATCTGGACCCCTATTTACTGTGATCCTGGATGCGGCAGCTGGGCTGGTGACTGGGAGTGGCCGCCGGGATCTTATTAAACGGGTCCTAAAAGACGTACATTGGCTCCCAGTACATTTTCAAGCACAATTCAAAGTATTGGTCTTGACCTTTAAAGCCCTAAATGGCCTCAGCCCTGTATACCTGAAGGAGCATCTCCATCCTCATTGTCCAGTCCAGACACCAAGGTCCAGCTCTGAGGGCGTTTTGGTGGTTCCCTCGTTGTGAGAAGTGAGGTTACAGGGAACCAGGCAGAGGGCCTTCTCGGTATTGGCGCCTGCCCTGTGGAACGCCCTCCCATCAGATGTCAAGGAAATAAACAATGGTTTGACTTTAAGAAGACCTCTGAAGGCAACCCTGTTCAGGGAAGTTTTTAATGGTTGATGTTCTGCTGTGTTTTCAGTACAGTGGCACCTCGGAAGTCGAATGGAATCCGTTCCGGTAGTCCGTTCGATTTCCAAAATGTCCAGAAACAAAGGCGTGGCTTCCAATTGGCTGCAGGAAGCTCCTGCAGCCAATCAGAAGCCATGGAAGCCATGTCGGACGTTCGGCTTCCAAAGAACGTTCACAAACCAGAACACTCACTTCAGGGTTTGCGGTGTTCAGGAGCAAAAACGTTCAAGTCGCAAGGCGTTCGTCAACCAAGGTACAACTGTATTTTGTTGCGAGTCACCCAGAGTGGCTAGGGCAACCCAATCAGATGGGTGGCATATAAATAATAAAATCATTATTAATAATAATCAGCACACTGTGGAGGAAAGAGCAGCTGGTTAGGGAAACGGTTTGTGATTTGCAGTGGGAAACCAGTGCAAGAGTACATGGCACCAGATTAGGGGCCCCTGCAGTTGCTTGGCCTTCAGAATAAAAGTGTTAGCGCTGCACACCCCTTTAAAAAATGTGATCAACATAATATGTTGATGTGGTCCTTGGCCGGATGTGTCAAAATCCAGCATAATAGATAGCTGCCAATTTCCCCTACACCTTCACTTGGCAATATGCAAGTAACCCATCAGTCTGCAGGAGACAACAGTGTCCGCAGCTGACAATGGATGGAGTCTAGTTCTCTTTTGTGAGAGGACCTTCCTGTATCTCGAACATGAAAACCAGAGGCAATTGTACTTCATCCAGCAGAGCTTTACTGCTGCGGCTGCTGTTGTTGTTGTTTAGTCGTTTAGTCGTGTCCGACTCTTTGTGACCCCACAGATCAGAGCACGCCAGGCACTCCTGTCTTTCACTGCCTCCCGCAGTTTAGTCAAACTCATGCTGGTAGCTTCGAGAACACTGTCCAACCATCTCGTCCTCTGTCGTCCCCTTCTCCTTGTGCCCTCCATCTTTCCCAACAACAGGGCCTTTTCCAGGGAGTCTTCTCTTCTCATGAGGTGGCCAAAGTATTGGAGTCTCAGCTTCAGGATCTGTCCTTCCAGTGAGCACTCAGGGCTGATTTCCTTCAGAATGGATAGTTTTGATCTTGCAGTCCATGGGACTCTCAAGAGTCTCCTCCAGCACCATAATTCAAAAGCATCAATTCTTTGGCGATCAGCCTTCTTTATGGTCCAGCTCTCACTTCCATACATCTAGGGGGGAGAAATACTGTTAAAAAACATAGGTGTGAAATATCACCAGTCGCGCCTGAGATTGTAATGGAGGCGGACCAGGGAAGATGGTGAGGCCCGATCCAAAACAGAGCCCTATTGCCCCGGAACAGCTCAAGGGAGTGAAAGCAAGGAGGCTCTTTCAAGATGTGATAGCTCAGGCACTGAAGTCGTGCCTGGGGAAACGACATCTGGAAAAGGCAACCAGCAGCTGCGCATTTATTGTGCAATAAAACAAACCTATGTAAAGGCTTTTGGTGGGGGGGAAAAACAATGTTAGTTTTATGTGGAGTAATACTTTTTCTTTCTTCTTTTTCTGATATGTGGGGGTGCAAATGGGCACCCCCTCGCAAGGAGGGGGCTGCCGGTCGTAAAATGCATTGTGAACCACCACTGCCCCAAACTGTTCTCCCACAACTCAGGCGTGGTCTTCGTCACTCTCTTGAGAATGCCATTTCTCCCACATCAACACAAAGCAGGGCTAAACTATGCCAGACCTGTCTGCATCAATAGGGTTTTTTTCCAAATGGATTTTTTCTTTGTTAGATTTTCAGACATCGTTGTTTAATTGCATTAAAACAACAACAACATAAGACTTACCATTCTTAGAATCACAGACTCATAGAATCGTAGAGTTGGAAGGACCTCGAATTTTATCTAGTCCAGTCTCCTGAATGCAGGAATCTCAGCTAAAGCATCCATGACAGATGGCCAGCCAATCTCTGCTTTGAAAGCTCCAAGGAAGGAGAGTCCACAACCTCCTGAGGGAGACTGTTCCATGGTCAAACAGCTCTTACTGTCAGAAAGTCTTTTCCTGATGTTTAGCTGGATTCTTCCTTCTTGTAACTTGAAGCCATTGGTTCGAGTCCTACCCTCCAGAGCAGGAGAAAACAAGCTTGTTCTCTCTTCCATGTGACAGCCCTTGAGATATTTGAAGATGTCTATCATATCTCCTCTCAGTCTCTTCTTTTCCAGGCTGGAGAAAATAAGCTTGTTCTCTCTTCCATGTGACAACCCTTGAGATATTTGAAGATGGCTATCATATCTCCTCTCAGTCTCCTCTTTTCCAGGCTAAACATACCCAGCTCCTTCAACCGTTCCTCATAAAGGCTTGGTTTCCAGACCTTTGATCATCTTGGTTGCCCTCCTCTGCACCTGTTCCAGCTTGTCAGCATCCTTCTTAAATTGTGGCTCCCAGAATTGGACACAGTACTGCAGGTGAGGTATGACCAAGGCAGAAGAGGAGAGTTTTGTGATCTAGATGAAACTTTTTTGGGGAAGATAAGAAGCTTCCTTAAACCACATCAGACGATTAGTCTATCTAGCTCAGTATGGGCCACACCAGGGGCTGGGACCTTGTCACCCTCTGTATGTTGTTGGAGGCCAACTCCCCATCATCATTGGTCAGGTCCAGCTGATGGGAGTTGGAACCCAACAACATATGGGGGGGGCAACAGGTTCTCCTTCCTTGGTTTACATCGGCTGGCAATGGCTTTCCAGGGTTTCAGAGAGGAGCCTTGTCAGGGATTGAACCTGGGATCATTTACATGGAACGCACGCAGTAAATCACATAGCTTCAGCCGTTTCCAAGAGTTTCCAACTTTTCTCTAGAAAATAATAATGATGATGATGATGATGATAATACCCCGCCCATCTGTCTGGGCCTCCCAATCTGGGCAGCTCCCAACAGAATATTAAAAACACGATAAAACATCAGACATTAAAAACTTCCCTAAACAGGGCTGCCTTCAGATGTCTTCTAAAAGTCAGATAGTTGTTTATTTCCTTGACATCTGATGGGAGGGCGTTCCACAGGGCAGGTGCCACTACCGAGAAGGCCCTCTGCCTGGTTCCCTATAACCTCACTTCTCACAGTGAGGGAACCGCCAGAAGGCCCTCAGAGCTGGACCTCAGTGTCCGGGCTGAACGATGGGGGTGGAGATGCTCCTTTAGGTAGTTTCCTTATACTGAATCAAACCAAAGACCCATCTACTTAGTATTGACTACCACAACTAGCAGTGGGTCTTTGGAGTTTCAGAGAGGAGTTTTTCCCAGCCCCTATTTGGGGCAGCGGTAGATGGAGCTGGGGCCCATCACAAGCAACCCACTGAGAGCTCCCAGATGGTTTCTGTTTATTTATTTCAACATTTCTATACCACACTCCCTGTCACCTCAACAGCCCTGAACAAGTCCCATTGAAAGTTGTTGTTTTTAATGGTTACTCCCTCCTTCCTTGTCACCCACAAAGTGAGAAAGAAAAGCATTTGTGCCACACAATACCCGTTTAACTGCTTCGTAAGGGTCTTTCCAGATGGTTCTCTCCTCCCACAGTAAATACACAGATGTTAACTTAGTTGCTGCAAGAGAGCCAGATTTCTTTCCTCAAGGTTTCTTTTATCCGTTCTGGAGAGAAGAGGCCACATTTCACCAGTACTCAAACTGCAGTACTTTGGGCAACGCTAGAAGGGACAAGACCACTTCCCATGATGGCCGTCCCATCCAGATACGGAGCAGGGCTATGAGAAGGTTATTACTCAGAGTGTAAAAGGAGAAGACAGGAGAGAGTACAGAAACTTCTATCCCTGTAGCTTGCCACATTTCCATCTAGGATCAGAACAGGAAACACAAAAGTGGCTGGGATTAGGGGAAGTAAGGAAGGAGAGGGATCCTGATTGCGGGATTCTCATAGGCTTCTTGTGGACCACCACTAGATGGGTTTTTCTTATCTTCTCTTTTTACTGCTCCTACACACTTAGTAAAAGTGTGTAAAAGGTAATGGTAAAGGACCCCTGGACAGTTAAGTCCAGTCAAAGGTGACTCTGGGGTTGTGGCGCTAATCTCACTTTCAGGCCAAGGGAGCCAGCATTTGTCCACAAACAGCTTTCCGGGACACCGGGACGGAAACCAGAGCACATGGAAATGCCGTTTACCTTCCCGCCAGAGTGGTCCCTATTTATTTACTTGCACAGAGTCACCTTTGACTGGACTTAACTGTCCAGGGGTCCTTTACCATTACCTTTTACTAAGTCTGTTGGCAGGAGCTGGGACAAAGCAACAGGAACACACTCCGTTGTGGGGATTCAAACTGCCGACCTTCTGATCAGCAAGCCCAAGAGGCTCAGTGGTTTAGACCACAGTGCCACCCGCATCCCTACACACTTAGTATGTGAACTGGGCAGACACGGGGGGAGGGAAGTATGTGTTCATCACTTCCACGTTTAGTTTGGTATTTCAGGGCTGGCAATGCATTTATCTGCTGCCATTTAGAGTACCATGTGGAATGCAATTGTTCAATTGTCATGGGCACCAACTGGTGGATGGCTGGGACATCCCTTTTGAAAAGTGACACATTCTCTGCCTTTATGCCTCTGTCATTTTGTGAGCTAGTTTTCGAGGTTTTAACACTCTGCCTCCCTGCCATTTGCTGAGCTGTAGGCAAGCAGGGACGTGGGTGGCGCTGTGGGTTAAACCACAGAGCCTAGGACTTGCCGATCAGAAGGTAGGCAGTTCGAATCCCCATGACAGGATGAGCTCCTGTTGCTCTGTCCCTGCTCCTGCCAACCTAGCAGTTCAAAAGCACGTCAAAGTGCAAGTAGATAAATAGGTACTGCTCCAGCGGGAAGGTAAACGCGTTTCCGTGCACTGCTCTGGTTCGCCAGAAGCGGCTTAGTCATGCTGGCCACATGACCCGGAAGCAGTACCCCAGCTCCCTTGGCCAATAAAGCGAGATGAGCGCCGCAACTCCAGAGTTGGTCATGACTGGACCTAATGGTCAGGGGTCCCTTTACCTTTACCTTGGCAAGCAGGAGCATCTTCCCAGGCTACTGTAACTTTGAACTCTCACCTTCTTCATAGGCCAGTAATGTTAGCCATGGGGCGGTCTTCCCGCCAAGGAGGGCAAATTTGAATGGGCCAACCGGATGTCCCACTTGGAGGGAGGTGCCTCGCTCTCTGGCTGGGCATTGGCTGTTGTCCTACCCGGCTCGGCAGCAAGACTAAAAAGGCCAGCAGCACCGTCAGCCTCAGACAAATGTCAGATTCTTCAAATCTATGGATTCTAAGATCCCTGTGAATTACATATTTAATTCTCAAAATTTTCAAAGCTTATCCAGCAATTATTACATTGGTCAGTCAATAAGTTTGAGTCTGCAAAGAGTACAGTGAGTATTTAGGGGGGGGGAGAGACCCTCTCTTTGCTTAATTATTCGTGACAGGATGGAATAAGTAAAACACATGTATTTCTTCCACTATTGAAGCAGCCATCATTTCCCAAGGATATGACGTCTGACTCATTTTATTCATTTGCATGTGGATCTGAGCCATGTGAAATCTTTCCCACCTGCTGCATGCGCAGGGCTGAATCTGAACCAGATGTGAAGCAATAACAAAGGGCGATGCACATTTGCACATGAGCAAAGTGCTTTTCGTTCGTCATCACGTAACCACAGCCAAGCACAAACATCTGGAATTGAAGGAAGGCTCTTCAGGACAGAGGTCGTGTCCCTGCTGCCCAGAACATTGTAGGAACTCGCTGTGTATATACACTAAATGTTGCTGATCAAAAATCTGAAGCGAGAAGAAGCTAGTTACAGTGGTACCTTGGGTTACATATGCTTCAGGTTACATACGCTTCAGGTTACAGACTCTGCTAACCCAGAAATAGTACCTCGGGTGAAGAACTTTGCTTCAGGATGAGAACAGAAATCGTGCTCCGGCAGCACGGCGGAGGCAGGAGGCCCCATTAGCTAAAGTGGTGCTTCAGTTTAAGAACAGTTTCAGGTTAAGAACAGACCTCTGGAACGAATTAAGTTCTTAACCGAGGTACCACAGTATATGTATTCTGCTTTAATGTAAATAAATACAGTGGTACCTTGCTTCTCAAACTTAATCCATTCCAGAAGTCCATTCCAAAACCAAAGTGTTCCAAAACCAAGGTGCATTTTCCTATAGAAAGCAATGCAAAATGGATTAATCCTTTCCAGACTTTTAAAAACAACCCCTAAAACAGCAATTGAACATGAATTTTACTATCTAACGAGACCATGGGTCCATAAAATGAAAGCAATAAACAACGTACCGCAGTCACACAATCAATCAGTAGCTGCACTGGGTTCCACACAGTCACAAAAACAAAACAAAAAGAGCCGCAAAAACAAAAACGCAAAATAAATAGCAAAAACAGACAGACCTCAGCGTAACACTCAAAATGGAAGTGTGACACTCAAAACGGAAACGTAACAAAGCACGTTGGGCTTCTGAAAGAGTTCACAAACCAGAACACTTACTTCTGGGTTTACAGTGTGTGGGTTCCAAGTTGTTTAAGTACCAAGGCGTTTGAGAACCAAGGTACCACTGTATATGTTTATAATGGCCCCATCTGCACTACAGATTTAAAGCAATATCATACCACTTTAAACAGACATGGCTTGCCCCAAGAAAACTCATTTGTTAAGGATACAGTCAATTCTTCCTCCTAGGGAACTCTGTGAGGGGAATAAGGGTCTCAGGCCCCTTAACAAATAACATTTCCCAGGATTCTCTGGGGGGAGCTATGACTATTTACAGTGATATGATACTGCCTTAAATTTATAGTGCAGATAGGGCCATCGTGTTCTATTATATTACTATCAGGTGGACATTACTTTAGCTAGATAGCCCAAATATTGCTCGCATCATTTTTTATTGCTCTCAAATTGCTAAATAATGTTCAGAATACTCTTATTAAAAAAATTAGTAGATCAGAACAATAATATCTGGGCAAGGAGAACCTGGGCAGTATTGTGTGAAATAACCCAGCAACATTCATAGCTCGGAAGGTGCAGAGAGCTCCAGGCTATCTCTTAAAACTGTGTCCATCAGTTCTCATTACACTAACAGGTTAGATTCTTGTAAGAGAGTCTTTGGAGCAGAGCAGAAGTTCTCTTGGAAATACAAATGGCAAGATTCTCTCACAAATACACATATTAATATATCAGATATCTCCACCTCAAGAGACTTTTCAAATTACGACGAGGAGGGACATGGAAAGAATTAGGCAGCGAATAAAAGGAGCTGGTTAATTTGCACAGGGAGTAAATTACCATACCATTAAAGCGTTGCATTCTGTATAACCCACGAGAATCGATCAGATCTGCCCAACGGTGAAGAATGAAGAAGAGAAGAAGAGTTTGGATTTGATATCCCGCCTTTCACTCCCCTTCAGGAGTCTCAAAGCGGCTAACAATCTCCTTTTCCCTTCCCACTCTGTAAGGTGAGTGGGGCTGAGAGACTTCACAGAAGTGTGACTGGCCCAAGGTCACCCAGCAGCTGCATGTGGAGGAGTGGAGACACGAACCTGGTTCCCCAGATTACGTGACTACCGCTCTTAACCACTACACCACACTACCACACACTGAGGCCAAATTAGTATCTTTTTTCAAAAACCATTTCACCTTACTGTTTTCTTCAGTATTGATATTGGCATTGAGAGGTGTGTGTGTGGATTACACAGAGCAAAAGACAGCAAATAGCTGTGAAATGGGTGAGGCAGGGAGCTTCCAATCTTGGGCCCTGAGAGTTAAAATGGCAGGCGGCTAAAACCTCAGCTCCTAATGCACTCATTCATGTCCTGTTCTCACTTACTGCTATGGAACAACCGCAACACCTTTGGAGTCATTTGGCGGTCGCTGGGCACCATACCCACCAACATTTCCCCCATGAAAATAGGGACATCATCATCATATTTTATTATTCACACCCCGTCCATCACACTGGTTTGCCCCAGCCATTCTGGGCAGCTTCCAGCATATATTGAGTATCTTGGGCTTGCCGATTGCAAGGTTGGCAGTTTGAATCCCCGCAACGGGGTGAGCTCCTGTTGCTCTGTTCCAGCTCCTGCCAACCTAGCATTTCGGAAGCATACCAGTGCGAGTAAATGAATAGGTACCATTGTGGCGGGAAGGTAAATGGTGTTTCCATGCATTCTGGCACTCATCACGGTCCTCCGTGTGCCAGAAACGGTTTAGTCATGCTGGCCACATGACCCTTAAGATGTCTGTGGACAAACACCAGCTCCCTCGGCCTGAAAATGGAGATGAGCGCCACACCCCAAAGTCGAATTCAACTGGACTTAACCATCCAGGGGTCCTTTACCTTTTTACCTTTTATAAAAAGATAAGAAAACATTAAACATTTTTTTAAAACTTCCCTATACACTGCTGTCTTCTGATGTCTTCTAAAGGTTGTATAGTTACTTATCTCCTTGGCTCAGGGGGAGTCACATAACTGCTTACCCTCCACCATGTGTCCAATGAAAATACAGACATCCTAAGGGAAAATGGGACATTCCTTTTTTTTAAAAAAAAATTATTTATGCTTTTCAGGTTTATACCACTAAATTTACAATCGTTTTAACATTTCAAAACTTGGCTTCCTTTCCCCTCTTTCTGCAGTTCCTTAAATTGATTTTTAATATCTTCTGCATATCCAAATTAACTTAATTTGTTCATTTATTCATCTACTTTAAATATATACTCTTATAAAACTGCAAGCTATTATGATAATCCTGCCAATGTTTTTATCTGTTTGCAATTTATCTGTAAATATTCAATAAACCATTTCCATTCTTTTATATAAAAAAGTTTCTTATCTTGATTTCTTATTTTTCCAGTAAGTTTCACCATTTCTGCATATTCCATAACTTTTTATATCCATTCTTCCCTTGCTAGGACTTCTGCTTCTTTCCATTTTGGGACAGGTAACATTCTTGCTGGGACGCGGGTGGCGCTGTGGGTAAAAGCCTCAGCGCCTAGGACTTGCCGATCGAAAGGTCGGCGGTTCAAATCCCCGCGGCGGGGTGCGCTCCCGTCGCTCGGTCCCAGTGCCTGCCAACCTAGCAGTTCGAAAGCACCCCCGGGTGCAAGTAGATAAATAGGGACCGCTTACTAGCGGGAAGGTAAACGGCTTTTCCGTGTGTGCTGTGCTGGCTCGCCAGATGCAGCTTGTCACGCTGGCCACGTGACCCGGAAGTGTCTGCGGACAGCGCTGGCTCCCGGCCTCTAGAGTGAGATGAGCGCACAACCCTAGGGTCTTTCAAGACTGGCCTGTACGGGCAGGGGTACCTTTAACATTCTTGCTGCTGTAGTAGTATACATGAATAAGTTTCTATACAGTTTAGGCAGTGCTTTTTTCTGGGGGTACGCACACTCGTAAACATTTTGTGAATCTTTGTACTATTGTCCATTTACCGGTATTACTTTTCCCGATTTGAACTATAAAATGGTGGTTTTCTTGAGTCAAAATGAGAGTACCCCTAAACAATTTTATTAGAAGGGGGGTGGGGAAGCACTGAGTTTAGGTAGTTCTGTCCCTTTAATTCCCAAAAGAAAAGCTTCTGGGTTGTTGATTTTTAAACAAACGTTATTTTAAACATCCTTTTCAATTCATTATATATCATTTCCCAGTAAGCTTTAACCTTACTACACCCTCCACCATTTCTCCAATGAAAATACGGGCGTCCTAAGGAAAAACGGGACATTCTGGGATCAAATCAGAAACCGGGACAACTTCTGTGAATCCAGGACTTTCTCTGGGAAATAGTGCCTGAAGTCAACAAATAGGTTAAGGTAAGTGTTGGGAAATGCAGGTTACTCATCATTGGGACTATAATGCTTTTCAACATCTACATGCAGCCGCTGGGAGAGATCATCAGGGGGTTTGGGCTGGGTGTTCCTCAGTATGCGGATGATACCCAGCTCTACCTCTCTTTCAAATCAGAACCAGTGAAGGCAGTGAAGGTCCTGTGTGAGTGTCTGGAGGCGGTTGGAGGATGGATGGCGGTTAACAGATTGAGGTTGAATCCTGACAAGACAGAAGTACTGTTTTGGGGGGACAGGAGGCGGGCAGGTGTGGAAGACTCCCTGGTCCTGAATGGGGTAACTGTGCCCTGAAGGACCAGATGCGCAGCCTGGGAGTCATTCTGGACTCACAGCTGTCCATGGAGGCACAGGTCAATTCTGTGTCCAGGGCAGCTGTTTATCAGCTCCATCTGGTACGCAGGCTGAGACCCTACCTACCCGCGGACTGTCTCGCAGGAGTGGTGCATGCTCTGGTCATCTCTCACTGGACTACTGCAATGCGCTCTATGTGGGGCTACCTTTTAAGGTGACCCGGAAACTACAATCCAGAATGCGGCAGCTAGACTGGTGCCTGGGAGCGGCCGCCGAGACCATTTAACACCAGTCTTGAAAGACCTACACTGGCTCCCAGTACGTTTCCAAGCACAATTCAAAGTGTTGGTGCTAACCTTTAAAGCCCTAAACGGCCTCGGTCCAGTATACCTGAAGGAGCGTCTCCGTCTCCATCTCCATCGTTCTGCCCGGACACTGAGGTCCAGTGCTGAGGGCCTTCTGGCGGTTCCCTCGCTGCGAGAAGCCAAGTTACAGGGAACAAGGCAGAGGGCCTTCTTGGTAGTGGCACCCGCCCTGTGGAACGCCCTCCCACCAGATGTCAAAGAGAAAAATAACTACCAAACTTTTAGAAGACATCTAAAGGCAGCCCTGTTTAGGGGAGTTTTTAATGTTTAATAGGTTATTGTATTTCAGTGTTTTGTTGGAAGTCACCCAGAGTGGCTGGGGGGACCCAGCCAGATGAGCGGGGTATAAATAATGAATTATTATTATTATTATTATTATTATTATTATTAGGTATTTATGCTGCCACTTCTTCCTTGCTCCTAACTGGCCAAGGCAACTGGGGAGTCTGATGGCACTATGTTACCATTCCCTCCAATCTCCTGTGCCAGGCTGGCTGACATGGGCCCTATCCCCTGGCAGCCTGCGGGATCTTGGAAAGTTAGACTAAAATAAGGAGACATCAGTCTGAGTGCTGGTTCTCTACTGATGATCTGGTGTCCCATGCTGCCTCAGAATTTCTCCCAGTGGCTTTATATATCTGTCGAACAATAGTAGCACAAGACAGGACTGCGTGGAACGCCGCATGACAGGCACAGAAAGAAAGAAAATCACCTGCTATAAATTGTTGGCCAGAATTGAGAAGAAACACATCTGAGTGGTGTTTGCATCGTAGGAGAGGTCAAAGTGTGGAGAATGTGCGTTGGGATAGAGGTTGAAGGAAGCCCGTCAATGACAGCAGACTGAAGCACGTGACCCTACCCGAGCGAAAACCTATTCAGCAAACAATAGTCATACGCACATTTGTCTTATATGCCTGAGAGTGATATACTTTCCAAATGAATAAGAGCCCTCCATGAATATTTACAACGCGCATTGTGTCCCGGCAATGATAAACAAGAAGGAATGCATTTGCGAGGCGAATTCATTTGCTGTTTCTCCGTCAGTGTCAAGGCAATGTATTCTAAGGGGTGTAGATCATGTTAGTGAATTGTTATGAAAGCCAGGCCTTTGTGTACTCCTTGTTTGGCTGCCAAAGATTAATTTGAAGCAGGGAGGGACCTGAAGTACCAAACCCCAGAAGTGCGCGCGAGGGAAGGCAGAACTATACATAAAGCCTTGCTTAATATCATCCGAGTGTCCTTTCACGAAGAATTCATCCATTTAGAAGGTAAAGGAAGTGTTTGGTAGACTTACTCCAAAGAGGAATTTAAGTGGTGTGCATTTTATCTGACAAACGAATAAATGGATTATCAATCTATTCTAAAAGAACATTTGTTCGGACTGGGGTGAAAACATTCTACAGCACTTCCCCCTGGAAGCTATCTCCTTCCCAGCATCTCTATTCATTGCAATGCCATTTTCTCTCTTTGTATTCGACGGCCTCCTTTCTTTCTTTGTTTCCCTCTCTTTCCATTTTATCTCTTTGGAACATTCCTTTGGGCTGCATCTTCAGCTTGATTCATGTCTTCATGCCATCCTCCCCAGTCCTAGGTGCAGTTTTCCTCTCTCAAACTCTACTCTTTGATGCCTAGGTTTCCCCCCTTGAAAGCCTGGGCATTCCTGTTAATTTAAATCTGTATCAAGGCATAGCCTACTAAACCAGCGACTCTCCTTTCGTCGCTCCTCTGCCTTTGGGAGAGATTTTGTTGATGCCTCTAGTAAAATGTCAATGTGTGCTCAACACACATGCTGAATCTTCAGGATTCAACCCTCAAGTCTAGGAAGCTGCCATCTCTTGGGTCAGAGTATTGGTCCAGTCTTGCTCAGTGCGGCCAACATTAACTGGCAATGGCTCTCTGGGGTTTTGGAGAGAAAGCTTCCCCTAACCCTACCTGGAAAGGTCAGAGGTTAATCCTGGAAAGTTCTGTGTGCAAAAGATGTGTTCTACAACTGAATTGTTGAAACTCTAGAGCAGGAATGTGTACCTGTGGTCCTCTAGATACCATAACCTCCATACCCTCCAACATTTCTCCGATGAAAATAGGGACATCCTGTTGTTGTTGTTGTTGTTGTTGTTACCCTGCCCATCTGACTGTCAGGCTTTGAGGAATCGGATCCCTCCCCCAGTGGCAGCAATTAAGCAGATCAAACGAAAGGCGCGTTCTTACCAGATAAGTTCTTTAATAATCACGGCGAGAGACAAAGCAAGGCATAGCAAGCTAAAAAAATGGCGTTGCTCCCAGTAAAGGTTCACCCTCTCCATCCCCATTAATCTACATCACTCCTACGTTGGGTAATCTGAGTGTGATGGCCTGGGAATCTGATTCAGAGGCTGAACCGGAGGAATCCCAGCCTGCACAGGAGTCCCCGCCTCCAGGGCTGGCTGAACTGGGGCAGGGCCTTGATTCTGAATAATAATAATAAATAATAATAATAATAAATTTTATTTATATCCCGCCCTCCCCAGCCGAAGCTGGGCTCAGGGCGGCTAACAACAATCAAAATACATTCATTATAAAATTAATTAAATCAAATTAAAATCAAATTAATGGCAACCATCAAGCAAAATTCTGTGCAGAATGCCGATTGCCAGAGGAGGGGGTCAGGCTGCGCCCTGACCAAAGGCCTGGTGGAACAGCTCTGTCTTGCAGGCCCTGCGGAAGGATGTCAGGTCCTGCAGGGCCCTAGTCTCTTGTGACAGAGCGTTCCACCAGATTGGAGCCGCGGCCGAGAAGGCCCTGGCTCTAGTTGAGGCCAGCCTAACCTCTCTATGGCCTGGGATCTTCAAGATGTTTTTATTTGCAGACCGTAAATTTCTCTGTGGGACATACCAGGAGAGGCGGTCCCGTAGGTACGAGGGTCCTAGGCCGTATAGGGCTTTAAAGGTTAAAACCAGCACCTTAAACCTGATCCTGTACTCCACCGGGAGCCAGTGCAGCTGGTATAGCACCATTTCCCATTAAGAGCTTTACCACACATTTTCCCGAAACGTATTTTTTGATGTGTCTATATCCAGCCGACGAGGTAAACAGTTGAACCTCCCATGGGAGGAGTTTCTGTATCTCTGGGTACAGCACAGAAAAGGCTGCTCCTCCCTGATGGGAAGGACGCGGGTGGTGCTGTGGGTTAAACCACAGAGCCTAGCACTTGCTGATCAGAAGGTCGGCGGTTCGAATCCCTGCGATGGGGTGAGCTCCCGTTGCTCGGTCCCTGCTCCTGCCAACCTAGCAGTTCGAAAGCACGTCAAAGTGCAAGTAGATAAATAGGTACACCTCCAGTGGGAAGGTAAACGGCGTTTCTGTGCGCTGCTCTGGTTTGCCAGAAGTGGCTTAGTCATGCTGGCCACATGACCCAGAAGCTGTACGCCGGCTCCCTCGGCCAATAAAGCGAGATGAGCGCCGCAACCCCAGAGTCAGTCATGACAGGACCTAATGGTCAGGGATCCCTTTACCTTTACCTTTACCTGATGGGAAACAGATACAGATATAGATATATAATTAATAATAATGTTTTGGGGGTCCAGAACAAGGCTGCCCCACATAGAACACATTACAATAATCTAACATAGAAATTGTCAAGTTTTGAAAAACACTAGCTAGCCTCTAATAGCGCACTTGTTTATTCCATAATACGCATGCAAATGTGCATGAAGTGCTCTGTCCCTCCTTTTAAACCACAGCCTGAGCATTTTCGAAAGCCACTTAAGTAACACAAACAACAGCCTATGAATATCCGAGGACAGGAAACAATTACTCTACAATAGTCCATATGTATTATTCAACCTCCTTAAGCAGCACGGGCAACAAAAGAACAAACGCTTCCTAATAAAATTAATTTCAATCGAAGCACCAAAGAGTCGTGAGAACACTTCCCTTTATCCTAAAAGACAGGGACACAATTGGCTTCCTGATCTCCTTCAATCCAAAGATGTGAGCCTTACTTTCATTGTTGCTGTTTGTGTTGTTGTTGTTCTGTTGCATCACACCTGTTGTTTATATGAAGGTGAATTTTCGGATGCAATTATAGAAACCACCAGAACAACCATGAACTAGCCCACCCTGCAGACCCCTCTTTCCTTATGTCAGCGTTCCTCAGCAAAGGGCTACAGTGGTACCTCGGGTTACATACGCTTCAGGTTACAGACTCCGCTAACCCAGAAATATTACCTCGGGTTAAGAACTTTGCTTCAGGATGAGAACAGAGATTGTGCTCTGGCGGCGCAGCAGCAGCAGGAGGCCCCATTAGCTAAAGTGGTGCTTCAGGTTAAGAACAGCTTCAGGTTAAGAACAGACCTCTGGAACAAATTAAGTACTTAACCTGAGGTACCACTGTATTTTCAAGTCGTACACTTGGTCAGAGAGGGAGCCTAACTATGAGTTTGAGGAGTTGGGCTTCATGCATACAGCTCTATGGGTGGATCTACACATAAGGGGGGAAACACTGTAAATAAGTCATAGATTAAATCATTATGGAAAAAAACGCTATGAAAAATTGCACAGAAATTACTTTTACTCTCTAGCGCCATCTGGTGTTGCATGTTTATAACGCAGTTAAAATGCAGTTTCTTTACTAATGTAGCTGAGTCCCAAGCTGACCTGGAGTCAGTATAGCACATTATTTCTTCCACTTTAACCTGACCAAACCTTCCTAACAAGGACTTCCATCCTATAAAGCTTTTGACCTGGTTTACTTGGGGGAGCACCTCCGCAGTGTGGGGAAATGTTGTGAATACGCTGTCTGATTTTTCCTTACGAAAAAACATTTTGGTGATCTCAGTTGTTCCAGGTCTTCCACTCTTTCTGTGTTGCAGGCCTGTTTAGAAGTGGCTGTTTGGTGACAGGTTTCAAAATGAGGGAAGAGAATCACTTTGAATACAGTGGTACCTTGGCTCTCAGACGGCTTAGTTGACCAACAAATTGGCTCCCAAACGCTGAAAACCCGGAAGTGAGTGTTCTGGTTTTTGAACGTTTTTCAGAAGCTGAACGTCTGATGCAGCTTCCACTTGAGCCACGCCTTGGTTTTTGAACGGTTTTGGGAGTCGAACGGACTCCCAGAACGGATTAAGTTCGAGAACCAAGGTTCCACTGTATTTATAAATAGGGACTGAGTCAGGGAAATTCATTTTGATTGGCTGGAGGTTCCAGCCCATGAAGAAAGCAGAAATTAACTCTCAGTGGGGAGCTAACCATCTGAGTTGGGGATTATTTTTTTCCATGATGGGGAGTAAAACATGGAAAGGGTGGAGCAGGGTAATATCTCACAAAAACGTGAAGAGAAGGGTGTCTTAACATTTTGACTCAACTAGGGCCAGGGCTTTTTCATTCGGTAGAGCACAAGAGTCTTAATCTTGTGGGTTCAAGCCCCATGCTGGACAAAAGATTCTTGCACTGCAGATATGATCCAGATACATAGCTGTCAACTTACAGATTTGAAAATAAGGGACCAGCAGCCAAAATAAGGGATTTTCAGAGCACAGGTATGTTCAACTTCTGAGCCCCTCCGAGCCAAAGGAAGAAAACCCAGCCAGCAGCCAAACGAAGCCTCAAGCGGTGGTTCCCACAGCGCAGCAACCCGGCAAAGGGGATGCAGCAAGGAAAACCATCGTCACCTCTCCGCTGGGAAGCGCTGAGCAAAGGTGAGTCCCCAGGCAACACGGCCGATTTGATCGGCACAAGGCATGCAAGCTCCACCCCCCAGTCATTCTTAGACTCCTTATTGGGTGAGCAACGCAGCCAAGCAACACAGTTGGAACCTCCCTCCTCCCTGGCCGGCAGGGAGGGAGGGAGAGGAGCTGCTTCCTTTGAAACCCGGGAAATTTAAGGGACATCATCAATAAGGGACAGCAGCAGGACACAGCGCTGGGATAAGAGACTTTCCCGCCAAATAAGGGACTGTTGACAGCTATGTCCAGATATGTGTTTTTTGGTCCTCTAATTTAATGATACATTTCCTATTTTTTGACAATGTGTTATGTGGCCACCACAACTTAACAAATATTGAGCTCCAAAATGCTAATAGTTGAAAATAATGAAACATATCGTGTTCTAGCCAAATGACTTTTTTTTTTTGCTTGTTTGTCCAGGCTACACTTACAAGGTTTTACTTCTCTAAAGACCTTGATACACAGTCTCAAACAGAACTCAAGAGCAGTGTGAAAAATCATTCTCTCTCCCCCTCCCCTCAAAAAAATCCATTCTGCTTCGTTCTGATTTACTGAAATTTCCGTTTCATCTTGTAAAAAGTAAAGTTTTGTTTACAAAGTTTCTTCTTCAAAGGGAGAGAATTCTAAATGCCTTCAAAGAGATTGTCACAGCAATCTTTTGGCATCTGCCGCTAGAACAGGGGCGAATAGCAACAAGCTCGTATCAATATCCTCATTCTATTACAATCTTGGAACACCTCCAGGAACTAATCTTCCATATTTTGTGATTTCTGTTCTGCTGGCTTGTCAAATACTCTTTATCACACAGCACACACTTTGACTTCACAAACAGGACAAGTTCTTATGCCACCACCACTCAGTTGCAGGGCGGGTGCTGCCAAAGCGCAACTGCCATGCGGCAAAGACCTTATTCCTGCAACACCGCTTATTATACACAAGTAGTTATTGCTGTAATCTCCCATTTGAAACAAGCGTGTTGTCCTTATTGTGGCTTCCCTGCTAGCTATGATCCTATATATCCCACTTTTCCAAATTAGCCCTCAAAGTTAACAACAGCAGCACATAAAAGACCATCACAGCAGCTAGAGGAGAAAGAAGACTTGTGATCTCCAATATAGGCATCCTTAGCAGTGCTAGATTCAGGGCATGTTGCATTGTTGGTCCCAGCACTGTTGTTCAGTAGTAGAACATCTGCTTTGCATTCAGAAGGTCCCAGGTTCAATCTTGTCTATGCTCTGGTAACCTCACGGTTAGATTACTGCAATGCGTTATACGTAGGGCTGTCTCTGAAGATGGTTCGGAAACTTCAGCTAGTGCAGAATTCAGCAGCCGGGTTGCTCACCGAAGCAAGACGGTTTGAGCATATTGCACCAATCCCCATCCAACTGCACCGGCTACCAATTAGTTTCCAGGCCCAATTCAAAGTGCTGGTTTTGACCTATAAAGCCTTAAATGGCTCAGGACCGCAATACCTCAAGGACCGCCTCTTTCCATATGAACCTACCAGGACCCTGAGATCATCTTCTGAGGCCCTCCTTCACGTGCCTCCTCCTCCTCAAGAGGTCCAGAGGCTGGCAACATGAGAACGGGGCCTTCTCTGCAGTGGCTCCCCATCTGTGGAATGCTCTCCCCAGGGAAGTTCACCTGGTGCCTTCATTATACACCTTTAGGCACCAGGCAAAAACGTGCCTTTTTAAACAGGCTTTTGGTTGATCTGATTTACATCCTATGCCCTTTTAAAATGTGTTCGGGGTGTGTGTGTGCGCTATTGGGCTGTTGTTTAATTTTTAACCGGAGCCGCGTTCGCATCCAGAGCAGAACGCAACCCGAATCATTTTGAGCGTCTGCGCATGTGCGAGCAGCGAAACCCGGAAGTAACGTGTTCCATTACTTCCGGGTCGCTGTGGAACGCAACCCGAAAACGCTCAACCTGAAGCAACTTCATCCCGAGGTATGACTGTAACAACAACAACCACCACCACCACCTATAGCACCTCCAGACAGAACTGTCTGCCAGTCAGAGTAGACAATACTAAGCAAGATCACCACTGGTCTCAACAGGCGTGCCAACTCTATGGGGCTGAGGCTTCTACAGCCCCTCCCCAAATGTCAGCTGGGGCGGGGCTCAGCCCCCCAAACTTGAGGTGACAGAGGAGGCTTGGCAGGATGGCACCCCGATGTGGCACGGCATTTTCAGATGCTGCACGGCCGGGTGGGTTCTTAATCCAAGGCAAAGTTCACAAACCAAAACACCTACTTCCGGGTTTGCAACGTTCTTAATCCAAGTTGTTCATAAACCAAGCTGTTCTTAAACCAAGGTACCACTGTACTACTAATAATAGTAATAATAATAATAATATTTATTCCCCAACCACTCTGGGCGGCTTCCAACATATACAAAACATAGTAAAACGTCAAACATTTAAAAACCTCCCAATACAGGGCTGCCTTCAGGTGTCTTCTAAAAGTTGTGTAGTTCTTTATCTCGTTGACATCTGAGTAGAGAAGGTCGTAGGATATTTGTGGTGAGAACATGGCCCCAGGATCTACCACCTTGTTTGAACACACGTGTTTCTAGAGTCCAGCCACCAGCTGAGCCAAGCAGTGACAGACCAAACAAGTTAAAATCATTTCCAAGTTTTTTGTTTTAAATCTACCACTACCACTCAAAAAGGAATGAGCACCATATACTACTACTACTACTACTACTACTACTACTACTAATAATAATAATAATAATAACAATTTATTGTTTATACCCCGCCGATCTGGCTGGGTCTCCCAAGCCACTCTGGGTGGCTTCCAACAGAATATTTAAAATACACTAAAACATCAAACATTAAAAACTTCCCTAAACAGGGCTGCCTTCAGATGTTTTCTAAAAGTCAAGTACAGTGGTACCTCTGGTTGCAAACGGGATCCGTTCCAGAGGCCCGTTTGCAACCTGAAAAGAACGTAACCCGCATCTGTGCGTGTGTGGGTCACGATTCTCTGCTTCTGTGCATGCATGTGGCATCATTTTGCACGTCTGCGCATGCACGGGTGGCGAAACCCAGAAGTAACCCTTTCTGGTACTTCCGGGTTGCCGCGGGATGCAACCTGAAAACGCGCAACCTGAAGCAAACATAACATGTAGTTGTTTATTTCCTTGACATCTGATGGGAGGGCATTCCACAGGGCAGGCGCCACTACCGAGAAGGCCCTCTGCCTGGTTCCCTGTAACCTCACTTCTCACAGGCAGGGAACCGCCAGAAGGCCCTCAGCGCTGGACCTCAGTGTCCGGGCTGAACGATGGGGGTGGAGACACTCCTTCAGGTATACTGGGCCGAGGGCTTTAAAGGCCACCACCAACACTTTGAACTGTGCTCAGGAGCCAATGTAGGTCTCTCAGGACTGGTGTCATGTGATCTCGACGGCCACCATATACAAAGAGATCAGTTTTACACATAATGATCTTTTAGCCTGCTAGTGCAGATCACCACTAAATTGAGGCTGAATAGCTCAGTCGGTCGAGTGTGAGACTCTTCATCTCTGGGTTGTGGGTTCAAGCCCCATGTTGGGTGAAGGATTCCTGCATTGCAGGGGGTTGGACTAGATAATCTTTGTGGTCCCTTCCAAATCTACGTGGGCTTCACGGAGCATACACACCCTTTACCTAAGCAGTTCAGCTCCCTTGCAGCATTATCCCTGCACAAGGCCTTCAGCAAGTGATGTTTCAGAAGTTGTTGCGTTACAGCTCCCATCAATTTTGGACATCGGTCTTGATGGCTGGAGCTGATGATGATGGGAACAAGACTCCGACAACCTCTGCAAGGCCCCAGGCTTCTCATCGCTGTCATGGACTGATGAAAGTACCAGCCAGATAGAAAACACGGTCGGTTTTCAGGCTGTGCGAATCAACGCCTCAGCCCTTATTTATCTCCTCACCAGACTGGAAAAATAGTTTTCTATCTCAGCTTTGCCTTCACTTCTTTCCCAGTAACACAATCAGCTCTGTGCAATAGATAATTCTGCAGGAACGCGAGTGGGATTTGGCCCTCTTGCCTCCAGGTTACGATGAGTAGTGTTGTATTAAACATTTTAACAACTAGGGACGATAAAGTTTGAAATTGATGGCAATGTATGGTGAAGTATCTTAAATAATATAAAATGCCCCTTTGGCTGAAAGGAGCCTGCAGTTGATAAGTTGTTAAATTACTGCCTATGGCCGACTGACTGTCTTTGGAATGTACGGGATGATAAGGGGCAGAAATGATTATTACTACATGGAGTGGAACCATTTCCAGAGAAGCTGATTTTATAAATGAGGAGTTATTCATCATGATTTAAAAGATTGCATTTGTACTTCTGCACATCTGGCAAGCCCATTTTGAAAAGCATTATGCCCTGATTTTAAAGGCTGGATAATTGCTGAAAATGATGAATCTGTCTACTCCTATGGAGAAAATGGGGTATAATTTTATTTTATTTTTTCAAATCTGCGCTAGGTCTGAAGTATCTATGCTACCTTTTCCACTGATCACCTTATCAAAGGCCTCTCATGTATTCTGATATCCAAACACAGCACATGGATACTTCCTATTCATTTCACTGGAAAGAATAGGAAAATTCATAGGGGGTTTTCTCCTTCTTATATGTGGATGAAAGAGGAGAGTGCAAAATACGGTCTGAAGCTCAACATCAAAAAAACGAAGATCATGGCCACTGGTCCCATCCCCTCCTGGCACATAGAAGGGGAAGAAATGGAGGCAGTGAGAGATTCTACTTTCTTGGGCTCCATGATTACTGCAGATGGTGACAGTAGTCACAAAATTAAAAGACGCCTGCTTCTTGGGAGAAAAGCAATGACAAACCTAGACAGCATCTTAAAAAGCAGAGACATCACCTTGCCAACAAAGGTCCGTATAGTTAGAGCTATGGTTTTCCCAGTAGTGATGTATGGAAGTGAGAGCTGGACCATAAAGAAGGCTGATCGCCGAATAGTTAATGCTTTTGAATTATGGTGCTGGAGGAGACTCTTGAGAGTCCCATGGACAGCAAAAAGTTCAAACCTATCCATTCTGAAGGAAATCAGCCCTGAGTGCTCACTGGAAGGACAGATCCTGAAGCTGAGGCTCCAATACTTTGGCCACCTCATGAGAAGAGAAGACTCCCTGGAAAAGACCTTGATGTTGGGAAAGATGGCGGGCACAAGAAGAAGGGGATGACAGAGGACGAGATGGTTGGACAGTGTTCTCGAAGCTACCAGCATGAGTTTGACCAAACTGCGGGAGGCAGTGGAAGACAGGAGTGCCTGGCGTGCTCTGGTCCATGGGGTCACGAAGAGTCGGACACGACTAAACAACTAAACAACAACATATGTGGATAGGGAAAGCCTGGCAGCAGCAGCAGAATAACTCTGTGTGCATGTTACAGCCCCTCCACACATAAGGGACTGCTGGACAGAGGAAATGTGTTATTCGTGTTGAACAAAAACTGATAGCTGTTGGCTTACAATTCCCCAAAAGAAGTGTCTACCCTAATTCATTGAACTCTGTTCCTTCTGCCTCTTTGTCTAACAGTTTTATTGTTTAGTGACCCAAGGCTATGCGATTGATCCCCCATCTTTCATCAGATGAGTTAATCCATATGCACTTGCCGTATTTTAAGTATCTGGAGCTGTGAAAAGAGATGGGCTATTATGCATTGATTGTTGGCGATGGTCGGGGCTTTTTTCCAGCCGGAATTCGCCATCTCAGGTGGGCGCCATTGCCATTCTAAGAGAACGAGGGAGGTGTTCTGACGTGCGGGGTGGAAAAACTTAAACACGATGCAGGATTCCCCCAAAACAGACCAGAGGCAATTGTACTTCATCCAGCAGAACTTTGCTGCTACTTAAGGCAAATGAGCATAAAGGTCACAAATCAAATACATCCAGGATTGGCACTGTCCATAAAAAATAGTTGCAGCAGATTTAACTTAAACTCACAAAAACTAAACCTTAACGCTCTAGCATACAGAACACCACACCAGAACAAAGAGATAGAAAGAGAAAGTGTGAACCCCAGGCTCCTTCTGGCCTGACTATTATGGTCAGCGTGACTTTGACAGAAGAGACAACAGAACCAGTTGAAACTATCCGTACTCAGCTTCTCGGAAGGTATAACCCAAACATCATGTCCTTCTGCTTGTTTCTTTCACACAGAAAGAAACCTTCCAGAGCCCTCTTGAATTAAGTAGAATAGGAAAGATCTCTACATATCAGATCAATACTCTCTGTACTAAGAAATGCAGACTGACAAGTTCATGGTGAGTTCCGACACCTCTTCTTCTAGAACAGTAGCACTGGCGATAGTTCTTTTATTATTATTATTATTATTATTATTATTATTATTATTATTATTATTACAAAAAGAAAAATTACAAATATCAAATTCAACATCCATATTCATTTTCTAACATAAACCTATTACATAATTAACTACATTAAAATATACCTAATTACTCTAAACTTCTTTGCTGTATACAAATACAACACAGTTAGAAATTCTATATTAAAGCTTTTATATTATAAATAATATTTCAAATTCCCCTCTACCCCCCGTTCCCCTTCACCCATGTGTCATCTCATTGATTTATTTTTACTTCTTCTGTCTTGTTTTGTTGTTATAATTTAATCATTGTTCAGCTGATTCTTTCATTATTTCCTTGCTTACCCCTGCACATTTTACACGTTATCTATTAACATTCCAGTTCCGGAACCATATTTTTTCATGTATTCCTTCACTACCTCCCACTCTTTAATTATTCTCTGATTTGAATGGCCTCTAATAGTCGCACTGCCGATGGTTCTTTGGCCTCACTTGCATGTGCTACGGAATGGCAGCCTCGGAAAAGCTCTTCCTCTATAACACTGTTATGTGATCCTTCAGCACCCAAAGACCCAGTGAGCCCCATAATGCTCATTTGGCATGAATAAGCTTTTGAATTATGGCGCTGGAGGAGACTCTTGAGAGTCCCATGGACTGCAAGAAGAACGAGCCTATCCATTCTGAAGGAAATCAGCCCTGAGTGCTCACTGGAAGGACAGATCCTGAAGCTGAGGCTCCAGTACTTTGGCCACCTCATGAGAAGAGAAGACTCCCTGGAAAAGAGGAGTCCCTGATGTTGGGAAAGATGGAGGGCACAAGGAGAAGGGGACAACAGAGGACGAGATGGTTGGATAGTGTTCTCAAAGCTACCAGCATGAGTTTGACTAAACTGCGGGAGGCAGTGGAAGACAGGAGTGCCTGGCGTGCTCTGGTCCATGGGGTCACGAAGAGTCGGACACAACTAAACGACTAAACAACAACAACAGCCTCCTCTGGGCACCATCTCAAGCACAGTTGATCTAAGCCACATGTTCACTCCACGCAGATTTCTGTCAAATTGGCCTTTACTCGTTGGGAGAACCACAGGAGCGCCACACCCAGAACTAGAGCCCTTTCGGGGTGGTGAGATAAAACAGAATTAGCATGCGCAACGCCCCAAAGATTGACCAGCCTTAAGTCAGTTACTTATCCTTAGCAATACTTCAAGCCTGTTTTAGAGAATCAAAGAAATCACCAAGTTTAAGGTAAGAGGATGTGGAACAAATATTTTTCAAAGAAATGAAGATGCAACTGCGGGAGGTACATTTCCTGGCACACTAACCTAGCAGCGGTGAATAATCTGCAGCCCCAGAACCACTTGGCAACCTATTTCAGAAGCTTGCTGCAAGGGGTCGCTTCAGAAGAGTGATCTGTCCAGACCCTCCTAGGGCCCCTGTTTTTCGGGTACAGCCCTGGATTTACAGAAGCCATCCCAGTTTCTGATTTGACCCTGGAATGTCCCGCTTTTCCTTAAGACATCCCTGATTTAATTGGAGAAATGTTGGAGGGTATGGAGTTAGGTGACCCGGAGATTACATTTAGAAGACATCTGAAGGCAGCCCTGGATAGGGAAGTTTTTTGTTTATGTTTTATTATGTTTTTATATATGTTGGAAGCTGCCCCGAGTGGCTGGAGCAAACCAGTCAGATGGGCGGGATATAAATAATGGTTGTTGTTGTTGTTAAAATAGGATGTCCCTATTTTCACTGAGGGACGCGGGTGGCGCTGTGGGTAAAACCTCAGCGCCTAGGACTTGCCAATCACATGGTCGGCGGTTCGAATCCCTGCTGCGGGGTGCGCTCCCGTTGCTCGGTCCCAGCGCCTGCCAACCTAGCAATTCAAAAGCACCCCCGGGTGCAAGTAGATAAATAGCTTACTAGCGGGAAGGTAAACGGCGTTCCGTGTGCTGCGCTGGCTCGCCAGATGCAGCTTGTCACACTGGCCACGTGACCCGGAAGTGTCTGCGGACAGCGCTGGCTCCCGGCCTCTAGAGTGAGATGAGCGCACAACCCTAGAGTCTGTCAAGACTGGCCTGTATGGGCAGCGGTACCTTTACCTTTACTATTTTCACTGAAGAAATGTTGGAGGGTATGTCTGTCCCTTCTCTGAGAGTCAGAAAGAAAAGGGATTGGTCCCTGCCACATTTGTCTCTGCCAACCTTGACTAAGCTCAGTCCCAGCTGCAGTCTGCATGCAGCCCCCAGCTAATAACTTCTGAGGAAATGGTCCCTCAGCAACATCCCAGAGGTCCTGACTTAGTTCTGTGGGAAAGGAAATTTCCATTGCCAGACTAACTGTAAGTTTGCCTTTCGGCTTTTGGCAAGGGAAGCATGATCCAGGCCCATCCGTCAGGTGTGGTTTTGAAAAAATGGCTGAACTTTGATCTTTTCATATGCACACAGCGAGTTTGTCTGGAAATAATTCCTGGTCCTATTAGTGTGTCTGGCGAGGAGGCCGGAGGGATCTGAGACATACAGGTGCTACAGTAACATATAGGAGATGAGCGCCCTTGCCGTTCCTCGCATCACATTGTTCCTGGGTAGCAGATGGATGGGCGTTGCTGGTATGGGAAATAAAAATATGATTAAGGCCAGTGCTTCCCTCCCCCCCCAAAAAATGTTTATGGGTACTCTCATTTTGACTGAAGAAAAGCCATCATTTTATAGTTTAAATTGGGAAAAATAAATACAGTGGTACCTCAGGTTAAATACGCTTCAGGTTACATACACTTCAGATTACAGACTCCGCTAACCCAGAAATAGTGCTTCAGGTTAAGAACTTTGCTTCAGGATGAGAACAGAAATCGTGCTCCTGCGGTGCGGTAGCAGCAGGAGGCCCCATTAGCTAAAGTGGTGCTTCAAGTTAAGAACAGTTTCAGGTTAAGAACGGACCTCCGGAACGAATTAAGTACTTAACCCGAGGTACCACTGTACAGTAAATGGGCAAAAGTACAGTGGTACCTCGGGTTACATACGCTTCAGGTTACAGACTCCGCTAACCCAGAAATAGTACCTCGTATTCAGAACTTTGCTTCAGGATGAGAACAGAAATTGTGCTCTGGCGGCGCGGCGGCATCAGGAGGCCCCATTAGCTAAAGTGGTGCTTCAGGTTAAGAACAGTTTCAGGTTAAGAACAGACCTCAAGAACGAATTAAGTTCTTAACCCGAGGTACCCCTGCACAAAGATTCACAAAATGTTTAGTGGTATGAGTACCCCTGCGCACCTCCAGAAAAAAAGCTCTGATTAAGACAACCTCAGGTAATCTGACCTCCCAAACACGACCAGGGCCGTAGCTAGGGGGTGGCAAGGTGGGCCCCCACTAGGGGCGCAGGCGAGGGGGGCGCAAAATTGGTTGCCAAGACCCTCTGCTGGGCGTCCTGTCCGGTCAGCGCTCCCTGCTGGGCGAGCTGGGTGGCAGCTGCTCCTGGCTGCCCCCCTCGTTCCTTGGCCCTCCTGGCAGCCTGGCAGGGGAGCCTGCACGTGCCCCAGCGCCCCATCCTGTTTGGCCTGGAAGGTCCACTAGTCTTGGTCCCTGACGCTGCCCAGCCCACCTCACTGTCTCTCCGGGCGCCGGGGAGAGTCGTCAACTTCATAGCCTGCCTAATCCAGAGCGACTTCTCTCTCTCTCTCCCTCTCCCTCCCTCTCTCTCTCTCTCTCTCTTCTCACACACCCTCCTTCAAGGGTGTCAACCTGAATAAAATATATGGAGGGGCAGGTAAGCACACTCAGAGTGCTACTTTATAGGTAACAAAGTTGTTGGTGTCGCTCAGCAGCCATTTCACCCTTTCTACCCTATTCAGATGTATTCCATTCTTAATCAGGGGTTTTATAAATCGATCTCTTGGGTCTATATAGAACGGGCACTGCAATAAATAATGGCACAGGTCCTCGATGCAGGGTTGTCCACACAGACAGAGTCTCTCTTCGTAATGTGCTTTGCCGTACTGTCCATCCAACACCGCCGAGGGCATCAATTGGAATCGTTGTTCTGTAAAAGCAATTCTTAGTACAGCAAGTGGGAGCTATGTCAGGTATCTGGCTTGAGCGTGGCGGAGGTAGCTGCTCCAGCGCCTGGAACGGCACACATGCTGTGCACCCGGGGGCAGGGCTAGGCGCCTGCAGGGACAGCACCCATGGCAAGCATCCCAGGGGGATGCCACGGTGATGTCACCCCCCCCCCCCAGGGATGACACCCGGGGCGGACCGTACCCACCGCACCCCCTTCCTCTGCCAGTGAGCGCACGCACACTATTTGAATGGCAATGCCCATTAACTGGGGGGCGGGGCGGGGGGGAAGGTGTAGAATTCCTGATCCGTGATTGCAGTCATGGGATTTTTGTCTTTCACATGATGGTACAGTGGTACCTCAGGATGCAAACAGGATCTGTTCCGGAGCCCCATTCGCATCCTGAAGCGAACACAACCTGTGTCCGTACGTCTGCACATGCGCAAGTCACGTTTCATTGCTTCTGCGCATGCGCATGAAGTCTGTGCAAAACCCGGAAGTAACGTGTTTTCTTGGGGTCACATTAGTCGCAGGGAAATGGCTCTCCCCCTTTCGTCCCGCAACGCCTTTTTAAATATCTGGGACCTGTCAATGTGACTCCTTTTCATCTTCTCTCTAGCATAAGCCATTGCCGTCTGACATTCCTCCTCTGACTTGCCTTCTGCACCTTTTATCATCTTTGCAGCTTGCCTCCGAATGATTGTCAGCATCCATCTGAAATTGTGGCACCCCAAAATGAACGCAGGACACCTAATGAGGCATTGCAGTTGCTGGGTAGACGTGTCCTATGGACCCATCTCAAGATCTGCCTTAATTTCAAATAAGAGTATAATTTATATTGATGGATAACACAAAGTCATATGTATTAAGTTTTCATGTTGCATTTTATGCTGGACAATATTTATATGCTTTCTTTTCACCACCTGTAAATTATGACCTGAAACAACCATAAGACTTAATCATAAAATGATATTGAGATGTCTCCCAGCCATAAAGAAAATCTGCAGCCTACCTCTCCCCCGAGTTTGTTGTCGACATTAACACATGCTCAGAATGTTGCTGACTTTCATATTTGATGCACATCATCTAATTACAATAATAACATTTTAAAATATGTATAATCAATCACTGTTAGAGGGGAACATGCCCAGAGAAGTGTCAGAAGAAGAGAAGCCAAGAAAATAGTGAAGCCGGCACAATCAAAATACAGAACAGCTCTTTCATAAAAATAAAGGAGTCAAAATCTGTCAGAGAAGTCAGCTATACAAATTAAATTCCTCTCCAGGCAGATGTGCCAATAAATGGCTGGCACACGTGTGGCAGGCAGGCCCAAATTTCCACTGATCAAAACCATATAACAAGGGTAATAGTTTCAGCGCTCATGGACAGAAAAGAAGAAGAAGACGAAATCCTGCGTTCCATTTATATGTCTTAATTCCCCTCAGTCTTTCACACAGTAACCTGGGGCAGTGATGTGATAGAAAGGTGCATCTTGTTCAATATCTATGCCGGTTTTATATGATTTCTTTTGCAGCCTCCAGTGTAATAGAGTGATTATTTGGGGGCATTCTGGAATCATGAATCTGGCCAGCTATGGGCTGATGAAGTGAAGGAGGTACTGTATATATAAGTAAAGCAAATCCAACAGAAGAATGTCAGTGAGATGCAAACTCAAGTCCTGAACGTATAAATATTTTGGATGGTTTGGAGGAGAACAACTGGCTGCATTCAGATGTGGGGAATAATGCATTAGTTTTCCTGTTTATGGATAGTACCCAAGACTGATAGATATTTTGGAACCTGAGGCACAAAATCCCAGAAGTACCTCTCTGTTTCTCTCCCTGATGGTAAAAATACCATAGTGATACATCAAACAAACAACTAGCTGCCTTTTCACGATTTCCAAAATCAGCTCCCTGAGGCAGCTCCCTCAATTCACCTAGTGCAAAGGCGGGGAAACTCAGAAACTATTGTCGGCCTCCAGCTACCTCGGCTTGGCCCTTGAAGCTCTCCCCAAACCACAGCCTTCACCAGCCATGCTCCTCAGCTGCTTTTGCCTAGGTGGTGCCTCTGGTTTGACTGAATGAAAGATGGGAAGGTGTTCATGTGGGAACCTCTGGGTTTCACATTGCTGGAATGTAGCCTACTGTGCAACGGCAAGAGCCACCTCCATTCTCCATCACCCCTGGCGTACAATCCCTGGAAGGTTGCACTTGAGGGAACGAGGATTACAAGCTGAAATAAGTTCCTCAGCCATGGCTGTGGGGCCAGCCAAGTTGAGGCCATGTGGTCCTTCTCGCAGTGTGCAAAGTAATCCTTCAGGGGTTGTTGTTGTTTAGTCGTTTAGTCGTGTCCGACTCTTTGTGACCCCATGGACCAGAGCACGCTAAGCACTCCTATCTTCCACTGCCTCCCACAGTTTGGTCAAACTCATGTTGGTAGCTTCGAGAACACTGTCCCACCATCTTGTCCTCTGTCATCCCCTTCTCCTTGTGCCCTCCATCTTTCCCACATCAGGTTCTTTTCCAAGGAGTCTTCTCTTCTCATGAGGTGTTCAAAGTATTGGAGCCTCAGCTTCAGGATCTGTCCTTCCAGTGAGCACTCAGGGCTGATTTCCTTCAGAATGGATAGTTTTGATCTTCTTGCAGTCCACGGGACTCTCAAGAGTCTCCTCCAGCACCATAATTCAAAAGCATCAATTCTTTGGCAATCAGCCTTCTTTATGGTCCAGCTCTCACTTCCATACATCACTACTGGGAAAACCATGGCTTTAACTATACAGACCTTTGTTGGCAAGGTGATGTCTCTGCTTTTTAAGATGCTGTCTAGGTTTGTCATTGCTTTTCTCCCATGAAGCAGGCGTCTTTTAATTTCGTGGCTGCTGTCACCATCTGCAGTGATCATGGAGCCCAAGAAAGTAAAATCTCTCACTGCCTCCATTTCTTCCCCTTCTATTTGCCAGGAGGTAATGGGCCCAGTGGCCATGATCTTCATTTTTTTGATGTTGAGCTTCAGACCATATTTAGTGTTTATTATTTTAGAAATATTTGTTGACGTGATCAGAGTCTCTTGTGTGCAGCCTGAAGAGAAGCGTTAATGGGCAGACACATAAGATCACCACCACCTACACAAAGGATTACTACACATGCTCCTAGAGCCTAGCTAGGCCTGAGCCTTGGCCATGCTAGCTGAGGCTGATGGGAACTGGAGTCAAACAGCATCTGGAGGCCACAGGTCCCCCATCCTTGGACTGGACCAACATGTCAGAGCGATGCGAGAAGAATCCCGGGTAGCTACTATGTTTTGTTTATAGGGCTTTCTCATCGTTATTCTTTCCTTTGCATCTGTTACGCTGGTCCTTCTGAAACATTTGCACAGAGTGAGGGCTAGAAATATTAGCTAGATTTCAGGTTTTCCGTCTAGTGCTTGAGGAGCATGGCATCTGACCTGGCTTCCAAGCACTGTTTTGATAGTGGCATTTTCCAGTCTTCACAGTTGTGGAGAAAACCTGGGGAATGAGTAGAAAGCCTGGTATTCAGCAAACCAACAGTGCCACCCCCTTCGCCCTCTCTTAGGGCTTTGATCTCAAATGAAGAAAAGAGTAAAAATAAGGTGTGGTGTCACTTGGCATTGTCAAGTAACACAATAAGCAGCCTGCCTTTATCTACCTGGCCCAATCAGTATACAGAAGCTTGGGAACTGGGAAACACATTATTCCTCTGTGCCGAAGAACCACAAGTCTACCTTAGACTATGGTTTCTAGTCTCCTACAAGGGTTTCCTCCAAATGATCATTTTATAGGGCTGAGGAGAGTCATTGGATGAGGGGACTTAATAATAATAATAATAATAATAATAATAAATTTTTATTTATATCCTGCCCTCCCCAGCCAAAGCCGGGCTCAGAGCGGCTAACAACAGTAAAATATACAACATTCTAAAATCATTTCATTATAAAATCACTTCAAATCAGATTAATGGCAACCATTGGGCTTGAGTTCTGTGAGGATTGCCAAAGGAGGGGGTCAGGCTGTGCCCTGGCCAAAGGCCTGGTGGAACAGCTCTGTTTTGCAGGCCCTGCAGAAAGATGTCAAGTCCCACAGGGCCCTAGTCTCTTGTGACAGAGCGTTCCTCCAGATTGGAGCCACAGCCGAAAAAGCCCTGGCTCTGGTTGAGGCCAGCCTAACCTCTCTGTGGCCCGGGACCTCCAAGATGTTTTTGTTTGAAAACCGTAAGGTCCTCTGTGGGACATACCAGGAGAGGCGGTCCCGTAGGTACGAGGATCCTAGGCCGTATAGGGCTTTAAAGGTTAAAACCAGCACCTTAAACCTGATCCTGTACTCCACTGGGAGTGCAGCTGGTATAGCACCGGGTGAATGTGCTCCCACAGCGAGGACCCCATAAGGAGTCTTGCCATGGCATTCTGCACCCGCTGGAGTCTCTGGGTCAGTCTCAAGGGCAGCCCCACGTAGAGCGAGTTACAATAATCCATTCTGGAGGTGACCGTCGCGTGGATCACAGTGGCTAGGTCAGGGCGAGAGAGATAAGGAGCCAACTGCTTAGCTTGGCGGAGATGGAAAAATGCCGCCTTTGTTATAGCTGCAATCTGCACCTCCATGGAAAGGGAGGTGTCGAAGTTTACACCCAAACTCTTAATGGACAGTGCTGGCAATAATTGCGCCCCCGCAAGAGATGAAGACTTGAAATCTGAACACCTTGTCCAGTTCAGTCTAGCAGCCCAACTCCTGGCTGTGGTATGGCACCTTTGGAGCAAGACCCAACTTAAACTGGGACATGCATCTAGTCTCCTTTGCTGTCATGGCATCCCTGTGAGTCCCCCACTTCCCAAAGTCTAAAGAAGACCTCACCTTGAGCAACGATGGGGAATGGCAACAGAAGGGCTTCCACTGACCTAGGAGGCTCCGATGGCACATGTTGCACTGGGGGAAAGTCTCTGTGAGTTATTCCCATCTGTGTTTCTTCTTGTTTTGGAAGAAGAGAAGATGTGTTTTCCCCGAAAAAATGGCCAACAACCTTGGTTGCTTCCCATTTGGGTGGGTGCTCAGCAAGTTCCATCACCTCTTCTTCTAGGAAAAAAAAAGCCCTGCCTTGGACCGTTCTAATTTTCAGTGGCCTACACCTCACTTTATTCAGTGCCAACCCTGATATAAATCGAGTTTCCAAAACAACAAACAAAATCAAACCACTTAAAACCGTTTTTCAGATTCCAGATCTTCAAACAACATAATTTCACAGCTGATTTAGAGTTGGCTTGGCTGTTCTTCATGTTGAGGTTGTTTGTTTTTCGTTTCTTTCATTGTTGTTGTTTTTAATTATTATTTTGTTTTGCCGGACAACGAACAAAACAAAGAGCTTAATTAAAACGAAATTAAAACCCACCTCAGGGCTCTTTCCCCACAAAACCACACTCACGTGACCGCAATGCTCTAGTTTTATTGACCTCATGCAGAATCAGTCTCTAAAATGTAGCCAGCAGTACGAATTGTTAAAGTGGACCATTCGTCTTTGTGTGACAAGCTGTGATAATTGGATTGTCTGGGAAGAGGGGGGGGGGGGAATAACAATTGGAGGCAAACCTCAGCATGGAATTAAAAGCGAGTCAGTCTCCTGGTTAATAGTGTTATATAAAAATGCAAAGTGGCTAATGATAAGAAAGGAAGTTCCATTAAGCCATGCGCCTGATGCAGAAAGGTATTATTGACCCACAGAAAGATATTCAGCAGCAATGGTCAAGCAGCAAAAACAGGTGCAAAGCTGTTACGGGCCAGAGCTTCTCCATCTTTCGGTTTAATGAATTTGGATGTTAGATAGCCAGGGATAGCGGCTGCGGTTTGTTTGTTTTGTAAAGGTCACACAAACACGCATTCATCGAGATTGGGAACAGATCAACAACTAACTAGACTGCTTTGGACAGGCCATTATTTTGTATGGCCGATACTTCGCCACATTTCCACCTTCAAAAGTTTACTTGGAGGAGATGGGCAGCGATTAATGATGGCCCTATTAAACGATACGGGGAAGTGTTGGTGAGCAGAGGAGCTGGGAGGGCGGTGGACCGGGGCCACTCCTCCGTTTGATAACAAGACATCATCATTATAAGATTAGCTGGCAGGATGAACAACACCCTCCCAATAATGCGCACGTCGCTATGACAACCCCAGAACTCGACACCCCAGAACAACTTTATTGTGCCGTATGCAAAATATGACACCGGTAGCGGCGGCAACACCTTCGAGGCAGCGCCGGCGGATTCGAGCCAGCTGGGCTCCCTTCTAAGTCGGCGACGCGGAATTGGCCGAAAGTCCAGGGCTCCGACTTATGGGGTTTGTGGCTCTGGGGTGCATCTTGCAGGCTTCGTTCGGCTGTCACCCACCATCCACCCCCAGCTTTTCTCCCCCTCCTTGTTTACATGGCAAGATTGGCCAGAGGGTTAATGTGTCTCTCCCCAGATTGCTAAATTGCTGTCAAGTATTAGTGTTGGAGCACGCTGACATAATTATCCCACTGTACCCTGTATAATTAGCAGAGCTAAGCCCAGGCCGCATTAATACCCTGATTAATTATGGCGGGAGGCATAAACAAGGGTATTAATGCTCCGAAAGTACCGGGATAGCTCTTTGACAGCCCATATGCTTGCCTGCAGGACCGCTAGGGATTGTAGCGAACCGGGAGGAGCTGCGCGGTGCCCTGACTGTAATGAGAAATGAGGAAAGTGCTGAAAAATTGATGCCGCCTGCAGATTGCACAATCCGCTGAACAGCAGGGGGTCGGCTTCTTACATCTCCTGCTCTCAGTACAATATGCTAATTTCCCCATGCAGACCGAGTGTTAAAAAAGGGAAAGAAGAAAAGATTTCACACACAAAAAAAAAGAAAAGAGGGGGGGAATGCAAATGACAACACAAAGATCACTGCAGAGAAATCCATGAGCTTTATATGGATTAACTGTGTTGGAGCGGCTGCTCTTGCTGGCGTTTAACGCTTTCGTTCCCAGCTCCTGCCTCCGTTTTTTCAGGAGGCGAAGGGGGAAGAGTCAAGGCTTCGGTCCAAAGCCGCAAGAATGGAGTAGAAGCTCATCTGGACCGTTCTGTTCACCCTCTAATGGCATGGCCACGTCCACACGATAGACTTAAAGCACTAGGATACACTGTGGTGATCACACAGGGTCCCCGGACGTTTCACCATCTATTGATCCCTGTGCCAACACTTGATTTCTCGCTGCCACCACCCAGGCCCTACCTGGTACAATACTGAGTCCAGTCAGAGTTAAATTGGAACATAAACTTCTGTTTATTTATTGCAGTTTATCAAGCGTGTGGTTTCATGAACAGTATCGGTCAATTACATTCATGGGGTGCCTATCCAGACCTATAACTTCTGCTACCTGCTTTCTCTCACTAAACCACCTCTCAGATATTTACTTGTCTTCCTAGCCCCTAACTGTTCCTGACTCAGCTTATTTCACTACACTAACTCAACCCTGCTTTTGAATTATGGTGCTGGAGGAGACTCTTGAGAGTCCCATGGACTGCAAGGAGATCAAACCTATCCATTCTGAAGGAAATCAGCCCTGAGTGCTCACTGGAAGGACAGATCCTGAAGCTGAGACTCCAGTATTTTGACCACCTCATGAGAAGAAAAGACTCCCTGGAAAAGACCCTGATGTTGGGAAAGATGGAGGGCACAAGGAGAAGGGGACGACAGAGGACGAGATGGTTGGATAGTGTTCTCGAAGCTACCAGCATGAGTTTGACTAAACTGCGGGAGGCAGTGGAAGACAGGAGTGCCTGGCGTGCTCTGGTCCATGGGGTCACGAAGAGTCGGACACAACTAAATGACTAAACAACAACAAACTCAACCTACCCACAAACTCTATCCCAATTCACTCCCACTCCAACCAACCACCCAACTCCCAAAGAGCTCCTCAACCAACTCTTAACGAACACCACCCTTTGCCCCTCCCAGAGCTGGTTTTATAGTCCCTCTGACTCCACCCCCTTGGATTCTAATAGAGTAACCTGTTTAACTATTTCACCTCCAGCACTCTCACATGGTAATGTCACAACCACTTTAAACACTCATGGCATCCTGGGAGATGTTAAGGGAGCTGAGAACAGCCTCTGCCCCGTATCCTTGAAGGAGCGTCTCCAACCCCATCGTTCAGCCCAGACACTGAAGTCCAGCTCCAAGGGCCTTCTGGCAGTTCCCTCACTGCAAGAAGTGAAGCTACAGGGAACCAAGCAGAGGGCCTTCTCGGTGGTGGAATGCCCTCCCATCAGATGTCAAGGAAATAAACAGGCATAGGCAACCTCGGCCCTCCAGATGTTTTGGGACTACAATTCCCATCATCCCTGACCACTGGTCCTGTTAGCTAGGGATCAAGGGAGTTGTAGTCCAAAAATATCTGGAGGGCCGAGATTGCCTATGCCTGGAAATAAACAACTATCCGACTTTTAGAAGACATCTGAAGGCAGCCCTGTTTAGGGAAGTTTTTAATGTTTGATCTTTTATCGTGCTTTTAATATTCTGTTGGGAGCTGCCCAGAGTGGTTGGGGAAACCCAGCCAGATGGGCGGGGTATAAATAATAAATTATTGTTAATATTATTATTGTTATTATTATTATTAGAATTGTTCTCCTCACAGAGCCACAATTCCAAAGGGATTGATGCGGTGGTGTGTGTTCAGTGGACTAGGGGGGCTAGGCTAATCTCCTAAATATTCCCTCAGCGCCTCCTTCCCAAAGCCCAGGAAACTTCTGCCCAGTTTAGGGAGTTATTTGCAATGCTCACATGCACAATGTCAGAACGTTGTGATATCACACAAATCAGTCCCCATCCCTGTCCCATCACCCAAGCAAGCTGACACCTCTGGCCCTAACTGTTCCCTACGAAAAAATTCACCTCATGCCACTGGACTGATTGTTATGCTACTCTGGGAAAGGCAGCTTTCGAAGGCAGTAGGGATCTCCAGACAATTCTCAGCATCCTTAACAAACCACTGTTCCTGGGATTCTTTGGAGGAAGCCATGACTGTTTAAAGCAGCGCCATTGTGCTTGAAAGGCAGCGTGTGAATCTGACCTACGTGTGACAATCCCCACTGTAGCTGCGTCATGGACACAAATCATGTCATGCAAACGACACAGTAGAGAGGGTGAATCGGTCTCCTGGCAGCCTATGTAATTTCCCCATGCGTTCAATTATTATTAGCGGGGGTGGAGGAGAAAATTGATTCAGTTAACATATAAACCAAACTTACCTAACTCGCAGTTGCGGAAACAAAACAGTCATACCTTGGATCTTGAATGCTTTGGTTCCCGAACAAATTGGCTCCCGAACGATCGAAACCCGGAAGTGAGTGTTCTGGTTTTCGAATGATTTTTGGAAGCCAAACGTCCGACGGGGCTTCCACAGCTTCCGATTGGCTGCAGGAGCTTCCTGCAGCCAATCAGAAGCCATGCCTCGGTTTTCGAACGTTTTGGAAGTCAAACAGACTTCTGGAACAGATTCCATTCAACGTCCAAGGTACAACTGTACATGAACCAAAACAGCCAGCTTTTGAAATTTGCACTTCTCCAAAGATGGATATGCAAGCAAAAAGTAGGGGTATAAATGCATATTTTTGTGAAAAGGACCTTTAAATGGCATTCTATTGAGGGAAATAGCTTTGCGGAAATTATTATAGTGTAGGAAATTTCATACAAGAATGTCTGTATTAAAAGAAATTCACATATAAATGCTGATGAATTTTCGTGAGGACTTAAAAAAACAACTGTGGGGAACTAAACTTATGGTTGGATAAATAAGAAACCAAGGAAACTGAAATTGACATATTTGCCAACCCCGAACTATAAGTATCACATTAATCTGTAATTTTTTTAAAAAATCCAAAATTTGCTTTTTAATTGCATTTTAAATTATTTTCTATCAAACCATGCTCATTATTCCAAAATATGGATTTCTAAAAATTATATTTAAAATGCATTTTAAAATGTGTGTGTGTATAACTGCAGATATAGCTATAGATACAGTGGCACATTTCAGAATCGCAAAAGCCACTAAATAACTCAGTTTCAATCCACACATCCATCCTGGAGTTACAGATCATGTCCACATGCATCATATTTCAAACCCATGAGTCAGACACGATGCTAAACCATTACTGGCTACAAACAATTTCCAAAGAGCTAGCGGTGTTCATATTGCAACAGAAACAACAAATACTAAAAAAAAATCTACTATGGCATAAACTTTTGTATTCTGAAGATTTATCCTGATTTCTAGGTACGTATAAGCATGGCTGGGGGGCGTGTAAACAGTGAGGTCATAAAGAAATTAAATATGGGGAGAAAGTACTGGTGGCGATGATTATCTGATTAACGGTGACCATTTGAAGAAAAAAAAAGTGTTGATAACACAGAGATCCTGGCATTGGTGTGCCAATTTACACAATTGCTCGTTTTCAACGGGAGAGAGGTTTTTTAAGTGAACATTTCAAGTCTCCTTCATCATTTAATATTGCATTAGCTCTGCAAATGCACGGTTGTATGTGAGGTTCCTAAATTGCATTGCATCTCCACACAGTTCAAATTAATTTGACTTGAGAAATGCTGCCAATCTCCTTGTCCTCCAAGCTGCCAGATGTCTTCTATTTGATATGTTTTACCTTCTTTTCAATGCTCATCCTACAGTTTAAAATATGACAGCTCTGTGGAATATAATTGATGGTCCTTGTTTCAGACACAATGGGCTCCAGACTGCTCCTTGCTTTGAAATGTGAGTCTGGCCATCCCATTGCGAGCAGAAAGAAACCGCTTTGCATATTGACATGACTGGTGTCGAGGCTAAATTAAAAACAAAACATCGAGACCCTTCGCTTCAGAGAGAGTTCGCTCCTCCTGCCCCACCCCCCACACACATATATTGAAGAGACGGTGGCAAAGACCACCCAGGAAATAGACCTCTTCTGAGATTGAGGGAATCTAGGATTTGCTCAAGTTGTTGTTGTTGTTTAGTCGTTTAGTCGTGTTCGACTCTTCGTGACCCTATGGACCAGAGCACGCCAGGCACTCCTGTCTTCCACTGCCTCCCGCAGTTTGGTCAGACTCATGTTTGTAGCTTCGAGAACACTGTCCAACCATCTCGTCCTCTGTCGTCCCCTTCTCCTTGTGCCCTCCATCTTTCCCAACATCAGGGTCTTTTCCAGGGAGTCTTCTCTTCTCATGAGGTGGCCAAAGTATTGGAGCCTCAGCTTCAGGATCTGTCCTTCCAGTGAGCACTCAGGGCTGATTTCCTTCGGATTGTATAGGTTTGATCTTCTTGCAGTCCATGGGACTCTCAAGAGTCTCCTCCAGCACCATAATTCAAAAGCATCAATTCTTCGGCGATCAGCCTTCTTTATGGTCCAGCTCTCGCTTCCATACATCACTACTGGGAAAACCATGGCTTTAACTATACGGACCTTTGTTGGCAAGGTGATGTCTCTGCTTTTTAAGATGCTGTCTAGGTTTGTCATTGCTTTCCTCCCAAGAAGCAGGCGTCTTTTAATTTCGTGGCTGCTGTCACCATCTGCAGTGATCATGGAGCCCAGGAAAGTAAAATCTCTCACTGCCTCCATTTCTTCCCCTTCTATTTGCCAGGAGGCTGAAGTAGAACGCAGCAAATGTTCCTTCCATCTTTACTCTGAAAAAAGATTTTCCATTTATCTCAGCCACTTTAGTTTACTTGGTGTACGGACCTTAAACTTCCATTTATCTGTATTACATAGATATATCAAACTCTTCATTCTTGTCTAGTGAACTCAAAAGATTAGTGGCTCCCTTCTTAGGAGAGGCTGTGGCAACGGCGGTGACATTTAGACCTCTCATTGCCTAATTGTGGCTTCTCTGCGCAGGCTATCGCGTCTAAATAGGAATGCAATCCTTAGGAACGAGTCTGTCCTTCTCCCTCCTCTCGCCTTCAGAAGATTCTGTTTTGAGTGCCTGGCAAAAGCGTAAGCTGCACAGCCTGTTGATTAATATAGGAGGCCATCGCGCCGGCTCAAACCAAGCAGAAATCATCGAAAGAAGGAGAGGACCTTAGGAAACTGCACTCAAAGCACCAATCTCTGCCTGTGTTTCTGCAACGGCTGTTATATCTGACCTTTGTTACCTGGGCAGACATACTGACCTTAGAGGAGATTAACTTAACTATACAGAAATCATAAAACAGCCTCATAGCCTGAGCTGAAGCATATTTACTCAGTTCGGTGGGACTGAGTTCGGTGGGACTGGTTCTCTGGTAAGTGCTCATATGATTTCAGCCTTGGTGTTGTTGGATACATATAATTTAGAATGAGTCCGAGCTCATAAACATGCTCCATCAGATATTTTTAACCAACTCTTTACTTCTTTCTAAGCATATTACAGCTGTCACAAACACACAGGCATGCATGAAATATTGGTTTAAGTCAAAGCGAGCTGCCTCGGTGCCCTTTTCTCTTAGACTTCTGGAGTGGAAATTTCCTTACAATATATTGGTTTCCCCCACCCTTTCTTTACTACGGCTAAATTACAAGTTGTGGAGGCGGTCAACAGAACTGACTCACATATGGATCATTAACAAAGTACCGTATTTTTTGCTCTATAAGACGCACCAGACCACAGGACGCACCTAGTTTTTGGAGGAGGAAAACAAGAAAAAATATATTCTGAATCTCAGAAGCCAGAACAGCAAGAGGGATCGCTGCGCAGTGAAAGCAGCAATCCCTCTTGCTGTTCTGGCTTCTGTGATAGCTGCGCAGTCTGCATTCGCTCCATAAGACTCACACACATTTCCCCTTACTATTTAGGAGGGGGAAAGTGAGTCTTATAGAGCAAAAAATACGGGCACCTAGAATCAAAACACAGGGTTTTGCACACTCTCCAGCAGGTGAGAGCCCCCAACACTCTCAGAATTAAGCAGCAATATAGCATGGAATATATGTTACGAAACCCTTTTGCATATCCCATGTAGTCTGCTTTAATGCTCTTGCCACCCCCTCTCCTCCTCTAGCAATGAACAGATTACAAACTTTTAAGTTTAAGAGCTTTACTTACTAATGCCAAAGGTCTGATTCATGCATTGTTTCATGCTGCAGCAAGGAGAACACATGTAGAATGCTCTTGGGTGTAAAATGCCGAATATAGTTTCAAACACGCGGTCTGAACTTGGAGCAAGAGGAATGGACGAAATGCAAAGGTGTGAGGTCTTTCAGAGGTCCTTGTGGCAGAGGCAATTTGAGGGTAGTGTGACTGGTTCAGCTGTAGAATGGAATTTTAGCATTGCACAGGGCGCCGCTGAAATTTGAGCGCCCCAAGTCTACCACTGCTTGTAGACTTCTTGGCAGAACATTTTTGATACTGAAACCTTACCATCCTTAAATCTCGCAGGGTGAGGGACCTGCATTGACACTGTGTGGTTACTGGAAATCTGTGTGGCTTTCTAAGCATGAACAAATTCAATCGCTATGTGCTGGTCTCTGTGCGACATGACCTTAAAAGCAATTAGAAGTTCCCTTGCACAACTTGCATTCACCCCCTTTGTTTTGCTTTGGTTTTTGCCTCAATCCGGGCTCGCTGGCGCCTACCCAGCCACAAACACCAGCTGATCACAAGGAGAGTGCCATGTCGCAGCCATTGATCCAGCAACATCTGCCAACTCATCAGGTCTCACTCTTATTCCCTGCCTCCAGGGGTTCTTCCATTCACACTTCCCTCCAGGCGATTCTTTGAAAGAGAAGTCCTTTGACCAGCATGATGCGATCTGTCAATTACCAGGGTCTCCCAGCTCAGTCCCCGCAAGTGATCATGGCATATGCTGACCGCAATAGCAGGATTTCGAGCCTGACCCTGGTGGCAAGCTAAACTAGGTGGAGACACAGGTCCTCATTTCCGATGGAAGGGAAACTGTCCCCACATCAGTTCAGGGAAGAATCTGCTGTGTTCGGCATGGCTCTTTCAGCTCTTTCAGTACTTTTTCAGGTGCAAAAGTAACCTACTTTTGTGTACACCAAAGGATTCATTCGTAAATTTAAAAGTATTTGCACATGCCAAAGGTCGGCTTATTCGTGATTCAGCATGTTGCCCTCCTCAGAACTAAACACCCAATAAGCCTAAAAAAACCAAACCCAGGTTTTCAGATCAGTGTTTATGGGAAAGCTCAAAGAATATCGGACCCAGTCATATGACTGACTTTATTATGGCTCCCACCATTAAAGGCTTGCCCAAAAATGTTGTTGTTCATTTATCGCCAATCTCTGTGCTAACTCTGTGGTACAATCGCAGTGATTTATTCACACTGCAGACATGTAAGTCCGCTCAATCTTCATTGGTGGGCAGTGTTGTGGCCCGACCATGACACACACCAGTGATCTGGCGAATGGCTGGGTCGGATAGCCCACCTGCTGACAACCGACCAATCAGTAAGTTGGGAGTCACCATGGGGACAGACTAAGGTAACCAATGGGCACTGCTTGGGCATGCTCCTAGGGCGATAAATTGAGACTTGCCCTGGCTCTCCTCCTCAGCCTTTTTCGGCATACAGTCATACAGTCATACCTCGGGATGAATACACTTCAAGTTAAGCATTTTCGGATTGCGCTCCACAGTGACCCAGAAGTAATGGAGCACGTTACTTCCGGATTTCGCCACTTGCGCATGCGCGGAAGCGGCGAAACGCGTCCCGCGCACGCACAGACGTGCAGTCGCGTGTTACGTTCACTTCAGGATGCGAACAGGGCTCCGGAACGGATCCCGTTCACATCCAAAGGTACCAGTGTACATTGGTTTTTGAACAGAATGTGTTCCAGAAGTCCCTTCGACCTCCGAAACGTTCGAAAACCAAGGCGTGGCTTCTGATTGGCTCCCAATTGCGTAGGTGCTCCAGAAATAGTAGCAGAATCCGCATCAGACGTTTGGCTTCCAAAAGAACGTTCAAAACCCCGAACACTCGCTTATTATATTTTATAATACACTCACTGTATTATATTTTTCCTTGTTTGTTTTATATATACATATATATAAGGGGCGCGGGGGGTATTGTGGTCTAAACCACTGAGCCTAGGGCTTGCCGATCAGGAGGTTCGAATCCCCACGATGGGGTGAGCTCCCGTTGCTCGGTCCCTGCTCCTGCCAACCTAGCAGTTCAAAAGCACGTCAAGTGCAAGTAGATAAATAGGTACCACTCCGGCAGGAAGGTAAACACTGTTTCCGTGCGCTGCTCTGGTTCGCCAGAAGCAGCTTAGTCATGCTGGCCACATGACCCAGAAGCTGTACGCCAGCTCCCTCAGCCAATATAGCAAGATGAGCGCCGCAACCCCAGAGCCATGCGCAACTGGACCTAACGGTCAAGGGCCCCTTTACCTTTATATGTTTATATATAGATATATATAGATATATATTTAGATGTAGGGAACATACAGCATCTGCTGCAAAGCATTGTGATCCAGATCCAGTGAAAGTTTGTTGCCTGTAAGACTACTGAAATCAATGGGATTTAAACTGGTCACACCCACAACTTACTTGCCGCATTGATTTCAATGGGATTTAAATGCCATGATCTGTCGATGGGGCTCACTGTGATAAACTCTCATTGATTCAGTCCCTCTCGCATCCAGCCAGGATGCCGTACATTTGCATTGACTTAAGAACAGATCTATCAGGAACATACTAATACGCTTCCCCATAAACACAGGGATATGAAAACATGACACAATTATCTCCTAAGAATACGTGGCACTCTTGGTGGAATGGTCTTAGGGCATTATGCAACAATGCCTGTAATGCTGTCGGAGTGTGTGGAAGAATAAATCTGTTCAATGTGTGCAATTGCAAAGAAAAACAAAAAAAATGGGAAGCTCACGAAAATTCGATAAAATTAATCATATTATCAAAATTAAAATATTTAGGTGTTCTGCTCGTCGGAGTGTTGAGACAGATTCATTTAACTGCAAAAGGCTATTCCATTACGAAACAACTCAAATGGCCTTCTTGCAAAGCATGAATGAACTCCAAATCAAAGAGCATCTGTTGAACTACGGGAGATTAGTTGCATAGTAATGGGGATGGAGCTGGCGGGCTGTCAGTCCATTTTGCCATGCACGTTCAGTATCCAGTTGTCTGCTTGCAAACAAAAAGGCCCAGTGGAATCAATGGGACTTTCAGTGTATTTAATTTCTTTTGAATGGCATCCAATATTTTTATTTAATCACTTTGGAAGCTCTTTTTTTCCCCCCATACACGTCCCCGTTATCTTATAAAACTCTGTCATTTCCCTCCCGCCCTGCAGATGGAATGTAGAACAGATCACGGCTCTGTTCAGGTGTGCTGCATTTCCTGTCACATGATAGGAGACGGCCAGTGGCGGATTTACGTACAGTGGTACCTTGGGTTAAGTACTTAATTCGTTCTGGAGGTCTGTTCTTGACCTGAAACTGTTCTTAACCTGAAGCACCACTTTAGCTAATGGGGCCTCCTGCTGCTGCCATGCTGCCAGAGCACGATTTCTGTTCTCATCCTGAAGCAAAGTTCTTAACCCGAGATACTATTTCTGGGTTAGCGGAGTCTGTAACCTGAAGCGTATGTAACCCGAGGTACCACTGTATAAGCTAAACGAGCTATAGCTTAGGGCCCCACTCTCTTGGGGTCCCCAAAAAAATTTGAAGGAAAAAAACCCTGGATGTACATTTCCAAAATATAAGATAAAAAACAAATAAAATGAAAGCTACATACAGCAACAGTGTTTTGTGTTGTGTAGGCTCCTATGATGTAAGTCATGGGCCCCGCCTGCTAGCCTGCTCCCTAAAATATCACTGGTTTGCTCATTTCTACATATAGGGCGCCTACATTCTGCATGGTTGCATGGCAACGTGTAGCATGCAGCTGCAGACTGCAGTGCAGCACAGTTGAACGTAGGTCAAGCGGTTGTACCTGTTTTCTAATATTTAAGAGTGCTTGTAGACTGATGATCAGGCAGCATAGACTAAGGGTATGAGTCTTATGCCTGCTGATTGATTTCATGTAATACATAATTATTTATTTTGATCCCATTATAAAATTACTTTCGAAAAATATTCATCCTTATTATTTAGTAAAGGTAAAGGGACCCCTGACCATTAGGCCCAGTCGTGGCCGACTCGGGTTGCGGCACTCATCTCGCTTTACTGGCCGAGGGAGCTGGTGTACAGCTTCCGGGTCATGTGGCCAGCATGACTAAGCCGCTTCTGGCAAACCAGAGCAGCGCACGGAAACACCGTTTACCTTCATGCCAGAGCGGTACCTACCGTATTTTTTGCTCTATAAGACTCACTTTTTCCCTCCTAAAAAGGAAGGGGAAATGTGTGTGCGTCTTATGGAGTGAATGCAGGCTGCGCAGCTATCACAGAAGCCAGAACAGCAAGAGGGATTGCTGTTTTCACTGCGCAGCGATCCCTCTTGCTGTTCTGGCTTCTGAGATTCAGAATATTTTTTTTCTTGTTTTCCTCCTCCAAAAACTAGGTGCGTCTTGTGGTCTGGTGCGTCTTATAGAGCGAAAAATACGGTATTTATCTACTTGCACTTGACGTGCTTTCGAACTGCTAGGTTGGCAGGAGCAGGGACTGAGCAACAGGAGCTCACCCGTCATGGGGATTCTAACTGCCGACCTTCTGATTGGCAAGTCCTAGGCTCTGTGGTTTAACCCACAGCGCCACCCACGCCCCTCTTATTATTTAGTAGGCCTATATTATTATTTACTAGTACAGTTCCCTATTACCCTCACCTGCTACTATAATGCTATATATAAATATTATAATTATATTAAATATTTTACTTACTTATAAAGGGCCCCATTACCTTCAGTAGCTTAGGGCCTCATCAAACCTAAATCCGGCCCTGGAGACAGCACTTTGCCAGCCTTGCCCCCTCTGTTGAGCCAGAGTGGAGCTTGCTCACTGCTGCAGATAGCCAGCCCCAACGTGTGGAGAGCAATGGGACCGGGTTAGCATCATGTCAATTTGGTGGGGACCACAGGGGTCATCTAGCCTGACTCCCTGCAATGTGGGAATTTTTTGCCTAACGTGGGACTCGAACCCACAACCCTGTGATTAAGGGTCTCATGCTTTACCGACTTAGCTATCTGAACATGATGCAGGATGAATCAGTGTAGCAACTCATCGGCTCAATCCACCGGAGCCTGTCTTTGCACGCAGGGGAAGTCCCTAACTCACCGAGGGTTTGAGACTCATTGGCCACCCTCACCTGGATTAGCTAGGGCTGCCATACGCCCGGATTTTACCAGACACATTTGGGAATCGGGCAGCAGAATGACATCCGGGTGGATTTTTGCTAAATCGGCAAAATGTCTGGCAAAACCCAGGCATATGGCAAGGGGGGTAATTAAAAAAACAAAACAACTTTGACCTAGGGAACCAGGCAGAGGGCCTTCTCGGTGGTGGCGCCCGCCCTGTGGAACGCCCTCCCACCAGATGTCAAGGAAATAATCAACTATCTGACTTTTAGAAGACATCTGAAGGCAGCCCTGTTTAGGAATGTTTTTAATGTGTGGTGTTTTATCGTGTTTTTAATATTCTGTTGGGACCCGCCCAGAGTGGCTGAGGAAACCCAGCCAGATGGGCGGGGTATAAATAATAAATTATTATTATTATCAGTGCTTTTTTTCTTTAAAAAAAATGTTTAGGGGTACTCTTATTCCGCCTGAGGCTCAGGAAACACCATGACAGGAAATGCAGCCGCCATTGGGGGTAGCAATGGAACTGACGATTCACTGTACTAGAGAAGAAACAAATTTCTGTAATTTTTTTAGTTTCTTCTCCCGTTAGGTTCACAAAATGTTTAGATGTATGCGTACCCCTGCGTTCCCCCCGAAAAAAAGGACTGATTATTATTATTATTAAAACAAAAAACAGTTTTTCACTTTGGGGAATATGGCAGCCCTAGATTAGCCAGCCAATCAAAGCCGTTTCCTGGGCTGTTGCTGGCAGCTTCTAGAAGCCACAATGAGAACTGAGTGCAGGGTCGGGACCAAAGGTAGACAAACTACCCCCCAAAGGAGGAAAACGTGTCCCCAACCAGAGATACTACCCCTCTCCATCACCCCATAAACTGTCGACATGCAGAGGGCCAGGAGGCCGGCTGGCTGGCCCCAGCTGAGCCTCCCCTTCCAGTCGTCCTGCTGCGAAGACCATCAGCCTCTGCCCAACGTAAATCAGCGACCCGGGCTTCAAAGCCAGGGCACACTATCAGCAGAGCGAACTGGGCCCACAGAATAGGCGTGAGGCTTGTGGAAGCATACTACAACTACAGATTTATTCATCATAAAACAGGACAAAGAAACATGTTGCCTCTCTCTCTCATCTTCTCAGAGGGAACGGGAAAAGGAAAAGCTATACACAACAGAAGTTCCCAGCAAACTGTGCTGGAATGTAAACAGACATGTGACACGTCTGGTCCTGAAGATGGAATGGAAATCTCAACATAAACAGGGGAGTGATGCAATGTTCTGAATTGGTTGGAGGGAGCAAAATGCCCGGACTCACTCCTCTACTGCTGGGCTCACATAATAGTAATAATAATAATAATAATAATAATAATAATAATTTATTATTTATACTCCGCCCATCCGGCTGGGTTTCCCCAGCCACTCTGGGCGGCTTCCAACAAAACACTAAAATACAATAACCTATTAAACATTAAAAGTTTCCCTAAACAGGGCTGCCTTCAGATGTCTTCTAAAAGTCTGGTAGTTGTTTTCCTCTTTGACATCTGGTGGGAGGGCGTTCCACAGGGCGGGCACCACCACCGAGAAGGCCCTCTGCCTGGTTCCCTGTAATTTGGCTTCTCGCAATGAGGGAACCGCCAGAAGGCCCTCGGCACTGGACCTCAGTGTCCGGGCAGAACGATGGAGGTGGAGATGCTCCTTCAGGTATACAGGTATACTGGACTGAGGCCGTTTAGAGGTGACCAGCCATGATAGCAGCTCCAAGCATAACCAGGTGACGTCTCATTGAATTACTCACAGTGCCCGTGATGGAGCTCTGCTTTGGAAATTTAAATGGCAGCCAGACCCATCCACTCAGGACTTTCTGAAGTGCCAGGCCTTGCTGAGGCTCTCAGACATTGACAGCTGCCCAGGATTAACAGTTGCTGATGCCGCTCCTGAGTGAAATAAAAATAAAACTTGGGTCATTTTGCTGCCTAAATACTCAGGACTTTTTAAAGTAAGGACAGTTGGTACTATTTTTCCAGAAAAAGAGGCGCCGGAACTCACCATGAACACCTCCCTTGTTCTTTTAGAATGGCAATGGCGCCCACCTGAGAGGTGCCAGAACTGAGGTCCTGCGATATCCGGCTGGGGGAAAAAGCCCTAAAGATAGTTTTATTCCCCTTCCCCAGACATACCTTTCCAAGTAGCAAAAGATTTAGAGGATCCTATCCCAGACCAGCATATTTCACTGGTGATTCAAGGTGTACTCGCTTAAAAATAACGTCAGCAGGGTAAATTTAGAACTAATAGTTAAAATTTGTGCTAAGCAATATTAAGGGATTTGTTTATAATTGGAATTAGAAAAGAGATGCAGTATGAAAATTATAACAAGGAACCACAAAATGGGGGGGGGGGTGTCAAAGGAAATACAGTGGTACCTTGGTTTATGAACTTCATCCGTTCCGGAAGTCCATTCTTAAGCCAAAGCATTCTTAAACCAAGGCATGCTTTCCCATAGCAGTGTGTACACACACACACTGCTCTTTTCTGGGGGGGATGCAGGGGGACGCGTACCCCTAAACATTTTGTAAATCTTGGTACTTTTGTCCATTTACTGTATTTATTTTCCTCAATTGAACTATAAGGTGGTGGTTTTCTTGAGTCAAAATGAGAGTACCCCTAAACATTTTTTAAGGAAAAAAAAGCAATATATCAGTGGTACCTCGGGTTAAGTACTTGATTCCTTCCGGAGGTCTGTTCTTAACCTGAAACTGTTCTTAACCTGAAGCACCACTTTAGCTAATGGGGCCTCCTGCTGCTGCCGTGCCGCCGGAGAATGATTTCTGTTCTCATCCTGAAGCAAAGTTCTTAACCCAAGGTACTATTTCTGGGTTAGCGGAGTCTGTAACCTGAAGTGTATGTAACCTGAAGCGTATGTAACCTGAGGTACCACTGTACTTGGAGAATCTGTTAGTGGGTTAGTGGAGTCTGTAACCTGAAGCAAATGTAACCCGAGGTACTTACGAGGGATGCATGGTAACTCTTGTTCAGTGCCATTTGTCCCTCAGAAAATCAACCTCTGGCTTTTGCTGCCAAAGTTGGTATTTGCAGATATTCCCCCATCCCTCAACACTAAGTAGAAGAAGAAGAAGAAGAAGAGTTTGGATTTGATATCCCGCCTTTCACTCCCTTTAAGGAGTCTCAAAGTGGCTAACATTCTCCTTTCCCTTCCTCCCCCACAGCAAACACTCTGTGAGGTGAGTGGGGCTGAGAGACTTCAAAGAAGTGTGACTGGCCCAAGGTCACCCAGCAGCTGCATGTGGAGGAGCGGAGACGCGAACCCGGTTCCCCAGATTACGAGACTACCGCTCTTAACCACTACACCACACTGGCTCTCTAATCACCACCAGCCTGGGATGTCTGGGATGATTGGGAAGACAGAGCCTCCAAGTTTCCCAATTTTTCAGGGATAGTCCCGGATTTACAGCAGCCATCCCAGTTTCTGATTTTATTCCGGAACATCCTGCTTTTCCTTAGAACATCCCTATTTTCATCAGAAAAAAGTTGGAGAGTATGGAGCTATGCAACCCTTAAGCCAAGGAGATAAGTAACTTTACAACCATTAGAAGAAATCTGAAGGCAGCTCTGTATACAGAAGTTTTTAAAGGTTTTATTATGTTATTATATATGTTGGAAACCACCCAGAGCGGCTGGGGCAACCCAGTCAGATGGTGGGGTATAAATAGCAAAACATCATCAACAACAACAACCACCGACGTCATTATTTTCATAGGAGAAATGTTGTAGGGTATGCGCTTTAGAAATTGAAGACAATCAAATTTTTCCCTCCCATCCCTAAAGAGGCAGAGTTAGACATGATTTTTTATGTTGTTCTTGTTTTTTAAACTAAAGTTCAGGAAATGCTGCTTTTCAAATGAGGCCTTTAGAGCATGCTGAGGCTATTGGCAGTTTTCACTAGGGAACATTATTATTCATTGGGGAGCATTCCTATTTTCATCGGAGAAATGTCGGAAGGTATGGGAAGGCCAGAAATGTGGGCGGGCATGGGAAGCAAATACTCGAGTGTACAAAATGTGAATAATGTGTGAAGCCTTTGAAGGGCAAAAGAGAAACTGCAGGTCAACTGCGTGTTAAATCTCCTTCAGCGCCGCCCTGTCAAGGCGAAATAAGTCCTGAGCGGTCACTGAATCACTTCTCTCACGCTGCGTTTCACTTCTCTCTCTCTCTCTCTATCCCGTGCCTCATTGTGGAACCGGACAATGAGCTGTGAAAAAGTGTTCCCATTTGCAGACAGATGCCTTTTGGGTTACGTCAAGGCTGTCGGGTTATGCCAGTAGCATCTGCTATAGCATAAGTGGCCTGTCTGGATGAAACGCAAGCTTGAAATTTCACAGGGTGCTCTCGATAAAATGGCACCGTTGACGTTTCCTTTCAACACAAACTGCAGCGGAGGGTGACTAAAGTGCAGCCAACAGGCCACATGCAGCTCTCCAGTGATATTGATACAGCCCAGCACAGATCTCTGTCAAAACCTGTCACATGCGCGGCCCGGCCAGGCCAAAGGACGACAGTCAAATGTGCCGTCACCTGCTTCCTGTCGCCGCAACCTCACAGGCTGAGGAAAGCAGCGCCAAACAGGAGCTTTTCTCTCAGCGTTGGAAAAGAACAGCAAAGATGGAGCAAGGAAAATGCCACAGGGCTAAAGCAACACAGCGATGGAAGCTGTCTTGCAGCACAGGATTCCAGAGTAAACAAGCCCCATCTGTTTTATGGCATCCCCTGCCCAAACACAATAGCCTCTTTATTACACGTATCAAAAAACATAGCAAGGGTCACCGATTCTCCAAACTGCTATGTAAATCATCCTCGTTGCACAGCTCAGGAAGAAACGGCTTGCCCGAGACTGCCGACGAAAGTCCAACCGGCGAGTTCAGAAAGAAATATTTTGTTTCTACCTGGAGGTATTTGGAAATGAAGACAAAGCAGCAAAGTGAAGCATCTGAAAGCCATTGGGACCTCTGATTCATCTCGAGTTAGTTCTCCTCCTCCAGGGATTAAAAGGAAATCAATCTATAACCAACAGCTATAAATATGGTGCTTTTATACATTATTATTTGTCTTTAGCTTCAACAGCTCTTTCGATCCCCGTGGTCATTCTCTTTCCAAGATGGGCCATATATTTTAAATCAGATGCTGCTGACAATAAAATTCATTGGAAACATCTGGCTTCTAACAAATATGAGTGTTACTGGAGGCAGAATGACTTCACCTTGCCGCTGCCTCTAACTGAGTCCTTTCTGTAGTGAATCACAGCAAACCCATTGCAGGGAAATGCTCGCGTCATATGAGAAACATACTTCCTGTGAGCATTTCTTTTCTCTTTTGCCTATTGTGTTAGGCGCTGCTTACCCAAGGTGCCTACAAGGAGGAAAGAAAGAGGAGACGTTTTGTGGAGAGACAGCATCTTAAAAAGCAGATACATCACCTTGCCGACAAAGGTCCGTATAGTTAAAGCTATGGTTTCCCCAGTAGTGATGTATGGAAGTGAGAGCTGGACCATAAAGAAGGCTGATCGCCGAAGAATTGATGCTTTTGAATTCTGGTGCTGGAGGAGACTCTTGAGAGTCCCATGGACTGCAAGAAGATCAAACCTCTCCATTCTGAAGGAAATCAGCCCTGAGTGCTCACTGGAAGGACAGATTGTGAAGCTGAGGCTCCAATACTTTGGCCACCTCATGAGAAGAGAAGACTCCCTGGAAAAGACCCTGATGTTGGGAAAGATTGAGGGCACAAGGAGAAGGGGACAACAGAGGACGACATTTTTGGATAGTGTTCTCGAAGCTACCAGCATGAGTTTGAGTCCCGTGGACTGCAAGAAGATCAAACCTCTCCATTCTGAAGGAAATCAGCCCTGAGTGCTCACTGGAAGGACAGATCCTGAAGCTGAAGCTCCAATACTTTGGCCACCTCATGAGAAGAGAAGACTCGCGCAGCTCTCCCACGGCTTGGGGAGAGGTGCCTGCACCCGAAGCCTGGGGGCGCGCTGAGGTCAGCCCTCCCCCAGGCTTCGGGCTTAGCGCAGCTCTCTGCAAGCCGTGGGAGAGCTGCGTGACTTCGTGCAGCTCTCCCACAGCTAGCGGATAGCAGCCTGTTCTGGGGGCTGGGGTCGGGGGAAGCTCGGGCTCCGCACCTGGGGGGGATGGGGGGGAAATAATTTTTTTTCTTTATTCCCCCCCCCCCCAAAAAAAAAAACACTAGGTGCGTCCTATGGGCCGGTGCGCCCTATGGGGCAAAAAATACGGTAACTTTAAATTACAACAACTTACAATAAGTCTAAACCTTAACACTAAGCATACTATGTACAGAACACCACACCAGAATGAAAAGAGATAGAAAGAAAAAGTGAAACCCAGGCTCCTTCTGGCCTTATTATTATAGTCAGCATGACCTTGACAGAAGAGATAAGAGAACCAGTTTAAGCCAGCTGTACTCAGCTTCTCAGAAGGTATAACCCAAACATCATGAACCTTCTGCTTGTTTCTTTCACACAGAGAAGCTTCCAGAACCCTCTTGAATTAAGTAGAATAGGAAAGATCTCTACACGTCAGATCAATATTTTCTGCACTAAGAAATGCAAACTGACAGAAAGTTTGAAAACTGCGAGTCTTGATGCCTGGGGTCTCAGGTGGAGGCTTTCTCCCTGTCCTGCTACTTCACAACTTTGAAATAGAAATCAATCCCTAATCCTTGATAGGTCAAAACAAAAAAAATTCCTTCCAGTAGCACCTTAAAGACCAACTAAGTTAGTTCTTGGTATGAGCTTTCATGTGCATGCACACTTCTTCAGATACACTGAAACAGAAGTTGCCAGATGGGTGATTGGCAGATAGCTGTGATGAGCCTGTTGACGACTCTTAACGACTGCAATAGGTCTTACAGGAAAAAGCAAGGGGTGAGAAGGTGAAAAATGGCTTTGTCATGTATAATGAGATAAGAATCCAATGTCTTTGTTCAGACCAGGTCTCTCCATGGTTTTAAGTTTGGTAATGAGTTGCAATTCATTACCTATTGCAGTCGTACCTCGGGTTACATACGCTTCAGGTTACATACACTTCAGGTTACAGACTCCGCTAACCCAGAAATAGTGCTTCAGGTTAAGAACTTTGCTTCAGGATGAGAACAGAAATCGTGCTCCGGCGGTACGGCAGCAGCGGGAGGCCCCATTAGCTAAAGTGGTGCTTCAGGTTAAGAACAGTTTCAGGTTAAGAATGGACCTCCGGAACGAATTAAGTACTTAACCCAAGGTACCACTGTAGGAATAGGAAGCAACATTTTGGCTACTGGAGTACAATTGCAATATACATAAAAGGAGCCTTAAGCACAACTGCTATATTAAAACACTACACTAGAATGCAACGCATACCCAAATGAACAACTGCAGCTTTTTCTACCAAATGAACGATTCAAAATCCACATTCAGTTATTGAGAAATGCAATCAACAGGAATTCTGATTCTTCAGAGAAATCTGCATTTTATACAAGCATCCAATATAATAATAATAATAATAATAATAATAATAATAATAATAATAATAATAATATCTTTATTGTCATTACCCCCTCTCGGGGACAATGAAATTACTTGACTGCTCCATAAAAACACTAATTAAAACAATACAGTATAGTACAGCAAGGAAGATTAGATGACTTTCAAAGTCCAGGCTTCCCATTCAGGGCTGAGATCGCTCTGGAGAAGAAGTTGTTCTTAAGACGGCTCGTTCTTGTCTTCATCGTCCTGTATCTCCGTCCCGACGGCAGGAGCTCGAAGAGACAGTGACCAGGATGCGATGGATCTTTTACTATGTCCAGTGCCTTCCTATGGCACCTTGTGGCATAAATCTGCTCTAAGGTGGAGAGTGGGCAGCCAACAATGCTCTCTGCTGCCTTGACAACTCTGCACAACCCCATCCTGTCCTGGGTAGTACAGCTTCCGTACCACACACATAAGCCATAAGTGAGCACGCTCTCAATGGCACAGTGATAGAAGGCAAGCAACAGTTTCTGCGGAAGATGGTTTTTCCTTAGAAGTCTCAAAAAGTACAGTCTCTGCTGCGCCTTCTTCACAAGCCCCCTTGTGTTGACACTCCAGGACAGAGCCTTGAATCCTAGGAGGATTAGCTAGAGTCACAGCATTTTCCCTGTTGTACACCTTGGAAACTCTTTCACCAAAAGAAATGGATTCAATAAAAGGTTTCCTCTTACCAATTTTGTATCTTTCCTTTGGCTCTTAAAGGCCAGCAAAGCAATGTGGCTATCTTGACACAACAATGACATGCTAGTTCCTTAACAAAGGAACATGTAGGAATGGACACTGAGAAATCTCATGTAGCCAGAGGCACATAAAATTGCTTCCGACTGAGTGTAGAGAGCTTAGGAACCAAACCAGAATAATGGGTCCAGTTTGATTTCAACAGGGCACAATATGAGTTGCAATCCCAGTCCATTAAAGTCAATGGGAGTTTTTGATATTAATGATTGAGTACCCATCTCTTCGGGAGAATGTTGTGAAAATCCTCTGCTAAAACATGCTGGAGGAACTCAAGGTGTTTGGTTAAAACTATCGTATCCATCTATATGTCCTATTTCATTTGCACCCAGGCTCTTTAGATACTGGTCATCTGAGCATTGCATAAAAAATTTTGTTTGCCTGCGAGACATCATTCAATAGCAAGGGTCATGCCTTAGCAGACGTTCCTTGTGATCTGCAATGATGTTGTGCAGCGTCACAAATTATGCTTGTTTACAACTTCCCTTCAATGCATCCACACCTCCCCCCCCAGCACATATCCAGAAAAAGATGATGAGATGCTTGAGATGAGCAAAAATGCCTCACATCGTCCAGATCCTATATTACCTTATGGCATGTCAACAAATTGCGCCGCATTCTGATGAGCAAAAGTGTCATTGAACAATCACTGGTTTCATGTTTGCAATCAGACAGGAGTGCTAACTTGACCATGGGTGCCCAGGGCCGTGGGTGCCATGCAGTGTGCATGGCCCTGGCACCGAAATTTGTGGGTGCCTGGCCCCTTCATGGGGAATTTTGTGGGTGCTTGGGCACCTAGGATCCCATCAAGTTATCACCTCTGCAATCAGATAAGGCAAAGAGTTGAGGAGGAAGCCCCTCAATTTGTTTGTTAAGGACACATTCCCTCAAGGAATGGATTGGCCATGGGGAAACAGTAGTTGGACATGGGTGAGATCACCCTTTCTCTCTCTCTTTATTATCTATAACCCGCCCATCTGACTAGGTTCCACCAGCCACTCTGGGCGACTTCCATCATATATAAAAGCATAATAACATATTGAACATTTTAAATTTTCCCTTTACAGGATTGCCTTCAGATGTCATCTAAAGGTTGTAGAGTTACTTATCTCCTCGGGGGTCGCATAACTCCATACCCTCCAACATTTCTCCAATGAAAATAGGGACGTCCTAAGGAAAAGCGGAGGGACGCAAGTGGCGCTGTGGTCTAAACCACAGAGCCTAGGGGTTGCCGATCAGAAGGTCGGCAGTTCAAATCCCAGCGACAGGGTGAGCTCCCGTTGCTCGGTCCCTGCTCCTGCCAACCTAGCAGTTCGAAAGCATGCAAGTGCAAGTAGATAAATAGGTACCGCCCCTGCGGGAAGGCAAACGGCGTTTCCGTGCCACATGACCCGGAAGCTGTACGCCAGCTCCTTCGACCTATAGAGCGAGATGAGCGCCGCAACCCCAGAGTTGTCTGCAACTGGACCTAACGGTCAGGAATACCTTTACCTTTAAGGAAAAGTGGGACATTCTGGGATCAAATCAGAAACTGGGATGACTTCTGTAAATCTGGGACTGTCCTTGGAAAATGGGGACATTTGGAGGGTCTGATAGCCACCTCAATAGTTTCTATCAAAGTAGAGTACTCAAGAGGCAGTATTCAACTAAACAGATCTCCTAGCTCAAGGATTTCTGTTTGTGCAATGGGAGTTACCTTCCGTCTCCTCTTTCTGTGCATCCCCTACATTTTCCAAAATTGCAGTGGAGGGTCGAAGGAACCCCCATAACAGATTTAGAGGGCCATGAGGGAAACATAGAGAGGGAGGAAAGGTAAGTTCTGTCGCTCAACTCAAGGTCTTTTTGTTAGTGGGTTTATTTAGTTGGGTACCACCCAAGGCATCATAAAATGTATCAAATAACAAAGCAACTCAGATTATCATTGTACGCTAAAGCCGCAAGCAACATTTATCATAAAAGTGACCATATCCATCATCCAGAAAGAAAATAATAAATTCCTCCATCTCTGAATTGTCCTGTACAGCTGTCAACTGCTGAACAGGAGAAGACTCCAATTAGTTTTTTCCAATGATAGGAAGGAAGTCACGTACACATACCTGGTTTCTTCTCCCTCCCCCCCCCCCCCCCGCACACACCAGCAGCATTTAATTTACTAGTAACAGCTGCAATTGTCTGAAGCTACAGCGGGAAAAGCTTAAGAAAATCATTCTGTGCCTTGTACAGACACTGTGAATTCCAGGAATATTAGGGGATTATTTTTTAAGACGTCTCCTTGTTGTAGGTGAGGCTCAAAATGAAAATAAGAAAGCAAACTTAAGAGGATTTTCATGCAGCATATTTGTTATTCGTTTTGTTGTTGCCACAGCATGTGGGATTTGCGTACATTTAAGACATCAACTTAACGCTGTACCCGTCACTTTTCCCCCGCCGTTGCCTGTTGATGGTATGCCAAAGTGAAGCTGCGGAATCAAAGATGGTTTAGAGGAAAGTCTGTTTGGAATATAGGCCAGACATCCACGAGCCGAAATGAAGAGGAGAGACTGTCACATGCTGCTTTTAATGGAGGGGGTACCTTCTAACAGGAGAAATCCGCACAGAACTTGAAAATCCACCACATATAACTACAACTCTCTGAATTGTCACTGCACACTTCTGTTAGGGATGGCCCACAACACTGTTATTGTATGGAATGGATGCACTTTGGGAGCTGGCCATCCCAGAAACCATCCCAGCTTCTGACTAGATCCCGGGTGTTAAGTTGTGGGTGAACATATCAGACGACACAGCGATTCTTCAAACAGCTCTTGTTTATTCACAGGCCAGAACAGAACTGAACTGAAGGGTTCAGTCAGCCTGCTTATACAGTGGTGCCCCGCAAGACGAATGCCTCGCAAGACGGAAAACCCACTAGACGAAAGGGTTTTCCGTCACGGAGGCGCTTCGCAAGACGAAGTTCCCTATGGGCTTGCTTCGCAAGACAAAAACGTCTTGCGAAGCTCGCCATTTTTCCCACGCTTCCCCCCCCCCTTTTTCAAAGCGGCTAAGCTGTTAATAGCCTTTTAACAGCTTAGCCGCTAAGCCCGCTAAGCCGCTAATAGCGCTAAATCGCTAATAGCGCTAAGCCGCTAATAGGGTTGCTTCGCAAGACGAAAAAACCGCTAGAAGAAAAGAATTGCGGAACGGATTCTTTTTGTCTTGCGAGGCACCACTGTATAGAGTTCCAGTACAATGTAACTGTAACAATTTTCTAAAACTATCCAATCACTGAATGTCACTTTCGATCCCTTATTTGCATAACTATCTACAGTATCCACCTGTTGGCCAAGGGTTAGAACTTCAGTACATAAGACCGGGATGTCCTGTTTTGGCTCCCGCTTCATAAGACAGCATCTTTGAAGGGCATCTATGCTGTTTGCAGTGGTCTCTGTTCACCTGGTTTTGAGTCTGGACTAGGATTTTGAAGCCTGTGTTTTGATTCGATACATGATATCCAGTCACGTAGCATTCTCAGGGTTAGGGCTACTGGCATTGGCTCTGGGTTACGATTCGCAGCTTGAGGGTTTAGTCAGCTAATCCCGATGAGAGTGGGAGTGGCCCAGGCCTTCAGAAATATGTATAAGTAGAAACTCACATACACTTCATAATCCCTTGCCACACAACAACTTGGCAGAGTGAGCCTCTTGGGCTTGCTGAGTGGAAGGTTGGCGGTTCGAATCCGCACAACGGAGTGAGCTCCCGTTGCTCTGTCCCAGCTCCTGCCAACCTAGCAGTTCGAAAGCACGCCAGTGCAAGTAGATAAATAGGTACTGCTGTGGTGAGAAGGTAAACGGTGTTTCCGTGTGCTCTGGTTTCCGTCACGGTGTCCTGTTGTGCCAGAAGCAGTTTAGTCCTGCTGGCCACATGACCTGGAAAGCTGTCTGCGGACAAACGCCGGCTCCCTCAGCCTGAAAGCGAGATGAGTGCCGCAACCCCATAGTCGCTTTTGACTGGACTTTACCAGGGATCCTTTACCTTTACCTTCTCCACAGCAATGCACATGAGCAAAATTGTGAGGGCTTAATGCCTGAAGCCATTCTATATTTGCCATATAATCACTACCACAAATAAAAGGCTGCCTCTATTTTCTGGCCCTGTTTCAGCCATTACAATTGGCTGAGTGCCTCCTCTTGATGTATATTCAGGCTGCAAGGTTGTGTCAAGGAATTCTGTTTGGATTCTTCACAGTTATTGACCTTTCCCTGGGGGAGTGACCGAACCCTGAGCGTGTTCTGGAAACATTGACAAATTATCTTCTTTGAGCTGACATATAATTGGCACGATTTGGTGGGTATTATGCGGTGACCTCAATATGTTTTGGTCTACTGTAATCCTTGACCAGGGATGGTGAAAACTGTATTTCAAAATATCCAGAGGGCACCGTGTTGAGGAAGGCTGGTATATTTTGTGTGGTTTATTGGGGTGTGAGCATTTTCACTGGACACTTTCATTGTTGGCTATTTGCAGTATGGTAGCGCTGCAGAGAGCTTGCTGGGGAGATCATGCATTAAAAAAGGGACTCAAAAATAACTTAAACAAGGTTTTAATAAGAAAAACAAAAACTCCATTTACACTAAATACATTAACAACAAACCAGACCCAACCACCAACCCAACCCCCAGGGTAATGGGAGAGCTAGGTGCTGCTCCTTATATACTACACCCAAATGCTGACACACCTTAATCAAATACAACTCAGCAGCACCTGCTATGTTTCACAGCTGTAAAGCTGGGTCTCGTTAGTTTGCTCTGGCCCTTGCTCTGGCCCCTTAAAGACATACACATCGGGTGGAACAATGATGAACCTTTACATTTAAAGAAACCATTCAACATTTCCCCTGCGGTTCATCATTGTGGAACAAAAACATAAAGCATACTTTGTACATGTCTTTCATGTGTAACCTTTGGAAGTGCTTTTGTAAAAATGTCCGCAATTTGACTGTCACCTGGAACATATTTAAATACAACCATTTCATCAGCAATTAGTTTCTTTACAAATTCTAAACGTAACCTTAAGACTCTAGTGCGTTGCGTATTGGTCTCTGAACACAGGATAGCAAGTCCGCTCTGGGAATCAAGGTAAACTTTTACTGGTAGTGTTACTTGCATCTGTAGGTCTGCAAATACTTGCAGATACCATTCTACATCATGAGTGGCCTGATTCAAGATGTGGCTTTTTGCTTCCATCTGAATATCACACTGAAAGCAAACACCTTTACAGCATAGGCGTTCTTATTCTTATTACGTGCCAAAATGACTTGTAATCAAGCAGTATACGAGTTCCTACCCAACGGGCTTTTGATCAAATGGCAAATAAATATTAGGGGGAGCCCTATGATATACATCAAATCGGGGCACCCCCACAGTCCCTGACAGGGTTGTGGCATGGACAAGATCCACACCCCCAGATCCCTTTAACGGGATACCGTTATCGAGGAGGGGCAGGCGGAGGCTACAACCTCCCCTCCCATAAACAGGGCTTACCCAATGCCTAACCTTACAAAGTTGTGACCATTGCTACAAGGTAGGTGAAAACCAAATGGCTGGTGCCAATTTGCCAAGTGGAAAAATTCCTACCTGGCCCCAACAATATAGCGGCCAACATAGTCCATAGCAAGGCCGCTGCCAAGCAACGCATTAAAAGAGGGTGGTTGGGCTGGGGGGCGTGACCCACAGCCGGGTCACTCGGAGGTCCCGGGTGCCCTCCCACAATGCCATCCCCAGAGAAGGGGGAGTAGACTTATTAGTAGTAGTAATAGCAGCAGTAGTCTTAGCAAAAATTGAGTTCCTCATCTTGATGTGATTTACAGACGCACAAAGCCCCCTTTGGATAAAACCAGTTGTTATCACCCTCCATGGAAGTTTACATTGCGATGCAGGCAGGAACAAAATATCTCGTCTTCATTCTCCTTTCTGAAACAATGGTACCTCGGGTTAAGAACTTAATTCATTCTGGAGGTCTGTTCTTAACCTGAAACTGTTCTTAACCTGAAGCACCACTTTAGCTAATGGGGCCTCCCACTGCCGCTGCGCCACCGCTGCCCGATTTCTGTTCTCATCCTGAAGCAAAGTTCTTAACCCGAGGTACTATTTCTGGGATAGCGGAGTCTGTAACCTGAAGCGTCTGTAACCCGAGGTACCACTGTACTAGGATTCCCCAAAGAGATTCAAGAGAAGGGAGAGGAAAAGTACCAAACAGAACATTTCCAGCCTTTGACAACTGCCAAGTGATAGATTGCAAAATATTTCACTTCTGCCATAGCTCCTCATCATCAAGTTGGCCCAAAAGACACGGGACGATGACTGAGGATGTTTATGGCAGTCTCAGCGTCGGGGTGGGCAATATAATAGATGGCCTCCAACCGCAGCTGAAGGGCATGTCGTGAAGTAAAGTAAAAGTGATGTGCATGCAGGATGTAATTACAGCAGTAATATAATAACATTCCGTGAAACGTTATTAAAGGGGTTGCTTTGCTCTGGACATGCACGCATAGCCCCTATTAACGTTAATCGAAGTTTTGCAAGGGAATCAGCAACAGAACGGACCCCCTGAATTAATTACAACCAAACGACTCTGTCGGGTCACATGGAACGATTTGTTTCTGCGAGACACTGTTGCCTTGAGAAGGAAGCAGCTGCGGGGGGAAACAGCGGAGAAAGAAAGAAGGTACCAAGTTAAAATCTCGCTCTGAGTAATTAGGTTGTGACAACTGGTTCTGCATGGGAAAATGAGGTGCGTTGGCTCACATTTTCCAGAAAAGATGGGAGTTCAGTGAGAAATGAGCTAGAAAAGAATTTTGGCTTTCCGTAAAAGCAAATGACACTTTTCATGGGCAAATTCTTCATTAAGCCATTATTTAGGCTGCATGGGACCAGCAGTTGTTCATATAGCCAGCTGGTATTATTTCCGGAAAGAGAGATGGTGAGATCTGTACCGCGTATCTTCTCTTTTTGCATCCCGTTAGCTGATGACTCGTGAAAAATGATGCAGTTGACAAATGTCTGTGTGTGTTTGTGCATTGTGTGTAACTGGTGTGTATTTGGTGCAAAGAAAATCATATCCTGCCTCTCTCCCTGTTGTTGCTGCTGTACTTGCGCATGTACTCACATCATGTTGCTTACTTTATTGTGCTAGCAAAGGCTTAAAATCTGGCTACCACTCACAGTCCCAGAAGTTGGATACTCCACAGTTCAGAAACTGTGTGCTTTATTATCCATTTCAATATCTTCCCAACACACACAAACATATTATTATTATTATTATTATTATTATTATTATTATTATTATTATTATTATTAATTACACCACCCATCTGACTGGGTTGCCACTCTGGGCAGCTTCCAACATATATAAAAAGATAATTTAAAAAATAAACATTAAAAAACTTCCCTATACAGAGCTGCCTTCAAATGTCTTCTAAAGGTTACATAATTATTCTCCTTGGCTCAGGAGCCACATAACTCCATACCCTCTAACATTCCTCTAATGAAAATAGGGACAGCCTAAGGAAAAGTGAGAGGGGCGTGGGTGGCGCTGTGGGTTAAACCACAGAGCCTAGGACTTGCCGATCAGAAGGTCGGCGGTTCAAATCCCTGCGACGGGGTGAGCTCCCGTTGCTCAGTCCCTGCTCCTGCCCACCTAGCAGTTCAAAAGCACGTCAAAGTGTAAGTAGATAAATAGGTATCGCTCTGGCAGGAAGGTAAACGGCGTTTCCGTGCGCTGCTCTGGTTCGCCAGAAGCGGCTTAGTCATGCTGGCCACATGACCTGGAAGCTGTATGCCAGCTCCCTCGGCCAATAAAGCGAGATGAGCGCCGCAACCCCAGACTTGGCCACGACTGGACCTAATGGTCAGGGGTCCCTTTACCTTTTTAAGGAAAAGTGGGACATTCTGGGATCAGATCAGGAATTTCTGTAAATCTGGGACTGTCCCTGGAAAATTGGGACATTAGGAAGGTCTGCAGCTCTCACAGTATTATAAAAAAGAATTAAATATTGGGAAATGTATCTTTCACAGGCAGTCTTAGGGAACAACATCTCTGGTTACCATTTCGTTACTCCAGCTACAACTCACACTCCACCACACATCCCATATTTAATGCGCAGCCAGCAAAGCAAAATTCTGGAGCATGCCTGCACCCCACATTATAATCTCCATCTCACCAGTCCAGAATGGTAAAAAATTTGTCTCACAGGTTTTTCTGTAAGCATGCTAAAGTATGAAAATCGAATATCCTTTTATCAAATGCCTGGTGGTTAGCTATTTAGCTTGGTAATTTTTCAAATATTGATTAATTGATCTGAACTCCGCGGTTCTTTTTGATATATACTATACACCACATTTTATTAGACCTTTGCCTTTTGCAATACTAAGAGCACTCCTGCCAAGGCTTTAAACTCATGTTGATGTTGCTTAATGCTGATCTGTGGTGGGATCTGTGGTGCTCAGTCATGATAATTAAGGATAGGTCTATGCCAGAAACATAACCTACAAGGTGTGACCAGAAAGTAGGGTGAATCACCCCGGCATGGGATAATGGGAACTGCCATATTCGCGGAGACACATGGGAGGCGTTCGTCCGTATCTCAGCTCACTTATGTGCCTGTGCCTCAGCATTTGTTGACAGGCCTACGTTCATGTGGCAGCATTGTGATTGAAAATGGAGCAGAGAGTCAATATGAAATTCTGTTTCAAATTGGATAAATCGGCGTCAGAAACCCACGAAATGCCCATAATTGTGTACGGAGACGCAGCTGTAACTCAAAATACAGTGTGTGAGTGGTTTAAGTGTTTGCGTGAAGGTCGGCTTGAGATGACCCTCAGTCTGGGAGACCGTTGACAAGCAGAATGGCGGCAAACGTCGGCAGAGTTCGTGAATTACTGATGTGGGATCAGCATTTATCCGTCCGAATGATGGCGGAAGAATTGCATATTCCACATGAAATCATTACTGAGTTGTCCCACCCTCCATATTCTCCCGATCTGGCCCCACCTGATTTCTTTCTTATTCCAAAACTGAAATTTGCACTGAAAGGGCACAATTTCCCAACATTTCACACGTCTAAGTTGCTGTGACGAGGGAACTGAAAGCAGTACAAAAAGAGGACTTCTCCAGACTTTTCCACCAGTTCTATGGACGTTGTCAACAGTGCATTGTATCAGAGGCGGCCTAATTTGAAGTCCTGTAAGGACGCGGGTGGTGCTGTGGGTTAAACCACAGAGCCTAGGACTTGCCGATCAAAAGGTTGATGGTTCAAATCCCCGTGACAGGGTGAGCTCCCGTTGCTCGGTCCCTGCTCCTGCCAACCTAGCAGTTCGAAAGCACGTCAAAGTGCAAGTAGATAAATAGGTACCGCTCCAGAGGGAAGGTAAACGGCGTTTCCGTGCGCTGCTCTGGTTCTCCAGAAGCGGCTTAGTCATGCTGGCCACATGACCATGTACGCCAGCTGTACGCCAGCTCCCTCGGCCAATAAAGCGAGATGAGCGCCGCAACCCCAGAGTTGGCCATGACTGGACCTAATGGTCAGGGGTCCCTTTACCTTTACCTTTAAGGTATGTATGTTCAAATATTACTCGCTGCCCGATTTCTGTGACCATTCACCGAACTTTCTGGTCATCCCTTGTATATAATAATCAAAGGGGTTTACTTTGGATATTTATACTGTTAAGACCTAGACAGCTGCATTCTAAAGAAGTTCTCCTATGTTTTGGACTTGTACAAAGGCATCAGCACTCCAACAGTAGACTCAGGAAGTGATTGCCAACACTGGACCCAAAGCAGGGTCACTGAGAAACAAAGAGATATCAGTATGCTTGGAGGAAACATACACTTGGCAGGAGAGGGGGGGAAATTAAGCAAAACTTCTTTTGAGGTAGTGAGTCCACTCTAGACCCAATGGAGAGTAATAACTATGGAACAGTCATCGACACCCCTTTCTTGACAAAGATGGTGGAGCGGGTGGTTGAGGTGCAATTGCAAGTATTCCTGGATAAAACTCGTTATCATAAAATCATATAATTGTAGAGTTGGAGGGTCCCCAAGAGTTATCTAGTCCAACCCCCTGCAATGCAGGAATCTCAGCTAAAGTATCTATCCCAGTGTTTCCCAACCTTGTGCCTCTAGCTGTTTTTGAACTACAACTCCCATCATCCCTGACTAGCAAGACCAGTGGCAAGGGATGATGGGAATTGTAGTCCAAAAACAGCTGGAGGCACAAGGTTGGGAAACACTGATCTATCCAACCTCTGCTTACAAACCTCCAAGGAAGGAGATTTCACCACCACCTTCTAGGGGAGACCGTTCCACTGTCAAACAGCTCTTACTGTCAGAAAGTTTTTCCTGATGTTTAGTCATAATTATATACAGTGGTACCTTGGTTCTCAAACTTAATCCGTTCCAGAAGTCCGTTCCAAAACAAAAGCATTACAAAAACAAAGCGTGCTTTCCCATAGAAAGTAATGCAAAACGAATTACAGTGGTACCTCGGGTTAAGAACTTAATTCATTCTGGAGGTCCGTTCTTAACCTGAAACTGTTCTTAACCTGAGGTACCACTTTAGCTAATGGGGCCTCCTGCTGCCGCCGCACAATTTCTGTTCTCATCCTGAAGTAAAGTTCTTAACCCAAGGTACTATTTCTGGGTTAGTGGAGTCTGTAACCTGAAGCGTCTGTAACCTTAAGCGTCTGTAACCCGAGGTACCACTGTAATCCGTTCAAGACTTTTAAAAACAACCCCTAAAACAGCAATTTAACATGAATTTTACTATCTAATGAGACCATTGATCCGTAAAATGAAAGCAATAATCAATGTACTGTACTATAAAATAAATAAGACAGTGTTGTAGATGATAAAAATTAAAATTATTATTTTTTCTTCCCTGCACTGATGCTAGGCATTGTTTGGATGGGGGGCTTTTATCCATTTCCACAGTCACACAATCAATCAATCAATCAATCAATCAGTAACTGAACTGGGTTCCACAGTCGCAAAAACAAATTAACCAAAAAGCCTCAAAAACAGAAAAGCAAAAGCACCAAACTTAATCCTTTTCCGTAAGTCCGTTTGACTTCCGAAATGTTCGAAAACCAAGGCGCAGCTTCTGATTGGTGCAGGTGCCCTGGAAACAATAGCCAACAACTGCATCAGACGTTTGGCTTCCAAAAATTGTTTGAAAACATCCGGGTTTTTGGAGTTTGAGAACCAAAGAGTTTGAGAATCAAGGCATTTGAGAACCAAGGTAGCACTGTACACTACAATCTGGGTTCAGACACAGTTTGGGCACCAAATCAGCCCAGGGCATCCCAATCTTTATTGTGAGAGAGGGGAGTGTGACCCTTTTTGCTTGACCTCTCAGCGGCTTCTGAGACCATTATGGCATCCTCACCCATGGGATGGGTATCCGAAGTCCTGTGTTATGGCGGTTCTGTGATTACCTTCAGGGCCATGTTTAGAGAGTGACACCGGGGGAAGAAGAAGAAGAAGAAGAAGAGTTTGGATTTGATACCCCGCCTTTCACTCCCCTTCAGGAGTCTCAAAGCGGCTAACATTCTCCTTTCCCTTCCTCCCCCACAACAAACACTCTGTGAGGTGAGTGGGGCTGAGAGACTTCAAAGAAATGTGACTGGCCCAAGGTCACCCAGCAGCTGCATGTGGAGGAGCGGAGACGCGAACCCGGTTACCCAGATTACGTGACTACCGCTCTTAACCACTACACCACACTGGCTCAGCTCCCCAGCAGTTGTCATTTTGACAAACCATTGCCAAATAATGAAACTTTGTGAAATTCTCTTTAAAAGTGATATAAAACATGTTAACGACATAAGAAAGTGAAAATGGGTCTGTAGGTTGACATTTTCATGGAATTACTCAATTCAGTCTGGAGGTATTTTGAGCAAGCCTGGCATAATTGGGTTTTCTTCCTCACGATGTCTGCAAAGCTGGCACAAAAGCTTCACTCACTCAAGAGCCAACAGAGCAAGACATGTACTATTCAGTACTGCTTAATTTTATTCCGTATACATTGGGACTGGGGAAATTCTGGAAAGTCCCAGTGCAGTAGGCACTCTTGAGGAATTGCTAGCAGAGGTAGTTCCTTACTCCAGATCAGGGTGCCATCTTGAATAAAATATTGGGAGGGCCCAGGTAAGCCCCACCCTGCATAACTGATCACATGAGGCAGTGTATTCACACCATTTGAATGGCAATGCCCATCAACTTTGGGGGGCCCAGCGACCTCAAATATTTTATTGAGGGGGCTGAAGACCCCTCGGCGTCTAGGAGTTTAATCCTATGCTCCAGATGTTGTGCTGTAAGATGAGTCCTAGAAGTCAGAAGGGACGCGGGTGGGACTGTGGTCTAAACCACTGGGCCTCTTGGGCTTGCCGATTGGAAGGTTGGCGGTTCAAATCCGAACGATGGAGTGAGCTCCCATTGTTCTGTCCCAGCTCCTGCCAACCTAGCACTTCAAAAGCACAGCAGTACAAGTAGATAAATACGTACTGCTGTGGAGGGAAGGTAAATGGCGTTCCTGTGCACTCTGGTTTCCGTCCCGGTGTCCCGTTGTGCCAGAAGCGGTTTAGTCATGCTGACCACATATCCTGGAAAGCTGTCTGTGGAAAAACGCTGGCTCATTCGGACTGAAAGCGAGTTGAGCCCTTTGACTGGACTTAACCGTCCAGGGCTCCTTTACCATTTTTTTACCTTTACCTAGAAATCAGATGTGGTAAATACGCCCCTGTGAAACAGAGAAGCTACGTTTTGTTCCATACGTTAACCTTTTGCTTTCTCATTTCAGAGAGCTTCCCTTTCATCCATATATATTCAACTGAAATTATTTTAAAACATAACATACAGTGGTACCTCAGGTTACATATGCTTCAGGTTACATACGCTTCAGGTTACACACTCCGCTAACCCAGAAATAGTGCTTCAGGATAAGAACAGAAATCGGACTCCGGCGGCATGGCGGCAGCAGGAGGCTCCATTAGCTAAAGTGGTACCTCAGGTTAAGAACAGTTTCATGTTAAGAACGGACCTCCGGAACGAATTAAGTACTTAACCTGAGGTACCACTGTAAAGACTTTTGGCCCAGCCATTACTGGCATCCTTACTCTCTGTGTTTAATCTACCACAGGCCCTCAATTATGTGAGGAGCATCAAGCTGTCGAGCTCAGGTCCAGTTATAATATTACGTTCTAATATTACGTGGTGCCTATTCCATGACAGAAGAGCGGTGGCTGAGCCACCAGAAAGCAGCGGCGTCCAGCTTTTTGGGAAGCTGCCCAATTGTTGGGGAATGACAAAGCACAACACACTCGGTTTCCTTCTCTCACATTCATCTTTGTCTCCTTACAGAGGGAGAACAGATACCTTTAACCCCTCTACACAAGCCACCCATATGGTCCGAAACTTGCTGTAACATATGTAGGCGCTGAGAACAATCTGACACGAAGCAAAGGCGGCAGCCATCCTCGGAATACCTTCTCTTTTTTTGTCGCAACCGAAAAGAGGGAAATAATAATGATATTAATATTAATAATAGTAATCTGCATTAAAAGCGTTTTTTTATCTCGCCGTCCCCAGCGCTTTGTGCCTTTGCACCTCTCAAATTTAATAAAAACCCAGGCAGCAGGTGCAACAATAGATATGTGCCTGGCAGGGCGGAGAGTGGAATTAGGTAGCCTGCAACTCTGAGGCTGGAAAAGCAAATGGAAAACACACTGCGCTTCTAGAAGCTGCTTTCTTGTCAGACCCCCTGCTAAGATGAAAGGTCAGGAAACGAAAGCGAGGGGAGGGGGAGGGAAGGTATTTGACTGGGAAGACAAGCGAAAATTTAATACAAGCCAATACCGGCGCTGATAGTCCGGAGTGATTATATTCTTTGAATGCCAGATGTTAGGCGCTTTCATAAAAGAAGCCCAGATATAATCCATTTAAAAACAAATAGAGCCCAGATAGATTTCCCTCGCTGCAGAGGAGAAGTTTGGGAAGCTTTGCAGTGTGTTCTTTGAGTGGAAATGTGGGGGGGGGGGTGCAAGAGGACCCCACACTCCGATGACGTATTACTGCCCCCTGCAGTTTCTCAGTTTCATAGCAAGAAGGAAGAAGGAGAAAAGGATCTCTGGACAAAGCAGCCGGGGCTCTTAGAATCGTATTGCAAGGGACGGCGAGGGTCATCTAGTCCAACCCCCTGCAAAGCAGGAATCGATGTGGGGCTCAGAACAAAACGACCCTGAGATTAAGAGTCTCATGCTCTACCATCTTGCTGTGATAGTTTGTTGTTGTTGTTGTTTAGTCGTGTCCGACTCTTTGTGACCCCATGGACCAGAGCACGCCAGGCACTCCTGTCTTCCACTGCCTCCCGCAGTTTGGTCAAACTCATGCTGGTAGCTTCGAGAACACTGTCCAACCATCTCGTCCCCTGTCGTCCCCTTCTCCTTGTGCCCTCCATCTTTCCCAACATCAGGGTCTTTTCCAGGGAGTCTTCTCTTCTCATGAGGTGGCCAAAGTATTGGAGCCTCAGCTTCAGGATCTGTCCTTCCAGTGAGCACTCAGGGCTGATTTCCTTCAGGATGGAGAGGTTTGATCTTCTTGCAATCCATGGGACTCTCAAGAGTCTCCTCCAGCACCATAATTCAAAAGCATCCATTCTTCAGTGATCAGCCTTCTTTATGGTCCAGCTCTCACTTGTGCTGGAAGATGGGTTCTAGAAGTCAGAAGGGATGCAGGTGGCGCTGTGGTCTAAACCACTGAGCCTTTTGGGCTTGCCAATTGGAAGGTCGATGGTGTTATAAGAAAAAACCTGCTCCTTTTCCCTTATGGGGTACCCAAGAGCCCATATAGAGTCCTCTTTTTAGGTTCTCTATCAGTAGGAGAAAATAACAGAGGCCAACCAGAGAATAGTGAGAAGCAAGGCAGCTAGTAAGCCTGATCTTTATTACAGCTGTTGCAACAAGGTGCTCCCCACACACATTGGGGGGGGAGAGACCTCGAGCACAGGTGAGCAAGCCCTTATATAGACATTTGACATTGTCCGTCCTGAAGAACAAGACCACCCCCAGAAGCATCACAAATACGGTACATCACAGAAGGGGTGTAGCCCAGACCATCCCCTTAATACATCAGAGAAGGAGCTGAAATCTGGGTGTGTTGTTTCTTCCCGTCTGGCAGGTTAGTTGATTGGATTAAATGGCATCCTGGCCGCTCTTTTGTTATGATAACTAGTTCTTGAATCTAGGTCACAGGCCACAGGCTCACACCCTGTTCATATCTTGAATATGCCCTTAAGACAGGATTTGTGAAGACAGGAGAGACAAGAGACAATGGGGGGGGGGTTCCCACTTTGAACTTGCAGAGAAATATTTGAGGTCAATTTGTTCAGGACCTTTTCTGTGGGGTTTCAGACATGTGGTTTAATGAATGATGCATTATGGTATTTTAATATTTTGTTGGAAGCCGCCCAGAGTGGCTGGGGAAGCCCAGCCAGATGGGCGGGGTATAAATAGTATGTTGTTGTTGTTGTTGTTGTTGATGGGCGGGGTATAAATAGTATGTTGTTGTTGTTGTTGTTTACAGTTATGAATATTAATTTTCTTATATATGACCTTAAAATTCTTATAACAACGGTTTGAATCCCCACAACGGAGTGAGCTCCTGTTGCTCTGTCCCAGCTCCTGCCAACCTAGCAGTTCGAAAGAACCCCAGCGCAAGTAGATAAATAGGTACTGTTGCGACGGGAAGATAAACAGCATTTCCGTGTAGTCTGGTTTCCGTCACGGTGTTCTGTTGTGCCAGAAGCGGTTTAGTCCTGCTGGCCACATGACCCAGAAAGCTGTCTGTGGACAAACTCCGGCTCCCTCGGCCTGAAAGTGAGATGAGAGCCTCAACCCCATAGTCACTTTTGACTGGACTTAACCGTCCAGGGGTCCTTTACCTTTACCTTTTTTATCAGGTCAAAGCAGTGATCTCCAAATACTTTATTCCAAAGTGCCTTTTTAGGGCAATACCTTGGTTTGGCCAACCAAAACATCGCAAAATAGTGCACGAGATTTCGGGAGCAACTACAGGGAGGGTGCGGGGAACAGGACTGGTTCAGGACTGTTAAATACAATTGATGTAATTTACACAGACCTGAAAAATGTATGTGTTTGAATGAAGGTTTAAAATGGAAAATGGCTAAATGTGCATTACTGATGTTGGGGTTTTCCCCCAGTCGTTTTCTAAAGCACTCTAAGCTCTTTAATGGGTTGATGAATAACTGTTGATACGACAAGCTATGAGGCGAGAGAGCAAATCTAAGATTGTGCTAAAGGAAGGAAGCACTCAGGTAGGTCTATGCGTCAATTATCTGCTTATATTTAAAGGAGAAATAGCCATTAGGAGAGACGGATCAAAATATAATCCTCCTTTTCCAACTCAATTGCACCTCATGCTGGTAATTAGAGTGGAACTGCGATACATTCAGATGCCTAAGTCCTAGCCAAGGCGCAAAACAAATCAAATATGGATTTGAGGCTTAAAATCACACAGAACCCTGATGCTTGTGCGGCAAGCAAAGTGAGAAAATGTGCCTGGCAAAATTACCTTCACTCTGAATGCATTGTGTGTGCGCGCGCGCTCTCTCTCGCACCATTTTGTTTTTAGGTGATGACATCTGCTAGGCTCTTTTGCATAAAGGCAAACAAGCAATCCAGCCTCTAGTCTAAGCATCTCCACAGGGGAGCAAGGGAATCCTAACAGACAGGATGGGAGGATTCCTTTCCTTGCACAGCAGGATAGCTGCTAAAACACTTTGTGCGATTGCAGCTGTGTGGGGGTCCCTGGCAAACACTCAGGGATGCAGATTGCGCAGTGCTGGGTGCCTCATCCCCAACTGTGCATATTTTCCTGCCAATCATCGCTGCCGTGCTCTAGACACTCTTCCCAGTGTCTCCCGCTGGCTTTAAGGATGATCCGGCAGAATCTGCGATTGGAAAAAACAGGCAGGTGTGTTCCTGTGTTCATTTGCAGATACATCTGTGCAACTGGCGCTTACACAATGAGCATGGTTTTAATTATGGGAAAGTGGCATACAAATAAATGACGACGACGACGGCATGTGAGTTATCACATGCGCAGAAGGAAAAAATATGCGGTTCTTATCCTGTATGGTGCAAATGTCCTATGTCCTTTCCCCCGCTCTGGGTAAGAGCCAAAAAACCAAGTCTTGTCAAGTCTTCCAGGGGCTACTGGTCATTTACACAAGTTTATAATGTACTGGGGATGCGGGTGGCGCTGTGGGTTAAACCACAGAGCCTAGGACTTGCCGATCAGAAGGTCGACGGTTCGAATCCCCACAACGGGGTGAGCTCCCGTTTCTCGGTCCCTGCTCCTGCCAACCTAGCAGTTCGAAAGCATGTCAAAAGTGCAAGTAGATAAATAGGTACCGCTCTGGCGGGAAGGTAAACGGCGTTTTCGTGCACTGCTCTGGTTCACCAGAAGCGGCTTAGCCATGCTGGCCACATGACCCGGAAGCTGTACGCTGGCTCCCTCGGCCAATAAAGCGAGATGAGCACTGCAACCCCAGAGTCGGTCACGACTGGACCTAATGGTCAGGGGTCCCCTTACCTTTATAATGTACTGGGACATTCTTCTAGGCCACCCTGCACCTTGCTAAGAAGGAAGAAAAAATTTATAACCACAGAACCGAAGAGACAGATCAAGGGAAGTAATGGTACCTGGAGTTCTGTGTCCAATTTTGAGTGACCGCAATTTAAGAAGGATGTTGACAACTTGGAATGTGTGCAGAGGAAGGCAATCAAAATGATTAAGGGTCTGGAAACCAAGCCTTTATGAGGAACGGTTGAAGGAGCTGGGTATGTTTAACTTGGAAAGGAGGAGACTGAGAGGAGATATGATAGCCGTCTTAAAATATCAATCAATCAATCTTTATTATGGTCCAGAGACCCAACATATCCTTACAAACCAACGCACAATTCAGACAGCCTACCTCCAGGTTAAACAAGCATTTTGTTCAGACTTAAAGATAGGGATCATTGGTTCTTGCAACCACCGATAAAAACTTCGCCACTGCTAATGTTCTAGCGTTTGTCCGGTCTTCCAATAGGAACCTGACATAGTGAGCCTCTGCTTTTCTCGGGAAAGGTACCAGCAAGGGTAATATCAGTTCAGCCCTGGCTTGCTCGTATTTCGCACAGTGCAGCAAAATATGTTTTACAGAATCGATGTCTTGAGCACACAAGCAAAGTCTGTCCAACGGCTGCCACATGGAAGAGGGAACAAGCAAGGGTAGGACTCGAACCAATGGCTTCACGTTACAAGGAGGAAGATTCCGGCTAAACATCAGTAAGAATTTTCTGACAGTAAGAGCTGTTTGACAATGGAACAGTCTCCCTCGGGAGGTTGTGGACTCTCCTTCCTTGGAGATCTTAAGGCAGAGGTTGGGAGGCCATCTGCCATGGATGCTTTAGCTGAGAAAGAAGAAGAAGAAGAAGAAGAAGAAGAAGAAGAAGAAGAAGAAGAAGAAGAAGAAGAAGAAGAAGACGACCCTTGGGGTCCCTTCTACAATTCTATGAAATTCTAATGGCAGATCAGAAAGAACAGGAGCCCTTCCAAGTAAAAAACCTCTGCCACTGCTTGGCATGATACGCTTTCCTCCTGTGTCCTCATCTCAAAACTTATTCCCCTTCTGTGCCCTTCACATATAAATTACTCTTAATTTACACCTCCTTATGGTGGGATTAAAAAGGTAAAGGTACCCCTGACCATTAGGTCCAGTCGCGAATGACTCTGGGGTTGCGGCGCTCATCTCGCTTTACTGGCCGAGGGAGTTTGTCCGCAGACAGTTTTTGCACTTTTGAGCATGCTAGGTTGGCAGGATCAGTGCGGCTTTAATAGGTGTCCTTCTTTTGTAGTCACATACGCATGACCTCTTCTTCACGTTCACCCAATCTGTGGCCCTCTCTTGTTTTTCCCCCAGCTGTGCCATTTTAGGCTGATCGTGCCTCGGTGACCACGAGAAATCTTATTTTATTTTCCCCAGCCGTTCCCTTTGATACCGACTTCCCGCTGTGCTCCTCTGCTGTTTGCAGCTTACGCAGAAAGCAGCCACACAGTTGGTCTGGGTGTCTCCCGATCGCATTACCGCCCATCCTGTTGTCCTTTAGTACACTAGCTGCTTTCAGAGCAAGAGGCTCGGATGTAAGAGATCACTGTTTGGGTATTTGGGACCCTCAACAGGATGGCCTGTATTCAAGGCCTCCTCCTGGAATCTTGACCTGATGGCACAGACTACTCAGACACCACCTGTTCTTGGGGAATCCAACTGTCCCGCCTGCAGCCAGCAGGTGATCTTTGCTGCAGCGTTCTCCCCCCATCCCACCCCACCCACAAGTGTGCAACTCATTCCCTTCAGATCTCCATCTCGCTTCCGACTTCTTCACCTTTCAACAGCAGCCCTTCCTCTCTGGATGCTTTTAGAAGGATCACCATCAGGGTGGGTTTGATTTGAATCAAATCAAATTAAAATCACGATTTAAATCACTAGCCAGTAAGACTTGACTTCAGTCATTTTTATTTTATTTTTTTACAGAAAGACCAGGTGAAGGTTTCATTTTTGGAATAATAAATTTTCAGAGTGGTTTAAAAACATTTTATTAAAGTTTTCTTGGTTTACAAAGGTATGCGCAATGTCTCTTTTTTCAAGTTACGTTTTCCATAGGTCAGTTTCATTTGTTGAGACATTAGGGTTACATTAGGTTCAGAGTAGTTTTTGCAGTTATATCCGGTGCTTTCTTTTCTTTTCTTAAAAAGTGTTTAGGGGTGCTCTCATTTTGACTCAAGAAAACCACCATTATATAGTTCAGATTGGGGAAAATAAATACAGCAAATGGACAAAAGTACAAAAGTTCGCAAAACGTTTCTGCGCCCCCCCCCCTGAAAAAAACCACTGGTTATATCAAAAATTACTGATTTGGTTATACCATTAGAACTTCGTAGACCGATAATTATGAAATTATTGTGAGGTTTAATAAGTTAACTCTTTATTTTGGGTAACTTTTCTGCTGTACTTTATCGGAAGGAGGGAAAGAATCATTTCCTTAATAACAATTTAAACAATTTATTTAACTAAAACAAGAACATTATAGCATATGTATCCATGTTAGTTAACTGATGTGGGTAAACAATTAAAAAAAAACCTTAGTCTGAGTTTTAGCACATATGAAAAACTTAAAACAAATCCTTATTTCCTGATGAATAGCTTTTGGACTATAATATAACTTAAATAGAAAATTATCTTTAGAAATATTTTTCCTCCAAAAGCATTTTATTTTAAAAATCCAATTTAAATGAAATATATATATATATATATATATATATATATATATATATATATGGTTTAAATTTTAAAAATCTGATTTTATTGATTTTTTTAAAAAATGATTTTTATCCACCTTGGTCGCAATATAGTTTTCTTTCCCCGTGTACATCCCATTGATTTTCTTGGTAACTACCAGTAAGTGCCAGAGAAAGGCCCTGCTAAACAGCGCTTAAGATTTCCTGACTTCAAAAATAGCTTCAGACCACCTCCCTCTGCATGAGGGAGCGCTAAAACACAGGTTTCCCTGGAGGGAAGCAGCAGGGAAAACAGCAGTGTGGATGAGCCCTTAGAATAATAATCATAATAATTTTATCATTTATACCCTGCCCATCTAGCTGGGTTGCTCAGCTACTCTGGGCGGCTTCCAACAGAATACTAAAAACACAATAAAACATCAAACATTAAAAACTTCCCTAAACAGGGCTGCCTTCAGATGTCTTCTAAAAGTCAGGTAGTTGTTTATTTCCTTGACATCTGATGGGAGGGCGTTCCACAGGGCAGGTGCCACCACCAAGAAGACCCTCTGCCTGGTTCCCTGTAGCCTCACTTCTTGCAATGAGGCAACTGCAAGAAGGCCCTCGGAGCTGGACCTCAGTGTCCGGGCAGAACGATGGGGGTGGAGAATTTGAATTGGGCTCTGAAACATACTGGGAGGCAATGCAGATCCTTTAGGACCAGTGTTATATGGTTTCAGCGACGGCTCCCAATCACCAGTCTGGCAGCCACATTCTGGATTAAATTCTAGAATAAAAAGCTGCTCAGAATTGTAACCTTTATTTGTTCTTCTCCTTCACTCTTTTGACACAATGGTTTGCAACAGCTGCCAAGACAAAAAACTGCAGCCTTGCCTATTTCCTCCCAGAAACCTTATCAATGGGCATTTTGCTGCTTCAATGTGTGACAATGATGATGATGATGATGATGATGATGATGATGATTTTATTATTTATACCCAGCCCATCTGGCTGGGTTTTCCCAGCTACTCTGGGCTGCTGCCAACAGAACAGTAAAAACAGAATAAAACTTCAATTAATAACTTCGCTTTTTTTGAAATAATTTTTATTAAGTTTTCCATTTAACAATCCAATCATATCACATTAGTTAATCCAAATTATACCAATACATAACTTCCCTAAACAGGGCTGCCTTCAGGTGTCTTCTAAAAGTCAGATAGTTGTTTCTTTCCTTGACATCTGGTGGGAGGGCATTCCACAGGGTGGGTGCCACCACCAAGAAGGCCCTCTGCCTGGTTCCCTGTAACCTCACTTCTCACAGTGAGGTTGGAGCTGGACCTCACTTGTAGCAGACAGTGTCATTCCCACATCTCAACTCTAAAAGCTGTCTGCAGTCAGTATTTTCACGACTGTTCACAAGTAGCACCCCTCCCTTCCACTTTCAATATTCAGTTGGAGGTGAATGGATGATAATAATAATAATAATAATAATAATAATAATAATAATAATAATAATAATAATAATAATAAATTTTATTTATATCCCGCCCTCCCCAGCCGAAGCCGGGCTCAGGGCGGCTAACAACAATAAAACAGTACAAAAGTACAACATAAACAACATTCTAAAATCATTCATTATAAAAATTAATTAATTCAAGGCACTAGCAACCATTGGGCCAGAGCTCCGCGAAGATTGCCGAGGGAGGGAGTCAGGCTGTGCCCTGGCCAAAGGCCTGGTGGAAAGAGCTCTGTCTTGCAGGCCCTGCGGAAAGATGTCAAGTCCCGCAGGGCCCTGGTCTCTTGTGACAGTGTTCCACCAGATCGGAGCCACAGCCGAAAAAGCCCTGGCTCTGGTTGAGGCCAGCCTAACTTCTCTGTGGCCTGGGACCTTCAAGATGTTTTTATTTGAAGACCGTAAGTTTCTCTGTGGGGCATACCAGGAGAGGCGGTCCCGTAGGTACGAGGGTCCTAGGCCATATAGGGCTTCAAAGGTTAAAACCAGCACCTTAAACCTGATCCTGTACTCCACCGGGAGCCAGTGCAGGTGGTATAGCACCGGGTGAATGTGAACTCGCAGCGAAGACCTCGTAAGGAGTCTCGCTGCAGCATTCTGCACCCGCTGGAGTTTCTGGGTCAGTCTCAAGGGCAGCCCCACGTAGAGCGAGTTACAATAATCCAGTCTGGAGGTGACCATCGCGTGGCTCACAGTGGCTAGGTCAGGGCGAGAGAGGTAAGGAGCCAACTGCTTAGCTTGGCGGAGATGGAAAAATGCCGCCTTTGTTATAGCTGCAATCTGCGCCTCCATGGAAAGGGAGGTGTCGAAGATTACACCCAAACTCTTAATGGACAGTGCTGGCACTAATTGCGCCCCCGCAAGAGATGGGAGTTGCCCCCCCAATCCCATATCGCCCATATCGGATGGGGTATTCCTTCTCATAGCTGTGATGCACAAGATGGTATCAACTGGCAAGGAATCCCTAGAGATGTTGTCTTCCCTATATTATCGGACCAACGTTTTTGAAATGCTGTCCTCACAATAGCTTGGTCACATGAAGATCCCGTAGACTTACAGACGAGCCCTTGAATGAGCACATGGATGTTCAGTATTTATATTTTAAAAACTCAGGGCTAGCCGGTTGTAAACATGCAGAGATGATTGAACAAACAGCATTATGGCGAAGCATCCATTGCACATTTGAATGGCAGGCCCAGATTTGGGGGGGGGGGGGCATATGGGCCACTTGGCCCTGGCCTCTGATTCCAAAGGGGGCCTCGGGTTACATACGCTTCAGGTTACATACGCTTCAGGTTACACACCCCGCTAACTCAGAAATAGTGCTTCAGGTTAAGAACTTTGCTTCAGGATAAGAACAGAAATCGGGCTCCAGTGGTGCGGCGGCAGCAGGAGGCCCCATTAGCTAAAGTGGTGCTTCAGGTTAAGAACAGTTTCAGGTTAAGAACGGACCTCCGGAACGAATGAAGTACTTAACCCGAGGTACCACTGTATATTTTCCATTTTGTCTTTCTATGCAGATACGGTTCAAGCCTTGAAATAAAATTATTTGTCAGCATAACTTTTGTGAAAATTATTTATATACTTGTTTATAAGACTTCAGTTATCCCCAGGGTAAAAAAAAAAGGGGGGGACACATTATCTACCTGGCCCGGGCCTCTGCCTGGCTCTGCAAGGCCCTGTTGAATGGTAAACACTGAGGTAGCTCAATTGGTAAAACATGCAACTCTTAAACCAAGGGTTGTGAGTTGGAGCCCCATCTCAGGCAAAATATTCCTGCATTGAAGTGAGTTGTTCTAGATGACCCTCATGTTGTTAGGCTTCAAGGAATCTGATCCCCCTCCCTCATGGCTGTCTGCCAGTAACGGAAAGACAAGAAGCTCTTTTATTCATTATTCACACAGAGAGACGTAGTGTTGCAGGAAACACCCCCCCCCCAATCATTCAGTTTGTACAAACATGACACACACTCACACACACACACGACATACGCGACATTTCTGTTATAAATTCTTAGTAAATCAACCGTACATCGGATTTACACTGGTCCACTTTTCTCTTGCTCCATGAAAGAAGGACTATCAAAGGGGGACGGTTTGATACAGGACGGCCATAATCCCTTAACCGTACCAACATGTACTCAGGAGCCCTGCCCAGTTGGCATGGCAACCTTGATGGTCCCAGACAGAAGACCATCAAGGACACAACGGACTTGCATATGGGAGTGGATTCAACACGGACTGGAACAAAGGACAATGATCAGATCTTCCCTCTGGGGGCAGGAAACTGCCAACTCCCCTTTGTCCTCTGGAAATGACTCATGGGGAGGGGGAAAGGAGGAACCAGCCAGGTGACAAGATACTCAGGTTACTTCCACAACCCCTCCCTCAACCCCTCCTTTTTGTGATGTGTCAATGATGTAGTCATGATGTAGTTCTAGGGGTGTAGCTTGGGGGATTAGTAGCTAATAAAAGTTGGAGTCTTCTTTTGTTCGGGGCTTCCATTTTGTTTCACCTGGTGGCAGGTGGGAGTCCTGTCGCGACAGTCTTCAATAAAGACCAAGCCTACTGGCTGCTGTTTTGCTCTGGTATTCCTGGCTGGTGTCCTTGTTTTTTTGTCCAAGGGAGCCCTTGGATTTCTCCATTAACAGTAGAAATGCAGTCTCTCTTGGATAATGGCATTGCTCTGGGTAAAGTCCCACCCTCTCTGTCTCTCCTATTATATGTCATTCCTACGTTGACTGATCTGTGCTTTCTGCCTCTGAGCTTTCTGTTCTCCTACTTTCAATGCCTGTCTGGTCCTGGGAGAAGTGGGTTCTGGAATGCTTTCTAAAGACACTGAATCTGTCTGCTGTCTCTCCCCTGGTGCTTCTTCTTCTTCCGGCTCCTCTCCCAATATTTCCCAGCTTCTCCCCTCTGCAGCCTCTGAACTGTGACCTTCTGCAAACCACTGATCTAAATCTATACTGTCTCCCTCCCTTCTGGAAATTGCAGGAGGAGGAGGGGTAGGTCTCCACCCTTCCTCCTCAGTCCAGTCCCTGACACACGGTCCCTTCCAAATCTACAATTTTGTGATTCTGCGAAATGCATAGCATGTGGTTCATCTTTTCGGTCTCAACTCCATGAAAATTTGCTCTGTTCCAGTTTGCTCTGCACATGGCTTTCATAACACGTTCTCATTTACGTACGACACAGCGAGATTTCATTGGGTAGATTTTGATGTTTGTTGCGGGCTGTTTTCATGTTTAGCTCTTATGCTAGTTTGTCCTTGCAAAGTGATAAAAGCCCCTTTGGAAGACAGTGCCGTACAACTTCATACATATTTCCACACAGCTGCTGGCAAAGGGAAGACGATGGAGATATGTTAGCAGTTTATAAGAAGTGAGCATTTGTGAAATTAGACTGACGGCTTTATAAGAATGAGCGAGTCATACGTAAAATGAGAAGTCTGCTCTCCCATCTATTGTTTCCGTGGCTTGGTTGTTTACCACAATAAATCAAGCTGATATGTGTAATTGCGCCAGTTGCTGTTGTGTATAATTGATCAATTCTCAATGCAAACATTCATTCCCAGAATCCAGAAGCTCTTGGCATGCGTGTGGCGGAAACACAGAGAAAGCAGTGCTGCCTTTTTTGCTTTGCATTGTCCTGGAAGCTGTAAGGTAAAGGTAAAGGGACCCCTGACCATTAGGTCCAGTCGTGACCCACTCTGGGGTTGCGGCGCTCATCTTGCTTTATCGGCCGAGGGAGCCGACGTACAGCTTCCTGTACGCCAGCATGACTAAGCCGCTTCTGGCGAACCAGAGCAGCGCACAGAAACACCGTTTACCTTCCCGCTGGAACGGTACCTATTTATCTACTTGCACTTTGACGCGCTTTCGAACTGCTAGGTTGGCAGGAGCAGGGACTGAGCAACGGAAGCTCACCCCGTTGCAGGGATTCGAACTACCGACCTTCTGATCGGCAAGTCCTAGGCTCTGTGGTTTAACCCACAGCACCACCCGCGTCCCTTGTCCTGGAAGTTGACCAGTGTACGAAAAGGAAATGTGCCTCCACATCTAGATGTGAGCTGTACAAATGAGGAAAAACACCATGGCAGAAACGGAGTCAGCCTGACCTCAGCCATTGGACAAAGAAGAAGTGGCTGAAGTGAGTTTGTTTTCCACAGCATTTTGCATTTAGACTGCAAAAAAGGAAACGGAAGCATGTTCTGGAGCATGTGTGTGTGTGTTTACCTGTGGTTTGTAAGTCACCTTGAGAATCATTTGACTGAAAGCCAAGATACAGATCTTCTAAATAAATAAATGTGTCCACTGAAAGAGTGGAGGCAGCTGTGCGAGATGTTGCTCAGAATCCCTATCAGCTGACATTCAGAGAATATCAGGAAGTGGCTAATAGCTTTCTCAGTGCCAGGGCCATTGCAGCTGAGCAGGCTGCCGTCAGATGTCTTCTAAAGGTTGTAGAGTTACTTGCCTCCTTGGCTTGGGGGGTCGCATAACTCCATACCCTCCAACATTTCTCCGATGAGAACAAGGATGTCCTAAGGAAAAGCGGGACGTTCCAGGATCAAATCAGAAATCAAAACGGCTTCTGTAAATCCAGGACACTTAGAGGGCCTCCTAGTCCATGCAGGATCAAGTTCCTAACCACAGGCCTAGGGATCCGGTATTGTGCTCAGGTTCAATCTTTCCTGTGACTTTCCACTCTAGAGAGTGTTATGGTTTAGTGATATATTATAATCTGCTAGCAAATTGTGCTTTTGTCAGTCCAAAATCTCCTGGGTGGAAATGTGGGATAATACGGCATTTTTCTAATGTGGGTCGGTAGGGGACAGCCCAGAACAAAATGTTCTGCTTATGAGCTGTGTGTTGCGCATCTCAGCATTTAATGCCTCTTCTCATCCTGACTGGTACCTCCTGAGAGCTATATTTCCAATTTAGATTAGTTTAACTTGCCATAATTAAATTCATTTAATTCAGACTCATGTAATTCTCCTTGATTTTGTTTGCTCTGACTTTATGGAAATGAAATAAATCAGATTAGGGGAAATAGGTGCCCATATTGCATTCTGCTACATGGGATACAGCAGCTGTGTTCACACAAAACACTAGACCATAGTGCACCTTACTTGCCGCTACTTCCTCTGTCCTGGGATAGCCTATCGATGGTTGTATTGTATTGTAATTGAAACTTGCCTTCTTGGTTAAATCCCAAAGTCTCAGCTCCCTTTTCCCTTCCGGGATCCTTACAAGGACGTTCCACTATCCAGGCCAAATAACTTACGTTACCTGTGTTGTGCTCCCATTAATTCAGCAGATGTGCTAGTTTAGAGGACAGCTCTACTGGGATGATACCAGTCTGCCTCTGGCTGAAGGGCTGTGGGCCACAGAGGAAGAGGTCCACCTTATACCAGACTAAATTCCCCCTTCTGCTATCATGCACTGATCTTGAAGGGTTTAATCCCTGGACATGGCCAGGTATCCCCAGCCACTCTGAGCAGCTCCCAACAGAATTGAAAGCACAATAAAATATCAGACATTAAAAACTTCCCTAAACAGGGCTGCCTTCAGATGTCTTCCAGGAATCAGATAGTTGTTTATTTCCTTTGTAGGAGGTGAGGACAGGTGACCCCACCTAGGCCCGAAGTCCCCCCCCCCAAACCAGGCCTCAAAACTGTCCAAAATTCCTTTTGTCTTCTAAAAAATCCAAAACAGCTTTTCTCTGCTCTTCTCTGCTTCTCTCACAAGATGCTGTGGCAAGGGCAAAACCGTTACTTTTATCAGCACGAGAAGGCTTAAAAAAGCTAATGAATAGACTCTGTTCAAAGCAGGCCTGAGAACTGACTTTTATCTCATTCTAGTTGCAACATCTTTGGACATGCTGAACTGCAAGGCTCCTCAACCCCTTGGCTCTCACCCCCTTTCCTGGGAAGGGTGCCAAGAGTCCACAATAGTCCCAAGACAGCTTTCTGTTCATGCTCAGAGGAACTCATGGGCAGGACTCCTGGAAAAGGAGGAGAAAGGGGAGGGAACTGGAATGGGAATATATACTCTGTGCACATGACTGTGAACCCGTGCATGCTTTTTGTGAACTATCACACTTGCTCCTTCTACCAGTTCATGGATGGTAGAAATAAAAGCTTTTTCTCCGAAACTATTCCTTGAGTGTCTGTTGACTCCCATTTTCCCTTTCCCGGGTGCAATATTTTTCCCACCCGAGGGCAAAGCCTCATAAGGCTACACCTTCACATCTGATGGGAGGGCATTCCACAGGGTGGGCGCCACTACTGAGAAGGCCCTCTGCCTGGTTCCCTATAACTTGACTTCATGCAGTGAGGGAACCGCCAGAAGACCCTCGACGCTGGACCTCAGTGTCTGGGCTGAACAATGGATATGGAGACGCTCCTACTGATATACTGGGTCAAGGCTGTTTAGGGCTTGAAAGGTCAGCACCAACACTTTGAATTGTGCTCGGAAACGTACTGGGAGCCAATGTAGGTCTTTCAGGACTGGTGTTATATGGTCTCGGCAACCACCCCCAGTCACCAGTCTAGCTGCAGCATTCTGGATTAGTTGTAGTTTCTGGGTCACCTTCAAAGGTAGCCCCACACAATAGTCCAAGCGGGAGATAACACCATGTCAATCGGAACAAGGAAGTGGCAGCTATCTTTCTGGACCCCTGAGCCAGCTGTAGTCTATTTGGCATGGTTGAGTCTCCACAGCAATTCCATCTGGACCAGTTTTCCCCCAACGTGGATCTCCAGTTGTTTTTGAAGCACAACTCCCATCCTTCCTAGCTAGCAGGACCAGTGGTCAGGGATGATGGGAATTGTAGTCCAAAATAGCTGGAGACCCAGGTTTGGGAAACACTGACCTAGATTGGTATCTAAAGTCCTCAATCTCCACTGGGGAGGGAAGTTCTGATGCTAGAGATGTTAATAACTGTTGCTACAGACCAGCCTTCCTCACCCGGCCACCCTCCAGATATTTGGGACTACGAGTCCCATTGTCCCTGACCATAACTGTCAAGCGTCCCTTATTTGGAGGGACAATCCCTTATTCCAGTGCCATGTCCCGCTGCTGTCCCTTATTGATGATGTCCCTTAAATGATGTCCCTTAAATTTCAAAGGAAGCAGCTCCTCTCCCTCCCTCCCGGCCAGGGAGGAGGGAGGCTCCAACTGTGTTGCTTGGCTGTGTTGCTCACCCAATAAGAAGTCTAAGAACAACTGGGGGGTGGAGCTTGCATGCCTTGTGCTGATCAAATCGGCTGCGTTGCCTGAGGACTCGCCTTTGCTCAGCGCTTCCCAGCGGAGAGGTGACGGTGGTTTTCCTTGAGGCTTCGTTTGGCTGCTGGCTGAGCTTTCTGCCTTTGGCTCAGAGGGGCTCAGAAGTTGAACATACCTGTGCTGAGTGCTCGGATCGGAATTGGATGGATACGTCATCGACGGCCCACTCACCCTTGCCGGCGAGAAGGTCGGTCTGGAGCGGGGGCACATGGTGGGGGGAAAGGAAAGGAGATCTCGTGGGGGGGGGGGCTTTTGAATTTGTTTTGGAGGCTCCTTCGATTGACTTATGGGGGGAAAGAAAGGAGCTGGTTGACTAAAATGGTGGATTACTGGCGATCTTGTGGTGAGGGGGGGGGAGGCTGTGCGTGTGTGTGGCTAGTTAATGCAAGCTGAGGAGGTTTTTGAATGCTGGACGCCATTTTGTTGCACATGCTGCTGCAAACTTTGCAGTGCAAAGCCAGGCCGGGGAGCCATCTTAAGTTGAGGCTGCATAGGCCTTGTGGTGCATATGATTCAGATTCTATTCAGTTGAACCTCTGGTTACAAAGTTGGTTGGACAGTGTTCTCGAAGCTACCAACATGAGTTTGACCAGACTGCAGGAGGACAGGAAGACTGGAGTGCCTGGAACAGGTGAGGCTGCAGGTCCCTTATTTTCAAATCTGTAAGTTGACAGCTATGTCCCTGACGTTGGCTGTGCTAGTTGGGGCTACAGTCCAAAACCATCAGAGTGCACCAGAAAGGCTACTAGAAGCTATACTGGTAGTAAAGAGAGCCGTCTTGTGATTGCCTACATGAGGTTTGAGAAACAGCATGTATGAGAGGTTCAAGAAACAGCAGGTAATTCTATACCATGAAGTGACTCTTCAGAAATATATCCCATTGCTGTAGGGTTGGGAATAGGCCAATGACACGAGGAAAATGGCTCTGCCTTTTCATTATACGTGTGTCTGGGGCCTATGTGTGGAATCAATGAAGCCTACGCATTTCTGCGAGAAGGGAGGGAGAAGCAGGTAATACGATCCGCGCTGAAGTTATTAACTGGCTCCATTTCAAAATACTCAGTGAGGCTGCATTATCATCTCTCTTGCGCTGTGCCAAAGGCATGCCTAGTGTCCTTGAGAGCGAAATTGTCCCCACGTAGCTGAGTGAAGCATTACTTTGTTAATACACTGTGACACAAGGAAAATAATCAGCCGAAACAACTGCCAACGCTGGTTCACTGCAAATCATAACAGGATTATCCATTAAAAGAGACCCTGTCGGTATAGCATGTTTTTCATTAAACATTCTGTTTAAGCGTTCAAAATCGCAGCTCGGGACCGGTGTTCTCTGTTCAAGGCACTATCGGTACACACAGCATATGGCGTTTGGGCTTAACACCCATCATCCATTCTGTGTCTCCGAAAGCAAAGCTGTGCGGTGAACAGTGTAGTAGCCAAGGGCACCAGTTTGGTGACAAAAAACACTTTAGCTATATAAAGTAGTCGTCAAAATAATTATGAGAGCCCCTTTCACTGCTCTTGCAGACCAGGCCCCAATAACAGTTTGATCACTTCCAAGTTGAGGTCTTCTCTCCTTCCAGTTATAGAGTATGACAGAACAGTGCAACTCCAGATTCTCCAAGTACAGTGGTACCTCGGGTTACATACGCTTCAGGTTACATACACTTCAGGTTACAGACTCCGCTAACCCAGAAATAGTACCTCAGATTAAGAACTTTGCTTCAGGATAAGAACAGAAATCGTGCTCTGGCGGCGCGGCGGCAGCAGGAGGCCCCATTAGCTAAAGTGGTGCTTCAGGGTAAGAACAGTTTCAGATTAAGAACGGACCTCCGGAACGAATTAAATACTTAACCTGAGGTACCACTGTATATTTTCCATTTTGTCTTTATATGCAGATACGGTTCAAGCCTTGAAATAAAATTGTCAGCATAACTTTTGTGAAAATTATTTATATACTTATATTTTCCAGGGACAGCCCCGGATTTACAGATGCCATCCCAGTTTCTGGAATGTCCTGCTTTTCATTAGGACATCCCTATTTTCATCAAATAAATGTTGGAGGGTATGGAGTTATGCGACCCCCGAACTAAGGAGGTAAGAAACTATACATTTAGAAGCCATCTGAAGGCAGCCTTGTATAGGGAAGTTTTTTAAATGTTTAATGTTTCATATATGTTGGAAGCCGCCCAGAGTGGCTGGGGCAACTCAGTCAGATAGGCGGGGTATCAATAATAAAATCATCATCATTGAATAGGACCGGGGTCAGCAACCTAAGGCCCATGGGCCAGAAGCAGCCCGCAGAGGTTGTTTGACCGGCCCATGAGCCACCCCTGAACTGAGCCGCCCGCTCACGTGCTGCGCTAAAGCGGTGCAGCGCAGTGCGGGGACTCGCTTCCGCGGCACCGGAAATCACGACTGCACATGTGTAGACACCCCAAACCGTGTCTGCACGGACGCCGATGCCAAAATAGTGTCTGCAGATGCTCAGACGCCAAAATTTGCGGGTGGGCGCACTCATGTGCACACATGATCCAGCCCACGGAGGGATCTCTGCTGGACCAATCCAGCCCAGGTAAGATAAACCTTCCTGACTCCTGGAACAGGACGTCCCTATTTTCATCGGAGAACTGTTGGAGGGTATGCAGCTCATGCAGGATTTATGGGAGCCAATGGCCTCGGCAGCCACTCCCAGTCACCAATCTATCTGCTGCATTCTGGATTAGTTGTAGTTTCCGGGTCACCTTCAAAGGTAGCCCCACGTGGAGCGCATTGCAGTAGTCCAAGCGGGAGATAACCAGAGCATGCACCACTCTGGCAAGACAGTCCCTGGGCAGGTAGGGTCTCAGCCTGCGTACCAGATGGAGCTGGCAGACAGCTGCCCTGGACACAGAATTGACCTGCGCCTCCATGGACAGCTGTGAGTCCAGAATGACTCCCAGGCTGCACACCTGGTCCTTCAGGGGCACAGTTACCCCATTCAGGACCAGGGAGTCCTCCACACCTGTTTGCCCCATCCCCAAAAAACAGTACTGCGGCATATGAGCCAAACCACTGTCACAGCCACTTTGGATCTAACTTCTCCTTGTTGAATGGAATTTCTCTGATGATGGGACAGTAAGGAGGGGAGGAAGCGAGTAATAAGGTTCTGTGAGCAATTCTTCGTTGACAAGGAAGCAGGAGCCGTGGGTCTTAATTCTTGGAGACCCTGAAAAGTCTCTGACAGCTTCTTCACTTACAGCCCTTGAGCCTGTTGTCGCTCTTTTTAGCATGGAGAGGCATGTTTGCATATGATTTCTGAACCAGGGTTTGCCAAAGACACCTGTTTAAGAATCCCGGAAGCTTAGCCCTTTGAGATCCATCATCCTTCTTCCAACAACTGTTATTTCTCCCTGCACCCTGGCCCTTTCCCCCAACTTCCCCTGGGTTGATAGCTATGATATTTGTAGATCCAGCCCAACTCACTCACAGGGCTCTAGGCAGGGCTGGGCGATATTTGGTTTTCAACATCATGATATATCACAGCTAAACACTGCAATACAGTCACACCTTGGAAGCTGAACAGCTTAGCTCCCAAACCTTTTGGCTCCTGAACATCACAAACCCAGAAGTTCTGGTTTGCGAACTATTTTTGGAAGCCGAACGTCCAAAAGGGTTTCTGCGGCTTCCGATTGGCTGCAGGAGCTTCCTGCAACCAATCAGTAGCTGTGCTTTGGTTTTCAAACGTTTTGGAAGTCCTTTTGGAACGGACTTCCAGAACAGATTCCGTTTGACTTCCAAGGTACGACTGTATATTGATATATCACGATGTCTGAAACAAGGATGGAGCTTTATGTAGAGGCATTGGCTGGCTTCATGGTTTTTCCTGCATCGTGATTTTTGCATAGCACATAAACACACACACGATTCACAATATATTGTCAGGTCAAAAATTATGATACCGATTATCATGATATGGACTTCAAACCAGTTTGGGACGATATATAGATATATTGCCCAGTCCTAGCTCTAAACAGGTTTTGCTGAAAACTATCCCTGTGGAGGACAGGTTAGGATTCAGAACCGACTGGGAGGTTTGCCCTACTATGAGTGCTTTTTGTGTCCCTGCTGAACTGTGTACAGACAGAGGAAAAGCCACCAAGCCAATAATGAACCTGTTGAAGGCAGATTGTACATGGGGCAGCACAGCAAAGAAAACAGTAGGCAAGTGGCCTGCATGCTCTGTTCACTGAACCCTAGTAGCACTCTCAAAAAGGACGGGTCTTAAATACAATTGCTTACTATGCTCCTAACAACTGTTTCTGCCTATGCAGAATCAGCTCGATGGTTTCTCTCTCTCGCCAGGCCCCTTCCTGCTTTCAAGGTCAATTTAATTCTCTTTGATCTTTTGGGCATCATTCACCACCTTGATAAACACAGCGCTGGAATTACCTTTCAGCTAATGTGAGTTGCTTTGCCGACTGTGTGGGAAAAAATGCACAGGGAGCATTTCTGTGTAGAAAACAGAGTCCAGAGGATTTCTGGCGCACTTCCAGTTCCTTGGAGAGTACATTTATTCATTGGTTAAGCAGGCAAACAGCTATACACTACGGTGATCAGCATAAACAATATTTGATAACAGTCACATCCCAGAAACACAAAATTCTCATTGCCCTTTTTCTTCTGGAAGTGAACATTAGTTTTCCTTTTAGTTTAGCAACAGAAGTCTACAATCATGCATAATGCACAATGTGCATACCTGTTTAGGCTTACTATAGCAGTATGGAGTCTATGGATGTTCTTGGAACCCAGTTACCATCAGCCCCAGTCAGTATAGCCAATGGTCTGGGATGATGGGAGTTGTAGTTCAGCAACTTCAGTGTGTGCTTTTGTGTTACGGGTGAGTTCCATCCCACTCCAAATAGCCCCAACCACTTCTTCAGCCTGAATCTAAACTGTTTTCTCTCTAATAGAACTCCATCCTTAAAGTTCTTCCCTCCTTTCAGCATGCCATCTTCCATCTCTCTCAAATCCAGGCCCTTACCATGACCTGCAGGCCAAACCTTCTTTTAGACCAAAGCTTCTGCTCCATCAACTGTCCCTTATTACTGTATCCTTATTACTTTCAACCCTGCTGAAAAGGGGAAATGGCAGTGGAACCAACCAGGAAGTGTGTGTATATGTAAGCTCCATTTTAGCCAAATCCAAGGGCAGGTCATATAAACTATTTATTTATTTGTTTGTTTGTTTGTTATTTGTCTGCATTAGCAGTTTCTGTAATTGTGGTACAGTGGTACTTTAGGTTCTCGAATGTAATCCTTTCCAGAAGACCGTTCAACTTCTGAAACGTTTGAAAAACCGAGGAGCAAAGGGCCGGCTGCAAGATCAATTGGAAAAATTGAAAAGCACCTCCAACTTCCAAGACGCGTTCAAAAACGGAAGCAATTACTTCCAGGTTTCCGGCGTTCAAAAACCAAAACGTTCAGCTTCCGAGATGCTCGAAAACCGAGGTACCACTGTATCTTGAGAAAGCTGCATTTCAGAGATATGCAATCCAATACACAAACTGATCTGCAGAAAGATGGAGCTACTCTTTGGTTCATAAACTATCCAAGAAATCAGTCACTCTTTCTGTCCATAGGACACCCGGGCACAGAAGGTCTCCTCTTCACCATACTCTATTCTACCAAGTGTGTGAGAATGTGTCACGTTGTCAGGAGGAGGATTTGCACATGGCGATGTTATGTGTTGCTGTAGCCCTGGGATATCAGGAAGGGAAGTAAAGGCAGTTGCTACCATCAGCCATTCAGCTGCTGCAGTAGTCTGATCACCACAGTGGCCATGGCTAAATAGGCACCAACGATGATAATTCTGCCCCTCCTCTCTTATGAATCTAGGAACTGTTAATATTCCTGCTCCATGATTGCAGTCATGGGATTGTTGTCTATCACATGATGGTGTATGTTTTGACTCCACAGAGTGGGAAGTGACAGAGAAAGGATGATTGTGTTACTGGGTTCCGTGAAGTGGGACTATTGTCCTTTGTTCTTTCTCTTTGCTGTCTGATGAGAAAGAGGAAGGAGCTAAGTCAGAATGTCCCGTGTTTGTTAATATGTAAATAAAGTAGATTAGCCAAAATGCTGAGTTGCTGAGGTCTGTTATGCAAACTGCAAACACTCTGCAGATCCCTAAGTGTGCCGATGTCTGTTGGCATTGGTCACTGTGATGTTTGGGCTGAAGAAAGCTTTTGAATCTCCTGAACGAACGACCAGGAGGGAGAGAACATGCCAGTCGGGCATGTGTCTCTATCAGGGTTCTACTCCAGAGTAGGACGGATCCTGACAGGAACTTCCAGTGGTATGTGGTGCCGACTACATGCAGATATATGCACCCACAAATCCCATATGGGAAGATGCCTGTCATAGATATTTTTCTGAATATCATAGTTGGCATAAGCCCACTGAATGTCCTCAACTCTTTAACTGGGTGATGTCCCCTTCTCTGGATTAGTGAAATAAATTGAGGAAGACGTTGTGTTGCCTCTCCACATGGGACATTTGCACATGCTGAGTAGCTTCACAGTCTGCTCCAAGGGGAAAGGATGCTATGCTTAACTGCTGTCACTAAGACAAAAGGGGAAGGAGGAAGTGAAACTCAATGGTATAACCACAGTTTGTACTCTTAGTTATCAGAGATGATGTGAGGTCATATAAGAAAGAAGTGGACAGTACCTAAGCATCTGTCCCGAATGCTTTGGAAACAGGATATCCTTTCTTAAGACTCAGAGTGAGACTGGATAATCCATTCATTGGGGTCTTTTCAGTCTCCATATGTTTGGAGCCTCTGTTACCTTCTAGATTAAAGGATAATCATTTATAATTTGGGGGAAATACTGCTAAGAAAGTTTAAGTTATAGCCTGGGGAGAAACAGTTTTATTCTCTCAAGAACAGTGGGTAAAAACGGAATCACAGAAAATAATTTCACGCAGCCATTTAATCGTGGCATTAAAATATCAGCTATACTAAAAACAGCTGTTGCACCCAGCAACATCGGACCAGCTCCTTGATGAAGCTTTACATTGTTAATCCTGCTACATGTTTTGTAGCAACACACAATCCATTCCTGGTTACAGAACACACTGAACTTCCAAATATTTTTCCACTAAAGGACACTCTGCGGCTGGGTTTCTTCTTTTGAAATCAATATGCCCAGTGTGATCAGAATCCCAGCAATTCTTTCGGTCCTTTTGAGATACGACAGACAGCTTTGCCAAAGCAACATTATACATTTTTAGTCCACAGTAAACAGACCTTACATTCCTCCGTTTGGGTAATCAGGTGTAATTGAGTAAATATGCACATACAGATGCCGTCTTTTGACACTAAATTCTTGTGGAAACAAAATAAGGGGACTGGCTGGCAGATAAATCTCTCTGAAAATTTATATGTGCACCAATAAAGATTCCATTATGTGGAATATTAAACTTGTACGGATTTCATTTTTTCCCATAGTTTTGTACAAAGATCTTTCATGACTATAGATGTGCATAAAATAAAATTAAAAGTCCCATTCTGTTTCCATGGTGCGCTCAGCGCAACTTTCTGCCTGTGAGGAAAAACTGTACGTCTATCCAAATCTGCTCCTAATCATCACTCTCGTCTTCATCAAACGAAAGCAAGCTGCTATTTTTTACTTGCTTGGTTGTATTTTGGGAGGATGGAGAAATCCTCTTTGTCTCTTTTCTCTTCTTACTTGATGTGGCCGTCAAACCGGAGTACTTCTCTTCTGATGAACGCTTAGGAGGTTTCCTAAACATAATCTTTCCATCTCCAGAGTCAGCTTCTTCATCTAGGGTAAGAATGCAAATAGTCCTTTATGTGCACACTCTCGCATCTCTACTTTCCCACCTTCTGAGTTTCAAAAAAGTATGATAATCCTACCGGATAGCTCAAGTATCCTGGGAAAAGGCTGCAGCAGTGCATAAGCTTATTCTGCAGTATCTTCAGGCAAAGGCTGAGAGACACCACAATCTGAAACTCTGAGAGCCACTGCAGACAATATTAAAATGAAGCAATGGTCTAAGACAGTGGTTCTCAACCTGTGGGTCCCCAGATGTTGTTGGACTACAACTCCCATCATCCCTGAGCTCTGGCCTTGCTAGCTAGGGGTGATGGGAGTTGTAGTCCAACAAGATCTGGGGACCCACAGGTTGAGAAAGGCTGTCTAAGCCATTATAAGGTAGCCTTCCGTCTTTCTCAATATTAATTTGTCTAAATACGCCACCCCACCCCCCAATTCTGTCTTAGTTACACTATATGTGGTGGAAGTCATAACAAGGTCAGGTTGGCCCAGTGATGTGCTGCCACTGTAATATGTTGATCTGAGTTACTCTAATTTCTCAAAATTTCATATATGAAAGCCCAGGATCACCTGACTCTAAAAGAAGCAAGAGTGGAAGAAATCTGATGCAACTATTTGAAGGAAACTGGCAAACGTTACAAAGAATCTTCATAACTAATGTAATAGGTAAGCACACAGTTAACTTAAATAGCATTCATAAATGAAAATTAAAAAACAAAACAAAAACGACCCTAAACTTGAAAGTTTCCTTATTTTTTTCAGGTACTATCAGTATGGATGGTATCCAACCAAGCTTAACTACTGTAAGAGCAGACCCACTGAAATTAAGGACTGCCTCTTGCCCGATTTCATAGACTCTGACCTGGAAGGCTAGAGTTCAAATCCCCAAATTAGCCATGAATTTCACCGGGTGACCTTGGGCCAATCACTGCTTCTCAGCCTAGCCTACCCCACAGGGTTGTTGTGTGGTTAAAAGTGGAGAGGGAGAACAATGTACGCCGCCTTGAGCTCGTTGAAGAAAAGGGTGGGGTATAAATGCAATTAATAAATAAAATAATATAGTTACCACAGACCAGGAAGGGGATCTTGAGTACGTAAAAGGAGGGAGGCTCGCTTAATTTCATTGTACACAGGTTGTATGATGACAATAAAGGTATTATTATTATTATTATTATTATTATTATTATTATTACAGTGGTACCTCGCAAGACGAATGCCTCACAAGACAAAAAACTCGCTAGACGAAAGGGTTTTTTGTTTTTTGAGCTGCTTCGCAAGACGATTTCCCCTATGGGCTTGCTTCACAAGACGGAAACGTCTTGCAAGTTTGTTTCCTTTTTCTTAACACCGTTAATACAGTTGCGACTTGACTTCGAGGAGCAACTCATAGAACGCGGTGTGGTAGCCTTTTTTGAGGTTTTTAAAGCTTTTTGAGGTTTTTGAAGCTTTTCCAAAACTTTCCCGACACCGTGCTTCGCAAGACGAAAAAAATCGCAAGACGACAAAACTCGCAGAACGAATTAATTTTGTCTTGCGAGGAACCACTGTAGTATTATTATTATTATTATTATTATTATTATTATTATTGGAAGGACAGAATATAGCCCATTCACAACAGCCAAATCATGGTCTGGTCAACACATTTAAACTATGTCGTTGTGCACATACAAGGCATATAACCTACCAAACCCCGCAGCACAGCTTAGGTGAAACACACAATGAAATAAATGGTGGTTGCATAAGAGGCACTGACTGATGGACTGCAACCACGGTGCATAAAGGGCATCATAATGCAGTATGTGAAGGCTAGTAAATGTTGCTTGAGGAAGTCGATGAAGACAAACTCTTGAGACTGGTAATGTGCGAGATGAAGATCATCGGCAAGACTGAAGTCTCTCAAAACTGTTTTGCTAGGTTATGAAAGCTAGCGTCATGAATCACAAGCAAAGCCTTATGCTGAGATGGCTTGCAATTTTGATAATTTATAGGTGGCGGAGCATTGAAAGAAAAATCCAAGCTTCTCCTCGGCAACACATTTTTCTTAACTAAGTAACAGAATGTTTTAAAAATCAATTTTCTAATAGAAACTTGCCAGGAACGCTGTGGTTGATTGATCTTCATTTAATAACTTACTCTGTGCCCTTGCAACACCATTATCTTGAGATTTATAATAAGCCACAGCTGTGATGGTACATGGTACCTTTTCCATCAAGGCTGTCATGGAAAGCAGTGCAAAGGTGGATTCAATATGAACAAAGTGGAATGTAGAATGCACTCCTGTCGTAACAATTACACTATTTAAAACCAGTTCTGGGATCCAAGCCCAACCTCAGCTATGTATTCTAAGAGTTTCGCATTCAGACCTCAGCAAAGACAAGAGCTGGTTCGCCATTACTGCTCGACGCCGCTGCCTTTTTGAATAAAATAAGGCAGAACAGGTAGGGCAGGAGTGAGCTGGGCCGATGTTCTCTCTGTCTCTCTGCTCTCCCATACAAGGTCTCGTTTTATGGCTTACTACCCATGGACTGGCCAAGACTCCCACTTCGCTACCTGTCTCCATTGAAAGCTGCCAGAACTCCAAACAAAATTAATGGTACAGCACAGCTACTATGGCCTCTCCCAGCAATGGGAGAAAGTGGCTGACTCCAAGGGCTGGCAGGTGATGAACAGAAAGCTGACTCAAAAGAAAGCTCATGATCAGGGTGGATATGATTTAAATCAAATCGATTTAAATCACTAGTCAGTAAGACTTGATTTAAATCTTTTTTTTCTTTTCTTTTTTACAGAAAGACTCATTCTTGCTGGTATAATCTTAATATTTACAACTAGATGACGGTTTCATTTTTGGAATAATAAATTTTCAGAGTAGTTTTTACAGTTGTATCAAAAATTACTGATTTGGTTATACTATTAGAAATACATAGACAGATAGTTATGAAATTATCGTGAGATTTAATAAGTTTATATTTGGACAACTTTTCTGCTGTACTTTACTGGAAGGAGAAAAAGAATCATTTCCTTAATAAAATTTAAACAATTTGTTTAACCAAAACAAGAACATTATAGCATATGTATCCATGTTTGTTAACTGATGTGGTTAAACAATTTTTTAAAAAAACTTTTTGAGTTTTAGCACACATGAAAAACTTAAAAACAAATCCTTATTTCCTGATGAATAGCTTTTGGACTATAATGTAACTTAAACAGAAAACTACCTTTAGAAATATTTTCCCTCCAAAAGCATTTTATTTTAAAAATCCATTTTAAATTTTAAAAAAATCCGATTTTTTTAATTAAAAAAAATAACAACATTGATTTTTATCCACCCTGCTCATGATTGTAGAAGATGCAGAGCAGACAGGTGTCAATCCCTGAGGGGGCGTGCACCATTTTGAGATGGTGGATTTTCTAGATCATATGGTGGTGTGTTAATTAAAGTGGCACTGAGAGAGGGTTGATCTTTCTGATGATGTGGAAATCAGAGGGACTAGTATAAATGTGATGGGATGATGAGCTGCTTGTGCGTAAACTCCTAGTCCCTCAGAGTTTGATCAAATCCGCAAACCTCTGCCTACGACGGAGCCCCTCAAGCATGGCTCCGTCAGTCGCTAGCAGAATCCGAAAGTGGGCGCTTACGGAATCTCTTCCAGCATAAAAGCTCCTTAACGGAAACACGTCTTCTGGACTCTCGGCGCGACAGTTTCCGGCGAGGAGTGGGTGTCCCTATAGGAGGTCTTGAAATCTCCCCACTGTTTTCGCTGGAAGTGTCTCTGAGCCATCCCTCCGACTCACTTTCCCTTGGAGTTCCTTCTCTCCCCCTGCTGGTTCCCTCTTCAGCTGCTAAGTCTCTCTCAACCTCAGTGAGCCCTTCCACCTCCTGTCCTTCCGATGGCAGTTCCCTGACAATAAATATGCTGTAACAATGTTTTTAATGAAACACACACACACACACACACCCAAAAAAATCAGACCTTGACTCATAGATTATCTACAGAAGAAAAGAAAACCTGCCAGCAGACAGAGATGAGAGAACTAGGATAGGATACACTGGCTCACGGAGATCAAAGCCTTTCAATCAACAACACCAACCAATTTTGGGAGCCCTTGACTCCGCTCCACATTGTCAGCAGTGGTGAACTGGGGAATAAATCAGCGAGGAATGACTACAGGTAAAGTCTTATGCAAGCAGTTTGCAGGAAGAATGAGAAAGTGGAGATGAAGTCCTAAATCAGCTTGGCTAACATGTTGAAGGAAAGCAACTTTGATTTGTGAGGGCCTGCAAAAAAAAGCAAGGGAAAAAAAGGATACTTTTCCTTTAGCTAGGAACAAAATACATCTCACCCATTCTGAGATACAAGAGTGATGGATTTCTACCGCATCCTACAGTTGGGCCCATGACCTCCAGAAACTGATGAGCTATCTATCTTTGAAAAGTTCAGAGAGGGATTTGTAAAAGAAACAAATGCTGTTAGAAGCCTGACAACAGCCAAAGCCAGGAATTTGAGAGGAATTGCTTTTTATCGAAAGTGAGCTGGCAGTTGTAGGCCGGCGAATGGTTAGGTTTTACAGAAATGAAGCAGAAGTTAATTTTGACAGAAAGAGAAATAAAACATTAATAACAACATTAAAACTTTACACAGATCAGCACAGCTAAGACTGCCCAGGAAGAACATATTTGGCACAAACAAGGAAGCAAATGTTTTAAAAATAGCTGGCAATGTTACTGGGGACAATGCTAAACAAATGACGTTGTTTAAAATCCTTTAAACAAATACTGTTTGTGTCATTGCTGTGGTCCTGGACCAAGAACCTTCAGAGGCTAAACTCACCAGCAGTGGCTCTATGGAAGCATCTTACTAGTTTTCTGGTCCTTCCCAAATAATGTCCTCCGCCTTGGATTTTGAACCCTGGCCACAAAAACCTGGAGAAGTTCCAGATGATGGGGAACTAACTTCATATTCCTCCAGTGATTAAGAAAGCCTTGGAGAAAGCTTACTGAGAAATGATATACAAAATTCAATATGCAGTGACTGCCGCAAGGATACTTCTGGCCCAAAGATGGAAACAGGAAGAAATTCCAACAGTGGAAGAATGGAGAAGGAAATTGACCGAATATGCAGAATTGGACAAATTGACTGGGAAGATTCGATACCAGAAAGACCAAAAGTTTATCGAGGACTGGGGGAAATTTACAGAATATCTGAAAAATATATGTGATGCACAGACAACGCTTGTTGGTTTTGAAAAGACTCTGTGAAATAGTAAGAAATACTGCAAAAAAGCGAGTAAGAGGAAAAGGAGTGGGGAAAGGCAATATCATGTTTAGAAATGTGTCAATAAATAGAAATTTTTCGAAAGATTGACAGAGAAACTGAGGGAAGTCAAAAATTGAAGCATGAGTGTAAAATGATTTGTTGACTGTATAAAACTTGTTTGGAAAATGAATAAAAATTATTTATTAAAAAAAAAGAGAGAAATGATATACAATGAAATGAAAAGGATGTTCAAAATAACTTTTGTAAAAAACAAACAAACCCAGAAGCTTTTCTTTTGGGAATTATAGGGACAGAACTACCCAAATTGTATAGAAATTTATTTATGTATGCTACTACAGCAGCAAGAATACTACTCGCCCAAAAGTGGAAAGAAGCAGAAGTCCCAGCAAAGGAAGAATGGATACAAAAACTTATGGAATATGCAGAAATTGTGGAACTTACCGGAAAATAAGAAATCAAGATAACAAACTTTTTATGAAAGAATGGAAATGGTTTGTTGAATGTTTACAGATAAATTGCAAACAGATAAGAACAGTAGTAGGATTATTGTAATAACTTGCAGTCTGATAAGAGTATATATTTAAAGTAGATAATTAAATGAGCAAATTAAATGAATTTGGATATGCGGAAGATATTAAAAAAGAAATTTAAGGAACTGCAGAAAGAGGGGGAAGGAAGTCAAACTCTGAATGTTAAATTGATTGTAAAACTAACGAAATGTATAAATTTGAAATAAATATAAATAAAAACTTTTTTAAAAAGAAAGCCTTGGAGAAAGTGGTTTGGGGGGGGGCGGGGTTCCTGTGGGAGCACTTTGAAGGTATGTCATTCAAGGTTGACTCATTAAAGTTCATGGGCATGACCAACTGAGGTCCATTGATTTCTATGTGTCTACTCTGAGTACGACTTAGCTGAATAAAACACAGCCATTCCAAAGATATCTTTATTCTCCACTTTGAATCTTACTAAAACAATTTCAAAAGGGAAAAAGAAAAACCTTGTTTTAAAAGAGGTAAATCACAGTTCTATATGCACACACACACAAATTCAGTTCCCAGAATTGTCATTTCTCTATCTGTGTGGGTTTTTCGCAGAAAGTTGATGGGTTGTTGTTTTATATTATAATATCAAAAAATTACAGTGGTGCCTTGGAAGTCGAACGGAATCCATTCTGAAAGTCCGTTTGACTTCTAAAACATTCAGAAAACAAGGAGCAGCTTCCAATTGGCTGCAGGAAGTCACATTGGACGTTCAGGTTCCAAAGAACGTTTGAAAACTGGAACAATCACTTCTGGTTTTCAATCGTTCGGGAGCCAAAACATTCGAGTCCCAAGGTGATTGAAAACCAGGGTACAACTGTACTAGGGATCAGATGTAATTATTTCATGTGTCAGGGCACCTTTACATTATATGGCATTAAATGCACACATGGTGTGACTGAAAACATGCATCTGTTTCTCACACACATTATGCTTTGGGGGGGGTATGCTTTAAAAACCTATATTGTGAAGCCACCCTCTTAACAGTCTATTTCAATAGGGGTACTTGTGAGACTGCAAAGGCATCTATACAATCCTCAGTTTCCACAATGCTGTGCAGAACTTAAGAGACACAGCACAGAGCTCAGTTTCTTTCTCCATAATGGAGTCCCATATTAAACAGAGCTTTCTTCCAGGCTTCCTTTGCCTGCTAGCAATTCAAGACGGAAGCGGGAAAGCCATGTAGATCTGTCACCACGGCAGGGCTGAGGGCTCATCAACATGATCTTTACTCACTAACGGCAGAAGACTGAATAGCTTAACTGCAAACCTTTTGGCTTTCTCCAGCACCAACCGTACATGTTCCTCTAGCCACTTATTCAGAAAGGCTTCGCTCTAATGTTCCCACTGGTATGGTACCTCACAATTTTCAGACCACCGGCATCATTAAACTAAATATGTCTCTCTTTCTCCCCTGAAAAAAGTGTTGAAATAAAGAGTGATGGAAACCAATCTATTGTCCCGGTGTTGAAAGTCAAGTGGTATGCAAGGTTATAGAAATAACAGCAAGTCAGTAAGGCTGCCGATCAGCTACACGTCAGCACAAACTCACAAAGTGCTAAAGCAGCACTTTGGGATGTAGAAAGTGTACTTTGATGCCCAAGCAGATAATGTGTGGCATATGGCTTAAAAAAAAACTAAACAAGAGAGAGAGAGAGAGAGAGAGAGAGAAACCAAGCAAATTGAACAAGACTAGAATAATATTACAGTTTGAATGAGTAAGGACACTCGCTGCCAAGTTTTTGGACTTGTGCATACATTACGATGTCCCAGAGGCCAGATGTACTAGAAAAGGAGCAGAAAAAATCAATTCTAGAGATTATAATGAATACATGAAAAAGGCATTATACACCAATTACCATTTTCTGCTTCTATGAAATTTTATCTCAGAAAAAATTACCTTTGACAGGACAGTAATTCTCTCTAGTATTCAAGCGGAAGGTTTACAGAAAAATATTGCGCAGAGACAGACTTAAGCTCTTTTCATTTTTAGAAACTAATTTAGCTTCTACCAATAAATTAAGGTTAAGTGGAAATATTTAGATTGTGGCTAAAAACAATTCTGTTAGGAGAGATCTGCTTTATCCTCTGAAGAAATGTGGTTGGTGGAATCACTGCCAAACTGATGTTTGTGTGTTTCTGTCTATCTCCTTTGTGTGCATTGTGAGATATATATATATATGTATGTATACAATATTATAAGCAGCTGGGGTGTAAGGGGTGTTAGGGGAGAGGTGGCACCTCTGGTGGGGGGCACATTGTGCTCATTCTGGGGTAGTTTGTCCACCTTTGGTCCCCACCCAGCACTCAGCTCTCACCTGTGGCTCCTAGAAGCTGTCATCATGTGACAGCAGCCACACCCCAGGAAACGGCTTTGACTGGCCAGCTAAACCAGGTGGGGGTAGCTGATGGGTCTCAAACCCTCAGTGAGTTAGGGACTTTCCCTGCATGAAAAGACAGGCTCTGGCGGACCGAGTGGACGAGATGAAGAGTGGGTCCACATGGTCAAGAAGGCAGTTTCTGCGCATGCTGTAGAGGGAAGTGAGGGGCAGACGGGGTTTGTCAATCGAGCAGGTACACCATCTTAGAGAAGGAAAACTCTGATCGTAAACCTCCAGTGCATTGTGGCTGTACTCAATTGTGAGAAAAGCTTCAGAAGTAAACCCTGAGGGTGGTGTCTTGTACACCTCTTTCCACCAACTCCTGCAGCCAAGCTGGTGCCAAATGTATTGGTCTGCTTTCCTTTGGACCACATCAGTGAGGTGTCTTGTTATCTAGGCCAGTGTTTCCCAATGGGGGGGCCATATGGCCCCCTGGGGGGCTCCAGGATGCTCCAAGGAGGGCATAGGTGAAAACTGCATAAATGGGGGGCCACAGCACGAGGCTAGGGGGCCACAGAGGGAAGTGAGAAGGGAGAAATCAATTTCATTTTTTGAAAAATCCTGATCGGCTGGCTATCCGCTTGGCCTATCACAAGTAAGGGGGCAGCCCAGCAGGGCCTAGTGATCCTTTTTGCCATGTGTGTTTTCTTGAAGCAGTCCTGGTTTGTTTCCGGCAGGAGAGGGCGATCACTGAAACTCCCATTTTGACAAGTAGAGTCCACGAACCAGAACCCCCTGGTCACGTAAGTGCAGTGGTGGGGCAACAATGGGTAGGGCTGTGAAAGCCCAAGCTGCTTGATAAGATCTTTTTGTACCAGGTTAGTGAGGACCACTTGGTTTTAAAATTTCTCCCATATACAGTGGTACCTCGTGTTACGTACTTAATCTGTTCCGGAGGTCCGTTTGTAACCGGAAACCGCTCGTAACATGAGGCGCGCTTTCGCTAATGGTGCCTCCCACTGCTGCCGCACCGCCGGAGCACGACTTCCGCTCGCGTCCCAGGGCAAAGGTTGCAACCAGGAACATCTACTTACAGGTTAGCGGAGTGCGTAACCCAAAGCATTTGGTAGGGGGACGGAACGTAACACGAGGTTCCACTGTATACAGAACTCCCTGTGCACCTTTTGGACTGTATATGTAGGTTTCCCCCATGTCAAATAACTGTTTACAAACAAAACATTTAAATAGCTACCTTTCTAACAGTAGGACAAGGGGGGGGGCGTAGCCAAGATTTGGGGGGGGGCAGGATTTTGTTAATGGGGCAGAACCTCAGATTTATATTGTGTCCATGGGGGGCACAGGAAGGAAAGAAGTTCAGAAGGGGGCCATGGTTGGAAAAAGGTTGGGAAACACTAATCTAGGCAGCCCATGACCTCCATACACGCTGCCCAGGCTTGCACCTTAAAGAGGCCACTTGCACCTTAAAGAGGCCACAATGCAGGAGGCAGCAGTTACAAGTTATCGGTCTCTGCAGCCACGGCGAGTGCTGTGACTCTCCAGCTGTTTGACTTCACCCCGGGAGGTGCACTCCATTGTCCCTCGAGACAGATGAACAGTAAGCAGTTGCCTTAAATGCGGTTATGTCTTTCTGTCCTTTTGCTATGACTGTCACACTTGTGCTATTGAGTTCCACCTGGCATCTCTAACCTTATTATCTCTAACTAAAGCTAGGAAGAGAGAGAGAAAGCACACCCAAAGGTGCCCCTAGAGAGAGGAAGCAGCTGTAATGCAGAAAGGAGAAAGGCAGCGACTTGCAATGGCAAACCAGGGAAATGGGAATTGGTGGCAGTACTGGAAGATCAAGACAGAGGGAGTGCTAGGGAGAGGGGAAATAAGGAATCAAAGTGAGCAGAGCAGGGGGTTGGATAGGCATCGTATCCAAAGTGACTGACAAATTAGAAGGCTGCTTGATAGAAACTGTCTTTCTGCTTAGTAAAGAATGCTGAACTTAGTATTTACAAAACGTACCTGTGGCTTTGGGAGTCTCTTTAACCTCCTTTTTAATCTTCATCACTTCTTCGGCACTCAGGTCCCCTTTTTTCAAAACAATCACCTGTGGCTGTTCATCCTCTTTGTCGCTTCCATCGTCATCGTCATCAGCAGCTGGGAGCTGTTCTCTCTGGAAGAAAGGAGGAAAGTTAAGCTACTCAGACGGTCATTCCCAAAATAATTTTAAGGTAAGAGAAGGAAGATTTGCAGTCATCAACTACCATCTGACCAGTTCTTTTGGGTTAAGGAAAAGACAAAACAATAATCGGAATTGGCAGAACATGAAATTATAAAATGTTAGGAAGAAGGCTGGCTGGAACATCTTCTCCCTGTCATCTTCTATGTCGGGACTGGAGAACCTCTGGCCCTACAGACATTGTTGGACTGCAACTCCCATCACCCCCAACCATCATAGCCAATGATCAGGTTTGAACGGACTTGTAGTTCTGCAACACTTGGAGGGTCAAAGGTTCCTGAGTCTTGTTCTTTCTGAAGGGTCTTCTTTTATATAGTAAAATAACAACTACATCACCTGAATCCCACACATCATTTAGTTTTATTGTAAGAATGCCCCTTTGAGGCAAACCATGCAAACCATGCATTTACAGTATTTTTCGCCCTATAGGGTGCACTGGGCCCATAGGACGCACCTCGTTTTTTGGGGGGGAAATGAATAAAAAAAAATTATTCCCCCCCCCCCAGCCAGGGGGCTGGGGCGGGGGAAGCCCGAGCTTCCCCCGACCCCAGCCCCCAGAACAGGCTGCTATCCGCAAGCCTTGCGAGCCTGGCGGCAACTCCCGCCAGGCTCACAAAGCTTCCGGACACCTGCGCGAAGCACGGGGCATCCTCCGGAGGGCACCCCGTGCTCCGGGCTGCAGACTGCCGCCCGCAAGCCTTGCGCGCCCGGGGGGAGTTCCCCCGGGCGCGCAAGGCTTGCCGACACCTGCGCGAAGCACGGGGCGTCCTCCGGAGGGCGCCTCGTGCTCCGGGCGGCAGGCTGCCGCCCGCAAGCCTTGCGAACCCGCACGAACTCCCGCCGGGCGCGCAAGGCTTGCGGATAGCTTCCTGAAGCCTGGAGAGCGAGAGGGGTCAGTGTGCACCGACGCCTCTCACTCTCCAGGCTTCAGCGAAAGCCTGCATTCGCCCCATAGGACGCACACACATTTCCCCTTCATTTTTGGAGGGGAAAAAGTGCGTCCTTTAGGGTGAAAAATAGGGTAATTATGTACTATGTCCAGCAAGTAAGAAACCAATACTTTTCTAAGAAAAAGAAAAGGAAAGAAAACAAAACTTTCAGACAGTTAACAGTCAGTGCAGTCTGGTTAAACATGAAATGGCATTCAGGTCCTACCTCTGCTGTGAAGTTAGCCTGTGAACAAACTACACCTTCACTGCCTCAGTTCATTTTTCAGTTGTCGATTGGGATAAATAGTGACCTGCCGTTCTAGGTTTTGCTGAGATAAAACATAAAGGCCCAATCCTAAACAGGAGTAATTCCAATTGAGCAGGTATTGAGGACTGCTGTTTAAAGGACTTTTGAACACACCATGTCACTCTTGTGCCTAATCCTAGCCATTTTCACTGGAAAGTCTGACAGGAATCAATGCATTTTTTCTCAGGTAAGTATGCTTAGGATTGCAGCATTAATTGCAAAGTAGTAGGCAAAAGATGTAATGTTCTTGAGCTGGTTTACAGCTACAGATTCCAAAAATCTTACACAAAACTTGATTCCAGTTATCAGCTGGAATCAACAGGTAGAATCCAACTGGTGCCCCTGCACTCGCACAAGACCTTTGGATCTAGACGCCTCCACTAACAGAACAGGACAGGTGATTTTTGCTGATTTTTACCCTCTACCCCTACAACCACGAGGTTCTCCTATTATGAGGGAGAAAAGCTTTTTCTATCCACTTTCTCCTTGCCATACATAATTTTATAAAATTCTACCACGTTCACCTCTTAGTCACCCAAAATGCTGCAACCTTTACTCATAGGGGAGTTGCTCCACTCTCTTGATCATTTTGGCGCCCTTTTCTGAATCTTTTCCAGCTCTACAATATTTTTTTTTTAAGTGAGGTGACTGAAACTGTACCCAGTGTATTTGAAAAGCGGTCATACTACAAGTTTATATAGTGGCATTGGGATATCAACAGCTTTCTTTTCCAATTCTTTCTTAGCAAATCATAACATGGAATTTGCCTTTTTCACAGTTGCTGCATACAGGGTTGACATTTTCATAGAGCTATCCACTACAACTCCAAGGTCTCATATTCCTCACAGCGCCAGCTCAGACCCGATGAGTGTATATATGGCCTTCCGGGAGCCCAATGGGAATCCACCCAATCTTTCTGGAATCCAGTCTAGATTTGCGAATCTGTGATTTTCAAAGACAGCTTATACCGAAAGCAACTCAAATGCTTTCAGATTTCTGTGAAGTGCAACTAGTCAGTCAGCTTGCATCTAAAATACAAAATGTGACAGCTTTTTATCTACGCAAAGCAACCCAGCTTGAAGGTTTGTACTGCTTCTCATTTCTGCAGCCCTAGAACACTCACCAGCGCAGGCAGAATAGGAAAACAATCAAACCTACGAGACATCAAATGCAGAGCTACAAATTGGTTTCCATCACACTGCATGAAACTGTCAGAGAAGCGTTGTTACGAAGGACAAATGGAAATATTACTTTTCCTCCTCTTTATCATACTCTGTTGCCTTTTCCCCCTTTGACAATTTGTTCATTAAGAAAGGATCTCGCCTGGTTTGTCCAAACTAAACCTGCTATCTATCTATCTATCTATCTATCTATCTATCTATCTATCTATCTTGTATACGGCCCTTCACTTGTAGATTTCAAGGCAGTTCACAACATAAAATTACATTATAAAAAACACAAAATACATAATTAAAAATAATAAGAACAAAACTCTCACGCAACACATTCAAAAGGGCATCAAATGTCAATCAGTCACAGGCCTGGTTGAAGAGGAATGTTTTTGCCTGGTATAATGAAGGCGGCAGCCGAACCCCCCTGAGGAGAGCATTCCACAAATGGGAAGCCACTGCAGAAAAGGTCTGTCTTGCAAAAGGGCATGGCTGGAAGGCAGGCTGGAACCCTGAACAGGAGCATTCCATACTCCAACGTCTTGCTGCAAGCTCCATGTGCAAAATACTATTTGTTAGGCTTTTGCCCTGCCAAGGCAACGTGTGTAGGCTTCCCAGGTCTGCTCTGCGACTAGACCCAGACCTGATTAACATCAGCAAGACTGCTGCATGGCTTGAGTCTTTTGGACTTTGCTTTTGGCTAGAGAGAATAATTGTATGCAAATTCACATAGACACAGAACCATGAAATTGGAAGAGTCCCTAATGATCAGACCAACACCTGGCAAGGCAGGAATATGCAGCTTTCCCTTGTGGGGATCGAACCTGCAACCTTGGAATTATCAGCACCACACTCTAACCAAGTGAGTGATCCATGCTCTGTCCACACAGTGTGTGTATGGGGGGGGTATGCATCTATACTTTAAAAAGTCCACAGGGGAGTGGAGGCAAACCCACCCACCCAATCTTTACTTCCCTGTTCTCTGCTGCTTAAAGCTGCCCCCTGCCTGGCTCTACTACTGGCAAGGAAAAAACTACGTAAACAGAGGAGCATGGCAGGGTAAGGCTGAGTGGGAGATGGCCACGTTTCACTCCCCTCCACCAACATGCTCCTTTTAAGGATAAAAAGCTAACTCCTACCCCTGCTTTATAGCCAAAGGGGTAAAAAGGTAAAGGTAAAGGTACCCCTGCCCGTACAGGCCAGTCTTGCCAGACTCTAGGGTTGTGCGCTCATCTCACTCTATAGGCCGGGAGCCAGCGCTGTCCGCAGACACTTCCGGGTCACGTGGCCAGCGTGACAAGCTGCATCTGGCGAGCCAGCGCAGCACACGGAACGCCGTTTACCTTCCCGCTAGTAAGCGGTCCCTATTTATCTACTTGCACCCGGAGGTGCTTTCGAACTGCTAGGTTGGCAGGCGCTGGGACCGAACGACGGGAGCGCACCCCGCCGCGGGGATTCGAACCGCCAACCATGCGATCGGCAAGTCCTAGGCGCTGAGGTTTTACCCACAGCGCCACCCGCGTCCCTAGCCAAAAGGGTAGTCATGTGTTTAATAAACATGCACAAGTCTGGAGTGGCTCCAATATTTATTTGGCTTTAATTTATTTATCAACTGCTTCACAACCAAACCAGCACAGTAGACTTCTACAATCGTACAATTTTTAAAAAAAACTTTTGCAAACCTTTATTTATTATTATTTGTAAAGAACAATTTGCATATTGAAACACAGATGTAACACAGACGCACACATAAAAAATTACGGCATGTGCACAAGAATGTCTGTATATTTCTGGATTTGCAGCTGATCCATCAAGATCTCTGGCATTCTCAGGGCTCATCCAGACTTCTACAATCGTACAATTATTAACGTCTAGAATGACTTCAGCAGAAGCCTTCTTCAACAGCCTAAATATGAAAAATATGGATTGCTTGTGTGAATTTGCGTGTCACCCTCATACAGAGCAAGAGAGGCCTACAGAGATTCAATACAAGCTTATTTGCATGCACTCGAGGGCTGGGCACGAGCAGCGGGGCTTTTCATATCTGTTTTGGGACTGTGTCTCACTCACACGAACCACTTTCAAAGCTCAGTCTTCACCCACTTCTTTCGCAAACAGCTGGTGGCGCAAAGCCCAAGGGCTGCTATGTCAAGAGAGACAAAGAGCCTGGCTATGCATGCAAATCTGACATAGGCACTTCTCTGGGTTTAGGACCAATTGTTTGAAGCGGTGATGCTTCTGAATGCCAGTTGCTGGAAATCTCAAGTGGGGAGAGGGCTGTTGTGCTCAAGTCATGCTTTGGGGGTTCCCACAGGCATCTGGTTGGCTACTGTGGATGATGGATGAGATGCAGTGTTAGAATCTGGGACAGAAAAGGTAGGTGCCAAATGGCTTTGGGGGTCTGGGTTGTGGGCGCCAAAACAGAACGTCTAGTCGCCATGGGGGGTGGTCGGCAACACTTTTTATTTATTATTTTGATAAGCATGAATTAAGATGCAATTCACATAAGTGACACATTGCTAATATCACATTTTTAGCAGAAATTGTTAATACATGTTTAATTTGGTGTTTACAAAAAAAATATTGCTACCACACTTCAGTTTTCAAAACTGCTCTTTATTGTTAAACACCTTAACATATTGTCTATTATGTGCTTTGAGGCTTCAAAGCACATAAAGATAAAGATAAAGGGACCCCTGACCATTAGGTCCAGTCGTGGCCGACTCAGGGGTTGCGGCGCTCATCTCGCTTTATTGGCCGAGGGAGCCGGCGTACAGCTTCTGGGTCATGTGGCCAGCATGACTAAGCCGCTTCTGGCTAACCAGAGCAGCGCACGGAAACGCCGTTTACCTTCCCGCCAGAGCGATACCTATTCATCTACTTGCACTGGCGTGCTTTTGAACTGCTAGGTTGGCAGGAGCAGGGACCGAGCAACGGGAGCTCACCCCATCGCGGGGATTCGAACCACCGACCTCCTGATTGGCAAGTCCTAGGCTCTGCGGTTTAACCCACAGCGCCACCCGTGTCCCTTTTCAAAGCACATACATTCCAGTAATCCTTGAGTGTCAGCCAGGTGCAAAAAATGGCACCCAGACTTTTTGAGGTGCTCGCAAATGGAATGGAGAATATTTAGGCACAAAATGTGCCTGGCGCCTGCTAATTTCGAACCCTGATGCAATGGGCCATTGGTACGATCCCGCAAGCTCTTCTTATGTTCCTATTTAAATCGTAGGCATTTAGAGTGTGCTTTTTTTGGGGTGGGGGGTATCAACCTATAACTTCTCTTATCAAATGAAGCACAGGTTAAGGGTTTGACACCAGATCAAAAGCCAGCAATGCCATTCCATGCATGCTAGTTTGGGATCGTTGGTCAAAGTGGCCATTTATGCTGCAAGTGCAAGGAGTAAGATTAATTCAGTTTAGCTTGCACTCCCTCTGCTGTTTGTTTCTGCAAAAACAGCACACCAATAATTGTGATCAGATCCTTTCTCAAGAAAGCAGGTATTTTCCTATCCCCATCTCTTTCTTGCACACTCTGATGGATCCACCCTGGCTTAAGAATAAAAATGCACTTGGGAGTGAAAGATTTGGGATCTCATTAATTAGGATGTTCCCTAAGAGAAGAGAACAGGATGCAGGGAGAGAAAGATACTTCAGGGAAAGAAAGTTATTCAAGGGGGGATTGTTATTCAAATAAAAATAGTTATTATAAATAAATAAAAACACTACATCCCGTATTGATAGTTTTGTCCTGTTATTTCAAATCTTCTATCTTTGCCAAGTTAGGAATCCCTAACCTGTTAGGGGAGAGGATCCCTAACCAAGGATCCAAGTTAGGGACCCCTCTCCAAATGTGTCTGAAACGGTGTGCGAAAGGCCATGTATTTGGGTCTCTCCAAATCGTGGCAATTCCAGAGGGACCATCCTGTTAAGAAAGCTTTGAAGTCACTTCAGCACCAGATATATATTTTTTTGGGGGGCTGGGGGGTGGAATCGCCTTTTGCCAGAACAGAGACTGCAACCCTAATTCGAAGCCGGGTGGCGTACGAGACCCTTACGCTCAAGGTCGTGGGTTCGAATCCTACTCTGGGCAAAAGATCCCTGCGCTGACTATAGACGACCTCGGTGGGCCCTTCCGCTTCTATGAAGCGCGGAAGCCCGGACACCAGGGCGACCCTCTCGCCGCCTTCCCCCGCCTGGGCAGGGAAGGGCCCCGGGGCGGGCGCTCGTCGCCTTTACCTTGGTGTCCACCGTGGGCCCCTCCCGGTAGCCGACTCGCGCCTTGAAGCGGCTCAGGAAGGCGGGCTCGGCCGGCCGCACGTACGAAACCTGGTTCTTTTTGCTCATGGTGCCGCTGAGGTAAACCTAGGCTTGTGTGAACGCCGAGCGACGGCGCCTCACGTCACGTCACGCCGCCGCCCCGCCCACCCACCTCCCCGCCATCTTTCTTTCCCTTCCCGCCCTCTCTCCCCGCGTCACGTGACGGAGGCCTCCCTTTTTCCCCGCCCCCCACAATGGCTGCCCCCGCGGTAGCTTCGTTCGCGCCAAATTTAAACAGGGCGCCATTTTCAGGCTTTTAAGCCCTCAGAGGAGTCGAAGTTGCCGAGGGCGATTATCGGGGCGGAGAATGGCCCCCGGGTCGAAAGGTAAGGAAAGACGGCGGTGGGGGCGAAATGGGGCTTCGAGGGAGGGAGGTTGGATGGGAGCTGTGAGGAAAAAGCTCTTTCGCCCTATGCCTTTATTTAGCGGCCGCGGGGTTTTCCCCACAGCAGCTGCTGTCGGGAGTCGGCGCTGAGGAAGGCAGAGCCGGCTGGGGCTCGGGAACTCTGCATGCGAGCAGGAGAACTCTTGGCGGGAGGGGTCCGCGGAACTCCCTGCGACGGGATGGGGTCGGACCCGCACACGCAGCTCGAGCCCCGAAGGCGCGGGGAGGTTCCGAGGCTCCCTCACAAACACACGGTTATGTGGGGCGCCTTGCCTTGTAACTGAAGGAGGCTATTCGCCCCCTTTTTAGAAATAGTTAAAAAAAGGAATGCTATATGCAGAATTCATCATGCGAAAGGCGGGGCTGGATGAATCCCAAGCCGGAATTAAGAATGCCGGAATATCAACAACCTCAGATATGCAGATGACACAACCTTGATGGCAGAAAGTGAGGAGGAATTAAAGAACCTTTTAATGAGGGTGAAAGAGGAGAGCACAAAATATGGTTTGAAGCTCAATATAAAAAAACGAAGATCATGGCCACTGGTCCCATCACCTCCTGGCAAATAGAAGGGGAAGAAATGGAGGCAGTGAGAGATTTTACTTTCTTGGGCTCCATGATCACTGCAGATGGTGACAGCAGCCACGGAATTAAAAGACGCCTGCTTCTTGGGAGAAGGGCAATGACAGGCCTAGACAGCATCTTGAGAAGTAGAGATGTCACCTTGCCAACAAAGGTCCGTATAGTTAAAGCCATGGTTTTCCCGGTAGTGATGTATGGAAGTGAGAGCGGGACCATAAAGAAGGCTGATCACTGAAGAATTGATGCTTTTGAATTATGGTGCTGGAGGAGACTCTTGAGAGTCCCAAGGACTGCAAGAAGATCAAACCTCTCCATTCTTAAGGAAATCAGCCCTGAGTGCTCACTGGAAGGACAGATCGTGAAGCTGAGGCTCCAGTACTTTGGCCACCTCATGAGAAGAGAAGACTCCCTGGAGAAGACACTGATGCTGGGAAAGATTGATGGCACAAGGAGAAGGGGACGACAGAGGACGAGATGGTTGGACAGTGTTCTCGAAGCTACCAGCATGAGTTTGACCAAACTGCGGGAGGCAGTGGAAGACAGAAGTGCCTGGCGTGCTCTGGTCCATGGGGTCACGAAGAGTCGGACACGACTAAACAACAACCAACAATGCCCTTTCCTAAGTTGCTTATGGGGATCTTCACTTTGGCAAGGTAGTGCTGAAGGGATGGCTCAGTTGGTAGAGTGTGAGGCTCTTCATCTCGGGGTTGTGGGGTTTGAGCCCCACTTTGGTGGGGGGGAGGTTCCTACATGGCGGGGGGTGGACTAGATGACCCTCCTGGTCCCTTTCCAACTCTAAGTCATCTAAGGATAAGCTCCACTGAACTCGGTGGGATCTGTTTCTGCTTAAGACCGGGGGGGGGGGGGTCAGCAAACTTTTTCTTTTTATATATGTATGAATTTTTATTAGTTTTTTAACATCATTTTCAACAATAATTAAACATACTTTTACATCTTATACAGTTTTTTTGACTTGCATCAATCACATCTGAAAATTTTCAAATCTATTCACTTAATACACATTTCTTACTTTCACCATTACATTTAGATCTCATAACTAATATCTATTCTTTCTCTACGTTGCAATGTTTCATATATTTCTCTTACAAAACTTATTGTAGTCTCACTAGCGTAATTTGTTGATTACAGTTAATCTTCAAATAATTCGTATATATCTTCCCATCTTCTGTGAATCTCTGGTCCCGCAGGTTTCGAATCCTTCCTGTCATTTTATCTAATTCTGCGCAGTCCATTAATTTTGTCTGCCATTCTTCTTTCATTGGAATTACTTCTTGCTTCCATTTCTGGGCTAACAATACTCTTGCCGCTGTTGCTGCATATAAAAACAATTTAACGTCTTGTCTGTTAATATCCTCACCTATAATACCAAGTAAAAATGCTTCTGGTTTTTTTTTTTTTAAAATGTATATTTCAACACCTTTTTCATCTCATTATACAGTATATCATTTCCCAGAAGTTTTTTACTTACATTCCCACCACATATGATAAAATGTTCCTTCTTTTTCTTTGGGTCAGCAAACTTTTTCAGCAGGGGGCCAGTCCACTGTCCCTCAGACCTTGTGGGGGGCCAGACTATATTTTGAAGAAAAAAATTGAATGAATTCCTATGCCCCACAAATAACCCAGAGATGCATTTTAAATAAAAGCACACATTCCCGGACTGTCCACAGGACGGATTTAGAAGGCATTTGGGCCAGATCCAGCCCCCGGGCCTTAGTTTGCCTACCCATGGCTTGAGACGTGAATCAGATGGCGCAGTTGGCAAAGAGCATTTTCATGAAAAAGCGATAAGTTAAAAAAATAAATAAATCGTGGTTTCAGAGATTGGATGGACACCTGGTTGCGATTCCCGCATCCTCTTTGCAGTTCTATGGCAAACACCTCAAGTAAATTGATCAATATGAATGTGCATGCAATAAGTAATGCATGTCCACTTCGGACAAAAAACTTTCTGGGGAGTTTACACCCCTGGGGTGTTCACACTACACACCTTCCACGTGTACCAGAGTATGGGTACCAGACCTTGGGCAATACAAGGTGTTTGCATTATGTGTGACATCATAGCTAGCAGCTGTCTGTCATTGCTTCAGTTTTTTTGTTTTGTCCCATTTTCTGTAGCTTGTTTTTGTAGACACTCCATAGAAATGTGAATAATTAGCAGTAGATAGATGTCTTACATACAGTTTTTAAATTATCACAATGTTCTCACTTTCGTTTTTTAGGTGACACAGCGTTAGCAGCCTCCAGGTAAGAATCCATTAATTATTGTGTGCAAGAATTAAATATCAGATTGGGCAACTTCGTTGTGTGATCAAGAGATTTACAATTTGATCCTAATTTACAATCCTGGCTGTTCCAAAATAAATATATTTTTTTAAAAGGCATGGACGACTGTCAACCTGCAACAAAATCAGATGAATTGATGGTGCAGGTTAAAACAATAACATTTCCACAGCAGTTGCATGTATGGCGTAATGTAAGATAAATACGTTTATCTAGTTGTGTCTGCATATTGTGTCATAAGAATGAGACAAAAATAAAATGGCTTTAGAAACATGTTACAGCTGGTTACTAGTATACTAATGTAGCTGTTGCTTTGTTTTAGTGCTGAAGGTGATGCTATCAAGGTTTTCGTGAGGGTGCGCCCTCTAGAGGAAGGAACTGTGCTTGCTGACAATGGCTTGTGCTTATCTGTTCTTTCATCAAACACTATTCGCCTGAATTCAAAGCCTGAACCTAAGATTTTTACCTTTGATCATGTGGCAGATGTGGACACAACCCAGGTAATTCAACAGATAAGTTAGTTCCTAAAAGGTTAACATTTTTTTAAAAAAAAGAAAGAAAAGAGACTTCTTTGGCCATGTTCTCATTTGTAATAGAAAATAGTTTGCATTGAGCATTTAATTTAATTAACATTAAATTTAACATTAATTAACATTAAATTTTACAACTGAAATTGCAGATAGGTGCTTTTATTTAAGGGGCTGGTATAACACAGGTTTATAACACATGGCGTTTCTGTGTGCTGCGCTGGCTTGCCAGATGCAGCTTTGTCACGCTGGCCACGTGACCCGGAAGTGTCTCTGGACAGCGCTGGCCCCTGGCCTCTTAAGTGAGATGGGCGCACAACCCTAGAGTCTGTCAAGACTGGCCCGCACGGGCAGGGGTACCTTTACCTTTTATAACACAGGTTATTAAAATTGTTACCCACCTACCTTAGGCTGCAATCCTATACACACTTATTGAGGGGTAAGTTCTGCCTCCCCACTTCTAGCTATTCTCTGGAGAAGAGACCCTTTTAAGAATATTAGAGGGGTGGGCTGGGGAAGGACTAGACCAGGGGTCAGCCAACCTTTTCATCAGGGAGTCAGTCCACTGTTCCTCAGACCTTGTGGGAGGCCGGACTATATTTTGAAAAATATAAATACCCTGCAAGCTGGTCCCACAGCTGCCTCAGGACCTGGAGTAGGAACGCACTCTGCACACACTCAGGAGCACGTCTCGTCGCTGCCCGCTCACCGGCGTTGTTGACGAGCAGCAGCCGCTCCATTGGCCCATCCCCACGGAGCTCCCATGCAGCGTGCACCACTCTCTGTGGCCCATCGTCCGAGGCCAGGTTTGCCGACCCCTAAACTAGACCATGAGAAAAACGAACATAATAGTTTGACTGCCGTTCATTCATTTTCAGCTTTCTATTCTTGTTATAAAAAAGCGTTCCTAGATATTCTGTTGTTGCACCCATAACCTATGGTTTAAGGTGCCATTTAGCTCCTAGCTTTCATTTTCTAACACTGCTTTAAAGTGCCTAAAATAGCTAAGAATTATACATAGATAATATATAGCCCCTTTATGTGAGCTTGCAATCTAAGAATGTTGAGAAGAAAAGGGGAAAGGGAAGAAGATGAAAGTAAGGAAACAGAATTGCTAGCTGACTGCTGTGTGCTAAGATTTATGATAACGTTAACAATTTCTCTTTTAGTAATAGCCATATTCATTAGATATATTCTCATAATGGCTCCAACCTATTACTTGGAAGCGAGTCTCATTGATTTCATTATTTTCTGCATAATAATGGTTCTTTATTATCAGTGGAATTGCTTGTGTTTAATGAAAAGTATTCCTTAATGTCAGGGTATGTGTATTGTTTAATGAATAGTGCACAGTGTGTGGTTATATGTTTGTGAATACCATGAAGTCAAGCTGTTTTTTATCATTATAACATATTAAAACTATTTTTTTAAATCTTTTCTGCCTAGGAATCAGTGTTCTCAAGTGTGGCCAAAAAGATAGTAGAATCATGCATGAATGGCTACAATGGGACCATTTTTGCATAGTAAGCTTTTAACCTTTTTATTTCATGCAAATAGTAAAATATCTGATTTGAATTATATGAACTGCTCTGTTTGAGAAATACATTACCGGGTCAGACCATTCTAAGGACTGTAAAATTTAAAGCATAAATTCATCTAGTCCATTCATCCATGTGTGGCATTAGCTTTCTAGTGTCTGGGGCCCAGCATCTTCCACATCACCTGCTACTCAATCCTGTTTAACTTGATATGCCAGGAGTTGAACCTGGAAATCTCTGCATGCAACACATGTGCTCTGCCAGAGTCTGGTCTCTCTGCATTTAACCCTCTTAGTGGTACAGAATTAACCCTAGCAAATATATGAATAAATGAGTAAGTTCTGATTACTGAGATATAAATAAATGTGCGTGCTGCTTCTTTTTCTCTTTAGTGGCCAAACTGGTTCAGGGAAAACCTTTACGATGATGGGTAAGTACAACACATACTGATTTGTGCTTACAGTTGTTTATCTCATTTTCGATCGCAGTGTGGGATCCTCTTTCCCCCACCCCTTCGCATTGTGTAATATTAACTTCTAACGCAGTATTTCCCAAATCTGGGGCTAGTTTCATATTAGGATATCATTAATTTTGCCATAGTCTATGATCTAACAACATAGACCAAGGAACTGCAGTGTTCCTGACTCTGTTAGAGACAGCCAAAGCCTTCATCAAAGGGACAGGCGAAAAAGATACTTGGAAGGGATTAGAGTTAGACTAATCAGGCATCAGCATCTTGGGGGGGGGGTGGATATTGTACAGTGGTACCTTGGTTCTCAGACGCCTTGGAACCAAAACATTGCAAACCTGGCAGTAAGTGTTGCGGCTTGTGAACCTTTTTCAGAAGCCAAACGTGCTCCGTTTTGAGTGTTATGCTTCTGATTTGAGTTTTACACAGAGGTCTGTCTGTTTTTGCTATTTATTTTGCATTTTTGCGGCTCTTTTTTTGTGACTGTGGAACCCAGTTCAGCTACTTACTGATTGATTGTGTGACTGCAGAACATTGTTTATTGCTTTCATTTTATGGATCAATGGTCTCATTAGATAATAAAATTCATGTTAAATTGCTGTTTTAAGGGTTGTTTTTAAAAGTCTGGAACGGATTCATCCATTTTGCATTACTTTCTATGGGAAAGCGTGCCTTGGTTTTGGAACGGAGTTCTGGAACTGATTAAGTTTGAGAACCAAGGTACCACTGTATCTCTTAACCAGGCTTCCTCATACTTGGCCCTCCAGATGTTTTGAGACTACAGTTCCCATCATCCCTGACCACTGGTCCTGCTAGCTAGGGATCATGGGAATTGTTGGCCGAAAACATCTGGAGGGCCGAGTTTGACGAAGCCTGCTCTTAACCATGGCCTTTATCTATTCAGTAAGGCTTCCTTCCTATTTCAGAAACATTGCATACTACAAATACTAATAATGTAAGCCACCTTATTTCTGCTAGATATTTTTAGATTTCTATCCAAGCAATTCTTTCTTTCTTTTTTCAAGGTCCTCCCGACTCTGATAACTTTACTCATAATCTGAGAGGAGTAATACCACGGAGTTTTGAATATCTGTTTTTTCTAATTGAACGTGAAAAAGAAAAGGTAAATCCTTTTCTTAATGAAGATTGTGGTAAAAGTCCTTGAGGGTTCGTTTTAATTAGTAGCAATGGCATCCAGCTCTTGGGTGCCCTTAATTCATTTGGAAGAAATAACCTGCATGTTTGGAATGATTGTATAGCTTGGGATCACACTATTTCATACAGGCAAGCAGCTATGCTAGCTTGCTACTTACGCATGGTGAGTAGCAATTGGCTTCCAATGTGCAAGTGAAACGGTAAACTTCATTTCTACCCTAGTTGACCCTCCCAGCCATCTGTCCAATTTCAAGCGTAAATTTATCTGTTTCAGAATACTGTGTTGTGCCTTACTGCCTGTGCTCACTGTTCTCTTCCAACCAGAGAATTAATTGCTAGGGCTAAGCTGCTACAATATTGCACTGATTAAGCTCTTTTGGCCCTTAAAGGCAAAAAGGATACAGAGCTGCATAAATGTAGTACAGTGCTACTCTTTCCAGGCTGCAAATACAGTGGTGCCTCGCAAGACGAAATTAATTTGTTCCGCAAGTTTTGTCGTCTTGTGATTTTTTTCGTCTTGCGAAGCACGGTGTCGGGAAAGTTTTGGAAAAGCTTCAAAAATCACCAAAGTCTTCAAAAACCTCAAAAAAGGCTACCACACCGCGTTCTATGAGTTGCTCCTCGAAGTCAAGTTGCAACTGTATTAACGGTGTTAAGAAAAAGGAAACAAACTTGCAAGACGTTTCCGTCTTGCGAAGCAAGCCCATAGGGAAAATCGTCTTGCGAAGCAGCTCAAAAAACAAAAAACCCTTTCGTCTAGTGAGTTTTTTGTCTTGCGAGGCATTCGTCTTGCGAGGTACCACTGTAGAAGAGCTGGACAATCCAGTCAGTTTGCCCCAGCTTTTAATAGCTGAAATGGGTTCAGTGGGTAACAGCAGAAGGACAGCTGCTTATGAACAGGACCAAAGGTGGTGTGATGGGGCAGGGAAGTAGGTGGGTAAACTGTTTCTTGAAGGGCTTGAAGTTCATACAATAAAGGCTCCAAATATGTAAAGTGAAGGTAGGAGTTGGGTGGTAAAATGTGTCTTTTGTAAACTGTAAGAGATAAATAAAGGCATGCCTTCATATTTGCTGTGAAAACCTTGTAATGACGTTAGAGGCCAGATAAAATTAAAACAGCATTTTCTGTAACACAAATGTTAATGTTTCTTATAGGCTGGTGCAGAAAAGAGTTTTCTCTGCAAGTGTTCGTTTATTGAAATCTACAATGAGCAGCTATTTGACTTGCTGGATTCTGCTTCAGCTGGACTCTTCCTCAGAGAGCACATCACAAAAGGAGTATTTGTTGTTGGTGCAGTGGAGCAAGTGTTGACTTCAGCTGCTGAAGCATATAAAGTATGCTGTTTTGATAAGTAGAGGTAGACATTCTTGCATGTTGTAATAGAGGCAGCACTCATTGAAGTAGCAGTATTATGATTTGAAGAGCTTAACTCAAAGAAATAACGTGGGCTTCTTATGCTTGTTTTGTACCTTTTGCCCTTCAGCTCCCTTATGTTGGGCTATTTATGTTCTGCAATAAACACTCATCCCTGCAGCTCAGCTTCCAGTGCCCGGGATGCAGAAGGCATTAAGTGTGCATGAGAACTTTTCACGCTCGCCTTTCCAGCAGCAGAAACACTCTTGCACCAAAATCCACTCCACAACTTGGGACTACCTGGAACAGTATTTCACAAGGTGTGAAAGACTGTCTCTGGAAGGGGAAATCATCAACCTGGCTCATGGGTACATCGATATACACATAGGAACATTATCAAATGACATCTTTTCATTTTAATTTACATTCAAAAGGACAAGTATAAGATTTTTTAAAAATGGGATGGGAGACTTGGGAAGCCATGTTCTAAGTTCCTTTTGAACAGGGATGTGTAAAACATGCATTGTTACCTACAAGTAAGATGTTAATCTAACACTTCTTGCAGATTAGGATTAGAAATAGAGGGGATCTTTTGTTAACACATTTAAGATTAGCACTATAATCCCAGTTGTGACTTCAAAATAGCTTAAGATAAAGTTGTTGAGCCAGTTCCATAATATATTGTAAATGCTACTCGTATCTTATTCTGACTAGGTGTTAACAACGGGCTGGAGAAATCGTCGCGTAGCGTCTACCTCAATGAACAGAGAGTCCTCAAGGTCTCATGCTGTTTTTACTATCACGGTCGAATCAATGGAGAAAACCAATGACGTTATGAATATTCGATCATCTCTGCTGAATTTGGTAGATTTGGCTGGATCAGAGAGACAAAAAGATACTCACACAGAAGGAGTTAGGTTAAAGGTTAGTGGTGAAACAGTGCATTCTGGGTCAGTGGGAATTGGAGCATGCAGAAAAGGGTTAAGTCCTGGAGACAGAGTCCATGCGCTTGTATAATGCATGCTCCGCTACCCGCTGACCAGAAGCACACTTCACAGTAACACCAACTTGTTGATTTCTTTTCCACTAAAAACAAAGGCATTCACTTTTATTTTCTTGTTTGTTCTAGGAAGCAGGGAACATAAACCGTTCATTAAGTTGTCTGGGCCAAGTGATTACTGCACTTGTTGATGTGGGCAATGGAAAACAGAGGCACATCTGTTACAGGGACTCCAGACTCACTTTTCTGCTACGGGTAATGTATACCATTAATTTTTAGGACATTGGTTTTCAAAAGACAAAATGCTTTTGACTTTTATATTATTCAGATGTCTTACTTGCGGTATGTTGTCCTGGGAAATCAATGATTACTACAATCTGTTGCTGTTGGCCATATAATGCTAAGCCACAAAGTTTTGCTTATTAAGCTATTCTGTACACAAGCTGCATGTAGATTTACACAGCCGAAGAGTGTTTCCCTCGCTCCTCCTTCATACAAGCTAGTAAACAAATTTCAAACAGGCTACTTTAGTGTTATGTCTGAATCTGGGGTCATGGATTGTTTGATCATAATAAATCACGTGATAATCCATCAACAAGCTTTTGTCTAAAGTGGGCTAGCAATTGTGGTTTGTTATGGCGAAACGAGCCATGATTCCAGGTTTGGATATACTGCTAAACTAGCCCCTTTGTGGTTTCTTTACCTGGTTACATAAGTATTCAGGCTGCTTGCACTAACATACAGTATCATCATAAACCAAACATAGTGGCGATACATATGTATGTGGTGATATTAATCTTGCTTTAGAGCATCCTGTCACACTGTTCTATTGAAAGTGCCCCATCAGAATGTTAAGTCCTGAAGCAACACAGTCACCTAAAACAGTGATCTTACGAGGAGGGCGTTATCCTCCCCAAAACAAGGGTTAGTAGAAGAGGAAATAGTTTGTGTTTCTCTAAACACTAGAATTAGTTAAACTATGTGCTTTAAAAAGTGCTGTATCTCAAAGTAATTTTTATGTCTTCAAACAGGATTCTCTTGGAGGTAATGCCAAAACTTGCATCATAGCAAACATTAATCCAGGTTCCAGATGTTTTGGTGAAACCTTGTCCACCCTTAATTTTGCTCAGAGAGCCAAACTGATAAAAAATAAGGTATTTAATTGGGACAGAATATTACATTGGCTATTCAGTCACCTTATTTTTCTTCACAAATGTACATAGTTGTAAGCAATTTCTTTGTCTGAAAGGGTTCTTTGGCAGAAAAAAAGTTTGCTAAATCAAAATAAATATTATGAGTATTTCTCATCTATTTCAACTCTTATAATACTATGTTCTTGCTAAGTCTTAATATTCTAATCGTGAAACTGAATAGACCGAGAGGGAGAGACTGCAGTTGCAGACATTTAACAAATACCTTGTCTCCTTCAAATTACTGAAAATTCTATCATTTGCTGTACAGTGCTACCTCGGGTTAAGTACTTAATTCGTTCTGGAGGTCCGTTCTTAACCTGAAACTGTTCTAAACCTGAAGCACCACTTTAGGTAATGGGGCCTCCTGCTGCCGCCGCGCCGGCAGAGCCCAATTTCTGTTCTTATCCTGAAGCAAAGTTCTTAACCTGAAGCACTATTTCTGGGTTAACGGAGTGTGTAACCTGAAGTGTATGTAACCTGAAACGTATGCAACCTGAGGTACCACTGTATTAGGAAATGGGTTGCATTCCTTTCTAGAATACATGAGGTATGTTTCACATTTTTAGCTGTGCAACATACAATTCAATGATAATTACATGAGATAGAAGTTTTCTATTCACTTTGCACTTTTAAAACAGTATCAGACATTGTGGAACTTGCGTAAAAATGAAGAAACAGTCTGAAGTTCCCTTCTTGCAGTTCTCACAACCAAGACACTCAAGCTTCCTGGCCTATAACAACTCTCTGTGCTAAACCTTTACAGTGTGCATCTATTAAGAACTCCCAATCAAAACTGATAGACAGAGTTATGTGTATCTTACGCAAACACGATTCACAAATTTATAAATGTGCATATGTGTACTATTGCTTCTGCCAACATCAACTTTCAAAGCCTTCCTGGGTTGTAACTTGAAGCCCACTGTATATAATAAACACCTATAAGTAACAAGTTACTGGTTCCTTCTTTGTCCATCCTGCCTGCAACCGATTGCTTTCGTGAACTCTGCGTATACTCTGCTAAGGTCTGGCTAAGCTCCTGCAACAGGTCAGAAAGTTGCAAAACACCAACAGGTAGCGAGAAATGGGGGGGGGGGGAGTCAGTAGTATTAGTCATGAGTAGGGGCAGCATGTAGGAAAACAGAAAAAGACTCCCTAAACTCGTTTCTGCGCCTTCACAAAGCAAACCTATACATTTTTCACTCCTCACGTGAAGCCTTGCATTAAGAACATGCTTTTCTAAAAGAGCTGAGATCAGGGGAAGGCTAAATTCTACACCTGCTTTTGTAAATGCATAGAATATATGTTGCCATGCTAGTATAATATAGTCTTCATTTTCAATATTATTTTCTTTTTAACCTATTAGGTTTGAAAGTGAGAACAATGAATTCTAGTTGGCTTTGTCAGTAGGATTTCAATTATCCGATCATCAGGCGTGTGCGTTTCAATATTTTAAATTTTCTATTTAAGGCTGTGATAAATGAAGACACCCAAGGAAACGTGAAGCAGTTGCAGTCTGAAGTGAAGAAACTGAAAGAGCAGCTTGCTCTGCTTAATTCAGGGCAGTCTCTGCAAGATGCTTCTCTACCTACAGGTAAAGCCCTATCCCCTTTCCCCCCCCTTAAAACTGGTGTTTCAGGATGATTTGTTTAAGCACTCCATTTGTTTTTCATTTTAAAAAAACCCCTCAAAGTTTTAAAAAATAAAACATGACTTTTGTACAGGATCAAACTTAATTCATGCTCCCAATATATCGCAGAAACAGAATGTCGTAATAGAAAACTGCTTCTCTGTATTCCAAAATGGCACCTTCCACACACACAAGAGCGGAGGTATCAGCAAGCTTCAAAGAACCAAAGTTTGCAGAAGTATAAATAAATCTTTAGTGGGGGAAACCAAAATAGTCCATTGAGGACTGAGTGTATTTATATTCTTACCAAACCTTTCTTCCAAATTGCTGAGGGTGGTTTTCAAAGTCTCTCTCTTCCTGAGCTCCCATATTATCCTCATAATAACCCCGTGCGGCAAGTAACTTGCACACAGTCACCCAGTGAGCATCATGAATAAATGAACCTGGATCTGTGCTCAGTAGACAGAATTCTGGCTGGTGTTGGAGGAAGAGGGGGAAATGAGGTGGATAGAATGGTGTACTAGAAGAGGATATGGCTAGTTGACTAGAATTCTGAACAGGAACATTCAATAGCACAACATGCTATTGCAAGTCCCATTTTCAGATCATGATTTGGTAGAATCCTTTAATAGCTAACATTTTGTTTTCACTATGGTTATTAACACAGAATTAATGTGTGTAAACTATAGATATCTATCACTACAGCTCAGACAATGCAGAAGCTTACAGTGAAATCCTCTGTATATTTGCTCGGTCCCTGCTCCTGCCAACCTAGCAGTTTGGAAGCACGTCAAGTGCAAGTAGATAAATAGGTACCGCTCCAGCGGGAAGGTAAACGGCGTTTCCGTGTGCTGCTCTGGTTTGCCAGAAGCAGCTTAGTCATGCTGGCCACATGACCCAGAAGCTGTACGCCGGCTCCCTCAGCCAATAAAGTGAGATGAGCGCCGCAACCCCAGAGTTGTCCGCGACTGGACCTAATGGTCAGGGGTCACTTTACCTTTAATGTGTGTAAACTGTAGATATCTATCACTACAGCTCAGACAATGCAGGCGCTTACAGTGAAATCCTCTGCATATTTGCTAGGGAGTAACAGTCTGATCTGTGCATGTCACCTTGAAAGTTAGTCTGGATCCAAATCTTTGGGACTAAATTACATTCGCAATTCCCATTCATTTCTGTAGTTAATAAGTAACGAACATAGGCCGCAATTCTCCACCTGGAAGTAAGGCCTATTGAATTCAGTGGCATGTACCAGAAGGTAGACATGGTTGGAATTATAACCATGATATTGAACCAAGCAACAATGTTTGTGAAACTTATCCTCAACTAAATGTGGGTATGATTGTTGCTTTAATGGCCAATTCTGTGCAAACACAAGGATCCCAAATTCTGCACAGAATCAAACTGAATCCTTTGGAACTGACTTCTTAGTAAACACATTTAGCATTCTGTTGTATTTCAGTTATGCTTAACTGAAATGTTCAACAAGCTTTTGTATTTAAACATTTATAAAAATCCCAAACCTCTTTATCCTGAATCTCCTTTAAATGCAGTTTTAGATAAGAAAGTTTAGCCATAATAATAAAACGATAATGTGTATTTCAGCTATAACATATTAAAAATCAGCACTAAATATCTCAGTTGACACACAAAATAGACAAATAAATCTAGGGAAGTGTAACTTAATGTATTTTGTTCTACATTCTCTCTAAGCTACCCTCACACGTGATGTAGGAAATGCAGATTATCTGAACCATTTTCTTGAAGCAATGCTGTTATTGGAAAAAGCTGAAAGTGAAAGAAAGGTAAGAATAGGAATACTATGGTACAGTGTTAGGAAAGGTCCAATTAACAAAAATATCTTTGCCCTGGAACAATAATTTATCCCTTTCTTAAAAGCTGAACTAATTTATTTATATGGCTCCCCACATACACCCCAAATCAGTTGAACACAAATGTTGAGAGTGTGTGAATAGCATATTAACATAAGTTTGTTCCTTCATTTAATGATTTCTGTTGATCACATCTAAGAGAGGGTTGGACAAGTATACTTTTCGTTATGTATGTGTCATGATGCTATTGCTTCCTGCTTAATCGGCTGCCTTTATTTTCTAGATGCTGTTAGAAAAAGTTGCCCAACTAGAAGATCTCTGTGTCAAAAAGGAGAAGTTCATTCAGTCCAATAAAATGATAGTTAAATTCAGAGAGGATCATATAACTCGCCTGGAAAAACTACATAAAGAGGCTCAAGGCAGCTTTTTGCCCGGTGAACAAGAGAAGCTCTTCGGGGAACTGAAGGAGGAGCTGAAGATTCTCAGAGAACAGGTAGCTGTATTTTTGTTTAATGTATTACCCGGATCAGGCCAAACATCTATCTACTCCGGCATTCTCTGGCAAGCCAGATGCCCCCAGAAAGCACATTAATTGAGCAACAGTCCTCTTCTGTTCTTGTCTTCCTACAGCTGTTATTGAGAAGTATACTTCTCTAAACATGGAGGTTAGCTGTTGTGGGTAAAGGTAAAGGAACCCCTGACCATTAGGTCCAGTCGTGACCGACTGGAGTTGCGGCGCTCATCTCGCTTTATTGGCCAAGGGAGCTGGCGTACTGCTTCCGGGTCATGTGGCCAGCATGACTAAGCCGCTTCTGGTGAACCAGAGCAGTGCACGGAAACGCCGTTTACCTTCCTGCCGCAGCGGTACCTATTTATCTACTTTCACTTTGATGTGCTTTTGAATTGCTAGGTTGGCAGGAGCAGGGACCAAACAACGGGAGCTCACCCTGTCATGGGGATTCGAACCGCCGACCTTCTGATCGGCAAGTCCTAGGCTCTGTGGTTTAACCCACAGCGCCACCCGCGTCCCTAGCTGTTGTGGTTAGTAGCCCTTAGCTACACACAAATTGTAAGTAGGTTTTTTGGCCAATGTACACAGCTGAACCAAAAAGAGAGACACTTTTACGCTATCCCTGGTATTAAACTTGGATGAAAAACTTTTAAGCTGATTTCAGCACTCTTCCGTAACTCATGGATCTTAATTGATTTTGAAGGTTTTGCATTTCTTTTTGTGGTTGTTGAACTGATTTTATAATTTATAATCTATATAATTCTGAAAACACATATTGAAAACCAGCTTCTATTTTTATTAACATATGTATTGACTTCAGTTGGATGCAGCAAACAATTTCATCCAAGCTAATCTGAACTACAGTGGTACCCCGCAAGACGAACGCCTCGCAAGACGGAAAACCCGCTAGACGAAAGGTTTTTCCGTTTTGGAGACGCTTCGCAAAACGAATTTCCCTATGGGCTTCCTTCGCAAGACGAAAGCCCATAGGGAAATCTCCGGGACAGGGCGTCTTGCCCACTGTCCTCGGACCTCCTCCCGCCGCCAGGCTTCGGAAGGCTGCTCTGAAGCCTGGCGGGGGGCGGAGAGGTTTTTTAAAAACCCCGGGACAGCGGAGGACTTCTCCGCTGTCCGGGGCGATTTTAAAATGCTGCCGGGCGGCAGCGCTGCCGCCCAGCAGCATTTAAAAAAACCCCGGGACAGCGGGGGACTTCTCCTTTGTCCCGAGGTTTTTTAAAATGCTGGCGTCTTCCCCTTTCTCCCCGGACCTCTTTTGAAGCAAGGGGCGGCAACGCGGAGAAGCGATCTTCTTCCCGCCGCCGCTTGCTTCAAAAGAGGGGACAGAGGGAAAGGCGCGCGCCTTCCTCTCTCCCCCCGGACCCCTTTTGAAGCAAGGGGCGGCAAAGGGGAGAAGCGATCTTCTCCCCGTTGCCGCCCCTTGCTTCAAAAGAGGCGACAGAGGGAAAGGCGCGTGCCTTCCTCTCTATCCCCCCCGGACCCCTTTTGAAGCAAGGGGCGGCAACGCGGAGAAGCGATCTTCTCCCCGTTGCCGCCCCTTGCTTCAAAAGAGGGGAAGGCTGGCGGGGGGCGAAAATCTTTGTCCCCCCTGCCTGCCTGCCTGCCTGCCTGCCTGCCTGCCTGCCTTTAAAAGCCCTCCTGGGGGAGCGGAGAAACGCGCTGCCATTCTCCGCTCTCCCGGGAGGGCTTTTAAAGGCAGGCAGGCAGGGGGGACAAAGATTTTCGCCCCCCGCCAGCCTTCAGAAGAGGTCCTGGACCTCTTCTGAAGGCTGGCGGGGGGCGAAAATCTTTGTCCCCCCTGGCTGCCTTCCCGGGAGGGCTTTTAAATCGACCCGGACAGCGGAGAAGTCCTCCGCTGTCCGGGGCGATTTTAAAATGCTGCCGTGGGGGGGGAGCAAAGATTTTCGCCCCCCCCCCCAGCCTTCAGAAGAGGTCGGGGGACAGATTGTCCCTGGACCTGGTCTGAAGTCGGTTTCCATAGGAACGCATTAATTGATTTTCAATGCATTCCTATGGGAAACCGTGCATCGCAAGACGAAAAACTCGCAAGAAGAAAAAACTTGCGGAACGAATTAATTTCGTCTTGCGAGGCACCACTGTACTTAACCAAGTATGTTCAAAGCAGAATGTTCCAAAGAAGGATGTTCTTGTGCATTTTATATTTGACTTCCTTTAGTAATGTTTTCTTTTGAAGTGTTTCAAGATTGTTTTGTTTTGTTAACTTTGCTGCATTCAATATGCGTTCTGTAGTTGGCCTCCTTTGTGGTGTTTTATTTCGTAATCCTTAAAGACAATATTTTAGTTTCCTGTTACGTATGTTGTTTTGGATATACACTTTATACAGGGCGAGTCTTTTAAAAGAGGCCCCATGGAACATGTGTACTCTGTATCCACGGAGCCTCTTTTAAAGGACTCACCCTGTATTTGACTTTCTTCTGTAATATTTTGTTGTCGATTGTTTTGTTTGATGCTTTAATGTGGGTTGTAAACCCCTTTGAGATCCTTTTTCTTTTACATATAAAGTGGTATAGAAATGAAATTAATAATTATAATAGGATCAAATAGGACACAAGCCTTTCAGAAATGTCATGTGGGCCATAGTGTAAAAATGTGCAAGGAACAGCATCACTATTTAAAGCAGATATGTGTAAATACAGTGGAACCTTGGTTTTCAAGTGTCTCGGAAGCCGAACACCGAAAACCCAGATGTAATTGCTTCCATTTTCAAACACGCCTCGGAAGTCCAACAGCTTCCAAGGCACATTTCTCTGTTTTTTCAATTGAATTCTCCGACCACCCACTGCGCCTCGGTTGTCAAACGTTTCAGAAGTCGAGCGGTCTTCCGGAACAGATTACGTTTGACAACCAAGGTTCCACTGTATGTAGTTTTGATGTTCATTCCCTTTTGTGTGCTAGGAAACTTTTTAAAGAGAGCCTAAGAAAAGTAATCAGGATTTTTAAAAAATAAAACTTCCTGTACTAATATAGCAACATACCTGTTCGGGTTTTGAGGTTTGTTTATATCATGAATTAACAGAATATGTGTTATGTACAGGTGGAACAGCATCCACGTGTTGCAAAATATGCTATGGAGAACCATGCCCTTCGAGAGGAGAACAAACGACTTCGCTCCCTGCAGTCAGTGAAAAGTGCCCAGGATATTGATGCTCAGGCAATGGCAGAGTTGGAAAAAATATTTTTAGAAGCTTCAGGTAGAGAAAGCAATAAAAGAGGTATGAAAAAGCTGAAATACATTTTTCATATATGAAGTTATATTTTTTTAAAGGTTCTCTACTCTGATCTCATACTTAAAGCAATGCTGTTTTAACATTTTTCTCCTCCAAAGCAGTGCCCAATAAATTCACTGGCATTTTGTTTCCAGGTTTGATGGATTTTATGTCTGTTCCTTTGGAGGACGTTACGAGGCTGAATGAGTCATATACTGATAAACATTGTGATTAGTAACTATGGCGGCAGTTCCTGTCAAGACAGACTGCTTCAAATGAACATACTGCAGTCGGGCTGATCTCCCTCTGCAATGCTTTCTGCATATTTTAAAAGGCAATTGTCTGTCTGGCATCATGTTTAAGATCTTGTGAATTAATAGGAGCTAGTTGCTGATGGTTGGATAGTGTTTTCGAGGTTACCAGCATGAGTTTGACCAAACTGCAGGAAGTAGTGGAGGACAGAGGTGCCTGGCGTGCTCTGGTCCATGGGGTCACGAAGAGTCGGACACGACTAAACGACTAAACAACAACAAGTTGCTGATAGAATAAAATTTTATGCATACAATGAAGGAAAGTTAGAAACGGCTGCCTGAAATATAGAACTGTAGAGTTAGAAGGGAACCTGAGAATCATTTAGACCAACCCCCTGCAATGCAGGAATAGGAAGCTGCCCCAATACAGGGATCGAACCTGCAACCTTGGTGTTACTAGCACCACGCTCTGACCAGCTGAGCTATGCAGTTGCATAACCCGGTGTCTGACATAATATGGCCTACAACAGGCATAGGCAAACTCTGCCCTCCAGATGTTTTGGGACTACAAATCCCATCGTCCCTGACCACTGGTCCTGTTAGCTAGGGGTGATGGGAGCTGTAGTCCCAAAACATCTGGAGGGCCGAGTTTGCCTGTGCCTGGCCTAGAACATGGCTGCACAGATGAAATCTGCACTATTAACTCCATCTTGGGAAGTGTTTCCTTTGGAGATGGAATGTCATCACAACTCTTTGCAGGAACAAAACTGATTCATTTGAACTTCCCGCTGCGAAAAAGCATTACTTAAAATATAAATATCCTAAGTTTTTACTTAATAAAAATATTATAAGGTTTCAAAAAAAGAAAGAGAATAATTTTATTATTCATACCCCATCCATCTATGTGAATGGAGTGTCTGTACAGGTGTGGGCATAGCCCACCTTACAGTGCCATGTGGTACAACCTGGGCATACTTACCAGCTGTTTCTGAGAACTAGGCCCAAGGCTATCATATCAAAGTGAAAGCACACGCTGAGCACCTTTTTGACTTAATTAGCCAGTGGCGCAGGACAGCAAAGCTATAGATGTAAAAAAAACATGTGACAATTGTTCAATATGCATTCAGAAACAAAATCCAATACATTCTGTAAGGAGTACAATGTTTGATCTTATGCAAGTTTTAACATTAAAAAATAAAAATAATTGCAACTTTAATATGCTGCACAGACAGGTGAAGGTGTTCACTTTTGCACATCTAAGAAAGCGTTAATTTTTAAATCCCAAACAGGTCAGCAGATGTGTTCTACTGCCTCGTCCACAGACAGCAGCTCTAGTGAAAAGCTGAAGGAACGCCTCCTCGCTACACAGAGTGAACTGGCAAGTTCCAAACAGGAACATGAAGAATTTAAAGAGCTAACAAAGTAAGATGAATCTGTGTCCTAACATTATTCTACGAAATACCCTTCCCTGAAAATATAAACAGCTGTTTATCAAGGGCAAAATTCTGGTTCCAACCAGAATTTCCAAAACCATATTTCTAAAAGTATGGGTTCCTCTTGAGACAGAAGTTAAAAGCATCAACAAGCCTTGTATCTAACAAATCCATGGGAGGAGGTTTTTTTTTGGATGTCTCCAATCTAAGCAGAAAACACCATCTTAAATCTTGCTGTGTTTTTCTTTTTTGAGATTTTTTTTTCTTAATGAGAGTCATTTTAATAAGATAACCATGTTTGATTTTATGATGCATTCATTTCTTTAACAGGAAAAAACAGATAGAGCTTGAGTCAGAACTTCTGTCTCTGCAGAAGGCAAACCAGCATCTTGAGAAAATTTTAGAGGCAACTAAGGCGTGCAAACGCCAGGAAGTCTCCCATCTTAATAAAATACACAGAGAAACTTTAAAGGTATGAGGCTATGATAAGGAAAGCTAATTTAGCTGTTTAAAATATCAGGAATGTTAATGACCTTTGTGCAAAAAGAAAATTATCATTTAGGGAGTGCATGCATTAAGATTCATGCTTTATAATAGGGATGCACTGTTTCATAGATGAATGCTATTTGAGAAAAATAAGGAAAAGAACCTGGAATTCAGGAGTCTGAACACTACAAAAGAGCTAAGGAGAGATTCAAGCAAACTGAGAGTGCACTTGTTTTATTTACATACAATTTTGGGTGATTTACCCCTCCCTCAGCAAGCTCATATGCTCCATCCTACACTGTTCAGGAGGGCTGCCTAACCCACCAGAGGCAGGGGGCAGGAATAAGTGGCTGCAAGAGGAGGGAGGGCAGGAAAATTTTCATCTCATGAAGTTCCTTAACTTTACTTACCATATGACGCAAATCCTCTAAATTTACTTCCATGTTATTCCTGTATTTTTACCTATGTAAATGTTGTCTGTGTGTGTGTGTGTGTGTGTGTGTGTGTGTGTGCGCGCGCGCGCTTTTAAAAAATATCATTTCTATTACAGAATATCTCTACCCCAACAAAGGCTTATCAGCTAAGATCTCGACTGGTGGCACGATTAACCCCTGAAATCTTGAGCCCGGAGTCTGTTGATATTCAAAGCTCAGGCGATAACGATTATATTTTTAATGAGCCCATGCCTCCTGAGATGAATGAACAAGCCTATGAGGCTGTTGCAGAAGAGCTGAGAATGGCACAGGTGAAGTTTCAGGATGCAAAATGCAGCTTTCTAAAATTGTTTCATCAAGATGCTGTGAACTAGGAGGTATGAATGGGCAGAGTTAAGTCAGCAGTCTCAGGCTGATCCACAAACCTGTGGTGAGATTGAACTTGGAATACCGCATATAGTTCTACTCGCTTCCGCTCAAAAAGAACTGGAAAAGGTTCAGAAAAAGGCAATCAAAATGATCGAGGGCTTGAAGCGACTCCTGTGAGGAAAGGTTACAATATTTTGGTCTTTTCGGTTTAGAACAAAGGTGTGTAAGGGAGGGACATGATAGAGGTGCATAAGATTTGGCATGGTGTAGATAGGAAACCGTTTTCCTCCCTCGTAATATTAAAACCCAGGGCCATCTAATAAAACAATGTTGGAAGATTCAGGAGAATAGAAGAAAATGCTTCTCCGCACCAGACATAGTTAAACTATAGAATTTGCTCCTGCAAGAGGTGGCGATGTCCACCAGCTTGGATAACTTCATTTTGTCTGTTAAATTGCTACTCTTCCTCTCAAAGAAGCTTGGAGTAGCAAACACCAACATAGTAAAACAATACCATTAAAAATAAATTTTAAAATATTTTAAGCTAATAATTTCAAGGTTGCCAGGAACCTTTAAGCCATCTAATGCCTGGGTAAACAGTATTTTTTTTAATTTCTTCCTGAAAATTAATAATGAGGGAAACAATGGCTGGCCACTGAGAGCGGATTGCTGGACTAGATAGACCTTTAGTCTGATCCAGCAGGGACTACGTATGCTCAGATTTTACTTGAGTGCTTTTAGAAAATGCGTGCAAAGGCTGTTCAAATGAGAGAGCTATCTGACGCTGTTCATCTTTCTATGGAAACTTTCCTCTTTAGCCGTTTAGCTGTATTTGGACATTGGGATTCTGACTGCATTTACAATACAGTAAAGCTAGGGCTTTAGAACTCTTCCTGTAGATTTACAATGTATTTACATACCCCATAAGTTTGTGCAGGAATATATAAATGCATTAGAAGAAAATACTTAGTAGCGGCAAAGCAGTTGCTAGTACGATTATAAATTTGCTTAGTTTTCCCTATTTGTCCTGTTGCAGGAAGAATTAAGCACTCTTCAGATCAAACTAGATGCCGAAGAAAGTAAAACTGTAAAACTTCAGCAGCATATTAATAAATTGGAGCACCATTCTTCACAAGTGCAAGAGGTAAAAGAACTAGTGCAAGGACTCTTGTAGGAGGAAGCAGAAAACTTAGCTCAGTTATTGTTACTATCTGACGTAATACTTCATTATTTACTTTAACTGCATGCAAAGATTTTTCTTGAAGTGTCCATGGCTGCTTATACCATTTTAAGACTTAACAGAATCCAAGACTTAACCATCCAGTCAGAACAACAGAGCCGGGCAATGTTCCTTTGTAACTTGTACATCCTATGCTTTCATACACATATGCATTCTCATACTCAAGCACTCATTCTTTGACTTCTTCTTTTTCCAACTGAAGCTCTTTGCCTCGGAAAGAAGCAATTGGCAGACTGAAAAGCAAGGGCTTCTTGAAAAGCTAGACAATCTTGAGAAACAATACCAAGACACTCAGAGCAAAGCGGACAGTAAGTTTGGATAACAATAGATTTCTGCCTGATTTTTTTTACCAAAGATGTATTTTTTTCTAGTGCAGCACAAAACAGTCCCATTTTGTGCACTGTTTTTACTACCTTCATGTGACCAAAATGTATGGCTGAAAATTGTCTTTTGCTGAGATGGGGTAGATAGGTCTACTACCTTCATCTTTTCAAAATTAATTCAATTTTTCTGTAGAGCTATGGGTCACTGTTCTTTGTAGGTAACCCCATAGCGGATCATTTAGTTGTCTTTAGTCTGAAAATTGCAATGGAATGGGAGTCAGTGGGCACAGCCAATAGAATTGGGTGGAGGGAGGAAAATATGTTCCCCTAAATGGTAAAGAGATAGATGTTGCCTCCATGTATGTGTATGTATTTGTTGGAAGCTGCCATGCTGCTTTCTGGGTAGAAAGACAGAAAAGAATTTAAATTAATGAGAGTTATTGGGCTTCACTCAGAATTATTAGTGCATTTGCTAAAGCTCTGAAATCTGCTATACACAGAGTCTGAGGCACTCCATTAATCAGAAAAATCTGAAAAGAGGACGTAGGCACTTCTTTCTCTCAAAGCGTGGCATTTTCTCTAGAATATCACATAGAATAGAAACAACCACATATGGAATGGAATATTGGGTTCTTGAAGATTGGTTGCTTCTCTAAACACTGCTAATAGTGGAGGAACGAATCTCTGCTTGCATAATGAATGTGACTCAGCTAGTATGATAAAACAATTTTTATGGCAGTAAATGCTTTCTGAAGTATATGCTAAAAAGCACAGCTTAATCCCAAGTCGATACAACTGGACATGAAAAAGGGTTTGGCATCATTCCTTGAATTCTTTACTTACTGAAGTGCTTTTGTGATCTTCGTAGGGTTTTGCCTTTCATAGCTCCCCCAAATTTATAATTTGACTTTACTACTTACTGAGTATTTTTCTTCTGAAAGATGGCAAGAATGGCTTTAGTTGGAACTTTCGCATATTTCTTTAGCTTTCAGGGAAGACTGGAATATTTGGTATTACATCAAGTGAATATTGGTATCTAATAATGGAATTTTTTACAAGTGCATTTTACAAGGATTTTGTTTGTTTTTTCCAAACAGTGTTAAACACTGAGGTTCGTGACTTACGAATAGTCCTGCAGTCTGCAGACAAGGATCTGTCTGCTGTAAAAATGGAATATGACCATTTCAGAAGGACTCAAGAAAAAGAAATGGGTGAACTCTCTAGCAGACATATGAATGTACAACTGCAGCTTGATAACGTAAGGTATGCCGTTATTTTAACAAAAGCTTCTTAAATACATGAGAATAAGGGCTATTTCAAACTTGATATATTTCCATATGAACAGCACCTCTGAATAAGAGAAAATGTGCACAAATGTCTCTGTGTAAGCTGCCACGTGTGGTGACTGCAGAACCATCTACATATGTCATGATATTCACATGAACTGCTGTCTCCTACACTGAAGTACCAGCTGTGTAATATTTTCAAGAGGAAGATTTGGTTATGTGCTATTCCTTTTACCGTCACCTTGGTTTGTGGGGGGATTAAAATGCTAACTTCAAGTTCCACAGGCTCAAATTAGCAGAAGATTGCTAAAATAAAATGAACCTTACGGGGTGTCTATACAGTAATTTATTTCAACAATTGGGCTTATATTCACAAGAAACTATTCCTTTATCAGAAAATAAGCTAAGATGACAGTCTACATCTGATTTTTCAAGTTGTGTTCTAGGACACCTAGGGGTCCTTTGGCAACTTGTCAGGGACTTGTCAGTGAGAAGATCTGTAGTGGCAGAGAAATCTTCTCTTACACTGCACAGCTACAGGGGAGTGCTGGCTGTGCTTTAGGGCATGTCCTCAATTCACATGAGGCAATCGTGAGGGTCCTGCCTTGTTTGACAGGGTACCTCCCACAAAATGGCCCAGAATCTGGAAATCAGCATGTGTTGAGGTAGAAAGAGTTCCTGGAAGGACATTGAAAACCACTGATTTTAGACTGCATCGTATAGAAAGGCCTCCTTTTGGTCTATAGTGGTACCTGGGTTTTCGGACATTTGTTGCCAAACGTTTCAATTTTCAAATGCCAAAAATCCGGAAGTAAATGCTACCATTTTCGAAGGCCCTTCGGAAGTTGAACAGCTTCCGCTGTGTGTATCTATTTTTCACAATTTTCTCTACTGAATTGGCAGGCCGCCCTTTGTGCCTCGGTTTTCAAACCTTTTAGAAGTCGAATGGTCTTCCGGAATGGATTATGTTCGAAAACTGAGGTACCACGGTATTGTGTAAAAAACGGATACCAACAGCCAGTTTAGTCTTGTTAATAATTAGCTGCATTCTGGAAGTGGTGTTAGTCTTTTTTCTGGCCTATATCGAAAGGATTTCTAGTACTTGAAAGATATAAAATATATCTGTATGATGTGACTTCACCAGTGTGCCTAGGTCTACTTGCTTTGCCTTCTTGCTCTGTATTTCTCTCTCCTCCAGCTGGTTTTTGGGCCCACACTAATCCTTGAAGTGATATACTAACTTTGTTTTGAAACTCGAAAGGTGCAAGACAAAACCAGATGCCTTATGATTAATGTAATGTTCTTTCACCGAAGGCTTGAATACGAAAACATACTTGAAAGAAAGACAAGCCTGCAAGATGACTATGACAACCTGCAGGAAATACTGAAATTTGAGACTGACCAGCTAACGCAGCAGCTCACTGATAGCAAGCAAGAAACTGAAGCACTGAAAACTGAGCTTTGGGTAAGTAATGAATACGAAAAAGATTTCACCTTTAACTGTACATTGTATAGATCAGCATAATTAAAAGATTCGTGGCAGTGGGAAAGGAGCAAACTATCAATTTGCCCCAATCCCTCCACCTACTGCAAGATCGGATTGGACACATATAAGTGTAAACATTTATGCAACATGCATTACACAGGTGAAGACGAGGAGGGGGAGCCATGCATTTCCAGGCTTCTACTTGTCTACGCAGGTGGTGCTGTGGGTTAAATCACAGAGCCTAGGGCTTGCTGATCAGAAGGTCGGCGGTTCAAATCCCCGCGACGGGGTGAGCTCCCGTTGCTCGGTCCCTGCTCCTGCCAACCTAGCAGTTCAAAAGCACATCAAAGTGCAAGTAGATAAATAGGTACCGCTCTGGCGGGAAGGTAAATGGCGTTTCCGTGCGCAGCTCTGGTTCGCCAGAAGCGGCTTAGTCATGCTGGCCCATTGACCCGGAAGCTGTACGCCGGCTCCCTTGGCCAATAAAGCGAGATGAACGCTGCAACCCCAGAGTCATCCGCGACTGGACCTAATGGTCAGGGGTCCCTTTACCCTTTACCTTTACTTGTCTATCTGCTTCTAAGGAATACCCTCTTATGATAAAACAGCTACTACTGTCACAGACAGTTAATTCTTTGGTGGAACTGAAGATGAGCCTATGTATTTCTGCAAAAACTCACTAATTCTAAAAGCTTGGCCTTCAGAACAAATTCCCTTCACTGACTTCCTGTCTAAAGCTTTTGGAAGCTCTGTGTTCACCCTGTGTTAGATCATACACGGGTGCAGGGGCTGTATCTCAGCAGCGATTTGGATCCTTATGAAATTGCTCAGGGTCTTTATCAACAAATAAACCCCCTAACTGCCCTTGCAATGACTGGCAAAATGAGGGAGCACACGCCAGGACTGGCAGCCTTGCGCTGCTGTCTCACTAATGAGGCTTTCCTAAGGTTAATAATATTATATATTTACTGAAGTACTTAGGAACGTTAAAGAAAGAACTGAAAACACTGCAACCGTTCACCAAATGTTTGTTACATCTATTATCTTTTAGAATGCATTGGGCCTGTTGGAAAGTGAAAAAGAACATAATCAAAAATTAACAATGCAATTACAAGAAGATAAAGAGCATAATTCCAAGTAAGTCTTAACCGTATGAAATCACAGAGTTCAATTTTGGGCTGGTGGTTGCATCATGTTAACATTTTTGATTAGTATCCCTTTTTTGTGGAGGAAGTAATTGAAATATGCCCTGTACATTAGATGTTCTACTCTACCAATTCCGAAATGCCCACTATTTTAGTCTTATCCCACCCTTCCCAAGATGGTGTACAGTAGCGGACACCCTATTGTGGGTTAGCTGTTTTAAGATGCTGGGCAGCAAAATGAGACAGTGTTTCAAAAGCAATTAAAGCTACTCTATATAGTTAGAAGGAACGGGTTATCGTTCAATTTTTTTAGTTCCCTAATAATGAACCTGAATCAAAATAGTTGAAAATTAAATCAACCAAAGTTTTGTTTGTTTGCACTTGCAAACTAGAAATAGAAATTTAATTGCTCTCATTATTAAATGGCATTTCTTCGTGGAAGATTTGCCACAAGAAGTAGTAAGTGATAGCTAACAGCAATTCCAGTAAGTTTGGGGAAGAGCTTTCTTCTGACAACAATTGTAGTGCCATTTTCATACTATAGAGCATAACTGAATTAAAATTAGCACAATACAAACTTGCAAAGTTTACTTTGGTTAGTGCCTTTTCTTCTGTCCCTTATAAGTGATTGTATTTGTTCTCTGCTAGGGAACACCTGAAAATTAGTGAAATCGTGGAGCTAGAGAAGCAATATTCCGAAATGGTGTCAAGATGTGAGCAGCAGGTACAGCCGTGTGTGCTTACAAATGGAGCATTTTAAAATTAGATTTTCGGTAAATGTACTTGACTGCTATATTTGCAAATGCAAGGAGAGTTAATTTGAAGCCATTTTTTCCCCTCTAGGAAGTAAAGTTGGAGAATTTGGAGCAAAATCTAACTGCTTCTGAAGAAGTTATTGTTTCTCTGCAGAAAACAAATGCTGCTGATAAGGTATGGATACAACTTGTGCACAAAATATCCTAAGTGTGTGTGTGAGCAAGAGAGAGAGAGTTGATATTGTTGCTTGGGTGATAAACTATCTGTTCTTCAGGAAAGAAAAGGTTTCCCTGCTGTAGCAGGCATTCTGTATACAGTAAATCAAAGTTTTGCAATCCCAGTTAAAAAAACTTTCCTTTACTTAATTTATTTAGATGTGTGGAACCTAACGAGAGAGAGAAATGTTTTCTAACAAACTTGACACTTTTTAAAGGTAAAGTTTTGGTTAAAGTGTTGATACATTTGTGGGTGTATGAGAGAGAGTCATTTACAAACACCATCCTGATGCTGGCCCAAGGAGATTAAAAATAACAACAACAACAACAACAACAACAACAACAACAACAACAACAACACTTATACCCCGCCCATCTGGCTGGGTCTCCCCAGCCACTCTGGCCGGCTTTCAACAGAATATTAAAAACACAATAATACATAGTTGCTATATGGAATTATATGCCTTAACATATCAAGATCAATACAACGTTGTTCTTTTTGTTGTAGGAAGTTGTGTCAGACCTGATGAACCAGATCCAGGACATGAGGATATCCATTAGCCGGAAGACAGAGTGCATAGAAGGGCTTACAAGTGAGCTGGAGGACATAAAAGTATGTTCCATTCTTTCCTATAGTGACCCAGAGTGATGTGTCAAAGTGGAGTAACAGATCAACAGCAGGTTGTGCTGAGTGCTTCTGGTTTCTTTGGCTGGGCTGATGACTGAACTTCGTGTATCATCTCCATAGACCAGAAAAACAGCTTTGAAATGTACATGATAGAGCAGTAACCTAGATGTTCCAAAAGTCAGAAAAAGAAGTCTAGTGACAGAGCATGGAGAAACTGTTAACAGTTAATAGGATATTCTAGCTGATGGTCTTTAACTAAGTATATAACTATTATTGTTAGACGGCCATCATCTTGGGTGAATTATTTTGTGGTATTTTTTGAGTCACTCAATTTTTTTATCCCCCCTTAGTCTTCTAATTATGAAGAATTGTGGGTTTTTTTCCAGTTTTCAAATTTTATTTATACTTTTCAAGTTTATACCTTTCACTAATTTTACAATCATTTTAACATTTCAAAACTTCCTTCCCCCTCTTTCTGCGGTTCCTTAAATTTATTTTTAATATCCTCTGCATATCCAAATTAATTCAATTTGCTCATTTATTCACCTGCTTTATACTAATTATGAAGAATTGGAGGACTTTGTGATGTGTATCAGAATGGATGTACAAAACAAAAAAAATTCCTTCCAGTAGCACCTTAAAGACCAACTAAGTTAGTTCTTGGTATGAGCTTTCGTGTGCATGCACACTCATGTGCATGGACACTCGTGTGCATGTGTATCTGAAGAAGTGTGCATGCACACGAAAGCTCATACCAAGAACTAACTTAGTTGGTCTTTAAGGTGCTACTGGAAGGATTTTTTTTTGTTTTGACTATGGCAGACCAACACGGCTACCTATCTGTAACTGGAAGAATGGATGTAGTCAGCAATTATCTTTACTGACCTGTAGAAATAAATATAGATCTAATATACGTTGTTTTCCTGACATCTCTACATTCCTGCTTTCTTAGTGTAAATATAATTCTGCTTTGGCTGCAAAAGAGGAAAGCAGAGCAGTTATAGAAGATCAGGAGAAGCAAATTGAGGAGTTGAGAGAGGCCTTGGAAAGAGCACAAGCTGCTGACAGAATTGAGGTAAAGTCTTTGTTTATGGTGCTATTTCATATTGTATCCCTGTTTAAAGCTGCCTATAGCGTGTATGATATATTTGTACAATCGTTCAGCAAGAATTGGGAATGAACATACTATTTCCTGATGTGAGTGCTGTTGATCGAATCTCAACTGCCACCCTTTAAACCAGGGGTTGTTAACCTGGTTCCTACCGCCCACTTGTGGGCGTTTCAGGATTCTAGGTGAGCAATCACAGGTTCTACGGCACAAGCTAAATCCTCCTTCCATCGAGCACTGGTGGGCGGTAAGGAAATTTTACCATGAAGAAAGATGCATTAGTGGGCGGTAGGTATATAAAAAAAGTTGACTACCCCTGCTTTAAACAATCAAAATTTGAATCCTTGCCGTGTGGAATAATGGTTTCGTCAGCGGTGGTGGTTGGAAACCAGTGAAGAGACATTTAGGTTGCATTCCACTGGGACGCGGGTGGGGCTGTTAAACCACAGAGCCTAGCACTGCAGTGGATCCTTGGATTAATTGCCCCTCCCTTATGAACACGAATCACACACCCTTATCTCACCATGTGGAGAGATAACCCCTTCCTTTTCCCCCGCCTAGCTTTCTGTTCAGATTCTGGGTAACTTTGTCACCCTCTCACAAGGAGTAGCTTTTTAAAAATAAATGTATCTGTTTCTACATCCTTTTCTTCTTTCCTAAACTGACTCAGAAGTATCAATGCTCTCAACACCACATAAGTAAATCTAGTTTAGATTCATAACTCTATAGTAGGTTACGAATTTCATTTTGCACGCTTTTTCTGGCTTCTGCCTCAATTTAAACTATATTTGAGTTGTGTGGTTAAAAATAGTACCAGGATGGGGAATAAATAAGATAGTGATGTACTGCACACATCTACTTTAGAATAAGATCACTTTTTCTAGACATGCAGTACAATATACAGTCGTACCTTGGTTCCCGAACAGCTTAGTTGCTGAACAAATCGGCTCCCAAACAACGCAAACCCGGAAGTAAGTGTTCCAGTTTGCGAATGTTTTTCGAAAGCCGAATGGCCGACGCAGCTTCCGCTTGAGTGCAGGAAGCTCCTGCAGCCAATCAGAAGTCGCGCCTTGGTTTTCAAACGGTTTCAGGAGTCAACCAGACTCCCAGAACGGATTATGTTCAAGAACCAAGGTACCACTTATCAACCTAGTTTTGTGTTTATAATTCTGGATAACGGACTGCAGTTATGGAAACTATTGCATTTATTTTTAAAGGGCAGCTGAGGAAAAATAGAGGGGCAGTGAAGGCTATGTGTATATTACCATGTTAATTATACCATTGGCCATATAATCACTAGGCTATTTGTTGCTGCTGCTGTTCTTTGCTTTACGTAGAAAGAGATTATTTGTGAAGAACTACAACATACTACTGAGCAGCTGAGCAGTTTAACAGAAGCTTCTAAAAAACATGCGGCGCTTCTTCAGTCTGCACAAGAAGACCTAATTAGGAAAGAAGCATTGATCCAAGAACTTCAGGAACAGGTAAATATGAACATTACCACCTCTGAGAAATATTGGGGTCACTAATGTGGGCAGAGTGGCACTTTTGAGGTTTTCTCCTAGTTCCTGCCAAGACTGAGCTCCCACTTCAGGATCTCATGGATTGCCATTATTTTTACAATTGTGTGGTGTCCTCAAAACAGCCACCAAATCACAGACCAACTCTGTTGGTAGTTTTGAAATGGTGGCTCCCAGCCTAGGGTCTTTTTCCCCCTTCTTTTTTTTAAGCTCATGGCAAGCACCAGATTATTTTTTCTGTGCCAGTCAACCAGGGGTGGGTGAGATTGCCAAAGTCATTTCCCCCAGAACCCCACCTATGGTGCTTCTTGCACCATGAGGTCCAGTAACTGCAGTAGCAAGTTTGCAATATGGGGTTTCTCCTCTCTCACACACCCTTTAATTTCTTCCGCCATTGCAACCATAGCCCATCATTGCAGCTTGCACCGGCTATGGCTAGAAACCCAAATGCAGTCTCGTTATTTGCCCTGGCCCTGGCCCTTAAAGACATACACAACTTGTGAAGCAATAATGAACCTTCACATTTTAAAGTGACCATTCAACACTAGCAGGATGAAACATTTGGAAGTATTCCAGATTCTCAGGAGAAATATCTAGAACCATGTTTGCTGCCTATGTCAGTCAAGATAGGCAACGATTTGTGACCTTTGAATACCAGTATTTTGATCTTTTGCCGTTTTCTACAGCTGGACAAAAGGACAGGAGAATTGGAAAACAGGAGAAGTGAATATGAAGCTAAAGTGCGCCAAATAGACCAGTTTATGGACTCTGCAGTCACAACCCTTCCACAGGTAGGATTGTTCTTAGGAAATCTTTTTTTTATTATTATTACCTACAGTTACTTCCATGAAATACCTGCAAGTTTGTCTGTCAAAAGAGAGGTCCTGATCTATAATTAGGCAAAGAGCTGTGCTAGAGGTAAAAGGCTGTTCATTATTGCCCCTGTTGTGAATGCCCTTTTTCATTGCCAATCAAATAAAATGGTAATTTGAGCCTTTGGACTAAGTGGCTGCAAAAAACGGCGAGAATTTGTGTTGTTTTGACTGAGCAATGCCTGTATAAGGGTTTCATAAATTTGTCCCATAAGCACTTGTCGTATATTCTAAAAGAGTTTCCTGCTTAACTGTTCAAATGATTTTGTGTTTCCTTGATAGAGCCCTCGAACTCCTCCCAACAGTCTGGCAAGATTGTTCGAGACACACGAGCAGGAGATAGCAGATAGGACAGCTTCTGCAATTACCCTGGAATGTCTTGTATCCGAATTAAATGAAGAAAGAGATGCTAAAAATAGTGAAATTCTAAGACTAAAGGTAAATGCTCCAAGCACTTTGTACATTGAATCTGATCATTTGTGAACTATTGTAGTGTACATGCTTAAAGTGCTGCCATTTTGAAAATACGATCTTAATAATCTTGATGGAGCGTATTTTTAAAAGGAGCGGAGAGCAAACATGCCATTGGGCAAACAGAGATTGGAGAGAGTTTTGTGACTTTTTTTGTTGATGTGAAGCATGCAAATTTGGTACGGACTTCAAGAATACCTGGAACTGTTATGAAACGCTTATTTCAAATCAACGGAATCCTATTGTCCTCTTGCTTAGGCTCAGTTATGTGAATTGGAAAACCTCCGTCTGGAAATGCAGGAATTAATGGAAAGCAACAGAAATCTGCAGAGCCAGCTTGAAGAAGTGAAGAGAGGAAGAAAGATCAGGTACAAATCAGTGCCAAATAATAGGATCGTTTGTGTACAATTCTTCAGTAACAACTAAAGGGAACATTTTTTGTTTTGTTTTGCAGAATTTGAACCAATAGTTTGAAATGCTACTGGACTTTGCACATTGACTTTTAAAACTTTATTGTTGTCCTTTCCAAGGATATTTGCCTTCCAACATACCTATTTTTCTCTTGTTCAGGGAACAAGTCTTTCTGCAGCACAAATGAGAGGCGCGGGGGGGGGGGTGTAGATCGCTCAAGCACTTTAATTTGGGGCCTTTCCCCATTGTGGCACTGGTTCTGGTCTGCCAGAGGACAGGCAACTATCAGTCTGGTAGAGCTAGCTCAGAAACCAGCACATGTTTCAAAATATGCAGCAGCACAGCATGCGTAATTATAGGAATGTGCCCTAGGTATCAGAGTGCCCTTCTAAGGTGCCCTGGAGGGAACAAAAGAGACAAGATGAGAGCTTTTCCAGAATTTGAGCTTTTCTTCAGAAAATAAAACACAGGCAATTTGCAGGTTAACCATTGAAGACTGTCCCAGAAAAAGAAGAACTGGTGGGGACAATAATGAGGAAGAGAAGGAGGCGTCAGTGTTTGCAGGGCAGGGGGTGAGATTGAACTGGTGGAAGCTGGAAAGTTGACCCCTTTCCTTATGCCCTGCCAAAACCCAGGAAGTGTGTGGACCATAGTGTTAGGGCAAAAGGGAAAAGACTATTCTCAACCACAGCTAGAACCTACTGGGTGCAGGAGTACAGAACAAGCCACCTAGAGCTAGGAGTTCAGAGTTAGTCAAGTTGCAGTAAGACATCTTCAGGAATCACCTAGAGTTTAGGGGCTTAAAGGTGTGAGTTTGGGCGCCAATCTCAAGAGCCAGCCAGACTGAACTTTTCCCAGCAAGGCCACTCTTGGATCTCGGAGTCTTGTTTGAATCTCACACCAAGTTTCAAGGTCTAAGACCAGTTACAGTCTTTGAAAACAATACTAAAGAGTGGATTGGGTCCTGGAATTTCCTGGGGAACAATGGGGGTATGGTTATCTTTGTCTTTCTCCCCTGAACTTACAGAGAAGGAGGTGTGGGTTCTAGGTGGGCTTACTTCTCGTAAGAAGAACACCCAGGGTTCTCCATATCCAACTGAGAAGCAATACATGTTGCCTTAATTAAATAAGAAAATTGAGGAGACTAAGCGTAGGTGATTCCAAGAGGTCCCAGTCCAATGTATAGACACTCCTATACCCATCTTGATATAGAATGCTGGCAGGAAACTGCAAAAGCATTTTGTCCTAGCTTGCTAGATTTTGCCAGTTTACATACACAGACTAAATAGAAACTTGAGCCAAGGTGGTCCTGTAGGGACCCAAAATGGAGGTGAGCTGTTGCACACTGGCAACACTCCTCTGTTTCCACAGATACTTTGGAGCTGCAGTTGAGAGATGATGTCGTGGGATCACGACTTATTTCCTGGTCTTTTTACGTTCCTTTGTCTTTGTGGTATAGCATACCTAATCCGTAAACTCAATAGGTAGCCTTGCCCTGCCACCATCTGCAATATGGGGAATAGTGATACTGGAAGATCTTGTATTTCACATGCTCCTAAAAACCCGATATTTAAATGGTAATTAATAATTACTTGTTATAATTGTATAAAGTGTTTTGCATGTTTTCAGTTGCCATTGATTGTAACATTGCGATCTGCCCTGGGACTTTGCAAACAGTGGGCAAGAAGTCTTATTTATAAAGAAATAAAACAAAATAAACTATTTCTCATCCTTGGGTTTCTTAACAGCGGCACAAAGTATCCAGATATTAAAGACCTAAGGGAAAGAGATAAGGAAATTGCGGAAGGAAAACTAGCAAAGGTACTTGCATCTTTTGGTTTAATTATGGCTGTCTTGTTTTGAATTTGGTTATTGCTCATGTCCTTGACTTGAACTATTGGTTTAACTTTGACTATTTTGATTATGTTATTTCAGTCAAGTTTATTATACAGAAAAAGTAAAAAAAGAAATTAGTTAATTCGGATGGATTGCTCTGGATACAACTCCCTGCTTGCTCCCCCACGACTTTCGGGGGGGGGGGAGTTGTTCTAACCACAAACCCTGGTAGATGCATATATCACAGTCATATGCTTAAAAAAAGCAATGTTGTTACTATGGAAACTTATCTTTACAATGTACTTTCCATCAACATCAAGTCTTTTAACAGTTGCAGAGGTAACAGCAAGCACTGAAATGGAGATAAATTGCATTTTTCTTCAAGAATATTGCAAGGTTCTATAGGTGGCTATAGTTACAGATACAGGCAACTCCCCATTTACACGGGAGTTATGTTCCAAGACGCAGTGCTTTTAAGTGAAATCACATACAGTGGTACCTCGAGTTAAGTACTTGATTCGTTCCGGAGGTCCGTACTTAACCTGAAACTGTTCTTAACCTGAAGCACCACTTTAGCTAATTGGGCCGCCGCGCCGTCAGAACATGATTTCTGTTCTCATCCTGAAGCAAAGTTCTTAACCCGAGGTACTATTTCTGGGTTAGCGGAGTCTGTAACCTGAAGCGTCTGTAATCCGAGGTACCACTGTACATTTGAAACACCATTGGAAAAAGCCTGCCCAAACCTCTGCATCTAAACCTCTGGAAACCCTTGAAAAACCCTTTTAAAAACCAGCAGCACCTACCAGATGCCAAACTCCGCCACAACTGCTCCCTCTAAATCTCCTTGCTCTCCACAGGCCACAATGGTTGGTGCAAGGGCTCCTGGGATTGCATTTGCAAAGGCTCATGGGATTGCTAGGCACTGTTCTCATGCCCCTTTTGCCCTTTCTGGGCTCATTTAGGGCCATTTTAAAAGTCACATGGATTTTGTGCATGGACATGCATAAATTGGTCATTGGCAATTTCAGATTACTTGACTGTTGCTGAATAATGTATCATTGCTGCTATAACTTCTAAATACCGCAGTTAAGTACAGTTCTATTTTCTTTCTTTCTTTTCAGAGTAAAGCCCTGGAAGAAACACTGAAAGTTACATCAGAGTAAGCTGACAATTTCTGAATTGATTAAAAAGATTAACCATTTGCACAGATGTTAACCATTCACTTACACAGCTAAGTATGCATAGCACGAAATACTCACTTTTAAGGTTAAGAAAACAAGGGTTCCAAATGGAGTGACTTGGCTTTCTGAAACATCAATTTCTTCCTTGCTTTTAGCCAGCAGATGGCAGCAGAAAACTTGCATATTTGCCACAAGACTGCTTTCTAATTAAGTACTTTTTACAAATTTAAATCACATGAACCTGGTTTGGAACTGAAGATTGAACTGAGTACAGTAGAACCAGGTTACAAGGAAGGAAATGTGTTTTTAATTGATTGATTTATAATGTTTATATCCTGCATTATGGCCCTCAAAGCAGCTTTCAAAAGGTTCTCACAATAAATGACGGAGGCAAGTCTTTCTGGCAGTTAGCAGACATGGTTATAATTCATAAGGTAAAGGTAAAGGGACCCCTGACCATTAGGTCCAGTCGTGACCGACTCTGGGGTTGCGGCGCTCATCTCACTTTATTGGCCAAGGGAGCCAGCGTACAGGTTCCGGGTCATGTGGCCAGCATGACTAAGCCGCTTCTGGCGAACCAGAGCAGCACACGGAAACGCTGTTTACCTTCCCGCCAGAGTGGTACCTATTTATCTACTTGCACTTTGCGCTTTTGAACTGCTAGGTTGGCAGGAGCTGGGACCGAGCAACGGGAGCTCACCCCGTCACAGGGATTCGAACTGCCGACCTTCTGATCGGCAAGTCCTAGGCTCTGTGGTTTAACCCACAGCGCCACCTGCGTCCGTTATAATTCATACCTTAATGCTTATGTTGAAAATTACCTGGATTACAACACTATAAATTGCCTACGTGGCAAAAGCAGTATACTTATCGATCAGTTGCAATTATTAGGGTTTTATGCATAGGTAAAAGGGTAAAGGGACCCCTGACCATTAGGTTCAGTCATGACCGACTCTGGGGTTGCGGCGTTCATCTTGCTTTATTGGCTGAGGGAGCCGGCGTACAGCTTCCGGGTCATGTGGCCAGCATAACTAAGCCCACTGGAGTGGTACCTATTTATCTACTTGCATTTTGATGTGCTTTCGAACTGCTGGGTTGGCAGGAGCTGGGACCGAACAACGGGAGCTCACCCCGTCGCGGGGATTCGAACCGCCAACCTTCTGATCGGCAAGTCCTAGGCTCTGTGGTTTAACCCACAGCGCCACCCGCGTCCCACAGGATTTTATGCATAAGAAGTTTCGTAACTGATATGAGAAACTGACAAAAATGCAGGAGCTATTAGCTACTTCCAGAAATTAATTCTGGCGAACAAAGGAATTCATGGCATCAGTTTTGAGATGGAGGGGCAGGTAGAATAATTGGAGTACCATTGTTAAGAAAAGTTGAAGTGAAAATAACAGCTGTAAAGTAATGCAATAGTAGATTATAGTGACAGGCAATTATCAAGAGGCCTGCATTATTTTCTTTGGGTGCAGTCTTCTCTGTTTGAGGGCCCGATTCTGATTTTAAACATTTTTCCTGGACATGGAACATGCTGTTCTACCCCTTTCCTCTTTCCAGAATTGTCAACAGCAAAGGAAGCTTCTAATTAAAACTTAAATCAATGTGTGTTGCAATTTTTTTAGTCTAGTCAATCAATGTTTAATGAAAGCCATACAGAGGTACAAATCATCTGCCTATTGAGCTAAGCACTTCAGTGTTCTCCGAAGTTTAAATATTGTTATACTTGCATTAGTTTATAAAACCTGTGTGGTTTCTTCTCCCAGCAGAATATGGGGGACATGCAATCCAATTCTACATGTTTATTCAGAAATAAGTCTCCCTGAGCTCAGTGGGACTTGCCTGAAACTAGGATAGGAGAGGATTGTAATCTCAATTAGTGAAAGCTGCTACTAAGTATGCAACTAAGCATCACTGTCTGATTTAGGACACAGCGCTAAACCCTATCAAAGGTACTGACTTTTTTCTGTCTCCGATGTAAGTTCCAATCAAAGTGAAAGTTTCTAATGCGCCTGGGGTGACCAGTGAAATAATGGCACTGGGTTTTTTTGCTGTCCTAATTTTAAGAACACAATCACTCACAGGGATTGGCAGTGTGTAAAAAAACCCATAGCTTTGGCTGGATTGTGTCCTTATTCCACGATTGGTAATGATAATTCTGCTACACCTTTTGTCATACGAATTGAGATTTTATCTTGCATAGCTTGCCAATCTTTTTCATTTTCTTAGAACACCTTCGCATAGCACTGCTCTTGCTTCTTTGAGCAGGAAGGGAAAATGCTAAAACTATAACGCAGTTTGGCCTAAATAAATCATAAGCTGTATTCCCACTTGGTTTTTTTTTTATTATTTATAATTTGTTTTCCAAAAATGTTCTGTACAACTTATGACAGCAATAAAATGACTGTAAAGAAGCAGTGCATTATTTACACATACATTAAGGGTGATAACCCAGCATTAATCTTGGAGCAGACCCAGTGAAATTTGAGTATCGTCCAAAGCTCTCACAAGAGGGTTTTGGTTTTTTTAAAAGCAACATCTTAAACCTAGGGTGGGAAACATTTATTTTTTTCCTATCAGGGCCCCGTGACTCTCTCACACACAAAAATCAGTTGGGGTCCACACACAAACAGCACCTGCAGAAAGCTTTGAAAGTGCTGACGGCTTTTCAAAGGCATTCCTCCTCACCTGAAGTGAGCTTTGAAGGTACAGATCAGGTCAGCTGACATAACACCTGATCCACACTTTTCAAGGGTATCTGAGGCTGGATAAAATGAAGCAATGGTCCAATTTGACCCCCTTGGCCATTGATTCTCCAGCCCTGTCGGCAATGTTCCGGTGATCACACAGGGTTTCTTTTCCCTAAAGAGCAGAGAAGTGATTCAGAATAATTGAGAATCTACATGCTTCTGTGATATTACTTTGAAAGAGGAGAAAATCCACCCTTTATTTTTATCTATTGTATGAACAAATGTATGGTAAAACTCATCCTTGGTCTGTAAAGCTACAGTGTGATGTGGTAGAATTACATTAGTGATCATGAGGGCAGATGAAGGGATTAGAATCATAGACTTGTAGAGTGGGAAGGGAACCTGAGGATCATCTAGTCCAACCCCCCGCAATGCAGGAAAATGCAGGGATTGAACCTGCAACCTTGGCGTTACCACACTCTAACCAACTGAGCTAATAATGTGTCAGTTCACCAAATTATTCTCAAATAAAAGAGGTGTTCTTTCCTCCCCGCACTCCCATGACCCAAACGAGGGTGAGAGTTCAGGATATGAAGTAAAACATCTAAGGTTTACTTCTAAGTAGCAAACACTGGAAGATCAGGCAATTAAGTTGTTGTTGTTGTTGTTTAGTCGTTTAGTCGTGCCCGACTCTTCGTGACCCCATGGACCAGAGCACGCCAGGCACCTCTGTCTTCCACTGCCTCCCGCAGTTTGGTCAAACTCATGCTGGTAGCTTCGACAACACTATCCAACCATCTCATCCTCTGTCGTCTCCTTCTCCTTGTGCCCTCAATCTTTCCCAACATCAGGGTCTTTTCCAGGGAGTCTTCTCTTCTCATGAGGTGGCCAAAGTATTGGAGCCTCAGCTTCAGGACCTGTCCTTCCAGTGAGCACTCAGGGCTGATTTCCTTAAGAATGGATAGGTTTGATCTTCTTGCAGTCCATGGGACTCTCATTAAGTTCTAGTTGGTGATAAATTCCCAGCTATATTTTAAAAGTGTAAAATTCTGCATTTGGAAAAAGAAAAGTTGGAAACTCTTGCTGCAGAATAAATCCTGGTGAATAAACTTCTTACAGTGGCAGGCAGATTCACAATGTCTCTGTGTACCATCACTTTTGACAGGTTAGAAGAAGCCAGGAGGGAGCTTAGAAACAAGGAGGCTGCTTTTCAGGGAATGCTTCAAGAGGTGGAACGAACAAGAGCTTTGGAGTTTAAGGCCTTCACCGAGAAAGAAGAAATGAGATCAAAACTGGAGGAAACCTACGAAGAGAGGGCAAAAATTGAAAAGGTTTGTTTGCTGTGAGTTTGAACAAAAATAGAGCAATTCCGTACCACGTGCGAGAGATTTTCAAGTAACCTTAAATGCGGGGGTTGTCGTAAGTCCATGATCCCCAGAAGCGTGGTCAAATGGTCAGGGAATGATGAGATTTGCAGTCCAGCAAAATCTGGAGAAGGACCACAGGATAGCCATCCTTGCTTTCAAGAAAGCATTAAAGATATAGTTCATGGGTAGGCAAACTAAGGCCTGGGGGCCGGATCCAGCCCGCCAATGGTCCAGGAATCAGCATGTTTTTACATGAGTAGAATGTGTGCTTTTATTTAAAATGCATCTCTGGGTTATTTGTGGGGCATAGGAATTCGTTCATCCCCCCCCCCCCTCCAAAATATAGTCCAGCCCCCCCCAAGGTCTGAGGGACAGTGGACCAGCCCCCTGCTGAAAAAGTTTGCTGACTCCTGGGTTGTATTCTTTGCCATTTAAGCTCCATTCACTACTGCTCTGGTGCTTCTCTTGAAATGCAGGAGATGTCCTCGCTAAGGAAGCAGATTGAGTATCTTGCAGAAGAGAACGGGAAGTTGGTTGGTCACCAGAATTTAAATCAGAAGATCCAGTACCTTGTGAAGTTGAAGAAAGATAATGCTAAACTGATGGAGGTAAAATGAGATGAGAATCAATTTAGCTTCTGATGGGAGCTGGAACAAATACTTGATGAAGAAAATACTTTTGTACACTTAACAGATCTAACTTTCGACCCTTCCATTCAACATTCTCTGGGGTTCATACTTTGAGATAGAAGCTCTTCTTTCTAGTTTCTTGAGCCCAGACTCAAGTAGCTTGGTTCACAGATCCAAGTTTCTTAATATGTAAGTGTGGCATTTGCCTCCTAGGTAGGTCATAAGGGTTAAAATGAGTGTGATGTGATTGGCGAGTGGAAACTGATAGGAGGAGTTAGAGTTAGAGTGGGTGTTGTGTAAAAGTCAGTTGAGAGTGGGGAGTTGGAGAAGGAAGAGGGAGGATATAAGTCTGTGGGTTGGTCGAGTTGTGTGGTGAGAAAGTGAGAGGAACTTGTTAGGTGGAGTCCGATAGATAGTTGGGATAATCAGTTTGAAGTTGTTAGGAACATTGGGTCAGTAAGGAAACTAAGATTAAGAAACTGCCAAGAAAAATTAACTGAAACCTTAAACGTGTTCATGCTTATAAAAATAAACTTGATTATTTGTTAATGTTAACAACTGTCTGGACTCCGTGTATACCCATGAGAAACGGGTTGGTGGCAGCGAAGAGGCAATCACAGCGGTGGCACAGGGATCAATAGACCGTCAAACGTCCGGGGACCCTGTGTGATCGCCACAGTAAGGATGCCTTGCAATTCTCGTTGAGTGTTCTTCTCTCTTTTGCAGACAGTTCAAGTGCTTCGTGTTGAAAACGCTTTTTTGAAAAGAAAGAGTGAATTTGGTCAAGAACCATCCTGAAACGGCACCAAGAGTTTTAATTCTATTCACAAAGACATGGGCTTCATCCTTCCTAGCGAGACGCCTCGATCAGGGTTGTTACGAATTATGTTATGAATTCTGAGTAAAGCATTCTTGCTGCAGGCAGATCTTCTGCCTCAGTGAAACTCTCCTTTCTTACTGAGCCATGGTGCTAATTCAGTCTCATGTCGTAGGTGTTGGGATTATCACCATGACTCCTTATTGATGTACTGTATTGGTATGAATTTTTAAGTTCCTTACCTTTCCTAGATGAATCCCTGTAGCACTTCTTTCAGAATGTGTATATACTGAATGTGAGGAAAATTAGATGAATTGTTTAATTGTTAAGTGATGTTTTCTACTAGTAGGTTTTTCTTTCTTCAGTAAAACAAAACTAAGTTTATATTTGATACTATAGGCAGTGTGAACTGTTTTTTTATTTGTAATTAATGGTCATTTTTAGCCAAACGCCCTATAATATAAAAACATTCCTGTAAACGGTCCAAGACCAATATTAAACATAATTGCCATCTAACTAGCAGTGGTTGTGTGTGTCAAGTGTACCCAGCTCATCTTGGAAGATCACAACAAACATTATTAATCAGACTGAATAAAATTCATGGACGCCTATTACAGAAGACTGGGAACGTTAGAATTTAAAACTGGTGCATGGGCACCAGAGGCAATAAACGAAAATATGTTGTGAAATTAAGTTGACTCTGCAGAAATTGACCTGGATAATAAGTTGTTTCTTTTTCTTTTCTTTTTTTGTATTTAATTTTTATTAGTTTTCCAAATTTTAACAAATAAATCCAAATTAATTAAACATTTTTAAAAACGATTAGGTTTTCCATCCTGTTGCATACATGTTATAAGAAAAAAAACTGCTCTTTTTCCCTCATGGGGTACCCAAGAGCCCATATAGAGTCCCCTATTTAAGTTCTCTATCGCTAGGAGAAAATAACAGGCCAACCAGAGAATATTGAGAAGCAAGGCAGCTAGTAAGCCTGATCTTTATTAAAGCTGTTGCAACAGGGTACTCCCCACACACATGTGGGGGGGGGGGAGACCTCGAGCACAGACGCGCAAGTCCTTATATAGACATTTTAAATTGCCCACCCTGGTGTCCAAGACCATCCCCAGAAACAACATACATACATCACAGAAGGGGTGTAGCCCAAGACCACCCCCCAGATACATCATACCTACGTCACAGAAAAGGCGGTCTACAACAGAAATCTGAGTGAGTTGTTTATCTCCTGTCTGGCAAGTTACCTGATTGCATTATCTGGGTTTTGCCCACTGGGACCCCTGACTATTAGGTCCAGTCTGTTAGGATATTTCCGTTCCACCTTAAGAGAGAGCAGGCTTTGAGAGTCACAGAGTCTGCGCATGTCCTAGTCACAGGATGTTTATGCTTGCTGTTTCCTTTCGATTTCAGTCGGTCAGAGACACTGACACAGAACGGTCATGTTTTCTCTTTGTTCTGTTCAACGCTAAATAAAATCTGTAAATTATGCTCTTCTTCGGTGCAAGCTTTCTGGCTGTGTTTTCTGCTGATAAAGAACAGTGTGCACAAGCCTGGAATGTGGCAATCTATTTCTGAGGCTTCGTGTCGCTAACTGCTGGATCTGCCTGGCTACGGGAGATCGATGGAAGTCCGGCAGCCGGCTTGGGGCCATGATGGACTATATCTCCCTGGCAGTTTCCCAACAACAAGGTTTCGGGCCCAGATTCACAGCACCTACAGGAGAGTAAAGCTGCAACAGACTGCGTTTGAGAGGTATGTGAAAAGCGAAAGCAGCGAGAGCGGAGGCTTTTCTGTTTACCTCAACAAGGAGCCTTTGAACTCCGGCAAGGCTTAATTGGCCTGGGAGCCAAGCCAGGGAGTTCGTGATTAATGGGCTGCCGAGATAATAAGTCTTTGAAGGCATAAAGACTTGGGCTCACGTAAAGACCTGAGATGGATCTTTTACAATCCTCAGAAGTAGCTCCGTGTCCACCGAAGCTAAATGGCCACAACTATCAGACCTGGGCAAGGTACTGTGAGGGCCAGATGAGAAGGCTTGGAGTGTGGAATACCATTTCTGAGAACCCCCCAGCCCCTGTGACAGATGAGTGGAAAGCACAGGATTCGAGAGCCATGGGGATAATTTTGCTCTCAGTAGCTCCTGAAGAGTTAATCACCTTGGCTGGCAAGGCAACTGCCCGTGAGATGTGGGACGGGCTTAAAGCCTGTCATCTCCGACAAGAGGCTGGGTCTGTGTTGCTTTATTTCAGAAAACTGCACAGGAAGCGTTTAGAGCCAGGGGAAGATCTTAGAGCCCACGTTTTACATTTGCAGCATCTCAGACAGGAATTGACTCAGAGAGGTTTCAATATGCCTGAGTCACTGTTTGCAATTCTCATCCTGGACTCCCTGGATGAAAGCTATCATGCCGTGGCAAGTCAGCTGGCGACCCTCCCAGCACAAGACCTCACTGCTACAAAGGTCTTGGCGACTTTGCAAAACGAATATGATAGAAGGAATGCAGCTGAGTCGGCTTGTGCGCTTCAGGGGGAGCAAAGTGGGACAGCATTCCAGCCTCCAGGGGGAGCCAAAGCGTTGGCAGCTGTGAAGTGCTGGAACTGTGGGAAACAAGGTCATACTCAGAGGTTTTGTCCAAAGACTGGAAATAAACAAAAGAAAAAGCCTGCAGGTGGCCCGAAGCAGAAGGGGGGTGGAAAGCCCGCGCCAGGGAAAAACAAAGCGATGTTTGCTGGCACAGCTTCACCAAAGGCTAAAGGCACGTCTGCTGGCCAGGAGCAGCAGGGGGGCAAGCTGCAAAAGCCCAAGCAAGTGGAAAACAAGGGTTTGCTTGCTGTGAAGGCTGCTCCAACAGCCAAAGGCAGCTTTGTTGTTGATTCGGGCTGTACCCGCCACATCTCGAAGGATCGGCACCTCTTTATCTCCTTCAAGCCTCAGGAAGGTGAGATCCACCTGGCTGATGGAAGGACGTTGCAAATTGCAGGAGAAGGGACTGTGAAACTTGCAAGTTTGCATACAACCATCAGTAATGTACTGTATGTTCCTGGAGCTGCAAGCAATTTATTGAGCGTCCCGCAGCTTACTGGACGTGGTTTTCAGATTTCCTTCAAGAGGAGCGTCTGTGTCATCAGTAAAGGCAAAGAGGACTATTTGCATGCAAAGTTTATGGATGGTTTGTTCCATATAACTTATGAGGACACTGCTGTTGTATCTAATGCTAATTCTTGTTGTGTTGCACAAACTAACAAAGTTCTTCATGCAGGTTGCATTCATGAAGCGCATCGAAGGTTTGGTCACCTCTCTTGGAAGGCACTGGCCAAGATGCCAGAGGTGGTTGAGGGTTTGAACATCAAACCCTGTAAATTTCACATGAAATGTGTATCTTGTGCAGAGAACAAGGTGAAGGTTGCTCCAAAAGGCAAGGAGTCTAGCAGGCAGGCTTCCAAGCCCTACCAGCTAGTGCACGCAGACCTGGTTGGGCCACTTACGCCCTCTTTAGGAGGAGCAAGGTTCTTCATGGTTCTAATTGATTCTTTTTCTAGGTACATTCATGTGTTTTTGCTCGAACAGAAATCGCAAGCGTTTCCGAAGTTCAGGGCATTCTGTGCTTGGTTGGAGAATGCTCACGGTAAACGTATTTCCTGTCTTTTTACCGATCGGGGCGGGGAATTCACTTCTCAGCAGTTTGAAGCTTTCCTGACTGAGAAGGGAATCCAGCATGACATGTCAACCCCCAGATCGCCATGGATGAATGGGCTTGCGGAGAGAGCAAATCAGACATTGCTGCAAGGAATGAAAACCTTGTTGCATGATGCCAATCTCCCTGATAAGTTTTGGGGGGAGGCTTTAGGGAATCTGGTTTACTCCGTTAATCGCAGATTGTCATCACCCATTGGTTGTACCCCCTATGAGAAGATGTTTGGCAAGAAACCCAACACCAAACACATGAGAATTTTTGGTTCTGACATGTGGGTACGCACCCCACAAACCAACAAGCTTGGGAAGCGTGGGGCACATGGTTTGTTCATGGGGTACGAAAAAGGTGCATACAGGGTATGGATGACTGACTCTAAATCCATAAAGTTCACAAGGAGTGTTGAGTACAATCCTAAGTGGGGGGAAAATGTGGGAATTTTCCAGAGTTACCCAGAGGAGGATGAAGGTGATGTGAAGAAAGCAGATCATGCTGAGAAAGCTGAGGAAACTGAGGATGAGGATGATGATGATGATGATGATCAGAGTTCGGATTCCAGTTCATTGGGCGGCGCTGCTGCTGATGTCAGTGAGAGTGATGACACAGCAGACTACAAGAGTGCAAAGGCCTCAGTCAGACCATCTGATGCGTCTGACAATGAACTGGAAGAACCACTGTTCACCATTGGTCATTTTTCTCCTAAGAAAGAGGAGATGAGTCCAGAAGACTTGCGTCAAGTACGTAGGTCTGAAAGGGCGACCAAAGGCAGACCTCCTAAGAGATTTGCTGATGAGTTTGCTAAGACTGCAACTGCTGTTCTTAGTAGCTCAGAGAAGGTGTGGGAACCTTCAAGCTTCAAAGAGGTTCAGGAGTTAACCTCTAAAGATGCTGAGCCTTGGCTTAATGCCATGAAGGCTGAAGTTGATTCCTTGAACAGGAACCAAACTTGGGAGCTGGTACCGGTAGTCCCAGGTATGAGACTGGTTGGCAGCAAATGGGTCTTCAAGGCCAAAACAGACCAGAATGGCAAGGTTGTCAGACACAAAGCCAGATTGGTTGCCAGAGGTTTTTCACAGGTACCAGGACAGGATTATCACGAGACCTACTCACCCACGGTCAAATATGAGAGCATTCGGCTGATGCTCAAGATTGCTGCGGAGGAGAAACTGCATGTTTCCCACCACGACATTAATACAGCTTTTTTGTACGGGATTTTGAACGAAGAGCTGTTCATGCTTCCACCAGATGGGATGGAGATACAGAAGGGAATGGTCTGTAAATTGCGGAAATCCTTGTATGGTCTCAAGCAGAGTGCTAGGTGTTGGAACACAAAACTCACTGAAACATTGCTTTCTCTAGGTTTTCACCAGGGCAAAGCTGATCCATGTGTGTTTGTCAAGGAGGAGGGGCAAAACAAACTGTATTGTTTATGTTTTGTTGATGATCTTCTGACGTTTTGGAAAAATCAGGCTTTCTATCAAAGCACCCTAGCTCAGCTGAAGGAGCACTTTGACATGAAGGATCTTGGTGAGGTATCCAACTATCTTTCTCTGCAGGTGGAGAAGGACCAAGCAGGTAATTTTCTGGTACACCAAACACAGAAAATTGCTGATGTATTAACCAGGTTGAATTTGGTTGATGCAAACCCAGCAGACACACCGATGGTGACAGGTTACCAGGTAGACAGTACTGCTGAAGCGTTTTCTGACACAACGCTATACAGATGCGTTCTAGGCAAGCTGAATTTCATTGCCAGATGTTCAAGACCTGACATAGCTGTAAGCTGTAATCTGCTTAGCAGACATGCCAACAATCCTACGGTTCAGGATTGGAAAGCTCTGAAGCGCATAGCCCGCTATTTGAAAGGGACTATGCACTACAGGCTGAGGTTCACCAGTCAGAAGACTGGAGGTCTTGAAATCTTTGCAGATGCAAGTTTTGGAAGTGACACCACAGATGGTACAAGCACTTCTGGAGTATGCTACATGTACAACCACTGCCTGTTTGACTGGTTGTGCAAGAAGCAAACAACAGTGAGCCTAAGTTCCTGTGAAGCAGAACTCAATGCTCTGTCATTTTCACTCATGGATTGTGAATGGTTGATGCAACTGTTTAAGGACATCGGGGTTTCTGTGAAATGTCCTATACAAGTGTATCAAGACAATAGATCGTGTTTGGCTTTGCTGAACTCCGAGAGTTGCAAGCAAAGAACCAAGTACTTGCAGATTAAGCTACATCGTGCAAGAGAGTGTATTCAGAAAGGACTGATTCAGGTGTCCTACATGCCAGGAAATGAAATTCCTGCTGATCTGTTGTCTAAGGTTGTTAACAGAGAACAACATAAGGTTTATGTACAAAGGTTGCAATTGAGTGAACCACAGGTACAACAGGTTACACGGAAAGGGGGAGGATGTTAGGATATTTCCGTTCCACCTTAAGAGAGAGCAGGCTTTGAGAGTCACAGAGTCTGCGCATGTCCTAGTCACAGGATGTTTATGCTTGCTGTTTCCTTTCGATTTCAGTCGGTCAGAGACACTGACACAGAACGGTCATGTTTTCTCTTTGTTCTGTTCAACGCTAAATAAAATCTGTAAATTATGCTCTTCTTCGGTGCAAGCTTTCTGGCTGTGTTTTCTGCTGATAAAGAACAGTGTGCACAAGCCTGGAATGTGGCAATCTATTTCTGAGGCTTCGTGTCGCTAACTGCTGGATCTGCCTGGCTACGGGAGATCGATGGAAGTCCGGCAGCCGGCTTGGGGCCATGATGGACTATATCTCCCTGGCAGTTTCCCAACACAGTCATGGATGACTCTGGGGTTGCAGTGCTCATCTCGCTTTACTGGCTGAGGGAGCCGATGTACAGCTTCCGGGTCATGTGGCCAGCATGACTAAGCCGCTTCTGGCGAACCAGAGCAGCGCACGGAAATGCCATTTACCTTCCCGCCGGAACGGTACCTATTTATCTACTTGCACTTTGACGTGCTTTCAAACTGCTAGGTTGGCAGGACCTGGGACCGAGCAAAGGGAGCTCACCCCGTCGTGGGGATTCGAACCGCCGACCTTCTGATCGGCAGGCCCTAGGCTCTGGTTTAACCCACAGCGCCACCAGCGCCCCCTTTTGTTATTATAACTACTTCCTGAATCTAGGTCACAGGCTCACACCCTGTTCATATCTTGAATGTGCCCTTAAGACAGGATTTGTGAGGAAAGAGACAATGGGGGAGGTTTCCCACTTTGACCTTAAAATTCTTATAACATACATATGTCCAAATCTTCCTGATGTAGCTGCTTCATTGCTCTTTTTCAATCCTCTTTTCATCCCACTGTTCTTTTTAAGCCATTTGCATAGCTATCCGCTCTTATAACTTGTTTCTAAAATACAGTGGTACCTCTGGTTACGTATTTAATTGGTTCCGGAGGTCCATTCTGAAACTTAATTAGTTCTGGAGGTCCATACCTGAAACTGTTCTTAACCTGAAGCACCACTTTAGCTGCCGTGCAGCCGGAGCATGATTTATGTTCTCATCCTGAAACCAAGTTCTTAACCCGAGGTACTATTTCTGGGTTAGCGGAGTCTGTCACCTGAAGCGTATGTAACCCGAGGTACCACTGTAATGGATTTTCCCCCATTTCCAGTATAATGGGTTGTTCGCTTCTGCTGGATGAGCAACCTTTTGGGAGGTAGGGCTGCAAGCCTGCTTCTGTTCTCCTCCTTTTGTTGAATGCAGCAGGTACCTTTTCCAGATCCCACTAATCGCAGATTTCCTTCTATTTTCTTCACTCCCCCCCTCCTTTTCAACTTCCTTACTGCTAGTTGGTAGCTAGTCCTGTTCCTGCTTAGGGGGTGGAGTTTTCTACCTGGGCTCCTTTTCCATTATTATTTTTTGTCCGTGTGTTCTCTGCCCTCCCCCTTGTTTCTCCTAAGTATATATATATACTAAGTATATATATATTTCTCCTAAGTATATATATATATGTTTCTCCTAAGTATATATATATATACTAAGTATATATATATATATATATCTTCCACCTCCCTCCCTCTGCGCATGTTGGGCATTTTTTAAAGGGATTTCCCCCCCTTAAAAATAATGTGGTACAGAAATATATTAAAACTAAACACTGTCTACGATCCCAGCCAGTTTTTAAAAGAGGGTGGCGCAGGGCTGTCACGTGAGCTGACCCTACCCGGAAGAGCGTGTCTTGGAGCCACGTGGTGGGCGTCCCCTTGCGCACGTGTGTTTGGCGCGTCGGAGTCGCCATGCCAGCCGGCTGGGGGGCTGCCTTCGCCGCCGGGGCCGGTCTGTTGGGGGCGCTGGCCGCCTGCTCCGCAAAGCTGGCCCTGGGGGCGGATTACCTGCAGGGAGCCTGCGCCGCGGTCGTCGGAGGCGAGGAGGCGGCCTCTGGTGCCTGCTCCTGGGTAAGAAGCGGGATCTGCTCCCTCCCGAGGGCAGGATCGGGCGCAGCAGCGCTATATTTGGGCAGCTGGGGAGGGATTTGTGGCCCGTTTGTCCCGGAAGAGACGAAAAGATTTAATGGATGGATGTAGCGACGCGCCCCAAAACAGCTGAGAAGTCTCTCCAAGCGACCCTCCGAAAGCGCATCAGTTTTCATCCGTGCGTCTCATCCTACGCTGTGCTTTTAGTGTCTCTGGGCTTGATCCGTATCCTGGATCAAGGACACACACACGCACACACACGGGGTTTTACATAGGGGAAAGCAGGAGATTTAAAAGAAACGCGGCAAGCGCCCCGATGGTTCCTGATTGTGCAAAGTTTTGGAGACGTCTTTATAAACACGTTGCTTTGCGCGCGCCAGACTTGCCAGTCTAGTCTGGGGTTTGGGGTGTCTTAGGAATTAATTTTCCGGCGGGAGGCAAATTTCTAAGGCAAAGGGGAGTCATGGCTTTTCAGTGAAACAAAAGCATCACATTGGGGCTTCAGAGACTGAGCTGTGCGTTGGGAAATCTCATGTGCGAATCTCCCTTTTGCCATGAGGTGGCTCTCGAGTTCTCGCTCTCCAGCTGCAATATGGTGAAGAATCGTAATACTGAGGTTCTTGTAGGATTGCAATTTGATCAGAGATGGGGAACCTTGCTGTAAAGTCAGCCCCGAATTTAGGGAGCTGTTGGTGGTTCCCCCACATAGGGCACCTTTCTGACAGGGCGAATAATAATAATAATATCAAGAAGATCTATTTAAAAAGGAACTGTTACCAAAAGGAACTATTGTGAAAATAAGAAATATCTAGGGGGAGTGGCGAAGGTCTTTGCTCAGGGCACCAAATTACCAAGTCTGCCACTGGTCAAGTCAACTCCAGCTTTCAGAAATAAGAACCGTAGTGTCTTCTGCTTTGTTGTTTAGTCGTGTCTGATTCTTCGTGACCGCATGGACCAGAGCACGCCAGGCACTCCAGTATTCCACTGCCTCCCACAGTTTGGTCAAACTCATGTTGGTAGCTTCGAGAACACTGTCCAACCATCTCGTCCTCTGTCGTCCCCTTCTCCTTGTGCCCTCCATCTTTCCCAACATCAGGGTCTTTTCCAGGGAGTCTTCTCTTCTCATGAGGTGGCCAAAGAATTGGAGCCTCAGCTTCAGGATCTGTCCTTCCAGTGAGCACTCAGGGCTGATTTCCTTCAGAATGGATAGGTTTGATCTTCTTGCAGTCCATGGGACTCTCAAGAGTCTCCTCCAGCACCAGAATTCAAAAGCATCAATTCTTCGGCGACCAGCCTTCTTTATGGTCCAGCTCTCACTTCCATGCATCGCTACTGGGAAAACCATAGCTTTAACTATACGGACCTTCTGCTGAGTCGTCTGCTAAGGGCGTCCAAACACAGAGTGCACAAGTGCTGCAGCTTGTGGGAAATGGTATCCCCTTTTTTTGCAGATGCCATAAGAAACCTGAGGATTGTGAGACCCCCATTCTGTGGCTTCTCCCCAGCCAGCCAGCCAGCCAGCTTCCTGATGGTTGTGGTGCTGGAAGGAGCTACAGTTTGGGCTGCATTGCCTTGAGCTTTTCACAGGACTCCAGCTCCCACAGTGCAGCTTACCTGCAAAGGTAAATTTCAGGATCAAAGTAAAGTTGGGTGGATCTCCTGATCTTTTCTTTAAAAAAATAAATAGATGAAACGCAGCCACCGTGGGCCACCAGCTTCTTCATTCTTTCCTTCCGGCACAGAATTGCCCTCCTCCTCAGTATGTTTGCCCTGTAGTTGGAGGAGCAGGAAGCAACACTCTTGTCTTCAGCTTCACAGAAGGTATAAATGCTGTTCTTAACAAAACCATAACTAAAAGCATGGGGCAAACAGTAAGTGTGGAGGAGGGCAAATCAGAAAATCAATACAGTAGTACCTTGGGTTACAGATGCTTCAGGTTATGCGATTTCGGGTTGCGCACCGCGCCAAACCCAGAAGTACCGGAACGGGTTACTTCCAGGTTTCTGCGCATGTGCAGCAGCACTAAATCACGCTTTGTGCATGCGCAGAAGCACCAAATTGTGACCCGCACATGCACAGACGCGGCAGGTTGCGAACGTGCCTCCCGCAGGGATCACGTTCGCAACCCGAGGTTCCACTGTACGTGGGAGAGGGTGAAATACCCCAGGACTAGGGTGGCGCTGTGGGTAAAACCGCAGTGCCTAGGACTTGCCGATCACATGGTCGGCGGTTCGAATCCCCGCGGCGGGGTGCGCTCCCGCTGCTCTGTCCCAGCGCCTGCCAACCTAGCAGTTCGAAAGCACCCCCGGGTGCAAGTAGATAAATAGGTACCGCTTTATAGCGGGAAGGTAAATGGCGTTTCCGTGTGCGGCTCTGGCTCGCCAGAGCAGCGATGTCACGCTGGCCACGTGACCCGGAAGTGTCTGCGGACAGCGCTGGCTCCCGGCCTATAGAGTGAGATGGGCGCACAACCCTAGAGTCTGGCAAGACTGGCCCGAACGGGCAGGGGTACCTTTACCTTTACCTTTTACAGTTTTGTAGCCTGCATTTCCTTAGAAATGCACCCAGCCAGAGATCTCCTGTGTAACATGTAGTTTGTCCTTAGATCCTCCTGGAAGATGCTTTTTTCCTCCTCTCTTGGCACACAGTGGCAAATGGATTGCTTCCCCATTCATCTTTAAGGTACAACACAAAAGCCTGCCTGGGTGGCCACCAGGTAACTGAAGGCACCCAAAGGTGTGGCAGAGGCCAGTTAATCCCCACGGTGAAGCAACGCCTTTCTCTTCTCTGTTTATTCAAAGGACCATTTATTTGTGCCCATTCCGTGCTTGATTCTCCCACCCGCACCCATTTCTTTTCCTTCTAGTATTCTGTCAGGTCCACCTTATGTAAGCTGCCTGCTGCGTAGGGCATACCCACAAAGGCAGGATTTGCATTAACAACAGAAACCACATGTCCCTGTACATATTCACGGAGGAGATTTTCAGGGTCATTTGCCCGTGGAGTTTCATCCTTGGCAGACACACTTGGGACCCAAAGATGCAGTGGGAAATGCCTGAGGCAGGGTTTGGCTCATGCTGCAAGTCCATAATAATTATAAATCATAATAATTTATTGACTTTTAGAAGACATCTGACGGCAGCCCTGTTTAGGGAAGTTTTTAATGTTTTAAGTTTTATTCTGTTTTATATTTTGTTGGGAGCCACCCAGAGTGGCTGGGGAAACCCAGCCAGATGTGTGGGCTATAAATAAGTTATTATTAATTAATTAATTAATTAATTAATATTCCAGCCATCTGACTGGGTTTTCCCAGCCACTCTGGGTGGCTCGCAACAGAATAATAATAATAATAGTAATAATAAAAACGATAAAGCATCCAACATTAAAAACTTCCCTAAACAGGGCTGCCTTCGCATTACCATTCAAGAAGGGGAAACGAGGCTATCTTTTAGGCCATCCATGAAGGTGGACATACAATCATACAATCGTATTCCCCTGTGTGTTTGCATTTATATTATGGTGGCCCGAGCAGGGATCCTGCACCTTAAAATAGCAGTGTGGAAGAGGGAATTGCATGACGAGCTACCACTCTTCCTCACACCCATTAAAGGTGCAGAGCCCTGTCCTCCTTTGCCTCGGGCCAGCCTAAGATGCTGTGTAGTCTGGCAGGATGCTGACAGTGAGCACACCAGAGAGAGGGGGGCAGTGGTCTGTGGGGAACTGTACCGGCCGGGAGACAAGAGTCAGAGGCAGGAGAAGCTTCAGAGCTGGAGGGAGAGGCAGGCCGGACAAACGGAAGTGTTTCCCCACCCTCTCCTGCACCGCTGTTCCCTAGAACCAGAAGGGGGCTGAAAAGGGATGAGCAGAGGACGTTGCCACACAGGCACAGTCTCTGGCTGCATGCATGGAGCCCATCAGGGGAAGGTACATAAACTGGTGGAGGGAGAGTGGTCCCCTGTTGCTGAACTGGTCCATAGAGTGCAGATCTGGGAACAGCTGCCTATTCACTAGATTGGTGTGTGTAGGAATCCAGAGCTGTAGAAGCGACTGTGTTATCTTTGTCAATAAAGAGTTGACAAAGAGTTGCATTGCCTGGAAAGTGCCCTTGACATATGTCCAGTGCTTCCTCGGGCCTGCGTGAGGGTGTAAGTTGCTTTGCCTCTACGTGTGTGGTTCTGTTTAAATCAATTTGCTCTGTGTGCGTATGGCATGCGTATGGATATCTCTGTCCCCCGCAACAGGGCAATAAGCATGCAAATCTCACCTGAAGTTGCAAAAGCTATTTGCTAATAGGAAAGATTATTTGCCAAGCGCAATCGGACTTCGCTCAGAGTAAATACTTCAGAACTTGCCAATCAGAGTTTGTTTGAAGAAGGGTTCCTTGGAATGCTAAATTTAGTTGAGAAATGCTTAGTCAGTTTTTTTTTTCATTTGGCTAAGCTATTTCCTGAACTGTGGAAGAAAGATCCTGCTCAAGAATGCTTGAATTGGGTGACGTCTTCTCACATTTAAAACTCTTGAAAGGCTCATCCATAATCTTTTAGTATTCCGCTCTGAGTTGTTTATATCAGCGGCTTCTGAATCAGAGTGAATCCAGATCAGAACTTGGCTTTAGCTAACTCTGAGGAAATATGGGGCACATAGGTAATTATATATAATAAACCAACGAAGATCTAAACTGGGGCCAGAGTGGTCTTGTTTCTACTGACCCATTTTGCTTTCTTTACACTTATGCGTAAAAAGCAGCTGGTTCTCCCCCCTGCCCAAGCAAGCCTGTTTCTGTAGCTGTTGCAGAAGAAGTGAAGCCATTTCCTCCACAGGACAGAAGCCGATGGAGCTAGCAAGCCAGAACGCTTTGTCCCTGCTTGGCCAGCTCAGTCACTTACCTGGAGGGAATTCCTGGTCACCAGCGGTGACCAAAAGAGTGGTTAAAAACAAGGCTCTGTCAGATGCATCATAACCATCTGAATAAAGTTGACCAATGTCTGTTTGTACTTCTGAAATCTATGCCACCACGCACGGCTGTGAGTTTGTTCTTCCAGAAGGATAGACTATAGAAGTTGACTTTGTAGCTCTGGCTCCTAGAGACCATAAGGATATTCCTTCTTTTCCTCCAAACTCCAGCCATCGCCTCTGTGATCCTAAATTGTATGGAGGAAGACATACTACTACTATTTTGTTGGCCTCTTCTGCAATTCTCCTTCATTCGTTCGTTCCTTTCTCTCGTTCTCTGTATAAAGTCTTGAGGGATGAGATTATCACCCCTCTTTTATTGTCCATTCCGGGTCGCCCAACCACCGCCACAGTGTCCTTTCTCTTGGCAGATCAAGAGGAGCAGGTGACAGCAAAGGTTGCAAGGTTTTTAGCTGGGGCAATCAGAGTAAGGTCCACTATTTGACTATGGATTCAAAACCCTAAAATGTATTTTATATAATTGACTTTTTCTATTCTTTGTATATCGTATTGTTGTTTTATTGCTATAGCCGATGGCTGACGCAAATAAAGATTCATTCATTCATTCTTCCCCTGAAGAACTTCATACAAAACGAAGAATTGACCTGTGCCACAAACTAGATTTAATGCACACTCATATCAGAGTGTGCTGTAAAGTGATACCTATAGTCTTTTATATACTAAACTTTTATGCTCTTCCACATCCCTTTAATGCTCCTAACCCTTCTTTTAGCTTCTTGTAGTGTTTTTTTATATACCTTCTGCTTTAATACTTTTTAGCTTTCCAAAATTACTGTACCCCACCCTACTCATGCTGGTCTATGACCGTAATAAAGATTTGATTGATTGAAAACGAAGAATGGAAATTGCTCCGTCGCCATTGGCACAGCAGATCCAGAACATGTTTTCTGCCTCCGCAGAGCTCCCTATTTTAGCAATGCAATTCTCTCAGATCTCGCATCTCATGAAATGGGTGGGAAATGCAGTGCGGTTAAAATGTCCCTCCCCAATTGTGTTCCAGTATGAGAGCCAGTATGGTGTAGTGGTTAAGAGCAGTAGTCTCGTAATCTGGGGAACCGGGTTCGAGTCTCCGCTCCTCCACATGCAGCTGCTGGGTGACCTTGGGCCAGTCACACTTCTTTGAAGTCTCTTAGCCCCACTCACCTCACAGAGTGTTTGTTGTGGGGGAGGAAGGGAAAGGAGAATGTTAGCCGCTTTGAGACTCCTTAAAGGGAGTGAAAGGCGGGATATCAAGTCCAAACTCTTCTTCTTCTTCTTCACAGTTGCCCATGATGCTTCGCATTGGATGTGGTGGCCTCGTGCTTGCGTGCAACGCAATCATGTGGACTTTCTTTGCCAAAGCCTTAAGGTACTCCTCCTCCTCGGCTACAGCGACTTTGACCTCAACAGCGTCTAACTTCATCTCTTCCGTAAGTACAAGTTACGCCTTAGGGACAGCCAGCGTGATTGGTCAAAGCATGTCCTGATTGCGTTTAAATAATAATTATTATTGTTTTTATTAAAGATTTTCTTGAATTACAAAGTACATTTGCGTGATACTTTTGGAAGACCAGTTTTTGAGTGAGATGAGGAATTGGCAGGAAATTCCTATACAGTGGTACCTCGGGTTACATACGCTTCAGGTTACATACACTTCAGGTTACAGACTCCGCTAACCCAGAAATAGTGCTTCAGGTTAAGAACTTTGCTTCAGGATAAGAACAGAAATTGTGCTCCGGTGGTGCGGCGGCAGCGGGAGGCCCCATTAGCTAAAGTGGTGCTTCAGGTTAAGAACAGACCTCTGGAATTAATTAGGTATGTAACCCGAGGTACCACTGTACACCTTTTCTGTTCTTGGGTACTCACTTCCCTACTTTTGTAACATAAATCAGGCTAGGAGAAAGAGCCACACAATGAAATTTAGGAATTGAACCCCAGTGGTATTTTTAGTGGTGTTCCTTACTTTTTAAAAAAATGCCTCTGAGCACTTACATGAATCCAGGTTGGCAACTTCACTCAGTGCCACCTTTCAGAGTTGCTTTTAACCGAACCTCTGATAATTCAGTCCTAATTTAATAGTGCCTTCTTGTAAAGTCCTTGGTTCAAGAACTTGCTTAGTAGAACCCCTTTAATAGGTGCTTGCGAGGTGTGTGAGCAAGGCACTCTAGCTGAGGGATTCTTTAAGAAGAAGCTTATTTGTTCCTAAGAAGGAAAATGAAACGTCCAAATGTAAATGCAACGTAAAATTTTGGGATTAAAGTGCCTATTTTTCTCCCGATTTCAACGTACAGTGATACCTTGGTTCTCAAACACCTTGCTTCCAAACAACTTGGAACCCAGACACTGCAAACCTGAAGTAAGTGTTCCAGTTTGCGAACATTTTTCAGAAGCCAAACGTGTTACACTTCCGATTTAAATGCCACGCTTCTGTTATGAGTGTTACTCTGAGGTCAGTCTGTTTTGGGCATTTATTTTGCTTTTTTTCTGGTTCTTTTTGTGACTGTGTGGAACCCAGTTCAGGTACTGATTGATTGATTGTGTGACCTGCAGTACATTGTTTATTGCTTTCATTTTATGGATCAATGGTCCCGTAGTAAAATTCATGTTAACTTGCTTTTTAAGGGTTACTTTTAAAAGTATGGATTGGATTGATCCATTTTGCATTACTTTCTACGGGAAAGCCGCCTTGGTTTTGGAATGGACTTCTGGAACGGATTAAGTTTGAGACCCAAGGTACCACTGTATTCAGCTGCCCAGACCCCAGGGATGGGGAACATCCAGCCGATGGGCCAAGTTTGTTGTTATTATTAATAATATGTCTATCTGCTGCTCTTCCTTCCGAAGGAGTCCAGGGCGGCAGTTCCTTGAGCGGAAGTCTCCTTCTTCCCTTTTCTTTTCAGGCTTTTCTTGGCAAGTTGCTCTTTGGGGAGACTCATGCCCTGTTGTGGTGGATAGGAATATCCTTAACCCTTCTTGGGCTTCTGCTGCTCCACACTGCACCACCCTTGGCAGAAGAAAAGAAGGAAAAGAAGAGATGAAAACTCGCCTGTGGGTTAAAACAACAACCACCTGGGCCTTCCAGCTTGCTTTACCTAGCCTGTTACCTCTCACTTTCCTTCACGGAGATGGATTTTGAGCCAATATCGTCATCATACTGCAAAGACTACAGCATGGGTAGGCAACCTAAGGCCTTCTAAATCACCTTCTAAATCCGGCCCACGGACGGTCCAGGAATCAGCATGTTTTTACATGAGTAGAATGTGCCCTTTTATTTAAAATGCATCTCTGGGTTATTTGTGGGGCGTAGGAATTCGTTCATATTTTCCCCAAAAAATATAGTCCGGCCCCCCACAAGGTCTGAGGGACAGTGGACCAGCGCCCTGCTGAAAAAGTTTGCTGATGCCTGGACTATGGTGACAAGGTGACAGTGCAACGTAGCATGAAGGAGGAGGGCCTTTGAGGAGAGACATGGCGTCTCCCTGGCCTCGGAGATAACACTTCAGGTTATTCAGTAAATGACAGTTAACCACTGAGCTAGACGTCAAATGAGGCCCAGAGCTACCAGGACTTCTTGAAGCAAATGTTCTTTCACAGTTTCTAAAGGTGATGCCATTGGTCCCTTTGGCTAGGCTGACAAGTCAATGCATGTGTCTAGATCAACATGCGTGTTGACCACTGACATGTATTCATACATGCACTACCCATAGGCTTAGGCTCTTCGGCTAGCAGTGCCATTTTTCTAGAAAAAGAGGTGCCGGAGCTCACCATAAACACCTCCTTTGTTCTCTTAGAATGGCAATGGCGCCACCTGAGAGGTGCCAGAACTGAGTTCCAGCTGAAGAAAAGCCCTGACCGCTAGCATTATAACATGTGTTTGTTACAAATGTGTGTTTACTTGTAATCTTATGCCCACAAGAGGTTCTCACACAGAAGAAATAAAGCAGGCATGTCCAAAGTCCGTTTTAGGGGCCTAATCCGACCCGCCGTTCAGTTCAATCCGGCCCCTGTGGCAGTTTATTTCCTGGGGTAAACCCTAAATAAAGCTGAATAACTTCAATCCAAAAAAAAAAAAGTCAACTTTGGTCAGCCCTCATGCATGTTCACTTCATCAAATCTGGCCCTCTTTGAAAAACGTTTGGGCACCTCTGAAATAAAGGAAGGCTGGTTTATTACATGAAATGAAAGTGACAGAATATACAAACGCTGCTTCAGACGGCAAAATTACAATTTATGCAAACAGCTTATCCTGTACTCCTTGATCTAAAGAGCGGGGGGGATCCCTCACTATTCCCAGAAGCCGACAGAAAGTGAGGGCACGATTTTGCCGCAGAAGCCACACTAGTGGGAAGGGCTTTTTTCAGCCAGAACTTGTCAGAACTCAATTCCGACCCAAGAGAACAAGGGAGGTGTTCGTGGTGAGTTCCAGCACCTCTTTTTTCTAGAAAAATAGCACTGAAGAAGGGTATATGTGATCTGTAGTGAAGCACACAATCTGCCTGGTCCTTGTGAGAAATGGTCAGTGTTGGAGCTTTGAGAGCTAACCAGCCATTGAAAATCCAGGGTTGAAATACTGTTCTGAACCAGTGCATTCTAATGGCGAAGGAAGTGGGGCTTTTAGATGAGCAATTCTTATAATTTCAATATTTCTATCGTTCTGTTGTCTCCTCCTAGAGTGTCCTGCCTGTTTCCCGTTTTGTTTATTCTTCTTAATTAAAAGTTGAAAGAATATAATCCTAGTGAGCAAAATGACTAAACTGGTTATCCTTGTTTGTTTACTGTCTTAAACTTATCTTGCTATTTATCTAGGTGGGAACCATTCTTTTACAGGAGGTGTTGATTAAATTTGGCTGGTAACTAGATTGCATGTGCTGATCTTGACGCACAGGTGTTAGGAGCTCAAAATGTCTCCTTGATGCCTTCCAGGACAGGTTAGAGATAAGACTGGCACCGGGTTCAAGAAAAGTTCATAATGGGGATCTTTACTCATATTAAGTTATGCCAGCCTTTACTCATGTCGTGATCTACCGTAATAAACAATAGAAAAAGTTCAGATGGACACACACCTATTCACACTAATTCTACATTTGCTTGCCTCTCCCACTTCACAGATTGTGTGTGTATTTTACACCTAGTCTTTCTTTTATCTGTTCCAGTCTAACTGCACGTAATAGACTTTAAATGACAGAGCCAAACTTGAAAACATATGGATTGATGTTTCTGGGAACATTGCTTGGTATAATCCCGTAGCAACTGTTAGCACACCTTTTTTGTCTTCTTGGCACCTAACCTTCATTTGTTCAAATGTAATCAGACCCTGATAAGGCTGAATTTGAACCCAAATTCAGCCAGAGTCACTGAGCTAACCACCAACCATGATGCCCATTTGCCCATCTGTGAAATGGAAAGAGTATGTGACCTCCTTAGGGTTTGTGGTAGACCAGGTGTGGGGAACATGGTCTTCATTTCATGCAAGTGGTGAAGAATAAATGCAACAAGGAAGTGTGGTTTAGGCTGGAATCTTAAGGAATCTATTTATTTTTTTTAAGATTTTTATTGATACAGCAAGAAAAAAGAAAAAAACACAAATACCAAATTACACACAGGAATAACCATAGACACATAATTTTCTTAGCAAAGAATAAAACATATATTGGTCTTAACACTAAAGACCCGACCTCCTGTCTATTCCATATTTTGATTTCATATTACTTATTGCCAATACACGCTTTTATCATAATTAAACTTTTTCTTAATATATCTAATTTCTTATATCTACCTTGCAACTATTACTGAAGTTCCTCGAATGCTGCAACAGAATTTAAACTACTATATTTATTTTTCAGATATTCTTTGAAAACTTCCCATTTTGAAACAAATTCCTGTTTTGATTTATTCTTTATTTTTTCTGATAGACCATCTAATTCGGCATATTCTGTCAGCTTTTGGATCCAATCTTGAATAGAGGGGATTTCATTACTCTTCCATTTTGCCGCGATCAGAACTCAAGAATCTTAAAGGAAAGTACAGGTATCTCAAAGCAAAAGATCTCAAAGCACAGGGATCTCAAAAGCACCTAATTTTCTGTGACACCACTGTTTGCCTGTTCATAAGACTTCTCGTGTCTGTTCTGTTCTTCCATAGAACACACTACATCAGGGTCTGTCGCACCTTTCTCAGAAAAAAATAATAATTACCCAGCGCACCCCTGGAAATCTATCATCTTTAAGCGAACAATGCAGTGACAAATTGGCGTTCTTTTTATGTATCTATATTTCTACCTACATCCTACAACATAGGAAAGAAAGATGCTGTTGACGGACTTGACCACTGATCGGTTATAACTTGCATTTTGTGTGTTTGTTTGGAAAATAAAGTAATCACTGCGACTTCAACTCTGCGTTACATTGGTAAGCGTCATTACACAACAGGTGAAACATGAATTTTCAAAAAATTCTTTCTTTATGCTTCCACACACCCCCCTTATTTTTATTCAACGCCCCCCCAATTGGACCCAAGGCTACTACCGCCCCGCCCCCCATGATCATTCCAGAGTCCCCCAGGGGGGCGGTATCGCCCACTTTGGGAAACACTGATTTACAGAAAAGGAAAATACAAAAATAATTGTTGCTCACTCGAGGAAGGAGCAGCTGGTCTGATCTCTGGTTTGCTTTAAGTCCCATCACTGTAGATCACCAAAAGGTTGGTATTGAAAGTACCAATTCACCAGGGTCCGGTAGCACAAGAGGCCAATGACTGACTCTGCTGCTTGACCAAATTGTAGCTTAAAAACTGACAAAGGACCCCTGGACAGTTAAGTCCAGTTAAAAGGGGACTCTGGGGTTGCGGCGCTCATCTCACTTTCAGGCCAAGGGAGATGGTGTTTGTCCACAAACAGCTTTCTGGGTCATGTGGCCAACATGACTAAATCACTACTGGTGCAACAGAACACCGTGATGGAAACCAGAGTGCATGGAAACTCCGTTTACCTTCCCGCCGCAGTGGTACCTATTTATCTACTTGCACTGGTGTGCTTTCGAATGGCTAGGTTGGCAGGAGCTGAGACAGAGCAACGGGAGCTCACTCCATTGCGGGGATTCAAACTGCCAAACTTCTGATCGGCAAGCCCAAGAGGCTCAGTTGCTTAGACCACAGCGCCACCCAGACCACCACATCAGTCTTTCCTGCTAACTAGCTTGACAGCCTGGCACCCTGACTTGTTCCCAATTGAGCTATGGCCTGTTTGCTACTTGTCTGCTCCCTCTCTTCTTTCTATCTCTGCTTGCAAATTGATCAAAAAGTAAATTCCGCTGAAACCGGTGGAGCCTCCTTTCAAATAAATGTGTTATATAAGAATATAAGAAAGGTTAAGTAACAGTTGCTTCAGTGATTTTGGAGAAGAGACTCTGTTGCTCTATCACTCCAATCGAGCCATTTGCAGCTTGGCAGCCCATCCGTTATTTGACATTTTAAATACGTTTGGGCAATCTCAGCAAATTGGAACATCGTTTTTCAACCAAGTTCCTTTCTGTGCCAGTCCCACAGCTAGAAGCCTTACCAGCAAGAGCTCCCGGGCTTGTCACAGTTGGCAAGACTCCTCCATCTCTGACAAAAGCTTAAAGGTGACCTACAAAAAGCAAAGTAGGGAGTTGGACTTGTGCCATTTGTCACCTTCCTTGGGTGACAAAGAGCACCTCCTTTTCAGTTCCTGATTCTCTCACAAAGCTATTCAGGCTTTTGCTTGTCTTGGAAGAATATAGATGATGAAAGAATTGTTGGCAAGATTTTGACAGCATGGAGAAAGAGAGAGAGAAATGAAGAGACACATATTTTTATTTGGCCTGCTAACTCTGTGGGAAGAAAAACACAAATGTATTGTTTGAAAATACAACGCTGCTTCTGGTTTTTTGTTTTCTAAAACATCATGGGGGAATAATTAATGTATTAGTTTGAAGACTTTTCCATTACAGGAGAGAGCAGAATACATTAACAAACATCACATTGTACCCATTACAAGTGTAGCCATCAAATATTCTCTCTTCAAAGTCACTAGATATCAAATTTGTTGAAAGTGGAACAGGTTGTGCATGAAAAATCACACAGGAGAGAGTTTTAACAGGGCATCGTTGTTTTAGAGTCAGCATATATCGGCCATTAGAACCATTTCTTCCTGAAATATTTCCATAGATATTTTGGCCATTATAAGCAATTCTCATAATGTTGCCAAATCACTGATACTTATATTGTTAAAAGCCTTGGGCATCTATTTGATGGGGAAGTGAAACAGAGATTTGCTGAGATAAATGAATAAAATTTGCTCTTTAGGAACACCAGCACTTTAATGGAAAAGGAGAAGATACTATAAGGCTGCATTTAGCTTGTAAACTGCCCGAAAAATCCATTTTGATAAAGGATAGTATTGACAGTTTATTTGAATCAGTGTTGGCGATCTGTTCAGGGTTTTGTGGCTCGCTGATATTTTCACCGTCCACCATGATAACTGTTTTATGTGTCGCTGGTTTATAAATTGTCTTATAAATTAAAAAATTAAATTATTTCTCTGGATGCATCCTTAGCCTGCCAGCCCTTGGGAGGCGAAAGGCAGGAGTAGAATAATAGGATGGTAGAGTTGGAAGAATTAGCCCAACTCTCTGCAATGCAAGAATCTTTTGCCCAATGTGAGTCTCACGACCCTGAGATTTAAGAGTCTTGTGCTCTACCGATTGAGATATACAAGGCCTCTCTTGGCATATGTACTTTGCAGGCTGTCCTGGGGGCTGTTGTGCCAAGTCTATAATACGGTACAATAATCTTTATTGTCATTGTCCCATAAAGGTAAAGGTAAAGGTACCCCTTACGGGCCAGTCTTGCCAGACTCTGGGGTTGTGCGCCCATCTCACTCAAGAGGCCGAGGGCCAGCGCTGTCCGGAGACACTTCCGGGTCACGTGGCCAGCGTGACATCGCTGCTCTGGCAAGCCAGAGCCGCACACGGAAACGCTGTTTACCTTCCCGCTAGTAAGCGGTCCCTATTTATCTACTTGCACCCGGGGGTGCTTTCGAACTGCTAGGTTGGCAGGCGCTGGGACCGAGCAGCGGGAGCGCACCCCGCCACGGGGATTCGAACCGCCGACCTTTCGATCGGCAAGCCCTAGGCGCTGAGGCTTTTACCCACAGCGCCACCCGCGTCCCCTTCATTGTCCCATACAGAACAACAAAATTGAAAAAATCTATATCAGACATTCAAAAACCAACAAGCCTGCTATCCCATCTATCCCAACCTGGTTAACCCCCTAAAAACTCTTGATACCTCATAATTAAATACAATATACTCCCATAGAGACTACCTTACACTGCGTTTAAAACCAAAATCGCATTTGGATAGAAACTGTTTCTCAGGCGGCTAGTCCTAGTCTTTATAACCCTGTACCTTCTTGAAGGCAGAAGCTGAAAGAGATCATTTCCGGGGTGTGCACTATCCTGCGCTATCTCTGCAGCTTTCTTACGGCACCTGGAAGCATAGATTTGATCCAAGGTGGGAAGAGTGCACCCAATTATTCTCTCCGCAGTCTTTACAACCCTGGACAGCACTGTTTTTCCCCTGACCCAAACCACACACAGAGACCATAAGTTAATACACTCTCAACGGTACAATGGTAAAGTGCCACCAACAGGTCCTTTGAGAGATTATTTTTCCAGAGGATTCTCAGAAAATAAAACCTGTTCTGTTCTCTCTTCATCAGGTCTTTACTGTTTACTCTCCAGGTTAGGTCTATGGAGAACTGGTAGCGCTCTTGAAAAGCGGCATTTGTGTTGACAAAAGCCTTAATCCTTAGGCTGCCACAAACACCTAGCATTGCCTTTTGACTTGCACTCATGCAGTCGATGGAGACACTGGCATCTTTTTCTCCGCTGAGACCCAAAATCACCCCTCTCTCTTTTTTCCTGGCAGTGTATTGATGCGTGAAAGATAAACCAGAAAGTCCAGTTGATGATGCACTCTTCCAGGCATGCCAGACCATAGTCTTTGCAGGTTCCCAAATGTGGGTTTCCTCCAAGTGAAGCCAGGACTTTCAAAAATTTTGTACAGTAGTGGCAAGAAGATCGAACCTATCCATTCTTAAGGAAATCAGCCCTGAGTGCTCACTGGAAGGACAGATCCTGAAGCTGAGGGTCCAATACTTTGGCCACCTCATGAGAAGAGAAGACTCTCTGGAAAAGACCCTGATGTTGGGAAAGATGGAGGGCACAAGGAGAAGGGGATGACAGAGGACGAGGTTGGACAGTGTTCTCAAAGCTACCAGCATGAGTTTGACCAAACTGTGGGAGGCAGTGGAAGACAGGAGTGCCTGGCGTGCTCTGATCCATGGGGTCACGAAGAGTCGGACATGACTAAACACCTAAACAACAACAGTAGTAGTGGCATCCTCACCATTGTTACCCAGTGAAATTCCCTTTGTTTTACGATGACCTGAAATTCACAGCGTGTTGTGATGGCCTGGGACTCGGGCTTGGACTTGGAACCAGAGGAGTCTCAGTCTGCACCGGATCCTTTGCCTCAGGCATAACCTGAACCAAGTCTGGGGCCTGACCCTGAAGAGTCCCAGTCTACACAGGTCCCCCTGCAAGAAGCACCAGCTGGGCTGAGTCAGGGGCCTGAGCCTGCCCTGGCTCCAGATGCAGGGATTACCTTGTTGCCTTCAGCTGGGCCACCACTTACAGCTGCTCCACTACCGGTTTGGTCAGGGGAGGCTGAGGCGGCCCCTGGGTCTAGTAACCCACCAACGTCTCCCGAGCTGCAGAGACTAAGGTCTGAGAGAAGGAGAGACCTGATACTCGCAGGAGGAGCGTTCGCCTTCAGGCAAAACAGGGACGTGAGTCACTGGGAATAAGCACCAGCTGTTACCCCGACAAAGATAAAAGGCTGTCGGACCCCATCCCAGGTTGCAGGAGCAACATTGCTGTACGCCAAATCCTGCCTGAGATCCTGTACCTGTCCTTGCCTGGTTTCCTGCCTCATATCCTGCCTTGACCCTGTCGGACTGACTCCTAGCGGAACCTTCGGATTCTGGACCAGTCCTGGACCGCGTTTCACAGGTTACCCCCCGGGTCCAGCACACCTGTTGTACTTGGAAAGAGAATTACATTAAAATGATGTACCCGGTGGTATTTGACCCCTACCAAGCTGGCAAAAATGTATACGACAAGTACAAATACCTGCTGGAAATGTAAAGATAAAGAAGGCACTTTTTATCATACGTGGTGGACCTGTAAGGTGGTAAAAGCTTTCTGGGAGATGATATATAATGAATTGGGGGAAAACATTTAAAATAACTTTTGTTTAAAAACCAGAAGCTTTTTTTATTAGGAATTACAGGTACTGACATCCCAAAGGAGCAGAAATTTTTTTTTTACGTATGGAACAACAGCCCAGAGATGTAAAGAAGATCAAGTCCCTACCAGAAAAGAATGGTAGACCAAGCTGATGGACTGCCAAAATGGCAAAGCTGACTGGAAAACTCAAGAACCAAGAGGACAAAAACTTTACAAAAGAATGGGGGAAATGTATAAGTTATTTAAGAGACCACTATAAGCAGATGGGAACATTGGCAAGATTTGGATTTCACTCGTCGTGTAACAATTACTATGGAAAATATGGATTGACATAATAGCTAGAGTTTGGAAGAAGATGCCGTTTTAAATGTTTAAAATGGGGCTCCAGGGATGGGGTGGGGGAAAATCATAATATTTGAATATTTGAATTTTTTTATAATTTTGTATTGGAAAATAAAAAAATGTTTTTTAAAAAAAATAAAAAAGATGGCCCATTTCAAGTCTGGTTCAGGTTTTAAAAAAACGAAACCAGAGTTTTAAAACAGGTCTTGTGGGGGAGGGTTGTGTTACACCTCTAGAGACCAAAGATAGATAAATCTAACATTTTTGCTTTCTGACTTTTTTCTGTTTTGCCTATCTTCAATTTACCTCTCGCCATTTCTGCTTCAGTTTTTAATATTTAGAAACAGTCTGCAAAAAATTCTTATACTTCTTCATGCACATTTCTTCCACTATACCTTTTTATTCCCAGTTTTGCCTAATACGCATGTATTTGCAACCAGTCCGCCATTTTAGAAAGCAATTTTGTATGTCATCTTCACTGACATCTTGGGGGGGGGGTGTTACCTGGGCTTTTGGCCCTTCCTTTGAAGGGTTTCAGGTACTTGTGGTCTCCCTTAGTGGGGCAGGTTCTATAAGGATCTGCCTTTTATTTGTATAGATGTTTTGTTTTGTTGTGATTGGTTTTATGGTTAATATTGTGTTAAAAGTCGCTTTGGGTCACTTTTGTGAGGAAAGTGACGTCACAATAATAGTAATAGAAAAGGTAGCAGCATCTCACATTCATTTTGGAAGTGCCAATTAGGCAGGTTTGTATTGAAACGTGAACTGAACAAATCTCTCGCCCATCCCTACTAAAGACTAGATCTTTTTGAATGATGAAAGTGTTCAACAGCCATAGTCCATATTTTTTTTTTTTTTAAATCAATTATGAAGTGTAGTAACTTGCCCTCGCAAAAGGCTTGAGCATTCAGGAGATTTTCAGAGCTCTAGCCTGGATTCTACACATAAAATAATGCCTATTGGACATACCAAATATGCTAAACCAATTGCAAAGGTCAGGCGCTATATAATACTTGCAGCTTTTCCCACTGGCAGAGTGGAAGGAATACTGAGCATGTAGATAGCTGGGCCTTGGCGTAATATATCTAAAACAAATGAATCCTTAAGTGCATCTATTCCAGGAATGCCAAAGCCAACTTGGCTATGCCTCAAGATGAATCTTGAAATAACATTTGCGCGATAAGGAAATAAAATGCATAGCCTCATAAATTTCCCCAGCTGATGATGATATAAAGAGGTGATCAATGCTTCTCTTTTTATATTCAGTCTTCAATTTTCATACCACTTCTTTTGCAGAAGTTGACTTCCGATAAAACTCCTTTACTCTGAAGTAAGTTCCACTTAGTTTGAGGTAGCTCATTGCCAAATGAGCATATAGAAAACGGCAGTTTTCCAACAACAGTACCCTAAGCCTGGGGGGGTTGAAAATTGCAAAAATAGAAGCCTGGGGGGGGGCTTCTATTGCTTGTGCAGAAATAGGTTTTCCTGGGTGAATTTCCTCCACTAAGGCTTAGAAAAAACTATTAGGATTCCCAGTTTTCTTATATTGTCTGTCCCATAATGCAGCAGTTGTGAGAGGGAGCACATCACTCATATTCCCAATTCTCACAATAAAAACTTGCGGTGAAAGGAGGGTGGGAATTTTAACTTTTCTCCTAAAAAAAGGGAGACACGACTTAGTTGTTAGGTTTCAACTTTCATCACCACCAGCCTGCTGGAGGGCCACAGGTTATCCATGCTTGCCCCTAGGATGTTCAAATTAAAAGCATTAATACCACTAACTGCTTGGCAGATGTAGTTACCCAAACTAGCAACCCCAGTCAACATTTGTATCTGATTGTATCTAAGGGACGTGGGTGGCGCTGTTGTCTAAACCACTGAGCCTCTTGGGCTTGCTGATCAGAAGGTCGGCGGTTCAAATCCCAACAACGGAGTGAGCTTTCGTTACTCTGTCCCAGTTCCTGCCAACCTAGCCATTTGAAAGCATGCCAGTGCAAGTAGATAAATAGATACCACTGTGGTGGGAAGGTAAACAGTGTTTCCATGTGATCTAGTTTCCGTCATGGTCACCATTGCACCAGAAGCGGTTTAGCCATGCTGACCACATGACCCAGAAAGCTGTCTGTAGACAAACACCGGCTCCCTTGGCCTGAAAGCGAGATGAGCGCTGCAACTCCATAGTCGCCTTTGACTGGACTCACCATCAAGGGGTCCTTTACCTCCCCCCCTTTTTTTTACTAATTACCACTTTTAACTGTGTGTGATGGTGGGGGAAGCTGTGTTAGAACCAGCTATCTATACCAACTTGTATCACAGAAAATGTGTAACCTATATGCTATGTCTATATGCCTTAAAATAAACCTATATTCCAGCAGTGGGAACGTAATTGTTTCCGAAGAGCTGGCCTTGGAAAACCTAGCCTTGAGGCTTCACAAACCAGCCACTTTGTAGAGTCATATACCAAAGGTGGAGAGGTGTTAGGTCAATAATTTTTCTTCTTCTCTTGGACAATTATGGGTTTTAGATATGTTTACTCCCAATCAATATTTGCTGTACTCAGCAGTCCACAACTTATGACCGCTGAAACATTATTATTTGCTTTAGGTGTTGACTGGTTCAGAAAAAAGGTGGTGTCTGTTTCTGCAATCTCTGCAGTGTAAAGAAACAGGTAACTAACTTTATATAATAAGAACTCTCTAGGTTGAAATGGGCAATAAAACACTTTTTCAGCAATAGTCCTTTGAAAGTCAGGACTGAAATTAGCACCCTTCAACTTAATGGTTATTTTTCTTCTTCTTTACCCTTTTAAAGATCATAAATGGCAAATGCTGTGAACGAATGCTTCCTTTTTACCAAACACTTCCTTAAAATAGAGAAGATTAACGTAGAGCGCATTGCAGTAGTCCGAGCGGGAGATAACCAGCGCATGCACCACTCTGGCAAGAAGGGTCTCAGCGGGTGTTATATGGTCTTGGCGGCCACTCCCAGCCACCAGTCTAGCCGCCACATTCTGGATTAGTTGTAGTTTCCGGGTCACCTTCAAAGTTAGCCCCATGTAGAACGCCTGGCGGTAGTCCAAGCAGGTGATAACCAGAGCATGCACCACTCTGGCGAGACAGTCCGCAGGCAGATAGGGTCTCAGCCTGTGTACCAGATGGAGCTGGTAGACAGCTGCCCTGGACACAGAATTGACCTGCGCCTCCATGGACAGCCGTGAGTCCAGAATGACTCCCAGGCTGCGCACCTGGTCCTTCAGGGGTACAGTTACCCTATTCAGGACCAGGGAGTCCTCCACCCCCACCCACCCCCTGTCCCCCAGAAACAGGACTTCTGTCTTGTCAGGATTCAACTTCAATCTGTTAGCCGCCATCCATACTCCAACCATCTCCAGACACTCACGCATTTGTATTTGTGTGTCCTTAAAATATCAGCTGCATTAAGGCCCAAGCAGGAAGCATAATTTCAGTGTTTATGCAAAGGCAATTAACCCTTTCTCTTTGTGTTGCTATTCTGCTGAAAATGGTTTCAGACAATGGACTTGTAAAAGGGTAAAAAAATACTGGGAAATAATTTATAATGAATTGGAAAAAAGAATGTTTTAAAGTACTTTCCCCAAAAAAACAAAGTCCTTTTTGTTGGGGATAATTCAGATAATTCAGATGGAAATTCCCAGGTGTCAAAAAAGACTATTTATGTATGCCACTACTGTAGACCGTGTTTTGTTAGTCCAAAAATGGAAAATGAGTGAGGTCCCAACTAAAGAAGAATGACAACTGATTGAACACACGCAGCTGGCAGACTTAACTTATAGAATAAGAGAACAAGAAGAATATATGTTTAAAGATGATTGGAAAATGTTTAATGTATATATGGGTGAAGACTGTGCACATTTGAAAACGTTGGCAGCATTAAGAAAAATTCAACAGTGTAAATAAGTTTTGATGGATGTAAAAATGGAATACTGAATGGCTTAGTTCAGGCACAGGCAAACTCTGGCTCTCCAGATGTTTGGGACTATAATTCCAATCATCCCTAGCTAACAGGACCAGTGGTCAGGGATGATGGGAATTGTAGTCCCAAACATCTGGAGGGCCGGAGTTTGCCTATGCCTGGCTTAGTTTATGTAGAATATGCATAGATCTATGGCATGCAAATTCAACCATGGAAGGAGAAGAAGGGAAGTCATTGCTGTTTTAAGGTTGTTCAAATGAGTATTCTAAAATGTAAAATAGAAAAAAAATTAATATAAATTATACAAAAAAGAAAGAAAATGGTTTCAGATGAGCTGCTTAAAGTTGGTCAATCTGGCTGGCAAGGCTTCAGCCAGGCACATCCTCCTGTTGTAAGGGGAATGACAAATGTTGTGCTTCCATGGAGACTAATGGTTACATCTGTTTGGTTTTTTTTCTCAGGGGCAAGTGGGGGCCACATACCAGTGGTGGGTGAGCCCCAAAGACCCAAAGACCAAAGCACACAAATGACACAATAACTTGGCCATGCCAGAAGAGTTTGCAGTGTTTCCTCACTGAGCTAAGAAAGGGGCTGCCTGTTTTCAGCACACAGCAGAGAAACTAGCTTCTGCTTCTTCTACTACTTCTTCTGGATCCACACATCCTTCCACAGTGGAGACATAGGTTTCTGGGCAGGAGTTGATCACAGTGAGTGTTTGCCAAGCGTGCCTTCCTCTTAGCACATTTCTCCCTTTCATCTTGAGTTTGAGTGTCTTCAAAGCCCACGACACCTCGGGTAAAGGCTGCTCTCCAACTGGAGCGCTCAAAGAGTGAGACACGACTAAACCACAACAACAACAGGGTTCGAAATTCACCAAGTACATTTTGAATCTTGCTTTCAGCCACTTGCGACCAAGTGAAGATTGCCAGGCGCCAGGATTGTGCCCGACGTCTCCACCATCTGGAGGCGCATGCCTGGACATCCTTGGATCTTGACTGCTTCCACACACTAGCAACACATCCTTTCGAATTCTATCTGTGGTACTTTATCTACACAATCAGAATGAATTTCAGGAACCCAAAGTCGTATTGAAAAATACAACTTTCAAGCCGTCTGGTCCAAACATGGCAACTAGGCATTCCATTTTGGCAACTGTAACCCTGGTTTAAGGAGCCATTTGGTGCCTAGATGATATATCTAAGCTTCTAACACTTCTAACACCTCCATAACTCTCTTCCAAAGAAAACCACATAAAACTCAGGTAATCGTTGCAGCCCTTGTGTTTCTTACCGCTCTTGAGAAGTGGGTCAAGCTTAACAACATCATGATTTTACCACCCCATTGTATTTTGCTTGGGTTGAGCAGGAAATTTGAACTACTCAGGGAAGAAAAAATTAATTTTTATTCCCACCACCTCCTAGTTTTAAAGTATCTGTGCATGGGTCATTTGTCTGTTTGGTTGTAAGTCACTTTGGGTTGCCCTGGGCAAGACAAAACAACTAACAAACTTAATAAACGAATAAAATATTCTGCATTTGAAAATGCCAACCTTAAATAAATATCTGTGCAAGTTTCCTCTGCTTTCAGCCTCAACTGGCTACAGATGAGGATGATCGAGTTTTAGCAAGTCCTTGATCCTGACGCCACTAAAATCCATGACCAGAGCAGTTGATTAAACCAATAAGTTGACCAAACCTTTGACTTAATGGGAGAAATGACGTTTCCTTAAGGAGTAAACTTCTTCTGATGGCCATTTTGATACAGTCCATTTCATCCAAATTGTGAATGAAGAAACAAGGCATGTGAGTGACTTTCCCTTGATTTCAGATAAGCCACCTGTCACGGCCTTAATTGGCACATGTCTTTTCGGCTACTTAGGATGGTTTCATGCTCCTTGCAAACTTTGAAAGTTGTTCTTGCATTTCAGTTTCCTCTTTCCTAGCCCCACCCCCCTTGCAATGTGCATTCTAACACCTCAAAGAACCTGATAAATAGGAGGCAGCTTCCTTCAGCCCAGTCAGAAAAACGTGGGACCAGCCGCTCCTGCCTGTGCAAATCTTACAGAAGCAAAGCCCAGGAGAAACCATGAGCAAAGCAGCTGGTAAGTACATAAAGGATGTTTAGTTCTCCTCGAATTGATTTCTTCTATCTGATAGCCCTGGGTAACACAACCTGCAATGAAATGATTTTATGAGTTTACTGCTGAGGATTTATGGGCACATCAGCCCCTGAGATTTAGAGCCAACACCTATAATTGTTTAATAAATGTTGGAGTGCTGCTCTTTGATCTTCAGATAACATGGGTATAATGCCCTTTAAGTTTGTGTCCCTATGCTATATACTCTACAAGAACTAACAGACCCATTAAAAAGCCTTTGAGGTTCATGCAGTGCTTTTTTTCCCTTAAAAATTGTTGAAGGGTACTCTCCTTTTCCTACTCTTGTTGAAATACTGCCCCTCAATGAGGCCAAACCTAGATCCACAAAATGTTTAGGGGTATGTGTACACCCACATTCCCCCAGAAAAAAAGCACTGGGTTCATGTATATTAAAGGTAAAGGGACCCCTGACCATTAGGTCCAGTCGTGACCGACTCTGGGGTTGCGGCGCTCATCTCGCTTTATTGGCCGAGGGAGCCGGCGTACAGCTTCTGGGTCATGTGGCCAGCGTGACGAAGCCGCTTCTGGCGAACCAGAGCAGCGCACGGAAACGCCGTTTACCTTCCCACCAGAGTGGTACCTATTTATCTACTTGCACTTTGACGTGCTTTTGAACTGCTAGGTTGGCAGGAGCAGGGACCGAGCAACGGGAGCTCACCCCGTCGCAGGGATTCGAACCGCCGACCTTCTGATCGGCAAGTCCTAGGCTATGTGGTTTAACCCACAGCGCCACCCGCATCCCTTCATGTACATTACTATGTAGTAAAGGTCCTATTTTCTTTTTCTTTTTTAATGTTTTAATTAGCCATTTCAACATAACAAATTATAAAAACATATCCTATACATTATTTTCCCCCTCCCCCTTCAAACCCTCCCTCCCCCCCAAAAAACTTCCCTCAGCGCCTCTCTCTGATTTCTCAGCACATATTATTCTCTGCATGTTATGAAATTATACATATCCTTACATTATCTATCTGCCATGTTATCAACCAATAAATTTGTGTATGTTTATTCAAAACCTGCCAAGGAATCCAATTCATTTTGTTGTCCTTTTAGATAATTTGTAAAAAGCTCCCATTCTTCCTTAAAGTCACAGTTGTCCTTGTCCCGCAATTTGTATGTCAATTTAGCCAGCTCTGCGTAGCTCATCAATTTTTCTGGCCACTGTTCTTTCGTTGGGATTTCCTCGTTTTTCCATCCTTGTGCTATCAAGGAAACAGGGTAAAGGTCCTATTTTCTTATCAGCATGACTAATAGTTTTTTAATGGTTTTGTGAGCACGCATGCCAAGTAAAAAGCAAAAAAGCAAACCGGAAACATTTAATTAAAGGCACAGTTGCTCTTTGAAACTGCAGTAGTGCTTTCCTGTACATACTTTCAACTACTGCTGTGTTTTATTGCAAAAATAAAATCAGGGTTTTTGGAGGGGGGAATTGGGGGGGAAACACAGAAAACACTATAATTGTCACAATGACGTTGCATGGATTTTCTGTAAAAAAATTAGGAGCCGGTTGTGGCAATTCCAGAGAAATGGCTAGAGTAGAAGTAACCTGTCTTTCACATAAGCACATCAAAAGATGAAGAGAGGCTCAAAAGCACACCTGAAATCTGCCCATGGAGAATACAAGCTTAAGCGTCCATTGACGTAGAAAATAATTTCCCGGTGTTGACAGCGTACGCAGTTTTTGAGGAGCGGATCATGCATGACTAGCCATAGAGAATAAATTCCTCTTGTACACAATTCCCCCCTGCCAAATTATTACCCCTTGTTTCCTGTTCTTGTTTGCTTAACAGAGAAGAATGCCTTTACTAATTCCCTTTTTATTTTCTTTAAAAGGAACTTCTCCACTTTGTCATGAGCAAACAATTGCGGTCGGCATTTAGAGGATATTTCTGGGGCACCTTTATTATTTCCTGCTTTCCTTCAGCTGTGGTGATATTACCGTATTGGCCTGAATATAAGCCTCACCCCCCCCCCCCTAATTCTGACTGTGAAAAGTTAGAAGTGCAGCTTAAATTTGCGACCTTACAAAAATGGGCTTTTACGATATCGCTGCTGAAGCAGACCTATGGTAAAACGGAATGCGTATGAGTGCCTGCAGGATTTTAAGGGAGCGGCTTATATTCGGGTATTGTCTTTTTTTCTCCCCACCCCCACCCCCTTGAATTTTAAAGGTGTGGCTTATATTTGGGTGCGGCTTATATTCGGGCAAATACGGTATAAAGGTGATATCAGACATAAGCTAATTAACTTCCTTCTATATGTAAAGAAAAGAGAGAGGGGCACCAAATTGGCAGCCTGATCTTTGCCACACTTGCTATGCTGGCATAACTGGAAGTAGTATCTCCTCCAGCAGAGACAACCAAAATCTGGGGTGTTCTGGGTCAATTTTTTGTCCAACAGTGTGAAGAAGAGAGGAGGATTCTCAGTAGAAAATGGCAGAGGATGAGCTCTTTCAGAACAGGAGCCAAAGTGGTTCTTTACAGATGTTGTTGGACTACAACTCCCATCATCCCTGACAATTGGCCTTGCTGGTTGTGGCTGATGGAATAATAATACTAATAATTTATTATTTATACCCTGCCCATCTGGCTGGGTTTCCCCAGCCACTCTGGGCGGCTTCCAACAGAATATTAAAATACAATAACCTATTAAACATTAAAAGCTTCCCTAAACAGGGCTGCCTTCAGATGTCTTCTAAAAGTCTGGTAGTTGTTTTTCTCTTTGACATCTGGTGGGAGGGCGTTCCACAGGACGGGCGCCACTACTGAGAAGGCCCTCTGCCTGGTTCCCTGTAACCTCACTTCTCACAGCGAGGGAACCGCCAGAAGGCCCTCGGAGCTGGACCTCAGTGTCCAGGCAGAACGATGCGGGTGGAGACACTTCTTCAGGTATACTGGGCTTTAAGGTCAGCACCAACACTTTGACTTGTGCTCGGAAACATACTGGGAGCCAGTGTAGGTCTTTCAAGACCAGTGTTATGTGGTCTCAGTGGCCGCTCCCAGTCACCAGTCTAGCTGCCGCATTCTGGATTAGTTGCATAGGCGCCGACTCCATGGGGCCTGAGGGGGCCCGAGCCCCCTCAAAAATTTGTTTGGGGGGGCTCTGCCCCCCCAATAATTTAAGAAAGTTATTAGTTTCGCACACTGCTTCCCTGCGAAAGCGGGCGGAGGCGGCGAAGCGGCGGCGAGATCTAGGCTGCCCGGGGAGCTGCGCCGCGGCCGGGCGGGAGTCCCCTCGGGGGTCGGGGGCTGCCTGCCCTCGCCTCGCTCCTCCGCGGCCTCCGCCCGGGATGCTGCCGCCCGGCCCTCGCAGTGCCGGCGAAACCCCGAGGCGCTCCTTGCTCACGCTGGCGCGGCTGCCCATGGCCCGCCCGCCCGGCCCGCCCTCGCCCCTCCCGACCCGCCCTCGCCTCTCCCGGCCCGCCAGCGCCGCCCCCTTTCTCGGGAAGGGAGAATCCGCCGTCGCTGGCCAGAAGGGGGAAAGCCGAGGCGAGACAACCTCCCGTTGATCATTCGCTTAGAAAACTTCCCGGGGCAGGACCCCGGTATGGGCCCCCCCCAATATTTTTTATAAGTCTGCGCCCCTGATTAGTTGTAGTTTCCAGGTTACCTTCAAAGGTAGCCCCACATGGAGTGCATTGCAGTAGTCCAAGCGAGAGATAACCAGAGCATGCCCCACTCTGGCGTGACAGTCCTTGCGTAGGTAAGGTCTCAGCCAGCTGCCAGATGGAGCTGGTAGAAGTTGTAGTCTTAACTCTTATCTGGCAGGTGTCTTTTGCCTATCCGTGAAATAGTCTAGGGGTACCTGTTGCTCATTTGCTGAGATGTGTGGGCCCAACCATTTTCTTTCAAATGGCCAAGAACATTGCATTGCTAAGAGCGCCTGGACTAAAATTGTCTACCAAAAACTTCACTCTTGTGGTTTATCACCACAACAGCTGCTCACGCTGGGTTTTAGTAAAGCAAGCAATTTAATTTAAGTGCCTATATGATATCAAGTGACAGAACAACCTGCCCGCAATAAGGGAACTTTGCCCGTGGTATGACTATTTTCCACCTAGTCATCTTGACTCTCTGGTACCCTATCTGCATAACTTAATAATTCTAAAATATAGATGCGTTTTTACTCTTGCAAGATTGAATATACTGCCTTCGGCTGTACTTGAGGGACGATTCCAAAAAATTCCACTGGAAAAATGATTATGTCCCTGTGGATTTGGCAGTACCAAATCGGTAGCGCATGTCCTTCTGGCTTGCACTCTTTATAAAGATTTGAGGAGTGAAGTTATCACCCCACTATTGTCCATTCCGGGTTCCCCAACCGCTGGTACAATGTCCTTTCTCTTGGCAGATCAGGATGAACAGGTGACAGCAAAGGTTGCAAGGCTTTTAGCTGGGGCAATTAGAATAAGATCCATTATCTGACTATTGATCCAAACCCCCAAAATGTATTTTATATAGTTGACTTTTTACCTTTATCTTCTGTATACCGCATTTTGTTTGATTGCTATGGCTGGTGGCTGATGCAAATAAAGATTCATGCATTGCATTGCATTGCATTGCATTGCATTGCTAAAACTTACTCCTGTTGGTTTCTGCTGCTAAAGACAGCGAGTCAGCCTCTGTCCATATAAATAGAAAGCATGCTTAAACTTTCTGCTAGTGTTAATAAATGTCATCGTAAGCGGAATGAAAGATTTATATTCTGTCTTGCATTGAGTGACACAAGCAAATATTACGTTCTGTCCGTCGATCCATTATGTTAAAGTAGAACCTAAGCATGTAATAAATACTGCCTAGAAATGTAACTTTGAGAGATGTTTTAATAGGTAAATCTGTTTTACAGCACATATTTTTGAAAACTGCTAATTTTATTTATATTTGGTGGGGGGCAATGGTTAACTTGTTTCTAACATCTGGTTTTATTGGTAATTTAATGCAGTGCTTTTTTCCTAAAAACATGTTTAGGGGTACTCTCATTTTGACTCAATTATAATTTCCCCCAATCCTTATTAAAATTTTGGTCTTCCTGATTTCTGATTCTTCCGGATCATTTTTGCCATTTCGGCATAATCCATCAACTTAATCTGCTGTTCTTCTCCAGCCAGGACTTTGTCCTCTTTCAATCCCACGGCCAATAACATCTGCACAGCTTTGGTCGCATACATAAATAGTCTTTTCTGCTCCATTGGGATTTCGGCACCTAGAATTCCTAAAAGCAAGGCTTCGGGTTTTGTAGAAGAAGTTATTTTAAACATTTTCCCCAATTAATTATATATTATTTCCCAAAATTCTTTTACTACCTTACATGTCCACCACATATGATGGAAAGTGCCTTCTTTTTCCTTACATTTCCAACATATATTTAACCCTGACAAATCAACTTTTTCAAACCCCACTGTAAAAAAAATAATGTGTCTAACTCACAGCCAACTCAAGGTCAGATTGAGAGATTTATTAATGGGAGGGAAGAGGTAGCCTTTGAAAGTTAGAATGGTCAACATTTGCCTGCAAAGGTGTGCCTGTGCCTTTTAGTAACTATACGACAGGGAGACACGCAATAGTTAGCACATCTGTCATCACATCAATGCAACAATAGTTTAAAAAAGAAAACGTTTGCTGTCCCCACTCCCTCTCTCTCTCTCTCTGTACACGTCTTAAGTGCCCTGGACAGGTACAGCTCTAAGAAGCAGGAAATTGCTCATCCAGAAATGAGAAATAAGGCCATGGTGCTTTTGTATTGATTTTCCATGGCCACTTCTGCAACCAGCTCCTTGGGGAATCAGAATGCAAGTTTGGGCAGACCTAAAACAATGTCACCTGTTAGGTGTAAGCACAAAGATGGCATGGGATCATTTCTATCTCTCCTTTGATATTAAGTAAAGGTGGTATCAAAAACTACAAACCTGTGTAATGTTTCTTACGCAGGATTGTAATATCAGTACTAAGGCACTGGTAGTAGTCTCTGTTTCTATGCAGTGGGGAGAAAGCCCCTTCCTCTGCGGCCAGCACAGAAACACAGGCTGCTAGCAGGGTAGTAAAAATATTTGCCTTCTCCTAAGCAGACTGGCATGGGACGCGGGTGGCGCTGTGGGTTAAACCACAGAGCCTAGGACTTGCCGATCAGAAGTTCGGCGGTTTGAATCCCCGTGACGGGGTGAGCGCCCATTGCTCAGTCCCTGCTCCTGCCAACCTAGCAGTTCGAAAGCACGTCAAAGTGCAAGTAGATCAATAGGTGCCACTCTGGCGGGAAGGTAAACGGCGTTTCCGTGCGCTGCTCTGGTTCGCCAGAAGTGGCTTAGTCATGCTGGCCACATGACCCGGAAGCTGTACGCCGGCTCCCTCAGCCAATAAAGCAAGATGAGTGGCGCAACCCCAGAGTCAGTCACGACTGGACCTAATAGTGAGGGGTTGCTGCATCTCTCCTCCGCTGGTGTGCTGCGTTTCCATGCTGGGTACAAAGAAGGGATGCAGGTGTTAGACCACAGAGCCTAGGGCTTGCCGATCAGAAGGTCGGCGGTTCAAATCCCTGCAACAGAGTAAGCTCTCGTTGCTCTGTTCCAGCTCCTGCCAACCTAGCAGTTCGAAAGCACACCAGTGCAAGTAGATAAATAGGTACCACTGCGGCGGGAAGGTAAATGGTGTTTCTGTGCGCTCTGGTTTCCATCACTGTGTCCCATTGCACCAGAAGCAGTTTAGTCATGCTGGCCACATGACTTGGAAAGCTGTCTTTGGATAAACGCTGGCTCCCTTGGCCTGAAAGCGAGATGAGCACCGCAACCCCATAGTCGCCTTTGACTAGACTTAACCATCCTGGGGTCCTTTACCTTTTGTAAGCTTATACATGTTGTAGCATTAACATTGCCTTTAAACTTCAGAAACCACCAAGCTGAATGAGACGCCAGCCTCCTCTAATACGCAGGCAAACATGAAAACCATTGCCCTAAATGGCCTTGGCCCAGTATACCTGAAGGAGCATCTCCACCCATCGTTCAGGCTGAGGGCCACCTCTGAGGGCCTTCTGGCGGTACCCTCATTGCGAGAAGTGAGGTTACAGGGAACCAGGCAGAGGGCCTTCTCAGTAGTGGCACCTGCCCTGTGGAACGCCCCCCCCACCAGATGTCAAGGAGATAACCAACTATCCAACTTTTAGAAGACATCTGAAGTCAGCCCTGCACAGGGAATTTTTAATGTCTGGTGTTTTGTTGTATTTTTAATATTTTATTGGAAGCCACGTAGAGTGGCTGGGGAGACCCAGTCAGATGGGTTTATTATTTATTATTTATTATAATAAATAAATTATTATTATTGATTGATTGATTGATTGCTGCCTTCTTTGCCATCATTTCCAGGTGATCCGCTGAAGGTTACTGGAATCGATTTCCTCCGAGAGCAGAATACCCGCCTCCATCACACCAGCGACTACAACAACGGCAGCCTGATTGTGAGACGTGGGCAGCCTTTTGAGTTGAAGCTGACTTTAAGCAGGGAGCTGAACAACAATGACAAAGTCACACTGCAGCTCAGAATTGGTAAGCGAGCAAAACATGGCTTGATTCATCCCAGGTTGTCTGGGAATACAGCAGAGCAATTCAGACATTTATCCTTCAGAGATGCCACAATCTGCTATCAGGGTCAGGCAGACACGGTGGGCAAGTTCAATAAAATTTGAAAGCATTTGTTTGGTTTCCTGAATGGCTTCCAATGCGGATATTTTTATATGTTTTGAGAAGAGAAATGGAACTCAAGCGGGGAACCAGAGCGGGAGATCCATGTTGTCGTTTATTATTCCACTGATTTCCCAGGTAATCTCTTCCAGGTAGACTACCATAGAATCATAGATCGGAAGGGATCCTGTTATGTACTGAAGTTCTCACCCTGGGCCAGCAGGGGGATACTGTAGATAGTTATGCAAATAAGGGATCGAAAATGACGTTCAGTGATTGGATAGTTTTAGAAAATTGTTACAGTTACATTGTACTGGAGCTCTATATAAGCAGGCTGGCTGAACCCTTCAGTTGAGTTCTGTTCTGGCCTGTGAACTTAACAGATCCCAAGGGTCTTCTAGTGCAATGTGGGAATCTCAACTAAATCTCTTCCAGGAACTGATCACATTGAGAGTTGCTTGGCTTTAGCAATGTAACAATATCATAATCTTCGAAGCCACGCTACTCCTTGAGTACAGAAAGAACAACACACACTGCTAAGCTTTTAATTTTTCTAAGGATTAGAAACAGGAACGCTTTGTTTAATCGAGGGTTTTGTGATTCTACATCAGATGCCAAATTGTGTGGTAAAGAGATTGTGAATACAATGTACTGCTTACCTCCTGGGACTGTTGTATTAGAGGAAACACACAAGCCACTTAGCAAAATTATTTTGCACCCTTCTCTGCGCAGTAGAAAATGCTTCAGAGATGGGGCCTAAAAACAAAGGCTATTGTCATATTCAGGGGACGCGGGTGGCGCTGTGAGTAAAACCTCAGCGCCTAGGACTTGCCGATCGTCAGGTCGGCGGTTCGAATCCCCGCGGCGGGGTGCGCTCCCGTCGTTCGGTCCCAGCGCCTGTCAACCTAGCAGTTCGAAAGCACCTCCGGGTGCAAGTAGATAAATAGGGACCGCTTACCAGCGGGAAGGTAAACGGCGTTTCGTGTGCTGCGCTGGCTCGCCAGATGCAGCTTGTCACACTGGCCACGTGACCCGGAAGTGTCTCCGGACAGCGCTGGCTCCCGGCCTATAGAGTGAGATGAGCGCACAACCCTGGAGTCTGGCAAGACTGGCCCGTACGGGCAGGGGTACCTTTACCTTTACCTTTATTGTCATATTCACTGCTGACACTTTTTTTGGAATTTATTGATGTTGTTCTTTTTGAATTTATGTCCTTCCAGGTGAAAAACCAATGCAGTCCAATGGGACTCTTCTATCCATGAATGCAAGATCAGGACAGGCAGATCAATCCTGGAATGCCAAGATTTGTCAAACAAATGGGAAGGAGGTACCGTACATATGTTTGGGATAGCCTAGACTGAAATGGCCATTTACATTTTATGGCCACCACACAGAAGGTGGTTTAAATTGCTCTTCAGGGTGAATGTCATTTCCGGTCAAGACTTTTCACTACGGTATTTTATTTGTGATACCCTTCATGATATCCAGAATGTGATATAGGGGTGCTCAAGGGACCCAGGTCATCAAGACCTGAGTTCAGTTGCGTTCCAACTTGGAGGGGGGGAGCCCTGTTTCTATGTGTGGTAGGACTTCTGAGAGATGTCCCTTCTGTAAGTTACACGTGAGTACCCAGGGTGGCGCTGTGGGTTAAACCACAGAGCCTAGGACTTGCTGATCAGAAGGTCGGCAGTTTGAATCCCCGCAATGGGGTGAGCTCTGCCATCCCACTTTCCAACTTCCATTATTTGCATCTCCTGTAGAAGAGGTTCAGTAGAACAGTTTCTTCTCTCTTTAACCAGAATATTTTTGTAATCTGCTTTGAGGTGTTTTTGTTTTTTGTTTTACAATCAATTGGTGTGTGAATTTCATGAAATAAATAAATTGGGCAGATGTTAGTTTTGCTTGTTCTGTATTTTCTGGAAGCTGTTTGTTTAATAACTAAGACACTAGACCATCTGGACTAGGGTGTGTTCACATTTAAATGGAATAATGGGGATACCTAATTATCATGTACACTATTATAGCCCTATGATGTTCTCGTGTTTTTCTTAGTGCCGCATAGTTGTAACCAGTCCAGCAGATGCAATTATTGGAAAATATCTTCTTAATGTGATCACGGGACCTAGCGTTTATACTCCTGATAAAAAATGTGTCTACGTTTTGTTCAATCCCTGGTGCGAAGGTAATTCATGTGACCTAATGAGATTTCATTCATATTGCTATAATAGAAGGTTAACTTTAAAAAATGTGTCTCTTGTTTAGCTCTTTTCCTCATAAGTGCAATGAAAGCTGGTTTTGCAGTGATTCCATGAGGTGTATGATATTTTTTAATGAGGTCATCAGGTTATGAAACTTCCTTCTGTTGCTGCTCACAGTATAATTATTGCAACCCAGTTTAAACGTAAGCAGGGGTACATTTCAACACCCTGAAAAATTGCCCATAAAACCCTGCCTGTGGGACATTTAAAACACATGATGTCTCTCATGGAATCTTGGGAGTTGTAGTTTTCCCCTCACAGAGCCACCATTCCTAGAAGCATTAAGAAACTACAGTTCCCAACATTCATCTGCTTTGAATGCTGTGGAGACAAGAGTTTTATTTGGCGTTCTCTTGGGATGCGTGGATAACAACCGCTCTGTTCCAATAATGTGTTTGAAAATATTGTGCTTGTGAATGAACAGAGGGGTGGGTATAAATGGCATAGTTGCTACTGGGGATCTGATCTGTTTTATTGGCTGTCTGCTTTTTTTTTTAAAAAAAAAGATATTTATTGAAATTTTCAAAAAATCCAGAAAAAAGAAAAAAAGGGGAAAAAATTAAAAACACTCAACGTTTACAATCCTTATTTTCAATAACATATTTCCATGACTTCCCCACGCCTCCCCTTCTTGTATTCCATTTCCAATTGTTAGTTCAACAAGTTCTTGTCCCCAATTTTTAACCTTATTATATTTAGTTCATTATTATATTTAGTTCATTTTATGTATCCAATTTTAACTTATAAACATCAGTCTTTATACGTCAGTACTCATTCTTAAAACCTTTTTCAAAGGTCGACCCAAATTCCCTTCCACGAATTCCCCATTTTTATACTAATAACAAAACAGAATAAAAAGAATCAGAATATAATTGTACACCCTTTGGATTCCCAAACCCCACCCCCCCTTTCCCGGTTTCGATCCCCAACGAATGTCCATCAGTCTATCTGCTATCAGCCTGGAGACCACACGTCCGAGGCTCTTAATTCTCTCTCCATTCCTCTCTGCCGGTTTTTTTGATAGTCCTTTGTATTAAACACCAAATCTCGGAGAAGCTCTGTCCCAATAGGGTCCATATTTCTTCCAGCCAGACCTCCATATTTAAAAGTGGAGCTCAAATCTTGTTTCTTAATCCTTTTGCAGCCAAATGTACCTCAGGTTAAACCGCCACAAAAGGGTCATGCTTTCAGCATGCACAACAGTTGGCAGAAGTAGTTCTGAAAAGCAGCAATATTTCCCCCTTTCTGGTGTGCATGCTCCCATTCATCCACTCTCAAACTCAGTGCTGTTTTTCTAGAAAAAGAGGAGCCAGAATTCACCATGAACGCCTCCCTTGTTATAATGGCAATGGCGCCCACCTGAGATGGGCCGGAACTGAGTCCCAGAGAGTTCTGGCTGGCGGGAAAAAGCCCTGGTCAAACTAAGGCTCAGCCCTTACCCAGATGGTAGCTGTTTCTGGAGAAAAGCCACGTCCCTTGTGCGCACACAGGCGTGAGTTAGGCAGCCTGTTTCCGAGTCATGGATGGAGTGAGTCCAGCAGAGGCAGATTCTTTTTTCCTTTTCTTTTTGGGTAAATATTTTTATAGAAAGTTTTCAACGTGAGGTACAATAAAGCCAAACAAATCTTTATAAAAGGGAAAAGATACAGAAAAGCCAAACAAGAGAAAGAAAGATAAAAAAACAAAAAATAAAGAGGCAAGGGATAAAAGAAACAGAGAGAGAGAGAGAGAAAGAGAAAGAAAGAAAGAAAGAAAGAAAGAAAGAAAGAAAGAAAGAAAGAAACTACAGTGGATGCTCAGGTTGCGAAAGTGATCCGTGCGGGATGCATGTCCACAACCCGCAGTGTCCACAACCCGCAGCAGCGGGTCTGCGCACACGTGGGTTGCGATTCGGTGCATCTGCGCATGTGCAAAGCGGGATTTAGCGCTTCTGAGTATGCACGACCACCGAAACCCAGAAGTAACCCGTTCCGGTACTTCCGGGTTTTGGTGGTCCGCAACCCCAAAAAACCTGAAGCGTCTGTACCCAAGGTATGACTGTAACTAACTAACTAGCCAGTGTGGTGTAGTGGTTAAGAGCGGTAGTCTCGTAATCTGGTGAACCGGGTTCGCTTCCCCGCTCCTCCACATGCAGCTGCTGGGTGACCTTGGGCCAGTCACACTTCTCTGAAGTCTCTCAGCCCCACTCACCTCACAGAGTGTTTGTTGTGGGGGAGGAAGGGAAAGGAGAACGTTAGCCGCTTTGAGATTCCTTCGGGTAGTGATAAAGCGGGATATCAAATCCAAACTCTTCTTCTTCTAACTAACTCTCTATCACAATATAATTTATCCATATACAGAAAAGTAGACCTTTCCCAGCTCTCACCTGGGAACTTCTGTTTCTTCCCCCAGCCTCCCACCCTGGGAGATCCCTTTTTCTCTGTCTCCCACACCAAGCCCCTCATCATCCCCCCTGTCGTCTCTATGTGTATGTCTTTGTCAGTCCAAGATAGAGGACTTCTAAAAGTTAAAAATAAAACCAGCTAAGTTAAGGGCAAAAAAGAGGGGAAAGTAAAGAAAAAAGAGTTAGATTCTATATCTGATTCAAAAAGAGGTTTATTCACTGAGTCTCTTGGGCTTGCTAATCTGAAGGTCTGCGGTTCAGATCCACGCGACAGGGTGAGCTCTTTTCCTGGACTTAACTGTCCAGGGGTCCTTTATCTTTGTTATTAAATGCTTTTCTTCTAGAAAAACATGTTGGTACTTCATACTGTTGAATATCCCCAGAAAAAAAGCACTGAACATACTTTATAATGAGAAGAAGAAATACATATAGCGGGCCATTTTGTTAATGTGGGTGGGATCCATAGCTGGGACTGGAAAGCCAGAATGCAAATTGATAGTTTTGAGCCCATCAGTGTACTTATCTGTCTATCCATCCGTTTCTTACTGTCTGAAAGCCGCAAGTATGTCGTTTGCCCAGTTTCTCCCCAGTCAGACTTCCTGGAAAAAAAGAAATAACACACTCACATATTTTCTTTAGCGGATTCTGTCTTCATGCCTGGTGATGCTGAAAGAGCAGAGTACGTGCTCAATGACACTGGCTATCTCTACGTTGGATCAACAAAAATGATACGTGGAAGACCTTGGAATTTTGGGCAGGTACAGACTCGCATGTTTCTCTCTCTGTCTGGATGTGAGCAGGTTGCAATTTCTGTGCGAGGTTCCAGCAACCACAAACAGAAGCCTTGGAATCCTGTTTCGGCTTGGGGTTGTTTGTTTTTTGAGATGGGAGGAGAGGAATTTCAGGAGCGGGGACATGGGGAGTGGGGGAAAAGGACATCTTCACTTGTTGCACTAAAACGATCAGTTGCCCAATGATTCCTCACATAAAATATAATATCTAAATTCCAACAGTCGCGAGCAGAGGATCCCGGCGCCAGCGGCAAACCGCTATGTACAGTGCATGTACGGCGTCGCACCCCTGCACTGTAACAACGCTGCACATGCACTGTGCATAGTGGTTTGTTGCTGGCGCTGCTCAAGCGCCGTACGGACGGAGGGTGGGATCCCTCCGTCGCCACTACAGCCGCATGTAGAGGAACCTCCGCGGCTGTAGCAGCGACGGAGGGATTCCTGGAGCAGCGGCAGCGGCAAACCGCTATGTGCAGCGCATGTGTGGCGTCGCTATGTACGGTGCATGCGTCATACATAGCGGTGTTGCACATGCGCCCTACGTAGCGACGCCCCACCCCGGGTGTCACGCCGCAATCATTTGCCCCTGTTTTTAGGGTAGCCCCAAGTTACTTCCAGGCACTCAAAAACCTATGTCCTCTATTAGAGAAGCCTGCAGCAACAAAACCGCATTTTGGAGTGCTCTTGCTCAGTGTTGCAGACACTGAGGAGCCATGTCTCTCTTCAGGATATTTAATTCCAACCCCACCAACCCGTTTTCTGATTTTCCTCCCAACATTTGATCAGCACCCCCTGACCCCCTGAACAACTTACAATTTTGTACGCAGCCCAGGAAAATTACGCCTCAGCATTGTTGATAGAACAGCAACTATTATTATTATTATTATTATTATTATTATTATTATTATTATTTATTATTTATTACAGTGGTACCTCGAGTTAAGAACTTAATTCATTCTGGAGGTCCATTCTTAACCTGAAACTGTTCTTAACCTGAGGTACCCCTTTAGCTAATGGTGCCTCCTGCTGCCGCCGCACGATTTCTGTTCTCATTCTGAGGTAAAGTTCTTAACCCGAGGTACTATTTCTGGGTTAGCGGAGTCTGTAACCTGAAGCGTCTGTAACCTGAAGTGTCTGTAACCCGAGGTACCACTGTAGTATTATTAGTATTATTATTATTATGCCCTGCCAGTGGGGACAACAGAGGATGTGTTGAGGGTAAACAATAGGCTTTGGCCTCTGACACTCACCAGTGTCTGCTTTTGTACCACATCTACACAATACCATGTCAGTTGGATGGGGGACCGCAAGTTGAGATTCCTGAATTGCAGGGGGTTAGACTAGATGACCCTTAGGGTCCCTTTGCAACTCTGCAACTCTGAAAACTTGCATTTAAACAGATTGTATTCCTACCAGTAGAGGGCAGTAGCATATTGACATACACCCAACAATTCTCATCAGGCTTTTCGAAAGCCTTTAGAGACGGAATTTGTGTGATGCACTGCTGTATTTTGTGCATGGAAAAAAAAGACCCCTTTATACATTCAGAGATGTTGTGTATCTCAAATGCTTTATGTCGGCATCTCTTGGCATCCGTCTGCCTCAAGAGACAATGGAGGAGTATACCTTTGTGTAGGGCTGCCGTATGTCTTGGTTTTCCCGGGAACCTGGCTGCAAAATGGTGTCCGGGCAGATTTTCGGTGAATCTGCAATATGTCCGGGCAATTATTATTTTTTAATGCTTAAAAAATCCAAGAAGAGCCCTCGGCCCCCAATGGCAATCTACTTTTGGGGAGTGAAGTCAAACCATTGGAGAGTTATAGCGCCTGGTGTGGCTATAGAGACCGATACGGGAGAGACATTTTTCGTTGCAGCTGGGGCAGATGAAAGCATCTGATTTAACAGCTACAGATCTCTTTTGCTCCACCCAGCAGTCATTTCTCCTCTGCTCACTGCTGTGGATGCATGACCTGTCTGTCTCTAGACACTGCTGTTCTCTGCCAAGGCCGCCGATTAAATATCGTTTGCTGCCGAACAGCGGCAATGATTTCAGAGACAGTCCCATTTTTCCTTCTGCGTGTCAACACCGCACATTTCGCAAGCATTGAATTCATTTGAAGTTTGCGTATGATGTATTGACATCTCAGCAGCAGTTTTATGCTGTGTTAATTGAAGGAAAATGGGACGCGGGTGGTGCTGTGGGTAAAAGCCTCAGCGCCTAGGGCTTGCCGATCGAAAGGTCGGCGGTTCGAATCCCCGCGGCGGGTGTGCTCCCGTTGTTCGGTCCCAGCGCCTGCCAACCTAGCAGTTCGAAAGCACTCCCGGGTGCAAGTAGATAAATAGGGACCGCTTACTAGCGGGAAGGTAAACGGCGTTTCCGTGTGCGGCTCTGGCTCGCCAGAGCAGCGATGTCATGCTGGCCACGTGACCCGGAAGTGTCTCCGGACAGTGCTGGCCCCCGGCCTCTTGAGTGAGATGGGCGCACAACCCTAGAGTCTGTCAACACTGTCCCGTACGGGCAGGGGTACCTTTACCTTTACCTTAATTGAAGGAAAGGGTGTTTGCTAGTTTGTTTTTCCTGCGGTGCGCAGCTTAAATGTAAGACTTTGCTTTCTGTCTCAAAACAGTTTGAGGAAGATGTTTTGGACTGTTGCATGTACCTTCTGGACAAAAGCCAGCTCAAGCCAAAGGCAAAGAAAGATCCCGTGATCATCTCCAGGGCCATGTCAGCATTGGTAAGTCCTTAAACGTATCTTTTAACTCAAGATTGGATTCTTTGAGGTTAGGACAAGAAATGGGGAAGGACAAATACTGTTATGTACTGAAGTTCTCACCCTGGGCCAGCAGGGGGATACTGTAGATAGTTATGCAAATAAGGGATCGAAAGTGACGTTCACTGATTGGATAGTTTAATAAAGTTGTTACAGTAACGTTGTACTGGAGCTCTATATAAGCAGGCTGACTGAACCCTTCAGTTCAGTTCTGTCCTGGCCTGTGAATAAACAAGAGCTGTTTGAAGAATCGCTGTGTCGTCTCATATGTTCACCCACAATTTAACAAATACCTTCAGATCATGCCCTGTATACCTGTCGTGGCCATAGCATAATACAGAGATAGGGCATGTGTGGCCTTCCAGAGCTATAGCTCAGTGGTATAAATTTAATTAATTATTAATAATAATCCATCTGACTGGTTTACCCCAGCCACTCTGCACGGCTTGCTTTCCCCCTCTTTTTTCTTTATTGGAAATATTTGTTGTTGGTTTTCACAAGAACAAATTTAAAATAATAAAAAGAAAAAACTCTTAACATATCCATATATGAGATTCTCTGAATCTTGTGACTTGCCCCCATCTTGCATGGGTCCTTAAAATAATGTTTTTTAAAGCTAAATATCATTACGTTCTCCACAGTTTTCATCTCTCTAAATTATCCATGTCTTTTGTTTCTTTGCAAGTCATTTTTAAAGTCCAGCTAATGTTTTTATTTGTTTACAATGGTCTCCTAAGTAAGTTATGAATTTTCCCTGTTCTTTTTAAAAGTCGTTATCTTCTTGATTCCTGAGTCTCCCAGTCAGTTTTCCCATTTCAGCATAGTCCTGTAGTTTGGCTTGCCATTCTTCCCTAGTTGGGACTGCTGTTTTTTTCCATCTTTGGACTAGTAAGTAGTATGCTTGCAGCTGTTGTCACATATATAAACAGTCTTTTCTGGTCTTTTGAAATGTCAGAACCTGTAATTCCTAGTAGAAAAGCTTCTGGTTTTTCAACAAATGTTATTTTAAACACCCCCCCCCCCAATTCATTGTATATCAATTCCTCTGTGTGGCTTCCAGGAAATTAAAACACAACATCAAACATTAAAAACTTCAGATGTCTTCTAAAAGTCAGATAGTTTATTTCCTTGACATCTGATTGGAGGGCGTTCCACAAGGTGGGTGCCACCACCGAGAAGGCCCTCTGCCTGGTTCCCTGTAACCTCACTTCTCGCAGTGAGGGAACCGCCAGAAGGCCCTCAGAGCTGGACCTCAGTGTCTGGGCTGAACGATGGGAGTGAAGATGCTCCTTCAGGTAAACAAAGCCATTTAGAGGTTTTGTTGTATGGTTCTGCTATCTTCGTTTGTTTTTTAGGTTAACTCCGAGGATGATCGTGGAGTGGTGTTTGCAAGCTGGTCAGGGAAATATACTGGTGGTACGCCGCCTCTAGCCTGGACAGGAAGTGTCCCCATTTTGCAGCAGTATTACAGAACCAAAAAAAGTGTCTTGTATGGTCAGTGCTGGGTTTTCTCTGGAGTGCTTACCACAGGTGAGGCATGCACCTTGGAGGGAATTCAACTAACCAAATCCTCCATCTTTGTGAGCAGCCTTCTTTTGATAGATACAATACAAGAAACTGGGAAATAAGAGTGGGGCTGTTTCCCTCAAACCAAGCTTGCAGGCTCCCCCCTAATATCTTGGAAACGGGGTGTTGCACTAGGTCAGGGGTCGCCCACCTTTTGGACCCCAGTGGGCACATTTCAAATTCTGAGGAAGTGCTGTGGGCGCCAGTCACAAAATGGCTGCCAGGTTGTGCCACAACATGGGTGCTGTGAGGGGAACTGCATGTAGTGTACCATTACTACTGTTCCATTACCCCAAGGACTATCTCATGCTTTCTATGTCCCACTGGTCCTGATTGTAGAGGTCAAAGGGGTTCATTCCCTTGTACCAGGAAAAATATACAAGGTAGCCACATTGCTATCTCTCTTGCACACAGACTCACTTGCTGCACATGCGCAGGTCAGGGACACACAAGCGTCTCTGCTTCTCACTCAAAAACACACACATCTCTCCCTGTCCTTCCCTTCATGGTGGTGCCTGCTGCCAGCTCCACCTGCTGCCAGCTTCACAGACCCGGCGGGCAACAAGCAAGGAAATAAAATGGGCCACTAAACAAGCAGGGAAGTCACTCTTGCCAACTCCCTCCTCAGTGCCCAATAGCAGCAAGGAAGACCTTTGTGGGTGCCATGATGCCTGCAGACTTCAGGTTGGAGATTCCCCGACTAGATGGACATTTGGTCTGATACTACAGGGCTTTCCTTATATTATTCAGTTTGAAGATCTAAAACTGTTGTACAACTGCACCATTGAGGTCACGGCACCATTTGCCCTCTTATTCCAGCCCAACCTCATACAGTGGTGCCTCGCAAGACGAAAAGAATCCGTTCCGTGAGTCTCTTCGTCTTGCGGTTTTTTCGTCTTGCAAAGCAAGCCCATTAGCGGATTAGCGCTATTAGCGGCTTAGCGGGCTTAGCGGATCAGCTGTTAAGAGGCTTAGCGATCAGCTGATAAGCGGCTTAGCGGATCAGCTGTTTAGCGGCTTAGCAGCTTGGGAAAAAGGGGGGGGGGAAGGAAAAAAACCCTGCAGGAACTCGCAAGACATTTTCGTCTTGCGAAGCAAGCCCATAGGAAATTCGTCTTGCGAAGCACCTCCAAAACGGAAAACCCTTTCGTCTAGCGGGTTTTCCGTCTTGCGAGGCATCCGTCTTGCGGGGCACCACTGTATCTCCTTCTGGGAACAGAGCTCATTCTTATCCCTTGGAATATTCCCCCTGATTAAATTCTGAACTCTTGATACTGCATAGAGAAATGTTCCCTGATACCAAGATGAGGGATTCTTTGGAATGCAGACAGAGAATTGATAAGAATAATGATCTGTTGTGACCTTGACGGAAGCATACAATAGATGAGCCTTCTTGTGTTTTGGCTCATCTTCCTCTCTTTTCCCCCCCTTTCTTCTTTTTTCTTTTATTTCCCCCCCTTTTTTCTCATCCTTTTCTTTTTTCTTTCCCATAATGGCTTATCTTTTATGCCGTGTACTTTGATATTTTTTGTAATTTTTTAGCTTTTTTCATTATTATTATTAAGGAATTTTCTTCTGTAATTTTGGATGTCTATATTTATATGTATTTGTTTAAAGCAAAATAAAAGTATTTAAGAAAAAAATAAAAAAAAAATATCTGAACCCTAATGGGTGTTGAGTGTGGCTGAAGGGAGCCAACTGAATCTGGAGCCGACATCCTTCTCTGTGTTTCAGTTATGCGCAGCCTGGGGATTCCAGCCAGGAGCGTGACCAATTTTGCTTCAGCTCACGACACAGAGGAAAATCTTAAAGTTGACATTTACTTGAATGAAAACGGAGGAAAAATGGAGAATCTAACAACAGACTCAATTTGGTAATCATCGCTACAGATTACTAACTTTCTGAAATTCCCACTCGTGGGGGGAAAATGGTTGCAAGGAGGAAGTTGAGAGCCTAACCCTTATTGCATTTAATATGATCCTCTCCACCCCATCCTTGGTCTAGTAACATATATTGAGATGCCTAGAAATTCATCAGCTAAATCGATGGCCAGTTACTATTTATGCCTTCCTATACCGTCTAATTCTAATGTCTGTTTGATCATGAAAGTGCAGCTGATGATAATTTTTGATTTTAATTCTGAAACCTGACTGAATACAGGAACTTCCACGTATGGAACGATGTCTGGATGAAAAGGCCGGACTTACCAAAGGGCTTTGATGGCTGGCAGGCGATTGATGCCACCCCTCAGGAAAAGAGCCAAGGTAAGACTTGGCTGAAATTTGCAGGAATGGATGTCTTCTGTGCAGATGAAGCCTGCCAAATTTCAGACTGACAGGTGCTGTGTGTGTGGTGTGGATGCGCAAGCAAGGGAACTCTTTAAAGTTAGGAAGTAAAGAGATTTGTTCTGTGTTTTTATTTGAAAATACCACGTATGATAATATTTCCTGGTTGAAAATTAAAGCTGTCAGTCCCAAAACTAAACCTTCCTTCTTTCCCATCTTCTCTTCTGGTGTTTTCATTATATGAAGAGCTTGGGATATGTAACAATTTTAAAGAAACAGTCTTGAGTTCTCTGGACTGCTGCAGTTTCAAGGCGGCCCTAAAGTTTAGCTAGCAGATTTAGTGAGTTGCAGACGCCTTGAAGTGCATTTGATTCATCTTGGAATAATAATAATAATAATAATAATAATAATAATAATAATAATTTTATTTATACCCTGCCCTCCCCAGCCAGGGCCGGGCTCAGGGAGGCTAATACCAAATACAAATTACAATAAAACGTAATAGACAACAACAACAACAAAACAAACAGTTAATTAAAATACGGCTTAAAATACAGCTTAAAATGCAGCCTCATTTTAGTAATAACCCATAAATCAAGACCATAAAGGGAGGAAACATCAGATATTCACCTGAGCCAGCTATCCACGCTGGTCCTACATGGGCCATCAAAAAAGCCAAGTGAAAATTTATATACCAAATCCCATATAAGGGGTCACAGTGAGTCTAAGCCGAAGGCCAGGCGGAACAGCTCCGTCTTGCAGGCCCTGCGGAAAGATGTCAAATCCCACAGGGCCCTGGTCTCTTGTGACAGAGCGTTCCACCAAGTCGGGGCCAGTGCTGAAAAGGCCCTGGCTCTAATTGAAACCAATCTGACCTCCTTCAGGCTCGGGACCTCCAAAGTGTTGTTATTTATGGACTTTAAGGTCCTCCGCGGGGCATACCAGGAGAGGCGGTCCCTTAGGTACGAGGGTCCTAGGCCGCATAGGGCTTTAAAGGTCAAAACCAGCACCTTAAACATGACCCTGTACTCCACCGGGAGCCAGTGCAGCTGGTAAAGCACTGGATGAATGTGATCCCATGGCAAGGACCCCGTGAGGAGCCTTGCTGCTGCATTCTGCACCCACTGGAGTTTCTGGGACAGCTTCAAGGGCAGCCCCGCGTAGAGCGAATTACAGTGGTCAAGCCTGGAGGTGACCGTCACATGGATCACTGAATTTCTCCAAAGTCGCCCAGTTTGTCTCAGAATTTGGGATTTGTCAGAATTGAATTCACAACCCAATACGATTCCATGCAAGAAGTTTTGTTTGGTCATGTGAATTATGAAAATGTGGTACAGTGGTGTGTGTGGGTGGGTGTCCCCAACAACATATTCTAATATCCACCTTTTCTACCACGCTAAGACTCAGCTCGATATAATCTTAGAACAGACAACTTCTATGGACTTTCTGACATGATCAAAGTATTTTCATAGAGACGCAAAACTGCAGGCGACAAAGACCTGCAAATGAAAGTGAAGGTTAATTGAAAACATAGCACACCAGGAGCTGCTGTTTTAGATTAGTTATTGCTATTATTTAGCTGTCATTGAATTCTGGGTGAACATACAAATAGTAAAATAGCTGATGTAGGTTGTGTGTGTGTGTGTTGTTTTTTTTACAGGGATTTACCAGTGTGGCCCTACCCCAGTAAATGCAATCAGAAAGGGAGAAGTCTATCTTCCCTATGACTCCAAGTTTGTGTTTGCTGAAGTGAATGCAGACAGAATCTTTTGGCTTGTAAAGAATGTGGATGGGAAGGAAACATACACCAAACTGCGTGAAGAAACCAAAGTAATCGGGAAGAGCATCAGCACCAAAGCTGTTGGGAAGGACACTCGTGAAGACATCACGGGCCAATACAAATTTCCTGAAGGTGACCAAAACACGAAGTCTTATCTGTCAGGGGAGGAAGTGATTATTTTCCACACAGACTAGTAATTTCAGATGGAGGCTTCTTGGGTAATAATAATAATAATAATAATAATAATAATAAATTATTTATACCCTGCCAATCCGGCTGAGTTTCCCCAGCCACTCTGGGCGGCTCCCAACAGAATATTAAAAACACCATCAAACATCAATAACTTCCCTTACTCTGGTTTCTCTTCAGATCGTATAAATCCTTCAGCTTTTACTGAAGATTTCCGTGGAGAAGAACAGTTCTGAGTTTACAACTAATTTTTGGAGGCCCCGCTTCGGTGCGGCTACTCCTTTGCTGTAAAAAATAGATTTTAATACATCTATAACTTCCCAATACAGGGCTGCCTTCAGATGTCTTCTAAAAGTCAGATAGTTGTTTATTTCCTTGACATCTGATGGGAGGGCATTCCACAGGGCGGGTGCCACTACCGAGAAGGCCCTCTGCCTGGTTCCTTGTAACTTGGCTTCTCGCAATGAGGGAACCGCTAGAAGGCCCTTGAAGCTGGACCGCAATGTCCGGGCTGAACGATGGGGGTGGAGACGCTCCTTCAGGTATACAGGACCGAGGCCGTTTAGGGCTTGAAAGGTCATCACCAACACTTTGAATTGTGCTCAGAAACATACGGGGAGCCAATACAGATCTCTCAAGACCGGTGTTATGTGGTCCCAGCGGCCACTCCCAGTCACCAGTCTAGCTGCCGCATTCTGGATTAGTTGTAGTTTCCGGGTCATCTTCAAAGGTAGCCCCACGTAGAGCGCATTGCAGTAGTCCAAGCGGGAGATAACCAGAGCATGCACCACTCTGGTGAGACAGTCTGCGGGCAAGTAGGGTCTCAGCCTGCATACCAGATGGAGCTGGTAGACAGCTGATCTGGACACAGAATTAACCTGTGCCTCCATGGACAGCTGTGAGTCCAGAATGACTCCCAGGCTGCGTACCTGGTACTTCAGGGGCACAGTTACTCCATTCAGGACCGGGGAGTCCTCCATACCTGCCAGGTCCCGTCCCCCCAAAACAGTACTTCTGTCTTGTCAGGATTCAACCTCAGTCTCAGAAATGGGTGACATTTATTGCCTTAAACGAGTAAAACAAACAGAACAGAACCTTCAGGTTTGCAAAGTGTACACCTAAAATGTAATGGATTCATAGGGCAAACAGGTTTGGAAACCCATATATCTTATGCTTGTCAGGTAACTAATATGGGTTTGCCATCCTCTAGACTTCACAGAAACCTGGCTAACAGGTAGTGTTTGAAGTGCCCTTAGTCAGAAATTATACACACTCATAAAATATTTTGGCTAGAGATTCAGACGCCATGTCTTCATCCTGAGAGAGTGAACATGGTCTGCCATGCTCTTTATATTTGACCAAAACAAAAACAAAGGGTATTTTTGCTCTGGCCATGCCATGCAGCTGACAACGGAAAATGTTTCCAATGACGCCAGGGTCAATTGTTTCCCCGCTTTCCTGTTTTTGCAGAGAGTCCAGAGGAAAGGAAAGCTGTGGAGACGGCTTGTTCCTATCTGCAGTCTAACAATCTGGGGACCTGTGAAGTGACACCTCCCCCCGAACCCCTCAAGGCGAACTTGAAACTTGGAATGGAAGGAGAGAAAGAATTGTGGCCGGGGCAGCCGATTGAGTTGAATCTTATTATAACCAACGAGTCTGCAGGTGCCTGGACAGTCAACGTTGCAGCATCGTGCCAGTTAGAATCGTATACTGGGAAAGTCGAGGCCAGCCTTGCCACCATCAAACAGACTATCCAAACAAAAGACAAGGCAGGTGTGTATACCTGAAAATGGCTGTTCTAAACCACATTCTTTTTGATGCCATTATCGCTGCCCACTTCCCTGCAGGAGGAGAGCCTCAAACTTCATCTCCCTGCTGGAAACACAGCTGTTTTGAGCAATGTGCAGAGCTCCTTTTGCAGAGTTAGAACATTGAGAACTGCCTTATGCCAAGTCAGACCTTTGGTAAATCTATCTCAAAAGGGACGCCGGTGGCGCTGTGGTCTAAGCCACTGAGCCTCTTGGGCTTGCCGATCGAAAGGTCGGCGGTTTGAATCCCCACGACTGAGTGAGCTCCCGTTGCTCTGTCCTAGCTCCTGCCAACCTAGCAGTTCAAAATCACACCAGTGCAAGTAGATAGATAGGTACCGCTGTAGCGGTAAAGTAAACGGCGTTTCCGTGTGCTCTGGTTTCCGTCCCGGTGTTCCATTGTGCCAGAAGCCATTTAGTCATGCTGGCCACATGACCTGGAAAACTGTCTGTGGACAAACGCCGGCTCCCTTGGCCTGAAATAATAATAATAATAATAATAAATTTTATTTATATCCCGCCCTCCCCAGCCGAAGCCGGGCTCAGGGCGGCTAACAACACTAAAACAGTACAACATTATAAATACATTCTAAAAATTAATTAAAATACAAATTGATGGCAACCATAGACTAAAGCTTTGTAGAGATTGCCAAAGGAGGGAGTCAGGCTGCGCCCTGACCAAAGGCCTGGTGGAACAGCTCTGTCTTACAGGCCCTGCGAAAAGATGTCAAGTCCTGCAGGGCCCTTGTCTCTTGCGACAGGGCATTCCACCAGGTTGGAGCCGCAGTCGAAAAAGCTCTGGCTCTAGTTGAGGCCAGCCTAACCTCTCTGTGGCCTGGGACCTTCAAGATGTTTTTATTTGAAGACCGTAAGTTCCTCTGTGGGGCATACCAGGAGAGGCGGTCCCGTAGGTACGAGGGTCCTAGGCCGTATAGGGCTTTAAAGGTTAAAACCAGCACCTTAAACCTGATCCTGTACTCCACCGGGAGCCAGTGCAGCTGGTATAGCACCGGATGAATGTGATCTCGCAGCGAAGACCCCATAAGGAGTCTCGCTGCGGCATTCTGCACCCGCTGGAGTTTCTGGGTCAGTCTCAAGGGCAGCCCCACGTAGAGCGAGTTACAATAATCCAGTCTGGAGGTGACCGTCGCGTGGATCACAGTGGCTAGGTCAGGGCGAGAGAGGTAAGGAGCCAACTGCTTAGCTTGGCGGAGATGAAAAAATGCCGCCTTTGTTATAGCTGCAATCTGCGCCTCCATGGAGAGGGAGGTATCGAAGATTACACCCAAACTCTTAACGGACGGTGCTGGCACTAATTGCACCCCCGCAAGAGAAGGGAGTTGCCCCCTCAATCTCATATCGTCCCGTCCCAGCCAGAGGACCTCTGTCTTCGAAGGATTTAACTTCAACCGGCTCCCACGTAACCATCCAGCCACAGCTTCCAAGCATCTGATCAGTGTGTCTGGGGCCGAGTCAGGATGGCCATCCATCAACAGATAGAGTTGGGTGTCATCAGCATACTGATGGCAGCCCAGCCCAAAACTCCGGACAAGCTGGGCAAGGGGGCGCATAAAGATGTTAAAAAGCATCGGGGAGAGAATCGCACCCTGAGGCACTCCACACACCAAGGAGTGGCGGGATGACAATTCCCCCCCAAGCGCCACCCCCCCAAGTGAGATGAGTGCCACAACCCCAGAGTCACCTTTGGCTAGACTTAACCGTCCAGGAGTCCTTTACCTTTTATATTTAGTTCACTAATTTCTACACCAGGGGTCAGGAAACTTTTTCAGCAGGAGGTCGGTCCACTGTCCCTCAGACCTTGTGGGGGTCCGGACTATATTTTTTGGGGGAAATTCCTATGCCCCACAAATAACCCAGAGATGCATTCTAAATAAAAGGACACATTCTACTCATGTAAAAACACGCTGATTCCCAGACTGTTGGCAGGCTGGATTTAGAAGGCGATCGGGCCGGATCCAGGCCCCGGGCCTTAGTTTGCCTACCCATGGTCTACACTGACTTGCAGTGGTTCTGCAGGGTTTCTGGCAGGGTTCTGTAGATGCCAGAGAATAAGCCTGGGACCTTCTACAGGCAAGGATCTACCACTGTAGTGATATCCCTTCTCTCTCCAGGTCTTTCACTCTCTCACTGGTTTATTTGTAGTGTTTTCCAGTTGGAAGTGGGAGGCACTGAGGAATAGGGTTGCCACCTTTGGGCAAAATAAGGGACAGGTTGGGGTGTGTGCGGGATTTGGAAGCTAAAGATTACTGTATTTTTTTGCTCTATAGGACGCACTTTTTCCCCTCCAAAAATTAAGGGGGAATGTTTGTGCGTCCTATGGAGCGAATGCAGGCTCCTTGGCCTGAAGCCTTCGGAGCGCAGCGGGAACTCACGCTGCGCTCCAAAGGCTTCGGGTTCCTTTTGCTGAAGCCGGGAGAGCAAGACTCTCCTGGCTTCAGCAGAGAGGGAGAGCTGCGCAGCGCCCCTTCAGTGAAGGGGCGCTGAGCAGAGAGGGGGAGATTTTTTTCCCCTTGTTCTCCCCCTCAAAAACAAGGCGCGTCCTATGGTCGGGTGCGTCCTATAGAGCGAAAAATACAGTTCTTTCCTGGTGAAGAAATGACTTCAAAGCGACCCATTACAATCATCAAATGGAAGCTGTCAGTACCTGCAAACAATCCAGCAACAATACTGAAAGGCAGTGCTCCTCACCTGCTGAATTTCTGCCTGCCGGGAGGAGGATAAATGTAGAAACCCAGTCAAAACAAAAAAGGAAGGAAGGTGGAGACAGATAGCAGCAAATTCTTAGCTTTGAAGGGGCTGAGACTGTTGCTCTAGGAAACATTTCTTCTTAGAGCCATTGGTAAGAGTTTGGCCCAATTCAAAAGAGCCTCCTGGCAAGCTCTATTGGCTAGCCTGGAGCATCAATCAGCCAGCTTTGGAGGGTGGGCTCAACACAAAGGAGGAAACTAATGCTGATTTTATTTTTTCACTACTCTGAAAATGGGTTTGAGCTCCACGTTGGGCAAAAAAGATGACCCTTCTGGTCCCTTCCATCTCTAAAAATTATATAACTCTGTGACTCTATAACACCATCCCATATGCAAGGCCCGCGGGCTTCCTTCTTCTGCATTGTTTCTCTTCCTAGCTGTCTCTTCTTTCTGTTGGTGCAGTTAATTCCATCCCTCTGAAAATAGCAGCTGATGCTTACCTGAAAGCAATGATGTCAATAGAAGATGAACTGCTGGTCAATGTCAACATTATTGCTGAGGTTCAAGAAACGAATGAGAAGCTCACGGAAGAGCTGTCTTTAACCTTCAAGTACCCACCTCTGAAAGTGGAGGTAAGAAGTTAAATAATATTAGCTCGGTGCAGGGTGGCCAGTTTATGTCAAACCCAAGAGCAGATGAGCTGGAAGGAGAAAATAAATAAATAGATAGATTAGATAGATAGATAGATAGATAGATAGATAGATATAGATAGATATAGATAGATATAGATAGATATAGATAGATATAGATAGATATAGATAGATATAGATAGATAGATAGATATAGATAGATAGATAGATAGATAGATAGATAGATAGATAGATGGAGAATGGGCTCCACTGAATTATATACCATATTTTTCGCTCTATAAGATGCACCAGACCATAAGATGCACCTAGTTTTTGGAGGAGGAAAAAAAAAATAATTCTGAATCCCAGAAGCCAGAACAGCGAGAGGGATTGCTGTGCAGGCTTCTGGTATAACCGCGCGGAGCCTCTTCAGGGTGGGGGAGCCTTCATCCTGCTGCCCTGAACAGGTTTCACGCAGCTATCCCAGAAGCTAGAACAGCAAGAGGGAGCACTGTGCAGCGCTCCCTCTCACTGTTCTGGCTTCTGGGATAGCTGTGCAGCCTGCATTCGCTCCGTAAGACGTACACACATTTCCACTTACTTTTTAGAAGGGAAAAAGTGCATCTTATAGAGTGAAAAATGTGGTATATTAGCTAGCAGGGCAAACACTGCTGCCTTAGGACTCCACTTACCTTATCTGTTCAGATGGGGCAGGAACTGGGCTCAGAGGAAGTGTGTTGTGGCCCCAAGACCCATAATAAATTCCAAGTTTTACTTCTGGAGTGATGGTGGCTCAGTGCACCCGGTCAGTCTAGGTCCCAGAACTGGCTACTAGGAACCGACTTCTTCTAGGTTATAGTTCTTCCCAAACCAGTGGAACTCCCTTCCATAGCAGACCTTGCATCTACACATTGTCAGAACAAGGAAATCACACACTTACAGTACTTACTCAGCCATCTAGGAGGTTGACTGGAGGGGAAAGAGAGGCAAGTGTTATAAGAAAAACTGCTCCCTTTCCCTTTTGGGGTATTCCGGAGCCTGTATAGAGTCCTTAAGTGGCTTTCCTATTGGTAGGAGAAAACAGAGGCCAACCAGAGTATATTGAGAAGCAAATTCTCAATATTATTAAAGGAACTGTTGCAACAGGGTCCCCACTCACCACATGCAGGAGGGAGAACCCCAAACAATGGTGTGCAAGCCCTTATATAGACTTTTGAAATTGCCCACCCTGTAGCCCAAGACCACCACCCCAAAACATCATACATACATCACAGAAGGAGGCGGTCTACAGCAGAAAGACATCACAGGAGGTGGTCTACAGCAGAAATCCTGCCTGCCAGGATACCTGATAATGGTCACTGATTGTATTACCTGGCCAGTCTGGCCATGATTTTATGATGGTTAATACTTTAGTTCCTGAATCCAGGTCACAGGCTTACCCTATTTATACACAAATGTGCTCTTAAGAAAGGATTTGCAAGCAAAAAAACACAAATGGGAAGGCTTTCCCCATTTGCCTCCCTTACTGCAGAGGAATATTTGAGGTCATTGGGAGAGTCAAAATGGCTTCAGGATTGCTCTCCAGTACTATTTCAGACACATGGTCCATATATTTAGATATGTGTGCACTTATGAATATTCTATATTTGAGATCTTAAAATTCATGTAACACAAGCAAGGGGATGGTTTGAACTCCCCACAATTTTCCTCCTACCCTAACCCGGCTCCCTTTCCCTGCAATATTGTGCCTTCAGCAGCTGTTTGTGGATGGTGAACATTCACAATCATAACCTTACTATTGCTTTTATATGAACATGGATTGCATGCACTTGACGTTTCCTTTCGTCATCTCGAACCCGTTCTTCAGCGGCCCTTCTTTCTTTTGCAGATGGCAGACACTGCAAAGATCAACCAGGATTTTACCTGTGCCTTTATTTTCAAGAACACACTGTGCATTCCCTTGGAAAACTGCAAACTTCACGTAGAAGGCCTTGGCATCTTTACGATGGAAACGTTTGATCAAGGGTAAGGTGCATGTATGGGACGCGGGTGGCGCTGTGGGTAAAAGCCTCAGCGCCTAGGACTTGCTGATCGAAAGGTCGGTGGTTCAAATCCCCGCGGCGGGGTGCGCTCCCTGTTGCTTGGTCCCAGTGCCTGCCAACCTAGCAGTTCGAAAGCACCCCAGGGTGCAAGTAGATAAATAGGGACCGCTTACTAGCGGGAAGGTAAACGGCGTTTCCGTGTGCGGCTCTGGCTCGCCAGATGCAGCTTGTCACGCTGGCCACGTGACCCGGAAGTGTCTCCGGACAGCGCTGGCCCCCGGCCTCTTGAGTGAGATGGGCGCACAACCCTAGAGTCGGACACGACTGGCCCGTACGGGCAGGGGTACCTTTACCTTTAAGGTGCATGTAGCTAAAAGGGGGCGACATGCTGTGCACTGTTTTGCTGGCACTGTCTCTCTGACCTCCTCCCCTGGACCTTAAAGGAGAAGTTCAGTCTAGAACTTCAAATTGTAAGAGTTCTTCCCCCCCCCCCCCTACTATTGCAGTAATCACTCACAGGATTACTCAAATTCATGGAGGACAAGGCTATCAAGATGATGCCTATGTTCTGTCTCCATCAGAGGCCTCTGGGTACCAATTTCTGGGAATTGCAGAAGGGGAGGATGCTGTCGTCCTCAGGTCCTGCTTGCATCTTCCCAAAGGCATCTGGATGCTCCCTGTGAGAACAGGAGGTTGGACCATTAAGAGCCAAAGAACCGCCATGTTGGATTTGTCTAGCATCATCTCTCCAAGACTAGCCAGACTGTTGATCATTTGTTTGAGCTGCATACAGCCGTTAAAAAGGGATGCAGGTGGCGCTGTGGTCTAAATAAGGGGCGTCCAACTCCCAATAGCCTGCGATCTACTCACAATATAAAAAAACTGGCAGTGATCTGCCAGAGCTGTTGAGGTGGTTGAGCTTTTTCTGGAAAGGCAAAGCTGTTGATCTTGTTTTGGAAAGGCAAAGTTGTTGAGCTTCTTATAGGAAGCCAGAGTTGTGGAGGTTTTTTTGGGAAGCCAAAATTTTGAGCTTTTTTGGGAAAGCCGAAGTTGTTGAGCATTTTTTTGGGGGGGGAGGGGAACACTGAGGGGCCAGAGATCTACCAGGAACACCCCGCGTTCTACCAGTAGATCACGATCTACCTGTTGGACATGCCCGGTCTAAACCACTGAGCCTCTTGGGCTTGCCGATCAGGTCGGCAGTTCAAATCCACAGAACAGGGTGAGCTCCCACTGCTCTGTCCCAGCTCCTGCCAACCTAGCAGTTAGAAAGCATGTAAATAGGTACTGCTGTGGTGCAAAGGTAAACGGTGTTTCCGTGTGCTCCGGTTTCCATCACTGTGTTCCGTTGCACCAGAAGCGGTTTAGTCATGCTGGCCACATGACCTGGAAAGCTGTCTGCGGACAAACGCCGGCACCCTCGGCCTGAAAGCGAGATGAGTGCCGCAACCCCATAGTCGCCTTTGACTGGACTTAACTGTCCAGGGGTCCTTTACCTTTAACGAACCAGATGGACCATTAAGAACTTAAGAAGTGCCATGTTGGACTTGTCTAGCATAATTCTCCAAGACTAGTCCGCCTGTTGGTTATTTGTTTATTGAGCTGTGTACAGCCCTTCAGTATGAATATTTCTGAGGCAGTTGGCAAAGTAACAATAGCATAATTCTAAAAATCGATAAAAGATCACAAACAGATAAAATGGCAAGTAAGGTAAAGGGACCCCTGACCATTAGGTCGTCGTGGACGACTCTGGGGTTGCGGCACTCATCTTGCTTTATTGGCCGAAGGAGCTGGCGTACAGCTTCCGGGTCATGTGGCCACCATGACTAAGCCGCTTCTGGCGAACCAGAGCAGCCCACGGAAATGCCGCCGTTTACCTTCCCGCCGGAAGTATTTATCTACTTGCACTTTGACGTGCTTTCGAACTGCTAGGTTGGCAGGAGCAGGGACCGAGCAACGGGAACTCACCCCTTCGCAGGGATTCAAACCGCCGACCTTCTGATCGGCAAGTCCTAGGCTCTGTGGTTTAACCCGCAGCACCACCTGCGTCCCAAAATGGCAAGTAAAAAGCAGCAAAGGTTTATTTAAAAGAAGCTTGGGAAAATAAAAAGGCTTTTGCCTAGCGCGCGCGCGCGCGCGCGCACACACACACACACACACACACACACAGACAGGCATATCAGTCTCCTGAAGGAATTTCCCAGATGCAGCTCCTCACCGAAGGAGTCTTCTTCCCCAATCAAAGCTGCCCCCTCTCTAAAAGTGAGACCACCCAGAGATGGGCCTCCAAAGGAGACTGCTGGAAGGGTGATACAGGAGTTGGCATTCTTTAAGGTGCCCGTTCCCAAGCCCTGTATAACTTTAAAGTAAATGATGGACCTGACGCAGAGAGACATCTCTGCAACATCTCTCATTCGTCGTCTCCTGGACTGGAAGATACCCAGTTTGACAGATCCACATATCTACAAATATCTCACACAATTCACGCGCACCATGTTGTGGTTGCCACGTAGCTCGTAAACATGACATGGAGCCCTCAATCAGTTTTCCCCAACTCATTACCACCCAAGCCCAGTGTTGCCTTGTAAGTACGGCAATTCATGAAGCCACTTCCAGGCGTTTTCCTCTTCATTCCTCTCCTGATTCGAGGAGAGCACCAAAAGGGCAATCCTACTTGTGTAGGAGCTCCTTCGCGTGGGCTTTTGATTGTGGATACTCTCCCCCAAGGAATCTAGCACACATAGAGCTATGATATGTGACTCTTTGTCATTTTATTTTTTATCCTTTGTAGGGACATAGCGCCGGGTGGAATCTTTAAATCAAAAATTGTGTGCGCACCAAGGAGAGCCGGGCTGAAGAAGATTGTGGCCAAACTGAACTCCACCCAGCTGAAAGGAATAACTGCGGAAAAGATTATTTCAATCACAGAGTAGCTGTCATTCCAAAACGCCACCAGGCGCTGTCAGTGGCGGTGTGTGCAATGAAAGAGCCTTGTTGACGCTGCCTGAAGTCTTGATTATGTGCCCAAAGATAGGAGAGTGAGAGACATAAATGCGATATTAAGGGAGTTTAAAGTGGCTTAAGCTGTTTTGATTCTAGCTAATGGGAATTTAATAGAGATTATTCAAATCTGTTCTTGCATGTGTGGCGATTTAGCAGCTTATGGTAACTAAAAGCATGATCTGTGAACTCTGGAGTGGGTTAGAGCTGTCTCTGTTTTCCTTTTGCATGCACTTCTGAGCTTTGTGTAACGTCAGCAATCCTTGTGACTTCTTACTCCTTTTGGCGTACGTGGCTGCTTCTGCCATTTTCTTACTTCACATCGTTTGTAGGCCCAACTGTAGTAAATTACGAATGTGAAAGCAAACTAGTGCGGCTACAAACTGAGCCCCAAAATACAGAGGGGGGGGGGGGAAGATCATCACAACCACCAGCAACTAAAGACAAAACAGCAGGTGTGAGATGAAAATATTGATTCTTTAATAAGTACTGTTACACAGTCGAAGTCGGAAAACGAGGTACAAAGAGAAAAAAATAGAACACGTGAGACGTGAGATTTGTAAATGTACACACTCTTTAGTTGCATAGAATAGGCTAGTGCACAGTCTGCTTGTGAAAATAAAAGAATATTTTCTTGCATGCTGGCTCCCAGCCCATCATTTATTTAAAGCCTTTGAAACGAAGGCACCTTTAGCTTCCAGAACAGATGCATTTCTTATTTAAGACGTACTTCTGGTTTCAAGCAAACACTGGGGGTCATTGGTTGCACAATATTGCAGTACATGATGAGTTAAATGCACAAGAGCGTTTTCAACACAGCCGAGGTGCCACTTGTGCAAATACTTAAGATACTTCACTTAAGGCAGGATATTCTGCTGGCTTCAACTGAGCTATTCACAGTAGGTGGAAATACAACTAGAAATGTAAACACTGGATCTCAGATCAAGAAGCTCATTTGGTGTGAAGTACCTTCTTGGGCTCAAGCCTAAAAGTCTCTCCGATAAATGAACAGAACAGTGTCCAAATTCATTTGGGTTCGGAAAGGGGGAAGGCAAGATTAGAAGCTTTGGTCAGTTAACCTTGGTATTCTGTAAAACCGTAAAGCTTGATAAAATGGCCTGGGGACCTGAGTAAGGCACTTTTATTCAGTGTAAGGGAGATAGCTCCTGCCAAAATATTGAATCCCAAATTGCATTTATTCCTCAATTTTTCCTGGTTTTAATTTTAAAAAAAAAGGATGGAAGGGGAAGAATGGAAATCCATTGCTAGAGGGTATATGACCATAGTAGCCAATTCCCATGGGCCAAGGTCCCTTCAAACCCCCACCCCCAATAAAATATTTGAGGGGGCTGAGCCCCTCCACAGTTGCTGGGCGTTGCCATTCAAATGGTGCGCATGCCGTGAGTCTTGTGATGGGTTGTGCAGGGTGGGGCTTACGTGGGGCCCCCAATACAGTCATACCTTGGAAGTCAAACAGAACCTGTTCCACAAGCCTGTTCAACTTCCAAAACCAAAGCACAGCTTCTGATTGGCTGCAGGAAGCTCCTGCAGCCAATCGGAAGCCCTGTCAGACATTCGGCTTCCAAAAACAGTCCGCAAACTGGAACAGTCACTTCCAGGTTTGCGGAGTTTGGGAGCCAAAATGTCCGAGTACCAAGGCATTCGACAACCAAGGTTACGACTGTATTTTATCCAAGTTGGCACCCCTGTGCCAACAGGACAGTTAGACACAGCAGCACCCCTGTCAAAAACTAATAAATGTCACAAGACCTCAGTGGCTTGGATTTACCTTCTACTCAGAGAACACAACCCAGCTCCCTTCACAGAAAAGGGCTCTGTTGCTTTCTCCTTCAATCCTCTGGCAACCACGGGAAGGAGAAATTGTGTGTAATTTGTGTGAGTGGAATTGCTTTCCACTCACGGAGCCCCCGCTTTGGAGCCCAAGCCACTGGGAGCCTGCCTCTTGCTTCATTTACCTTACGCAGGCAGCGTCAAAGCAGAAATCTGCCAGTTGTTAGGCAGTTCTCACTTTAGGCCCTTAGCACTGCAATAGTAACTATTACGATTTAACACTAGTACTTTGGAATGCAAAAAAAAACACACCATGAAAACAACCCCAATCCTGTCAGCAAAGGCACGACATGGGTCCATTTCGAAAAGGCATGTTTTCCCACACCGATGGCGAGCTAAAGAATTTGAGAAATTAGCATTTCCTGAACTGTTCACGGGCAGGAATTCATATTAAAGGCCACACATTATTTTCCTATTTATTCCCCACGCTCAGGACTATTTATTAGGGCAATAAAATTAGAATTTTTGTTAGGCATTTTGCTAATAGGTGCTCTACTGATATCAGTGGAGAGGCTCCTTACAGAAAAATACGGATTACTGAACGGATTGCGATGGTCCCTCTAAGACAACCGGCAAATATGAGCTAGGATCACTGTTGAGTAGCAAGTTGCTATGTTCCCAATATTTATTTTACACTTTAGCCGTCAAACATGGGCAGGCACGAATACATAGCCTGTCCGCAGTGTCAAAGAATTCCTTGTCTTATTCCAATTCAAGAGACTTGTTTTTTTAATGCAACTCCCAGACACAAAAGCCAGGTGAGTTGAAAATTTTGCCATGTAGCAGGAGAGGTTGCCAAGAATCATCATTGCAGATCTATCCATTCTATTTGGCCGATGCTTTTATGCTTCTTAAATCCCGCCAGAAAATAATTCCACACACTTAATAGGCATATAACAATCATGGCCGGCTGTGTTTCTTTTCTTCATTGAGTCCTCAGGTTTGAATTAGGAACTCACATTATGTATTGTGGAATTCCAAATATTTTGACAGCTGCCATTTTGATATATTTATATTTATCAATTTCCATTTATATAACTACAATGCCTCTCTTCCTCCAATTATATAGCTCCATTATCCCTTCTAAAATGATATACTGCTTTAGAATCAAGCAGGTATTTAACTGAAGGCTGGCAAGTTGTAACTTGGACAGTGTGCGGAGGGAGTGAAAGTATAACTGCTCCTAGATTTTCCTTCCCCTTTGTTTGCCTAACTCTCTCAACTGCAACGGAGAAAGAGCCATAGTTCAGCGGCAGAACACATGCCTTGCATGCAGGTTCAATCCCCGGCTCGGCTAGTTTAAAAAGGACCAGGTGATCAGCAAGACCTCTGCCTGAAATCTTGGGAGAGTCCCTGCCAGTCAGAGTTGACAATGTGGGCTAAATGGACCGGTGGTTTGACAGCATCACAGACCCCTGCTCATGTCCTGTAAGGGGTGGGCGGAAGAGTACAGGCAAAAGGGACCGGGGAGGAATGAGCAGGAGTTAAAAAAGGTACGCACGTATATGCTCCCAGTTACGAGATAGCCCTAGCTTAACTTCAACCCCCCCAGTCCCAAAATGGTGGGAATCTCTGAGAGCTTTTCAGTTCCCTTTTTGACACCTGAAAATTAGCTTCCCGTTTTAAAATTAGCTATATTTCGATTATATTTTGTTCTCTATAAAGCTTTAAGTCCTAATACCTTGATTCTCAAACTTAATCCGTTCAACTCCTGAAACCAAGGCGCGGCTTCCGATTGGCTGCACTCAATCGAAAGCTGCGTCGGATGTTTGGCTTCTGAAAAATGTTCGCAAACCCGAACACTTCCCTCCAGGTTTGCGGCATTCGGCAGCCAATTTGTTCAGGAGCCAAGCCGTTCGAGAACCAAGGTACCACTGTAATAGGCTAGGATCCAAAGAGCTACTCCAGGATAGATTGGTTTTTTCTTTAAATGTCACACAGCTCCTTTGATCAGGACGTTCTCCTCCTCATAAGCTACTTTAGAAACTCCCTTCACTTTCAAAAAAGTGGCTTGCTATGCCCTAATAGGCAGTGGGAGCTGACACTTTAAAGGAACACAAAACCCCAAAGCACAGAGAAAAGAACACAGGTTGTTGTTTTTAGATCCTAGCTATACTGAGCTCATCCATCACAGAGCTCTCCCTTTTCCCTCTACAAAAAGACAACAGATAAGGTGCTAAATGGGCTCTCCCAACTGATAAACAACATAAAACGCAAAAATCCCCTTGGTAAATTATTATTTTTTATAGCACCTGGTATTAAAAGGGAAGATCGAAGAAGCCATTTGTCTCTTTCTTAAGTCTTTGCTTCCAGAAACATTCTTGTTCTTAGAAACACTGCATTACATGTATCTTCTCTTGCATGGAGGTCCAGATTCAATAACATTGCAGCACCGGTTGTTCCCAGGCCACTCACTAGGCCCTATAGCTGCAGAGTAACCCTTCTCTGTTTTTATCAGAGATGCTCAGTATCCTCAACACTGAAAGTTAACCCTTTTGAGATACACGAGAATATTCACTCAAGGCTCTGCCATTCAAAGCGATCAGCCAAGTCGCTATGATAAACCAGCCTCACGAACACACTGTACAAAAAGATGTGCTTTGGCCTTCAAGCTTCTACACCAGGCCAGAACCACAAGTGCAACAGTTCTCTTTCAGAGCCAGAGACTCTCTGTGCTGCAAATTACCGTATTTTTCGCTATATAAGACACACCAGACCACAAGACCCACCTAGTTTTTGGAGGAGCAAAACAAGAAAAAAAAATTATGAATCTCAGAAGCCAGAACAGCAAGAGGGATCGCTGCGCAGTGAAAGCAGCAATCCCTCTTGCTGTTCTGGCTTCTGGGATAGCCGCGCAGCCTGCATTCGCTCCATAAGACGCACACACAGTTCCCCTTACTTTTTAGGAGGGAAAAAGTGAGTCTTACAAAGAGCAAAAAATACGGTACTCTTTGAAATAAATGTAGATCAATGGGGCATCTGTAAGTACAGTGGACCCTCCGGATATGAACTTAATTCATTTCGGGGGTCCATCCGTACCAAGAAAAGTCCACATCTAGAGGTTCTGCTACTGTGCATGCGGTGAAACCTGGAAGTATACACTTTCGGTTTTGCTGCACTCGCAATCCGAAAGTTACATTACCCGAAGGTAACGTAACCCAAGGGTCCACTGTCAGTGGTCTAATGCCAGATTCCAAACCACAAAAGACCAACACCCAAAATGTAGTTTTTACAAACTACGTATATATAGCTTAGCTGTACTAATGCTGGTGTTTTTTTTAATGTGCGTGAGGGGGGGGGAGGCTGTTACACCTAATCTTTATAGTTATTCTGCCACCAAAACTGTGGCAAAACCCAACTGTTTATAGCACATTAATACTTCCTGAGGAATCCACTTACATATGTTCAATGGCGTGAGCGGGAATAATGTGGTTTCATTGGTCTCCAAGAGTCCAATACTGGGCTTGGATTTTTGTCCTTGAATCCATTTTCTTGGCCGGTCTTTCACGAGCGCTCACCACCAGATCTGATGGGTAAGTAAGAGTTAAGCTAAGTTTTCGTTATTGCATATTTTTAGGCATGGTCAACTTTGGACAACCCATTAATGTTGTTGTTTTTTTGAGTTACGGAAGTTTGGTTAAAATCCTCATCGCCATCAGTAGGTCACCATCGCAGGAATGTAGCTGTACCTCTTCTTGTCAGGTGAGGTCCTTGGCTAAAGGAACAGGGAAGCCTCGTTGGTTTCATGCGTCACAATCTGTTAAAAAGCTACGGCTCGAGTGCTCGAGTTACAGAAGCAAACGGAGATCTGCAAGGACACCTTATTCGTCTAGCACACCCACAACAACCTCTTGAGGAGAAAGCTGCTCAAAAGCTTCCTGGGCCGCCATCTCAGATGGAGCCACTGTTGCCGTGCCGGCTGGAGGAGCCTTCTTGCAACTCAGGTCTGAAAAAGGATTGAACCACCTGGGTGAAAGATCACCCCCGAAAGCCAGTTTCATCCCTTCCCAGCCGCTGACTTTTTCCCACGTCGGCTCCTGTTTTTTAAGCCGCTCTATGCCCTGCAGAAGAGAAAAGTTTGGGGTTTATTCATCGCCGGCAGTTAAAAACCACAGAACCCGGGACATTGCTAACTAATCACCTGCTAATAACAGCATAAATAGAATTTTCTAGTTAGAGCTGTGAAGACTCCTGAAGATTTTTTTCCCCCTTACAGTGTCCAGGCATAAATAAAAAGGGAAGGAGCAGCTGAAAGGAGCTTGTGAAACTAACCATTGTGATATATTTTTCTCTACTGAGAGAAAAACAGTGTGTATTATACACTAACAGGGCATGACACCCAAAAATGTTTTTTTTAAGATGTTTTTTCTTGAATGTTGCCCAGGGCCGCCCAAAAAGGCCTCAGGCTCAATGCAGGAAGGAACTCTCTTATGAAAGAAAAAAAATGCCCCCTCCGTCTTTCCTAACCGTGAAAAAGCATGCAATTGCTAAAGGCATCTTTCATCCGAATAAATTGCTCTACTTTTAAGCACAGTGAGATCAGCTAATCCACTTTGTGCATTCCTATAGCAACAGAGACACTTCTACACCCAACTGTTGAGCAGCGAAACAGATTTTGTTACAGAAATATCTGCTTACTCATTGAACCAAGTCGGTGAAAACTAGTTTAAATGAGTAGTCGGTGTATGGTTGATTTCAAACATTTTTTTTAAAAGACATGATTTAAACCCAAATTCTGGTACTCAACTTTCTTCCTCCTTGCACCTCCTTGGGTGCACGTGGTTGTTCAAAGATGTTGAACAACAACAACAGCAACAACAATATAAAAAGGCACAGGAACAGTGTTCAGAAAAGGTTTATTGCATTTGTTTCCCATATGGAAGCATTGACAGAATTGAAAAAGATGCAGCATTTACATAGTTTTGAAACGAGACAAGTCTTAGCCTCCTTCACTGATTCCCACCCCGGCTTTGATTCAGTCAAGAGAATTAATTCAGGAGCATAGCTTATTTGCAGTTCTACCATCTTATAGTGCTGGGTTTTGTTTTGTTTTTTTGCAATTACTATGATGGCTCTAATCAGTAGTTTTTTTTTGGATCCAAAATATACAATAAAATCCCTGTCGAGATACCAAAAAAATAATAATTCTACAGACTCAAGTCGTTTCGGGTGTAATCTAGTTAATTCTACTCGCTTTTGTCTTATACAGAATGCCCTCTACTCAAGTCCCCGTTTCCCAGATCTTACTACATACAGAGTTTGCCGTCCACAAAGCCATGACAGAAGGCATGCATGATCCTTTTAACACTTGGCATCTCCCCAATGTAAAATATATAATATGTATAAATATAAAGGAGAACAGACATTTACAGAGATATAAAAAAGGTGGCAATATTTCTTTTAAAAAAAGACAACGCATCTACGGAAACATTCTGTGCTTAGGTTCTCTTTTGGAGCGGCAAGCCTACATACATATGAACACTGTTGAATCCCTCCTTTTATTTTTATTTTCCAAAACAAAGACAGACATCATCTTGCTATTCTATACATTGAAATAAAGATTTCTCCCTCCTCCAGTCGTAAGGCATCAAAACCCACACACGCCGACAAAAACCTTCCGCCGTTTAGCCCAGGAACCAGGGAGAGGATGGAACCAAACAGCGTAAAAAAATGGAAAAAAGGGGGGAGGAGATGGAATCCTTTCTGTAGCTTCCCAAAGTACGGTAATGTCGGCAATACGTTTGAGACATTAAAAGCTAGGCAATTTTGTTATTAACGGACCTTTTGACAGGCTCGGACTTTTGTTCTTCCAACTTTCGGTTCTTAGCGAGGCTTAAAAGCTCAGGGTGGGGGTGGAAGGGAATATCGCAACACAAAGAGACCCCCAAAGCCCACCGAAAGTGTCAGCTGCCATCCCAAAGTCCATAATTTGTTACGCAACGAGATGGCACTGTTGGCACAGACTGTCACTCGGGTGCCAGTCAGGGTGTGTAAAGACTGGAGGTGGGCGCCAAGAAAAGAGAGACCCCCCCTTTTCCATTAGTTATGTCATACAGAAAGCAGACAGGAAACCAAAACAGACCCATCAAGTTAACAGGTTAAAAAAGGAAAGAAAAAAAAGCTTTAGCCACCAGAGACAAAGAATGACCGAAAAGTTCTCTTTTTTTAGTTGTTTTTAGACTACAGGGTGCTTTTTTTTTTTTTGTCTTTTCTCTGCCATCGTCAGCCATTTAATAGGCGTTTTTTTTTCCTTTAAAAAAATTCGTTTGAAACATTCATGTAGAATAACAGTAGTGCTGTAAATGTGGTTTTTGTGTTTTAGTGGAAATGCTGTTCATGGATTCTTAGACCACATATTGATAGGGGTCTGTTTTTCCTTGATCAGGAGTGGCAAATGGGCTAAGCCAAACTATAGAGAACGGGTGGCCAAATACTGCTTTCATGTTCATCCATTTTGTTTTTTTAGCCCATCTTCTCTCTTCTTTTTTCAACTGTTCTATTCCCTGAAAACAGAAACATGACATTTTCAGTCAGGAACTTTAACTCGGTAGTTCCGGTTTCGGGGGAAAAGGGTCCCTACCCTTTTATCAAATGGCTGCAGCAGGAAAATAACCAATTCCCTGAACACTCCCCACTTTGTGAGTTTGCAAAAGGAGAGAAAAAGAACGAACACAATCCAGCAGCAAATTTATGAACAAAGAGGAAGTCATAGAACGTGTTATGAAAGTTTTGGGAAGTCTCCAAATAAAAGCATTGGATATGGGAGCCAAAAAGGTTTGTGCAAATGGTTAATCCCTCCAGCCACTTACAAGTTCTCCACAAGGAAGTTCAAGAAATGCCCGCTTTTTAAGCCCCACTGAATCTTCTGACTAGTAAGCTACAGGCTGTGTCAGCAGGGAAAAAGAGTTGCAGGATAAAGACGGTGCATATATCAAAGTGAAAAAAGGTACCCCATTAGTTTAGGAACGGTTAGGGGGAGAGCAAACTGAGACGCTTCCGATAACACATCATTTGTTTGCTGACCACTTGCATGTTAGCGTTTGCAATCACGACTCCAAATCTGAAATAACACCGGCACGGAGTGTAGAGTTGAACACTGGGAGATGAATCGGTTTTCCAAAATACAGCGCTACCTTGGTTCTCAAACGCTTTGGTACTCAAACAACTTGGAACCCAAGCACTGCAAACCCGGAAATAAGTGTTATGTTTTGAGTGTTATGCTTCTGATTTGAGTGCCACGCTTCCAATTTGAGCACCATGCTGAGGTCTACCTGTTTTTGCTATTTATTTTGCGTTTTTGTGGCTTGTTTTGTTTTGTTTTTGTGCCTCTGTGGAACCCAGTTCAGCTACTGATTGATGGATTGTGTGACTGTGGTACGTTGTTTATTGCTTTCATTTTATGGATCAATGGTCTTGTTAGAAAGTAAAATTCATGTTAAATTTCTGTTTTAGGGGTTTCTAAAAGCCTGGAACAGATTAATCCATTTTGCATTACTTTCTATGGGAAAGCACGCCTTGGTTTTGGAACGCTTTGGTTTTGGAACGGACTTCTGGAACGGATTATGTTTGAGAACCAAGGTATCACTGTATGCCGTGTCAAAGATTTGAGGCCCGTTTTTCACACTGACATTTAGAAAGGTAGGAAGGACAGAGTGCAATGAAATGAGAAACTCTAGGGAGAACCAAGTCACAGAGCCAAAGGAATACCACTCACAAGACCACTCACAATACGAGGCCAAACACAGAGGAGCTACAGTTGTCACATTTATCAAAATGGGGACCTGGAAATATATTGGAATCTTGGGTACAAGCCAGAAGGGATCATGAGATAACAGGTGTTAATTATGCAGAAAACCTGTCATGGTGGTTAAGTGTACACACTGTGGCAAATAAAATATTCCTATATTTCTAAATATTTCTACGCACGCACACACACAAAAATGACTGTGCCTAAAAATAGCCATGCAAGCCAAGGAGAGATAAGGTGATCCTTGATTTAAATTGTTCAGCAGTGAATGGCTCTCATCTGAGCAATGAGCAATTTCAAGCCACTTGAAGAGAAACTAAAACAGTATCAAATTCATCATATGCACTCCAGAAGAGAATTGCCTAGAAAGTCCCCTACAGTCAAATGCATTTCCAGAAGCAGCCATTCCTCAAAAAAGGGGGGTGGAGATCAGTTAAAAAGGAAGTTGAAGGGGAGAGTCGGGAAGCCCAAAAATTGCTTTATAGCCGCTATAAAAAATGATCCAACAGAACATAAACTCCAATATAGGCAGGCATCAACTGATGGGTGCTTCTGGAACGCTTCAAAAACTTATTTGCTCAGGCTTTTCCAGGTCATTAATGCCTGATTCCTGTAGTTTATATTCATATTTGACTGAAAGGTTTTTATAGATGTTTTATGATTTGGGGGAGAGATTAGTACAGTGGTGCCCCGCAAGACGAATGCCTTGCAAGATGGAAAACCCGCTAGACGAAAGGGTTTTCCGTTTCTGAGTTGCTTCGCAAGACGATTTTCCCTATGGGCTTGCTTCGCAAGACGAAAACGTCTTGCGAGTCTTGCAATTTCCCCCCTGCTTCCCCCCCCTTTTTCTAAGCCGCTAAGCCGCTAATAGCCTTTTAGCAGCTTAGCCGCTAATCCTTTAATAGCCGCTAAGCCGCTAAACCGCTAATCCGCTTAGCCGCTAATAGGGTTGCTTCGCAAGACGAAAAAACCGCTAGACGAAGAGAATCGCGGAACGGATTTTTTTCGTCTTGCAAGGCACCACTGTACTCGCTGGGGTCTTTTTGTGGCCCTTCCTGGAGTCAAAGGCAGTACAGAAAATTGGTTCAATCAATAAATACATCAGAATTGGTATGAATACAAAAAGAGCTGCCAATGTGTTTCTTTAATGAAACAGAAATCTTGCTAAACTGAAGGAAATGGGTGGGTGGGGGGAAACAGCTCTGGCAAAATGCAGAAATCGCTAAGGCATAGAGAGAAGAGATGTGAGGAACAAATTGCTGGAGGCACAGACGCAGCTAAATATTTCTTTAAGAAATATCATAGGCGAGGAGTCAGGGAGATGGCAGGACCTCTGGATAATATATAAAAGGGTCATCTGAAGGAGGACCTGGCGACAGCAGAGAGCCAGACAGATTAATTTCATCTGCTTACACCGCAGAAGATGTCAGAGATGCCAACATCTGACGCATCCGAGAACTCAAACCGAGAAAGGCAATGTGTTTCAACTAACAATAGCTGGGTCTGGGTGACATTCATATGCAAATGTAAAATTGCTCATCTAAATATCTACTTACAAAATCAACCTCATCACCAACAAATATAACACTTTTTTTTTTAAGGGAGAGATTCGGAGGCAAATTGGGGTAACGGCAGACTCATCAGCCTAATTTCTGAGCCAGGTAAGATAAAATTATGGAGCGTATCGAAGAATAAGCCTCGCTGAGAATGAAGTAGCACGGCTTCTGGAAAGGCAACTTCTGCCTTAACAATATTTTAAGAATCTTTTGAGTCTCAACAGGTGTGTGAGCCAGGTAGATACTGAATGCATTCAGTTGTAACAGCAAAACATGATTTACTGTTATGAACACCTATAAACTTGGGCCTGCACACACCCTTCTATCCTATGGCATTCAAACAGAGGAGGAATTCGGAACTTCTGCTTGCAGCAAACCTAGTAAACTGTGGTTTACGCAAAGCAGGATTAGACCTCAGTTTGAAATCCTGGCTTTGCCTTGATGCTTGTGAAGGCAAAGTACTGTTTGCCATCATGCCTGGAAGCATAACTTGAGCTTTTAACGAAGTTTGGCAGGATGCACTGAGGATGGTGGAATCTAAAGCAGAATGGAGAAGTTTTGGAGCATCTCTCCAAACTGGGTGATGAGCAACAAAAGGGCCAAACAATATTCAAGGAACTGCAAAGTGATGCTGGGGGCCAAAAAAAGACCCCAAAGTCTAACTTCATATTTACATCGGTGGGATCTGAATTTACATGCAACTACCCAGAAAAGAGATCTTGTAGTTCTGGAGGACTATGCATAGAAAACAACAGCTTATCATGTAGTAAAATACAGTTGTACCTTGGTTCTTGAACGGAATCAGTTTCAGAAGTCCGTTCGACTTCTGAAAATGTTCGAAAACCAAGGCGTGGCTTATGATGGGCTGCGGGAGCTTCCTGCACACAATCGGAAGCCGCGTCGGACGTTCAGCTTCCAAAAAAAGTTCACAAACCGGAACACTCACTTCCGGGTTAGCAGCATTCAGGAGCCAAAACGTTTGAGCCCCAAGGTGTTCAAAAACCAAGGTACAACTCTCTCTCTCTCTCTCTCTCTCTCTCTCTCTGTGTGTGTTGCCAGCAATTTGTCAAGATTTACGTTAAGCCATTCTAAAGCTGACCACATATATGAGCATCTATATTCAAAATGCGAGTTGTAACTTTTCTAGATGCAATGTTCTTAGGGCCCGAGTACCTTATGGACTGACTTCTGCATGGACCTTTCCATGTATGAAGATCTCCCTCCAATGTGCTTCTCCATGTCATTCCCTCTACACACATACACATGAGACGAGGCCTTCTCTGCTATGGCATCATGGCTTTGGAATGCCTTCCCCAGGGAAACTGACCGGCTATTGAATCTGACGTCTCTTTGGCACCAGTGAACAACTTTGTTTTGCTCAAGTCATTTAATACCTTTTAGAACTGTGGAGCTCTTAGCCTTCTGCTTGCTGCCATCAGTAAGTAATTTGCCATTTTTATACAGAATCGTTTTGTTGAGTTTTAACTCCTGCCCGCTGCTGCTGGAGTTTTGCATGCTGTTCTGTTATCGAGCTTCTGGCACCTACTGAAGACTCTTATATTCCAGCAGACATTTTAATTGAAGTTTAATTTTGCAGGTTTTTTTACTGTCTCCTTGTAAACCACTTAGAGCCAATGGTAGTCAAGTAGTATATAAATAGTCTGAATAAATAAGAGCACCCAATTAAAATTTTGTAGCGACAACAAATGTGAGTGACATTGGAAGCAGTGACTACCGTATTTTTTGCTCTATAAGATGCACCTGACCATAAGACACACCTAGTTTTTAGAGAAGGAAAACAAGAAAAAAAATATTCTGAACGAAACAGTGGATGTATGATTTTTGTGGTTCATGCTGTGGCCACAGACATGTGATTTGACGATGAGTTTGGGGTAGCCCAATGCAAAAATCCTGAGGATCCATGTGGATCCGTGCTTTGTAACCACATTTTAAGTGGGGAGGGAAGGAAAAACACTGAAGGGACAAGGAGCACGTGTGGGGTGTGTGGGCAAGGAGCTTTTCAGCGAGCGGCGGGAAGGTAAACGGTGTTTCCGTGCGCTGCTCTGGTTCGCCAGAAGCGGCTTAGTCATGCTGGCCACATGACCTGTACGCCGGCTCCATTGGCCAGTAAAGTGAGATGAGAGCCGCAACCCCAGAGTCGGTCACGACTGGACCTAATAGTCAGGGGTCCCTTTACCTTTACCTTATGGTCCAACTAAATATAGTCTTAACAATTTGCATGTTTCCCATCTAATTGGATGATGAATATAGTTATTTAGGATACAGCTCCCCTGCAGGCCCCAGTCAAGCTGCTCATGAATAAAAACGGCTTTCTACCATGTATCTCATATTGTCTTTGCATGTCAAGGTGTGAACAATAATAAGAGACAATAGGTTATACCCAATGAAGTTCTGCTTAGTGTAGACCCACTGGTATAGTTATGTCATGTTTATTAATGTCAATGGGTTTACTCTGAGTAGAACTGACTTTTGCTACAACCCAGTGAAAACTGGGAATTTGGAAATACAGAAGCCGTTAAGATACCAGACTGTTGTGTGAGATTCTAGTCTATTTGGTGGAGTGAAAGAAACCTGCAAGGCGAATCCGATTACCATTCATAAAATACTTTTACACCTGCCTGCCTGCCTGGGGAACACACTCACCAAAGTGAGAAAAGCATTTTTCTTTAAAGCGGCATTCATGTCATAGAATAAAGCAAATTCACGAGCTGTACGGAATCGGGGATGGGAGCAAGAGATCAGGACGCACTCACCGTTTCATCAGTGCAGATGGAGTGTACCTGCGTTCCAAACATTACAGACGTGAAGATTAGAAAGAGGAGAGCCTCAAAGCACAAGAGGATAAGAAGGATCACTGTCGTCGGTGGAGAGAAAGAACTGCACTCTGCAAAAACAAAGCGTGATACGGTATTCCAGGCAGAAGCAGGAGCCAATGGATGTTGTTATAGTACAGGTAACTCCCTGTTTAGGTGCATCCGAATGACAGCGCCGGACCCGGAAGTAGCCTGTAGCCTTTATGACATCACAAAGATGCCATGAAAAGGGACGGAACAGGGCGGGGCAGATATAGGTGTGTGGGGGTCTGCAACGGAATCCTTGTGCGAAATGGGAATTATCTGTACAGTTGTAACTTGGTTTTCGAATTTAATCTGTTCTGGGAGTCTGTTTGATTCCCGGAGCAGTTTGAAAACCAAGGTGCAGATTCTGATTGGCTGCAGGACTGTCCTGCAGCCAACTGGAAGCCGCACCCGATGTTTGGCTTCTGAAAATCGGAACAATCACTTCCGGTTTTCTATCGTTCGGGAGCTAAAACGTTCAAGTTCAAAGGTGTTCGGCTTCCGAGGTTCCACTGAATTCAGAGTGACTTACAAGTAAGAAATAATGCAATACACAAAACAATAGACTAGAGAAATATATATTTTCAACCCATCATAAAAGCCTGCAATAAAAATAGTTAAGAACAGAAATGAGTCTTAAAAGCCTGTCATTTGTATTTCAGTCAAGTTAGAATTGGAAATTCAGCTTTGTCAAAACCTCAGCTTTCAGTTTCTTAAAAATAAATGCTTCTGGCTCTTTTGTTCTGATTATTTGAATGCACAAAGCATGGTGAAATCTCAGTAGCAAAAGTTTGTTTCTGTTTTTTGGGGGGTAGGGGGGATATGAGCAGAAAGCTGGCAGCCAGAGACATCATTTCAGCATGTAGCTCTTTGCAGGAGCTTAAGCAAAACAGATATAGAGCGTACAATTTATACACTTCCTAGAAGGTTCCAGTATAAATTGTACAGATTTTGGGCTGCACTTAAGCTTTAAGCATTGTGCACTAAATGGAGGCATGGTATGATATATATATATATATATATATTATATAGGTACCTGTTCAACTGCCAAAGTTAGAACACACTACACTTTTGTGGAAAGGATGTGAGAAATTTAGGCAAGTGTTATTTTTATTGATCTGAAGACATTTTTAAGGGAAGTAGCTGTGTTGGTCTCTTGCAACATGAACAAAAAAGTATTGTGGCACCCTAAAGACTACCCAAATTCATAGCATCTGGATTCCTCTTCTAATCAAGCATCGCCCTTCTGCGTCCCTCCCCATCCCCTCCTCTTCCTCCTCTCTCAGGCCGCCTCCTCAGCTGCTGCCGCCTCCGGCTTCCCCTGGCAGCGCGGTGGAAGTCTCATAAGAGAGAGGCTGCCCGCCCGCCCGCCACCACCCGTCTCCTCATGACGCGCCCCTGAGGGGGAAAAGGGAGAGACGGAGACGTGGCAGCTCGTGCGTGCGCGCTCTCACGTGGCGGAGGACCCCGAGCCACTGCTTCCCTCCCGAGCCGGGCGAGCATGAAACCCGGGAAATTTAAGGGATATCATCAGTAAGGGACAGCAGCGGGACACGGCGCTGGGATAAGGGATTTTCCCGCCAAATAAGGGACGGTTGACAGCTATGGTCTGGATACCATCCTGATTTGGCAAATCCTGCACAAAGCAACTTTGTGGATCGGGGGCACGAAGCAATTTGCTAGCTTGAAAAGAATCGGGTCCAGTTCACAAGAAAGCATGGCATTTGTCAATATACTCACTTGTCCAGTCTTCTTCAAAGCAATACAGGAAGTGAAATCCAACCATGATCAGGGCATGCAGGGAAATAAGTGCTATATACATCTGAAACACAATAGGATTTTGAACTATGAAGACACACAGACTTCAAGGCGCATTTTTGCATGCCCCAAATTTGTTTGCCAGTTTTAAGCTGAAGCCGAAATCAAAGACATGGCATTCAGGACAGATAAATATATTCAAGCTCACATGCTTATAGAGATAGCCTTATCCTCAACCTCATCTCCTAAATTACTTCAGCCAAAGAATTAACAGGCCAAGCTATATCCAGTGGAAAAATACCTGGAGTAAACTGACTGAACAAGAGGTCTATTCTTCTCTAACAATACTGAATTATGAGATAACGGCAAGGGTAAGAGGGGATCTATTCTTCCATGCCATAATAGCAGGGTGTCCCCCCCCCCAAAGCCTGGTCAAACCCTTTGGAAATATGATGGTTTATCAAGCAAGCAAAATAATCTGTAGAAGATAGACTTGATTTAAATCATTATTATTTTTTACAGAAAGAGTCATTCTTGCTGGTATAATCTTAATATTTACAACCAGATGAAGGTTTCATTTTTGGAATAATATTTTTTTTCAGAGTAGTTTTTACAGTTTACTTCCTTGACATCTCATGGAAGGGCGTTCCACAGGGTGGGCGCCACCACTGAGAAGGCCCTCCCTGGTTCCCTGTAACCTCACTTCTCGCAGGGAAGGAACCGCCAGAAGGCCCTTGGAGCTGGACCTCAGTGTCCGGGCTGAACAATGGGGATGGAGACGCTCCTTCAGGTATACTGGGCTGAGGCCATTTAGGGCTTTAAAGGTCAACACCAACACTTATTGTGCTTGGAAATGCACTGGGAGCCAATGTAGGTCTTTCAGGACCAGTGTTATATGGTCTCGGTGGCCACTCCCAGCCACCAGTCTAGCTGCCACATTCTGGATTAGTTGTAGTTTCTGGGTCACCTTCAAAGGTAGCCCCATGTAGAGCGCATTGTAAAGAGCGGGCCAAAATCAGGGTTCGATATTAGCAGGGTGCTAGGTGCATTTTGCACCTGAAGATTCTCCATTTTCGAGCACCTCAAAAAATCTGGGTGCCGTTTTTTGTGCCTGGCTGACACTTGAGGATTTCTGAAATGTATGTGATTTGAGGCCTTGAAGTATACGTTAAGAATAAACAATACACTGGTACCTCAGGTTACATACACTTCAGGTTACATACGCTTCAGGTTACAGACTCCGCTAACCCAGAAATAGTACTTCGGGTTAAGAACTTTGATTCAGGATGAGAACAGAAATTGTGCTCCGGCGGCGCAGTGGCAGCAGGAGGCCCCATTAGCTAAAGTGGCGCTTCAGATTAAGAACAGTTTCAGGTTAAGAACAGACCTCTGGAACGAATTAAGTACTTAACCTGAGGTACCACTGTATGTTAAGGAGTTTAACAATAAAGAGTAGAGTGTTTTGAAAACTCAAGTACGGTACCAATATTTTTATTGTAAACACCAGATTAAACGTGTCAATTTTTCTGCTAAAAATGTGGTATTAACAATGTGTCACTTATTTGAATGCATATTCGTTCATGCTCATCAAATTAATAAATAAAAAGTGTTGCCCACACACACCCCAGTTGTGACTAGACATTTTTTTGCCCCCCCAACCCAGGTCCTAAAAGCCATTTTGCTCCTAGCTTTTCCATCCCGGGTTCTAACATCGGCCAAAATTCCTCCACAACGATGTGAGAGACTGATAAAGACATACAGAAAAACATTACTTCAAACTATTGCTGCTAAAGGTGGTTCTACAAGCTATTTAATCGTAAGGAGAACTTAGTTTTTTTCATTCTGGTAAGAGCCGTGTTGGTCTGATGCAGTCAAAATAAATAAATAAAAACTTAATAAATTAAAAAAATGTCCAGTAGCACCTTAGAGACCAGTTAAATTTGTTTTGGGTTTAAGCTTTCGTGTGCATGCACACTTCTTCAAATACACAAACAAACATGCACACTTCTGCAGATATAGAACAAACATTCCTGCTAAGGAATGGATAATTGTTATTATGTCCTGATATGTAAAATCACAGAATTCAAAGAGGGTATACCTTCTTTTTCACGTGTGTGTGTGTGTGTGTGTACACACATATATATGTACATAAATATACATATATCTATGTGTGTTGCCCACCACTGTGAAATCTGATCCAATCCAAGATGGGATGCTTTAAATAGGTAATAATGGATACCTTTGCCAGTTTGCTTTTATCCTTTTAAACTACTTTGCCCCGGACATTTTGCAGTGTTAACAATCCATTACTTTCCCATAAGAATTGCAGTGTAATTATACTGATAACCACAGAAGTCCCACTTGACGTTTCAAGGCCCCTTTATGAATTCCAGGAAAAATCCACACAATGAACTACTTACTGTAAACAGTACAAAGTACTTCTGGTTGTTCTCTCCCACGCAGTTGTTAACCCATGGGCAGTGGTGATCCATTTTCCGTATACACCTCTTGCAAACACTAAAAGAGAAATGCACACTGTAAATCGAATGCACACGGAAAATCCTTGTGGACTTGTAAAAGGGTAAATGAGTATTGGGAAATGATCCATAATGAAGGAAGAAAAAAGTGTTTAAAAGTACTTTCCCAAAAAAACCCAGTCCTTTCTGTCGGGGATAATTCAGACTGAAATTCCCAGGTGTCAAAAATGGTTATTATGTATGCTACTACTGCGGCCTGTGTTTCGTTAGCCCAAAAATAGAAAACGAGCGAGGTCCCAACTAAAGAATGGCAACTTAAGCTGACAGAATATGCACAACTCGCAGACTTAACATATAGAATAAGAGAACAAGAAGAACATACATTTAAAGAAGATTGGAAAACGTTTACTGAATATATGGGAAATAATTGTGTACTGCTGAAAACGATGGAAGCATTAAGATAAATTCAACAGTGCAAACAAGTTTTGATGCATGCAGTAATGGAATACTGAATGGTATAGTTTTTGTAAAATATGCACGGATTTATGATGTGTAAAATGAACCATGGAAAGAGAAGAAGGGAAGTCACTGATATCTTAAGGATGTAAAAATGAGTGCTTTACAGTGGTACCTCGGGTTACATACACTTCAGGTTACATACGCTTCAGGTTACAGACTCCGCTAACCCAGAAATAGTGCTTCAGGTTAAGAACCTTGCTTCAGGATGAGAACAGAAATCGTGCTCCGGCAGCACGGCAGCAGCAGGAGGCCCCATTAGCTAAAGTGGTGCTTCAGGTTAAGAACAGTTTCAGGTTAAGTACGGACCTCCGGAACGAATTAAGTACTTAACCCGAGGTACGACTGTAAATTGTAAAACAGAAAACTTAATAAAATTATACAGTCGTACCTTGGTTTTCGAACAGCTTAGTTCTCAAACGTTTTGGCTCCCGAATGTTGCAAACCCAGAAGTCACTGTTCCGGTTTGTGAACTATTTTCAGAAGCCAAATGTCCGAGAGGGCTTCCACGGCTTCTGATTGGCTGCGGGAGCTTCCTGCAGCCAATCAGAAGCCGTGCTTTGGTTTTTGAATGTTTTGGAAGTCAAACTGACTTCCAGAACGGGTTCCGTTCGACTTCCAAGGTACAACAGTATATAAATCAAAAGTGGAATCCCATCCGCTTCAAAGACCCATGTTTTCTCCAGACACCAGATCGCAATAGAACTATTTCCACTTGGCCAAAAGCTTGAGGTCACAAAGAGCCGAAATGCAGCCAAGGTGCAAATGAAAGATGGAAATGTGCTTGCATCACAATAATGACAGGTACAACCCGCCCTATATTGGATTACTGCAGATTTAATGCATCAAGCCATCCCGCTCATCATCATAAGTAAACCATAAACGAAAGAATGTGCCCGTACCTGCAGTGATGCGCTCTGTCAGGTTTGATGCTACAGCATTTTGGACACTTGTAAACTACTTGCCCCGGCTTCAGCTGCAAACTTTCTATGAACTCTTTTGTGGCGTTACCTTTGGGGACTGCACCCTGCAAACGAAAATATAAGGGTTTCGGAGCGCTTTCGGTCACTATCAGGGGGAAAAACCTCAATAGGCCCCATCACAGAACTGCTGATTACACAGGGTAAGTCAAACTTCGCTCTCCTAGGTACATCAACAGAGTTTTGTTGAAATGGTATTCAACACCAGTGCAAATGTTTTGAGAAGTTAAAAAATACAGGCCCTTCACTCTCCCCTCCAGGGTTGGCACAGCCAGCCTCGAACTCTGCCATTAACTATAGTTTCCCATTACAGTGGGGCCTTGGTTCTCAAACGCCTTGGTACTCAAACAACTTGGAACCCAAACACTGCAAACCCGGAAGTAAGTGTTCCGGTTTGCGAACTTTTTTTGGAAGCTGAACGTGCTCCGTTTTGAAGGTTACACTTCCAATTTGAGTGCCATACTTCCGTTTTGGGTGTTACACTGAGGTCTGTCTGTTTTTGCTATTTATTTTGCGTTTTTGTAGCTCTTTTTTTTTTTTTTTTTGTGACTGTGTGGAACCCAGTTCACCTACCGATTGATTGATTGATTGATTGATTGTGTGACTGCAGTACATTGTTTATTGCTTTCATTTTATGGATCCATGGTCTCGTTCGATAGTAAAATCCATGTTAAATTCATGTTTTAGGGGTTGTTCTGTTTTGCATTACTTTCTATGGCAAAGCGCGCCTTGGTTTTGGAATGTTTTGCTTTTGGAACGGACTTCCGGAAGAGATTAAGTTTGAGAACCAGGGTACCACTGTACGTCCAAACTGGGTAACTCTGGTTAACGACTTCAGAGCAAGGCAGGAAACTAAGACAACTTCAAACCATGGCTTCTTATTCTGAAGCCATCAGCCACACTTTCCCCGTTCAAGTGTAATGGGAAGCTATAGTTAATGGAAGCCCTGTTCATTTGAAATGTGAAACAATACAGGGTTAGAGGGAAGACCATGGATTTGTATGCCTCTTTCGAGGTCGGCTAGAACTCCAAATAAAAGTTTAGGAAAACGAAAACAGACCCACCCATTTTGCTAGACTGGGAGATTCCCACCTATGTCATCTGTTACAAATTTGCAAGCTGAACAGATAACATTTGGGCAATAATCCAGATAAGAACATAAGTCAAGACTTACACGCAAAGGGGAAAGCTGCTTTTTCCTGAAAATTTCAATCTCGCAGCCCTCTGAAGAGCTGAAAGCTTGAAAAAGTACTTTAGACAGGACGACAGTTCAAATACACTTGGATAAAACTTGGGCGTCCTTCAATAGCCACTAGCCAGTGCTAACACAAACGCTTTTATTCAGATTAGATTTTAGTCGTGGTGGAACTTTCCCAAAGAAACAGGAATGCAAGACAGGCTTTCCCCAGCTTTTCATGCCACAACATGTCAGCAACGTTGCACATACTACTGAAGAGAAAGAAAAAGGACAGACTTCTTTTCCATCCTCCTTCATCTTATTCAAATGATGCTTTATTGCCACTCCATCGCTTCTCTTAATCACGACCCCAGTATTATGATCTGCCCCACCCCCACAAAAATGCATATAAAGGGACAATGCTTCAAATAAATCAAGTTCTTCCCACTCATGGGGACAGGTTGGTAGAAACCCAGACGCTTTATCAATACAGTGGAACCTTGGTTCTCAAACTTAATCTGTTCGACTCCCGAAACCGTTCAGAAACCAAGGCACGGCTTCTGATTGGCTGCAGGAGCTTCCTCCACTCAAGCGGAAGCCGCGTCGGATGTTCAGCTTCCGAGAAACGTTCAAAAACCAGAACACTTACTTCCGGGTTTTCGGTGTTGATTTGTTCGTCAACTAAGCTGTTTGAGAACCAATGTTCCAGTGTATCGTGTTTGCGTGTGTTCAACAGGTTCTAGAATATTTAGTCCCTAAATCACCCTCAAAAGAACAAGAGAACTAGCTAGCAGCCGGTTAATATATTCCGAGAGGAAACTTACTGGATCTGTTACCATAGCTCTCATGTGTGAAGCCAGAGCCAAGAACGCCAATGTGTTGAAAACTATGGCGTTGATCACGCTGTAAATATAGTCTCTGGAGGGAAGCAGCATCACAAGGATGACCACAAAGTCGGCATAGAAGACCAGGAACCAAGTGACGACCGCACAGGCAATACCACAGCCATCACGGATAAACCACATTGTTCCCGAGGAACCGCGGCTGGGAGGTGGAACGCACTGGTCCGGTTGAAGGTATTCCGGTTTCCTCTCAATATCCCTGCATCGGTGGATTGGAGTAATCATCATAGGCTATAATGTCCATTCTTGGATCTGGAAAAAAGATTAAAAATAAATAACGGTCTTTTGTCTCGTGAACTTCGTCAAAGGGGATCGCCTCTAGGTCATGCAATTCTCATGAGGGAACTCTTAAAGGGAGATTCATTGGGTGGCCCGTTTAAAAAAACAAAAAGGTGGTGATTTATTGAATTTATTTAATATACCGCCCTATACCCGGTGGTCTTAGGGTGGTTCACAGAATAACATCAAGATATAAAACCACAAAATACCTAATAAAAATAAAAACAACAACCCAATGTTATGTACGTGACACTTCACAACCAAACACATTTTGGCATGATGCATTAACATTAAAATTAATATGAATAAATTTGAGTATTTATATATATATCCCATTTTGGACTGATTCTTTTTTAAGTTTAAAAGATCAATATTGCACAGGGATATAAGGGGAAATTGTTAATGAAACTTGAGTTCATCTACGAATGCTACAAGCACCTACTATTCTACCACACATGCTAGAAGGACTTGTAATTTCCAAACCACAAATGGCTCATTTTCATTGTAGAGGCTGATGGCGACAAGTTTTATTTTACAGTATAGGCACAATTGAGATGAGTTCTCAGGCTGTTTGGATACGCAAGTGGAATCCATAAAGAAATGTTCCATGTTGTATTACACACAGAGAGACACGCAAAACTATATCCACATACAGAATCAGTTCCTGAGAACATTCTAAAAATTCAAATGAGGAATTCTATTCCTTAATATGGGTTATATGTAATTAATGACAATCTCATTGCAAAACCGTGAGTTGATTATTCTAATTATCACTGTTCAGATTGAGCAAACACATAAATGCAAATTGCTCAAGGTCCACAAATTAAAAACCAGTTGAACAGAGCATGGGCTACATTATGCACAAGTAAGTATTCTGCATTTACTACCATTACAGAAGGCCGGGAGGGAATGGTTACCAAGAGGATCTTTATTTTTAGCTGGAATAGGTTGGGTTTTTGTGTTTTGTTTTTAATCAATTTCCAACAAAATATGACTAGGACACTAGTGAAAACAAATCTACTGCATGAGGAAGAAAGTTGCTGAATTACTGAAATACCTATTTCTGCATTATTTTGGCATCTTAACTATGACAAAAGAATTTACATTCTGTGAAGAGACTCTTCTGTGCTACAGCTTCACACTAGTTTTCAATGTGTTAATCATATTCAAGACTTAAATTGTGAAAAGCCCTAGAAATCCAGTAACCTCCCTTCTACCCACCACTTTAAACATTCAATGGATTTTTTTTTTAAACCTGCAATTTCCAATTGCCAATGGGGAAAACATTTAAATACAGCAATTCTTTCTTCTCTGGCAATCACTCCTAGCTGAGGAAGATTGTCTTCCATAAACATGGTTTTAACAATGAGTCTGTAAGGGACTGTGGAGGCCAATTCTGGATCCACATGCCCTTCCACAGTGAGGACATAGGTTTCTGGGCAGGAATTGATCATGGTGAGGGTTTGCCAAGCATGCCTTCCTCTTAGCGCGCTTCTCCCTTGCGCCCTGAATTCAAGTGTCTTCAAAGCCCACGACACCTTTGGTAAAGGCTGTTCTCCAACTGGAGCACTCGCAGGTGTTTCCCAATTCTTGGCGTTTATACTGCATTTTTAAAAATTTGCCTTGAGACAGTCTTTAAACCTCTTTTGTTGACCACCAGCATTACGCTTTCCATTTTTAAGTTCGGAATAGTTGCTTTGGAAGGCGATCATCAGGCATCCGCACACAACATGACCAGTCCAACGAAGCTGATGTTGAAGAATCATTGCTTTGACACTGGTGATCGTTGCTTCTTTACAAGATTCCCGACAGCTTTGCTCACAAGGGTCATAGGAACGTGCAAGCCCACTCACCATGACCAGGTGATGATCCAGCGAGTGAGACTCAGCAATTAAACAAGATTATCACTGACTTACATATATGGATGTGAGAGCTGGACCATAAAGAAGGCTGATCGCCGAAGAATTGATGCTTTTGAATTCTGGTGCTGGAGGAGAGTCTTGAGAGTCCCATGGACTGCAGGAAGATCAAACCTATCCATTCTTAAGGAAATCAGCCCTGAGTGCTCACTGGAAGGACAGATCCTGAAGCTGAGGCTCCAAGACTTTGGCCACCTCATGAGAAGAGAAGACTCCCTGGAAAAGACCCTGATGTTGGGAAAGATGGAGGGCACAAGGAGAAGGGGACGACAGAGGACGAGATGGTTGGACAGTGTTCTCAAAGCTACCAGCATGAGTTTGACCAAACTGCAGGAGGCAGTGGAAGACAGGAGTGCCTGGCGTGCTCTGGTCCATGGGGTCACAAAGAGTCGGACATGACTAAACGACTAAACAACAACAACAACAAATCACTGACTTCCGTTCAGAATCTGCGATACGGATGGTAATGTTGCTAACAGCTTTACAGACTTGTGTTGCCCCCCCCCCACCTCCCCATACTCGGCAAATGTCCGAATGCTGAGAATTAAAGATCAAAACACTCCACCTTTACAGCCCGCCACGGATGGCAACGCTTAGTCTGCAGTGACAACCACAGCGATGGCAGCTTCCTATTCTTAAAGCCTACCAGAACTACATTTGCCTCCATCCCAGGGTGGATAAAAATGAATGACTTTTTATTATTTTAAAATAAGAATTGGATTTTATTTTTTTTATTCAAATCGGGTTTTTAAAAATAAAATGCTTTTGGAGGAAAAATCTTTGTAAAGATTTTCTATTTAAGTTACACTATAGTTCAATGGCTATTCATCAGGAAATAAGGATTTGTTTTTAAGTATGTAGCATGAGGCTTTGTATGCAATGTTTGGAATATTTTGGTAAATGAATTCCATTAATCCATTCACAATGTCACGCTCTTCCAGAGGTTTCTCAAAGATTATTTGGGGCAGTTTTTCTAACGAGAAGATATTATCACAGATGCTTGTTTTTGCAGTTCTCAAAAGTGTGAACTTGTGTCTGCAGAGATAACATGCCTTTTCTTCACAGGAAAAATGTTATAAAATAAACATACAGAGTGGAGGAAAAACCTTAATCCCATTGTTCCTCTGCAAGTTTATATACACAGAATCTATTTTAGTTAAATAAATTGTTTAAATTGTTATTAAGGAAATGATTCTTTTTCTCCTTCCAATAAAGTACAGCAGAAAAGTTGCCCAAATATAAACAGTTAACTTAATAAACCTCACAATAATTTCATAATTATCGGTCTATGTGTTTCTAATAGTACAACCAAATCAGTATTTTTTTATATAACTGTAAAAACTACTCTGAAAATTTATTATTCCAAAAAATGAAACCTTCATCTGGCTGTAAATATTAAGATTATACCAGCAAGACTGAGCCTTTCTGTAAAAAAATGATTTGAATCAAGTCTTACTGACTAGTGATTTAAATCAATTTGATTTAAATCAAATCCATCCTGCTCCATCCTCTCAGCAATAGCCACCAAGCCTCCAGGAATCCAGGAGGACTCCCTGATCCTGAATGGGGAAACTGTGCCCCTGAAGGACCAGGTGCGCAGCCTGGGAGTCATTTTGGACTCACAGCTGTCCATGGAGGCGCAGGTCAATTCTGTGTCCAGGGCAGCTGTTTATCAGCTCCATCTGGTACACAGGCTGAGACCCTACCTGCCCACAGACTGTCTCGCCAGAGTGGTGCATGCTCTGGTTACCTCTCGCTTGGACTACTGCAATGCACTCTACGTGGGGCTACCATTGAAGGTGACTCGGAAACTGCAATTAATCCAGAATGCGGCACCTAGACTGGTGACTGGGAGAGGCTGCCGAGACCATATCACACCAGTCCTGAAAGATCTTCATTGGCTCCCAGTACGTTTCCGAGCACAATTCAAAGTGTTGGTGCTGACCGTTAAAGCCCTAAATGGCCTCGGTCCAGTATACCTGAAGGAGCGTCTCCACCCACATCATCCAGCCAACTGATGTCCAGCGCTGAGGGCCTTCTGGCGGTTCCCTCACTGCAAGAAGCAAGGTTACAGGGAACCAGGCAGAGGGCCTTCTCGGTAGTGGCACCTGCCCTGTAGAACGCCCTCCCAGCAGATGTCAAGGCAATAAACAACTATTTTACTTTTAAAAGACAACTGAAGGCAGCCCTGTTTAGGGAAGTTTTTAACGTTTGACGCTGTATTGTTTTTAATATTCGTTTGGAAGCCGCCCAGAGTGGCTGGGGAAACCCAGCCAGATGGGCGGGGTATAAATAATAAATTATTATCATCATCATCATCATCATCATTATTGCTCTAAATCAGCCTTCCCCAACCTTGGCTCCTCTGGTTGTTGCTTGACCAAAACACCCATAACCCCCTACCACTGACCATGTTGGCTGTGAGCTGCACTTCAAGAACATCTGGGAAAGCCAAGGTTGGGAAAAGGTGTCTCCAGTCTCTTGTCTGGAGACTCCAAAGCTATAAACCTAACAATTAGGAAATCATCTACCAAGCCAATGAAGGGAGCTGGGGCTCTTTCCCCAAAACCTCCCCAACCTGTTTGACCAGGTTCAACACTGGGGGAAAATGCCGTAGGTGTGGATAAGCGAAGTGCCTTCAAACCACTGTTTCAAACTCTTGCCTGCTTTTAGCCTTACAGCGCTGTAGTCCTTCTCCGATCCAGTTATGGATTATCAACCGTTTCACTTTATGGTGTCAAAATACAAGGGTGACCTTCTGGGAGACCAATTCTTAAAGCGAGAAGCGAGAAGCACTTTGTGGTTTGAGCAAATCACTGGAACTCATTCCTGTTCCTCCACCTAGAATAATACTGCAGTATTAGTTATGTAACACCTTACACAGAGCTGTTGTGAGAATGAGTAATATCAAGATAATGCAGTTTGAAGGGCAGAGCTGCCTATAATCAAATAATACAGTCATGAAGAGCAAAGACTTCTTTAAGAGGAAGAGAAAAGAAAATCAGAAAGTCTTGGCAGAAGAACGAACAGTCTCCATTGAAAGCAGTACCTGTCTCTAGGCAGCAAGTATTTTAATGACTTTTCAAAAAGTCAGGGTACTTATTGACCGTAGCCGAAAGTGCCTTAAAAGTGACTGAAATTATTGGGATAATCGTGCTGAGACATAGATTCACTAAGGGCCAAGTCCCTTCAATGTGTGCGTGTGAAATGAAAACATCTGAATCTCTACATCATGTTATGTTTATCTGCCCTTTGTACAGTTCAGCCCGTGCTAGTATACTAAACTCCATAATCCAGCCTATGGCTGACAAATCAGTAGACCTACAGCTGGCCTGGGTTCTTCAAGATGTGGATCCTTATATCACCCTACAGGTTGCTAAATTCCTAACAGCCGTCCTCTCGTACAAGAGACGGAATGGAATGTTAGCTGATTATTGATAGTTATAAGAATTTTCTATAATTACATGAGATATTGATTTTAGTGTAGTGCCTAAATTTTTTATTTTATTTTTTTAAAATCTTAATGTTAAACTTTTCTTATGAATGGCTAATATCTGTCCTTCTGAGTTGAGAACTGTGTTATACTACTTGTGGCTTGTACGAGTCCACTGTTTTATTTGATCTGATTTGTTTTTATTTGTTTTGTTGTGTTGTGTTTCATGATGGGCGTAAAGCCGAATAAACATTTTGATATTGGGATAATAACCGTCCCTGTCCATCCGACAAACCTACAACATCCCCGACTGAGAAAGCTGACAGTGAAATCTCCATGCCTAATTTTCTCACGAGGAAATAGTGACGATCGAGACAGAATTCCAGGCCTTGCTGACAAATTAAAAACCAACAAATCAGCAGTTCCAGATGATATTCTCGCAAGAGTTCTTAAAGGAACTCAAATGTGAAATTGCTCGTTTTCTAACAAAAATATGTAATTCGCCCCTACGACTGGCAAGGACCAAAAACCAGTGGCGGAACACCAAGTTTTAGAAGTGGGTCCCAGTGGAATCCAGGAAATTAGCTTGATGTTGGTTCCAGGAAAACTGGTGGAAAGAATTATTAAAGATATAATCAGCAAGTATATAGAAAATGTCTTGCAGGAGAAGAAACATCATGGCTTACACAGTTAGGTCTTGTCCTTTCAGAGTACAGTGGTTGTGAACGGGATCCGTTCTGGAGGTCCAGCCGTATCCCAAAGTTTTCGCAACTGGAGGACCGCTTCTGCGCATGCACCAGCGGCAAAACACTTCTGGGTTTGCCGCTTTTGCAACCCAAAGTTTGCGTTACCTGAGGGCAACGTAACCCGAGGTGCCACTGTACTTTTAGAGTATCAATAAGCACATCAATAGGGGTGATGCAGTAACTGGTTAAAGAATTGGAAGTCTCAAGAGTAGGGGGGGGGGGAATGGCAGTTCTCAAAGCAGGGGTGTGAGAATTGGGGTTCCCAAGGGTCTGTATTGGGGCTGGTGCTTTTTAAACTTGTTTTTAAATGATTGGCATTTGGGGGTTAGGAATGGGATAGCTTGGTTTGCTGTTCTGGGTGGTTTAATCCAAAAAGGACCTCTCCAAACTGGATGAATGGGCGTTAAAATCAGAAATGCAGTTCAATGTAAGAGAGTGCAAACTGACAAATAACACATGACTTCACCTAGACACTTCCGGCATATGAAGTCGCCAGGGTTAGGGTTGTGGCAGATCGCTTGATGAAGATGTCGACCAAGTTAATGGCAGCCATGAAAAGATTCCACGTTAGGGATCTTTAGATTGAAAGTAAAACTGCCAATATTCACGGTGTGACTGCGCTTTGAATATTGTGTTCAGCTCTGGTTGCCGCATCTCAAAATGGATGTTGTAAAAGCTGGAAAGTTTCAGAAAAGGGTAACCCAACCAGGAGGCTGGAGCAACTCCCTTATGAGGAAAGGTTATGAAATTTGGACTTAAGTGTGGGCTATGAGAGAAGTGTATAAAATTTTCCATGGTGTTCTTCTTCCTCTCATATAACAGTAGAACTTGGAATCATCTAAAGAAGCTGGAAATGTCAGAATACAACAAAGGTGTATTTTTGCACAATCGCCTGTAGAGAGGGTGCTGTAGTAGTACAGTGGTACCTCGGGTTAAGTACTTAATTCGTTCCGGAGGTCCGTACTTAACCTGAAACTGTTCTTAACCCGAAGCACCACTTTAGCTAATGGGGCCTCCCGCTGCTGCCGCGCCGCCAGAGCACGATTTCTGTTCTCATCCTGAAGCAAAGTTCTTAACCTGAAGCAATATTTCTGGGGTAGCAGAGTCTGTAACCTGAAGCGTATGTAACCTGAGGTACCACTGTAACAACAACAACAACAACAACAACAACACTGAGAACCAGTGCTGAGGGCCTTCTGGCGGTTCCCTCATTGCGCAAAGTGAGGCTACAGGGAACCAGGCAGAGGGCCTTCTCGGTGGTGGCGCCCGCCCTGTGGAACGCCCTCCCATCAGATGTCAAGGAAATAAACAACTACCTGACATTCAGAAGACATCTTAAGGCAGCCCTGTTCAGGGAAGTTTTTAAGATGTAACGCTGTACTGTTTTTAACACTTGATTGGGAGCCGCCCAGAGTGGCTGGGGAAACTCAGCCAGATGGGCGGGGTATGTATGTATGTATGTATGTATGAATAAATAAATAAATAAAATATTTATACCCCGCCCATCTGGCTGGGCTGCCCCAGCCACTCTGGGCGGCTTCCAACAAAATATTAAAATACCGTAATACATCAAACATTTGTAGCACTTATATCCTGCTTGTGGAATACTGGGATTCCTTTATATTTTTCACAGTATCTCCTCACAGACATGAAGGTTAGGGGTTAGGAATTCAAATACAACCACCAGCTTAAAAAAACAACCACCTGCGGGGAATGCCAGAAGAAAGACAAACATTCCTGGTCACTGTATAAACCTTGCTTTTTCAATTAGACTGAGTAAAAGCGAGTTAATTCAAGGCTCAGTAGGTAATGGCTGCAAGTCTGGAACCTACTCTCATGTCTTTTTTTTTTTTTTTTTTAAAAATTAATATCGCTAAAAGCCACTTCCAATTAACCACAAACATCCAGCCTCCAAAATATAGTACAAAACTGAATGTGAAGGGTTACCTAGCAACCAGGATACAGGGCCAACTTAGGGCCTTTGGCTGTGGGATGGGGCGAAGGGGGCATCAAACTTCTGGGCCTGATAAGGATAATATCACCAAGGAGCCTTTGATCCTCCGCATCTTGGCTGGGGAGAAGCTGGCCATTCCTGAGAAGATATAAAAATGATCTAAATGTTCTCCAAGGTATTTGCTTTCCTGCAACTGTTAGCATTCAGCAGCGATTTTGTTGACATAACATAGGTGCGTGCACACAGATGCCCAAATAGTTGGCCGGCTTGAAGCTGAAGCAAATTTGCTTTTAAGTAAGTCAGTTTTGCCAGTAGCATGCATGCTTGAACTTTCTGAGACTGACTGCAAGCTTTCAAGGATCCAGAATCTTTGCATCGCGGAATTTGGTGATTCAGCTAAGAGTAACAAGTTCACAAATAGCAACAGGTGCTTGCAAAGGGTATTTGTTAACATAGCAAATATATCAATAAACTCTCCTTTAATATCCAACAGAGGGTAATCTCTCTCTCTCTCTCTTGTTTTATTTATTTAGGGTGTTTGCTATTTTGGGTGCTGCCTTCCTTTCTATTGTAGTCATTTCCTTTTCCCAGAAAGCCAGGTATATGATAATCACAAAACCCTTCGTCTGATATGCAGTGCCACAGAATAAGTCTTCAGTTGGCTATACTGTTAAGAGATTTTTTAAAAAAGATTAACTGCAGTGGGAAAGGAGGAGGTGATTTTAGTTGGGATCGTGGCTGGGAACGGACCTGGTGTGGTGCAGGGCCAATGAAAATTGGGAAATCAACACATCTAGGTTTTAAAAAATTTAAACCTCCTGATGTGGCTACTAACTATGCAGCTAATGTAACAGGTAACTTGACCCCTACTTAGTTCCATCTTCAAGAATGAACGCACAAAAGGACCTTAGATTAAACCAGTGTTTCCCAACCTTTTTTGGGCAAAGGCACACTTGTTTCATGAAAAAAATCTCGAGGCACACCACCATTAGAAAATGTTTAAAAAATTAACTCTGTGCCTATATTGACTATATATAAACTTTTACTTATGTAAAAAATAAAAAAAAAAAAATAGTAACAGCATAGAAGGTAATGGTTAGGCTAGCATCCCTCTTCCAAATATGCTGGGTTTTTATTTGCAGGGACTGTTCTACATGGGAAAGCATTCAGCACTGTCATTCTCCCATCTGCCATCTGAATTGGTACTATTCTGGGTCAACTTACTCTGCTGCATGTGTAGATGAAAATGGCACCAAGTGTGGGGGAGGGGGCAGAACAGGTTTCAGATACAGGATATTAAGCATACATGTACTTCAGATTGAACTGGTTGCTTGCTTTGCAAGTTTTCATTTCCCAAATGACTGCCTTGGCAAGCGCAATACCTACCAGGCTCAAGGCCGGTCTCGCGCTGCCGCTTCCCGCGCTCTCAAGGACCCGGGAGGAGGAAAGCGTGAAGGGAATCCCGAAGGCGCGAAAACCTCGCGCATGCGCAGGCCTTCCGCCTGCGACAGCCCAGTAGGCCGGCCGAAGCGAGTGGCGATGGGATGTGGGAGGGAGCTCGCTCGCCGCCCCGCGTGTGCCTATGTGGGGCACGTTACAGCCCCGTGACGTCAGCGCCACGCAGGCAGCCAGGCAGGCAGACGGCGAGAGCCCCGCGCTGGGCGGCCTCTCCTCGCCGCCGCCGCCCCGCCTCTCGCCGCCCGACTCGCCCGCCTCCCTCCCACGGCACACCAGGCAACGTCTCGCGGCACACTAGTGTGCCGCGGAACACCGGTTGGGAAACACTGGATTAAACTACTGCTCCACCACCCAACCCAATTTTGCCTACTCTTAGTTAGTGGCAGCTCTCCAAGGTATCGTTAAAGCCATGGTTTTCCCAGTAGTGATGTATGGAAGTGAGAGCTGGACCTTAAAGAAGGCTGATCGCCAAAGAATTGATGCTTTTGAATTCTGGTGCTGGAGGAGACTCTTGAGACTCCCATGGACTGCAATATCAAACCTATCCATTCTTAAGGAAATCAGCCCTGAGTGTTCACTGGAAGGACAGATCCTGAAGCTGAGGCTCCAATTCTTTGGCCACCTCATGAGAAGAGAGGACTCCCTGGAAAAGACCCTGATGTTGGGAAAGATGGAGGGCACAAGGAGAAGGGGACGACAGAGGACGAGATGGTTGGACAGTGTTCTCAAAGCTACCAGCATGAGTTTGACCAAACTGCGGGAGGCAGTGGAAGACAGGAGTGCCTGGCGTGCTCTGGTCCATAGGGTCACAAAGAGTTGGACACAACTAAACGACTAAACGACAACAACAACAACTCCAACGTATCAGGGCCAATCCCATTGCCAGCTCAAGCCCTGAAGAGGCAGAAGTCTCCTCCTCTTTGATTTTTCATATTTCCAAAGATACTCACCTACTTTCCCAATCACTGCTTTGTAGCTTGAGTCCTCCCCAAGCAGTCTAGATATTTATAGCTTAATTAACAGTGTCCTGTTTCTTTGCTTCATTTTAGAACAGATTCAGTGGGTAAACGTCAGCTTGTCTATAGGAAAATCTGTTTTATTTTTCTGCTGCAAAAACACACAGGGTGGCCCGTGCAAATAATCATAATAATAATAATCCCTTCCATCTGCTTTTTAAGAACGGCTAGTTGAAATTAGCTTTTACTGACTCCGAGATCAATGCTGTGTTAAGAGACACAAGCTCCCCATTTTCATGTACACTGTTTTCCCCCTCTGTGCTAGTTGGCCTTTTATTTTATTTTTAAATGGCTTTTTATACGTTCAGTATTTAATTTTTTAATGTACAATTATAAAATAATAATCTGCTTGGAATTAAGAAGTGCTTCAGATGGTACAGAAAAAGATGGGATTCCTATACCTCCACTACGAAATGATCGTGTCTTTTCTGTAAAATTTAAAGAACATTTTGTCTGAAAATAAATTTACTCAAGAGGCCTCGAGCAAACACGACTCCCACGTACAAGATTGTTCAGATCCTTAAAAAACACTCAAAACAAATTGCAGAAAATCTATGGCATAAATACAGGGACTAGTTTTTTCTGTAAAATGCGTAGCAGCCCAGAACAGGGTGCTTGGTATAAAATGTGCTCACTTATATGGTACAGTGGTACCTTGGTTCTCAAACTTAATCCCTTCCGGAAGTCCGTTCCAAAAGCAAAGCGTTCCAAAACCAAGGCGTGCTTTCCCATACAAAGTAATGCAAAATGGATTAATCCGCTCCAGTCTTTTAAAAAAAACCACCAAAGCATGAATTTAACATGAATTTTACCATCTAATGAGACCATGTATCCATAAAATGGAAGCAATAAACAATGTACTGCAGTCACACAATCCATCAATCAGTAGCTGAACTGGGTTCCACACATTCACAAAAACAAAACGAAAAGAGCCGCAAAAACACAAAATAAATAGCAAAAACAGACAGACCTCAGTATGACACTCAAATGGAGCATGTTCAGCTTCTGAAAAAAGTTTGCAAACCAGTTTGCAGTGTTTGGGTTCCAAGTTGTTTGAGTACCAAGGCATTTGAGAACCAAGGTACCACTGTACTTGAATTCATACTGGATGCCATATGTAACCTTGACCTGGGATCAGATGCTGAGTCCTCAGAGGACAAACCAGACATCAAACATGTCAAAAACACGTCTTGCGTCCTGAGGATCCACTTGATGGGTCATCTGGGTCAATGAGTAAGATGTCTGCTTATGAATAAGCAATCCCTGGTGTGCCTTCACTGCCAGGAGGTGTGACTTAGGCAGTAAGAATATACAGTCCTACCTTGGATCCCGAATGCCTTGGAACTCGTACATTTTGGCTCCCAAATGCCGCAAACCCAGAAGTGAGTGTTCCGTTTTGCAAACCTTCTTTTGGAAGCCAGAGATCCAACACAGCTTCTGCGGCTTCTGATTGGCTGCAGGAGCTTCCTGCAGCCAATCAGAAGCCGCACTTTGGTTTCCGAACGTTTTGGAAGTCGAACCAACTTCCGGAACGGATTCCATTCGACTTCCAAGGTACGACTGTATAAAGCAGGGTTTATCTTCTTGCCTGGGCCAGATCAGTCCCATGGAGATCCCACCGTGGGCCGGATTGCGCGTGCATGTTTTTCGGCGTCTGCGAAAAGGTGTGATTTTCAGTGTATGTGCATGCACAGATGCAATTTTTTGGCGCTGCAGAAGCGAATCCCCGTGCTGCGCTACGTCGGTTTACATAGCTGTCAACTTACAGATTTGAAAATAAGGGATCAGCAGCCAAAATAAGGGATTTTCCAAGCACAGGTAGGTTCAACTTCTGAGCCCCTCCGAGCCAAAGGCAGAAAGCCCAGCCAGCAGCCAAACGAAGCCTCAAGCGGTGGTTCCCACAGCGCAGCAACCCAGCAAAGGGGATGCAGCAAGGAAAACCACCATCGCCTCTCCGCTGGGAAGCGCTGAGCAAAGGTGTGTCCCCAGGCAACGCGGCCGATTTGATCAGCACAAGGCATGCAAGCTCCACTCCCCAGCCATTCTTAGACTCCTTATTGGGTGAGCAATGCAGCCGAGCAACAAAGTTGGAGCCTCCCTCCTCCCTGGCCGGCAGGGAGGGAGGGAGAGGAGCTGCTTCCTTTGAAACCTGGGATATTTAAGGGACATCATCAATAAGGGACAGCAGCGGGACACGGTGCTGGGATAAGGGAGTTTCCCGCCAAATAAGGGACGGTTGACAGCTACGGGTTTAGCGCTGTGCACAAGCGGCAAACTCGGTTCAGGGGCGGCTCATGGGCCAGTCAAACGACCTCCATGGGGCGCTTCCAGCCCATGGGCCTTAGGTTCCTGACCCCTGGTATAACGCCTCCCTCTTCAACAAAAACCAACAAATGAATAGAACCTACCCATGTGACACTGACACAAAACCTTACGCATACACTATGTAGAAGAATGAAAGTTTACTTCTCCACCTCTCTTCTCCCCCAACTTTATACTGCCTATAACACTGGTGACTCACATCGAACATGAATGATCTGTAGAAAGAACTCTATGAACTTCTTTAATAAAAAAACAAATTTTAAAAAATAAAGCCTCCCTCTTGAACTTTCCAGTTGCTAGAAACAACATAAGTCTTTCACTTCTTGGTGAAATATTAGATTGTTTCCCGATCTGTTTTTTAAAAAATATTTTTTATTAGTTTTCAATTACAATAGTGCAATAAAAGCCCCATTACAACAATGCCAAATTATGCTACCATTAATAATGCCAATCACTCAAAAGCCAAATTGTACAATTTAGGTGGGAGAATTGATGGTTTGGCGATTTACTCTATTTCTGCGTTCCAAAATCTTATAAATTTCCATTACAGTGGTGCCTCGCAAGACAAAATTAATTCGTTCCGCAAGTCTCTTCGTCTTGTGAGTTTTTCGTCTTGTGATGCACGGTTTCCCATAGGAATGCATTGAAAATCAATTAATGCGTTCCTATGGAAACCGCCTTCAGACCAGGTCCGGGGACAGTCTGTCCCCCGACCTCTTCTGAAGGCTGGGGGGGGGGGACAAGGGCTTTTCTTCCCACCCCCAGCATTTTAAAAAACCCTGGGACAGCGGAGGACTTCTCCGCTGTCCGGGGCGATCTTAAAATGCTGGCGGGCGGCATTTTAAAATCGCCCCGGGACAGCGGAGGACTTCTCCACTGTCCGGGGCGATTTAAAAGCCCCTGGGAAGGCAGGCAGGGGGACAAAGACTTTTGCCCCCCGCCAGCCTTCAGAAGAGGTCCTGGACCTCTTCTGAAGGCGGGCGGGGGGCAAAAGTCTTTGCTCCCCCCTGCCTGCCTTCCCGGGAGAGCGGAGAAAGGCAGCGCGTTTCTCCGCTGTCCCGGACGGCTTTTCGGACGGGTTCTGAAGCCGGGCGGCGGGAGGAGGTGTTCCCGCCCCGCCGCCCGGCTTCGGAGCATCGTTCCGAAGCCAGGCGGTGGGGGGAGGTGTTCCCGCCCCGCCGCCTGGCTTCGGAGGAGCCTTCCGAAGCCCGGCGGCGGCGGGAGGAGGTGTTCCCGCCCCGCCGCCTGGCTTCGGAGGAGGTCCAAGGACAGTGGGGAAGACGCGCTGCGCTTCCCCGCTGTCCCGGAGATTTCCCTATGGGCTGTCGTCTTGCGAAGCAAGCCCATAGGGAAATTCGTTTTGCGAAGCGCCTCCAAAACGGAAAACCCTTTCGTCTAGCGGGTTTTCCGTCTTGCGAGGCGTTCGTCTTGCGGGGCACCACTGTACACTTCCAGTCAGAATCACAAACCCTTATACCGCAGCTGCAATTTTAACGACTTCCATTCACATTAACACCTTAAATGATTTATAGTCCTAGAGGTAAGGTATTCAAACTCTCTCTTTCTTGTTCTTGTGTGTGGCAATTATTCTGTCCTTGATGTTTCTCCCTGTCCTTGTAAAATATTATGTCTATCTTTGGTCAGATGTTGCTGTTCTCCATAATGCCTTGGGCTCTTCTTCCGATAATATCTGGGAACTAAAGCACCGTATTTTTCGCTCTATAAGACGCACCAGACCATAAGACGCACCTAGTTTTTGGAGGAGGAAAACAAGAAAAAAATATTCTGAATCTCAGAAGCCAGAACAACAAGAGGGATCGCTGCACAGTGAAAGCAGCGATCCCTCTTGCTGTTCTGGCTTCTGGGATAGCTGCGCAGCCTGCATTCGCTCCATAAGACGCACACACATTTCCCCTTACTTTTTAGGAGGGAAAAAGTAAGTCTTATAGAGCAAAAAATACGGTAATTCTCTGTGCTTGTCCTTGGCTTTGTTGCTCCTATATTGCACATTGAATCCCACTCTCCTGGGCGAGTGTTTTGGTAAAAAGCTTTATCCTCTAGGACAGTGTTTCCCAACCTTGTGCCTCCAGATGTTTTTGGCCTACAACTCCCATCATCCCTGACTAGCAAGACCAGTGGCAAGGGATGATGGGAATTGTAGGCCAAAAACAGCTGGAGGCACAAGGTTGGGAAACACTGCTCTAGGACTCCAGGTCCTGAGGGCATCTCCAGAGCATAAGCCAAAATCAAACCTTACGAATAAGCCAAAAGAAGATAACTAGCCTGCAAACAATTCCTCTAGCCTACCAAGGGATTAGCAGCCTGTGTTTCCATGCTGAATATGGAGAAAGGGAACCTATCTTCCTCCTCTACAGTCAACATGAAAAAGTCTTCTACCAAGCGGATTAGTGGCGAAGCAACAGAGCAATATTCTGCAAATCTGCTCCATTTCTGGGCCGACTGCAGAGGAAAGAGCTTTGCTTCTAACATGGCTAATACAGATTTCATCTCTCTTTTGCCAACCTGCTTGTCTTCGTGGGATTTCCAGGTGCCTCTGGCTGGCAGGTGAACCATGAGGCTGCCAGGATACTCCCTTCACCTCCGAATTGTGCAAAACGGAATGGGAAACCACCATAACATGAGATGCAAGGGTAGCAGCAGCTCATTACTTGTTGGTACAACTAATTATTCCAACCACGAGAGAGAGAGAGAGAGAGAGAGAGAGAGAGAGAGCCTGGCAGAGCAAACTTCCCCATAAATATACCTCAAGTTGAGGCAAGTGCCTTCATTTACATTTAAGAAACGCCCCCAAACTCTGTGATCTACCAAGAGTTTCTGAACAGTGCCAATAGCTCAAATGTGTGTGCTTTTTTAAAGGCATAACAGCAACCCTACTGTATCTGAACATCTAGTCTACCATCATGTTTCTCACAGCGGCCAGTCAGAGGATAGACAACTTTCCTTTGTATTCAAGCTCCAGCAACTAGTACAGTGGTACCTTGGTTCTCAAACTTAATTTGTTCCTGAAGTCCGTTCCAAAACCAAAGCACACTTTCCCATTGAAAGTACAGTGGTACCTCGGGCTACATACACTTCAGGTTACAGACTCCGCTAACCCAGAAATATTACCTCGGGTTAAGAACTTTGCTTCAGGATGAGAACAGAAATTGTGCTCTGGCGGCGCGGCAGCAACGGGAGGCCCCATTAGCTAAAGTGGTGCTTCAGGTTAAGAGCAGTTTCAGGTTAAGAACGGACCTCCGGAATGAATTAAGTACTTAACCCGAGGTACCACTGGATTAACACGCTCCAGACTTTTAAAAACAACCTCTAAAACAGCAATTTAACATGAATTTTACTATCTAACGAGACCACTGATCCAGAAAATGAAAGCAATAACCAATTAACTGTATTATAAAATAAATAAGACAGTATTGTAGATGATAAAAATTAAAATTCATTTTTTTCCTTACCTGCACTGATGAGTCATTGTTTGGATGGGGGGGCTTTTATCCATTTTCACAGTCACACAATCAATCAATCAATCAGTAGCTGAACTGGGTTCCACACAGGCACAAAAACAAATTAACCAAAAAAACCCAAAAAACAAAAATGCAAAATAAATAGCAAAAACAAAAGTGCCAAACTTAATCCGTTCCGGAAGTCCGTTTGACTTCCGAAATGTTCAAAAACCAAGGCACAGCTTATGATTGGTGCAGGTGCCCCAGAAACAATAGCCGAGAGCCGCATCAAATGTTTAGCTTCCAAAAAACGTTCAAAAACCGGAACACTTACTTCTGGGTTTTCAGCGTTTGAGAACCAAGGCATTTGAGTACCAAGGAACCACTGTATTCAGAAACATGTTCTATTCATGGCTAATAGTCGCTGGTCTTGTTGGCAAAAAACGAGAAGGCAAGCTTACTGGGATATGTGGTCTCCAGAGGAGGAACGTGTAGCTACCCTACGCTTCCTCGATCCTTTTTGTCCCTGTTCAGCACCCAGCTAAGCCAAGGTTTGGCTTAGCATGGCTTCAAAACTCAGGCTCAGGGTTCTCCAACCCAACTGCAAGCTGCAGCCAAAGACAAACCTTCGGTTGGTGATTTAAATCACGCAATAAAATGACTGTGATTTCGCTCAGTCCACACTCTGCTCTATGTCATATTCATACAATCGCTCATTTTATCTGAGCTTTGATAATACTTGTTTTGTGTACATTCAGTTGTAAGATAAAATATATGCAAAGGGACTTGACAGGAAGTCAAAATTGAAGTAAGGATTTTGTAAGATAAAAGGGGAAAATATTTATCTTCATTCTTATTATTATGTGTTTGTGCGGGTGTGTGTTTTGTATGGAATGTTTGGGAGGAAATATGATGGTAAATAACAAATAACAAACAAAATATTGGTGTAGTATGTCGTTTTTATTTCTCAATTATATGTTGTGGTAGTATGGTTGTAATGTTTTTGTAACATAAAATCATTCAATAAAATTTATTTTTTAAATAATAATAATAATAATAATAATAATACTGGTTTCTTCCAAATGTCCCGAGGATATTCGATCATCCTGACTTCAACTTGCTTTAAACTAATCCTCCGATATATTTTTTACAAATGACTCCTTTAGAAATTCAATGTTACCCTGTCGGACTTTCTAGGCAAGCTTCCACTTCCATTGTGATTGAATTTGACAGTGTGGCCCCCGTTTCCAAACAGAGTGACATTTGGTTGCATCTTGCACTAGATTCTAGCATCACTCGGGATTAAATCCTGGACTGGCTCCATGGCTTACAGCAGATCGTATACATACTTACTCCCTTTGTTCAATTGGAATTACTTCCAATTAAGTGTGCAGAAGCTAGCAAAGTTTCCCAAACTTGGGTCTCCAGCTGTTGTTGGACTACACCTCCCATCATCCAGGAACAGTGGTCAAGGATGATGAGAACTATAGTCAAAAAACCAAGTTTCGGCAACCCTGAAGCGTTCTATTTTGTCCCCTTGACTTTAATTATTTTTTAAGTGAAGGGAGTAGATAAAGTCAAACTACTATAGAATTCAGAAAACTGGTCTCAGACATTCAAATAATCTATACAATCAACATGTGCGTAGTCTTGGAAGTAACATTCAACCACTCCAGTATATTTACAAAAGGCAAATCAAAAGTACTTAAAAAGTAATGAGAGTCTAAGGCACCATCTATAATAAACAAAATCAATAGTCACAATTTATGTCTGTGAAAGTACTTCTATAATCATGCATTTGATGGAAGGAACACTTGTTGCCTGAGAAAACTCACACAAGGAAGATGCTACAGTTCATTTTTTTCTATTCGCCCACATGAATACTGCTGTGCTATCCGAACAGATCTGATTATCTTCATAAATCAGACAGACCTAGAGCCAGCATTTGCGCATATAAATCTGCTCTCAAGCCAATACTCCATAGAGGAAGAATATAACTTTGTGATTGTTGTTATGTAGCAACAAGCTTGAGGTAAAAAATAAAAAACGTATACAGTATTTCTGAAGGAAGCATGCAAACAGAAGCACTGTATTTAAAAGTAACAACCCTTAAGGGGGAAAAAAAGATTTTTAAATCTTTGGACTTCAGAGTCAAGCGTTATTCTATTTAGCCTCCAAGTTTAATTGTCTAATCAACAGACTGGGAGCAGGAAATATGGCTATGATGTGACAAGCTGTAGAAAACTGATTTCCACTGCACACGCACTACTTCTCCTCATTTGCACCAAATAAAACTTTGAAGGAAGTGGAGATATTAACAGCATAAGGATGAGGACCAATTTTCTTTTTAAAAAAACCTGCCACCCAAATACATTGGTTTCCACACTGTATAACATACAGCTTAATGCTAAGGTCTTCTGTACCGCAACGATTCTGGTATTTCAGGCACATTCAGGCAGTTGTGAAGCTAGATGCATGGTTGCTGCATTTTTATAGGACAGGGTTTGAGTTTTATTACTTCAAAAGACGCAGTTACACACAACAACACAAAAAGCATCAGAAAACAAGACTCGTGATGCCTCTGAAGTGCCTGTAAATGATTCAGTCATGTCCCAGAAGCACCCAAGGCAGCAACAGAATAACCCCTAGCAGGAGCAAGTTGCAGAACGTACCCATTTTTTAACAAGAGGTTTGGAAAGCTGAGTAGGAGGTTAGAATTAAATATTAGCTCTCGGGATCACCAATGCAAACTGTTATCTCCTAGGTTAATAACCTACACCCTGTAGTTGGGGTTAAGTATTAAATGAAAGGTTTTGGAATTATGTATTTTTCACACAGAGTGGCAGGAAAACTGCCATGCGGGCAAGACTGCTATGTATTCCATGTGTGCCGTTGGAGAATCAGTATAATATATGTAAACTAGACTGTCATGAAGAAGAAGAAGAAGAAGAAGAAGAAGAAGAAGAAGATTTATTTATTTATTTATACATACAGTGGTACCTCGCAAGACGGAAAACTCGCAAGACAAAAGGGTTTTTTGTTTTTTGAGCTGCTTCGCAAGACGATTTTCCCTATGGGCTTGCTTCGCAAGACGGTAACGTCTTGCAAGTTTGTTTCCTTTTTCTTAACACCGTTAATACAGTTGCGACTTGACTTCGAGGAGCAACTCATAGCACGCGGTGTGGTAGCCTTTTTTGAGGTTTTTGAAGACTTTGGTGATTTTTGAAGCTTTTCCAAAACTTTTCCGACACCGTGCTTCGCAAGACGAAAAAAATCACAAGATGACAAAACTCACGGAACGAATTAATTTCGTCTTGCGAGGCACCACTGTACATACATACATACATACATACCCCGCCTATGTGGCTGGGTTTCCACAGCCACTCTGGGCGGCTGCCAACCGAATATTAAAAACACAATAAAACATCAAACATTAAAAACTTCCCTAAACAGGGCTGCATTCAGATGTCTTCTAAAAGTCAGATAGTTGTTTATTTCCTTGACATCTGATGGGAGGGTGTTCCACAGGGCGGGTGCCACTACGAAGAAGGCCCTCTGCCTGGTTCCCTGTAACCTCACATATCACAGGGAGGGAATCGCCAGAAGGCCCTCGGAGCTGGACCTCAGTGTCCAGGCTGAACGATGGGGGTGGAGACGCTTCTTCAGGTATACTGGGCCGAGGCCATTTAGGGCTTTAAAGGTCAACACCAACTTTGAACTGTGCTCGGAAATGTACTGGGAGCCAATGTACGTCTTTCAGGATGGTGTTGTATGGTCTCGGCAGCCACTCCCAGTCACCAGTCTGGCTGCCACATTCTGGATTAGTTGCAGTTTCAAAGGTAGCCCCACGTAGAGCACATTGCAGTAGTCCAAGCAGGAGATAACCAGAGCATGCACCACTCTGGCGAGACAAAAACTTGATCGAAATGAGCAGTTTAAAAACACAGGAGGATATCTTCTCCCTGTGTTCCTGGATTTATCAGAAACAGAAAACCCTATTTTCTGAACTATTGCAATTGGAAACAGATGCAGCAGGGTATAACATCAAGCCACTGGTATATCTCTTAACCAGTCATAGCAAAGCAAGGTAATAAAGCCTTCATTGTCCAGAGTTGCGGAGAAGACCAGAGATAAGTAATCTCCTGTAATGAAATCTCCTCTATTCACCGGCCATCTGAGGTGGATCAGAGGGTGCAGCAAGAATCACAAAGGTGCTCTCTATCCTGGCTCCTTGAATTCTCAACTCTTCTGGAGGATCTGCTAACCAGGGTTTGACACATCTGTGTGATTTAAGGCGATGTCCAAAATATCGATCGAGTGTTCTGAGACCATGTCCGCATACATTCGTACCTTGGATCCCGAACGCCTTGAAAGTCAAATGTTTTGGCTCCCGAACGCCGCAAACTGTTCCGGTTTGCGAAGATTCTTTGGAACCCAAACGTCTGAAAGGGCCTCCGATTGGTTGCAGGAGCTTCCTGCAGCCAATCAGAAGCCGCGCTTTGGTTTCTGAACATTTTGGAAGTCGAACGGACTTCCGGAACAGATTCCGTTTGACTTCCAAGGTGCGGCTGTATGTAGATTTCCATTGGTACATAATGCATTGTACTGCTGAATCTTCCTTTAGCATCAACTGCCTGTTTATCTTTGTTCAACTGCACTCCCCACTCATTCTCCAAGTAACATTTTGCTTTCCCCATGTTTCTTCACCTACTTAATTTATACAGCTGCCCCATAGCAAAAGTGCTCCAGGAAGCAAGTGTGCTTTTCTTTAAAATGCATCTCTGGGTTATTTGTGGGGCATGGGAATTCGTTCATTATTATTTTTCCAAAATATAGTCTGGCCCCCCACACTGTCTGAGGGATGGTGGACCGGCCCACGGCTGAAAAAGGTTGCTGACCCCTGTGCTAGAGATCCAAGAGAAGTTACTTGGAGTTAAATACCAATGGTACATCATCTTCATATAATTTTATTTCAGTGTATATCAGCGCTTTGTGACACTTTCATTCTGGCAGGTGCTTGAGCTGTTTATGCGCAGTTTGCATCAGGGCTTTCAGCTCAAGCTGAAAGGAAAAATAGTATCACCCTGTGTGTTTCTTTGCATATTAGGTTATGCCACATACAGGACTGGTCACTATCTTTCAGAAAAGCTACTATATTCACCTGTAGCTTCAGAAGAAATCACTGTATTACTTCGGAAACCTACTGGTTTATGACTACCGGAGGGATCATAAGAAACATCCTATTTCATCCGATTGCCATAACTGGGCTGAAAAGGCAGTACAGTGGTACCTCAGGTTACATACATGCTTCAGGTTACATATGCTTCAGGTTACAGACTCCGCTAACCCAGAAATAGTACCTCGGGTTAAGAACTTTGCTTCAGGATGAGAACAGAAATCGTGCTCTGGCGGCACTGCAGCAGCAGGAGGCCCCATTAGCTAAAGTGGCGCTTCAGGTTAAGAACAGTTTCAGGTTAAGAACGGACCTCCAGAACGTATTAAGTACTTAACCCGAGGTACCACTGTAAACACATTCCTGCAAGCAGAAACTGCTTTAAGGGAGTGAAATTAAAGATAATGGGGATACAAAATACCACCTAGCTACTTCTATGCAAACACAGTGTACAGCCAAATGAAAAGCAATTTACTCGTCGTACTCATCTCATTTAACGCTTACTCTAGCCTTAAGATACTAAAATCCATTAATTCATACGCTGTGGCTTCGCACAGTAACTATCCTGTGAAACTGCTCTGTGAAGCCATTGTAAAGCCAAACAACAAGTACCAAAGGAGTCTGAGGGTTTGTCAAGACGGCGGTCTTTCCCCTGGCCAACTCTGCGCCACAACACGAAAACTGGTGTATCTGTGTATTTGTGCAATACTATAGGGGTCATTTAGAACTTCGCCAGCACGCAAAGCCTGGAACAAAATGAGCTCTCAATCTTATTTTCCATCGTTTTAAATCCCATACGTCAGTTTGTTCCATTTGCATCCTAGATCCTACTTTTCCCGCTGAGAATTCGAGGCAGCCTCACAACATCCCTGTGAAGTAGGACAGGCCAAGAGATCTAGTGAGCTTGGCCTCTCCGGTTGTGGCCTCATCCACTAACTACAACACATAAAATTTCCTTCACATACAGTTATTGTGGCTAACAGATGTGAAGAGCACTGCAGGGGAGTGACATGTGACCTTAGACAACATGTCTTGGGACATAAAATTTGCTTCTAATAGGAAAATCAAGGGAAATTTATGACTCGAAATATGTTAAATTCTGCGTAGCTTCTCTTCTGTTCCCAAACATGCTTCAAATCTATCCGTGATCCTAGATATGAAACCGTTTACTGTTGGAGCTGCCAGAACCAGTCGACTGAACGTTTTTTGGAACTACTAGTTCAGCAAAGGTGATACACTTATGGTATCACAATTCAGGGCAGACATGCTTTTACTGTACTTTAATTTGTGTGTGATCAAGTTACACGGAGCCAGATTATGCAGATGCAATGCTTCTGCCATCCCTGTTTTGGATCACTACTCTCTCTTTGCATTCATGCGATTAACCAATTAACTTAAAACAGGAGTACACCTTAGAGGAGAATGACAAAAACGGAACGTGTGTATAAAATGAATACTGTAGTTTCTTTAACAGCACAGTCCTAGACATGGCCTCCTGAAATGCAAATTGAAGTGCAATGAGAGTTGCTCCCAGGTTAAGAATATGTTATCACAGGACTGCAACCTCAGATAAGAAGTAACACTCATGTAAAAGAGCAAACAGATGATCAGAATAAAGTTATTTACTATCCCACACAAAGGCAAATCTTAAATCCTGTAACTAAAGGTTACCCACAGTCTAGATAGCATGAACAGGCTGTAACAAAGAATAAAACAGCTCTGTACAAGTAAGAAAAGTTACAGATATACATTGCTAAACTTAATGGAAAAATAAGCATTTCACCACTCAAAATGTACTCCTATTGCAAATTTATACAATTGCCTCCTTTTGAAAAACACTGCAATAAATTAATTTACATATCTTAAAAAATCACAAATTAATCCAAGAGATGAAACAATCTAAAAAAAGTGCTTCCTGAAACTTTCTATTTGTTTTAAGTGTTCAGGCCAAAGAGTAGCATTTTGTTGGGATATTGAAGAATGCTAACAGAAAATAATTCAAGGCTGCACTACAGAGTACTGTACATTTAACAAAGAACTGTTGCTTACAGTGACAAACTTCTACATTCCTCTTAAAATTTAGGTTACTGATCAATTAACCACTTACAAATCAAGATCTGAATACTGACCCTAGCATTATAAAAGAAAAGCACTGCTCAGCACTGCAAACATTGCTTGAGTTATTGAAGCCTTCCAGCCATCTCAACCATCAATTTAACAACGAAGGAAAAAACCTACACAGGAGAAATCTTTTATCGGGTCCACACATTCATTTACCAGGCAAACCTTGAGGACACAAAAACCTCACCATCCAGAATATATTTAACAAAATTACCCTTCAAGCAACATGTTGCTGTCCGATTATCAGGAAAATATGCCGTGTTTAACTTTTATCTTCTGGAATTTACTGCAGCAGGAAAATCAGACCCGACCATTATAAGTATTTGCCCAGGTCCTCAAAAATAAGAGAGTAACTTCATGGGCTTAGTACATGAAGAGAAGGCTTCTTCTTTCCAGAGACCGAATAATGTTGCAACACTCCTCTACGCAATAAGGGTGTGTCGAGATTGGAGCTCTTGTCTCATAGAAACGTCCTTTTTGTCCCACAGAATTCATCACGTGTGTATGCACACGTGCAATTCCTCTGCCAGTAAATTCAGGCTGAGCTTTTTTCAGTTCCAGCATCACCGCAATACTTAATGTTGATCATTACACTTCCCCATTTGAGAGCACGCTGAATTTAAAGGGCTAATAACATAGTTTATTACCGTATTTTTTGCCCTATAGGACGCACTTTTTCCCCTCCAAAAATGAAGGGGAAATGTGTGTGCGTCCTATGGGGCAAATGCAGGCTTTCGCTGAAGCCTGGAGAGCGAGAGGGGCCGGTGCGCACTGACCCCTCTCGCTCTCCAGGCTTCAGGAAGCTATCCGCAAGCCTTGCGAGCCCGGGGGAGTCCCCCCCCCCGGCTCCCACGGCTTGCGCAGCGCTGTGTGCACCCCGAAGCCCCGGCGCGCTGAGCAGTCGCACCGGGGCTTCGGGTAGCTCTGCGCAAGCCGCGGGAGCCCTCCCCCGGCTTGCGCAGCACTGCCTCTTATCCGGAAGCTACCCAGCGCGACTGCTCATCGCGCCGGGGCTTCGGGTAGCTCTGCGCAAGCCGCAGGAGGGCTCCCCCGGCTTGCGCAGAGCTGCCTCTTATCCCAAAGCCCTGGCGCGATGAGCAGTCGCGCCGGGGCTCTGGGTAGCTCTGCGCAAGCCGCGGGGGCTTGCGGAGAGCAGCCTGTTCTGGGGGCTGGGGTCGGGGGAAGCTCGGGCTTCCCCAGCCTAGCGCCTTGGGGGGGGGGAATAAAAATTTTTTCCTTTATTTTCCCCCCAAAAAACTAGGTGCGTCTTATGGGTCGGTGCGCCCTATGGGGCGAAAAATACGGTATGTTTTCCTCCTGCCCTTTGAACAAGGATCTCAGGGTGGCACATATAAGTCCGTCCCTTATCCCCGCAAGACAGGCTGAGAGATGATAACCAGTCCAACATCACTCAAGAGAACTTCATAGATAGAAAGTCCCAACTAAAGAAGAGTGCATAACCAAGATAATGGACTAGGCCGAAATGGCAAAGATGACCGTGACGATCAGGCACCAAGAGGACAAGAAATTCAGTCAAGAGCGGGAAAAGTTTACAGAATATCTTAAGAACCGCTGTGTATACTTAAAAACATTAGGAGGATTGTTATAGCACTTGCAATATGACTGAAGGTAAAAAAGGAGATAATATGGATTGGAAAAATGTAATTAGATGCAAAAAATAGGGAGAAATTGGAAACCGGGGGTTGGGGTGTGAATGTATAAGAATATTGTTTTAAAAATGAAAAAAAATTAAAAAGAGAACTTCATAAATATGCAGATATTTGACCCGAGTGTTAGAACCCAGAATAGAAAAGCTAGGAGCCAAATGGTTTCTCGGACCTGGGTTGTAGGTGCCAAAACTGAATGTCTAGTCGCCACCAAGGGCAGGGAGAATTGGCAACACATTTTATTTATTATTTTAATAAGCAGGAACTACTATGCAATTCACATAAGTGACACATTGTTAATACGACGTTTTTTCAGAAATTGTTAATACATGTTTAATTTGGTGTTTACAATAAAAATATTGGTACCGTCCTTGAGTTTTCAAAACACTCTTTATTGTTAAACTCCTTAATATATTGTTGGAAGCTTCAAAGCACATACCGTACATTTCAGTAATTCTTGAGTGTCAGCCAAGCGCAAAAAACGGCACCCAGACTTTGGGAGGCGCTCGCAAATGGAGAATCTTTAGGTGCAAAATGCGCCTTGATAATTTTGAACCCTGTTTGACCCAAAGTCTTCCCAAATTCCAGCGCTTCACCAACTAACACAACACAGATAGATGGTAGATTTGTATGGTAGTATAGTTCCACCAGGATCACCAAGCAGGTGAACGTGAACTTCTGCTAACAGAAATTAGCAAAGGAAACAGAGTAGTTCTGTATTTTTCCTAAGAATATAACTCTTGTGCTTTATTCCGTTTTTGTATGTGTTGGAAGCTGCCCAGAGTGGCTGGGGCAACCCAGCCCGATGGGTGGGGTATAAATAATAAAATTATTCTTACTGCTATTATTATTGCAAGCAATGTAGCCCAGCAAACGCAAGCCAGCAGCCTGCGGTTCAAGCGTTTCATCCAACCCCTTTCCCTGTTAAACTTCATCCAAAACAAGTACCATACAATCCAACCGGTTAGCTCAGGTGGTTTAAGAGCGCAGGGCTGAGAACGCCAAGGTCATGGGTTCGATCCCCTGTACGGGCCTCCTGTATTGCAGGGGGTTGAGATAGATGACCCTCAGCTCCCTTCAGGGGAAACCCAGCCAGATAGGCGGGGTAAAAGTAATAAATTATTATTATCGGCACTTTTTCCCCAAAAAAATAATGTTTAGGGGTATACTCTCCTTTTCCTACTCATATTGAAATTCTGCCCCTCAATGAGGCCAAACTTAGATTCACAAAATGTTTAGGGCCCCTGCTTTTTTCCTAAAAATGTTTAGGGGTACTCTCATTTCGACTCAAGAAAATCACCATTTTATAGTTCAAATCGGGAAAAACAAATACAGCCAACGGACAAAAGTACAAAGATTCACAAAATGTTTAGGGGTATGCGTCCCCCAGAAAAAAAAAGCACTGGTGATGATGATTAACTCTACCATTCTACACATGGGGCTTGGGGGGGCATATTGATTCAAAAAGTTCCTATTAGGTAGGTTCACATTAAAATCCTATGCCCTTTTAAAATGTGGAGTTTTGGGGGGGTTATTGGGTTGTTGTTGTTATTTTTATTATGTATTTTGTGGTTTTGTACAGCATATACTTGGCACAGTAGCCCCAAGACTGCCTGCAAAGGACATATGCCGCGAGAGGCCTTGTATATCTCAATATGGGGAGCATATTTCAATTCTCAGGGTCGTGGGTTCGAGTTCCACATCGGCCAAAAGAACCCTGCCTTTGCAAGGGGTTGGGCTAGATGGCCCGTGTGACACTCGACTCACCTTGCAGGAAGCGGCATCCCAGGACCTGCCCGCGGCTTCCTGAGCCACATTCACACGTGCACGCGCGACACGCGCACCCCCACCTCGCCTGCATTTGCTTTGCTGCAGAGCAGCCCACGGCTGCCAACCCCCCCCCCCCCGGGTCCTGCCAATTCTTTCCCCCTCCCCACCCCGCGCCGGGAATCCCCCTCCCTCGCCCCCGGGGTCTCCAGACTCGCCTCCCTTCAACCTACCAGGGCTGGGGATGGAGCAACACGCCGCCGCCGCCGCCGCCGCTCGCGCCTCCCGGGTCAACCTTCCAGCGCCCAGCCAGACGTTCCATCCGCCCCGCCAGCGGCGGAAGGCAGCTCGCGACGCCCCGGCAAGCGCGCGCCTCTACACCTTCCTCTCCCACCAACGCGCTACATTCACGCTCCCGGGGGCGGGCGGGAGAGGAGGAGAAGGAACCAGGAAGTGAGCAGCGCAGAGGCCACGCCCTCTCCCCATCCGCTTCCTCCTCTTGCCAGAGAGGCCACGCCCTCCCCCGTCCGATTCCTCCTCTTCCCAAGAGGCCACGCCCTCTCCCCATCCGCTTCCTCCTCTTGCCAGAGAGGCCACGCCCTCCCCCAGTCCGATTCCTCCTCTTCCCTAGAGGCCACGCCCTCCCCATCCGACTCCTCCTCTTGCCAGAGAGGCCACGCCCTCCCCCCGTCCGATTCCTCCTCTTGCCAGAGAGGCGGCGTCCCTTCGCTGCCCGGCGTTGTGCGCGGGGTAAACGTTCCGGGCTGCTCCGAACGCCGCCCTTTTTTTAGTTTCCGCCCTTCGCCCGAAGATTCCAGGGCGGTTCACCACAGGGAAAAAGACACAAAATACGGAATAAAAGCAAAAACCAGCGGGAAACTCACACGCACACTTGAAACACATTGGAAAGGCCATAGGAGGTTTAATATCCTGTTGGAAGCCGCCCAGAGTGGCTGGGGAGGCTCAGTCAGATGGGCGGGGTATAAGTAATTTATTATTATTATTATTATTATTATTATCATTATTATTATTATTACTATTATTATCATTATTATTATCCTTATTATTATTTAGCCCAAGGCCTGGTTACAAAGAAAGGTTTTGTTGCTTCATTGTTATTTGTTTTATATTATAAATTTATACCGCCCTTCGCCAGAAGAGTCCAGGGCAGTTCACCATAGAAAAATAACAATGGCATCACAAAATACATAATAAAAATATAAACCAATAATAATAATAATAATCCAATAATAATAATAAACTAATCATCATCCAATAATAAACCGCACAAAACAAAAATAAACCAATCATCATCATCATCTAATAATAAACAGCACAAAACAAAAACAAACCAATAATAATAATAATAATGAACCAATAATAAACCACACAAATACATTTAAAAGGCCGCAAAATGCTTAATCAGCTAAATGCCAGGGAGAAAAAGAGGCATTTATTATTGTCAAACTGATGACCCAAGAATCCCAGGGCGGTTCAGCATAGGAAAATAATGACAACACAAAATGTTCTGGTTTTCGAACGCTTTTCAGAGGCCAAACGTCCGATGCGGCTGTTAGCTATTGTTTCCGGGGCGCCTGCGCCAATCGGAAGCCAAACCTTGGTTTTTGAACATTTCGAAAGTCAAACAGATTTCCGGAATGGATTAAGTTCAAGAACCAAGGTACCACTGTATTTGGCGATTTTGTTTTTGCTATTTATTTTGCATTTTTGAGGCTTTTTTGGTTAATTTGCTTTTGTGACTGTGTGGAACCCAAGTTCTGTAGGCTGAGCCTAGTCCATGCCAGGGAATCGTTCACCCGCGTCCCCAGATCCGGAGAGAGAGCAAAAGAAAGCACCAGAAAAGATTCTTCTTTGGAGGAAAGCAGTTTATTATCTGTGCACAGAGAGACAGCCAGCAGAATAGATTCTGAAAAATCTGGCTGCCCCGAAATACGCCTCTGCAGAGTTTCTTATACCTTGAGGAAACTCCCTCCCTCCTCCCCACGCCCTCCAGAAACTTTCCCAATCAACTGGAAAGTTTTCAACTTATTTTTAGCATGTCTATAGCCCTCTAAACAGCCCTCCCTATTGTTCCCTATAGTGTCTTTCTAAGCGTCCTGCATCCCCCCCGTCTCCTCCCGTCTCCTCCCGTCTGTGTCTCTTTTGTTTATCTTGCATTCCTAAAGTGAAAAAGCGAGGCTATTTCTAGCTTACAGTCTCTGTCTTATCTTGCATTCCTTCGAGGGGCCTTTTTGCAGGTGAAGTTATTTCTAGCTCAGAAATTGACTTAGATTCAAGGTATACAAGAATATGAAGATCCTTCTTAGGTACATATGAAGATCCTTCTTAGGTACAAGGTACAAAATATAGAAAGCAAAGGTACAAAATATAAAAAGCAACCCTTTCCTCTCTCTCTTCACTCCCTCCTCTTCTTATGAACAATCTATTACTTAGATTCGTTCTGGGGAAGGGGTCTATAATCTCTCATGAAAGCAATCACGCGAGGTCCCATCATGCGAGACATCATCTTCTCCATCATATTTTGCATACATTGCATCAAGCAGGGCATACAGAAGCAGAAAAGCAATAGAAGCATTATTGGACCTATCACCATAGTAAATACCCTCCCCATCCATCCACCTGGGAAGATGCCGTCCAACCAAGACATATCCCAGCCCTCCCAGGTTTGTACAGGGACATGTGCTACCTTTTCAATGCTTGCTGCCAGATCACGGATAGCCTCGCCATGGTCTGAAATGTTGAAGCAACATGCTCCACCTGTGAGATTTAACGCTGCACAAAAGCCTCCATGTTGCGCCAGGAGAAAGTCCAATGCTAATTGGACTGAGAGAAACGCATTGCGTGTCTCATCCAATTGCGTGGCAATTAGCCTAAGGGCCGTGGCTGTCGTGTTAGCAACAATCTCTACCACTGCCTGGAGTCTGATTACGCGGTTCAAGTTATAGATCGGCCCCCTTGCCCCAGAGATTTTCTCTCCCCGATTCCATGAGGCTGGAGCATAATGGGCCAGTATCCTTTCCGGAGGCCACTGATTTTTGCCCCAATTCTGGGAGCTGCCACCTGCAAGTGTTGCCAGGTCAGCCGAACGCCTCCTTCTACGGGGTGCAGAGGCAATCTGGTCAAGAATCCACATGGGGGGTATTAAGTAGGCTGGAAAACAGACCCCATACCATCCTCTTGGGAGGGCATGATAGGCCTTCCTGCCACACACCCAGTAAACGTCCTGACCATGGGCAGATATGGTGCCTCTCAGCAAGCAGGCCAGGCATGCAATCAAATTGGAACCAGAAAAGGTTCCTGTCTCGGACTCAAACATGTTAGTCGGGGCTGGGAAGGTACGATCACAGTGGGAAGTGCCCACATAGGTCTGAGCGTCACTTGTGTCATTTGATTTGTTGACACAAAGGCAGCCAGTGATCCTGTGAACCTGGAAAGGGACGGAATGATTCCATAAAGAAGAATGGTTGCCCAGAGGCTGGAAGGCAACAAGTGGAGTTGTAACCAAGGATTCATTCCAAGGCACAGGGAGGAGTGGCATTCCTCCCAGAGCATCTACAGGGGCCAGAGTGCAGACGGCACAATTGGTCCGATTTGCAGAGAACGCAACCATCTCAGCAACCTGAATCCACTTATTATATGTGTGGTGGGCCCCCCCACGATTGCAGCAGTTGTCTGGTCACTGTGAGTGGTATTGGCATTTCAAAGGTCAAAGGCAGCAGAAATACCAGCATGGGGACCCACAGTCGTATTTGAGCCATTGTATGCACAGGGAGGGGCTTAGGTAAGTGCTAGAGAGTGGGGTATAATCACGCTGAAAGAAAAGACCCACTAGACACCCTCCTCTGCAGGGGTGGCGTAAAGCAAACCAGGCCCAGGTACCTTCAATAAAGTTCAGTTATGCGAAAGGAAAGAAAAGAAAATGTGAAAATGTTCTCTTTCAATCCATGCTGGATCCTGGAGCCGTGCCAAGCGTCAGCGTCCGGAGTGACGTAGGCAGGGCTGTAGTCTGGTGGGTGTCGGGTCGTCTGGTGGGTGTTGGGCATCTTGGGTCCCTTCCAACAAGGCTGGAGCAATGTCTGGGCGTCTGGGTCAAATCTGGGTCCTCATCATAGGGATGCAGAGGCTCGACCAAGGCACAAGGCGTTCCAGCAAAAGCTCACCTGTTAAGAGAAGAGAAAACAACACACGGCAGAACGACTGCATAGATAACATTTTCACATAAGGAATAGGCCTAGCAAACATTAATTCAAAAGGTATGCTTGGCAGGAAACTTCACAAGGGGTTAACAGTTCTGTTCCTTGGGTTAAGTTTTGCCAGCTGAGATTTTTAAAAGTCTCATTTGTGTGCTCTAGGTTTCAGAGCTTTAAGCCATGTTGCAAATTTCAGTTCATTTGCCAGTGTCTGTAGAAAGAACAATGCGCTCCTTGCTTCTGGCAAAGCTTCAAATTCCTCAAAATATCAATTTCTATGTTATGCTGCGGCTCCTCTTTCAGAGTAAAATTGCACCTTAAAAAGAAAAACTTGACAAAGTTCACAGAAAGCATTCACTTGCTTTTAAGAAAGTCACTTCTTCAGGTTAATACTTTTGGGCAGGGGGGATGGGTAACTCTTGGCCTTCTGGCTGAACTGTAAATCCAGAAAGTGTGAGGTTCAGGGTAGCTGGCTGAATGCAGCAGTGTCCTTCTTGGAATAGCTGCCAAGAGATAACGCTCTGAAGCTACCTCCAAGCGCCTGGCACAAAAGGGGGGGGGGCTGATGTCCTGTTACTTGCATGAATGAGAAACAGTTAGTTCACTTGCTTCTGCAACAGTCTTTGAGCAAATCATTTTCAGAAACCTCATTCTGTGTGCCGAGCAACCATTGTTGGACCAGGGCCAGGCAGCTTCTGGGAACCTGCGTTTGTTGGGCCTGGTTTATCCTAGTAAGTTTTTTCCGTCTCTCAGGACTGGAGAGGTGGGGTTCAGGCCATGGGGTATCCCTGCACAGATCCCTGTTCTTGCCCTCTGCCTTGATTTTTCTGGAGTTCAGAGCTGGGCTTGTGGCTGTAATGCTGAGGCTCATGGCTGGGTACATAGGCATCGGAACTTTGGTTACTGTTCCCACCCTGTGGGGAGTGGGGTGTGTCGGGCGTGGGGCCTTTGGGCATTCCATTTTCCAGTGACCCTCTTGCCTGCAGATGGCGCACTGGCTTTTTCCCTAGGCGTTCTCTGCCCCTCCCGTGGACACCCTCGCTCGCTCTGAGATTGCATTTTTGGCTTTCTGGCTGTTTGAAGACAAACCCCTAATTATTTTGGCCAGGTCCTCTTCGAAAGAAGGATTCTGATTTAAGGTGCTTGGAGGTCTGTGGTCCTGGGCATCGGATGACTCCAGGGGGTCGTACACTCAGTGGAGTGGGGCCATCAAAGTGGAGTTTTAGCTGCCTCAATTGCAACTATTAGCTGCCTCAATTGCAACATCAGTATTGTCCGCTGCCCTGAGGGCATTTATCTTGCAGATTTCCTCAATGGTCAGTATTGTAATCCCAGGGTTCTTTGATCCCTCGGGTTTAATTGTCTCTTTTTTTTTAACAGTTCTGTCCCATGCGGCTCTCAAAGCCTTCTGCTCTGTTTCTTTCTGTCTGCCAATTCACATCCTTGCATTGTGCTGCTTCTAGAACTCAAGAAGCCACATGGTTCTACATACTGAAACACTCTTTTGGACTGCTTGTCCACTTCACCTTCTGAATTCTTCATTCTCTATACCACCTTCTTCCTCACTTTCCTCTTCTCTTTCTTTTCTCCCTCAGTCTCTTTTCTTGGGGGTTGGGTAGGGGAAACCTCATTTAGCCCTGGTGCAGTTGCTGCATAGGGTGGAGGGGGGCTAATTATTCCTTCCTCCTTTTCTTCTGGGACTTCTCTTCTGGGACTGGCAAAACTGCTGGCTTTTTAACTTGTACTTGCTGCCATACTGGGCACAGTTTGGCATGGCACAGGTAATCACAGTTCTACTTTTCTTAAGCCATGGGAGACGGTTAGGAACTCCACATAAGTGTTGGAGTCTATTTTTTCATCAGGTTTTTAAAATCCCCACTCTTCTCCCTTCGTGGCATCTTTTCAATTTGTTCAGGGAAGCATTGCAGGGGGGTCATGGGAGTTGTTTTACTGCTTTTTCTCCATGACCCTGGAACACTTGGACACTTGGGATACTGGGACACTCCCTCCTCCTAACGTTATTTTTTCACTCAGTCACAGGCCAGACGTTGCTTTCAACGTCTCACACACTCAAAACATTCACTGGAGTGTCCCCACACGCACATTCAGTCACTAGAGTATCTGACATGCAACATACAACATACAAAACACATCAATATAATTTCAACATGTAACACACTAAACACACCAAAATAGCCTCAGCATGCAATACACAAAACACACCAAAATAACCTCAGCATGCAGTACACAAAACACACCAAAATAATTTCCCCTCCTTCTTCTGTTCCAAATTTTTGCTGGTGGCACTCTCCTGCACAACCAGTCCCCTTTATTCCTGGTGGCTGGCACTCTCCTGCGCAGCCAATCCCCTTTTTACCAAACCTTACTGGTGGCACAACACTGCCACGCCTCTGTTCCCCTTTTTCTTGGCTGCACACTACTGCATAACCATTCCCTTCCTGGCTGCACACTACTGCATAACCATTCCCTTCCTGGCTGCACACTACTGCATAACCAGGTGAGGCTGATCAGGCCTCGCCCTTTCCGTCGGGCTGCCCTTTCCGTCGGGCTTACCTTTTCCGCTGCGGATTCCCTTCCCCTTGGCGCCGTCCTCTTTCCTCCCTCGACCTGGGTCCTTGCTCCGGAGCGGTATGGCTGGCTCCCCCCACAAATTGGCAGGGTGCGCGTGGAGCCTGCAATGCCGATCCGAGCTGTCCACCGAGGTCGAGCCTGGCTCTCCCCAGCCCTCTGAGGTGGGGCAGATTCCCGGTCAGGGAACCAAGATGTAGGCTGAGCCTAGTCCATGCCAGGGAATCGTTCACCCGCGTCCCCAGATCCGGAGAGAGAGCAAAAGAAAGCACCAGAAAAGATTCTTCTTTGGAGGAAAGCAGTTTATTATCTGTGCACAGAGAGACAGCCAGCAGAATAGATTCTGAAAAATCTGGCTGCCCCGAAATACGCCTCTGCAGAGTTTCTTATACCTTGAGGAAACTCCCTCCCTCCTCCCCACGCCCTCCAGAAACTTTCCCAATCAACTGGAAAGTTTTCAACTTATTTTTAGCATGTCTATAGCCCTCTAAACAGCCCTCCCTATTGTTCCCTATAGTGTCTTTCTAAGCGTCCTGCATCCCCCCCGTCTCCTCCCGTCTCCTCCCGTCTGTGTCTCTTTTGTTTATCTTGCATTCCTAAAGTGAAAAAGCGAGGCTATTTCTAGCTTACAGTCTCTGTCTTATCTTGCATTCCTTCGAGGGGCCTTTTTGCAGGTGAAGTTATTTCTAGCTCAGAAATTGACTTAGATTCAAGGTATACAAGAATATGAAGATCCTTCTTAGGTACATATGAAGATCCTTCTTAGGTACAAGGTACAAAATATAGAAAGCAAAGGTACAAAATATAAAAAGCAACCCTTTCCTCTCTCTCTTCAGTTCAGCTGTTGATTGATAGATTGTGTGACTGCGGAAATGGATAAAAGCCCCCCATCCAAACAAAGACTGTATCAACAGTGCATGTAAAAAAAATTATTTTTTATCATCTACAATACTGTCTTGTTTATTTTATAGTACAGTACATTGATTGTTGCTTTCATTTTATGCATAAGTAGTCTCATTAGATAGTAAAATTCATGTTAAATTGCTGTTTTAGCGGTTGTTTTTAAAAGTCTGGAACGGATTAATCCGTTTTGCATTCCTTTCTATGGGAAAGCGCGCCTTGGTTTTGGAACGTTTTGGTATTGGAATGGACTTCCGGAATGGATTAAGTCTGAGAACCAAGGCACCACTGTACTGCTGAGGGCAGGCTGAGATTTCTTGCCTTTGCCCTGAATCCATTCCCTTGGCTAGCGTAGGATTTCTCCAGAACTGAAAACTGGGCATTAAACTCGCAGTGTTTCTCAAACGTGGGTCCCCAGCCATTGTTGGGACTACAACTCCCATCATCCCTAGCTACAGGACCAGCGCTGAGGGATGATGGGAGTTGTAGTCCGACAACAGCCGAGGCGCTGTAGCCAGTGAGGCCATGCACAGGCTCGCCTGCGTTTACTCGGGAGTAAACACGAACGAACTGACCGGTCACGAATGTCCAAAAAAAACAAAAAACCAACCGCTCACTTTTAAAAGAGATTATTCCGGGCATCCGCAACGCACGTGCGCGTAAGCCCAGCCGCTCGGCGGGAAAGGCGCGAGGACGCCTGCGCCTGCGCGGTCAGGAAAGCAGGCGTGGAGGGGGCGCGAAGGAGCGAGGGCGTCATCAGACAGCGCCGCAGAAGTGGGCAGGCAGGGAGTGGGCGCCCTTTTGCTGATGGCGACGGCCGGGCGCGCGGCGTTCGGAGGGCGGCGCATGCGCGTGAGGGTGTCCTCGCCATGGCGTCGGTGGTGCTGAGCGAGGCGGAGAAAGTGTACGTCATGCACGGCGTCCAGGTAACTGAGGCGGGGCTGCAGGCCTGTCTGGGGCCTGTTACTTATTTATTTTTATTATTTATTGCATTTATAGCCCACCTGTTTCTCCATAGGGCTCAAGGGGGATGGTTCTTCCCCCTCCTCATTCAATCCCCACAACGACCCTGTGAGGCTGGGCTGCCACCGGCCCTATACAGGATTGTCCCAGTTACTAATTATTATTATTATTAATAATTATTATTTTATGTATTGCATATATAGCCCACCTGTTTCTCCATGGGACTCAAGGGGGATGGTTCAATCCCCAAAACGACCATTGTGAGGCTGGGCTGCCACCTGCCCTGTATAATACAGGATTATCCTAGTTGCTTTATTATTATTATTATTATTGTTATTATTATTATTACTATATTATTATTATTTTATTTATTGCGTTTATAGCCCGCCTGTTTCTCCATGGGGCTCAAGGGGGATGGTTCAATCCCCACAAACACCCTGTGAGGCTGGACTGCCTTGTATAATACAGGATTGTCCTAGTTGCTTAATAATAATAATAATTTTATTTATTGCATTTATAGCCCACCTGTTTCTCCATAGGGCTCAAGGGGGATGGTTCTTCCCCTCCTCATTCAATTCCTCACAACGACCCTGTGAGGCTGGGCTGCCACCTGCCCTGTACAGGATTGTCCCAGTTACTTATTATTATTATTATTATTATTATTATTATTATTATTATTATTATTATTATTAATTATTTTATGTATTGCATTTATAGCCCACCTGTTTCTCCATGGGGCTCAATGGGGATGGTTCAATCCCCACAACGACCTGTGAGGCTGGGCTGCCACCTGCCCTGTATAATACAGGATTGTCCCATGTTTCAATGAAAAATGCTCTTGTCATTAATACGAGGTGCAGTTTGTCCTGTTATTTCAGATCTTTTCTTTCTCCTTCTCTCTCTCTCTCTCTCCCTCTCCCCCCCTCTCTCCTCTCCAAATACACATGTCTCCAAGTACCGTATTTTTCGCTCTATAACACGCACCTGACCATAACACGCACATCGTTTTTAGAGGAGGAAAACAAGGGAAGAAACATTCTGAATGAAACAGTGGATGTATCATTTTTGTGCTTCATGCTGTGGCCACAGACATGTGATCTGATGGTGAATTTGGGGTGACCCAATGCAAAGATCCTGAGGATCCATGTGGATCCATGCTTTTTAACCACGTTTTTGCACCATTGCAACCCCAGGCAACAGTGGGTGCATGATTTTTGGGGGGCAGGCTCTAGCCATGGACATGCTATGTGATCTGATGGTGAATTTGGGGTGACCCAATGCAAAGATCCTGAGGATCCATGTGGATCTATTCTTTGTAACCACATTTTAAGTGGGGAGGGAAGGAAAAACAAAGAAGGGAAAAGGAGCATGAGAGGGGTGTGCAGAGAAGCAGCTGGCTAAGAATGCAGGAGAGGGATTTAACGGGAGGGAGGAAAGAAAGGCAAAAGTTTCCCCCCACCCAAGCACCCAAACCAGCCAGCTCTCTCTCTCTCTCTCTCTCTCTCTCTCTCTCTCTCTCTCTCTCTCTCCCCCCACCTGCATGTTGCCTGCTAGTCCCTAGATGCTTGCCTGGAGGGGAGGGGCTTTCCCTGCTCTTTGTTCCGTTTGAGCAAACACAGCAACGAAACAGAGGAGGGTGGGCAGTAAGACCCTGAGGCAGAATGCAGGAAAGCAGCCGCTTCCTCTTTTCAGGTTTCCCTTCTCCGTGAAGCGCGATTTGATTTTTGTCTGGTTTTTTGGCTCCAGGGACCACGCATTCGCTCCATAACACGCACAGACATTTCCCCTTCCTTTTTAGGAGAAAAAAATCTGCGTGTTATAGAGGGAAAAATACGGTATGTGTGAAAGATTATGTATTTAAGCTCTGGGTAGCAAAGCACAGACAGATTTACAAATTCATGTATTTGTTTGTGACAAATTCCAGAGGGGCCATCCTGTTAGGCTGCAATGGATTGTATTGGATGGCTTTGAAGTCGCTTTAGCACCAGCTGAAAAAATAATTCGACCACCTCATCCCGTCCTGTATTTTGCCAGACCAAAGATGGGAACCCTACTACTGTGAGCTACGTTAGACTGAGGTTCAGTCACTGGCTCCAGGTCACCCAGTAAGCTTCCTGGCTGAATGGGGATTCATACCATGGTCCTAGTCTGACACCTCCCATCATCATAGCCAGTGATCAGGGATGATGAGAGATGTAGTCCAACAACATCTGGAGGGCAGCAGGCTGTGCACCTCTGCTCTAACCACTGCACCACACTGCCTTATGCTCCAGGAGGCTTTGTTTGGTCAGAATCAAGAATACACTTTCGGAGTTAATGCTAAATACATTGCTTTTGGTAAATGAGTGCCATGGCCCTGAGAGGACTGTGAAAATCTCAGGCTTTTTAGACCTTTGGTACTATCAGAAACCAAAGTTGCGCATTGGTTGCCAGATGTGGATTTTTCTTTCAGCCAAGGTGGAAAATTGGAAAAAAATGTTTAAAAGTACCTTTCCAAAAAACACACACCCCAGAGTCCTTTTTTTTTGGGGGGGGGGGGTAATTCAGAGGGAAATTCCCAGGTGTCAAAAAATATTATTATTATTATAAATTTCATTTCATTTCTATACCGCCCTATACGCAAAGGTCTCAGAGCGGTTCACATAACCTGAACCTGAGTCTGTAACCTGAAGTGTCTGTAACCCGAGGTACCACTGTATAGGATATAGATCAAATCAGGCAAAGGCCTGATTAAAAAGGAACGTTTTTGCCTGGCGCCTAAAGGTGTATAGTGAAGGTGCCAGGCAAACTTCCCTGGGTAGTAGCATATTTATGTATGCTACTACTGCAGTCTGTGTTTTGTTAGCCCAAAAATGGAAAACGAGTGAGGTCCCAACCAAAGAAGAATCTCAACTTAAACTGATGGAATACGTACAGCTTGCATATTTAACTTATAGAAGAAGAGAACAACAAGAACGTACATTCAAAGAAGTTTGGAAAATGTTTACTGAATATATGGGTGAAAATTGTGTTTATTTAAAAATGCTGGTAGCATTAAGATAAATTCAATAGTGTAAATAAGTTTCTATGGCTGTAACAGTGGATTACTGAATGGTTTAGTCCATGTAAAACATGCAGGGATGTATGGTATGCAAAATGAACCACGGAAAGAAAAGAAGGGAAGTCATTGATTTAAAGTTGTTTAAATGAATACTTTGAAATGTACATTAGAAAATTTAATAAAAAAATAGAGAGAGAGAAAGAGATGGCATTCAATTATAATCACAAGTTCATGAATAATATGCATTCGTCTGCTTCTCTTAGCAACATTTATTTGTGTGATCAATCAATGGCATTAGGTAACACATTGTGATAAATGACTGTTTCAGGAGGATCTTCGGGTGGATGGCCGTGGTTGTGAAGATTACAGATGTACGGAAGTGGAAACAGATGTAGTATCTAATACAAGTGGGTCTGCCAGAGTAAAACTTGTAAGTACGTCTTGTGGGGACTTTTATACATTGCTAATGATATTGTGTGTTTTTCATTGAAGCTCACTCTGCACAATGCTAAAACATAGCTTGGGTCTGCCCTGCCCTAGCTAGAACAGTCTGGTGGCACCTGAAAAAGTAACTCATTTATAGTGGCATACGTTTTTGTGGCACAGGAAATGTATTGTTCATTTACAGTGCAGGAGAGAGATCTGTCACATTAACACGTAGAACACAAATAGAAAGGAGAGCCAGATGCAAGACTAATAATTCTGTTATAGTGGCCCATTACTCCCCAGTTCGTACTGAGTTGACAAAATTGTGTTCTTAAACACCCAGTAGTATTTAAGGAAGAGAAGGATGGCATATGGTATGGAAAATGAAAGGTTAGTATAAATGAGAAAAGGACGTTGGCTTAGGGCAGGCTTCCTCAACCTCGGCCCTCCAGATGTTTTTTGGCCTACAACTCCCATGATCCCTAGCTAGCAGGACCAATGATCAGGGATGCTGGGAATTGTAGTCTCAAAACATCTGGAGTGCCGAGGTTGAGGAAGCCTGGCTTAGGGGCTGTTTGCTGTTGAAGGAAACGAGGAAAGAGTTGGCTGAATGCCCAACATAGAAGGAAGGTAAGGGGGTGGGAAGTTCAGTGAGAGGAAGACCCAAAATGTATTGGAACCAAGCAACAGGAAACCTTAAAAGCAAGGTTTAGTGGAGGAAGACAAAATAAACATTGGTGTGAGAAGCAGGGATCAAAAGGGAAGGGGTGGAGGAGACAGATTTGCAGGAAAGGGGACTGAAGAAGTAAATTGTCGGAAAAGCGATTGGGTTATTATATTGAACAACCAGTACTTTTTTACAGGGTATTCAAGGGTATGCAGTACCTGCACCACTTTTTGTTGTTAAAAAGTGTGGCACTTACTATAACAACTTTACAATGAGTGCCAGCACCTGTTTTTCTAGGAAAAAAGCACTGTGAACAACAAATATTCACAATGTTAATCTCGCAGTCTATCAGACTCAGTGCTGTTTATTAGCAGTGCGTGTCTACAGTGGTTGGCCCTTTAAATGCTTTAAAGGTGCTTCAAAGGTTTGCCATTGTGTTTTCAAGGCTTTTTATTTTTTTAAGGAGAAATATTGGGTAGTACTGACTGACACAGAAAGTAAAGAGTGCTGTTATTTTAACAGGGGCACACAGACATCCTGGTTGGAGTCAAGGCAGAAATGGGAGCACCGAAGCTGGATAGACCAAATGAAGGATACTTGGAATTCTTTGTTGATTGGTTAGTGCAAACTGGGCCACAGGGGGGGTCTTCTATATAACTAAATACCAACAACCTTAAAGTGATGCTAGTTGCAGGACTATATGCTCTGTGTTTGCTTTTTTTCAGGATTTCAGAATGCCAGATAACGAATCATTAATCTGACTGCCTCTTTGCCTTTTCCTTCCCCATCTTTTGCATTTGGCAGTTTATTTCTTTACTTCCTTCTGCTCATGGCCAGTGTCCCACCCTTTCCCAAAATGGACACACACAACCTCCTAGTCCTCACCAGATCTCTGTAGTCTATTCCTTTCTGCAGATTCCTTTTGCCTGCTGCTGATGGTGGTACCTCATTAGTTTTCTTCACCGTGATGACCTTGCCTCCTTTGCCAGAGTAGTGAACACTGCATTCAGTTCTCTGTGCAATTTGCATTTCTCAAGGTGGCATTTGTAGTTACAAGATATTGCCCAGAGAGGTACAAACATTTTTAATAAGCCCTGAGCAGAGGAGCCAGTGAGATTCAGAGCAGCATTTCTTCTGCAGACATGCCAGATCCTATAGACCAAGGCTGAAAGGAGTCTGTCTTTCTTTCTTTCTTTCTTTCTTTCTTTCTTTCTTTCTTTCTTTCTTTCTTTCTGCTATGCCAGGTCTAGGCTGGCACAGTAGATCACTCCCATCTCAGGTCCCTTTCTGGAAGCTGGACCAGTGAATCAGTGGTTGGCCAAACTCTACCCTTGCCCCATCCCAATAACACCACTTTGCAAACCTAATAATAATAATTATTATTCAGGCATACTGGGCCGAGGCCATTTAGGGCTTGAAAGGTCAGCACCAACACTTTGAATTGTGCTCGGAAAAGTACTGGGAGCCAATGTAGGTCTTTCAGGACCAGTGTTATATGGTCCGGCAACCACTCCCAGTCACCAGTCTAGCTGCCGCATTCTGGATTAATTGTAGTTTCTGGGTCACCTTCAAAGGTAGCCCCACATAGTGCATTGCGGTAGTCCAAGCAGGAGATAACTAGAGCATGCACCACTCTGGCGAGACATTCTGCAGGCAGGTAGGGTCTCCGCCTGCGTACCAGATGGAGCTGGTAAACAAAATGACTCCCAGGCTGTGCACCTGGTCCTTCAGGGGCACAGTTATCCCATTCAGGATCAGGGAGTCCCCCACACTCACCCACCCCATCCCCCCAAAACAATACTTCTGTCTTGTCAAGATTCAACCTCAGTCTGTTAGCCGCCATCCATCCTCCAACCGCCTCCAGGCACTCACACAGGACCTTCACTGACTATTGCCAGCAAGAGCACTATGAGCTATAATAGGAACATATGTGGTTTTAGATCTGCACATATAGCTACTGGTGTACTGTTAGGGCTGCCATACGTCTGGGATTTCTTGCTTATATCCGGGATTTGTCTATCGAAAATAGCATCTGGGTGGAATTTCCAAAATCGATTAAAATGTCCGTATTTCCTTTAAATTGCTCAAAAACTTCATTTCATTTATTTTTTACTGTGCATGCTCAAAGCAACTGTAGAGCCTTCTCTACCACAATTAGAAATGGTGGGTTTCAATCTCTGGCACATCATTTGCCTGCCGCTAGGTGGTGCTAACTGAGCGTTTTTGAACACCTGGAGCATTTTGACAATTCCTCCTCTCCATTTCAAAGGGTTGTCAAATCATTAACTCGTTTTGAATTGCTGTCCTGGTCCCTCCTGCGCTTTCTGAGATAATGTAAGATAAAATTGAGGAGCAGAGTCTTCCAACAAAATTTTTAATGTGTATGTTGATACGCATTGTTGATGAGAGATGAGAAACGAGGTTGGCACTCTTGCTTGTGGTTGCATGTTTAAGAGTGACTTCAGGGATCTTTTCCATGGCTCTGTGCCAGGAGAGCGGGCAACCAGTTATGAAGAGCATGGCAAACACATACAAGGTTGATACTAACTTGATTTAGGTCTAATTAATATAATTTTCCTAAATCTTGGGGTACAGGGTGGGATGAAATCATTTTCTGGATTTCTTAAACCTTCACACATGAAACCTTGACCAGGCACTCATATATAAGATAGATGCGCATGCCCAATTTCTAATAGCTGGCTGACATTTTTGAGAATCCCTACCATTGGCAGAACCTCTAGGAGTGATGGCCAAACTTGGCCCTCCAGCTGTTTTGGGACTACAATTCCCAACATCCCTGACCACTGGTCCTGTTAGCTAGGGATGATGGGAGTTGTAGTCCCAAAACAGCTGGAGGGCCAAGTTTGGCCATCACTGCGCTACAGTATCCTGGAATGTTCATAGTTATTCCAACTGCTCATGATGTGGTTATTGATAAAGAATATGGATAAAGTGCAGCTTCTGTGGTGAAAGTGAAAGGGCAGCGTGAATGGGGGAACAGCTCCGCTTTCAATGAACTAGGTGGGGCTAGCCTCCCGCTCACACACTCAAACAAAACTCACTTCAGTCCACCAGAGGCAACCAACCATGCCAATGTAAACTAATGAATGAATGGAACCTACACATGTGACGCTGACACACAAACCTTGCACATGCACTTTGTAAAAGAATGGAAGTGTACTATTCCCCTTCTCCTCACCCGTCTTCTCCCCCAGCTTTATACTGTCTATAGTTGTGGTTCCCAACATGGGGCACATGCCCCACAGAGGGGCAATTTGATTTTTAAGGGGGGCAATTCGAGAATGAGTCATTAACAGTTACTTTAGGCTTCCTCCACATGAATAGGAGTTCACTTTTTCAATAATAAGAATTATATGTCACGGTGGGGTGCTATCAGGATGTTAGAGTTGCTTAGGTGGGGCATGTCCAAAAAAAGGTTGGGAATCACTGTTCTATAGCATTAGTGTCTCTCATTGAATAAAAATGACAATCTTTAATAAAAACATTTTAAAAAAACACTAAATGGGGCTAATAGGCTAGTCTAACCTATTTGTACCTGCCACTTGGCAATGACAACTGTTGTGGGAGACTCTTGACTACAGTCGTACCTTGGTTCTCGAACGGAATCCGTTCAGGAAGTCCGTTCGACTTCTGAAAATGTTCGAAAACCAAGGCACGGCTTCTGATTGGCTGCAGGAGCATCCTGCACTCATTCGGAAGCCGCAGAACATTCAGCTTCCAAAAAAAGTTTGCAAACTGGAACACTCACTTCCGGGTTTGCGGCGTTCAGGAGCCAAAACGTTTGAGTCACAAGGCGCTCAAAAACTTAAGATACGACTGTATCTGGCTTTTAATCATTGTGATTTGGAGAGGAAGGCCGATCCATCCTGCTCTCTTGCACCAAGCCTCTGCATCCTGCTTTTATGCATATCCAGAGCAGGATTGTGCCTATATAGCTTTTTAAAACAAATTCTATTGTGGGTGTGGGGAGGGGGGGGGAATGTAAGTCTATAATGGGGACGCTTCTGTCTCTTTAGCACAAGGTGATATGGACAGAAGCAGCAACAGACACAGAGTAGCGTATTACTTGGCTTTCTAATTGGAATGTTATCCTGCAATAAAGTTCTAAAACGCCGAAGTTCAAAGAGGCAACCTCAAGGTGTTGCTATGAGAACTGTGAATCTGCCCTTTAATTAAACATAACTTCAAACTCTCCCTCAGTGCGCTAGAGATGACTGTGTGATTTGATATTCATATAAATTGGCTATTAAAACGTTGCCACAATTTAAAAATCAAGTGTGCTTGGAGGCTAAATTGCATAGTGCAGGTAAATTAGATAATTGTCGGAGTTGTTTTTTATATAAGCTGCTTCTCCCTAGGAAACCTTTAAGGATCCTTTGTAAGTATACTATTAAGAAATGTTACATTTCGGACTAATTGCTTGTGGCCTGACTCAAAAAGAATCAATGTGAGATAAATGCTTTGCGAAGATCCTGCCTATTTTCTATGTTATGAAAAGTAGTACCTGTACCTGCCATTCAGCTATATATGCCAGCATTTCTCAAACTTGGGTCTCCAGATGTGAGATGATGGGAGTTGTAGTCTGACAACAGCTGGAGACCCAAGTTTGAGAAACACTTACACATGCTATAGGAAAACAGACAAGATAAATGCCTAAGGGGCCCGCTTTAATGGGAGCACTGAGAGTTATGTGTTGCCCTCCCAACAGTAGGGGCACTGTTGCTTACTATCGAAGCAGGACAGTGGTGAAGCAGGAGCTACACAGCAAATAGGATCAGTGGATTGGATCCACCAGTGTGCCCACATAGTCCCAGCTTGCTTCTGCCCTGCCCCACATTGTCCTGGCAGTGGCAGTGATGCTGCTGTTAGGAGGTTGCCTCCATGTCCCTCCCACACCAGCTTCTCCTGCCCTTAAAGGTTTGCTATGATCAGTGTTGTCCTTGCAGCCACTTCTACCTGTTGTGGACTTGAGAGCTTCTAAATCTAGGTAGGAGATGGGAGGAAATAGGATGGGCAGCATTGAAAGCTGTAGACTTCTAGTATGCTGCACAGTGTAATGCTGATTCTTCTGCTGGAATAGCTTCTAATTAGGCTGATTTTTGCCTTACATATTTGAAATTGTGTGTGCATTTTTTATAAGATTAGAGACCATCACGACTGACGCTTGTTGAAGGCAATGAGACTTTTTCAGTAGAGAAATACCCAGGACAGGAGAGGCCAATTAAAAATATGCCAGTCTTCCTGTTCTCTCCCCCTGTCATATTTAACAGGCTATATTGTTAGCCATGCAACTTTCTTTTCTTATTCTTAACCTGAAGATGGAAGAAAGCAATTGTTCTTAACTTCCATCAAACCACAGTAGTTAGACTGTAACAAAGAACTGGAGCTGAGATACCAAACTATGTTGTTGCCTGTTTCAGGTAATCAATAGCTCTCTCTGTCCCCTTTATTATTTTGGTTTATTAAATCTTATTCCTAGGGAAAGGGCAGGATTTAATGTCCTGTGCTGAGCCGTAGATCCCTGAAAGGTGAAAACTGCTTTGATTTTTTATTTCTTCCTTTCAGCTCAGCCAATGCCACTCCTGAATTTGAGGGCCGCGGTGGAGAGGAGCTGGGCACCGAAATAGCAAATACCCTCTACAGAATTTTTAACAACGAGAGCAGCATTGACTTGAAGTTGCTTTGCATTGCTGCCCGAGAGCACTGCTGGGTGCTTTACGTCGATGTCCTGGTAAGTAAAACAAACTTCAGCTTAATTGAAACTAGATATTCAGAGATTTCCTCGGGCCGTTGACGGGTTGAATTCTGATGAGATTGTTTCTGTCTCAAAGTCAGGGCAGATAGTTTAAACGCCATCGCAACCCTGAACCTCATTGTCAGCCTTTGCTCATTCAGGACTGTATCTTGATTTAAAAAGTCAAGATAAGAACGAGCCTATCTGCCACAATCAGATTATCACGTATAGTTCTAGGATTGATATAACTGAATGGGTTATTCATGTAAAACACACTTCTTCTTTTTTTAACGTTTCAGTTACTGGAGTGTGGTGGGAACTTGTTTGATGCCATCTCTGTTGCAGTGAAGGCAGCACTGTTTAATACCAGGTAAGGCACACATAATTTTCTAAAAGAAACTTGCGGAGGAAAATGCAGAGGTCTCTGTTGCAGCCAAAACAATGTGGTGTGGCGCCATAACAAGTTAACAAATTCATTATGGTATAAGATTTTGCGGACTAGGGTCCACTTCATCAGACACGTCAAGTGAAATCCTCAATTGTATTTATATATGCATGTTGTGTGTGTGTGTGTTTGTGTAATCTGTGAGATTGTTGTTGTTGTTGTTTAGTCGTTTAGTTGTGTCCGACTCTTTGTGACCCCATGGACCAGAGCACGCCAGGCACTCCTGTCTTCCACTGCCTCCCGCAGTTTGGTCAAACTCATGTTGGTAGCTTCGAGAACACTGTCCAACCATCTCGTCCTCTGTCGTCCCTTTCTCCTTGTGCCCTCCATCTTTCCCAACATCAGGGTCTTTTCCAGGGAGTCTTCTCTTCTCATGAGGTGGCCAAAGTATTGGAGCCTCAGCTTCAGGATCTGTCCTTCCAGTGAGCTTCATGGCTGATTTCCCTAAGAATGGATAGGTTTGATCTTCTTGGGACTCTCAAGAGTCTCCTCCAGCACCATAATTCAAAAGCATCAATTCTTTGGCGATCAGCCTTCTTTATGGTCCAGCTCTCACTTCCATACATCACTACTGGGGAAACCATAGCTTTAACTATACGGACCTTTGTTGGCAAGGTGATGTCTCTGTTTTTTAATCGGTGAGATTAGAAGGACATAAAGTGCAAAAACTACAGACAGTGGCAAATAGAGACAATCACAAATGCTGTTTCATTGTCACTGCTGCTGTTACAGGTCACTTTCCTTATTTTCCATCCGTCCAGTTCTAATGAAATCTCACTGTCTGTGATTTTTGCATGCCACTCATCTCTGAATTCACTACTTGCAGCAGCAGCCCCCCCCCTCGAAGTGAACTCTCGTCCGAGAAAGTTTATGCCATAATTAAATGTGTTAATCTTTAAGACAGGCATAGGCAAACTCCGGCCTTCCAGATGTTTTGGAACTACAGTTCCCATCATCCCTAGCTAACAGGACCAGTGGTCAGGGATGATGGGAATTGTAGTCTCAAAACATCTGGAGTGCTGGAGTTTGCCTATGCCTGCTTTAAGATGTCACAAGCCATTTGGTGCACCAGCTGAAACTGGGTATAGACACTCCTATCCGCTGAGGCTACCTGGGACTCAGTGGACTAAGATGGTTCCACAAGCACCTCAAACCTGCGCACCTGCTCCTTCAACAAGAGTGCAGCCTCATTAAGGACAGGTAGTTTTCCCAACTCCTGGATGCGTCAATCTCCCACGCATAGCACTTCCGTCTTGTCTGGATTGTCTCTAGTTTGTTTTTACCTTGTCCAACCCTTCACAACCTCCCAACACTAGTTTTTTTGTCTGTTTCTTTGTTTTTTGAAAATAATTTTTATTTGATTTTACAAATAAAAATTTACAACAAAATCAGTTACAAAGCCATATAAAGAGATTTCTCTGAACCTCGAGACTTCCCCCCATCCCCTCCATGGGTCCTAATTTCACCGCTTGCAACTGCACATCCACATTTTTGTCCATCTAGTTTATCCGTAGTCTTTGTTACCTTACAAGTGAGATTAAAATCCTGCCAATGTTTCCATTTGCTTACAATGGTCTCTTAAATAAATTATAATTTCCCCCCCAAAGTTCTTGTCCTCTTGGTTCCTGAGCTTTCCAGTTAGCTTTGCCTTTCGGCATACTCCATCAACTTGGTTTGCCATTCTTCTCTGGTCGGAACTGTTTCTTCTTTCCACCTCTGGGCTAATAACATCTGTGAGGCCGTTGCCACATACATAATTTTTCTGGGCCTTTGGAATCTAGGTACCTATAATTCCTAATAAAAAGCATCTAGTTTTTTAAACAAACATTATTTTGAACATGTTTTTTCATTTCATTATATATCATCTCCCAAAAGGTTTTTGGGACATGGGTGGCGCAGAGCCTAGGACTTGCCGATCAGAAGGTCGGCGGTTCGAATCCCCACGCCGGGGTGAGCTCCCGTTGCTCGGTCCCTGCTCCTGCCAACCTAGCAGTTTGAAAGCGCGTCAAAGTGCAAGTAGATAAATAGGTACCGTTCCAGCGGGAAGGTAAACGGCTTTTCCGTGCGCTGCTCTGGTTCGCCAGAAGTGGCTTAGTCCTGCTGGCCACATGACCCGGAAGCTGGACGCCGGCTCCCTCGGCCAATAAAGCGAGATGAGTGCCGCAACCCCAGAGTCGGCCACGACTGGACCTAATGGTCAGTCAGGGGTCCCTTTAACTTTAAAAGGTTTTTATTACCTTGCACGACCACCATATACTCCCAACGCTAGTTCAGGACTTGGTACCAGTGGAACCGAGAAGCAGAACTGTGCGTCATTGCCATTCTTGCTTCAGGTCCCGGAGACTGCTCTCAGCAGCTTTGTATAGATGTTGAATAACACGCATGACCAAGTTGAACCCTACTCCCACAGGGCTGAGCAAAAGTCACCCCATTTGAAACAGTTCTGAGCCAATATTGTGGTGGTAGCTTCAGGGTAGATATCCCCCAGCGCCGCAACAGAGACCCTGTTCCCATCGCACACCTTTGCACCACTTCTTGTTGGTCAGCTGGATAGGACACAACAGGTTTAACTTACATATAAAATGTACTCTTGGTTGCGCAGACACATGGTTGTGGTAGATCCAGACAAGCAGGAAACATGCACATAACCAGAATTACATATAAACATGCATATAACCCCTGGTCTCCTCACTGGCTCAAATAGGACTAATTCGGCCAGTTAGTCCTTGTGATCACCTTGTGTTTATTGGATGGATTTTCCCCCTAAACTGATTTTTGAATTCTGAATTTATCGTTATTCACATTTTATACTGTATTTTATGCTGTTTTTTGTTGCATCAATTAAATGTTTTAAATTTGTTGTTAACCACCCTGAGCCCGGTTTTCTGAACCGGGAAGGGCGGGGTATAAATAAAAAAATATTATTATTACTAATTTCAGGTACGTTTGACTGAATAAATAATAATAATAATAATAAATTTTATTTATATCCCGCCCTCCCCAGCCAAAGCCGGGCTCAGGGCGGCTAACAACAATAAAACAGTACAAAAGTACAGCATAAACAACATTCTAAAATCATTCATTATAAAAGTTAATTAATTCAAGCCACTGGCAACTATTGGGCCAGAGCTCCGTGAAGATTGCCGAGGGAGGGAGTCAGGCTGTGCCCTGGCCAAAGGCCTGGTGGAACAGCTCTGTCTTGCAGGCCCTGCGGAAAGATGTCAAGTCCCGCAGGGCCCTAGTCTCTTGTGACAGAGTGTTCCACCAGATCGGGGCCACGGCCGAAAAAGCCCTGGTTGAGGCCAGCCTAACCTCTTTGTGGCCTGGGACCTTCAAGATGTTTTTATTTGAAGACCGTAAGTTTCTCTGTGGGACATACCAGGAGAGGCGGTCCCGTAGGTACGAGGGTACTAGGCCGTATAGGGCTTTAAAGTATAGGGCTTTAAATTTGAAAGGGGTGGGAGGGATGGCAGGGATTGGAGTAGGGCTGGGCGATAGCTGGTTTTCACCATCACAATATCACACCAGCAAAACAGTGTGATATATTGATATATCATGATGTCTTAAATAAGGATGGAACTGTGTAGAGGCGAACACTAGGGCTGGGTGATACCTGGTTTTCAGTATCATGATTTATCACCAGCTAAACATCGTAATATACCAAGATATCACGATGTCTGAAATAAGGATGGAGCTATGTAGAGGCATTGGCTGGCTCCACGGTTTTTCCTGCATCCTGATTTTTTGCCAGCGCCTGCTCTTGTGATTCTCTGTCCCCTGCAGGAGGCAGGGGAGAAGAACGGAACCAGCAGAGATAACAAGGGCTACAGGAATCAAGAAAAGTATTGGCTGGCTTCACGGTTTTTCCCATATTGTGATTTGTGCATCACACCCCCACACCCCATGATTCACGATATGTTGCCAGGTCAAAAATTATGAAACCGGTATCAATATATGGACTTCAAACCGGTTTTTGATGATATATCAATATATAATTGCCCAGCCCAAGGAAGGGGGTAGGGGGAATTCTCCAGTGTTCCTCATCCTTCTTTAGTGTTTGTTTGTTTGTTTGTCTGTCTGTCTGTCTGTCTGATTGATTTATATACAGTGGTACCTCGGGTTAAGTACTTAATTCGTTCCGGAGGTCCATTCTTAACCTGAAACTGTTCTTAACCTGAAGCACCACTTTAGCTAATGGGGCCTCCTGCTGCTGCTGTGCTGCCGGAGCCCAACTTCTGTTCTCATCCTGAAGCAAAGTTCTTAACCTGAAGCACTCTTTCTGGGTTAGCGGAGTCTGTAACCTGAAGCGTATGTAACCTGAAGCATATGTAACCTGAGGTACCACTGTACTGCCCTTTGTCATCTCAGGGCTGCTGTAACTCCATCAGGCTTCCTAACTGCCAAACAGCCTGGTTGAAAACATCTTGCCTTTTGTTTTGTTTCTCATTATATTATATAAAGCCTACATAACACTTTGGCAGAGCTGCTTTCAAAAGCAGTCCAAAACAGTTCTCGGCTGTTTATTTTAAGTGACCTCAGCTTTAGAATGGAATGAACTGTATTATGCTGGGAATGTGCCTTTTCTTTTTTTACAGATGGGAAGCTGCTCTAAATCATTTGCTGATACAGCTTCCATTTTTTAAAAAGTTCAGATAAGGAAAAGAACACACCACACACCCTGCGATTTTGTGGAAAACCTCCCTATTTGGACAATGAATTGGGTCTCTTCCTATTTTTATTGTTTAAACTGCTTACTGACCAACAACAACGAAGATAATTGCCATTTCTGCAGTAACTACAATCACAATATATCCTTTTAAAATGATAAATATGGTGTGGTTTTCCCCCTCATGTTGCCAGGTTAAAAAGCTGTACCTCTTAGAAAGATGCTCCATCACTGAGCTATCTCTCTTCTGCAAACTAATGTTCTTTTAATTGTTTGTGGTGTTGGGTGAGATGCTCTTCTGGAGTATGAAAGCTAATAGGATCTATCTTTGGAAACTAATTTCAGCATATGAATAGGAATTGGAATGTGGCAGAATGTGCAGAAATGACATCTTAATTTGACATCACCTTCTGCTTTCTTTAGAATACCCAAAGTACGCGTTTTGGAGGATGAAGGTGGACGGGAAATTGAACTTTCTGATGATCCTTTTGACTGTATTCGACTTAATGTAGATAATGTACCTTGTATTGTCACACTAAGCAAAGTAAGTCACTGACAATTCTGAGCTTATCTCCTATGGGCTTGTTTTGATAGAAAAGTTCTAATACAGAAGGTGGACCTGCCATTTTTATTGTGGACACTGCCATGGAAACCATCAGATTATTTCACTATTTCTTTCTGGGTTCTTGAGTGTACAGTATGGGAGAGATTTATTATTATTATTATTATTATTATTATTATTATTATTATTATTATTATACTTTCTCTTCTTTAGAAATGGAACTCTGTCCATTAACGCCTTTAACAACATGGTTGGCTATTCTGTAGCAATGATTTGAGAAGCCATTTTGACACGTATGAAAAAAGGGTTTGTGGTTTGAAAACGTTAGGTTTACAGAAAACAGTCGCTTGCGAGGGCTTCTCTTCATCATGGCTTGGTCTTTTGGTGAATTAATTGCATGAGAATTCTGGATTAAAATGCTGTGGTTCTAGAATTCCTTCCCCATGTTATTTCTCTATATTCTAACTTTCCTCCCTCAGATTTGCACAAAACCAGAAAATTGCACAAGCAAACCACATATAAAATTTGCAAACCAGATATATTGGGCAGCGATCTGAAAAGGCTGTGCTAGGCAGTGGTTTTTTTCAGGGGGTACTCAAAGCTACGCAGTACTGGCACTTCTTTTTTTGTTGTTAAAAAGTGTGGCACTTACTTAACAGCTTCATAGTGAGTACTGGCACCTATTTTTCTAGAAAAAAAGCACTGGTTCAAATAAATTTTAAGTTGCTTTCATTTCTTTTCCAGGGTGCTAGTAAGGTTGTGTGAAGAACTTACCATATTGTTTGCCCTATAGGACACACCGTCCCATAAGGCGCACCTAGTTTTTTTGGGGGGGAATAAAGGGGAAAAAATTATTTCCCCCCCAGGCGCGGGGCGGGGGCGGGGGAGGCCCGAGCTTCCCCCAACCCCAGCCCCCAAACAGGCAGCTCTCTGCAAGCTGTGGGAGCCCAGCGCTGGCTCCCGCTGCTTGCGGAGAGGTCCGCGAAGCCTGGACGCACTGATCCCAGCGTGCACAGGCTTCGGCATGCCGGCAACTCTCCGCAAGCAGCGGAAGCACTCCCGCTGCTTGCGGAGAGGTCCGCGAAGCCTGGACGCGCTGATCCCAGTGCGCGAGGCTTCGGCATGCCGGCAACTCTCCGCAAGCAGCGGAAGCACTCCCGCTGCTTGCGGAGAGGTCCGCGAAGCCTGGACGCGCTGATCCCAGTGCGCGAGGCTTCGGCATGCCGGCAACTCTCCCAAGCAGCAGGAGTGCTCCCGCTGCTTGCGGAGAGGTCCGCGAAGCCTGGACGCGCTGATCCCAGCGCGCGCAGGCTTCGGCATGCCGGCAACTCTCCCAAGCAGCGGGAGCGCTCCCGCTGCTTGCAGAGAGGTCCGCGAAGCCTGGAGAGCGAGAGGGGTCTGTGCGCACCGACCCCTCTCGCTCTCCAGACTTCAGCGAAAGCCTGCATTCGCCCCATAGGATGCACCCAGATTTCCCCTTCATTTTTGGAGGGGGAAAAGTGTGTCCTATAGGGCGAAAAATACGGTAGCTTTTTATATTTCTTTTTTTCTTTTTACCCATTGGATTTGCACAAAAAACACGCACAAGCGAATTTGCAATCACCTGCCTGTGTTTTCGCACACTTCTCATGTGGGGATTTAAAAACAAACAAACCACAAAGGTGCATGTACAGCTCTTTGCACACTTTGTACTTAATTGGTGTAATAGAATCAACAGATTAGAAGGAAGGAATGAACACAAAAGGGAGTGCCTAGAGATATGAACTGGAAAGACTAGAGTCGCTCTGCATATACAAATTCAATTATGTGAGGGTGTAGATTACTCTGGTGTAATTTGAATAAGATGGGTGGGGAATGGATTAACAGCTAAATAATGTTGACAAGCCCTATGTTTACTTGGAAGTAAGTCGCACTGTGTTTACCTGCCTTACTCGCACAGAACTGTACAATGGTACCTTGGGTTACAGGCACTTCAGGTTACAAGACGCTTCAGGTTACAGACTCTGCAAACCCAGAAATAGTACCTCAGGTTAAGAACTTCACCGCAGGATGAGAACAGAAATTGCGCAGCAGCGGGAGGCCCCATTAGCTAAAGTGGTCCCTCAGGTTAAGAACAGTTTCAGGTTAAGAATGGACCTCCGGAACGAATTAAGTTCTTCACCCGAGGTACCACTGTATAGTCAAACCTTGGTTGTCGAACGTAATCCGTTCCAGAAGACTGTTCGACAACTGAAGATCAAAAGGTGGTCAGCAAAGTAGATGGAGACAAAAGGGGGCGGGGGATTCTCCAGAACTATTCGGCTTCCGAAAAACGTTCAAAAACCAGAGCATTTACTTCCATGTTTTCGGAATTCGGACGCTGAAATGTTCCAAAACGGAGCCGTTTGGGAACCAAGGTTTGACTGTATAGGATTGCAGTTTACGTTTGTTTGCCGTTGCTTTTCCAGATTGGCTATAGGCATGTAGTGGACGCCACACTTCAGGAAGAAGCGTGTTCTCTGGCTAGCCTCCTCATTTCTGTGACCAGTCGAGGTGTCCTAACCTGTATGAAGAAAGTGGGAAGGGGAAGCCTTGATCCAGAAAGCATATTTGAGATGATGGAGGTAAGATGTGGTCAGGTTGTTGTAAATCAAGCCGTAGTGGGATTTTTGAGCACGTTAATAAGTACAGTGGTGCCTTGGTTCTCAAACTTAATCCCTTCCGGGAGTCCATTCCAAAACCAAAGCGTTCCAAAACCAAGGCACGCTTTCCCATAGAAAGTAATGCAAAATGGATTAATCCGTTCCAGACTTTTAAAAACAACCCCTTAAACAGCAATTTAACGTGAATTTTACTATCTAACAAGACCATGGATCCATCAAATGTAAGCAATAAACAATGTACTGCATTCACACAATCAGTAACTGAACTGGGTTCCACACAGTCACAAAAACAAAACAAAAATGCCACAAAAATGCAAAATAAATAGGAAAAACAGACGGACTTCAGCGTAACACTCGAAATGGAAGTGTGGCACTCAAAATGGAAGCTTAACACTCAGAACGGAGCATATTCAACTTCCGAAAAAAGTTCACAAACCAGAACACTTATTTCCGGGTTTGCAGCGTTCAAGTTCCAAGTTGTTCAGGTACCAAGGCGTTGGAGAACCAAGATACCACTATGCACCATAAAGGTTGAGCTATCAACCTATTTTGGTTTTAAAAATCTAACTTCTCCAAATATCTCAAAAGACAACTGAAAGACAGTTTATATTAATCAAAAGCATTTAGTTATTCCAGTTAACAAACAAGGACTCCTGTTTTAAAAATTCTGTTTATATAGATATTTTTATATATTGTGTTACATACTCATCTGAAATGGTGATCAGAGTCTTTTCATAGGAAATGGAATGAATATTTTTGTTGGTGCAAGCAAGATGTAAAGGAAAATGCTGGAGAACATGTTTTTTAACAGTTTCATAACTCCTCCTTAGCATTCTTAAATGCACCAACATATTGACACTAGGGACGCGGGTGGCGCTGTGGGTAAAAGCCTCAGCGCCTAGGGCTTGCCGATTGAAAGGTCGGCGGTTCGAATCCCCGCAGCGGGGTGCGCTCCCGTTGCTCGGTCCCAGCGCCTGCCAACCTAGCAGTTCGAAAGCACCCCCGGGTGCAAGTAGATAAATAGGGACCACTTTCTAGCGGGAAGGTAAACGGCGTTTCCGTGTGCGGCTCTGGCTCGCCAGAGCAGCAATGTCATGCTGGCCATGTGACCCGGAAGTGTCTCCGGACAGCGCTGGCCCCCGGCCTCTTGAGTGAGATGGGCGCACAACCCCAGAGTCTGTCAAGACTGGCCCGTACGGGCAGGGGTACCTTTACCTTTACCTTTATTGACACTAAGTCATGAATTCCATTATGTTTGCCAGCCTTGAGGCAGACAATAATTCCATAAAGCCCACAAAATGACAGGTGCAAGATAGCTTTGGGAAAGTAAATTGAATTACGATTCAGGTTGGGTGTATTTATAGTACACATTGTTTGCCTATAGTTTTCAAATCTATATCATACTTATTGTAGTCATGTCTTTGTTCCATGTTCCATTACTTTTATGCCTATGGCTTATGCTCCCTCTCTCTAAAGAAATCCAAGAGATTCAATTGGTTAAATTCTTTTATTTCCATTCCAAGACATACAACATTGGCAAAGTTGTTGTGCTTTGTTTTTCCTCCGTGACCTCTAGCAGTATTTTCTGCATCTTCCCTCTAATCTTTGCAGGTGTCAAGAAAGCTAAAATGCTGTTAGAGAGTACATTTTTTGCTTCCAGTGGGAGGCTAGGGTATTTCACGCTAACCCTTCTGATGTACTACCGTTGTCGAGATCTGCAGGGGGGGGAGAGATAATGTTAGCATCAGAGCTTCTTCTGGTCTGAAAGGCTAGACACTAAGGTCTAGGGGGAATGTGCAAGTCTATAACTCAAAACTCCACTGGGTTGTTAGCGAGTAGAACTTTTCATCAGCTAGACAGAGATCTCTAACTTTTTTTGGGGGGGGTGTCTGGGGACATACCATATTTTTCGCTCTATAAGACGCACCAGGCCATAAGACGCACCTAGTTTTTGGAGGAGGGAAACAAGAAAAAAAATATTCTGAATCCCAGAAGCCAGAACAGCAAGAGGGATCGCTGCGCAGCGAAAGCAGCAATCCCTCTCGCTGTTCTGGCTTCTGGGATAGCTGCGCAGCCTGCATTCGCTCCATAAGACGCACACACATTTCCCCTTACTTTTTAGGAAGGAAAAAAGTGAGTCTTATAGAGCAAAAAATACGATATTTGGAAATCTGAGAAGTTGTCCTGGGTACCACAAAATACCCACTTCACAGTAGAAAAAACTGGTGATGCTCAGATCCACCAAACCCCAAATCTCTACACCCGCCCACACCAAAACAAATAGAAAGTAGAGAAAAAGCAGAGAGGTAGGTATTAACTTTTAAAGAAAAAACATTTCCACAAAAGAAGGAAGCTTCTCTGTGGATTCTTTTTTTTTACAGTTAAATTCTCCTGCCACACATTGGTTTTTGTCTTTTCATTTCAGACTGGAAAGAGGGTGGGCAAGTTGTTGCACACCTCTTTGCAATCTGCCTTGGATAAAGAAGAAAGTCTTGGACCAACACGGAAAAAAGTTGGATTCCTGGGATGAGCCTCATTGTTACATTGAACATCTCTCAAGGACTGGGTTGGTTTGTTTGTTAGTTGTTCAGATTTTTTTCTTTTTCTTTTTTTTTTACAAAGTTGGCTATATATTTGTTAAATAAAGGTGGTTTCCTCTCACACACTTGTCATTTCAGCTCTTTTTTTCAATGGGCGTTGGTGGCAAAATTAAAAGATTTGATCAACACTAGGGCTGGGTGATATGTCACTATATCGTCCAAAATCAGTTTGAAGTCCACATTTCGATACCGGTTTCATAATTTTTGACCTGGCAATATATCATGAATCATGGGTGTGTGGGTGTGTGTTATGCAAAAATCACAATGTGGGGGGAAATATGAAGCTAGCCATTGCTTCTCTCACGTCCTGCAGCCCCTGTTAACTCTGCCAGCTCGACTCTCCTTCCTCATTCAGGGGGCAGCAAATCAGGTAAAACCGTGAAGCCAGCCAGTGTCTCTGCGTAGCTCCATCCTTATTTCGGATATTGTGATATATTGGCATATTGCAGTGATTATCTGGTGCTGGAAACCAGATATTGCCCAGCCCTAATCTACGCCTTCATAGAAATGCAAAAGCAAGCAATGGATTGTAAAATGGTTGCATAGCTGTCAACCTTCCCTTTTTTTGCGGGAAATTCCCTTATTCCAGCGCTGCTTCCCGCTGCTATCCCGGATTGTTAGATATCCCGTAGACTGTCCCCAGAATAGGTGAGGCTGCTGATCCCTTATTTTCTGAAAGTTGACCGCTATGTGGTTGTATTCACTTACCCTAGGGGCGAGAGGAAACTTTCCAGGGGTTGCTTTCTCTATTCACAGGGCCAAATGCTGGCAGTGGGAAACCAGAAACAAAAGGGGGCAAAGCAATTAATGCTTCTTTACGCGTTAATAATAACAACAACAACAACAATTTATTATTTATACCCCGCCCATCTGGCTTGGTTTCCCCAGCCACTCTGGGCAGCTTCCAACAGAATATTAAAATACAATAACCTATTAAACATTAAAAGCTTCCCTAAACAGGGCTGCCTTCAGATGTCTTCTAAAAGTCTGGTAGTTGTTTTTCTCTTTGACATCTGGTGGGAGGGCGTTCCACAGGGAGGGTGCCACTATCGAGAAGGCCCTCTGCCTGGTTCCCTGTAACTTGGCTTCTCGCAGCGAGGGAACAGCCAGAAGGCCCTCGGCACTGGACTTCAATGTCCGGGCAGAACGATGGGGGTGGAGAAGCTCCTTCAGGTAGATGTCCTTTGCTATCTTCCACCCAGGGAAGTAAGCAGCAATGTCAGAGTTCAAGGGCCCATTCTGTTCTGGCCAAAACACCTGGCAGGCCATTGAGAGTGTGGTCTGGGGAGAGTCCTGTGGGCTAGATAGAAATTTGACCTCCAAGCCTGAGGTTCTCCATCTCTGCCTTGCCCCATCCATCTTGGTTGTGGTGGGGAACCTTTCCAGCGGTGCTTCCCAAGCTCTTGACAACCAGGCTAAGCCTTTGATCTCAGCCCCATCTTTACCAGTCTCTCAGTTAACGTCGTACCTGACCTCAGGTGTAGGGCAGGTTGGCATGGCTTGCCCAAATTGGAGAGAAGGCAAATGGGGGAGGTCTCTCAGACCAGAATTTCCCCGCCTCTGGTCAAGGGGCACTCAATATGCCGAAACTGATTTTCTGCATGGTTCTTAGCTCACTACACATGCTGAAGTCGGTGCTGTCGTGGTTATTGTGGCATAAGATGTACCAGGCTAGATATTGATGCAGGAAGATGGAAAGAGGAAGCAGTCTTGACCAAAGAAGATTGGCAAACCAAGTTAATGGACTATGCCTAAATGGCAAAACTAACTGGGAAGCTCAGAAATCAAGATGATAAGAAATTTTAAAAAGAATGGGGGAAATTTGCAAAAGTATTGTAAACAGGTTAATACAGCGTCAGGATTTTAAGAACATTTGTAATTTTAGAATTCATATAGGAATTTTGAGGTAGAAAAAACAATTTGGAGTAGAAATGACAGGCAGTTGAAAAGAATTTAAGGAACGGGGGGGGGGGGTAACGGGATTTGGAGAATCCCCTTTTATGGATTTGATGTTGTTGCGTATAATTTTATTTGTGGTTGTTTGTTTTTTATTTTTGTTGAAAATTTAATAAAAATATAATATAAAAAATAGATATTGATGCAGAGCAATGAAGACACAACCAAAATGTTAGTGTCTGGACTCATGCTCTGGCTTCCAAACAGGTGGCTGCATATCCCACAAGAAAAGTGCCTGAGCTTTTTCCAGAGAAGAATTAGAACATCGTAGTTTACAGGTTCAAGTTTCCATTTAAGGTTCTATTGAAAATGGAGCTCACACTACTTAAATTCTTTAGCCCGTTGCAAAGTATTCCCCTTTAGTAGTGCCTAATAAAACTTTCCCTACGATTTAGAGAAAATCATCGTTACATATAACCACAGCTTTGGAGAGAGATCATTGGCAGTGATGAAACAATATCATTCAGAAATACAATAAGTACGGGGTTAAAATACATTCCTGTTTGACTCCCCTTTTTGTGATTATCTCCATGTGGCAGTTGTCCCTGCTGACCGCAGTGGACTTGAATAGTTGTTTTGAGTGTACAAGTCACGAATAAGAAAACTTTGGTCTGTGGATGTCTATCCTAGTTTAATCCCACCGTATCTTTCTTGAAACAGAATCGAAAGCCTCTTTCGAGTCAATAAACATTGTAAATGGTTCCCCTCTGCCGAGATTAATACATTTCTCTGCCGATTGGACCGACACAATACCATGATCCAGTGTGGATTTGTTAATGGCAAAAGCCAGTTTGCTCCTGTCCCAAAAGAACTGATAAATGACAAAGGACTGACGACGCACGGGAGAGGGGACTCGCTAGCCCAGGAAAAGACATCAGAATGATTTGTGCTCTGGTTTAAAGAACTGCACTCAAAGCTAAATGGCTCAGAGGTGAACTGTCTGTTCTACACTGCCAGGAGAGGTCTGCCCACTTGGTTGGCAAGATGCATTCCTTGGCACAGAAATACATGAAGACGTTGCTCCAGACAGGCAACAGCCTGCACACCCAGCCGGAATTCCTGTCTGATTCTTGAACAGGCTTTTGCCATGGCAGCTGTTGCCATTACGGCTGGTGGAAATTTCCATGTGTTGCTGCGCACTTATCGCCACGTTTTCATTGTCATGTGTCCAGTGGAGCAATAAAAGGAAACATCTGTGGAGCAAAGAGCTCGGTGTTTGTCCCAGAAACATTAAATTGCTTTTGCTCTAAAAGCCTCGTGGAATAAACCAAGGATTTCAGCAGCTCCTCGGAGCTTAAGAGAGTATAAGAAATAGCCTATCTGGTGGTTGTAAAATATTTTTGTGTCTGCTGTAGAAGCATTCTTCCCAAAACAGTGGGAGATAAAATGCAGATCAACACCACACACAAAAAAACTTGTTCAAGAGCAGCAGTTGGTTGTTTATTCTTTCAAAATCTTTGCTCTTGTTCATTTTTGCACATTTTTCAAGGTAGCTAGTTAGTGTGTCCCAAATCACATATTCCAAGCTCTTTCAGTTCATTTTCTCCCCATTAGGAGGGAAACATGAACCAATCCTTAGAATTTTCCTCCTATGGGGCCATCATAACTCCCAGCTGGAATATCAAGACTGGTTTACACAAACAGCAGTGCCACCAGATCCCTGAATATTCATGGGAGGCAGGAGACAAATTGTACCTAATTAAATATAACTCAGTTAGCATTTCAGGTCACCAAGAGATTAATATTCAGATTTGGGCAATCTTTTATAACCAGGTAAGTGCTTGCTTCCGACGGATAAATGCAGGTAAGCATAAGTGTAAAGCTGTCAGTTTGATATCATCCCTGTACAGTGGTACCTCGGGTTACATACGATTCAGGTTACATATGCTTCAGGTTACAGACTCCGCTAACCCAAAAATAGTGCTTCAGGTTAAGAACTCTGCTTCAGGATGAAAACAGAAATCGTGCTCCGGCAGCGTGGCAGCAGCAGGAGGCCCCATTAGCTAAAGTGGTGCTTCAGGTTAAGAACAGTTTCAGGTTAAGAACAGACCTCCGGAACGAATTAAGTACTTAACCTGAGGTACCACTGTATATATAAACCAGCTGTTGGAGTATGGATAGAATCTCCATTTTAAGAGATAAGATTTAAATTTAATAATGCAGCCCTTAAGAATTGCAATTCCTAATCAACCAAAGTTATCATGTTTATTTGTTGCAGACGTGGAATCTGGCTGTGTCCAAAATGGGAATTGAAAAGGCCCATCTCTTAACTTCTATTTCCTTTCTGCACTTTCTTTTCCTTTCTTCCAACAGTTATCCTTTAGTTCTCATCTACTGAACCACTTTGCAATACCTGCTTGTTTCCTAGAACTGCAATGGAACCTCGGTTTTCGAACGCAATCCATTCTGGAAGACCATTCAACTTACGAAACGTTCGAAAACCGAGCATCAATGGGTGGTCAGCAAAATCCTTTGAAAAAAATGGAGAAACATGCCTCGGAAGCTGTTCAATTACTTCCAGATTTTTGGCGTTCGGCTTCCGAGACGCTCAAAAACTGAGGTTCCACTGTATTCCCAGAATGGTTAGTGATGTCACTGTTTGTTTTTTCTTCCAGCTGGGTGTTATATCTGTCTTGTTCCATTACCTGAAATGTCCAGCCATTCATTTAAGGTGCTGGTTTTGACCTTTAAAGCCCTTTGCAGCCTAGGACCCACGTACCTACGGGACCGCCTCTCCCGGTATGCCCCGCGGAGGACCTTGAGGTCCACAAATGACAACACTTCGGAGGTCCCAAGCTCCAAAGTGGTTAGATTGGTCCAGAGCCTTTTCAGTACTGGCCCCGACTTGGTGGAACGCTCTGTCACAAGAGACCAGGGCCCTGCGGGACTTGACATCTTTCCGCAGGGCCTTCAAGACAGAGCTGTTCCGCCTGGCCTTTGGTTTGGACTCAGCCTGACCCTTATGTTTCCCTCCCCTTATGGTTTTGATCTATGGGCTACTTTTAAAATGAGGCTGCATTTTAAATTGCATTTTAACCTGTATTTTAAATTGGTTTTTTCCCCCTATTATGTTTTTACTGTAATTTTACCGGTTTTAGCCTCCCCCGAGCCCGGCTCTGGCCGGGGAGGGCGGGGTATAAATAAAATTTATTATTATTGTTGTTGTTGTTGTTGTTATCATCCCTCTGTTCCATTTTCCACATGGAGATCTGTGTCCATTTACTGTAGTGTTAGGGACAACTCTGTGCTTTCTTACCTGCTGGCTGCATCTGCAGAGCTTCCTGGGATACTGAAGTCTGAGCCGTTCAAACTCGGGACCTGTTAAAAAGAATGCCACTAAGTGGCCATTGGAGAGCATTAGTTCCTATAAATTGCTGTAGGGGTACGCTGGCCATTAAAATGCATTGTGACAAATGTAACTGGTTGCTTATAGAATTGCAGAGCTGGAAGGGACCCAATGGTCATCTAGTCCAACCCCCCTGCAATGCAGGAATCTCAACTACAGCATCCATGACAGATGACCATCCAACCTCTGCTTAAAATCTCCAAGGAAGGAGAGTCCGTAACCTCCCAAGGAAGACCGTTGCACTGTCAAACAGCTCTTTAGGGGCTGCCTTTAGGGGCCATCTCTAAATTGCCAAACGGGAAAATCTTGCTCCAAGTAGGTTCAGTTCCTAGGTGAGGGCTTTGATTACAAGCCCTGTGGCAGTGTTCCCCTGCCTTTAACTACTCTGTGATAGGTAGAGTAGTGTGCCTCAAAATGATGCCCACCAGTTTATCTCCATGCTGTTACACCTTTTTCAAAGGGTGGCGCTGTGGTCTAAACCACCGGGCCTCTTGGGTTTGCCGATCAGAAGGTTGGCGGTTCGAATCCCTGCAATGGGGTGAGCTCCTGTTGCTCTGTCCCAGCTCCTGCCAACCTAAGCAGTTCAAAAGCACGCCAGTGCAAATAGATAAATAGGTACCACTGTGGTGGGAAGGTAAACAGCATTTCCGTGCGCTCTGGTTTCCGTCATGGTGTTCCGTTGCGCCGGAAGCGGTTTAGTCCTGCTGGCCACATGACCCGGAAAGCTGTCTGTGAACAAACGCCGGCTCCCTTGGCCTGAAAGCCAGATGAGCGCCACAACTCCATAGTCCCTTTGACTGGACTTAACCGTCCAGTGGTCCTTTAACTTTTTTTCACCTTACACCTTTTGAATTTCCAATTCAACCATTAGTAGGCTTACCAGCTTACCAGGGGAAAAAACGTGGCTCAGCTTCCTGTTGTGCCTTTACCAACAGATTACAGAAATCAGCAGATGAAACTTGGCATCATGTGAAGCTGAACACTGCTAATGTGTCTCCGAATTTCTGTACAGTCATACCTTGGGTTAAAGTAGCTTCGGGATGAGTATTTCCGGGTTGAGTGCTGCAGCGACCCGGAAGTAACAGAGCGTGTTACTTCCGGGTTTCGCCGTTTGCACATGCGAAGATGGTCAAAATGACGTCATGCACAGAAGCGGCGAATCGCGGCACATGCAGACACGGGTTGCGTTCGCTTCAGGATGCGGACAGGGCTCCGGAACGGATCCCGTTCGCATCCAGAGGTACCACTGTATAGCCCAGGTGATATCAAAAGCACCTAAGAATATAAGAAGAAGGGACCACAGAGCCTAGGACTTGCCATTCAGAAGGTCGGCGGTTCGAATCCCCGCTACAGGGTGAGCTCCCATTGCTCAGTCCCTGCTCCTGCCAACCTAGCAGTTTGAAAGCACGTCAAAGTGCAAGTAGATAAATAGGTACCGTTCCGGCGGGAAGGTAAACGGCGTTTCCATGCGCTGCTCTGGTTCTCCAGAAGCGGCTTAGTCATGCTGGCCACATGACCCGGAAGCTGTACGCCGGCTCCCTTGGCCAATAAAGCGAGATGAGCGCCGCAACCCCAGAGCCGGCCGTGACTGGACCTAATGGTCATGGGTCCCTTTACCTTTTAAGAATGTAAGAAGAGTCTGCTAGATTGGGCCAATGGTCCACCTAGTCCAGCATCTCTGTTCTCACAGTGGCCAAAAAGATGCCTTTGGGAAGCAAGACTTGAGCCCTGTCTCCTAACATCCAGAAACATGACTGCCTTTGACCGTGGAGGCAGGACATAGCCATCATGACTAGTAGCCACTGTTAGTTTTGCCCTCCATGAATTTGTCCAATCCTCCTTGAAAAATCATCCAAGCTGGTGACTGAAAACCAGCAGCACGGCAGACTCAAAAGTTGGCAACCTTGGCTGTTAGGCACAGACTCGTTCAGGAAAAAAGTTGGCACTTTTGGAGCCCGAATAAATCCATTGGAAATGAACATTTTCATTTTCAAGTTATTTCATTTGCAAGTTTGTACAAGACCTAAAAAAACCCCCATCCCATTCCACTCCCCTCTGTGTTTATGGGAGGGTCCGAAAGCTCTTAGGATACTGGATCTCTCCCAACAATCTGTAAAAATAAGCTCCAGTCGCTGCGTTGCTTACCGAATAATCTGGAACTTATTTCTTGGCCAGGCATTTTTGGTTAAAGCCCACATTAAGAAGCTCGACTCAGGGCAGCTCAAATTCACTTCAGCTCCTCCACTCCCTTTGAGAACAGCAGCCGGACAGCGATGGAGCTCCGAGGTGTTTGCCTTCTGGTCTGCCTCATTTCTGTGGTACAATTGACAACTCAGCAGATCATCAGACCCAAGAAGAAGACAGAGAAAGGTAAGAGAACCAGAAGGAATTTCCCAATAGCTCCCCAGATAGATAGATAGATAGATAGATAGATAGATAGATAGATAGATAGATAGATAGATAGATGATAGATAGATAGATGATAGACAGATGATATAGATAGATGATAGAGATAGATAGATATAGATAGATAGATAGATGATAGATAGATAGATAGATAGATAGATAGATAGATAGATAGATGATAGATATAGATAGATATAGATAGATAGATAGATAGATAGATAGATAGATAGATGATAGATAGATAGAGATAGATAGATAGATATAGATGATAGATAGATAGATGATAGATAGATATAGATAGACACACACACACACACACACACACACACACACACACAAGCATTCAACTGTGTTTCTCCCACTGAGTTTGTACAGTTTAGCAAAAGCTGCATGTGTAAAAGGGTGTCATCTGTGCCCTGCTGTCTACCTCATCCTGTGTTGAAATGACTCTCCAAACAGGGTTTATTAAAAGGTCAAGAAACAGTAACACTTCTTATCACCCCTTTCCCCTTATCCACGCTATCCAGCCCAGTGGTTTCCAATTAGCTAAGTACTGCAGACCCCCTGTTTTTCTTTTTACTATAATTTTTATTAAATATTTCTAATTCACATTTTAAAATATTCATTTAAACCACCTTAAATCAATGACTTCCCTTCTTCCTTTTCCATTCCATTTCATTTTGCATACCATACATGTTTTACATGAACTAAACTATTTGGTAATCCATTGTTACATCCACCAAAACTTATTTACACTGCTGAATTTATCTTAATGCTCCCAGTGTTTTTAAATGTACACAATTTTCACACATATATTCAGTAAACGTTTTCCAGTCTTCTTTGAACATATGTTCTTCTTCTCTTATTGTGTATGTTAAATCTGCAAGCTGTAGCGTATTCCATCAGTTTAAGTTGTCTTTCTTTCTAGTTGTGACTTTGCTCGATTCACTTTGGGGCTAACAGAACACGAGCTGCAGTAGTGGCATAAATAAATAACCTTTTTTTTGACAGACCCCCTGTTTTTCAAAAGCCAAGCCACGGGCCCCCTACTTTTGAAAATTTCAATATATCTATGGTACTTTTTGTTATGTGAATGGGTTATGCAGACCCCCTGGGGTCCTCGGGACCATTAGTTGGGAACCACTGATAATAATAATAATAATAATAATAATAATAATAATAATAATAATAATTGTACCCTGCCCATCTAACTGAATTGCCCCAGCCACTCTGGGCTGCTTCCAGATATGACTGTATATGACAGTCATCTAAATTGGGTTTTGCAATATTGCATGGCAGACTGAAAGAGATCTAGGCAGATTTTTTTTTCTGGTTTTGTGGCAGAGCCTTCAGATCATAACCAGTGTGTGTTTAAATAAGCTCATGCACAATATGTGCAAATCGCATTGCTAACTAGAGGGGGCATGTCACCTGCTTTGCAGAGGATGGTCTTCTATTTTGAAAAGCTGTCTGGTCCAAGTCCAGGTTAAAAATGAAGAACCACAAGAAAGAAGAGCGAGGATCATGTCGCATTCATAGAATCGTAGAATGGTAGAATCAGAAGGGGTACCCTGAGGGTCATCTAGTCCAAACCCCTGCAATGCAGGAATTTCAGCACCCGGTCTCCCATCCAATTTGAAACCAGACCAGACCCTGCTTAGCTTTGCAAATGTGCTAGCAGTTTTATTGCTGCACCTAAGGCTGGTAGCTAGAACAGTTGCACACATACTGGGAACAGTTGCACACATACTGTGATTTAAAACAGAGATAATATTGCAATGAATGATGGCTAGACTACGGCACCGCAATGTAGACATTTAATAATAATAATAATAATAATAATAATAATAATAATAATAATAATATTTTATTTATACCTCGTCCATCTGACTGAGTTTCACCAGCCACTCTGGGCGGCTCCCAACAGAAATAATAATAATAATAATAATAATAATAATAATAATAATAATAATAATAATAATAAGTGATAAAAATGTGTTTTGATAAGAGGAGCCAAACTAATAATGACTAATTCAAAGTTAGTGGAACCCATTAAAGTTAATTGAGCAATGACTTAAAGCATCCACATCTCATTCTTTGCTTTTATATTTTTAAGACCCACTCGTAATTCTTGCTTTTTAGCAGGCGATAATTGACATTTGATAAAAATAAGGCTATCAAGTTTGAGGAAATTTTAGGTTCCATGTGAACCATATACAGAAACTGATCCCCCAGTACTTTTTATAACCACATTTAGATATTTGGGCTTCTTTTGTTTTTATATTTCAGGGTCTGTGGAACATCCTGCCACAATAACATTTCTCCACATGCTCTTATGTTGCATGGATGTTGTTCCATCTATTCAGATGTTGTTCACACATGTACAAACCACCTCAGGCAACCTTTTTTTTAGAGCAAAAAGGCAGAAATAATTTTAAAAGGATGAGGCCAACTTGGAAAGTTCTGTTGGAATCCTGGAATCCAAGACCCAAGTTTGGGGCAAGTACTCTTTGGTGAGAAGAACAACTGCAGAAATTTAACATTGCAATACATGCAGCAAAGAAAGGCATGGAAATAGAGGCTGTAAAACCTGCCTTTCCAGTGAACCCCAAAATTGTCCCTTTTAATGGTTCTTTCCAAAGTATCCCACTTCCCTAGCACACAGACAGACTTCACATTTAGTAAGTCATAAAATGCTTTACTTACAAGACTCTTCAAAGCTCAGATTCATGCGTTTTTCCATACAGTATAGCAGTCAGAAAAGACGCACAGGCAATAAAATGTTGCTTGGTTACAAAATAGCAGAAGTTCCTAAACTACAGGTATACAAAAACACTAGTTTCATATTCCATTCTTGCCTAAAAACAAGAGAGGCTGGTTAAAGCCATGCGGCTGAGCTGAAGCAACCAGCTCAGACCTCCTCACACACCAAATCCACATGTAAACTGAGTACAACAAGGGGTCTGGTTGCCCATTTCCTTCTGAGGTGAGGGGAAGTGACCTAGGCTAAGCCAGGCAGGTCAGCTTACTCTATAGCATTAACCACTTCATGTGTTAATTAGAATCAATCATGCTGGTTATATGGGGTTGGTTTCCCTACAAGTTCCTGGCCACTGTTTTACACAGGCCTTGTTTATTTATAATGGTCAGTTGTCTTGCAGGAACCATGATGTAGAATACAGTGGTACCTCAGTTTTCAAATGCCTCCATAGTCAAACATTTCGGAACTCGGAATGCCGAAAACCCGGAAGCAAGTGCCTCAGTTTTTGAACACACCTTGGAAGTCGAACAGGAAACATGGTTCCAGTTACAGATAGGTAGCCGTGTTGGTCTGCCATAGTCAAAACAAAAAAATATTCCTTCCAGTAGCACCTTAAAGACCAACTAAGTTAGTTCTTGGTATGAGCTTTCGTGTTTCGGGTGTATCTGAAGAAGTGTGCATGCACACGAAAGCTCATACCAAGAACTAACTTAGTTGGTCTTTAAGGTGCTACTGGAAGGAATATTTTTTTGTTTTGAGGAAACATGGTGTCCGTTCTGAGTTTTCCATATTGAGGCTTCCGGTTTCAGTTTTCGAATGTTTCAGAACTTGAACAGACTTCCAGAACGGATTACATTCGAAAACCGAGGTACCACTGTACTTAATTGAACAAAACATACCCGCTGCCTTGTGGGACATCTTTGGGAGAAGAAAAGGCGAAGGAGTAAACCCTACACAAATCTGGAGTGGAGTCCCTAAGACAGCTGGATGGCATCTTCTATGCCTCCCTTGGACAACTCCTGCAGCCAAGCTGGTGCCAAACATATCACTCTGCTTTCCTTTGATCCACATCAGTGAGACCAAGAGGTCTAATTATCTGGACATCCCAGGAGCTCCAAACACACTGCCCAGGCTTCCACCCCAGGAAGGTCACTTCAGTGCTGATAATGCAGTAGAAACTACGCAGGAGGCAGCAGTTACAAATTTCTGGTCCCTGCCTCCAAAGCAGGTGCTGTAATTCTCCAGCACTTTGACTTCACCCCTGGAGGCACAGATGCCAACAACAAAACATAATGTAGCATTAGGTAAAGGTAAAGGTACCCTGACCATTAGGTCCAGTCGCGGATGACTCTGGGGTTGCGGCGCTCATCTCACTTTATTGGCCAAGGGAGCCGGCGTTTGTCCGCAGACAGCTTCCGGGTCATGTGGCCAGCATGACTAAGCCGCTTCTGGAGAACCAGAGCAGCGCACGGAAATGCCATTTACCTTCCCGCCAGAGTGGTACCTATTTATCTACTTGCACTTTGATGTGCTTTCGAACTGCTAGGTGGGCAGGAATAGGGACCGAGCAACGGGAGCTCACCCCGTTACAGGGATTCGAAACACCAATCTTTTGATTGGCAAGTCCTAGGCTCAGTGGTTTAGACCACAGTGCCACCTGCGTCCCTTAATGTAGCATTTTTGAGGGTAAAAAAGGGTAAAGTCCAGTTAAAGGTGACTCTGGGGTCGTGGTGCTCATCTCGCTTTCAGGCCAAGGGAGCCAGCGTTTGTCCACAGACAGCTTTCCAAGTCATGTGGCCAGCATGACTAAATTGCTTCTGGTGCAATGGAACATTGTGACGGAAGCCAGAGTGCACAGAAACACTGCTTACCTTCCCGTCACAGTGGTACCTATTTATCTACTTGCACTGGCGTGCTTTCAAACTGCTAGGTTGGCAGGAGCTGGGCAGGAGCTGGGACAGAGTAACAGGAGCTCACCCCATCACGGGGACTACCAACCTTCTGATCCACAAGCCCAAGAGGCTCAGTGGTTTAGACCACAGTGCCTCCCACTTAATTCAAACAGGACATATTAAGATGAGGGCATTGTGCTACAAATATAAAACATATTGATATAAAAGAGGGAAAGCAAATAAAGTATTAGGAAAGGTAAGAAAGAGTAGGGAACGTTGAAAAGTTGCTAGGAATACCAGTTTCTAATCAACTTCCATGGAAGTGATACGCAGCAAAGGTGGGACATTTTACTGCATGGACCTGTTACGATTTGCTGATTCCATCTATTGCAAACTCTCTATAACAAACGCTGCATAATACGCTGCTTTCTTCTTTGTTCATTGTACTCTTTGTTATATTGCCAATGAGGGAGGAAGTTCTGGTTCCATTCATAAATGTGATTGCATTCATTCCGTGTAGGCAGACATGATCATCAATCTCTTCGTTTGCTTTGCAGATGTCGTAAGCCTCAAAATGTTTGAAGACCTGAAGGAGCAGCTAGAGAATATCTCCCAGGAGGTGGCTCTGTTAAAGGAAAAGCAAGCACTTCAAACAGGTACAAAACCCAATAGCCTATAATTTTTCATACGCCACAAAATGGCCTCACTTTGTGAAATAAGGCTATTTATGACATAACATTAAGCCGTGATGTGTTAGCTAAAGTCTGGTTTATTTGTATTTCCAGTACATTAACATTAACTGTTCAGTAACCATAGGTTGTTTGGGATCAATAAATCTGGATTTTAAACTACGATACGAAGCACCATAGTTTGCACTAACTAGTTTCCCATTATGCTAAAGCTCAGATGTACTGATTTGTTCTGTTGCTGCAGCCTCACACCCCGCCTGGTTGCAGAGATGGAAAGGGAGAGTGGTTAGAAAACAAAATCACTCCAGCATTTTAAAAGACTCTGCCTGTCCTCTTCCTTACAGTCAGCCTCTGTGGGTCAGGCATCCAAGCTCCGAAACCAGCTTGCAAGCGCAGAAAAAACACAAGAGCTTTTGTAGACAAATGCTTAATGTTGTTATCCTCGCTCTAGGAGCGAAGTGAACAGCATTGTTCAAAGCGACATATGCAAACAGCTGAAGGCAATTTTGTAGCTTGCATTGCATTTCCTCTCAATCAGTGCTCCAAACATGTGTGATATGCTGTGTCCTCCATTCTTTGTTGACCAGGGAGCAGGCTCTAATGATCCATATTGTCCCAGGGCAACTGTTTACCTTCTCCATCTGGTACGCAGGTTGGGACCCTACCTGCCCACAGACTGTCTCACCAGAGTGGTGCATGCTCTGGTTATCTCCCGCTTGGACTACTGCAATGTGCTCTATGTGGGGCTACCTTTGAAGGTGACTCAGAAACTACAATTAATCCAGAATGTGGCAGCTAGACTGGTGACTGAGAGTGGCCACTGAGACCGTATAACACCGGTCTTGAAAGACTTTCATTGGCTCCCAGTACGTTTCCGAGCACAATTCAAAGTGTTGGTGCTGACCTTTAAAGCCCTAAACAGCCTCGGTCCTGTATACCGGAAGGAGCGTCTCCACCCCCATCGTTCAGCTCAGACACTGAGGTACAGCACCGAGGGCCTTCTGGCAGTTCCCTCACTGTGAGAAGTGAAGCTACAGGGAACCAGACAGAAGGCCTTCTCGGTAGTGGCGCCCGTCCTGTGGAATGGCCTCCCTCCAGATGTCAAGGAAATAAACAACTATCTGACTTTCAGAAGACATCTGAAGGCAGCCCTGTTTAGTGAAGTTTTTAATGTTTGAAGTTTTATTCTGTTTTTAATATCCTGTTGGAAGCCGCCCAGAGTGGCTGGGGAGGCCCGGCCAGATAGGCGGGGTATAAGTAATAAATTATTATTCTTATTATTAATGTTTTCACCCCTTCTGTACTGCAGCAGGGGTCACTAACATCATATGGCACATGCTGAGGACTGCACCTCTTCAGATGGACCATGGCCGGTCCCTAGATCCCTCTGGCTCCTCCACATTCATGTTGATTCCTGTTCCTCTCCCTGCTGAGTGACTGAGGAATGAGAGGACCAAGGAGGAGCAACCTTTGAGGCACCTCATCTTCTCCCTCTGCCTGGTTGTGTGGTTTAGGTCCAAAGGAATAGGGCAGTAGCAGCAGTGTGGAGGAGAAGGACCCATTCAGAAAAGGTGGCCCGCTGAAGGACTCTTCTCCAAGGCCTCCCCAAAACTTGGAGAGCTAACGGGCACTGACTACCATTCACAAGGACAGCTGTGTTTCCAAGACCCTCTTCCAGGGGCAGATCTACTTTGAAACGAATGAGTCGTAAGCCCCTAATTCTAGAAGGGTCCCAGACATTGCTTAAAATTTTAAGGTCTAGTAGACCCAATTTGAGCCGCATGACTCAAAATAATTATTTTTTTGTTGTCAACAATCCCAAAGTTCGAGAGTCAATAACACAGATGTCATAAACGTTTAGTGATCTGTTGTGGAACAATCCCGTTGAAGAAGATGACAGCGGTTGCCCGGACCTCATCGCTGGTTGCGAAGAGGCCCGCACAACAGTTCAAGCTTCAGGGCTCCACTCCCCCCAAAATGTAGGTCCGCCACTGCTCTCAGCATCCTTTTTTAAGTCTAATGCAGTGTTTCTCAAATTTGGTTGTTTTTGGACTACAACCACCATCATCCCTATATAGCAAGGGTGGGATGATGGGAATTGTAGTTCAAAAACAGCTGGAGACCCAAGTTTGGGAAACCCTGCTCAAATTGAAAGAGTAAGAAATGCTTTCCTTGCAGATACATCGAACAGAGCTAGTACAGTGGTACCTTGGTTCGCGAACTCAATCCGTTCTGGAAGTCCGTTCGACTTCCAAAACGTTTGCAAACCAAGGCGCGGCTTCTGGTTGGCTGATTGGCCCCGGACACAATGCTGACAGCCGAAACAGACGTTCGGCTTCCCAAAAACATTTGCAAATTGGAACACTTATTTCCGGGTTTGGGAGCTGATTTGTTCGGGAGCTAAGCCATTCAGGAACCAAGGTACAGTGGTACCTCGGGTTAAGTACTTAATTCGTTCCGGAGGTCTGTTCTTAACCTGAAACTGTTCTTAACCTGAAGCACCACTTTAGCTAATGGGGCCTCCCGCTGCTGCCGCACTGCTGGAGCATGATTTCTGTTCTCATCCTGAAGCAAAGTTCTTATCCGAGGTACTATTTCTGGGTTAGCGGAGTCTGTAACCTGAAGCGTCTGTAACCTGAAGCGTATGTAACCCGAGGTACTGCTGTACCACTGCATTGCACTCCAAAGCACATGGTTCCTTTTCTGACTCCCCTGTCTCCCTGCACCATCTCCTCCCCTTTTTGTCTCTCGCTAGTTTGTCTGAAAGGCACCAAGGTCAACCTGAAGTGTTTCCTGGCTTTCCCCAACGCCAAGACCTATCACGAAGCCAGCGAAGACTGCATCTCTCAAGGCGGCACCCTCAGCACCCCTCAGACGGGAGACGAAAACGACGCTCTGTACGACTACATGAGAAAGAGCATCGGGGCCCAGTCGGAAATCTGGCTCGGCATCAACGACATGGCCGCCGAAGGGAGATGGGTGGACATGACAAGTACCAGCATCGGCTTCAAGAACTGGGAAACAGAGATCACCACTCAGCCTGATGGTGGGAAACTGGAAAACTGCGCCACGTTGTCGGGGGTCGCCACTGGCAAGTGGTTTGACAAGAGGTGCAGAGATAAGTTGCCATATGTGTGCCAGTTCATGATAGTTTAAAGGTGGGACACCCGCTGTGGACGAGGAGGTCAAGGCGTTCCACTTGGCCCCAGGAACAGAGCTACACAAAAATATGCAACTCATACATACCCTCATATACTCTTGGCAGATAAACATGGCTTGGCAGAACGAGTTACATCTGTGCTGCATTTTAATCGGCTAAAAACTACATTCCGCTCAGTAGCAGCTACATTTTTCTCACTGAGGCATGAGTTATAGATATCTATATTTTTACATCCAAAGCCTAATAGGATGACTTCATTAGTCGAGCGGCGTTTCAACTTTGCCAAAATAATACGATCCTTAAGACTCATTAGTTGTTCGTCGCATGTACTCTTCCTGCCGACCCTTTCCCCTTCCTGCTGATTGCACCAAATTAAACCAGCTTTTGCAGAATTGTCCTTATTATCATCTTTGGGGGGACGCCAAACCGAAAGTGCTTTAGCACAGCTGCCTTTCATTAAACGTTACAGCTCCTTATGGCCAAATTAACCCAAATAAATCCATCGCACACCTTTTGTTCCACTAAAATAAGAGTTCGGTAGAGTTGTCTCAGCCTAAGTTATAATACTGGACAATACTGGTGTAAAGAGGAAGGGAGGGGAGGTGCTATTGAGAGCTTTCACTCTGTTGTGCAGAAGAATAAAGATCGTTTTTTTATTTTAAAAAAAGACATTTTGCATATGTTGATGGGGCAAAGTGTGTTCTCTCTCTCTCTCTATTTCCGAGCTACATTAACTTCCTTCTGGGCACAATTGGCTGAAAATATAAGGAAGGAATTTCAAAAGGTATTAGTAATACAGTGGTACCTCGGGTTAAGTACTTAATTCGTTCTGGAGGTCCGTTCTTAACCTGAAACTGTTCTTAACCTGAAGCACCACTTTAGCTAATGGGGCCTCCCGCTGCCACCGCACAATTTCTGTTCTCATCCTGAAGCAAAGTTTTTAACCTGAGGTACTATTTCTAGGTTAGCAGAGTCTGTAACCTGAAGCGTGTGTAACCCAAGGTACCACTGGAGTAGTATATTTGTACCCTGCCCATCTACCTGGGTGGCTTCCAACACATATAAAAACATAATAAAGCATTAATCATTAAAAACTTCCCTTCCTCTGATGCCCTCTTACATCTCTGCCTCCCAAAGGCTTGCACAGCTGTTTGTTGCAGCAGCCCTGGCTACAAGCTCCCCAGGCGAATGGTGCCTCTGGGTCTGGCCAGGGGGTGCTTTCCAGGCCCCTGCGGGGCAGTGTAGGAGGCCTGTCTATTTGAGGCAGGGGGGGCAGCTCAGAGACCAGGGGTGGCCACTGTGGTTGCCCAGAGGACTCCCAAGGAGAGGGGAGAGGCTGAGGGAACACTCCACAAGGGAGGGTGTTTGAAAAAGAGTGAGGGGCTGGCAGCTCTGCAGGCAAGGGGGGACATAACTGGGTTCCTGAGCCCTAAAGGGGTGCTGCAGGAAGAATGTACAGTGGTACCTTGGGTTGCACCACACTGAGCCAGTGTGGAGTAGTGGTTAAGAGTGGTGGACTCGTAATCTGGGGAACCGGGTTCGCGTCTCCGCTCCTCCACCTGCAGCTGCTGGTTGACCATGGGCTAGTCACACTTCTCTGAAGTCTCTCAGCCCCACTCACCTCACAGAGTGTTTGTTGTGGGGGAGGAAGGGAAAGGAGAATGTGAGCCGCCTTGAGACTCCTTTGGGTAATGATAAAGCGGGATATCAAATCCAAACTCCTCTTCTTCTTCTTAAGAACTTAATTCATTTTGGAGATCCGTTCTTAACCTGAAACTGTTCTTAACCTGAGGTAACACTTTAGCTAATGGGGCCTCCTGCCGCGCCGCCAGAGCACTATTTCTGTTCTCATCCTGAAGCAAAGTTCTTAACCAGAGGTACTATTTATGGGCTAGCGGAGTCTGTAACCTGAAGCGTATGTAACCTGAAGCATCTGTAACCCGAGGTTCCACTGCAGCAGGTCATGGACCCGAAAAGGTTGAAAACCCTGATTTAAACCCACTAAGCTTGCTTTCACATTTAGGTAACAACCTTTTTCCATTTTACTTTCTCACAGCACCCTAGACACTATTCACATATTTTGACAGAGTTCTGAGGTGACCCATCACAAAATGGCTGCTATGAAAATGAGACAGATGCCTCCAGCAAGCTTAGGCTTAGGCTTGTGCTTGATAAGTCAGCTGTGCCCGGCTGGTCCTGATTGTGGCACAGTGGATCAGTTGCGGATGTCTTAAAGCAACAGGAGAAGATAGCCAAGGGTCCATACCACATTCACTTTCATTTCACAGAAAACACTTCGAGAAGATACCTGTACATTTCACCCCATAATATTCTTTCTAGAGGCATATTTCTTAAAAATGAAAGCTAAGTCTGAGGCACCTGTTCAAGGGCACCACTGAAAGCACTCACAGATGCCATGGTGCCCCTGGGCACCAGGCTGGCAACCCGTGAATTAAACACCGTATTTTTCGCTCTATAAGATGCACCAGACCACAAGACGCACCTAGTTTTTGGAGGAGGAAAACAAGAAAAAAAATATTCTGAATCTCAGAAGCCAGAACAGCAAGAGGGATCGCTGCACAGCAAAAGCAGCGATCCCTCTTGCTGTTCTGGCTTCTGTGATAGCTGCGCAGCCTGCATTCGCTCCATAAGACGCAGACACATTTCCCCTTACTTTTTAGGAGAGAAAAAGTGAGTCTTATAGAGCAAAAAATACTGTAATTTTCCATTGGTTCCAGCTGGATGTCAGTGTAACTTAGACTGGGGTCACCGGTAAGGAGGAAGAAAGAGAGTCTAGGTCATGAATTTACAAAACATGCATGCAAAAAAATATATGCACAAATGTGGTCAAATTTGCTTAATTTTCTTTTACGTATTGGGATTTCACAAAATCTGGACCTATTTCAGCAAATTGGGGTTTTTAAAAAATGTATGAGCTGTCTATATACCGGTACATCACAGAATCTGTTGTGTCAAAAGTCATTGACTTATAAATCACTGTTCATGAATCTGTCGCTGAAAATTTGTGCTTACATATGTCAGTTATGTAACTTGGCAAAGGACCTCTCTCTAGTAACTTGTACCATAGCGATGACGACAACTCTGGGAGCAAATTAAAGCACATTTAGAATTGTGCAAGAAAAATACTTGGTGACAAAGTATATGAGCCCCATCTGAACAACCACCAAAGCAAATTCCACCCAGCTGTGGAAAACATTCCCCTTCACTTCAATACACCCTAAAAATATGGGCTGTAAAATATTGTTTTACCATCAACCTCTTTGACTCCAAAAACTCAAGGCTGGCCTAGATTTCAAATAAACATACTTGAAGATTTGCTATTTTCATAACTTTCCCCCCCATTTTATTAATGGGCTGAGTTCTGAAATTTAAAAGTACATGGAAAAACCTGAGAGCATTTGTGCTTGTATTAAACTACTTGGAGGTCTGTGATGGGGAGCATCTCATTAGCAGCAACTATGCTTCAGTAATTGGCCATAATATTTCCCCAGCAACCTACTCTTGCGAAACCTTTTTCTCTTTCTGTTTTGTATTTCTCTCCAATGAAGGAGAGTCCATCACCTTCCAAGGTAGTCTGATGGACAGCTCTTACTGTCAGAAAGTCCCTCCTAGTGCTTAGTTAGAATCTCCTTGTAATTTAAAACACTGGTTTGGGTCCTAACCTCTGGAGCATGGGTAGGCACACTAAGGCCCGGGGGCCGGATCCGGCCCAGTTGCCTTCTAAATCTGGCCTTCAGATGGACTGGGAATCAGTGTGTTTTTACACGAGTAGAATGTGTGCTTTTATTTAAAATGCATCTCTGGGTTATTTGAGGGGCGTAGGAATTCGTTCATTCCCCCCCCCCCCCAAAATATAGTCCGGCCCCCCACAAGGTCTGAGGGACAGTGGACCGGCCCCCTGCTGAAAAAAGTTTGTTGACCCCTGTCTGGAGCAGCAGAAAACAAGCTTGCTCCATCTTCCACATGACAACCTTTCAGATATGTGATGGGTGCAAAAATAGTGTATTCGTTATGGGATTACAGGGACGCGGGTGGCACTGTGGGTTAAACCACAGAACCTAGGACTTGCTGATCAGAAGGTCGACGGTTTGAATCCCCGCGACGGGGTAAGCTCCTGTTGCTCGGTCCCTGCTCCTGCCCACCTAGCAGTTCGAAAGCACGTCAAAGTGCAAGTAGATAAATAGGTACCGCTCCGGCGGGAAGGTAAACGGCGTTTCCGTGCATTGCTCTGGTTCGCCAGAAGCGGCTTAGTCATGCTGGCCACATGACCTGGGAGCTGTACACTGACTCCCTCGGCCAATAAAGCGAGATGAGCGCCGCAACCCCAGAGTCGGTCACGACTGGACCTAATGGTCAGGGGTCCCTTTACCTTTATGGGATTACAGTGGTACCTCGGTTCTCAGACGTAATCCGTTCCGGAAGACCGTTTGAGTTCCGAAACCTTTGAAAACCAATGCACAAAGGGCTGGCTGCAAATGCAATTGAGAAAATTGAAAAACAGACAGCGGAAGCCGTTTGAAATCCGAGGCGCATTCGAAAACGGCAGTATTTAGCAATCAAGATCCTTTATTAGGCATAGCAAACCACACATTATCAAACAGACACCGTATACAAATTGTGCAACATACAAGCTCAACATAACAAGGTTTGTCCCGGTCAGATCTTTAACTCCAGAGAAAATCAATTTGCATAAATAATACAGGAAGCATTTACTTCCGGGTTTTCGGCATTCGCGTCCTGAAATGTTTGTCAACGGAGACATTCGAGAACAGAGGTACCACTGTATACTGGACCATCTACACATCATTCAGCTTCATAGCTGTCAAGCGTCCCTTATTTGGAGGGACAGTCCCTTATCCCAGCGCCATGTCCCGCTGCTGTCCCTTATTGATGGATGTCCCTTAAATTTCCCGGGTTTCAAAGGAAGCAGCTCCTCTCCCTCCCTCCCTCCCTGCCGGCCAGGGAGGAGGGAGGCTCCAAGTGTGTTGCTCGGCTGCCCGCCCCGCCCCCCTCCAGCCTCCTCTCACCAGCCTCGGCCCCTGGGAGCCCCTCCCCACCGGGACTGGCGGGAGCCTCGGTCCCTTCTGCCGCCATCCTCCTCCTGAGCGTCTTCGCTGCCGCTCCCGCTAGGCTGTACTGCGACTGTGCCGCTGAAGGACCCGGATGAGATGGGCAGCCTGGCATGGCCTATGAATTGCTGAGGAGCCTTGAGAGGAGAGGAGAGCGAGGGCAACCATAGAGAAAGCAGTTCAGAGAGAGGAGGAAGAGGAGGAGGCGGAGGCGTGGGCAGGTGCTCCAAGGGCTACAAGGGAAAGACCGAAAGCGCTTCTCCCATAGATTTGTAGTGGTAGACCTAGCATAGATGGTCTGATCTGTGGGTTTACTTCAGGCGCTATTCCCCCCCCCCTCCTCCCTCCCCGTCTGATGGAACTGAGAGCTGCAGATGGAGCAGGAGAGAAAAGATACAGAACTGCAGCAGCATCTTCGTAGCTTGGACTTCGTTTTGCACGAGAAGTGGTTGCTGCTTGTAGTTATTTAATTGCAGTGTTTCATCGGCTGGTGTCTTGAGCAGCAACCTCTGGAAACGAAGGGCTAAAAACCGGCGCTGCTCTCCAAAATTGCCTGGTCCCTTTTAACTGGTTGACTAAAATCCCTTATTTTGGCTGCTGGTCCCTTATTTTCAAGGCTGCTGGTCCCTTATTTTCAAATCTGTAAGTTGACAGCTATGTTCAGCTTTATTAATTGTTCTGTGGTGCTCCTCCGACATTGACAGGTCATTGCCATCTGGGAGGGCACCCTTGTGCTATAGTACGGCAAAAGTGGGACAAAAAAACCCCCCAGAACACTTATGGTAGAAGAAGTTACAAGATTTCAGCAGGGACATGCATTGACTGGAAACAAAGCAGTCGGTCCTTCCCAAAATGTTAACAGGTGCAAACAATACTGAAAGCAAGATTGCGTACAAGCCCACTAATACTGTTATCAGCGCAAATAATCAGGAACGCACCATAAAAAGAACATCTGGAGCGGCCCCTTAGAAGCTTCTGTCTCCATTTCCAAAAGCAACACAGGCAAAGAAAAGACATAACAACAGAGGGACAGCGCTGGTCCTTTGTGAGCGATGTCTGAGCCCAGCCCGGAATTCTGTGGTATTTGCTTTGATGTCTAGAATCCTGGCTTTATTTAAAATTGTGAAGGCGGCAATTATCAGAAACAAATGAATCCCATCTGCTCAGCACTGGCTCTAGTAACAGTCTTTAAGCAGCTCCTAGGTCTATGTTAATGAGGTTACAGGGAAGCAGGCAGAGGGCCTTCTCAGTAGTGGCACCCTCCCTGTAGAACGCCCTCCCTTCAGTTGTCAAGGAAATAAACAACTACCTGACTGTTAGAAGACATCTGAAGGCAGCCTTGTTTAGTAAAGTTTTTAAGCATTGATGTTTTTATTCTGTTTTTAATGTTAATTGAAAGCCGCCCAGAGTGGCTGGGGAAACCCAGCCAGATGGGTGGGGTAGAAATAATAAAATGATGATTATTATTATTTTATCTTTAAAGCTCTAAGCCATTTTGGACCAGGATATTTAAAGGACTGCCTTCCTCCACATTACCTTGCCTGCTCACTAAGGTCTTTGGATGAGGCCCTACTTGATTTGCCACCTCCATTAGAAGCACAGCTGGTGGTTCGATGGGATGGAGCTTACTCAGTTGTGATGCTCAGACAGGACGGTCCATTATATTTTTTTATGCTTGAGGTAAATGACAAAATGCCTTCCTTGGGGGTGTCAGGAATCTTACCAACACTGCTGTTGGGATATTTTCCTCCTGAACACCAGTTGACAGCAACTTTTTTCCCCATATAATGTTTTTATTAGTTTTTTAACATATCATTTCCAACAGTAATTAAACATACTTTTACATCTTATTCAATTTTTTTGACTTCCATCAATCCTGTCTGAAAATTTTCCAATCTAATCTCTCAGTATGCATTTCTTATCTTCCCAATTGCATTTCAAACTCATAACCAATATCTCTATCTTTTTCTACTTTGTAACACTTCGGATATTTCTCCTTACAAAACTTCTTGTAGTCCTACTAGCGTAATTTGTTGATTACAGTTGCTCTTCAAATAATTCATATACTTCTTCCAGTCTTCTGTAAATCCCTGGTCCCGCAGGTTTTGAATCCTTCCTGTCATTTTGTCCAATTCTGAATAGTCCATTAATTTCGTCTGCCATTCTTCTTTCATCGGAATTTCTTCTTGTTTCCATTTCTGGGCTAACAGTACTCTTGTTGCAGTTGTTGCGACAGCAAGTTAACTTAGCGGACCCAAGACGGACCATGCAACACATCCAGTTCTGGCTTCCAACACTTCTACCGCCACCCCACAGAACCTGCCACCTGAGGCAGTAGCCTCATTCTGCCTAATGGTAGGGTTGGCCCTGGCTGTTAAATTGCCTCCTTCCTTACTCCCTGGTTAAGTGGGTACAGGATTGGTACAGGATTGGAGCCTCAATTCTTTTGTTGCAAGCCCCTTCTGTGGTGCTATTTGGGTGGGAAAGCAGCCAATAAATCTAAGTCTAAACAAATCAAATAATTAGATCCAGCTTCTCTGTACACACTGAAGGCCACCAAGAAAGGAACGGTTTCCTCAGCATGTGGTTCAATTTGCGGCAAGCCGGTTGCTGCCAAGACCATTCTCAAATCAAAGCCACACACATTATTTGAAGCACATTTAAAAGATTTCTTACAGAATGCATGTTTCCAATTAGGTTTTATGATGTTCGAAGAAAGGGAAGCGCCGTCTGCACTCCAGAACGATGAAGTGGGAATATTAAACGGATAAATTTCTTTTAATCAGCTAACGAGGCCTCATTTGACCCAATTAAGATAGCATTAAAGTCTCACTTCAGGTGACATTTTGAGATTGTTCAATGAAAACAACCCCTGTTGTTAAGCAATTTAAGCACATGCGTTTCTACTTAAAATACCTGATAGGAATAACATATTCAAGACTTTAAATCAGGGATGGAGGGCCCTCCAGATGGTGCTCTCAGAATCTCTGACTATTGGTTATGCTGGCTGGGCAGATGTGAATTGGTCAAACCACATCCATCAATTCTTCATCCCTGTTTTAAAGCCTTGTCAAGCCATAAAGGACTGTGTCAGATGCTAACTAAGGTTTTGCTATTACAGTGGTACCTTGGTACTCAAACGCCTTGGTACTCAAAAGCCTTGGTTGTCAAATGCCAAAAACCTGGAAGTAAGTATTCTGGTTTTCAAATGTTTTTCGGAAGCCAAATGTCCGATGCGGCTGTCTGCTGCTGTTTCCGGGGCGCCTGCACCAATCACAGGCTGCGCTTTGGTTTTCGAACATTTCAAAAGTCAAACGGACTTCCGGAACAGATTAAGTTTAGTGCTTTCGTTTTTGCTATTTATTTCGCTTTTTTGTTTGTGTGGCTTTTTCGGTTCATTTGTTTTTGCAACTGTGTGGAACCCAGTTCAGCTACTGATTGTGTGACTGCGGAAATGGGTAAAAGCCCCCCATCCAAACCATGACTATCAATAGTGCACGTAAGAAAAAAGTTAATTTCAATTTTTATCATCTACAATACTGTCTTAATTATTTTATAGTACAGTGCATTGATTATTGCTTTCATTTTATGGATCAATGGCCTCGTTAAACAGTAAAATTCATGTTAAATTGCTGTTTTATGGGTTGTTTTTAAAAGTCTGGAACGGATTAATCTGTTTTGCATTACTTTCTTCGGGAAAGCGTGCCTTGGTTTTGGAGCGCTTTGGTTTTGGAACAGACTTCTGGAACAGCTTAAGTTTGAGAACCAATGTACCACTGTACCTTGTGAGTGAAATTCTGCTTGCAGCATGATTCCACCAGTGTTTACTTGCTGCAGCGCCAGTAGTGCTTCGATTAGGCCCTACAATCTACAAACAAGGGATAATGATGATGATAATAATAATAATAATAATAATAATAATAATAATAATAATAGTGATAGTGATACTTGTACCTGACTGGGTTGCCTCAGCCACTCTGGGGGGCTTTCAACATAAACAAATGCATAGTAAAATATACAGGGCTGCCTTCAGATGTCTTCTAAAAGCCAGATTGTTGTTTATTTCCTTGACAATGTAGCTTTGAAGGAACAGGAAGCATTACAGAATATATTGGCAGGGTTGTGGGTTGTTGTTTTTAAAAAAGCAAGAGTTCTAGTTACATTCATTTAAATAACATTTGAATTCCATTTTTCATTCATCCTGTTGTACAGTTAAGTCCTTTATGGTACATTTCATATCAAGTAAACCTGTGGGGCTGGCCCTACCACTATGGCAGACATAGGCAGTACTCTCAGGTGGCAGATTTTGGGTGCCACAAAAAGGGAACAAATTGACATTTTATTTGTCATCGTCGCGTTTTATCAAATGCTGAGAGTTGTGCCTAATAAACAATACATTACTGTATAAAGTTTCAAGCTCCATCCACAGATTCCACATCTGGTTATTTTTATGTTTCGTTAAAATATTTAACTCACAGCTCATCTTCTGTTTTGTAAAAGGGTGGAGTTCTTTGGCCTAGATTTACTTTATGCACACCCAACTGTTTAAGCAGAAGAATGACTGCAAGTTAATTCTTCTTCAGCTGCGTTCTCTTAGGTTTCAGGATTTGGTACAGTGTTTGCACCAGGTTTGGTGAAGTTTGAATCAGAATAAGAAAGGGGTGAGCGTTAAAAACAGTTTGTCCTTCCAATGCTGTGCCCAGACGCTGGGACACTCTCCAATTTGGAGAGTCTGTGGGTGCATAGGAGCCAAATTGGGATGATCACACCATTCTCCACGGACGCTTATTACAAATAGCCTTGGGTTATGACTAACATTTGAGCAAACAAGTAAAGAGGTGACTTAAGTGACTCTTGTCTTGGCAGGCATATCCCATTCTACAACTTGTAGGCAGTTTTTAAATGTCAGGTTTTAGGAAACATTCCAGATATAACATCATTGCTTATAAACATGTTAAAGCAATACATGGCGTGTTTTGGGTTATGTGGATGTTTTGCAGCGACTGCTTACCGAAACAGGACTAAAAAGCTTTCTACGACTGCATGCGTTGAAGTCATCCATTTAAAGTTCTGGGATCTTGCCAAAGGATGAGAGAGCTGTGTTAAGTTGTGGGTGAACATATCAGACGACACAGCGATTCTTCAAACAGCTCTTGTTTATTCATAGGCCAGAACAGAACTGAACTGAAGGGTTCAGCCAGCCTGCTTATATAGAGCTCCAGTACAACGTAACTGTAACAACTTTCTGTAGCTATCCAATCACTGAATGTCACTTTCGATCCCTTATTTGCATATGTGGACCTGAACTATCTACAGGATCCCCCTGCTGGCCCAGGGTGAGAACTTCAGTATATAACAAGCTGCATCACCTTTTGTCAAGTTTGTTCATCTTTAAGAGTGATACAAGGCTCTGGTACGCCCCCTCTCCAAATGTACTTTTTATGGCACATTCGTGATTATTTGTGCTCATTCGTGCCATAAGCGCAGCCCCACATAATCCTGCTTTCAATACTACTTAGGTCTGCAAAAGATTTAGCGTGATCCATTTGTGTGCCCAGGCGGAGACCCTCTGACCCCAGGCGACATTCCGGGTGGAATAATGACTCGTGACAACGTGTTAAGGGATTAAAATTGGCCACAACTTTATTCAACTTTCAGATGAAAGAAGAACTTGGCTTAGGCATTGGGCATTTATCCCTCCCAGTCCCCGGCCGGGGATCTGGGGCACATCAGGGTTAACCAATCTGTCTGGGGATTGGGCTGGCTCTGGAAGACGTATGCTTAAGCAGAGAGCCTGCCCCCCATTTCACCGCAACACAGGGGAGTGCACTGACAACCTTTCACCGTCTGGCCAGTGACTCCTCTCAACACAACCCCTTTAATGGACAACCCTGGGATCGCCACTGCAGGGGGGGGGCATGTGTCACTGCTTCACGCCCCCCCCAATTTGGGAAAGATTTGTTGTTGTTGTTTAGTCATTCAGTCGTGTCCGACTCTTCGTGACCCCATGGACCAGAGCACGTCTAGCACTCCTGTCTTCCACTGCCTCCCGCAGTTTGGTCAAACTCATGCTGGTAGCTTCGAGAACACTGTCCAACCATCTCGTCCTCTGTCGTCCCCTTCTCCTTGTGCCCTCCATCTTTCCCAACATCAGGGTCTTTTCCAGGGAATCTTCTCTTCTCATGAGGTGGCCAAAGTCTTGGAGCCTCAGCTTCAGGATCTGTCCTTCCAGTGAGCACTCAGGGCTGATTTCCTTCAGAATGGATACGTTTGATCTTCTTGCAGTCCATGGGACTCTCAAGAGTCTCCTCCAGCACCATAATTCAAAAGCATCAATTCTTTGGCGATCAGCCTTCTTTATGGTCCAGCTTACATTTTGGTTTGGCTCCTATTAATAAAGTTAATACAGTGGAACCTCAGTTTTCAAACTTAATCCGTTCCGGAAGACCATTCGGTTTCCGAATAGTTCAAAAACAGAGGCTCGATGGGCCGACTGCAAAGTCAATGGGAAAAAATGAAAAATGCGCCTCGGAAGCCGTTTGGTTTCCAAAAATCGTTTGAAAACGGAAGCATTCACTTTCGGGTTGTAGGCGTTTGGGTTCTGAATTGTTTGGCTTCCGAAGCGTTCGACAACCGTGGTTCCACTGTACTTGAAAGCCAGCACAATATGCATGCAGAAAAATCTAAAAATCCTATTAACTGCTGAGCATTTCCACAAGGAGTCACTGTTGTTCCAACCACAGACAGAACAGAGAAGTAAGCGGAGGTTGTCCTATGAATATGCTTGGTTTTGAAAACAGAGGCCAGCAGTTTGTAGTATTTGCGGCATAAGGATGGCAACAGAACACTTGCTTTCAAAACACCCATGAACCCACAGTATCTTATTCCTGTGGCCCTGGTGTTTTCACAGGAGCGAGCCCTGAAGACAAAGGGCAATTGGGAGAGGAGAGTAGAGGATGGCAGGATCCCACCCTGACCCCACAAATCTCCAATGTCTATGTTATAATTTGCAGCCAGTTCCAGTCAGTCTGAAGTTTGCAAGCTGCAAGCAGTGTCTTCTTAATAATTGTGATTTTTTTTGAAAGGTCCTCTTGAGGCACCAGGGCAGTGGTGTCCAAACTGTTTCCAAAGAGGGCCAGATTTGATGAAGTGAAGGGCCGTGGCGACCAAAGGGCGACCAAAGTTGTTGACCGTTTTTTTAGGATCAAAGTTGTTGAGGTGTGTTTTTTTAGAATTTTACTCCAGGAAATAAACTGCCACAGGGACCGGATTAAACCGGCTAGTGGGCCAAATTAGGCCCCCGAAACACCGAAACAGACTTTGGACATGCCTGCACTAGGGGGATCTGGGGGTCTGGTAAGAGACCTTTTTGAATGAGACACAAAGCTCCCTTTTGTTCATAAAAGACACATAGTCCAGTTGCTGCTTGGTTGCTGGAGACACTTGGTGGAGGCATTTGGGAGTGAACTTCTGAGAGTAAACTTTTGGGAGTAAACCGGCCATGGCAGCCAAACCAAGGACAACTCACCCTTAGTATGTAGTGTAATAAATGAAAATATGCCCTTATTCTCTTATGGGGGACAGAAGAGCCCTTATAGAGTCCTTTGCAGGTTCTCCATTGGTCGGAGAAAATAGCAGAGGCCAACCAGAGAACATTGAGAAGCAAAGCAGCTCGTAAGCCTGATCTTTATTGAACTGTTGCAACAGGGTGCCCCCTTCACACGCAGGAGAAGAAGGAGGACCCCGAACCAAGGTGTGCCCGCCCTTATATACACATTTTAAATTGCCCGCCCTGGAGTCCAAGACCACCCCCAGACACATCATACCTACATCACAGAAAGGGCGGTCTACAACAGAAATCTGAGTGCGTTGTTTACCTCCTGTCTGGCAGGTTACCTGTTAATGCTTACTTGATTGGATACCCTGGGGAGCCTGGCCAGTCTTTTGTAATGTTAAATACTTAGTTCCTGAGCCAGGTCACAGGCTCACCCTATTCATACACAGACATACCCTTAAGACAGGATTTGTGAAGGAAAAGACAATGGGGAGGCTTTTTGATTTTCCTTGACCTTGCAGAGAAATCATTTGGTCAGCTTGGGAGTCAAAATGGTTTCAGGACTGTCTTCCTGTGCTGCTTCAGACATGTGGTTTATATATTTATGTATGTGTTTGCTTGGTACATTTATGAACATTTATTATATATAAGGGGACGCGGGTGGCGCTGTGGGTTAAACCTCAGTGCCTAGGACTTGCCGATTGCATGGTTGGCGGTTCGAATCCCCGTGGCGGGGTGCGCTCCCGTTGCTCGGTCCCAGCACCTGCCAACCTAGCAGTTCGAAAGCACCTCCAGGTGCAAGTAGATAAATAGGGACCGCTTACTAGCGGGAAGGTAAACAGCGTTTCCGTGTGCGGCTCTGGCTCGCCAGAGTAGCTTTGTCACGCTGGCCACGTGACCCGGAAGTGTCTCCGGACAGCGCTGGCTCCCGGCCTCTAGAGTGAGATGAGCGCACAACCCCAGAGTCTGTCAAGACTGGCCCGTACGGGCAGGGGTACCTTTACCTTTTTATTATATATAAGACCTTTCTTTTATTATTTCAGTAGGCTTCAGAACTTTATCCATGCAGGCATTTTTTTAGTAAAAAGCAAGAAGGCTTCAAAGGGCTGACACATCAATGTGCAGACGTGGACATCGCAGAAAGTTGTATCCAATGGTGTGTTTTTTGCCAGCTACCCTCTGCAGATGTCTGGGAGCTTCTGATTGGATTTTATATGTATTTTTTGTTTGTGTGTAAACCCTATAAAAACTCCAGGTGGACAACACCTAGGGGTTCAGCTTTTGGGAAATATCCCACTGCATCTTACTTTGCGCAAAGTAATAAAATTGCTGGACTCTCCTCTGGCTCTTGTCTAATTGGCAAGATCCAGGAAGAACAGGTTTTTTAACCTTCAACACTTTCACTCACCTGAAGATTCAAGCCCTCCACCTGGAGGGAGCCAAGCAAACCTGGAGACTTCAGGCTTTTGAACAATCTGGTTTTTGGTATGCATCAGTTAAAGCTATGGTTTTCCCAGTAGTGATGTATGGAAGTGAGAGCTGGACCATAAAGAAGGCTGATCGCCGAAGAATGGATGCTTTTGAATTATGGTGCTGGAGGAGACTCTTGAGAGTCCCATGGACTGCAAGAAGATCAAACCTCTCCATTCTGAAGGAAATCAGCCCTGAGTGCTCACTGGAAGGACAGATCCTGAAGCTGAGGCTCCAATACTTTGGCCACCTCATGAGAAGAGAAGACTCCCTGGAAAAGACCCTGATGTTGGGAAAGATGGAGGGCACAAGGAGAAGGGGATGACAGAGGACGAGATGGTTGGACAGTGTTCTCGAAGCTACCAGCATGAGTTTGACTAAACTGTGGGAGGCAGTGGAAGACAGGAGGGCCTGGTGTGTTCTGGTCCATGGGGTAATGAAGAGTCGGACACGACTAAACGACTAAACAACAAAAACATGCATCAAGCTGCAAGGGCCAAAGTGTACACGAGTGGTTGCATTTTAAGAGGTCTTAAAAAAGAAAACCAGCTGTGGGGAAAGACTAAAAGGATGAGGGTCATGGCATCTAGTAAGATGTAGCAATTCTTTCTCTCCTGCCATAATTCTTGCCTCCTAAAGTTACTATCTGTTGCAGGAGGAAAACGGCCCCAAAACAGCTTCACTTTTCTGTCAAAATAGCAGGTGGGGGGAATATTTTCAATGAAAGATGACTAACTTCCTGTCTTATGTCCTGAAGCCCATCAATTGTATCTTCTGTTTTAAAACAAATCAATACTGGACGTATTCTGTGCAATCAGATATTTACCAAATCTAGTAATCTGGGTCTTAACTGAGTCATGTCTACCACTGCCTTGGTAGAGAATATTGGAAAGCGTTTATTGAATACATGGGAAATAATTGTGTACAGTTGGCAGCATAAAGATAAATTCAACAGTGTAAATAGTCTTTGATGGATGCAATAATGGATTACTGAATGGTATAGTTTTTGTAAAATATGTAGGGATTTATGAGGAAACATGGAAAGAGAAGAAGGGAAGTCGTTGATATTTCAAGGATGTAAAAATGAGTATTTGAAATTGTAAAACAAAAAGTTAATTAAATTTTTTTATAAAAATACATAAATACCTCGATCCTCACCTTCACCGACAGAGTTAATCTTTGTGGTGATTTCCAGAGTCTGAATTTCAAGCATGAGTATGAGGAGAGACAGGCTCGTTTTCCACAAGTGTACAAAAATGTATGATTAATGCCATTATTCACACAGCTATTAATGAAGATGAGCTATCCTATGTCTGGCCTCAAGTCCTTAATTGGACATTAATCATGTAATTCTGGGAGTTAGTAGCCAACAGAGGATGCATATGATGGAAAAAAGAAAAGATGGAAAAAGTGACACCTCTTTTTTTTAAAAAAAGAAAAAGCAGCCAGCAGTAACTTAAAAATCAGCTTTCATTTATTATTCCTTTTAGGTTTGTCACGGTGGACCACGCAGCTTGCCCTAACAAGCATATATTAAATCTCTGGTAAGGAATGTGATTCCTTGCCTTCGTCATAATCTTTGTTGATGTTGAATGGGGTCTGATTCATCAAGGTTATTTAAATCACAAGCAAGCAGGTGCAGACAGAGCAGTATGAGGAAGAATGTGTCACAGAAGTCAAAGGAATGTGCCTGGATTTTTAAAGAACACACTAGGCGTTTCCAGGTTACCTACGGTGGTAGTTAGCTAACTTTTACTTCGAGTAGATCTACTGAAATTCACATGAGCAGCTTGAAACACAGGAAGGTCACTATCCTCTGCTGCGTTACAAGTCACATTCTTACATTGCTGTTGTTGTTGTTGTTTAGTTGTTTAGTCGTGTCCGACTCTTCGTGACCCCATAGACCAGAGCACGCCAGGCACTCCTGTCTTCCACTGCCTCCCGCAGCTTGGTCAAACTCATGCTGGTAGCTTCGAAAACACGGTCCAACCATCTCGTCCTCTGCCGTCCCCTTCTTCTTGTGCCCTCAACCTTTCCCAACATCAGGGTCTTTTCCAGGGAGTCTTCTCTTCTCATGAGGTGGCCAAAGTACTGGAGCCTCAGCTTCAGGATCTGTTTGCCGAAAGTCAGATTTTTTCCTGAAATTGTACCCCGGGGCTTAGGGATTTTTTCAAAAAAATATTCCGCCGGTTAAATTGTCGAGGGCTGATTTCTTGTCCTGTGATAAAAAGCCTTCTGTTTCGACCGCCAAACCTTTCAGGGGAGCATCTGCAACCGTTGGGCACCATTTTTCAGTGAATTGCCGAAAGTCAGATTTTTTCTGAAATTGTGACCCCGGGGCTTAGGGATTTTTTCAAAAAAATATTTTCCGCCGGTTAAGTTGTTGAAGGCTGATTTCATGTCCTGTGATAAAAAGCCTTCTGTTTCCATCGCCAAAGCTTTCAGGGGAGCATTTGCAAGCTTCTGACATAATTTTTGAGTGAATTGCCAAAAGTCAGATTTTTGCTGAAATTCTGACCCCGGGGCTTAGGGATTTTATCAAAAAAATATTTTCCGCCGGTTAAGTTGTTGAGGGCTGATTTCTTGTCCTGTGATAAAAAGCCTTCTGTTTCCATCACCAAAGCTTTCAGGGGAGCATTTGCAAGCTTTTGGCACCATTTTTGAGTGAATTGCCAAAAGTCAGATTTTTGCTGAAATTCTGACCCCGGGTCTTTGGTATTTTTTTAGAAGTATATTTTGCGCCGGTTAAGTTGTTGAGGGCTGATTTCTTGATCTGTGATAAAAAGCCTTCTGTTTTGACTGCCAAACCTTTCAGGGGAGCATTTGGAAGCTTCTGGCGTCATTTTTGAGTGAATTGCCAAAAGTCAGATTTTTGCTGAAATTCTGACCCCGGGGCTTAGGGATTTTTTCATAAAAATATTTTCCGCCGGTTAAGTTGTTGAAGGCTGATTTCTTCTCCTGTGATAAAAAGCCTTCTGTTTCCATCGACAACGCTTTCAGGGGAACATTTGCAACCGGTTGGCACCATTTTTGAGGGAATTCCAAAAGTCAGATTTTTGCTGAAATTCTGACCCCGGGTCTTTGGGATTTTTTTAGAAGTATATTTTGCGCCGGTTAAGTTGTCGAGGGCTGATTTCTTGATCTGTGATAAAAAGCCTTCTGTTTCGACTGCCAAACCTTTCAGGGGAGCATTTGCAAGCTTCTGGCGTCATTTTTGAGTGAATTGCCAAAAGTCAGATTTTTGCTGAAATTCTGACCTCGGGGCATAGGGATTTTTTCAAAAAAATATTTTCCGCCGGTTAAGTTGTTGAGGGCTGATTTCTTGTCCTGTGATAAAAAGCCTTCTGTTTCCATCGCCAAAGCTTTCAGGGGTGCATCTGCAAGCTTCTGACATCATTTTTGAGTGAATTGCCAAAAGTCAGATTTTTGCTGAAATTCTGACCCCGGGGCTTAGGGATTTTATCAAAAAAATATTTCCCGCCGGTTAAGTTGTTGAGGGCTGATTTCTTGTCCTGTGATAAAAAGCCTTCTGTTTCCATCGCCAAAGCTTTCAGGGGATCATTTGCAACCGGTTGGCACCATTTTTGAGGGAATTGCCAAAAGTCAGATTTTTGCTGAAATTCTGACCCCGGGGCTTAGGGATTTTATCAAAAAAATATTTTCCGCCGGTTAAGTTGTTGAGGGCTGATTTCTTGTCCTGTCATAAAAAGCCTTCTGTTTCGACTGCCAAACCTTTCAGGGGAGCATCTGCAAGTTTCTGGCATCATTTTTGAGTGAATTGCCAAAAGTCAGATTTTTGCTGAAATTCTGACCCCGGGGCTTAGGGATTTTTTCATAAAAATATTTTCCGCCGGTTAAGTTGTTGAAGGCTGATTTCTTCTCCTGTGATAAAAAGCCTTCTGTTTCCATCGCCAAAGCTTTCAGGGGAGCATTTGCAACCGGTTGGCACCATTTTTGAGGGAATTCCAAAAGTCAGATTTTTGCTGAAATTCTGACCTCGGGTCTTTGGGATTTTTTTAGAAGTATATTTTGCGCCGGTTAAGTTGTCGAGGGCTGATTTCTTGATCTGTGATAAAAAGCCTTCTGTTTCGACTGCCAAACCTTTCAGGGGAGCATTTGCAAGCTTCTGGCGTCATTTTTGAGTGAATTGCCAAAAGTCAGATTTTTGCTGAAATTCTGACCCCGGGGCATAGGGATTTTTTCAAAAAAATATTTTCCGCCGGTTAAGTTGTTGAGGGCTGATTTCTTGTCCTGTGAAAAAAAGCCTTCTGTTTTGACTGCCAAACGTTTCAGGGGAGCATTTGCAAGCTTTTGGCATCATTTTTGAGTGAATTGCCAAAAGTCAGATTTTTGCTGAAATTCTGACCCCGGGGCTTAGGGTTTTTATAAAAAAAAAAATTTCCGCCGGTTAAGTTGTTGAAGGCTGATTTCTTGTCCTGTGATAAAAAGCCTTCTGTTTCCATCGCCAAAGCTTTCAGGGGAGCATTTGCAACCGGTTGGCACCATTTTTGAGGGAATTCCAAAAGTCAGATTTTTGCTGAAATTCTGACCCCGGGTCTTTGGGATTTTTTTAGAAGTATATTTTGCGCCGGTTAAGTTGTTGAGGGCTGATTTCTTGATCCGTGATAAAAAGCCTTCTGTTTCGACTGCCAACCCTTTCAGGGGAGCATTAGCAAGCTTCTGGCGTCATTTTTGAGTGAATTGCCAAAAGTCAGATTTTTGCTGAAATTCTGACCCCGCGGCATAGGGATTTTTTCAAAAAAATATTTTCCGCCGGTTAAGTTGTTGAGGGTTGATTTCTTGTCCTGTGATAAAAAGCCTTCTGTTTCCATCGCCAAAGCTTTCAGGGGATCATTTGCAACCGGTTGGCACCATTTTTGAGGGAATTGCCAAAAGTCAGATTTTTGCTGAAATTCTGACCCCGGGGCTTAGGGATTTTATCAAAAAAATATTTTCCGCCGGTTAAGTTGTTGAGGGCTGATTTCTTGTCCTGTGATAAAAAGCCTTCTGTTTCGACTGCCAAACCTTTCAGGGGAGCATCTGCAAGTTTCTGGCATCATTTTTGAGTGAATTGCCAAAAGTCAGATTTTTGCTGAAATTCTGACCCCGGGGCTTAGGGATTTTTTCATAAAAATATTTTCCGCCGGTTAAGTTGTTGAAGGCTGATTTCTTCTCCTGTGCTAAAAAGCCTTCTGTTTCCATCGACAACGCTTTCAGGGGATCATTTGCAACCGGTTGGCACCATTTTTAAGGGAATTCCAAAAGTCAGATTTTTGCTGAAATTCTGACCCCGGGTCTTTGGGATTTTTTTAGAAGTATATTTTGCGCCGGTTAAGTTGTTGAGGGCTGATTTCTTGATCTGTGATAAAAAGCCTTCTGTTTTGACTGCCAAACCTTTCAGGGGAGCATTTGGAAGCTTCTGGCGTCATTTTTGAGTGAATTGCCAAAAGTCAGACTTTTGCTGAAATTCTGACCCCGGGGCTCAGGGATTTTTTCATAAAAATATTTTCCGCCGGTTAAGTTGTTGAAGGCTGATTTCTTCTCCTGTGATAAAAAGACTTCTGTTTCCATCGACAACGCTTTCAGGGGAACATTTGCAACCGGTTGGCACCATTTTTGAGGGAATTCCAAAAGTCAGATTTTTGCTGAAATTCTGACCCCGGGTCTTTGGGATTTTTTTAGAAGTATATTTTCCGCCGGTTAAGTTGTTGAGGGCTGATTTCTTGAACTGTGATAAAAAGCCTTCTGTTTCGACTGCCAAACCTTTCAGGGGAGCATTTGGAAGCTTCTGGCATCATTTTTGAGTGAATTGCCAAAAGTCAGATTTTTGCTGAAATTCTGACCCCGGGGCTTAGGGATTTTATCAAAAAAATATTTTCCGCCGGTTAAGTTGTTGAGGGCTGATTTCTTGTCCTGTGATAAAAAGCCTTCTGTTTACATCGCCAAAGCTTTCAGGGGAGCATCTGCAAGTTTCTGGCATCATTTTTGAGTGAATTGCCAAAAGTCAGATTTTTGCTGAAATTCTGACCCCGGGTCTTTGGGATTTTTTTAGAAGTATATTTTGCGCCGGTTAAGTTGTTGAGGGCTGATTTCTTGATCTGTGATAAAAAGCCTTCTGTTTCGACTGCCAAACCTTTCAGGGGAGCATTTGGAAGCTTCTGGCGTCATTTTTGAGTGAATTGCCGAAAGTCAGATTTTTGCTGAAATTCTGATCCCGGGGCTTAGGGATTTTTTCAAAAAAATATTTTGCGCCGGTTAAGTTGTTGAGGGCTGATTTCTTGTCCTGTGATAAAAAGCCTTCTGTTTCCATCGCCAAAGTTTTCAGGGGTGCATCTGCAAGCTTCTGACATCATTTTTGAGTGAATTGCCAAAAGTCAGATTTTTGCTGAAATTCTGACCCCAGGGCTTAGGGATTTTATCAAAAAAATATTTCCCGCCGGTTAAGTTGTTGAGGGCTGATTTCTTGTCCTGTGATAAAAAGCCTTCTGTTTCGACTGCCAAACCTTTCAGGGGAGCATTTGCAAGCTTTTGGCATCATTTTTGAGTGAATTGCCAAAAGTCAGATTTTTGCTGAAATTCTGACCCCGGGGCTTAGGGATTTTATCAAAAAAATATTTTGCGCCGGTTAAGTTGTTGAGGGTTGATTTCTTGTCCTGTGATAAAAAGCCTTCTGTTTCCATCGCCAAAGCTTTCGGGGGAGCATCTGCAAGTTTCTCGCATCATTTTTGAGTGAATTGCCCAAAGTCAGATTTTTGCTGAAATTCTGACCCCGGGGCTTAGGGATTTTTTCATAAAAATATTTTCCGCCGGTTAAGTTGTTGAAGGCTGATTTCTTGTCCTGTGATAAAAAGCCTTCTGTTTCCATCGACAACGCTTTCAGGGGAACATTTGCAACCGGTTGGCACCATTTTTGAGTGAATTGCCAAAAGTCAGATTTTTGCTGAAATTCTGACCCCGGGGCTTAGGGATTTTTTCAAAAAAATATTTTCCGCCGGTTAAGTTGTTGAAGGCTGATTTCTTGTCCTGTGATAAAAAGCCTTCTGTTTCGACTTCCAAACCTTTCAGGGGAGCATCTGCAAGCTTCTGACATCATTTTTGAGTCAATTGCCAAAAGTCAGATTTTTGCTGAAATTCTGACCCCGGGGCTTAGGGATTTTATCAAAAAAATATTTTCCGCCGGTTAAGTTGTTGAAGGCTGATTTCTTGTCCTGTGATAAAAAGCCTTCTGTTTCCATCGCCAAAGCTTTCAGGGGAGCATTTGCAACCGGTTGGCACCATTTTTGAGGGAATTCCAAAAGTCAGATTTTTGCTGAAATTCTGACCTCGGGTCTTTGGGATTTTTTTAGAAGTATATTTTGCGCCGGTTAAGTTATCGAGGGCTGATTTCTTGATCTGTGATAAAAAGCCTTCTGTTTCGACTGCCAAACCTTTCAGGGGAGCATTTGCAAGCTTCTGGCGTCATTTTTGAGTGAATTGCCAAAAGTCAGATTTTTGCTGAAATTCTGACCCCGGGGCTTAGGGATTTTATCAAAAAAATATTTCCCACCGGTTAAGTTGTTGAGGGCTGATTTCTTGTCCTGTGATAAAAAGCCTTCTGTTTCGACTGCCAAACCTTTCAGGGGAGCATCTGCAAGTTTCTGGCATCATTTTTGAGTGAATTGCCAAAAGTCAGATTTTTGCTGAAATTCTGACCCCGGGGCTTAGGGATTTTTTCATAAAAATATTTTCCGCCGGTTAAGTTGTTGAAGGCTGATTTCTTCTCCTGTGATAAAAAGCCTTCTGTTTCCATCGACAACGCTTTCAGGGGAACATTTGCAACCGGTTGGCACCATTTTTGAGGGAATTCTAAAAGTCAGATTTTTGCTGAAATTCTGACCCCGGGTCTTTGGGATTTTTTTAGAAGTATATTTTGCGCCGGTTAAGTTGTTGAGGGCTGATTTCTTGATCTGTGATAAAAAGCCTTCTGTTTCGACTGCCAAACCTTTCAGGGGAGCATTTGGAAGCTTCTGGCATCATTTTTGAGTGAATTGCCAAAAGTCAGATTTTTGCTGAAATTCTGACCCCGGGGCTTAGGGATTTTATCAAAAAAATATTTTCCGCCGGTTAAGTTGTTGAGGGCTGATTTCTTGTCCTGTGATAAAAAGCCTTCTGTTTACATCGCCAAAGCTTTCAGGGGAGCATCTGCAAGTTTCTGGCATCATTTTTGAGTGAATTGCCAAAAGTCAGATTTTTGCTGAAATTCTGACCCCGGGTCTTTGGGATTTTTTTAGAAGTATATTTTGCGCCGGTTAAGTTGTTGAGGGCTGATTTCTTGTCCTGTGATAAAAAGCCTTCTGTTTCCATCGCCAAAGTTTTCAGGGGTGCATCTGCAAGCTTCTGACATCATTTTTGAGTGAATTGCCAAAAGTCAGATTTTTGCTGAAATTCTGACCCCAGGGCTTAGGGATTTTATCAAAAAAATATTTCCCGCCGGTTAAGTTGTTGAGGGCTGATTTCTTGTCCTGTGATAAAAAGCCTTCTGTTTCGACTGCCAAACCTTTCAGGAGAGCATTTGCAAGCTTTTGGCATCATTTTTGAGTGAATTGCCAAAAGTCAGATTTTTGCTGAAATTCTGACCCCGGGGCTTAGGGATTTTATCAAAAAAATATTTTGCGCCGGTTAAGTTGTTGAGGGCTGATTTCTTGATCTGTGATAAAAAGCCTTCTGTTTCGACTGCCAAACCTTTCATGGGAGCATTTGGAAGCTTCTGGCATCATTTTTGAGTGAATTGCCAAAAGTCAGATTTTTGCTGTAATTCTGACCCCGGGGCTTAGGGATTTTTTCAAAAAAATATTTTCCGCCGGTTAAGTTGTTGAGGGCTGATTTCTTGTCCTGTGATAAAAAGCCTTCTGTTTCCATCGCCAAAGCTTTCAGGGGTGCATCTGCAAGCTTCTGACATCATTTTTGAGTGAATTGCCAAAAGTCAGATTTTTGCTGAAATTCTGACCCCAGGGCTTAGGGATTTTATCAAAAAAATATTTCCCGCCGGTTAAGTTGTTGAGGGCTGATTTCTTGTCCTGTGATAAAAAGCCTTCTGTTTCGACTGCCAAACCTTTCAGGGGAGCATTTGCAAGCTTTTGGCATCATTTTTGAGTGAATTGCCAAAAGTCAGATTTTTGCTGAAATTCTGACCCCGGGGCTTAGGGATTTTATCAAAAAAATATTTTGCGCCGGTTAAGTTGTTGAGGGTTGATTTCTTGTCCTGTGATAAAAAGCCTTCTGTTTCCATCGCCAAAGCTTTCAGGGGAGCATCTGCAAGTTTCTCGCATCATTTTTGAGTGAATTGCCCAAAGTCAGATTTTTGCTGAAATTCTGACCCCGGGGCTTAGGGATTTTTTCATAAAAATATTTTCCGCCGGTTAAGTTGTTGAAGGCTGATTTCTTCTCCTGTGATAAAAAGCCTTCTGTTTCCATCGACAACGCTTTCAGGGGAACATTTGCAACCGGTTGGCACCATTTTTGAGTGAATTGCCAAAAGTCAGATTTTTGCTGAAATTCTGACCCCGGGGCTTAGGGATTTTTTCAAAAAAATATTTTCCGCCGGTTAAGTTGTTGAAGGCTGATTTCTTGTCCTGTGATAAAAAGCCTTCTGTTTCGACTTCCAAACCTTTCAGGGGAGCATCTGCAAGCTTCTGACATCATTTTTTTTTTTTTTTTATAATAAATTTTTATTAGTTTTCCATAAATAAAGAAGAGACAAAACAAAAACATAAACATAAACAAACAGAAACATGACTTCCCCATACCACCCCTTTTCTGCATTCTTGTTTCAAGATTTTTCAGCAACCCTCTGAACATAACTTAAATATATTTCATGTATTTAACTTCAGTTAATTATTAATACAACTGTAGTTCTTTATCTCTTGTAACTCTGAGCCCCTAATTTTCCAAATTACAACAGTTTTTAAGATAAACTTTGAATTTGTTCCAATCTTCATCCACCGCCTCTTTCCCCCGGTCTCGAATTCTGCCAGTCATCTCTGCCAGTCCCATATAGTCGATCACCTTCGTCTGCCATTCTTCCAACGTGGGTAAATCTTGCGTCTTCCAATACTTTGCTAGGAGAATTCTTGCTGCTGTAGTGGCATACATAAAAAATGTCCTATCCTTCTTTGGCACCATTTGGCCCACCATACCCAAGAGAAAGGCCTCTGGTTTTTTAACAAACGTTCTCTTCAGAACTTTTTTTATTTCATTATAGATCATTTCCCAGAAAGCCTTAATCTTCGGGCAGGTCCACCAAAGGTGATAGAAGGTTCCCTCCGTTTCACTACACTTCCAACACTTGTTGTTGGGCAAATGATAGATCTTCGCTAACTTAGCAGGAGTCATGTACCACCTGTAGATCATTTTCATAATGTTTTCTTTTAAGGCATTGCATGCCGTAAATTTAACACCAGTGGTCCATAACTGCTCCCAGCATTTGCAAGCTTCTGACATCATTTTTGAGTCAATTGCCAAAAGTCAGATTTTTGCTGAAATTCTGACCCCGGGGCTTAGGGATTTTATCAAAAAAATATTTTCCGCCGGTTAAGTTGTTGAAGGCTGATTTCTTGTCCTGTGATAAAAAGCCTTCTGTTTCCATCGCCAAAGCTTTCAGGGGAGCATTTGCAACCGGTTGGCACCATTTTTGAGGGAATTCCAAAAGTCAGATTTTTGCTGAAATTCTGACCTCGGGTCTTTGGGATTTTTTTAGAAGTATATTTTGCGCCGGTTAAGTTATCGAGGGCTGATTTCTTGATCTGTGATAAAAAGCCTTCTGTTTCGACTGCCAAACCTTTCAGGGGAGCATTTGCAAGCTTCTGGCGTCATTTTTGAGTGAATTGCCAAAAGTCAGATTTTTGCTGAAATTCTGACCCCGGGGCTTAGGGATTTTATCAAAAAAATATTTCCCACCGGTTAAGTTGTTGAGGGCTGATTTCTTGTCCTGTGATAAAAAGCCTTCTGTTTCGACTGCCAAACCTTTCAGGGGAGCATCTGCAAGTTTCTGGCATCATTTTTGAGTGAATTGCCAAAAGTCAGATTTTTGCTGAAATTCTGACCCAGGGGCTTAGGGATTTTTTCAAAAAAATATTTTCCGCCGGTTAAGTTGTTGAGGGCTGATTTCTTTTCCTGTGATAAAAAGCCTTCTGTTTCCATCGACAACGCTTTCAGGGGATCATTTGCAACCGGTTGGCACCATTTTTAAGGGAATTCCAAAAGTCAGATTTTTGCTGAAATTCTGACCCCGGGTCTTTGGGATTTTTTTAGAAGTATATTTTGCGCCGGTTAAGTTGTTGAGGGCTGATTTCTTGATCTGTGATAAAAAGCCTTCTGTTTCGACTGCCAAACCTTTCAGGGAAGCATTTGGAAGCTTCTGGCGTCATTTTTTTAGTGAATTGCCAAAAGTCAGATTTTTGCTGAAATTCTGACCCCGGGGCTTAGGGATTTTTTCATAAAAATATTTTCTGCCGGTTAAGTTGTTGAAGGCTGATTTCTTCTCCTGTGATAAAAAGCCTTCTGTTTCCATCGACAACGCTTTCAGGGGAACATTTGCAACCGGTTGGCACCATTTTTGAGGGAATTTCAAAAGTCAGATTCTTGCTGAAATTCTGACCCCGGGTCTTTGGGATTTTTTTAGAAGTATATTTTGCGCCGGTTAAGTTGTTGAGGGCTGATTTCTTGATCTGTGATAAAAAGCCTTCTGTTTCGACTGCCAAACCTTTCAGGGGAGCATTTGGAAGCTTCTGGCATCATTTTTGAGTGAATTGCCAAAAGTCAGATTTTTGCTGTAATTCTGACCCCGGGGCTTAGGGATTTTATCAAAAAAATATTTTCCGCCGGTTAAGTTGTTGAGGGCTGATTTCTTGTCCTGTGATAAAAAGCCTTCTGTTTCCATCGCCAAAGCTTTCAGGGGAGCATCTGCAAGTTTCTGGCATCATTTTTGAGTGAATTGCCAAAAGTCAGATTTTTGCTGAAATTCTGACCCCGGGTCTTTGGGATTTTTTTTAGAAGTATATTTTGCGCCGGTTAAGTTGTTGAGGGCTGATTTCTTGATCTGTGATAAAAAGCCTTCTGTTTCGACTGCCAAACCTTTCAGGGGAGCATTTGGAAGCTTCTGGCGTCATTTTTGAGTGAATTGCCAAAAATCAGATTTTTGCTGAAATTCTGACCCCGGGTCTTAAGGATTTTATCAAAAAAATATTTTCCGCCGGTTAAGTTGTTGAGGGCTGATTTCTTGTCCTGTGATAAAAAGCCTTCTGTTTCCATCGCCAAAGCTTTCAGGGGAACATTTGCAACCGGTTGGCACCATTTTTGAGTGAATTGCCAGAAGTCAGATTTTTGCTGAAATTCTGACCCCGGGTCTTTGGTATTTTTTTAGAAGTATATTTTGCGCTGGTTAAGTTGTTGAGGGCTGATTTCTTGATCTGTGATAAAAAGCCTTCTGTTTCCATTGCCAAACCTTTCAGGGGAGCATCTGCAAGTTTCTGGCATCATTTTTGAGTGAATTGCGAAAAGTCAGATTATTGCTGAAATTCTGATCCCGGGGCTTAGGGATTTTTTCAAAAAAATATTTTCCGCCGGTTAAGTTGTTGAGGGCTGATTTCTTGTCCTGTGATAAAAAGCCTTCTGTTTCCATTGCCAAAGCTTTCAGGGGATCATTTGCAACCGGTTGGCACCATTTTTAAGGGAATTCCAAAAGTCAGATTTTTGCTGAAATTCTGACCCCGGGATTTGGGATTTTTTTAGAAGTATATTTTGCGCCCGTTAAGTTGTTGAGGGCTGATTTCTTGTCCTGTGATAAAAAGCCTTCTGTTTCGACTGCCAAACCTTTCAGGGGAGCATTTGCAAGCTTTTGGCAAGCTTTCTGATCCCGGGGCTTAGGGATTTTTTCATAAAAATATTTTCCGCCGGTTAAGTTGTTGAAGGCTGATTTCTTCTCCTGTGATAAAAAGCCTTCTGTTTCCATCGACAACGCTTTCAGGGGAACATTTGCAACCGGTTGGCACCATTTTTTAGTGAATTGCCAAAAGTCAGATTATTTCTGAAATTCTGATCCCGGGGCTTAGGGATTTTTTCAAAAAAATATTTTCCGCCGGTTAAGTTGTTGAGGGCTGATTTCTTGATCTGTGATAAAAAGCCTTCTGTTTCAACTGCCAAACCTTTCAGGGGAGCATTTGGAAGCTTCTGGCACCATTTTTGAGTGAATTGCCAAAAGTCAGATTTTTGCTGAAATTCTGACCCCGGGGCTTAGGGATTTTATCAAAAAAATATTTTCCGCCGGTTAAGTTGTTGAGGGCTGATTTCTTGTCCTGTGATAAAAAGCCTTCTGTTTCAACTGCCAAACCTTTCAGGGGAGCATTTGGAAGCTTCTGGCGTCATTTTTGAGTGAATTGCCAAAAGTCAGATTTTTACTGAAATTCTGACCCCGGGGCTTAGGGATTGTATAAAAATTTTTTTTTCCGCCGGTCTAGTTGTTGAAGGGTGATTTCTTGTCCTGTGATAAAAAGCCTTCTGTTTCCATCGCCAAAGCTTTCAGGGGAGCATCTGCAACCGGTTGGCACCATTTTTGAGGGAATTCGAAAAGTCAGATTTTTGCTGAAATTCTGACCCCGGGTCTTTGGGATTTTTTTAGAAGTATATTGTGCGCCGGTTCAGTTGTTGAGGGCTGATTTCTTGATCTGTGATAAAAAGCCTTCTGTTTCGACTGCCAAACCTTTCAGGGGAGCATTTGGAAGCTTCTGGCGTCATTTTTGAGTGAATTGCCAAAAGTCAGATTTTTGCTGAAATTCTGACCCCGGGGCATAGGGATTTTTTCAAAAAAATATTTTCCGCCGGTTAAGTTGTTGAGGGCTGATTTCTTGTCCTGTGATAAAAAGCCTTCTGTTTCCATCGCCAAAGCTTTCAGGGGTGCATCTGCAAGCTTCTGACATCATTTTTGAGTGAATTGCCAAAAGTCAGATTTTTGCTGAAATTCTGACCCCGGGGCTTAGGGATTTTATCAAAAAAATATTTCCCGCCTGTTAAGTTGTTGAGGGCTGATTTCTTGATCTGTGATAAAAAGCCTTCTGTTTCCATCGCCAAAGCTTTCAGGGGATCATTTGCAACCGGTTGGCACCATTTTTGAGTGAATTGCCAAAAGTCAGATTTTTGCTGAAATTCTGACCCCGGGGCTTAGGGATTTTATCAAAAAAATATTTTCCGCCGGTTAAGTTGTTGAGGGCTGATTTCTTGATCTGTGATAAAAAGCCTTCTGTTTCGACTGCCAAACCTTTCAGGGGAGCATCTGGAAGTTTCTGGCATCATTTTTGAGTGAATTGCCAAAAGTCAGATTTTTGCTGAAATTCTGACCCCGGGGCTTAGGGATTTTTTCATAAAAATATTTTCCGCCGGTTAAGTTGTTGAAGGCTGATTTCTTCTCCTGTGATAAAAAGCCTTCTGATTCCATCGACAACGCTTTCAGGGGATCATTTGCAACCGGTTGGCACCATTTTTAAGGGAATTCCAAAAGTCAGATTTTTGCTGAAATTCTGACCCCGGGTCTTTGGGATTTTCTTAGAAGTATATTTTGCGCCGGTTAAGTTGTTGAGGGCTGATTTCTTGATCTGTGATAAAAAGCCTTCTGTTTCGACTGCCAAACCTTTCAGGGGAGCATTTGGAAGCTTCTGGCGTCATTTTTGAGTGAATTGCCAAAAGTCAGATTTTTGCTGAAATTCTGACCCCGGGGCATAGGGATTTTTTCAAAAAAATATTTTCCGCCGGTTAAGTTGTTGAGGGCTGATTTTTTGTCCTGTGATAATAAGCCTTCTGTTGTCATCGCCAAAGCTTTCAGGGGTGCATCTGCAAGCTTCTGACATCATTTTTGAGTGAATTGCCAAAAGTCAGATTTTTGCTGAAATTCTGACCCCGGGGCTTAGGGATTTTATCAAAAAAATATTTCCCGCCGGTTAAGTTGTTGAGGGCTGATTTCTTGTCCTGTGATAAAAAGCCTTCTGTTTCGACTGCCAAACCTTTCAGGGGAGCATCTGCAAGTTTCTGGCATCATTTTTGAGTGAATTGCCAAAAGTCAGATTTTTGCTGAAATTCTGACCACGGGGCTTAGGGATTTTTTCATAAAAATATTTTCCGCCGGTTAAGTTGTTGAAGACTGATTTCTTCTCCTGTGCTAAAAAGCCTTCTGTTTCCATCGACAACGCTTTCAGGGGAACATTTGCAACCGGTTGGCACCATTTTTGAGTGAATTGCCAAAAGACAGATTTTTGCTGAAATTCTGACCCAGGGGCTTAGGGATTTTTTCAAAAAAATATTTTCCGCCAGTTAAGTTGTTGAGGGCTGATTTCTTTTCCTGTGATAAAAAGCCTTCTGTTTCCATCGACAACGCTTTCAGGGGATCATTTGCAACCGGTTGGCACCATTTTTAAGGGAATTCCAAAAGTCAGATTTTTGCTGAAATTCTGACCCCGGGTCTTTGGGATTTTTTTAGAAGTATATTTTGCGCCGGTTAAGTTGTTGAGGGCTGATTTCTTGATCTGTGATAAAAAGCCTTCTGTTTCGACTGCCAAACCTTTCAGGGGAGCATTTGGAAGCTTCTGGCGTCATTTTTTTAGTGAATTGCCAAAAGTCAGATTTTTGCTGAAATTCTGACCCCGGGGCTTAGGGATTTTTTCATAAAAATATTTTCCGCCGGTTAAGTTGTTGAAGGCTGATTTCTTCTCCTGTGATAAAAAGCCTTCTGTTTCCATCGACAACGCTTTCAGGGGAACATTTGCAACCGGTTGGCACCATTTTTGAGGGAATTTCAAAAGTCAGATTTTTGCTGAAATTCTGACCCCGGGTCTTTGGGATTTTTTTAGAAGTATATTTTGCGCCGGTTAAGTTGTTGAGGGCTGATTTCTTGATCTGTGATAAAAAGCCTTCTGTTTCGACTGCCAAACCTTTCAGGGGAGCATTTGGAAGCTTCTGGCATCATTTTTGAGTGAATTGCCAAAAGTCAGATTTTTGCTGTAATTCTGACCCCGGGGCTTAGGGATTTTTTCAAAAAAATATTTTCCGCCGGTTAAGTTGTTGAGGGCTGATTTCTTGTCCTGTGATAAAAAGCCTTCTGTTTCCATCGCCAAAGCTTTCAGGGGAGCATCTGCAAGTTTCTGGCATCATTTTTGAGTGAATTGCCAAAAGTCAGATTTTTGCTGAAATTCTGACCCCGGGTCTTTGGGATTTTTTTAGAAGTATATTTTGCGCCGGTTAAGTTGTTGAGGGCTGATTTCTTGATCTGTGATAAAAAGCCTTATGTTTCGACTGCCAAACCTTTCAGGGGAGCATTTGGAAGCTTCTGGCGTCATTTTTTTAGTGAATTGCCAAAAGTCAGATTTTTGCTGAAATTCTGACCCCGGGGCTTAGGGATTTTTTCATAAAAATATTTTCCGCCGGTTAAGTTGTTGAAGGCTGATTTCTTCTCCTGTGATAAAAAGCCTTCTGTTTCCATCGACAACGCTTTCAGGGGAACATTTGCAACCGGTTGGCACCATTTTTGAGGGAATTTCAAAAGTCAGATTTTTGCTGAAATTCTGACCCCGGGTCTTTGGGATTTTTTTAGAAGTATATTTTGCGCCGGTTAAGTTGTTGAGGGCTGATTTCTTGATCTGTGATAAAAAGCCTTCTGTTTCGACTGCCAAACCTTTCAGGGGAGCATTTGGAAGCTTCTGGCATCATTTTTGAGTGAATTGCCAAAAGTCAGATTTTTGCTGTAATTCTGACCCCGGGGCTTAGGGATTTTATCAAAAAAATATTTTCCGCCGGTTAAGTTGTTGAGGGCTGATTTCTTGTCCTGTGATAAAAAGCCTTCTGTTTCCATCGCCAAAGCTTTCAGGGGAGCATCTGCAAGTTTCTGGCATCATTTTTGAGTGAATTGCCAAAAGTCAGATTTTTGCTGAAATTCTGACCCCGGGTCTTTGGGATTTTTTTTAGAAGTATATTTTGCGCCGGTTAAGTTGTTGAGGGCTGATTTCTTGATCTGTGATAAAAAGCCTTCTGTTTCGACTGCCAAACCTTTCAGGGGAGCATTTGGAAGCTTCTGGCGTCATTTTTGAGTGAATTGCCAAAAATCAGATTTTTGCTGAAATTCTGACCCCGGGTCTTAGGGATTTTATCAAAAAAATATTTTCCGCCGGTTAAGTTGTTGAGGGCTGATTAATTGTCCTGTGATAAAAAGCCTTCTGTTTCCATTGCCAAAGCTTTCAGGGGATCATTTGCAACCGGTTGGCACCATTTTTAAGGGAATTCCAAAAGTCAGATTTTTGCTGAAATTCTGACCCCGGGATTTGGGATTTTTTTAGAAGTATATTTTGCGCCGGTTAAGTTGTTGAGGGCTGATTTCTTGTCCTGTGATAAAAAGCCTTCTGTTTCGACTGCCAAACCTTTCAGGGGAGCATTTGCAAGATTTTGGCAAGCTTTCTGACCCCGGGGCTTAGGGATTTTTTCAAAAAAATATTTTCCGCCGGGTAAGTTGTTGAAGGCTGATTTCTTGTCCTGTGATAAAAAGCCTTCTGTTTCCATCACCAAAGCTTTCAGGGGAGCATTTGCAACCGGTTGGCACCATTTTTGAGTGAATTGCCAGAAGTCAGATTTTTGCTGAAATTCTGACCCCGGGTCTTTGGTATTTTTTTAGAAGTATATTTTGCGCTGGTTAAGTTGTTGAGGGCTGATTTCTTGATCTGTGATAAAAAGCCTTCTGTTTCCATCGCCAAACCTTTCAGGGGAGCATCTGCAAGTTTCTGGCATCATTTTTGAGTGAATCGCTAAAAGTCAGATTATTGCTGAAATTCTGATCCCGGGGCTTAGGGATTTTTTCAAAAAAATATTTTCCGCCGGTTAAGTTGTTGAGGGCTGATTTCTTGTCCTGTGATAAAAAGCCTTCTGTTTCCATTGCCAAAGCTTTCAGGGGATCATTTGCAACCGGTTGGCACCATTTTTAAGGGAATTCCAAAAGTCAGATTTTTGCTGAAATTCTGACCCCGGGATTTGGGATTTTTTTAGAAGTATATTTTGCGCCGGTTAAGTTGTTGAGGGCTGATTTCTTGTCCTGTGATAAAAAGCCTTCTGTTTCGACTGCCAAACCTTTCAGGGGAGCATTTGCAAGATTTTGGCAAGCTTTCTGACCCCGGGGCTTAGGGATTTTTTCATAAAAATATTTTCCGCCGGTTAAGTTGTTGAAGGCTGATTTCTTCTCCTGTGATAAAAAGCCTTCTGTTTCCATCGACAACGCTTTCAGGGGAACATTTGCAACCGGTTGGCACCATTTTTGAGTGAATTGCCAAAAGTCAGATTATTGCTGAAATTCTGATCCCGGGGCTTAGGGATTTTTTCAAAAAAATATTTTCCGCCGGTTAAGTTGTTGAGGGCTGATTTCTTGATCTGTGATAAAAAGCCTTCTGTTTCAACTGCCAAACCTTTCAGGGGAGCATTTGGAAGCTTCTGGCACCATTTTTGAGTGAATTGCCAAAAGTCAGATTTTTGCTGAAATTCTGACCCCGGGGCTTAGGGATTTTATCAAAAAAATATTTTCCGCCGGTTAAGTTGTTGAGGGCTGATTTCTTGTCCTGTGATAAAAAGCCTTCTGTTTCAACTGCCAAACCTTTCAGGGGAGCATTTGGAAGCTTCTGGCGTCATTTTTGAGTGAATTGCCAAAAGTCAGATTTTTACTGAAATTCTGACCCCGGGGCTTAGGGATTGTATAAAAATTTTTTTTTCCGCCGGTCTAGTTGTTGAAGGGTGATTTCTTGTCCTGTGATAAAAAGCCTTCTGTTTCCATCGCCAAAGCTTTCAGGGGAGCATCTGCAACCGGTTGGCACCATTTTTGAGGGAATTCGAAAAGTCAGATTTTTGCTGAAATTCTGACCCCGGGGCATAGGGATTTTTTCAAAAAAATATTTTCCGCCGGTTAAGTTGTTGAGGGCTGATTTTTTGTCCTGTGATAAAAAGCCTTCTGTTTCCATCGCCAAAGCTTTCAGGGGTGCATCTGCAAGCTTCTGACATCATTTTTGAGTGAATTGCCAAAAGTCAGATTTTTGCTGAAATTCTGACCCCGGGGCTTAGGGATTTTATCAAAAAAATATTTCCCGCCGGTTAAGTTGTTGAGGGCTGATTTCTTGTCCTGTGATAAAAAGCCTTCTGTTTCCATCGCCAAAGCTTTCAGGGGATCATTTGCAACCGGTTGGCACCATTTTTGAGGGAATTGCCAAAAGTCAGATTTTTGCTGAAATTCTGACCCCGGGGCTTAGGGATTTTATCAAAAAAATATTTTCCGCCGGTTAAGTTGTTGAGGGCTGATTTCTTGATCTGTGATAAAAAGCCTTCTGTTTCGACTGCAAAACCTTTCAGGGGAGCATTTGGAAGCTTCTGGCGTCATTTTTGAGTGAATTGCCAAAAGTCAGATTTTTGCTGAAATTCTGACCCCGGGGCTTAGGGATTTTTTCATAAAAATATTTTCCGCCGGTTAAGTTGTTGAAGGCTGATTTCTTCTCTTGTGATAAAAAGCCTTCTGTTTCCATCGACAACGCTTTCAGGGGAACATTTGCAACCGGTTGGCACCATTTTTGAGGGAATTCCAAAAGTCAGATTTTTGCTGAAATTCTGACCCCGGGGCTTAGGGATTTTATCAAAAAAATATTTTCCGCCGGTTAAGTTGTTGAGGGCTGATTTCTTGTCCTGTGATAAAAAGCCTTCTGTTTCGACTGCCAAACTTTTCAGGGGAGCATCTGCAAGTTTCTGGCATCATTTTTGAGTGAATTGCCAAAAGTCAGATTTTTGCTGAAATTCTGACCCCGGGGCTTAGGGATTTTTTCATAAAAATATTTTCCGCCGGTTAAGTTGTTGAGGGCTGATTTCTTGATCTGTGATAAAAAGCCTTCTGTTTCGACTGCCAAACCTTTCAGGGGAGCATTTGGAAGCTTCTGGCGTCATTTTTGAGTGAATTGCCAAAAGTCAGATTTTTGCTGAAATTCTGACCCCGGGGCTTAGGGATTTTTACATAAAAATATTTTCCGCCGGTTAAGTTGTTGAAGGCTGATTTCTTCTCCTGTGATAAAAAGCCTTCTGTTTCCATCGACAACGCTTTCAGGGGAACATTTGCAACCGGATGGCACCATTTTTGAGTGAATTGCCAAAAGTCAGATTTTTGCTGAAATTCTGACCCCGGGTCTTTGGGATTTTTTCAAAAAAATATTTTCCGCCGGTTAAGTTGTTGAGGGCTGATTTCTTGTCCTGTGATAAAAAGCCTTCTGTTTCCATCGCCAAAGCTTTCAGGGGATCATTTGCAACCGGTTGGCAACATTTTTGAGTGAATTGCGAAAAGTCAGATTTTTGCTGAAATTCTGACCCCGGGTCTTTGGGATTTTTTTAGAAGTATATTTTGCGCCGGTTAAGTTGTTGAGGGCTGATTTCTTGTCCTGTGATAAAAAGCCTTCTGTTTCGACTGCCAAACCTTTCAGGGGAGCATTTGCAAGCTTTTGGCAAGCTTTCTGACCCCGGGGCTTAGGGATTTTTTCATAAAAATATTTTCCGCCGGTTAAGTTGTTGAAGGCTGATTTCTTGTCCTGTGATAAAAAGCCTTCTGTTTCGACTGCCAAACCTTTCAGGGGAGCATTTGCAAGCTTTTGGCAAGCTTTCTGACCCCGGGGCTTAGGGATTTTTTCATAAAAATATTTTCCGCCGGTTAAGTTGTTGAAGGCTGATTTCTTCTCCTGTGATAAAAAGCCTTCTGTTTCCATCGACAACGCTTTCAGGGGAACATTTGCAACCGGTTGGCACCATTTTTGAGTGAATTGCCAAAAGTCAGTTTTTTGCTGAAATTCTGACCCCGGGGCTTAGGGATTTTATCAAAAAAATATTTCCCGCCGGTTAAGTTGTTGAGGGCTGATTTCTTGTCCTGTGATAAAAAGCCTTCTGTTTCGACTGCCAAACGTTTCAGGGGAGCATTTCCAAGCTTTTGGCATCATTTTTGAGTGAATTGCCAAAAGTCAGATTTTTGCTGAAATTCTGACCCTGGGGTTTAGGGATTTTATCAAAAAAATATTTTCCGCCGGTTAAGTTGTTGAGGGCTGATTTCTTGTCCTGTGATAAAAAGCCTTCTGTTTCCATCGCCAAAGCTTTCAGGGGAGCATCTGCAACCTGTTGGCACCATTTTTGAGGGAATTCCAAAAGTCAGATTTTTGCTGAAATTCTGACCCCGGGGCTTAGGGATTTTATCAAAAAAATATTTCCCGCCGGTTAAGTTGTTGAGGGCTGATTTCTTGTCCTGTGATAAAAAGCCTTCTGTTTCGACTGCCAAACGTTTCAGGGGAGCATTTCCAAGCTTTTGGCATCATTTTTGAGTGAATTGCCAAAAGTCAGATTTTTGCTGAAATTCTGACCCTGGGGCTTAGGGATTTTATCAAAAAAATATTTTCCGCCGGTTAAGTTGTTGAGGGCTGATTTCTTGTCCTGTGATAAAAAGCCTTCTGTTTCCATCGCCAAAGCTTTCAGGGGTGCATCTGCAAGCTTCTGACATCATTTTTGAGTGAATTGCCAAAAGTCAGATTTTTGCTGAAATTCTGACCCCGGGGCTTAGGGATTTTATCAAAAAAATATTTCCCGCCGGTTAAGTTGTTGAGGGCTGATTTCTTGTCCTGTGATAAAAAGCCTTCTGTTTCGACTGCCAAACCTTTCAGGGGAGCATTTGGAAGCTTCTGGCATCATTTTTGAGTGAATTGCCAAAAGTCAGATTTTTGCTGTAATTCTGACCCCGGGGCTTAGGGATTTTATCAAAAAAATATTTTCCGCCGGTTAAGTTGTTGAGGGCTGATTTCTTGTCCTGTGATAAAAAGCCTTCTGTTTCCATCGCCAAAGCTTTCAGGGGAGCATCTGCAAGTTTCTGGCATCATTTTTGAGTGAATTGCCAAAAGTCAGATTTTTGCTGAAATTCTGACCCCGGGTCTTTGGGATTTTTTTTAGAAGTATATTTTGCGCCGGTTAAGTTGTTGAGGGCTGATTTCTTGATCTGTGATAAAAAGCCTTCTGTTTCGACTGCCAAACCTTCAGGGGAGCATTTGGAAGCTTCTGGCGTCATTTTTGAGTGAATTGCCAAAAATCAGATTTTTGCTGAAATTCTGACCCCGGGTCTTAGGGATTTTATCAAAAAAATATTTTCCGCCGGTTAAGTTGTTGAGGGCTGATTTCTTGTCTTGTGATAAAAAGCCTTCTGTTTCCATTGCCAAAGCTTTCAGGGGATCATTTGCAACCGGTTGGCACCATTTTTAAGGGAATTCCAAAAGTCAGATTTTTGCTGAAATTCTGACCCCGGGATTTGGGATTTTTTTAGAAGTATATTTTGCGCCGGTTAAGTTGTTGAGGGCTGATTTCTTGTCCTGTGATAAAAAGCCTTCTGTTTCCATCACCAAAGCTTTCAGGGGAGCATTTGCAACCGGTTGGCACCATTTTTGAGTGAATTGCCAGAAGTCAGATTTTTGCTGAAATTCTGACCCCGGGTCTTTGGTATTTTTTTAGAAGTATATTTTGCGCTGGTTAAGTTGTTGAGGGCTGATTTCTTGATCTGTGATAAAAAGCCTTCTGTTTCCATCGCCAAACCTTTCAGGGGAGCATTTGGAAGCTTCTGGCACCATTTTTGAGTGAATTGCCAAAAGTCAGATTTTTGCTGAAATTCTGACCCCGGGGCTTAGGGATTTTATCAAAAAAATATTTTCCGCCGGTTAAGTTGTTGAGGGCTGATTTCTTGATCTGTGATAAAAAGCCTTCTGTTTCAACTGCCAAACCTTTCAGGGGAGCATTTGCAAGATTTTGGCAAGCTTTCTGACCCCGGGGCTTAGGGATTTTTTCAAAAAAATATTTTCCGCCGGGTAAGTTGTTGAAGGCTGATTTCTTGTCCTGTGATAAAAAGCCTTCTGTTTCCATCACCAAAGCTTTCAGGGGAGCATTTGCAACCGGTTGGCACCATTTTTGAGTGAATTGCCAGAAGTCAGATTTTTGCTGAAATTCTGACCCCGGGTCTTTGGTATTTTTTTAGAAGTATATTTTGCGCTGGTTAAGTTGTTGAGGGCTGATTTCTTGATCTGTGATAAAAAGCCTTCTGTTTCCATCGCCAAACCTTTCAGGGGAGCATTTGGAAGCTTCTGGCACCATTTTTGAGTGAATTGCCAAAAGTCAGATTTTTGCTGAAATTCTGACCCCGGGGCTTAGGGATTTTATCAAAAAAATATTTTCCGCCGGTTAAGTTGTTGAGGGCTGATTTCTTGATCTGTGATAAAAAGCCTTCTGTTTCAACTGCCAAACCTTTCAGGGGAGCATTTGGAAGCTTCTGGCACCATTTTTGAGTGAATTGCCAAAAGTCAGATTTTTGCTGAAATTCTGACCCCGGGGCTTAGGGATTTTATCAAAAAAATATTTTCCGCCGGTTAAGTTGTTGTGGGCTGATTTCTTGTCCTGTGATAAAAAGCCTTCTGTTTCAACTGCCAAACCTTTCAGGGGAGCATTTGGAAGCTTCTGGCGTCATTTTTGAGTGAATTCCCAAAAGTCAGATTTTTACTGAAATTCTGACCCCGGGGCTTAGGGATTGTATAAAAATTTTTTTTTCCGCCGGTCTAGTTGTTGAAGGGTGATTTCTTGTCCTGTGATAAAAAGCCTTCTGTTTCCATCGCCAAAGCTTTCAGGGGAGCATCTGCAACCGGTTGGCACCATTTTTGAGGGAATTCGAAAAGTCAGATTTTTGCTGAAATTCTGACCCCGGGGCATAGGGATTTTTTCAAAAAAATATTTTCCGCCGGTTAAGTTGTTGAGGGCTGATTTTTTGTCCTGTGATAAAAAGCCTTCTGTTTCCATCGCCAAAGCTTTCAGGGGTGCATCTGCAAGCTTCTGACATCATTTTTGAGTGAATTGCCAAAAGTCAGATTTTTGCTGAAATTCTGACCCCGGGGCTTAGGGATTTTATCAAAAAAATATTTCCCGCCGGTTAAGTTGTTGAGGGCTGATTTCTTGTCCTGTGATAAAAAGCCTTCTGTTTCCATCGCCAAAGCTTTCAGGGGATCATTTGCAACCGGTTGGCACCATTTTTGAGGGAATTGCCAAAAGTCAGATTTTTGCTGAAATTCTGACCCCGGGGCTTAGGGATTTTATCAAAAAAATATTTTCCGCCGGTTAAGTTGTTGAGGGCTGATTTCTTGTCCTGTGATAAAAAGCCTTCTGTTTCGACTGCCAAACTTTTCAGGAGAGCATCTGCAAGTTTCTGGCATCATTTTTGAGTGAATTGCCAAAAGTCAGATTTTTGCTGAAATTCTGACCCCGGGGCTTAGGGATTTTTTCATAAAAATATTTTCCGCCGGTTAAGTTGTTGAGGGCTGATTTCTTGTCCTGTGATAAAAAGCCTTCTGTTTCCATCGCCAAAGCTTTCAGGGGATCATTTGCAACCGGTTGGCACCATTTTTGAGGGAATTGCCAAAAGTCAGATTTTTGCTGAAATTCTGACCCCGGGGCTTAGGGATTTTATCAAAAAAATATTTTCCGCCGGTTAAGTTGTTGAGGGCTGATTTCTTGTCCTGTGATAAAAAGCCTTCTGTTTCGACTGCCAAACTTTTCAGGAGAGCATCTGCAAGTTTCTGGCATCATTTTTGAGTGAATTGCCAAAAGTCAGATTTTTGCTGAAATTCTGACCCCGGGGCTTAGGGATTTTTTCATAAAAATATTTTCCGCCGGTTAAGTTGTTGAAGGCTGATTTCTTCTCCTGTGATAAAAAGCCTTCTGTTTCCATCGACAACGCTTTCAGGGGATCATTCGCAACAGGTTGGCACCATTTTTAAGGGAATTCCAAAAGTCAGATTTTTGCTGAAATTCTGACCCCGGGTCTTTGGGATTTTTTTAGAAGTATATTTTGCGCCGGTTAAGTTGTTGAGGGCTGATTTCTTGATCTGTGATAAAAAGCCTTCTGTTTCGACTGCCAAACCTTTCAGGGGAGCATTTGGAAGCTTCTGGCGTCATTTTTGAGTGAATTGCCAAAAGTCAGATTTTTGCTGAAATTCTGACCCCGGGGCTTAGGGATTTTTTCATAAAAATATTTTCCGCCGGTTAAGTTGTTGAAGGCTGATTTCTTCTCCTGTGATAAAAAGCCTTCTGTTTCCATCGACAACGCTTTCAGGGGAACATTTGCAACCGGTTGGCACCATTTTTGAGGGAATTCCAAAAGTCAGATTTTTGCTGAAATTCTGACCCCGGGGCTTAGGGATTTTATCAAAAAAATATTTTCCGCCGGTTAAGTTGTTGAGGGCTGATTTCTTGTCCTGTGATAAAAAGCCTTCTGTTTCGACTGCCAAACTTTTCAGGGGAGCATCTGCAAGTTTCTGGCATCATTTTTGAGTGAATTGCCAAAAGTCAGATTTTTGCTGAAATTCTGACCCCGGGGCTTAGGGATTTTTTCATAAAAATATTTTCCGCCGGTTAAGTTGTTGAGGGCTGATTTCTTGATCTGTGATAAAAAGCCTTCTGTTTCGACTGCCAAACCTTTCAGGGGAGCATTTGGAAGCTTCTGGCGTCATTTTTGAGTGAATTGCCAAAAGTCAGATTTTTGCTGAAATTCTGACCCCGGGGCTTAGGGATTTTTACATAAAAATATTTTCCGCCGGTTAAGTTGTTGAAGGCTGATTTCTTCTCCTGTGATAAATAGCCTTCTGTTTCCATCGACAACGCTTTCAGGGGAACATTTGCAACCGGATGGCACCATTTTTGAGTGAATTGCCAAAAGTCAGATTTTTGCTGAAATTCTGACCCCGGGTCTTTGGGATTTTTTCAAAAAAATATTTTCCGCCGGTTAAGTTGTTGAGGGCTGATTTCTTGATCTGTGATAAAAAGCCTTCTGTTTCCATCGCCAAACCTTTCAGGGGAGCATCTGCAAGTTTCTGGCATCATTTTTGAGTGAATTGCGAAACGTCAGATTATTGCTGAAATTCTGATCCCGGGGCTTAGGGATTTTTTCAAAAAAATATTTTCCGCCGGTTAAGTTGTTGAGGGCTGATTTCTTGTCCTGTGATAAAAAGCCTTCTTTTTCCATCGCCAAAGCTTTCAGGGGATCATTTGCAACCGGTTGGCACCATTTTTGAGTGAATTGCGAAAAGTCAGATTTTTGCTGAAATTCTGACCCCGGGTCTTTGGGATTTTTTCAAAAAAATATTTTCCGCCGGTTAAGTTGTTGAGGGCTGATTTCTTGATCTGTGATAAAAAGCCTTCTGTTTCCATCGCCAAACCTTTCAGGGGTGAATCTGCAAGCTTCTGACATCATTTTTGAGTGAATTGCCAAAAGTCAGTTTTTTGCTGAAATTCTGACCCCGGGGCTTAGGGATTTTATCAAAAAAATATTTCCCGCCGGTTAAGTTGTTGAGGGCTGATTTCTTGTCCTGTGATAAAAAGCCTTCTGTTTCGACTGCCAAACGTTTCAGGGGAGCATTTCCAAGCTTTTGGCATCATTTTTGAGTGAATTGCCAAAAGTCAGATTTTTGCTGAAATTCTGACCCTGGGGCTTAGGGATTTTATCAAAAAAATATTTTCCGCCGGTTAAGTTGTTGAGGGCTGATTTCTTGTCCTGTGATAAAAAGCCTTCTGTTTCCATCGCCAAAGCTTTCAGGGGAGCATCTGCAACCTGTTGGCACCATTTTTGAGGGAATTCCAAAAGTCAGATTTTTGCTGAAATTCTGACCCCGGGGCTTAGGGATTTTATCAAAAAAATATTTCCCGCCGGTTAAGTTGTTGAGGGCTGATTTCTTGTCCTGTGATAAAAAGCCTTCTGTTTCGACTGCCAAACGTTTCAGGGGAGCATTTCCAAGCTTTTGGCATCATTTTTGAGTGAATTGCCAAAAGTCAGATTTTTGCTGAAATTCTGACCCTGGGGCTTAGGGATTTTATCAAAAAAATATTTTCCGCCGGTTAAGTTGTTGAGGGCTGATTTCTTGTCCTGTGATAAAAAGCCTTCTGTTTCCATCGCCAAAGCTTTCAGGGGTGCATCTGCAAGCTTCTGACATCATTTTTGAGTGAATTGCCAAAAGTCAGATTTTTGCTGAAATTGTGACCCCGGGTCTTAGGGATATTTTCAAAAAAATATTTCCCGCCGGTTAAGTTGTTGAGGGCTGATTTCTTGTCCTGTGATAAAAAGCCTTCTGTTTCGACTGCCAAACGTTTCAGGGGAGCATTTCCAAGCTTTTGGCATCATTTTTGAGTGAATTGCCAAAAGTCAGATTTTTGCTGAAATTCTGACCCTGGGGCTTAGGGATTTTATCAAAAAAATATTTTCCGCCGGTTAAGTTGTTGAGGGCTGATTTCTTGTCCTGTGATAAAAAGCCTTCTGTTTCCATCGCCAAAGCTTTCAGGGGAGCATCTGCAACCGGTTGGCACCATTTTTGAGGGAATTTGAAAAGTCAGATTTTTGCTGTAATTCTGACCCCGGGGCTTAGGGATTTTTTCATAAAAATATTTTCGGCCGGTTAAGTTGTTGAAGGCTGATTTCTTCTCCTGTGATAAAAAGCCTTCTGTTTCCATCGACAACGCTTTCAGGGGATCATTTGCAACCGGTTGGCACCATTTTTAAGGGAATTCCAAAAGTCAGATTTTTGCTGAAATTCTGACCGCGGGTCTTTGGGATTTTTTTAGAAGTATATTTTGCGCCGGTTAAGTTGTTGAGGGCTGATTTCTTGATCTGTGATTAAAAAGCATTCTGTTTCGACTGCCAAACCTTTCAGGGGAGCATTTGGAAGCTTCTGGCGTCATTTTTGAGTGAATTGCCAAAAGTCAGATTTTTGCTGAAATTCTGACCCCGGGGCATAGGGATTTTTTCAAAAAAATATTTTCCGCCGGTTAAGTTGTTGAGGGCTGATTTTTTGTCCTGTGATAAAAAGCCTTCTGTTTCCATCGCCAAAGCTTTCAGCGGTGCATCTGCAAGCTTCTGACATCATTTTTGAGTGAATTGCCAAAAGTCAGATTTTTGCTGAAATTCTGACCCCGGGGCTTAGGGATTTTATCAAAAAATATTTCCCGCCGGTTAAGTTGTTGAGGGCTGATTTCTTGTCCTGTGATAAAAAGCCTTCTGTTTCCATCGCCAAAGCTTTCAGGGGATCATTTGCAACCGGTTGGCACCATTTTTGAGGGAATTGCCAAAAGTCAGATTTTTGCTGAAATTCTGACCCCGGGGCTTAGGGATTTTATCAAAAAAATATTTTCCGCCGGTTAAGTTGTTGAGGGCTGATTTCTTGTCCTGTGATAAAAAGCCTTCTGTTTCCATCGCCAAAGCTTTCAGGGGAGCATCTGCAAGTTTCTGGCATCATTTTTGAGTGAATTGCCAAAAGTCAGATTTTTGCTGAAATTCTGACCCCGGGTCTTTGGGATTTTTTTTAGAAGTATATTTTGCGCCGGTTAAGTTGTTGAGGGCTGATTTCTTGATCTGTGATAAAAAGCCTTCTGTTTCGACTGCCAAACCTTCAGGGGAGCATTTGGAAGCTTCTGGCGTCATTTTTGAGTGAATTGCCAAAAATCAGATTTTTGCTGAAATTCTGACCCCGGGTCTTAGGGATTTTATCAAAAAAATATTTTCCGCCGGTTAAGTTGTTGAGGGCTGATTTCTTGTCTTGTGATAAAAAGCCTTCTGTTTCCATTGCCAAAGCTTTCAGGGGATCATTTGCAACCGGTTGGCACCATTTTTAAGGGAATTCCAAAAGTCAGATTTTTGCTGAAATTCTGACCCCGGGATTTGGGATTTTTTTAGAAGTATATTTTGCGCCGGTTAAGTTGTTGAGGGCTGATTTCTTGTCCTGTGATAAAAAGCCTTCTGTTTCCATCACCAAAGCTTTCAGGGGAGCATTTGCAACCGGTTGGCACCATTTTTGAGTGAATTGCCAGAAGTCAGATTTTTGCTGAAATTCTGACCCCGGGTCTTTGGTATTTTTTTAGAAGTATATTTTGCGCTGGTTAAGTTGTTGAGGGCTGATTTCTTGATCTGTGATAAAAAGCCTTCTGTTTCCATCGCCAAACCTTTCAGGGGAGCATTTGGAAGCTTCTGGCACCATTTTTGAGTGAATTGCCAAAAGTCAGATTTTTGCTGAAATTCTGACCCCGGGGCTTAGGGATTTTATCAAAAAAATATTTTCCGCCGGTTAAGTTGTTGAGGGCTGATTTCTTGATCTGTGATAAAAAGCCTTCTGTTTCAACTGCCAAACCTTTCAGGGGAGCATTTGCAAGATTTTGGCAAGCTTTCTGACCCCGGGGCTTAGGGATTTTTTCAAAAAAATATTTTCCGCCGGGTAAGTTGTTGAAGGCTGATTTCTTGTCCTGTGATAAAAAGCCTTCTGTTTCCATCACCAAAGCTTTCAGGGGAGCATTTGCAACCGGTTGGCACCATTTTTGAGTGAATTGCCAGAAGTCAGATTTTTGCTGAAATTCTGACCCCGGGTCTTTGGTATTTTTTTAGAAGTATATTTTGCGCTGGTTAAGTTGTTGAGGGCTGATTTCTTGATCTGTGATAAAAAGCCTTCTGTTTCCATCGCCAAACCTTTCAGGGGAGCATTTGGAAGCTTCTGGCACCATTTTTGAGTGAATTGCCAAAAGTCAGATTTTTGCTGAAATTCTGACCCCGGGGCTTAGGGATTTTATCAAAAAAATATTTTCCGCCGGTTAAGTTGTTGAGGGCTGATTTCTTGATCTGTGATAAAAAGCCTTCTGTTTCAACTGCCAAACCTTTCAGGGGAGCATTTGGAAGCTTCTGGCACCATTTTTGAGTGAATTGCCAAAAGTCAGATTTTTGCTGAAATTCTGACCCCGGGGCTTAGGGATTTTATCAAAAAAATATTTTCCGCCGGTTAAGTTGTTGAGGGCTGATTTCTTGTCCTGTGATAAAAAGCCTTCTGTTTCAACTGCCAAACCTTTCAGGGGAGCATTTGGAAGCTTCTGGCGTCATTTTTGAGTGAATTCCCAAAAGTCAGATTTTTACTGAAATTCTGACCCCGGGGCTTAGGGATTGTATAAAAATTTTTTTTTCCGCCGGTCTAGTTGTTGAAGGGTGATTTCTTGTCCTGTGATAAAAAGCCTTCTGTTTCCATCGCCAAAGCTTTCAGGGGAGCATCTGCAACCGGTTGGCACCATTTTTGAGGGAATTCGAAAAGTCAGATTTTTGCTGAAATTCTGACCCCGGGGCATAGGGATTTTTTCAAAAAAATATTTTCCGCCGGTTAAGTTGTTGAGGGCTGATTTTTTGTCCTGTGATAAAAAGCCTTCTGTTTCCATCGCCAAAGCTTTCAGGGGTGCATCTGCAAGCTTCTGACATCATTTTTGAGTGAATTGCCAAAAGTCAGATTTTTGCTGAAATTCTGACCCCGGGGCTTAGGGATTTTATCAAAAAAATATTTCCCGCCGGTTAAGTTGTTGAGGGCTGATTTCTTGTCCTGTGATAAAAAGCCTTCTGTTTCCATCGCCAAAGCTTTCAGGGGATCATTTGCAACCGGTTGGCACCATTTTTGAGGGAATTGCCAAAAGTCAGATTTTTGCTGAAATTCTGACCCCGGGGCTTAGGGATTTTATCAAAAAAATATTTTCCGCCGGTTAAGTTGTTGAGGGCTGATTTCTTGTCCTGTGATAAAAAGCCTTCTGTTTCGACTGCCAAACTTTTCAGGAGAGCATCTGCAAGTTTCTGGCATCATTTTTGAGTGAATTGCCAAAAGTCAGATTTTTGCTGAAATTCTGACCCCGGGGCTTAGGGATTTTTTCATAAAAATATTTTCCGCCGGTTAAGTTGTTGAAGGCTGATTTCTTCTCCTGTGATAAAAAGCCTTCTGTTTCCATCGACAACGCTTTCAGGGGATCATTCGCAACAGGTTGGCACCATTTTTAAGGGAATTCCAAAAGTCAGATTTTTGCTGAAATTCTGACCCCGGGTCTTTGGGATTTTTTTAGAAGTATATTTTGCGCCGGTTAAGTTGTTGAGGGCTGATTTCTTGATCTGTGATAAAAAGCCTTCTGTTTCGACTGCCAAACCTTTCAGGGGAGCATTTGGAAGCTTCTGGCGTCATTTTTGAGTGAATTGCCAAAAGTCAGATTTTTGCTGAAATTCTGACCCCGGGGCTTAGGGATTTTTTCATAAAAATATTTTCCGCCGGTTAAGTTGTTGAAGGCTGATTTCTTCTCCTGTGATAAAAAGCCTTCTGTTTCCATCGACAACGCTTTCAGGGGAACATTTGCAACCGGTTGGCACCATTTTTGAGGGAATTCCAAAAGTCAGATTTTTGCTGAAATTCTGACCCCGGGGCTTAGGGATTTTATCAAAAAAATATTTTCCGCCGGTTAAGTTGTTGAGGGCTGATTTCTTGTCCTGTGATAAAAAGCCTTCTGTTTCGACTGCCAAACTTTTCAGGGGAGCATCTGCAAGTTTCTGGCATCATTTTTGAGTGAATTGCCAAAAGTCAGATTTTTGCTGAAATTCTGACCCCGGGGCTTAGGGATTTTTTCATAAAAATATTTTCCGCCGGTTAAGTTGTTGAGGGCTGATTTCTTGATCTGTGATAAAAAGCCTTCTGTTTCGACTGCCAAACCTTTCAGGGGAGCATTTGGAAGCTTCTGGCGTCATTTTTGAGTGAATTGCCAAAAGTCAGATTTTTGCTGAAATTCTGACCCCGGGGCTTAGGGATTTTTACATAAAAATATTTTCCGCCGGTTAAGTTGTTGAAGGCTGATTTCTTCTCCTGTGATAAATAGCCTTCTGTTTCCATCGACAACGCTTTCAGGGGAACATTTGCAACCGGATGGCACCATTTTTGAGTGAATTGCCAAAAGTCAGATTTTTGCTGAAATTCTGACCCCGGGTCTTTGGGATTTTTTCAAAAAAATATTTTCCGCCGGTTAAGTTGTTGAGGGCTGATTTCTTGATCTGTGATAAAAAGCCTTCTGTTTCCATCGCCAAACCTTTCAGGGGAGCATCTGCAAGTTTCTGGCATCATTTTTGAGTGAATTGCGAAACGTCAGATTATTGCTGAAATTCTGATCCCGGGGCTTAGGGATTTTTTCAAAAAAATATTTTCCGCCGGTTAAGTTGTTGAGGGCTGATTTCTTGTCCTGTGATAAAAAGCCTTCTTTTTCCATCGCCAAAGCTTTCAGGGGATCATTTGCAACCGGTTGGCACCATTTTTGAGTGAATTGCGAAAAGTAAGATTTTTGCTGAAATTCTGACCCCGGGTCTTTGGGATTTTTTCAAAAAAATATTTTCCGCCGGTTAAGTTGTTGAGGGCTGATTTCTTGATCTGTGATAAAAAGCCTTCTGTTTCCATCGCCAAACCTTTCAGGGGTGAATCTGCAAGCTTCTGACATCATTTTTGAGTGAATTGCCAAAAGTCAGTTTTTTGCTGAAATTCTGACCCCGGGGCTTAGGGATTTTATCAAAAAAATATTTCCCGCCGGTTAAGTTGTTGAGGGCTGATTTCTTGTCCTGTGATAAAAAGCCTTCTGTTTCGACTGCCAAACGTTTCAGGGGAGCATTTCCAAGCTTTTGGCATCATTTTTGAGTGAATTGCCAAAAGTCAGATTTTTGCTGAAATTCTGACCCTGGGGCTTAGGGATTTTATCAAAAAAATATTTTCCGCCGGTTAAGTTGTTGAGGGCTGATTTCTTGTCCTGTGATAAAAAGCCTTCTGTTTCCATCGCCAAAGCTTTCAGGGGAGCATCTGCAACCTGTTGGCACCATTTTTGAGGGAATTCCAAAAGTCAGATTTTTGCTGAAATTCTGACCCCGGGGCTTAGGGATTTTATCAAAAAAATATTTCCCGCCGGTTAAGTTGTTGAGGGCTGATTTCTTGTCCTGTGATAAAAAGCCTTCTGTTTCGACTGCCAAACGTTTCAGGGGAGCATTTCCAAGCTTTTGGCATCATTTTTGAGTGAATTGCCAAAAGTCAGATTTTTGCTGAAATTCTGACCCTGGGGCTTAGGGATTTTATCAAAAAAATATTTTCCGCCGGTTAAGTTGTTGAGGGCTGATTTCTTGTCCTGTGATAAAAAGCCTTCTGTTTCCATCGCCAAAGCTTTCAGGGGTGCATCTGCAAGCTTCTGACATCATTTTTGAGTGAATTGCCAAAAGTCAGATTTTTGCTGAAATTGTGACCCCGGGTCTTAGGGATATTTTCAAAAAAATATTTCCCGCCGGTTAAGTTGTTGAGGGCTGATTTCTTGTCCTGTGATAAAAAGCCTTCTGTTTCGACTGCCAAACGTTTCAGGGGAGCATTTCCAAGCTTTTGGCATCATTTTTGAGTGAATTGCCAAAAGTCAGATTTTTGCTGAAATTCTGACCCTGGGGCTTAGGGATTTTATCAAAAAAATATTTTCCGCCGGTTAAGTTGTTGAGGGCTGATTTCTTGTCCTGTGATAAAAAGCCTTCTGTTTCCATCGCCAAAGCTTTCAGGGGAGCATCTGCAACCGGTTGGCACCATTTTTGAGGGAATTTGAAAAGTCAGATTTTTGCTGTAATTCTGACCCCGGGGCTTAGGGATTTTTTCATAAAAATATTTTCGGCCGGTTAAGTTGTTGAAGGCTGATTTCTTCTCCTGTGATAAAAAGCCTTCTGTTTCCATCGACAACGCTTTCAGGGGATCATTTGCAACCGGTTGGCACCATTTTTAAGGGAATTCCAAAAGTCAGATTTTTGCTGAAATTCTGACCGCGGGTCTTTGGGATTTTTTTAGAAGTATATTTTGCGCCGGTTAAGTTGTTGAGGGCTGATTTCTTGATCTGTGATTAAAAAGCATTCTGTTTCGACTGCCAAACCTTTCAGGGGAGCATTTGGAAGCTTCTGGCGTCATTTTTGAGTGAATTGCCAAAAGTCAGATTTTTGCTGAAATTCTGACCCCGGGGCATAGGGATTTTTTCAAAAAAATATTTTCCGCCGGTTAAGTTGTTGAGGGCTGATTTTTTGTCCTGTGATAAAAAGCCTTCTGTTTCCATCGCCAAAGCTTTCAGCGGTGCATCTGCAAGCTTCTGACATCATTTTTGAGTGAATTGCCAAAAGTCAGATTTTTGCTGAAATTCTGACCCCGGGGCTTAGGGATTTTATCAAAAAATATTTCCCGCCGGTTAAGTTGTTGAGGGCTGATTTCTTGTCCTGTGATAAAAAGCCTTCTGTTTCCATCGCCAAAGCTTTCAGGGGATCATTTGCAACCGGTTGGCACCATTTTTGAGGGAATTGCCAAAAGTCAGATTTTTGCTGAAATTCTGACCCCGGGGCTTAGGGATTTTTTCAAAAAAATATTTTCCGCCGGTTAAGTTGTTGAGGGCTGATTTCTTGTCCTGTGATAAAAAGCCTTCTGTTTCGACTGCCAAACTTTTCAGGGGAGCATCTGCAAGTTTCTGGCATCATTTTTGAGTGAATTGCCAGAAGTCAGATTTTTGCTGAAATTCTGACCCCGGGGCTTAGGGATTTTTTCATAAAAATATTTTCCGCCGGTTAAATTGTTGAAGGCTGATTTCTTCTCCTGTGATAAAAAGCCTTCTGTTTCCATCGACAACGCTTTCAGGGGATCATTTGCAACAGGTTGGCACCATTTTTAAGGGAATTCCAAAAGTCAGATTTTTGCTGAAATTTTGACCCCGGGTCTTTGGGATTTTTTTAGAAGTATATTTTGCGCCGGTTAAGTTGTTGAGGGCTGATTTCTTGTCCTGTGATAAAAAGCCTTCTGTTACCATTGCCAAAGCTTTCAGGGGAGCACCTGCAAGTTTCTGGCATCATTTTTGAGTGAATTGCCAAAAGTCAGATTTTTGCTGAAATTCTGACCCCGGGTCTTTGGGATTTTTTTAGAAGTATATTTTGCACCGGTTAAGTTGTTGAGGGCTGATTTCTTGATCTGTGATAAAAAGCCTTCTGTTTCGACTGCCAAACGTTTCAGGGGAGCATTTCCAAGCTTTTGGCATCATTTTTGAGTGAATTGCCAAAAGTCAGATTTTTGCTGAAATTCTGACCCTGGGGCTTAGGGATTTTATCAAAAAAATATTTTCCGCCGGTTAAGTTGTTGAGGGCTGATTTCTTGTCCTGTGATAAAAAGCCTTCTGTTTCCATCGCCAAAGCTTTCAGGGGAGCATCTGCAACCTGTTGGCACCATTTTTGAGGGAATTCCAAAAGTCAGATTTTTGCTGAAATTCTGACCCCGGGGCTTAGGGATTTTATCAAAAAAATATTTCCCGCCGGTTAAGTTGTTGAGGGCTGATTTCTTGTCCTGTGATAAAAAGCCTTCTGTTTCGACTGCCAAACGTTTCAGGGGAGCATTTCCAAGCTTTTGGCATCATTTTTGAGTGAATTGCCAAAAGTCAGATTTTTGCTGAAATTCTGACCCTGGGGCTTAGGGATTTTATCAAAAAAATATTTTCCGCCGGTTAAGTTGTTGAGGGCTGATTTCTTGTCCTGTGATAAAAAGCCTTCTGTTTCCATCGCCAAAGCTTTCAGGGGTGCATCTGCAAGCTTCTGACATCATTTTTGAGTGAATTGCCAAAAGTCAGATTTTTGCTGAAATTGTGACCCCGGGTCTTAGGGATATTTTCAAAAAAATATTTCCCGCCGGTTAAGTTGTTGAGGGCTGATTTCTTGTCCTGTGATAAAAAGCCTTCTGTTTCGACTGCCAAACGTTTCAGGGGAGCATTTCCAAGCTTTTGGCATCATTTTTGAGTGAATTGCCAAAAGTCAGATTTTTGCTGAAATTCTGACCCTGGGGCTTAGGGATTTTATCAAAAAAATATTTTCCGCCGGTTAAGTTGTTGAGGGCTGATTTCTTGTCCTGTGATAAAAAGCCTTCTGTTTCCATCGCCAAAGCTTTCAGGGGAGCATCTGCAACCGGTTGGCACCATTTTTGAGGGAATTTGAAAAGTCAGATTTTTGCTGTAATTCTGACCCCGGGGCTTAGGGATTTTTTCATAAAAATATTTTCGGCCGGTTAAGTTGTTGAAGGCTGATTTCTTCTCCTGTGATAAAAAGCCTTCTGTTTCCATCGACAACGCTTTCAGGGGATCATTTGCAACCGGTTGGCACCATTTTTAAGGGAATTCCAAAAGTCAGATTTTTGCTGAAATTCTGACCGCGGGTCTTTGGGATTTTTTTAGAAGTATATTTTGCGCCGGTTAAGTTGTTGAGGGCTGATTTCTTGATCTGTGATTAAAAAGCATTCTGTTTCGACTGCCAAACCTTTCAGGGGAGCATTTGGAAGCTTCTGGCGTCATTTTTGAGTGAATTGCCAAAAGTCAGATTTTTGCTGAAATTCTGACCCCGGGGCATAGGGATTTTTTCAAAAAAATATTTTCCGCCGGTTAAGTTGTTGAGGGCTGATTTTTTGTCCTGTGATAAAAAGCCTTCTGTTTCCATCGCCAAAGCTTTCAGCGGTGCATCTGCAAGCTTCTGACATCATTTTTGAGTGAATTGCCAAAAGTCAGATTTTTGCTGAAATTCTGACCCCGGGGCTTAGGGATTTTATCAAAAAATATTTCCCGCCGGTTAAGTTGTTGAGGGCTGATTTCTTGTCCTGTGATAAAAAGCCTTCTGTTTCCATCGCCAAAGCTTTCAGGGGATCATTTGCAACCGGTTGGCACCATTTTTGAGGGAATTGCCAAAAGTCAGATTTTTGCTGAAATTCTGACCCCGGGGCTTAGGGATTTTTTCAAAAAAATATTTTCCGCCGGTTAAGTTGTTGAGGGCTGATTTCTTGTCCTGTGATAAAAAGCCTTCTGTTTCGACTGCCAAACTTTTCAGGGGAGCATCTGCAAGTTTCTGGCATCATTTTTGAGTGAATTGCCAGAAGTCAGATTTTTGCTGAAATTCTGACCCCGGGGCTTAGGGATTTTTTCATAAAAATATTTTCCGCCGGTTAAATTGTTGAAGGCTGATTTCTTCTCCTGTGATAAAAAGCCTTCTGTTTCCATCGACAACGCTTTCAGGGGATCATTTGCAACAGGTTGGCACCATTTTTAAGGGAATTCCAAAAGTCAGATTTTTGCTGAAATTTTGACCCCGGGTCTTTGGGATTTTTTTAGAAGTATATTTTGCGCCGGTTAAGTTGTTGAGGGCTGATTTCTTGTCCTGTGATAAAAAGCCTTCTGTTACCATTGCCAAAGCTTTCAGGGGAGCACCTGCAAGTTTCTGGCATCATTTTTGAGTGAATTGCCAAAAGTCAGATTTTTGCTGAAATTCTGACCCCGGGTCTTTGGGATTTTTTTAGAAGTATATTTTGCACCGGTTAAGTTGTTGAGGGCTGATTTCTTGATCTGTGATAAAAAGCCTTCTGTTTCGACTGCCAAACCTTTCAGGGGAGCATTTGGAAGCTTCTGGCGTCATTTTTGAGTGAATTGCCAAAAGTCAGATTTTTGCTGAAATTCTGACCCCGGGGCTTAGGGATTTTATCAAAAAAATATTTCCCGCCGGTTAAGTTGTTGAGGGCTGATTTCTTGTCCTGTGATAAAAAGCCTTCTGTTTCCATCGCCAAAGCTTTCAGGGGAAAATTTGCAACCGGTTGGCACCATTTTTGAGTGAATTGCCAAAAGTCAGATTTTTGCTGAAATTCTGACCCCGGGGCTTAGGGATTTTTTCAAAAAAATATTTTCCGCCAGGTAAGTTGTTGAGGGCTGATTTCTTGTCCTGTGATAAAAAGCCTTCTGTTTCGACTGCCAAACCTTTCAGGGGAGCATTTGCAAGCTTTTGGCAAGCTTTCTGACCCCGGGGCTTAGGGATTTTTTCATAAAAATATTTTCCGCCGGTTAAGTTGTTGAAGGCTGATTTCTTCTCCTGTGATAAAAAGCCTTCTGTTTCCATCACCAAAGCTTTCAGGGGAACATTTGCAACCGGTTGGCACCATTTTTGAGTGAATTGCCAAAAGTCAGATTTTTGCTGAAATTCTGACCCCGGGTCTTTGGGATTTTTTCAAAAAAATATTTTCCGCCGGTTAAGTTGTTGAGGGCTGATTTCTTGTCCTGTGATAAAAAGCCTTCTGTTTCCATCGCCAAAGCTTTCAGGGGAAAATTTGCAACCGGTTGGCACCATTTTTGAGTGAATTGCCAAAAGTCAGATTTTTGCTGAAATTCTGACCCCGGGGCTTAGGGATTTTTTCAAAAAAATATTTTCCGCCAGGTAAGTTGTTGAAGGCTGATTTCTTGTCCTGTGATAAAAAGCCTTCTGTTTCCATCACCAAAGCTTTCAGGGGAGTATTTGCAACCGGTTGGCACCATTTTTGAGTGAATTGCCCAAAGTCAGATTTTTGCTGAAATTCTGACCCCGGGTCTTAGGGATTTTATCAAAAAAATATTTTCCGTCGGTTAAGTTGTTGAGGGCTGATTTCTTGATCTGTGATAAAAAGCCTTCTGTTTCCATCGCCAAACCTTTCAGGGGAGCATCTGCAAGTTTCTGGCATCATTTTTGAGTGAATTGCGAAAAGTCAGATTATTGCTGAAATTCTGATCCCGGGGCTTAGGGATTTTTTCAAAAAAATATTTTCCGCCGGTTAAGTTGTTGAGGGCTGATTTCTTGTCCTGTGATAAAAAGCCTTCTGTTTCGACTGCCAAACCTTTCAGGGGAGCATTTGCAAGCTTTTGGCAAGCTTTCTGACCCCGGGGCTTAGGGATTTTTTCATAAAAATATTTTCCGCCGGTTAAGTTGTTGAAGGCTGATTTCTTCTCCTGTGATAAAAAGCCCTCTGTTTCCATCGACAACGCTTTCAGGGGAACATTTGCAACCGGTTGGCACCATTTTTGAGTGAATTGCCAAAAGTCAGATTTTTGCTGAAGTTCTGACCCCGGGTCTTTGGGATTTTTTTAAAAAAAACATTTTCCGCCGATTAAGTTGTTGAGGGCTAAGGGATTTTTTCAAAAAAATATTTTGCGCCGGTTAAGTTGTGGGCTGATTTCTTGTCTTGTGATAAAGAGCCTTCTGTTTCCATCGCGAAATCATTCAGGGGAGCATTTACAAGCTTCGGGCATCATTTTTGAGTGAATCGCCAAAAGTCAGGTTTTTGCTGAAATTGTGACCCCGGGTCTTAGGGATTTTTTTTAAAAAAAAACATTTCCCGCCGATTAAGTTGTTGAGGGCTAATTTCTTGTCCTGTGATAAAAAGCCTTCTGTTTCGGCTGCCAAACCTTTCAGGGGAGCATTTGCAAGCTTCTGGCATCATTTTTGAGTGAATTGCCAAAAGTCAGATTTTTGCTGAAATTCTGACCCCGGGGCTTAGGGATTTTTTCAAAAAAATATTTTGCGCCGGTTAAGTTGTTGAGGGCTGATTTCTTGTCCTGTGATAAAAAGCCTTCTGTTTCTATCGCCAAAGCATTCAGGGGAGCATTTGTAAGCTTCTGGCATCATTTTTGAATGAATTGCCAAAAGTCAGGTTTTTGCTGAAATTGTGACCCCGGGGCTTAGGGATTTTTTCAAAAAAATATTTTTCGCCGGTTAAGTTGTTGAAGGCTGATTTCTTGTCCTGTAATTAAAAGCCTTCTGTTTCGACTGCCAAACCTTTTTGGGAAGCACTTGCAAGCTTCTGGCATCATTTTTGAGTGAATTGCCAAAAGTCAGATTTTTGCTGAAATTCTGACCCCGGGTCTTTGGGATTTTTTTAGAAGTATATTTTGCACCGGTTAAGTTGTTGAGGGCTGATTTCTTGATCTGTTATAAAAAGCCTTCTGTTTCGACTGCCAAACCTTTCAGGGGAGCATTTGGAAGCTTCTGGCGTCATTTTTGAGTGAATTGCCAAAAGTCAGATTTTTGCTGAAATTCTGACCCCGGGGCTTAGGGATTTTATCAAAAAAATATTTCCCGCCGGTTAAGTTGTTGAGGGCTGATTTCTTGTCCTGTGATAAAAAGCCTTCTGTTTCCATCGCCAAAGCTTTCAGGGGAAAATTTGCAACCGGTTGGCACCATTTTTGAGTGAATTGCCAAAAGTCAGATTTTTGCTGAAATTCTGACCCCGGGGCTTAGGGATTTTTTCAAAAAAATATTTTCCGCCAGGTAAGTTGTTGAGGGCTGATTTCTTGTCCTGTGATAAAAAGCCTTCTGTTTCGACTGCCAAACCTTTCAGGGGAGCATTTGCAAGCTTTTGGCAAGCTTTCTGACCCCGGGGCTTAGGGATTTTTTCATAAAAATATTTTCCGCCGGTTAAGTTGTTGAAGGCTGATTTCTTCTCCTGTGATAAAAAGCCTTCTGTTTCCATCACCAAAGCTTTCAGGGGAACATTTGCAACCGGTTGGCACCATTTTTGAGTGAATTGCCAAAAGTCAGATTTTTGCTGAAATTCTGACCCCGGGTCTTTGGGATTTTTTCAAAAAAATATTTTCCGCCGGTTAAGTTGTTGAGGGCTGATTTCTTGTCCTGTGATAAAAAGCCTTCTGTTTCCATCGCCAAACCTTTCAGGGGAGCATCTGCAAGTTTCTGGCACCATTTTTGAGTGAATTGCGAAAAGTCAGATTTTTGCTGAAATTCTGACCCCGGGTCTTTGGGATTTTTTTAGAAGTATATTTTGCGCCGGTTAAGTTGTTGAGGGCTGATTTCTTGTCCTGTGATAAAAAGCCTTCTGTTTCGACTGCCAAACCTTTCAGGGGAGCATTTGCAAGCTTTTGGCAAGCTTTCTGACCCCGGGGCTTAGGGATTTTTTCATAAAAATATTTTCCGCCGGTTAAGTTGTTGAAGGCTGATTTCTTCTCCTGTGATAAAAAGCCCTCTGTTTCCATCGACAACGCTTTCAGGGGAACATTTGCAACCGGTTGGCACCATTTTTGAGTGAATTGCCAAAAGTCAGATTTTTGCTGAAGTTCTGACCCCGGGTCTTTGGGATTTTTTTAAAAAAAACATTTTCCGCCGATTAAGTTGTTGAGGGCTAAGGGATTTTTTCAAAAAAATATTTTGCGCCGGTTAAGTTGTGGGCTGATTTCTTGTCTTGTGATAAAGAGCCTTCTGTTTCCATCGCGAAATCATTCAGGGGAGCATTTACAAGCTTCGGGCATCATTTTTGAGTGAATCGCCAAAAGTCAGGTTTTTGCTGAAATTGTGACCCCGGGTCTTAGGGATTTTTTTTTTAAAAAAAACATTTTCCGCCGATTAAGTTGTTGAGGGCTAATTTCTTGTCCTGTGACAAAAAGCCTTCTGTTTCGGCTGCCAAACCTTTTAGGGGAGCATTTGCAAGCTTCTGGCATCATTTTTGATTGAATTGCCAAAAGTCAGATTTTTGCTGAAATTCTGACCCCGGGGCATAGGGATTTTTTCAAAAAAATATTTTCCGCCGGTTAAGTTGTTGAGGGCTGATTTCTTGTCCTGTGATAAAAAGCCTTCTGTTTCCATCGCCAAAGCATTCAGGGGAGCATTTCTAAGCTTCTGGCATCATTTTTGAATGAATCGCCAAAAGTCAGGTTTTTGCTGAAATTGTGACCCCGGGGCTTAGGGATTTTTTCAAAAAAATATTTTCCGCCGTTTAAGTTGTTGAAGGCTGATTTCTTGTCCTGTGATAAAAAGCCTTCTGTTTCGACTGCCAAACCTTTTTGGGAAGCATTTGCAAGCTTCTGCCATCATTTTTGAGTGAATTGCCAAAAGTCAGATTTTTGCTGAAATTCTGACCCCGGGGCTTAGGGATTTTTTCAAAAAAATATTTTCCACCGGTTAAGTTGTTGAAGGCTGATTTCTTGTCCTGTGATAAAAAGCCTTCTGTTTCGACTGCCAAACCTTTCAGGGGAGCATTTGCAAGCTTCTGGCATCATTTTTGAGTGAATTGCCAAAAGTCAGATTTTTGCTGAAATTGTGACCCCGGGGCTTAGGGATTTTATCAAAAAAATATTTTCCGCCGGTTAAGTTGTTGAAGGCTGATTTCTTGTCCTGTGATAAAAAGCCTTCTGTTTCGACTGCCAAACCTTTCAGGGGAGCATTTGCAAGCTTCTGGCATCATTTTTGAGTGAATTGCCAAAAGTCAGATTTTTGCTGAAATTCTGACCCCGGGGCTTAGGGATTTTTTCAAAAAAAAAAATTTCCGCCGTTTAAGTTGTTCAGGGCTGATTTCTTGTCCTTTGATAAAAAGCCCTGTGTTTCCATCGCCAAAGCTTTCAGGGGAGCATTTGCAACCGGTTGGCACCATTTTTGAGTGAATTGGCAAAAGTCAGATTTTTGCTGAAATTCTGACCCCGGGGCTTAGGGATTTTTTCAAAAAAATATTTTCCGCCGGTTAAGTTGTTGAGGGCTGATTTCTTGTCCTTTGATAAAAAGCCCTGTGTTTCCATCGCCAAAGCTTTCAGGGGAGCATTTGCAACCGGTTGGCACCATTTTTGAGTGAATTGCCAAAAGTCAGATTTTTGCTGAAATTGTGACCCCGGGTCTTAGGGATTTTTTAAAAAAAAACATTTTCCGCCGATTAAGTTGTTGAGGGCTAATTTCTTGTCCTGTGATAAAAAGCCTTCTGTTTCGGCTGCCAAACCTTTTAGGGGAGCATTTGCAAGCTTCTAGCATCATTTTTGATTGAATTGCCAAAAGTCAGATTTTTGCTGAAATTCTGACCCCGGGGCATAGGGATTTTTTCAAAAAAATATTTTCCGCCGGTTAAGTTGTTGAGGGCTGATTTCTTGTCCTGTGATAAAAAGCCTTCTGTTTCCATCGCCAAAGCATTCAGGGGAGCATTTCTAAGCTTCTGGCATCATTTTTGAATGAATCGCCAAAAGTCAGGTTTTTGCTGAAATTGTGACCCCGGGGCTTAGGGATTTTTTCAAAAAAATATTTTGCGCCGGTTAAGTTGTTGAAGGCTGATTTCTTGTCCTGTGATAAAAAGCCTTCTGTTTCGACTGCCAAACCTTTCTGGGAAGCATTTGCAAGCTTCTGCCATCATTTTTGAGTGAATTGCCAAAAGTCAGATTTTTGCTGAAATTGTGACCCCGGGACTTAGGGATTTTTTCAAAAAAATATTTTCCGCCGGTTAAGTTGTTGAGGGCTGATTTCTTGTCCTGTGATAAAAAGCCTTCTGTTTCCATCGCCAAAGCTTTCAGGGGTGCATTTGCAAGCTTCAGCCATCATTTTTGAGTGAATTGCCAAAAGTCAGATTTTTGCTGAAATTCTGACCCCGGGGCTTAGGGATTTTATCAAAAAATATTTCCCGCCGGTTAAGTTGTTGAGGGCTGATTTCTTGTCCTGTGATAAAAAGCCTTCTGTTTCCATCGCCAAAGCTTTCAGGGGATCATTTGCAACCGGTTGGCACCATTTTTGAGGGAATTGCCATAAGTCAGATTTTTGCTGAAATTCTGACCCCGGGGCTTAGGGATTTTTTCATAAAAATATTTTCCGCCGGTTAAGTTGTTGAAGGCTGATTTCTTCTCCTGTGATAAAAAGCCTTCTTTTTCCATCGACAATGCTTTCAGGGGATCATTTGCAACAGGTTGGCACCATTTTTAAGGGAATTCCAAAAGTCAGATTTTTGCTGAAATTCTGACCCCGGGTCTTTGGGATTTTTTTAGAAGTATATTTTGCGCCGGTTAAGTTGTTGAGGGCTGATTTCTTGATCTGTGATAAAAAGCCTTCTGTTTCGACTGCCAAACCTTTCAGGGGAGCATTTGGAAGCTTCTGGCATCATTTTTGAGTGAATTGCCAAAAGTCAGATTTTTGCTGAAATTCTGACCCCGGGGCTTAGGGATTTTATCAAAAAAATATTTTCCGCCGGTTAAGTTGTTGAGGGCTGATTTCTTGTCCTATGATAAAAAGCCTTCTGTTACCATTGCCAAAGCTTTCAGGGGAGCATCTGCAAGTTTCTGGCATCATTTTTGAGTGAATTGCCAAAAGTCAGATTTTTGCTGAAATTCTGACCCCGGGTCTTTGGGATTTTTTTAGAAGTATATTTTGCACCGGTTAAGTTGTTGAGGGCTGATTTCTTGATCTGTGATAAAAAGCCTTCTGTTTCGACTGCCAAACCTTTCAGGGGAGCAATTGGAAGCTTCTGGCGTCATTTTTGAGTGAATTGCCAAAAGTCAGATTTTTGCTGAAATTCTGACCCCGGGGCTTAGGGATTTTATCAAAAAAATATTTCCCGCCGGTTAAGTTGTTGAGGGCTGATTTCTTGTCCTGTGATAAAAAGCCTTCTGTTTCCATCGCCAAAGCTTTCAGGGGAACATTTGCAACCGGTTGGCACCATTTTTGAATGAATTGCCAAAAGTCAGATTTTTGCTGAAATTCTGACCCCGGGGCTTAGGGATTTTTTCAAAAAAATATTTTCCGCCAGGTAAGTTGTTGAAGGCTGATTTCTTGTCCTGTGATAAAAAGCCTTCTGTTTCCATCACCAAAGCTTTCAGGGGAGCATTTGCAACCGGTTGGCACCATTTTTGAGTGAATTGCCCAAAGTCAGATTTTTGCTGAAATTCTGACCCCGGGGCTTAGGGATTTTATCAAAAAAATATTTTCCGCCGGTTAAGTTGTTGAGGGCTGATTTCTTGTCCTGTGATAAAAAGCCTTCTGTTTCGACTGCCAAACCTTTCAGGGGAGCATTTGCAAGCTTTTGGCAAGCTTTCTGACCCCGGGGCTTAGGGATTTTTTCATAAAAATATTTTCCGCCGGTTAAGTTGTTGAAGGCTGATTTCTTCTCCTGTGATAAAAAGCCCTCTGTTTCCATCGACAACGCTTTCAGGGGAACATTTGCAACCGGTTGGCACCATTTTTGAGTGAATTGCCAAAAGTCAGATTTTTGCTGAAGTTCTGACCCCGGGTCTTTGGGATTTTTTTTAAAAAAACATTTTCCGCCGATTAAGTTGTTGAGGGCTAAGGGATTTTTTCAAAAAAATATTTTGCGCCGGTTAAGTTGTGGGCTGATTTCTTGTCTTGTGATAAAGAGCCTTCTGTTTCCATCGCGAAATCATTCAGGGGAGCATTTACAAGCTTCGGGCATCATTTTTGAGTGAATCGCCAAAAGTCAGGTTTTTGCTGAATTTGTGACCCCGGGTCTTAGGGATTTTTTTTTTAAAAAAAAACATTTCCCGCCGATTAAGTTGTTGAGGGCTAATTTCTTGTCCTGTGATAAAAAGCCTTCTGTTTCGGCTGCCAAACCTTTCAGGGGAGCATTTGCAAGCTTCTGGCATCATTTTTGAGTGAATTGCCAAAAGTCAGATTTTTGCTGAAATTCTGACCCCGGGGCTTAGGGATTTTTTCAAAAAAATATTTTGCGCCGGTTAAGTTGTTGAGGGCTGATTTCTTGTCCTGTGATAAAAAGCCTTCTGTTTCTATCGCCAAAGCATTCAGGGGAGCATTTGTAAGCTTCTGGCATCATTTTTGAATGAATTGCCAAAAGTCAGGTTTTTGCTGAAATTGTGACCCCGGGGCTTAGGGATTTTTTCAAAAAAATATTTTGCGCCGGTTAAGTTGTTGAAGGCTGATTTCTTGTCCTGTGATAAAAAGCCTTCTGTTTCGACTGCCAAACCTTTTTGGGAAGCATTTGCAAGCTTCTGCCATCATTTTTGAGTGAATTGCCAAAAGTCAGATTTTTGCTGAAATTGTGACCCCGGGGCTTAGGGATTTTTTCAAAAAAATATTTTCCGCCGGTTAAGTTGTTGAAGGCTGATTTCTTGTCCTGTGATAAAAAGCCTTCTGTTTCGACTGCCAAACCTTTCAGGGGAGCATTTGCAAGCTTCTGGCATCATTTTTGAGTGAATTGCCAAAAGTCAGATTTTTGCTGAAATTCTGACCCCGGGGCTTAGGGATTTTATCAAAAAAATATTTCCCGCCGGTTAAGTTGTTGAGGGCTGATTTCTTGTCCTGTGATAAAAAGCCTTCTGTTTCCATCGCCAAACCTTTCAGGGGATCATTTGCAACAGGTTGGCACCATTTTTAAGGGAATTCCAAAAGTCAGATTTTTGCTGAAATTCTGACCCCGGGTCTTTGGGATTTTTTCAAAAAAATATTTTCCGCCGGTTAAGTTGTTGAGGGCTGATTTCTTGTCCTTTGATAAAAAGCCCTGTGTTTCCATCGCCAAAGCTTTCAGGGGAGCATTTGCAACCGGTTGGCACCATTTTTGAGTGAATTGCCAAAAGTCTGATTTTTGCTGAAATTGTGACCCCGGGTCTTAGGGATTTTTTTTAAAAAAACATTTTCCGCCGATTAAGTTGTTGAGGGCTAATTTCTTGTCCTGTGATAAAAAGCCTTCTTTTTCGGCTGCCAAACCTTTTAGGGGAGCATTTGCAAGCTTCTGGCATCATTTTTGATTGAATTGCCAAAAGTCAGATTTTTGCTGAAATTCTGACCCCGGGGCATAGGGATTTTTTCAAAAAAATATTTTCCGCCGGTTAAGTAGTTGAGGGCTGATTTCTTGTCCTGTGATAAAAAGCCTTCTGTTTCCATCGCCAAAGCATTCAGGGGAGCATTTCTAAGCTTCTGGCATCATTTTTGAATGAATCGCCAAAAGTCAGGTTTTTGCTGAAATTGTGACCCCGGGGCTTAGGGATTTATTCAAAAAAATATTTTGCGCCGGTTAAGTTGTTGAAGGCTGATTTCTTGTCCTGTGATAAAAAGCCTTCTGTTTCGACTGCCAAACCTTTCTGGGAAGCATTTGCAAGCTTCTGCCATCATTTTTGAGTGAATTGGCAAAAGTCAGATTTTTGCTGAAATTCTGACCCCGGGGCTTAGGGATTTTTTCAAAAAAATATTTTCCGCCGGTTAAGTTGTTGAGGGCTGATTTCTTGTCCTTTGATAAAAAGCCCTGTGTTTCCATCGCCAAAGCTTTCAGGGGAGCATTTGCAACCGGTTGGCACCATTTTTGAGTTAATTGCCAAAAGTCAGATTTTTGCTGAAATTGTGACCCCGGGTCTTAGGGATTTTTTTAAAAAAAACATTTTCCGCCGATTAAGTTGTTGAGGGCTAATTTCTTGTCCTGTGATAAAAAGCCTTCTGTTTCGGCTGCCAAACCTTTTAGGGGAGCATTTGCAAGCTTCTGGCATCATTTTTGATTGAATTGCCAAAAGTCAGATTTTTGCTGAAATTCTGACCCCGGGGCATAGGGATTTTTTCAAAAAAATATTTTCCGCCGGTTAAGTTGTTGAGGGCTGATTTCTTGTCCTGTGATAAAAAGCCTTCTGTTTCCATTGCCAAAGCATTCAGGGGAGCATTTCTAAGCTTCTGGCATCATTTTTGAATGAATCGCCAAAAGTCAGGTTTTTGCTGAAATTGTGACCCCGGGGCTTAGGGATTTTTTCAAAAAAATATTTTGCGCCGGTTAAGTTGTTGAAGGCTGATTTCTTGTCCTGTGATAAAAAGCCTTCTGTTTCGACTGCCAAACCTTTCTGGGAAGCATTTGCAAGCTTCTGCCATCATTTTTGAGTGAATTGCCAAAAGTCAGATTTTTGCTGAAATTGTGACCCCGGGGCTTAGGGATTTATTCAAAAAAATATTTTCCGCCGGTTAAGTTGTTGAAGGCTGATTTCTTGTCCTGTGATAAAAAGCCTTCTTTTTCGACTGCCAAACCTTTCTGGGAAGCATTTGCAAGCTTCTGCCATCATTTTTGAGTAAATTGCCAAAAGTCAGATTTTTGCTGAAATTCTGACCCCGGGGCTTAGGGATTTTATCAAAAAAATATTTCCCGCCGGTTAAGTTGTTGAGGGCTGATTTCTTGTCCTGTGATAAAAAGCCTTCTGTTTCCATCGCCAAAGCTTTCAGGGGATCATTTGCAACCGGTTGGCACCATTTTTGAGGGAATTGCCAAAAGTCAGATTTTTGCTGAAATTCTGACCCCGGGGCTTAGGGATTTTATCAAAAAAATATTTTCCGCCGGTTAAGTTGTTGAGGGCTGATTTCTTGTCCTGTGATAAAAAGCCTTCTGTTTCGACTGCCAAACTTTTCAGGGGAGCATCTGCAAGTTTCTGGCATCATTTTTGAGTGAATTGCCAAAAGTCAGATTTTTGCTGAAATTCTGACCCCGGGGCTTAGGGATTTTTTCATAAAAATATTTTCCGCCGGTTAAGTTGTTGAGGGCTGATTTCTTCTCCTGTGATAAAAAGCCTTCTGTTTCCATCGACAACGCTTTCAGGGGATCATTTGCAACAGGTTGGCACCATTTTTAAGGGAATTCCAAAAGTCAGATTTTTGCTGAAATTCTGACCCCGGGTCTTTGGGATTTTTTTAGAAGTATATTTTGCGCCGGTTAAGTTGTTGAGGGCTGATTTCTTGATCTGTGATAAAAAGCCTTCTGTTTCGACTGCCAAACCTTTCAGGGGAGCATTTGGAAGCTTCTGGCATCATTTTTGAGTGAATTGCCAAAAGTCAGATTTTTGCTGAAATTCTGACCCCGGGGCTTAGGGATTTTTTCAAAAAAATATTTTGCGCCGGTTAAGTTGTGGGCTGATTTCTTGTCTTGTGATAAAGAGCCTTCTGTTTCCATCGCGAAATCATTCAGGGGAGCATTTACAAGCTTCGGGCATCATTTTTGAGTCAATCGCCAAAAGTCAGGTTTTTGCTGAAATTGTGACCCCGGGTCTTAGGGATTTTTTTTTTAAAAAAAACATTTCCCGCCGATTAAGTTGTTGAGGGCTAATTTCTTGTCCTGTGATAAAAAGCCTTCTGTTTCGGCTGCCAAACCTTTCAGGGGAGCATTTGCAAGCTTCTGGCATCATTTTTGAGTGAATTGCCAAAAGTCAGATTTTTGCTGAAATTCTGACCCCGGGGCTTAGGGATTTTTTCAAAAAAATATTTTCCGCCGGGTAAGTTGTTGAAGGCTGATTTCTTGTCCTGTGATAAAAAGCCTTCTGTTTCCATCACCAAAGCTTTCAGGGGAGCATTTGCAACCGGTTGGCACCATTTTTGAGTGAATTGCCCAAAGTCAGATTTTTGCTGAAATTCTGACCCCGGGGCTTAGGGATTTTATCAAAAAAATATTTTCCGCCGGTTAAGTTGTTGAGGGCTGATTTCTTGTCCTGTGATAAAAAGCCTTCTGTTTCGACTGCCAAACCTTTCAGGGGAGCATTTGCAAGCTTTTGGCAAGCTTTCTGCTTTCTGACCCCGGGGCTTAGGGATTTTTTCATAAAAATATTTTCCGCCGGTTAAGTTGTTGAAGGCTGATTTCTTCTCCTGTGATAAAAAGCCCTCTGTTTCCATCGACAACGCTTTCAGGGGAACATTTGCAACCGGTTAGCACCATTTTTGAGTGAATTGCCAAAAGTCAGATTTTTGCTGAAGTTCTGACCCCGGGTCTTTGGGATTTTTTTTAAAAAAACATTTTCCGCCGATTAAGTTGTTGAGGGCTAAGGGATTTTTTCAAAAAAATATTTTGCGCCGGTTAAGTTGTGGGCTGATTTCTTGTCTTGTGATAAAAAGCCTTCTGTTTCTATCGCCAAAGCATTCAGGGGAGCATTTGTAAGCTTCTGGCATCATTTTTGAATGAATTGCCAAAAGTCAGGTTTTTGCTGAAATTGTGACCCCGGGGCTTAGGGATTTTTTTTAAAAAAAAAATTTTCCGCCGTTTAAGTTGTTCAGGGCTGATTTCTTGTCCTTTGATAAAAAGCCCTGTGTTTCCATCGCAAAAGCTTTCAAGGGAGCATTTGCAACCAGTTGGCACCATTTTTGAGTGAATTGGCAAAAGTCAGATTTTTGCTGAAATTCTGACCCCGGGGCTTAGGGATTTTTTCAAAAAAATATTTTGCGCCGGTTAAGTTGTTGAGGGCTGATTTCTTGTCCTTTGATAAAAAGCCCTGTGTTTCCATCGCCAAAGCTTTCAGGGGAGCATTTGCAACCGGTTGGCACCATTTTTGAGTGAATTGCCAAAAGTCAGATTTTTGCTGAAATTGTGAACCCGGGTCTTAGGGATTTTTTTAAAAAAAACATTTTCCGCCGATTAAGTTGTTGAGGGCTAATTTCTTGTCCTGTGATAAAAAGCCTTCTGTTTCGGCTGCCAAACCTTTTAGGGGAGCATTTGCAAGCTTCTGGCATCATTTTTGATTGAATTGCCAAAAGTCAGATTTTTGCTGAAATTCTGACCCCGGGGCATAGGGATTTTTTCAAAAAAATATTTTCCGCCGGTTAAGTTGTTGAGGGCTGATTTCTTGTCCTGTGATAAAAAGCCTTCTGTTTCCATCGCCAAAGCATTCAGGGGAGCATTTCTAAGCTTCTGGCATCATTTTTGAATGAATCGCCAAAAGTCAGGTTTTTGCTGAAATTGTGACCCCGGGGCTTAGGGATTTTTTCAAAAAAATATTTTGCGCCGGTTAAGTTGTTGAAGGCTGATTTCTTGTCCTGTGATAAAAAGCCTTCTGTTTCGACTGCCAAACCTTTCTGGGAAGCATTTGCAAGCTTCTGCCATCATTTTTGAGTGAATTGCCAAAAGTCAGATTTTTGCTGAAATTGTGACCCCGGGGCTTAGGGATTCTTTCAAAAAAATATTTTCCGCCGGTTAAGTTGTTGAAGGCTGATTTCTTGTCCTGTGATAAAAAGCCTTCTGTTTCGACTGCCAAACCTTTCTGGGAAGCATTTGCAAGCTTCTGCCATCATTTTTGAGTGAATTGCCAAAAGTCAGATTTTTGCTGAAATTGTGACCCCGGAGCTTAGGGATTTTCTCAAAAAAATATTTTCCGCCGGTTAAGTTGTTGAAGGCTGATTTCTTGTCCTGTGATAAAAAGCCTTCTGTTTCGACTGCCAAACCTTTCAGGGGAGCATTTGCAAGCTTCTGGCATCATTTTTGATTGAATTGCCAAAAGTCAGATTTTTGCTGAAATTCTGACCCCGGGGCATAGGGATTTTTTCAAAAAAATATTTTCCGCCGGTTAAGTTGTTGAGGGCTGATTTCTTGTCCTGTGATAAAAAGCCTTCTGTTTCCATCGCCAAAGCATTCAGGGGAGCATTTCTAAGCTTCTGGCATCATTTTTGAATGAATCGCCAAAAGTCAGGTTTTTCTGAAATTGTGACCCCGGGGCTTAGGGATTTTTTCAAAAAAATATTTTGCGCCGGTTAAGTTGTTGAAGGCTGATTTCTTGTCCTGTGATAAAAAGCCTTCTGTTTCGACTGCCAAACCTTTCTGGGAAGCATTTGCAAGCTTCTGCCATCATTTTTGAGTGAATTGCCAAAAGTCAGATTTTTGCTGAAATTGTGACCCCGGGGCTTAGGGATTTTTTCAAAAAAATATTTTCCGCCGGTTAAGTTGTTGAGGGCTGATTTCTTGTCCTGTGATAAAAAGCCTTCTTTTTCCATCGCCAAAGCTTTCAGGGGAGCATATGCGAGCTTCTGGCATCATTTTTGAGTGAATTGCCAAAAGTCAGATGTTTACTGAAATTCTGACCCCGGGGCTTAGGGATTTTTTCAAAAAAATATTTTCCGCCGGTTAAGTTGTTGAAGGCTGATTTCTTGTCCTGTGATAAAAAGCCTTCTGTTTCGACTGCCAAACCTTTCAGGGGAGCATTTGCAAGCTTCTGGCATCATTTTTGAGTGAATTGCCAAAAGTCAGATTTTTGCTGAAATTCTGACCCCAGGGCTTAGGGATTTTTTCAAAAAACAAAATTTCCTCCGTTTAAGTTGTTCAGGGCTGATTTCTTGTCCTTTGATAAAAAGCCCTGTGTTTCCATCGCCAAAGCTTTCAGGGGAGCATTTGCAACCGGTTGGCACCATTTTTGAGTGAATTGCCAAAAGTCAGATTTTTGCTGAAATTCTGACCCCGGGGCTTAGGGATTTTTTTTAAAAAAACATTTTCCGCCGATTAAGTTGTTGAGGGCTAATTTCTTGTCCTGTGATAAAAAGCCTTCTGTTTCGGCTGCCAAACCTTTTAGGGGAGCATTTGCAAGCTTCTGGCATCATTTTTGATTGAATTGCCAAAAGTCAGATTTTTGCTGAAATTCTGACCCCGGGGCTAAGGGATTTTTTCAAAAAAATATTTTGCGCCGGTTAAGTTGTTGTGGGCTGATTTCTTGTCTTGTGATAAAAAGCCTTCTGTTTCCATCGCGAAATCATTCAGGGGAGCATTTACAAGCTTCGGGCATCATTTTTGAGTGAATTGCCAAAAGTCAGATTTTTGCTGAAATTGTGACCCCGGGTCTTAGGGATTTTTTTTAAAAACAAAACATTTTCCGCCGGTTAAGTTGTTGAGGGCTAATTTCTTGTCCTGTGATAAAAAGCCTTCTGTTTCGGCTGCCAAACCTTTCAGGGGAGCATTTGCAAGCTTCTGGCATCATTTTTGAGTGAATTACCAAAAGTCAGATTTTTGCTGAAATTCTGACCCCGGGGCTAAGGGATTTTTTCAAAAAAATATTTTGTGCCGGTTAAGTTGTTGAAGGCTGATTTCTTGTCCTGTGATAAAAAGCCTTCTTTTTCCATCGCCAAAGCTTTCAGGGGAGCATATGCGAGCTTCTGGCATCATTTTTGAGTGAATTGCCAAAAGTCAGATGTTTACTGAAATTCTGACCCCGGGGCTTAGGGATTTTTTCAAAAAAATATTTTCCGCCGGTTAAGTTGTTGAAGGCTGATTTCTTGTCCTGTGATAAAAAGCCTTCTGTTTCGACTGCCAAACCTTTCAGGGGAGCATTTGCAAGCTTCTGGCATCATTTTTGAGTGAATTGCCAAAAGTCAGATTTTTGCTGAAATTCTGACCCCAGGGCTTAGGGATTTTTTCAAAAAACAAAATTTCCTCCGTTTAAGTTGTTCAGGGCTGATTTCTTGTCCTTTGATAAAAAGCCCTGTGTTTCCATCGCCAAAGCTTTCAGGGGAGCATTTGCAACCGGTTGGCACCATTTTTGAGTGAATTGCCAAAAGTCAGATTTTTGCTGAAATTCTGACCCCGGGGCTTAGGGATTTTTTTTAAAAAAACATTTTCCGCCGATTAAGTTGTTGAGGGCTAATTTCTTGTCCTGTGATAAAAAGCCTTCTGTTTCGGCTGCCAAACCTTTTAGGGGAGCATTTGCAAGCTTCTGGCATCATTTTTGATTGAATTGCCAAAAGTCAGATTTTTGCTGAAATTCTGACCCCGGGGCTAAGGGATTTTTTCAAAAAAATATTTTGCGCCGGTTAAGTTGTTGTGGGCTGATTTCTTGTCTTGTGATAAAAAGCCTTCTGTTTCCATCGCGAAATCATTCAGGGGAGCATTTACAAGCTTCGGGCATCATTTTTGAGTGAATTGCCAAAAGTCAGATTTTTGCTGAAATTGTGACCCCGGGTCTTAGGGATTTTTTTTAAAAACAAAACATTTTCCGCCGGTTAAGTTGTTGAGGGCTAATTTCTTGTCCTGTGATAAAAAGCCTTCTGTTTCGGCTGCCAAACCTTTCAGGGGAGCATTTGCAAGCTTCTGGCATCATTTTTGAGTGAATTACCAAAAGTCAGATTTTTGCTGAAATTCTGACCCCGGGGCTAAGGGATTTTTTCAAAAAAATATTTTGTGCCGGTTAAGTTGTTGTGGGCTGATTTCTTGTCTTGTGATAAAAAGCCTTCTGTTTCCATCGCCAAATCATTCAGGGGAGCATTTGTAAGCTTCTGGCATCATTTTTGAGTGAATCGCCAAAAGTCAGGTTTTTGCTGAAATTGTGACCCCGGGGCTTAGGGATTTTTTCAAAAAATATTTTGCGCCGGTTAAGTTGTTGAGGGCTGATTTCTTGTCCTGTGATAAAAAGCCTTCTGTTTCGACTGCCAAACCTTTCAGGGGAGCATTTGCAAGCTTCTGGCATCATTTTTGAGTGAATTGCCAAAAGTCAGATTTTTGCTGAAATTCTGACCCCAGGGCTTAGGGATTTTTTCAAAAAACAAAATTTCCTCCGTTTAAGTTGTTCAGGGCTGATTTCTTGTCCTTTGATAAAAAGCCCTGTGTTTCCATCGCCAAAGCTTTCAGGGGAGCATTTGCAACCGGTTGGCACCATTTTTGAGTGAATTGCCAAAAGTCAGATTTTTGCTGAAATTCTGACCCCGGGGCTTAGGGATTTTTTTTAAAAAAACATTTTCCGCCGATTAAGTTGTTGAGGGCTAATTTCTTGTCCTGTGATAAAAAGCCTTCTGTTTCGGCTGCCAAACCTTTTAGGGGAGCATTTGCAAGCTTCTGGCATCATTTTTGATTGAATTGCCAAAAGTCAGATTTTTGCTGAAATTCTGACCCCGGGGCTAAGGGATTTTTTCAAAAAAATATTTTGCGCCGGTTAAGTTGTTGTGGGCTGATTTCTTGTCTTGTGATAAAAAGCCTTCTGTTTCCATCGCGAAATCATTCAGGGGAGCATTTACAAGCTTCGGGCATCATTTTTGAGTGAATTGCCAAAAGTCAGATTTTTGCTGAAATTGTGACCCCGGGTCTTAGGGATTTTTTTTAAAAACAAAACATTTTCCGCCGGTTAAGTTGTTGAGGGCTAATTTCTTGTCCTGTGATAAAAAGCCTTCTGTTTCGGCTGCCAAACCTTTCAGGGGAGCATTTGCAAGCTTCTGGCATCATTTTTGAGTGAATTACCAAAAGTCAGATTTTTGCTGAAATTCTGACCCCGGGGCTAAGGGATTTTTTCAAAAAAATATTTTGTGCCGGTTAAGTTGTTGTGGGCTGATTTCTTGTCTTGTGATAAAAAGCCTTCTGTTTCCATCGCCAAATCATTCAGGGGAGCATTTGTAAGCTTCTGGCATCATTTTTGAGTGAATCGCCAAAAGTCAGGTTTTTGCTGAAATTGTGACCCCGGGGCTTAGGGATTTTTTCAAAAAATATTTTGCGCCGGTTAAGTTGTTGAGGGCTGATTTCTTGTCCTGTGATAAAAAGCCTTCTTTTTCCATCGCCAAAGCTTTCAGGGGAGCATAAGCGAGCTTCTGGCATCATTTTTGAGTGAATTGGCAAAAGTCAGATTTTTGCTGAAATTCTGACCCCGGGGCTTAGGGATTTTTTCAAAAAAATATTTTCTGCCGGTTAAGTTGTTGAGGGCTGATTTCTTGTCCTGTGATAAAAAGCCTTCTGTTTCCATCGCCAAGGCTTTCAGGGGAGCATTTGTAAGCTTCTGGAATCATTTTTGAGTGAATCGGCAAAAGTCAGATTTTTGCTGAAATTGTGACCCCGGGTCTTAGGGATATTTTCAAAAAAATATTTTCCGCCGGTTAAGTTGTTGAGGGCTGATTTCTTGTCCTGTGATAAAAAGCCTTCTGTTTCTATCGCCAAAGCATTCAGGGGAGCATTTGTAAGCTTCTGGCATCATTTTTGAATGAATTGCCAAAAGTCAGGTTTTTGCTGAAATTGTGACCCCGGGGCTTAGGGATTTTTTCAAAAAAATATTTTGCGCCGGTTAAGTTGTTGAGGGCTGATTTCTTGTCCTGTGATAAAAAGCCTTCTGTTTCTATCGCCAAAGCATTCAGGGGAGCATTTGTAAGCTGCTGGCATCATTTTTGAATGAATTGCCAAAAGTCAGATTTTTGCTGAAATTGTGACCCCGGGGCTTAGGGATTTTTTCAAAAAAATATTTTCCGCCGGTTAAGTTGTTGAAGGCTGATTTCTTGTCCTGTGATAAAAAGCCTTCTGTTTCGACTGCCAAACCTTTCAGGGGAGCATTTGCAAGCTTCTGGCATCATTTTGAGTGAATTGCCAAAATTCAGATTTTTGCTGAAATTCTGACCCCGGGGCTTAGGGATTTTTTCAAAAAAAAAAAAATTTCCGCCGTTTAAGTTGTTCAGGGCTGATTTCTTGTCGTTTGATAAAAAGCCCTGTGTTTCCATCGCCAAAGCTTTCAGGGGAGCATTTGCAACCGGTTGGCACCATTTTTGAGTGAATTGCCAAAAGTCAGATTTTTGCTGAAATTCTGACCCCGGGGCTTAGGGATTTTTTCAAAAAAATATTTTCCGCTGGTTAAGTTGTTGAGGGCTGATTTCTTGTCCTTTGATAAAAAGCCCTGTCTTTCCATCGCCAAAGCTTTAAGGGGAGCATTTGCAACCGGTTGGCACCATTTTTGAGTGAATTGCCAAAAGTCAGATTTTTGCTGAAATTGTGACCCCGGGTCTTAGGGATTTTTTTAAAAAAAACATTTTCCGCCGATTAAGTTGTTGAGGGCTAATTTCTTGTCCTGTGATAAAAAGCCTTCTGTTTCGGCTGCCAAACCTTTCAGGGGAACATTTGCAAGCTTCTGGCATCATTTTTGATTGAATTGCCAAAAGTCAGATTTTTGCTGAAATTGTGACCCCGGGGCTAAGGGATTTTTTCAAAAAAATATTTTGCGCCGGTTAAGGTGTTGTGGGCTGATTTCTTGTCTTGTGATAAAAAGCCTTCTGTTTCCATCGCGAAATCATTCAGGGGAGCATTTACAAGCTTCGGGCATCATTTTTGAGTGAATTGCCAAAAGTCAGATTTTTGCTGAAATTGTGACCCCGGGTCTTAGGGATTTTTTTTTAAAAAAAAACATTTTCCGCCGATTAAGTTGTTGAGGGCTAATTTCTTGTCCTGTGATAAAAAGCCTTCTGTTTCCATCGGCAAAGCTTTCAGGGGAGCATTTACAAGCTTCGGGCATCATTTTTGAGTGAATTGCCAAAAGTCAGATTTTTGCTGAAATTCTGACCCCGGGTCTTAGGGATTTTTTTTTAAAAAAAAACATTTTCCGCCGATTAAGTTGTTGAGGGCTAATTTCTTGTCCTGTGATAAAAAGCCTTCTGTTTCCATCGGCAAAGCTTTCAGGGGAGCATATGTGAGCTTCTGGCATCATTTTTGAGTGAATTGCCAAAAGTCAGATTTTTGCTGAAATTCTGACCCCGGGTCTTAGGGATATTTTCAAAAAAATATTTTGCGCCGGTTAAGTTGTTGAGGGCTGATTTCTTGTCCTGTGATAAAAAGCCTTCTGTTTCTATCGCCAAAGCATTCAGGGGAGCATTTGCAAGCTTCTGCCATCATTTTTGAGTGAATTGCCAAAAGTCAGATTTTTGCTGAAATTCTGACCCCGGGGCTTAGGGATTTTTTCGAAAAAATATTTTCCGCAGATTAAGTTGTTGAGGGCAGATTTCTTGTCCTGTGATAAAAAGGCTTCTGTTTCGGCTGCCAAACCTTTCAGGGGAGCATTTGCAAGCTTCTGGCATCATTTTTGAGTGAATTGCCAAAAGTCAGATTTTTGCTGAAATTCTGACCCCGGGGCTTAGGGATTTTTTCAAAAAAAAATTTCCGCCGTTTAAGTTGTTGAAGGCTGATTTCTTGTCCTGTGATAAAAAGCCTTCTGTGTTGGCTGCCAAACCTTTCAGGGGAGCATTTGCAAGCTTCTGGCATCATTTTTGAGTGAATCGGCAAAAGTCAGTTTTCTGCTGAAATTCTGACCCCGGGGCTAAGGGATTTTTTCAAAAAAATATTTTGCGCCGGTTAAGTTGTTGAGGGCTGATTTCTTGTCCTGTGATAAAAAGCCTTCTGTTTCGACTGCCAAACCTTTCAGGGGAGCATTTGCAAGCTTCTGGCGTCATTTTTGAGTGAATTGCCAAAAGTCAGGTTTTTGCTTAAATTCTGACCCCGGGGCTTAGGGATTTTTTCAAAAAAATATTTTCCGCAGATTAAGTTGTTGAGGGCAGATTTCTTGTCCTGTGATAAAAAGCCTTGTGTTTCCATCGCCAAAGCTTTCAGGGGAGCATTTGCAACCGGTTGGCACCATTTTTGAGTGAATTCCCAAAAGTCAGATTTTTGCTGAAATTCTGACCCCGGGACTTAGGGATTTTTTCAAAAAAATATTTTCCGCCGGTTAAGTTGTTGAGGGCTGATTTCTTGTCCTGTGATAAAAAGCCTTCTGTTTCGACTTCCAAACCTTTCAGGGGAGCATTTGCAAGCTTCTGGCTCCATTTTTGAGTGAATTGCCAAAAGTCAGATTTTTTCTGAAATTCTGACCCCAGGGCTTAGGGATTTTTTCAAAAAAATATTTTCCGCCGATTAAGTTGTTCAGGGCTGATTTCTTGTCCTGTGATAAAAAGCCTTCTGTTTCGGCTGCCAAACCTTTCAGGGGAGCATTTGCAAGCTTCTGGTATCATTTTTGAGTGAATTGCCAAAAGTCAGATTTTTACTGAAATTCTGACCCCGGGGCTTAGGGATTTTTTCAAAAAAATATTTTCCGCCGGTTAAGTGGTTGAGGGCTGATTTCTTGTCCTGTGATAAAAAGCCTTCTGTTTCCATCGCCAAAGCTTTCAGGGGAGCATTTGCGAACGGTCGGCACCATTTTTGAGTGAATTGCCAAAAGTCAGATTTTTGCTGAAATTCTGACCCCTGTGATAAAAAGCCTTCTGTTTCCATCGCCAAAGCTTTCAGGGGAGCATTTGCAACCGGTTGGCATCATTTTTGAGTGAATTGCCAATAGTCAGATTTTTGCTGAAATTGTGACCCCGGAGCTTAAGGTTTTTTTTAAAAAAAATATTTTTCGCCGGTTAGGTTGTTGAGGGCTGATTTCTTGTCCTGTGATAAAAAAGCCTTCTGTTTCGACTGAAAAACCTTTCAGGGCAGCATTTGCAAGCTTCTGGCATAATTTTTGAGTGAATTGCCAAAAGTCAGATTTTTGCTGAAATTCTGACCCCGGGGCTTAGGGATTTTTTCAAAAAAATATTTTCCGCTGTTTAAGTTGTTGAGGGCTGATTTCTTGTCCTGTGATAAAAAGCCTTCTGTTTCTATCGCCAAAGCATTCAGGGGAGCATTTGCAAGCTTCTGCCATCATTTTTGAGTGAATTGCCAAAAGTCAGATTTTTGCTGAAATTCTGACCCCGGGGCTTAGGGATTTTTTCAAAAAAATATTTTCCGCAGATTAAGTTGTTGAGGGCAAATTTCTTGTCCTGTGATAAAAAGCCTTCTGTTTCGGCTGCCAAACCTTTCAGGGGAGCATTTGCAAGCTTCTGGCATCATTTTTGAGTGAATTGCCAAAAGTCAGATTTTTGCTGAAATTCTGACCCCGGGGCTTAGGGATTTTTTCAAAAAAATATTTTCTGCCGGTTAAGTTGTTGAGGGCTGATTTCTTCTCCTGTGATAAAAATCCTTCGGTTTCCATCGCCAAAGCTTTTAGGGGAGCATTTGCAACCGGTTGGCACCATTTTTGAGTGAATTGCCAAAAGTCAGATTTTTGCTGAAATTCTGACCCCTGTGATAAAAAGCCTTCTGTTTCCATCGCCAAAGCTTTCAGGGGAGCATTTGCAACCGGTTGGCATCATTTTTGAGTGAATTGCCAATAGTCAGATTTTTGCTGAAATTGTGACCCCGGAGCTTAAGGTTTTTTTTTAAAAAAATATTTTTCGCCGGTTAGGTTGTTGAGGGCTGATTTCTTGTCCTGTGATAAAAAAGCCTTCTGTTTCGACTGAAAAACCTTTCAGGGCAGCATTTGCAAGCTTCTGGCATAATTTTTGAGTGAATTGCCAAAAGTCAGATTTTTGCTGAAATTCTGACCCCGGGGCTTAGGGATTTTTTCAAAAAAATATTTTCCGCTGTTTAAGTTGTTGAGGGCTGATTTCTTGTCCTGTGATAAAAAGCCTTCTGTTTCTATCGCCAAATCATTCAGGGGAGCATTTGCAAGCTTCTGCCATCATTTTTGAGTGAATTGCCAAAAGTCAGATTTTTGCTGAAATTCTGACCCCGGGGCTTAGGGATTTTTTCGAAAAAATATTTTCCGCAGATTAAGTTGTTGAGGGCAGATTTCTTGTCCTGTGATAAAAAGGCTTCTGTTTCGGCTGCCAAACCTTTCAGGGGAGCATTTGCAAGCTTCTGGCATCATTTTTGAGTGAATTGCCAAAAGTCAGATTTTTGCTGAAATTCTGACCCCGGGGCTTAGGGATTTTTTCAAAAAAATATTTTCTGCCGGTTAAGTTGTTGAGGGCTGATTTCTTCTCCTGTGATAAAAATCCTTCGGTTTCCATCGCCAAAGCTTTTAGGGGAGCATTTGCAACCGGTTGGCACCATTTTTGAGTGAATTGCCAAAAGTCAGATTTTTGCTGAAATTCTGACCCCGGGGCTTAGGGATTTTTTCAAAAAAAAATTTCCGCCGTTTAAGTTGTTGAAGGCTGATTTCTTGTCCTGTGATAAAAAGCCTTCTGTGTTGGCTGCCAAACCTTTCAGGGGAGCATTTGCAAGCTTCTGGCATCATTTTTGAGTGAATCGGCAAAAGTCAGTTTTCTGCTGAAATTCTGACCCCGGGGCTAAGGGATTTTTTCAAAAAAATATTTTGCGCCGGTTAAGTTGTTGAGGGCTGATTTCTTGTCCTGTGATAAAAAGCCTTCTGTTTCGACTGCCAAACCTTTCAGGGGAGCATTTGCAAGCTTCTGGCGTCATTTTTGAGTGAATTGCCAAAAGTCAGGTTTTTGCTTAAATTCTGACCCCGGGGCTTAGGGATTTTTTCAAAAAAATATTTTCCGCAGATTAAGTTGTTGAGGGCAGATTTCTTGTCCTGTGATAAAAAGCCTTGTGTTTCCATCGCCAAAGCTTTCAGGGGAGCATTTGCAACCGGTTGGCACCATTTTTGAGTGAATTCCCAAAAGTCAGATTTTTGCTGAAATTCTGACCCCGGGACTTAGGGATTTTTTCAAAAAAATATTTTCCGCCGGTTAAGTTGTTGAGGGCTGATTTCTTGTCCTGTGATAAAAAGCCTTCTGTTTCGACTTCCAAACCTTTCAGGGGAGCATTTGCAAGCTTCTGGCTCCATTTTTGAGTGAATTGCCAAAAGTCAGATTTTTTCTGAAATTCTGACCCCAGGGCTTAGGGATTTTTTCAAAAAAATATTTTCCGCCGATTAAGTTGTTCAGGGCTGATTTCTTGTCCTGTGATAAAAAGCCTTCTGTTTCGGCTGCCAAACCTTTCAGGGGAGCATTTGCAAGCTTCTGGTATCATTTTTGAGTGAATTGCCAAAAGTCAGATTTTTACTGAAATTCTGACCCCGGGGCTTAGGGATTTTTTCAAAAAAATATTTTCCGCCGGTTAAGTGGTTGAGGGCTGATTTCTTGTCCTGTGATAAAAAGCCTTCTGTTTCCATCGCCAAAGCTTTCAGGGGAGCATTTGCGAACGGTCGGCACCATTTTTGAGTGAATTGCCAAAAGTCAGATTTTTGCTGAAATTCTGACCCCTGTGATAAAATGCCTTCTGTTTCCATCGCCAAAGCTTTCAGGGGAGCATTTGCAACCGGTTGGCATCATTTTTGAGTGAATTGCCAATAGTCAGATTTTTGCTGAAATTGTGACCCCGGAGCTTAAGGTTTTTTTTAAAAAAAATATTTTTCGCCGGTTAGGTTGTTGAGGGCTGATTTCTTGTCCTGTGATAAAAAAGCCTTCTGTTTCGACTGAAAAACCTTTCAGGGCAGCATTTGCAAGCTTCTGGCATAATTTTTGAGTGAATTGCCAAAAGTCAGATTTTTGCTGAAATTCTGACCCCGGGGCTTAGGGATTTTTTCAAAAAAATATTTTCCGCTGTTTAAGTTGTTGAGGGCTGATTTCTTGTCCTGTGATAAAAAGCCTTCTGTTTCTATCGCCAAATCATTCAGGGGAGCATTTGCAAGCTTCTGCCATCATTTTTGAGTGAATTGCCAAAAGTCAGATTTTTGCTGAAATTCTGACCCCGGGGCTTAGGGATTTTTTCGAAAAAATATTTTCCGCAGATTAAGTTGTTGAGGGCAGATTTCTTGTCCTGTGATAAAAAGGCTTCTGTTTCGGCTGCCAAACCTTTCAGGGGAGCATTTGCAAGCTTCTGGCATCATTTTTGAGTGAATTGCCAAAAGTCAGATTTTTGCTGAAATTCTGACCCCGGGGCTTAGGGATTTTTTCAAAAAAATATTTTCTGCCGGTTAAGTTGTTGAGGGCTGATTTCTTCTCCTGTGATAAAAATCCTTCGGTTTCCATCGCCAAAGCTTTTAGGGGAGCATTTGCAACCGGTTGGCACCATTTTTGAGTGAATTGCCAAAAGTCAGATTTTTGCTGAAATTCTGACCCCGGGGCTTAGGGATTTTTTCAAAAAAAAATTTCCGCCGTTTAAGTTGTTGAAGGCTGATTTCTTGTCCTGTGATAAAAAGCCTTCTGTGTTGGCTGCCAAACCTTTCAGGGGAGCATTTGCAAGCTTCTGGCATCATTTTTGAGTGAATCGGCAAAAGTCAGTTTTCTGCTGAAATTCTGACCCCGGGGCTAAGGGATTTTTTCAAAAAAATATTTTGCGCCGGTTAAGTTGTTGAGGGCTGATTTCTTGTCCTGTGATAAAAAGCCTTCTGTTTCGACTGCCAAACCTTTCAGGGGAGCATTTGCAAGCTTCTGGCGTCATTTTTGAGTGAATTGCCAAAAGTCAGGTTTTTGCTTAAATTCTGACCCCGGGGCTTAGGGATTTTTTCAAAAAAATATTTTCCGCAGATTAAGTTGTTGAGGGCAGATTTCTTGTCCTGTGATAAAAAGCCTTGTGTTTCCATCGCCAAAGCTTTCAGGGGAGCATTTGCAACCGGTTGGCACCATTTTTGAGTGAATTCCCAAAAGTCAGATTTTTGCTGAAATTCTGACCCCGGGACTTAGGGATTTTTTCAAAAAAATATTTTCCGCCGGTTAAGTTGTTGAGGGCTGATTTCTTGTCCTGTGATAAAAAGCCTTCTGTTTCGACTTCCAAACCTTTCAGGGGAGCATTTGCAAGCTTCTGGCTCCATTTTTGAGTGAATTGCCAAAAGTCAGATTTTTTCTGAAATTCTGACCCCAGGGCTTAGGGATTTTTTCAAAAAAATATTTTCCGCCGATTAAGTTGTTCAGGGCTGATTTCTTGTCCTGTGATAAAAAGCCTTCTGTTTCGGCTGCCAAACCTTTCAGGGGAGCATTTGCAAGCTTCTGGTATCATTTTTGAGTGAATTGCCAAAAGTCAGATTTTTACTGAAATTCTGACCCCGGGGCTTAGGGATTTTTTCAAAAAAATATTTTCCGCCGGTTAAGTGGTTGAGGGCTGATTTCTTGTCCTGTGATAAAAAGCCTTCTGTTTCCATCGCCAAAGCTTTCAGGGGAGCATTTGCGAACGGTCGGCACCATTTTTGAGTGAATTGCCAAAAGTCAGATTTTTGCTGAAATTCTGACCCCTGTGATAAAATGCCTTCTGTTTCCATCGCCAAAGCTTTCAGGGGAGCATTTGCAACCGGTTGGCATCATTTTTGAGTGAATTGCCAATAGTCAGATTTTTGCTGAAATTGTGACCCCGGAGCTTAAGGTTTTTTTTTAAAAAAATATTTTTCGCCGGTTAGGTTGTTGAGGGCTGATTTCTTGTCCTGTGATAAAAAAGCCTTCTGTTTCGACTGAAAAACCTTTCAGGGCAGCATTTGCAAGCTTCTGGCATAATTTTTGAGTGAATTGCCAAAAGTCAGATTTTTGCTGAAATTCTGACCCCGGGGCTTAGGGATTTTTTCAAAAAAATATTTTCCGCTGTTTAAGTTGTTGAGGGCTGATTTCTTGTCCTGTGATAAAAAGCCTTCTGTTTCTATCGCCAAAGCATTCAGGGGAGCATTTGCAAGCTTCTGCCATCATTTTTGAGTGAATTGCCAAAAGTCAGATTTTTGCTGAAATTCTGACCCCGGGGCTTAGGGATTTTTTCAAAAAAATATTTTCCGCCGCTTAAGTTGTTGAGGGCAAATTTCTTGTCCTGTGATAAAAAGCCTTCTGTTTCGGCTGCCAAACCTTTCAGGGGAGCATTTGCAAGCTTCTGGCATCATTTTTGAGTGAATTGCCAAAAGTCAGATTTTTGCTGAAATTCTGACCCCGGGGCTTAGGGATTTTTAGAAAAAATATTTTCTGCCGGTTAAGTTGTTGAGGGCTGATTTCTTGTCCTGTGATAAAAATCCTTCGGTTTCCATTCCCAAAGCTTTTAGGGGAGCATTTGCAACCGGTTGGCACCATTTTTGAGTGAATTGCCAAAAGTCAGATTTTTACTGAAATTCTGACCCCGGGGCTTAGGGATTTTTTCAAAAAAATATTTTCCGCCGGTTAAGTTGTTGAGGGCTGATTTCTTGTCCTGTGATAAAAAGCCTTCTGTTTCGACTTCCAAACCTTTCAGGGGAGCATTTGCAAGCTTCTGGCTCCATTTTTGAGTGAATTGCCAAAAGTCAGATTTTTGCTGAAATTCTGACCCCGGGGCTTAGGGATTTTTTCAAAAAAATATTTTCCGCCGCTTAAGTTGTTGAGGGCTGATTTCTTGTCCTGTGATAAAAAGCCTTCTGTTTCCATCGCCAAAGCTTTCAGGGGATCATTTGTAAGCTTCTGGTATCATTTTTGAGTGAATCGGCAAAAGTCAGATTTTTGCTGAAATTGTGACCCCGGGTCTTAGGGATATTTTCAAAAAAATATTTTGCGCCGGTTAAGTTGTTGAGGGCTGATTTCTTGTCCTGTGATAAAAAGCCTTCTGTTTCTATCGCCAAAGCATTCAGGGGAGCATTTGTAAGCTTCTGGCATCATTTTTGAATGAATCGCCAAAAGTCAGGTTTTTGCTGAATTTGTGACCCCGGGGCTTAGGGATTTTTTCAAAAAAATATTTTGCGCCGGTTAAGTTGTTGAAGGCTGATTTCTTGTCCTGTGATAAAAAGCCTTCTGTTTCGACTGCCAAACCTTTCAGGGAAGCATTTGCAAGCTTCTGGCATCATTTTTGAGTGAATTGCCAAAAGTCAGATTTTTGCTGAAATTGTGACCCCGGGGCTTAGGGATTTTTTCAAAAAAATATTTTCCGCTGTTTAAGTTGTTGAGGGCTGATTTCTTGTCCTGTGATAAAAAGCCTTCTGTTTCGACTGCCAAACCTTTCTGGGGAGCATTTGCAAGCTTCGGGCGTCATTTTTGAGGGAATTGCCAAAAGTCAGATTTTTGCTGAAATTGTGACCCCGGGTCTTAGGGATTTTTTTAAAAATATATTTTCCGCCGATTAAGTTGTTGAGGGCTGATTTCTTGTCCTGTGATAAAAAGCCTTCTTTTTCTTCTGCCAAACCTTTCAGGGGAGCATTTGCAAGCTTCTGGCATCATTTTTGATTGAATTGCCAAAAGTCAGATTTTTGCTGAAATTCTGACCCCGGGGCTTAGGGATTTTTTCAAAAAAATATTTTCCGCCGCTTAAGTTGTTGAGGGCTGATTTCTTGTCCTGTGATAAAAAGCCTTCTGTTTCCATCGCCAAAACTTTCAGGGGATCATTTGTAAGCTTCTGGTATCATTTTTGAGTGAATCGGCAAAAGTCAGATTTTTGCTGAAATTGTGACCCCGGGTCTTAGGGATATTTTCAAAAAAATATTTTGCGCCGGTTAAGTTGTTGAGGGCTGATTTCTTGTCCTGTGATAAAAAGCCTTCTGTTTCTATCGCCAAAGCATTCAGGGGAGCATTTGTAAGCTTCTGGCATCATTTTTGAATGAATCGCCAAAAGTCAGTTTTTTGCTGAATTTGTGACCCCGGGGCTTAGGGATTTTTTCAAAAAAATATTTTGCGCCGGTTAAGTTGTTGAAGGCTGATTTCTTGTCCTGTGATAAAAAGCCTTCTGTTTCGACTGCCAAACCTTTCAGGGAAGCATTTGCAAGCTTCTGGCATCATTTTTGAGTGAATTGCCAAAAGTCAGATTTTTGCTGAAATTCTGACCCCGGGGCTTAGGGATTTTTAGAAAAAATATTTTCTGCCGGTTAAGTTGTTGAGGGCTGATTTCTTGTCCTGTGATAAAAATCCTTCGGTTTCCATTCCCAAAGCTTTTAGGGGAGCATTTGCAACCGGTTGGCACCATTTTTGAGTGAATTGCCAAAAGTCAGATTTTTACTGAAATTCTGACCCCGGGGCTTAGGGATTTTTTCAAAAAAATATTTTCCGCCGGTTAAGTTGTTGAGGGCTGATTTCTTGTCCTGTGATAAAAAGCCTTCTGTTTCGACTTCCAAACCTTTCAGGGGAGCATTTGCAAGCTTCTGGCTCCATTTTTGAGTGAATTGCCAAAAGTCAGATTTTTGCTGAAATTCTGACCCCGGGGCTTAGGGATTTTTTCAAAAAAATATTTTCCGCCGCTTAAGTTGTTGAGGGCTGATTTCTTGTCCTGTGATAAAAAGCCTTCTGTTTCCATCGCCAAAGCTTTCAGGGGATCATTTGTAAGCTTCTGGTATCATTTTTGAGTGAATCGGCAAAAGTCAGATTTTTGCTGAAATTGTGACCCCGGGTCTTAGGGATATTTTCAAAAAAATATTTTGCGCCGGTTAAGTTGTTGAGGGCTGATTTCTTGTCCTGTGATAAAAAGCCTTCTGTTTCTATCGCCAAAGCATTCAGGGGAGCATTTGTAAGCTTCTGGCATCATTTTTGAATGAATCGCCAAAAGTCAGGTTTTTGCTGAATTTGTGACCCCGGGGCTTAGGGATTTTTTCAAAAAAATATTTTGCGCCGGTTAAGTTGTTGAAGGCTGATTTCTTGTCCTGTGATAAAAAGCCTTCTGTTTCGACTGCCAAACCTTTCAGGGAAGCATTTGCAAGCTTCTGGCATCATTTTTGAGTGAATTGCCAAAAGTCAGATTTTTGCTGAAATTGTGACCCCGGGGCTTAGGGATTTTTTCAAAAAAATATTTTCCGCTGTTTAAGTTGTTGAGGGCTGATTTCTTGTCCTGTGATAAAAAGCCTTCTGTTTCGACTGCCAAACCTTTCTGGGGAGCATTTGCAAGCTTCGGGCGTCATTTTTGAGGGAATTGCCAAAAGTCAGATTTTTGCTGAAATTGTGACCCCGGGTCTTAGGGATTTTTTTAAAAATATATTTTCCGCCGATTAAGTTGTTGAGGGCTGATTTCTTGTCCTGTGATAAAAAGCCTTCTTTTTCTTCTGCCAAACCTTTCAGGGGAGCATTTGCAAGCTTCTGGCATCATTTTTGATTGAATTGCCAAAAGTCAGATTCTTGCTGAAATTCTGACCCCGGGGCTTAGGGATTTTTTCAAAAAAATATTTTCCGCCGCTTAAGTTGTTGAGGGCTGATTTCTTGTCCTGTGATAAAAAGCCTTCTGTTTCCATCGCCAAAACTTTCAGGGGATCATTTGTAAGCTTCTGGTATCATTTTTGAGTGAATCGGCAAAAGTCAGATTTTTGCTGAAATTGTGACCCCGGGTCTTAGGGATATTTTCAAAAAAATATTTTGCGCCGGTTAAGTTGTTGAGGGCTGATTTCTTGTCCTGTGATAAAAAGCCTTCTGTTTCTATCGCCAAAGCATTCAGGGGAGCATTTGTAAGCTTCTGGCATCATTTTTGAATGAATCGCCAAAAGTCAGGTTTTTGCTGAATTTGTGACCCCGGGGCTTAGGGATTTTTTCAAAAAAATATTTTGCGCCGGTTAAGTTGTTGAAGGCTGATTTCTTGTCCTGTGATAAAAAGCCTTCTGTTTCGACTGCCAAACCTTTCAGGGAAGCATATGCCAGCTTCTGGCATCATTTCTGAGTGAATTGCCAAAAGTCAGATTTTTGCTGAAATTCTGACCCCGGGGCTTAGGGATTTTTTCAAAAAAATATTTTGCGCCGGTTAAGTTGTTGAGGGCTGATTTCTTATCCTGTGATAAAAAGCCTTCTGTTTCCATCGCCAAAGCTTTCAGGGGAGCATTTGTAAGCTTCTGGTATCATTTTTGAGTGAATTGGCAAAAGTCAGATTTTTGCTGAAATTGTGACCCCGGGTCTTAGGGATATTTTCAAAAAAATATTTTGCGCCGGTTAAGTTATTGAGGGCTGATTTCTTGTCCTGTGATAAAAAGCCTTCTGTTTCTATCGCCAAAGCATTCAGGGGAGCATTTGCAAGCTTCTGCCATCATTTTTGAGTGAATTGCCAAAAGTCAGATTTTTGCTGAAATTCTGACCCCGGGGCTTAGGGATTTTTTCAAAAAAATATTTTCCGCAGAATAAGTTGTTGAGGGCAAATTTCTTGTCCTGTGATAAAAAGCCTTCTGTTTCGGCTGCCAAACCTTTCAGGGGAGCATTTGCAAGCTTCTGGCATCATTTTTGAGTGAATTGCCAAAAGTCAGATTTTTGCTGAAATTCTGACCCCGGGGCTTAGGGATTTTTTCAAAAAAATATTTTCTGCCGGTTAAGTTGTTGAGGGCTGATTTCTTGTCCTGTGATAAAAATCCTTCGGTTTCCATCGCCAAAGCTTTTAGGGGAGCATTTGACACCGGTTGGCACCATTTTTGAGTGAATTGCCAAAAGTCAGATTTTTACTGAAATTGTGACCCCGGGGCTTAGGGATTTTTTCAAAAAAATATTTTCCGCCGGTTAAGTTGTTCAGGGCTGATTTCTTGTCCTGTGATAAAAAGCCTTCTGTTTCGACTGCCAAACCTTTCAGGGGAGCATTTGCAAGCTTCTGGCATCATTTTTGAGTGGACTGTTAAAAGTCAGATTTCTGCTGAAATTGTGACCCCGGGGCTTAGGGATTTTTTCAAAAAAATATTTTCCGCCGGTTAAGTTGTTGAGGGCTGATTTCTTGTCCTGTGATAAAAAGCCTTCTGTTTCCATCGCCAAAGCTTTCAGGGGAGCATTTGCAACCGGATGGCACCATTTTTGAGTGAATTGCCAAAAGTCAGATTTTTGCTGAAATTGTGACCCCGGGGCTTAGGGATTTTTTCAAAAAAATATTTTCCGCCGGTTAAGTTGTTGAGGGCTGATTTCTTGTCCTGTGATAAAAAGCCTTCTGTTTCGACTGCCAAACCTTTCAGGGGAGCATTTGCAAGCTTCTGGCGTCATTGTTGAGTGAATTGCCAAAAGTCAGATTTTTGCTTAAATTCTGACCCCGGGGCTTAGGGATTTTTTCAAAAAAATATTTTCCGCAGATTAAGTTGTTGAGGGCAGATTTCTTGTCCTGTGATAAAAAGCCTTGTGTTTCCATCGCCAAAGCTTTTAGGGGAGCATTTGCAACCGGTTGGCACCATTTTTGAGTGAATTGCCAAAAGTCAGATTTTTGCTGAAATTCTGACCCCGGGACTTGGGGATTTTTTCAAAAAAATATTTTCCGCCGGTTAAGTTGTTGAGGGCTGATTTCTTGTCCTGTGATAAAAAGCCTTCTGTTTCGACTTCCAAACCTTTCAGGGGAGCATTTGCAAGCTTCTGGCTCCATTTTTGAGTGAATTGCCAAAAGTCAGATTTTTTTCTGAAATTCTGACCCCAGGGCTTAGGGATTTTTTCAAAAAAATATTTTCCGCCGATTAAGTTGTTCAGGGCTGATTTCTTGTCCTGTGATAAAAAGCCTTCTGTTTCGGCTGCCAAACCTTTCAGGGGAGCATTTGCAAGCTTCTGGTATCATTTTTGAGTGAATTGCCAAAAGTCAGATTTTTACTGAAATTATGACCCCGGGGCTTAGGGTTTTTTTTAAAAAAATATTTTCCGCCGGTTAAGTTGTTGAGGGCTGATTTCTTGTCCTGTGATAAAAAGCCTTCTTTTTCGGCTGCCAAACCTTTCAGGGGAGCATTTGCAAGCTTCTGGCATCATTTTTGTGTGAATCGCTAAAAGTCAGATTTTTGCTGAAATTGTGACCCCGGGGCTTAGGGATTTTTTCAAAAAAATATTTTCCGCCGGTTAAGTTCTTGAAGGCTGATTTCTTCTACTGTGATAAAAAGCCTTCTGTTTCTACCGCCAAAGCTTTCAGGGGAGCATTTGCAACCGGTTGGCACCATTTTTGAGTGAATTGCCAAAAGTCAGATTTTTGCTGAAATTCTGACCCCGGGTCTTAGGGATTTTTTCAAATAAATATTTTCCGCCGGTTAAGTTGTTGAAGGCTGATTTCTTGTCCTGTGATAAAAAGCCTTCTGTTTCGACTGCCAAACCTTTCAGGGGAGCATTTGCAAGCTTTTGGCATCATTTTTGAGTGAATTGCCAAAAGTCAGATTTTTGCTGAAATTCTGACCCCGGGGCTTAGGGATTTTTTCAAAAAAATATTTTGCGCCAGTTAAGTTGTTGAGGGCTGATTTCTTGTCCTGTGATAAAAAGCCTTCTGTTTCGACTGCCAAACCTTTCAGGGGAGCATTTGCAAGCTTCTGCCATCATTTTTGAGTGAATCGCCAAAAGTCAGATTTTTGCTGAAATTCTGACCCCGGGGCTTAGGGATTTTTTCAAAAAAATATTTTCCGCCTGTTAAGTTGTTTGGGGCTGATTAATTGTCCTGTGATAAAAAGCCTTCTGTTTCGACTGCCAAACCTTTCAGGGGAGCATTTGCAAGCTTCTGGCATCATTTTTGAGTGAATTGCCAAAAGTCAGATTTTTGCTGAAATTCTGACCCCGGGGCTTAGGGATTTTTTCAAAAAAATATTTTCCGCCTGTTAAGTTGTTGAGGGCTGATTAATTGTCCTGTGATAAAAAGCCTTCTGTTTCGACTGCCAAACCTTTCAGGGGAGCATTTGCAAGCTTCTGGCATCATTTTTGAGTGAATTGCCAAAAGTCAGATTTTTGCTGAAATTCTGACCCCGGGGCTTAGGGATTTTTTTAAAAATATATTTTCCGCCGATTAAGTTGTTGAGGGCTGATTTCTTGTCCTGTGATAAAAAGCCTTCTTTTTCTTCTGCCAAACCTTTCAGGGGAGCATTTGCAAGCTTCTGGCATCATTTTTGATTGAATTGCCAAAAGTCAGATTTTTGCTGAAATTCTGACCCCGGGGCTTAGGGATTTTTTCAAAAAAATATTTTCCGCCGGTTAAGTTGTTGAGGGCTGATTTCTTGTCCTGTGATAAAAAGCCTTCTGTTTCCATCGCCAAAGCTTTCAGGGGATCATTTGTAAGCTTCTGGTATCATTTTTGAATGAATCGCTAAAAGTCAGGTTTTTGCTGAATTTGTGACCCCGGGGCTTAGGGATTTTTTCAAAAAAATATTTTGCGCCGGTTAAGTTGTTGAAGGCTGATTTCTTGTCCTGTGATAAAAAGCCTTCTGTTTCGACTGCCAAACCTTTCAGGGAAGCATTTGCAAGCTTCTGCCATCATTTTTGAGTGAATTGCCAAAAGTCAGATTTTTGCTGAAAATCTGACCCCGGGGCTTAGGGATTTTTTCAAAAAAATATTTTCCGCCGGTTAAGTTGTTGAGGGCTGATTTCTTGTCCTGTGATAAAAAGCCTGCTGTTTCCATCGGCAAAGCTTTCAGGGGAGCATATGCGAGCTTCTGGCATCATTTTTGAGTGAATTGCCAAAAGTCAGATTTTTGCTGAAATTCTGACCCCGGGGCTTAGGGATTTTTTCAAAAAAATATTTTGCGCCGGTTAAGTTGTTAAGGGCTGATTTCTTATCCTGTGATAAAAAGCCTTCTGTTTCCATCGCCAAAGCTTTCAGGGGAGCATGTGTAAGCTTCTGGTATCATTTTTGAGTGAATTGGCAAAAGTCAGATTTTTGCTGAAATTGTGACCCCGGGTCTTAGGGATATTTTCAAAAAAATATTTTGCGCCGGTTAAGTTATTGAGGGCTGATTTCTTGTCCTGTGATAAAAAAGCCTTCTGTTTCTATCGCCAAAGCATTCAGGGGAGCATTTGCAAGCTTCTGCCATCATTTTTGAGTGAATTGCCAAAAGTCAGATTTTTGCTGAAATTCTGACCCCGGGGCTTAGGGATTTTTTCAAAAAAATATTTTCTGCTGGTTAAGTTGTTGAGGGCTGATTTCTTGTCCTGTGATAAAAATCCTTCGGTTTCCATCGCCAAAGCTTTTAGGGGAGCATTTGCAACCGGTTGGCACCATTTTTGAGTGAATTGCCAAAAGTCAGATTTTTACTGAAATTGTGACCCCGGGGCTTAGGGATTTTTTCAAAAAAATATTTTCCGCCGGTTAAGTTGTTGAGGGCTGATTTCTTGTCCTGTGATAAAAAGCCTTCTGTTTCGACTGCCAAACCTTTCAGGGGAGCATTTGCAAGCTTCTGGCATCATTTTTGAGTGGACTGTTAAAAGTCAGATTTCTGCTGAAATTGTGACCCCGGGGCTTAGGGATTTTTTCAAAAAAATATTTTCCGCCGGTTAAGTTGTTGAGGGCTGATTTCTTGTCCTGTGATAAAAAGCCTTCTGTTTCCATCGCCAAAGCTTTCAGGGGAGCATTTGCAACCGGTTGGCACCATTTTTGAGTGAATTGCCAAAAGTCAGATTTTTGCTGCAATTGTGACCCCGGGGCTTAGGGATTTTTTCAAAAAAATATTTTCCGCCGGTTAAGTTGTTGAGGGCTGATTTCTTGTCCTGTCATAAAAAGCCTTCTGTTTCGACTGCCAAACCTTTCAGGGGAGCATTTGCAAGCTTCTGGCGTCATTGTTGAGTGAATTGCCAAAAGTCAGGTTTTTGCTTAAATTCTGACCCCGGGGCTTAGGGATTTTTTCAAAAAAATATTTTCCGCAGATTAAGTTGTTGAGGGCGGATTTCTTGTCCTGTGATAAAAAGCCTTGTGTTTCCATCGCCAAAGCTTTCAGGGGAGCATTTGCAAGCTTTTGGCATCATTTTTGAGTGAATTGCCAAAAGTCAGATTTTTGCTGAAATTCTGACCCCGGGGCTTAGGGATTTTTTCAAAAAAATATTTTGCGCCGGTTAAGTTGTTGATGGCTGATTTCTTGTCCTGTGATAAAAAGCCTTCTGTTTCGACTGCCAAACCTTTCAGGGGAGCATTTGCAAGCTTCTGGCATCATTTTTGAGTGAATTGCCAAAAGTCAGATTTTTGCTGAAATTGTGTCCCCGGGGCTTAGGGATTTTTTCAAAGAAATATTTTCCGCCGGTTAAGTTGTTGAGGGCTGATTTCTTGTCCTGTGATAAAAAGCCTTCTGTTTCGACTGCCAAACCTTTCAGGGGAGCATTTGCAAGCTTCTGGCATCATTTTTGAGTGAATTGCCAAAAGTCAGAATTTTGCTGAAATTCTGACCCCGGGGCTTAGGGATTTTTTCAAAAAAATATTTTCCGCCGGTTAAGTTGTTGAGGGCTGATTTCTTGTCCTGTGATAAAAAGCCTTCTGTTTCGACTCCCAATCCTTTCAGGGGAGCATTTGCAAGCTTCTGGCATCATTTTTGAGTGAATCGCCAAAAGTCAGATTTTTGCTGAAAATCTGACCCCGGGGCTTAGGGATATTTTCAAAAAAATATTTTGCGCCGGTTAAGTTGTTGAGGGCTGATTTCTTGTCCTGTGATAAAAAGCCTTCTGTTTCTATCGCCAAAGCATTCAGGGGAGCATTTGTAAGCTTCTGGCATCATTTTTGAATGAATCGCCAAAAGTCAGGTTTTTCCTGAATTGGTGACCCCGGGGCTTAGGGATTTTTTCAAAAAAATATTTTGCGCCGGTTAAGTTGTTGAAGGCTGATTTCTTGTCCTGTGATAAAAAGCCTTCTGTTTCGACTGCCAAACCTTTCAGGGAAGCATTTGCAAGCTTCTGCCATCATTTTTGAGTGAATTGCCAAAAGTCAGATTTTTGCTGAAATTGTGACCCCGGGGCTTAGGGATTTTTTCAAAAAAATATTTTCCGCCGGTTAAGTTGTTGAGGGCTGATTTCTTGTCCTGTGATAAAAAGCCTTCTGTTTCCATCGGCAAAGCTTTCAGGGGAGCATATGCGAGCTTCTGGCATCATTTTTGAGTGAATTGCCAAAAGTCAGATTTTTGCTGAAATTCTGACCCCGGGGCTTAGGGATTTTTTCAAAAAAATATTTTGCGCCAGTTAAGTTGTTGAGGGCTGATTTCTTGTCCTGTGATAAAAAGCCTTCTGTTTCGACTGCCAAACCTTTCAGGGGAGCATTTGCAAGCTTCTGGCATCATTTTTGAGTGAATCGCCAAAAGTCAGATTTTTGCTGAAATTCTGACCCCGGGGCTTAGGGATTTTTTCAAAAAAATATTTTCCGCCTGTTAAGTTGTTTGGGGCTGATTAATTGTCCTGTGATAAAAAGCCTTCTGTTTCGACTGCCAAACCTTTCAGGGGAGCATTTGCAAGCTTCTGGCATCATTTTTGAGTGAATTGCCAAAAGTCAGATTTTTGCTGAAATTCTGACCCCGGGGCTTAGGGATTTTTTCAAAAAAATATTTTCCGCCTGTTAAGTTGTTGAGGGCTGATTAATTGTCCTGTGATAAAAAGCCTTCTGTTTCGACTGCCAAACCTTTCAGGGGAGCATTTGCAAGCTTTTGGCATCATTTTTGAGTGAATTGCCAAAAGTCAGATTTTTGCTGAAATTCTGACCCCGGGGCTTAGGGATTTTTTCAAAAAAATATTTTGCGCCGGTTAAGTTGTTGATGGCTGATTTCTTGTCCTTTGATAAAAAGCCTTCTGTTTCGACTGCCAAACCTTTCAGGGGAGCATTTGCAAGCTTCTGGCATCATTTTTGAGTGAATTGCCAAAAGTCAGATTTTTGCTGAAATTGTGTCCCCGGGGCTTAGGGATTTTTTCAAAGAAATATTTTCCGCCGGTTAAGTTGTTGAGGGCTGATTTCTTGTCCTGTGATAAAAAGCCTTCTGTTTCGACTGCCAAACCTTTCAGGGGAGCATTTGCAAGCTTCTGGCATCATTTTTGAGTGAATTGCCAAAAGTCAGAATTTTGCTGAAATTCTGACCCCGGGGCTTAGGGATTTTTTCAAAAAAATATTTTCCGCCGGTTAAGTTGTTGAGGGCTGATTTCTTGTCCTGTGATAAAAAGCCTTCTGTTTCGACTCCCAATCCTTTCAGGGGAGCATTTGCAAGCTTCTGGCATCATTTTTGAGTGAATCGCCAAAAGTCAGATTTTTGCTGAAAATCTGACCCCGGGGCTTAGGGATATTTTCAAAAAAATATTTTGCGCCGGTTAAGTTGTTGAGGGCTGATTTCTTGTCCTGTGATAAAAAGCCTTCTGTTTCTATCGCCAAAGCATTCAGGGGAGCATTTGTAAGCTTCTGGCATCATTTTTGAATGAATCGCCAAAAGTCAGGTTTTTCCTGAATTGGTGACCCCGGGGCTTAGGGATTTTTTCAAAAATATATTTTGCGCCGGTTAAGTTGTTGAAGGCTGATTTCTTGTCCTGTGATAAAAAGCCTTCTGTTTCGACTGCCAAACCTTTCAGGGAAGCATTTGCAAGCTTCTGCCATCATTTTTGAGTGAATTGCCAAAAGTCAGATTTTTGCTGAAATTGTGACCCCGGGGCTTAGGGATTTTTTCAAAAAAATATTTTCCGCCGGTTAAGTTGTTGAGGGCTGATTTCTTGTCCTGTGATAAAAAGCCTTCTGTTTCCATCGGCAAAGCTTTCAGGGGAGCATATGCGAGCTTCTGGCATCATTTTTGAGTGAATTGCCAAAAGTCAGATTTTTGCTGAAATTCTGACCCCGGGGCTTAGGGATTTTTTCAAAAAAATATTTTGCGCCAGTTAAGTTGTTGAGGGCTGATTTCTTGTCCTGTGATAAAAAGCCTTCTGTTTCGACTGCCAAACCTTTCAGGGGAGCATTTGCAAGCTTCTGGCATCATTTTTGAGTGAATCGCCAAAAGTCAGATTTTTGCTGAAATTCTGACCCCGGGGCTTAGGGATTTTTTCAAAAAAATATTTTCCGCCTGTTAAGTTGTTTGGGGCTGATTAATTGTCCTGTGATAAAAAGCCTTCTGTTTCGACTGCCAAACCTTTCAGGGGAGCATTTGCAAGCTTCTGGCATCATTTTTGAGTGAATTGCCAAAAGTCAGATTTTTGCTGAAATTCTGACCCCGGGGCTTAGGGATTTTTTCAAAAAAATATTTTCCGCCTGTTAAGTTGTTGAGGGCTGATTAATTGTCCTGTGATAAAAAGCCTTCTGTTTCGACTGCCAAACCTTTCAGGGGAGCATTTGCAAGCTTCTGGCATCATTTTTGAGAGAATTGCCAAAAGTCAGATTTTTGCTGAAATTCTGACCCCGGGCCTTAGGGATTTTTTCAAAAAAATATTTTGCGCCGGGTAAGTTGTTGAGGGCTGATTTCTTGTCCTGTGATAAAAAGCCTTCTGTTTCGACTGCGAAACCTTTCAGGGGAGCATTTGCAAGCTTCTGGCATCATTTTTGAGTGAATTGCCAAAAGTCAGATTTTTGCTGAAATTCTGACCCCGGGGCTTAGGGATTTTTTCAAAAAAATATTTTCCGCCGGTTAAGTTGTTGAGGGCTGATTTCTTGTCCTGTGATAAAAAGCCTTCTGTTTCGACTCCCAATCCTTTCAGGGGAGCATTTGCAAGCTTCTGGCATCATTTTTGAGTGAATCGCCAAAAGTCAGATTTTTGCTGAAATTCTGACCCCGGAGCTTAGGGATTTTTTCAAAAAAATATTTTCCGCCGGTTAAGTTGTTGAGGGCTGATTTCTTGTCCTGTGATAAAAAGCCTTCTGTTTCAACTGCCAAACCTTTCAGGGGAGCATTTGCAAGCTTCTGGCATCATTTTTGAGTGAATTGCCAAAAGCCAGATTTTTGCTGAAATTCTGACCCCGGGGCTTAGGTATTTTTTCAAAAAAATATTTTCCGCCGGTTCAGTTGTTGATGGCTGATTTCTTGTCCTGTGATAAAAAGCCTTCTGTTTCGACTGCCAAACCTTTCAGGGGAGCATTTCCAAGCTTCTGGCATCATTTTGGAGTGAATTGCCAAAAGTCAGATTTTTGCTGAAATTCTGACCCGGGGCTTAGGGATTTTTTCAAAAAAATATTTTCCGCTGGTTAAGTTGTTGAGGGCTGATTTCTTGTCCTGTGATAAAAAGCCTTCTGTTTCGACTGCCAAACCTTTCAGGGGAGCATTTGCAAGCTTCTGGCATCATTTTTGAGTGAATTGCCAAAAGTCAGATTTTTGCTGAAATTCTGACCCCTGTGATAAAAAGCCTTCTGTTTCCATCGCCAAAGCTTTCAGGGGAGCATTTGCAACCGGTTGGCATCATTTTTGAGTGAATTGCCAATAGTCAGATTTTTGCTGAAATTGTGACCCCGGAGCTTAAGGTTTTTTTTAAAAAAAATATTTTTCGCCGGTTAGGTTGTTGAGGGCTGATTTCTTGTCCTGTGATAAAAAAGCCTTCTGTTTCGACTGAAAAACCTTTCAGGGCAGCATTTGCAAGCTTCTGGCATAATTTTTGAGTGAATTGCCAAAAGTCAGATTTTTGCTGAAATTCTGACCCCGGGGCTTAGGGATTTTCTCAAAAAAATATTTTCCGCTGTTTAAGTTGTTGAGGGCTGATTTCTTGTCCTGTGATAAAAAGCCTTCTGTTTCGAATGCCAAACCTTTCTGGGGAGCATTTGCAAGCTTCGGGCGTCATTTTTGAGTGAATTGCCAAAAGTCAGATTTTTGCTGAAATTGTGACCCCGGGTCTTAGGGATTTTTTAAAAAATATATTTTCCGCCGATTAAGTTGTTGAGGGCTGATTTCTTGTCCTGTGATAAAAAGCCTTCTTTTTCTTCTGCCAAACCTTTCAGGGGAGCATTTGCAAGCTTCTGGCATCATTTTTGATTGAATTGCCAAAAGTCAGATTTTTGCTGAAATTCTGACCCCGGGGCTTAGGGATTTTTTCAAAAAAATATTTTCCGCCGGTTAAGTTGTTGAGGGCTGATTTCTTGTCCTGTGATAAAAAGCCTTCTGTTTCAACTGCCAAACCTTTCAGGGGAGCATTTGCAAGCTTCTGGCATCATTTTTGAGTGAATTGCCAAAAGTCAGATTTTTGCTGAAATTCTGACCCCGGGGCTTAGGTATTTTTTCAAAAAAATATTTTCCGCCGGTTCAGTTGTTGATGGCTGATTTCTTGTCCTGTGATAAAAAGCCTTCTGTTTCGGCTGCCAAACCTTTCAGGGGAGCATTTCCAAGCTTCTGGCATCATTTTGGAGTGAATTGCCAAAAGTCAGATTTTTGCTGAAATTCTGACCCGGGGCTTAGGGATTTTTTCAAAAAAATATTTTCCGCTGGTTAAGTTGTTGAGGGCTGATTTCTTGTCCTGTGATAAAAAGCCTTCTGTTTCGACTGCCAAACCTTTCAGGGGAGCATTTGCAAGCTTCTGGCATCATTTTTGAGTGAATTGCCAAAAGTCAGATTTTTGCTGAAATTCTGACCCCTGTGATAAAAAGCCTTCTGTTTCCATCGCCAAAGCTTTCAGGGGTGCATTTGCAACCGGTTGGCATCATTTTTGAGTGAATTGCCAATAGTCAGATTTTTGCTGAAATTGTGACCCCGGAGCTTAAGGTTTTTTTTAAAAAAAATATTTTTCGCCGGTTAGGTTGTTGAGGGCTGATTTCTTGTCCTGTGATAAAAAAGCCTTCTGTTTCGACTGAAAAACCTTTCAGGGCAGCATTTGCAAGCTTCTGGCATAATTTTTGAGTGAATTGCCAAAAGTCAGATTTTTGCTGAAATTCTGACCCCGGGGCTTAGGGATTTTCTCAAAAAAATATTTTCCGCTGTTTAAGTTGTTGAGGGCTGATTTCTTGTCCTGTGATAAAAAGCCTTCTGTTTCGAATGCCAAACCTTTCTGGGGAGCATTTGCAAGCTTCGGGCGTCATTTTTGAGTGAATTGCCAAAAGTCAGATTTTTGCTGAAATTGTGACCCCGGGTCTTAGGGATTTTTTAAAAAATATATTTTCCGCCGATTAAGTTGTTGAGGGCTGATTTCTTGTCCTGTGATAAAAAGCCTTCTTTTTCTTCTGCCAAACCTTTCAGGGGAGCATTTGCAAGCTTCTGGCATCATTTTTGATTGAATTGCCAAAAGTCAGATTTTTGCTGAAATTCTGACCCCGGGGCTTAGGGATTTTTTCAAAAAAATATTTTCCGCCTGTTAAGTTGTTGAGGGCTGATTTCTTGTCCTGTGATAAAAAGCCTTCTGTTTCCATCGCCAAAGCTTTCAGGGGATCATTTGTAAGCTTCTGGTATCATTTTTGAGTGAATCGGCAAAAGTCAGATTTTTGCTGAAATTGTGACCCCGGGTCTTAGGGATATTTTCAAAAAAATATTTTGCGCCGGTTAAGTTGTTGAGGGCTGATTTCTTGTCCTGTGATAAAAAGCCTTCTGTTTCTATCGCCAAAGCATTCAGGGGAGCATTTGTAAGCTTCTGGCATCATTTTTGAATGAATCGCCAAAAGTCAGGTTTTTGCTGAATTGGTGACCCCGGGGCTTAGGGATTTTTTCAAAAAAATATTTTCCGCTGGTTAAGTTGTTGAGGGCTGATTTCTTGTCCTGTGATAAAAAGCCTTCTGTTTCGACTGCCAAACCTTTCAGGGGAGCATTTGCAAGCTTCTGGCATCATTTTTGAGTGAATTGCCAAAAGTCAGATTTTTGCTGAAATTCTGACCCCTGTGATAAAAAGCCTTCTGTTTCCATCGCCAAAGCTTTCAGGGGAGCATTTGCAACCGGTTGGCATCATTTTTGAGTGAATTGCCAATAGTCAGATTTTTGCTGAAATTGTGACCCCGGAGCTTAAGGTTTTTTTTTAAAAAAATATTTTTCGCCGGTTAGGTTGTTGAGGGCTGATTTCTTGTCCTGTGATAAAAAAGCCTTCTGTTTCGACTGAAAAACCTTTCAGGGCAGCATTTGCAAGCTTCTGGCATAATTTTTGAGTGAATTGCCAAAAGTCAGATTTTTGCTGAAATTCTGACCCCGGAGCTTAGGGATTTTCTCAAAAAAATATTTTCCGCTGTTTAAGTTGTTGAGGGCTCATTTCTTGTCCTGTGATAAAAAGCCTTCTGTTTCGAATGCCAAACCTTTCTGGGGAGCATTTGCAAGCTTCGGGCGTCATTTTTGAGTGAATTGCCAAAAGTCAGATTTTTGCTGAAATTGTGACCCCGGGTCTTAGGGATTTTTTAAAAAATATATTTTCCGCCGATTAAGTTGTTGAGGGCTGATTTTTTGTCCTGTGATAAAAAGCCTTCTTTTTCTTCTGCCAAACCTTTCAGGGGAGCATTTGCAAGCTTCTGGCATCATTTTTGATTGAATTGCCAAAAGTCAGATTTTTGCTGAAATTCTGACCCCTGTGATAAAAAGCCTTCTGTTTCCATCGCCAAAGCTTTCAGGGGAGCATTTGCAACCGGTTGGCATCATTTTTGAGTGAATTGCCAATAGTCAGATTTTTGCTGAAATTGTGACCCCGGAGCTTAAGGTTTTTTTTAAAAAAAATATTTTTCGCCGGTTAGGTTGTTGAGGGCTGATTTCTTGTCCTGTGATAAAAAAGCCTTCTGTTTCGACTGAAAAACCTTTCAGGGCAGCATTTGCAAGCTTCTGGCATCATTTTTGAGTGAATTGCCAAAAGTCAGATTTTTGCTGAAATTCTGACCCCGGGGCTTAGGGATTTTCTCAAAAAAATATTTTCCGCTGTTTAAGTTGTTGAGGGCTGATTTCTTGTCCTGTGATAAAAAGCCTTCTGTTTCGAATGCCAAACCTTTCTGGGGAGCATTTGCAAGCTTCGGGCGTCATTTTTGAGTGAATTGCCAAAAGTCAGATTTTTGCTGAAATTGTGACCCCGGGTCTTAGGGATTTTTTAAAAAATATATTTTCCGCCGATTAAGTTGTTGAGGGCTGATTTTTTGTCCTGTGATAAAAAGCCTTCTTTTTCTTCTGCCAAACCTTTCAGGGGAGCATTTGCAAGCTTCTGGCATCATTTTTGATTGAATTGCCAAAAGTCAGATTTTTGCTGAAATTCTGACCCCGGGGCTTAGGGATTTTTTCAAAAAAATATTTTCCGCCGGTTAAGTTGTTTAGGGCTGATTTCTTGTCCTGTGATAAAAAGCCTTCTGTTTCCATCGCCAAAGCTTTCAGGGGATCATTTGTAAGCTTCTGGTATCATTTTTGAGTGAATCGGCAAAAGTCAGATTTTTGCTGAAATTGTGACCCCGGGTCTTAGGGATATTTTCAAAAAAATATTTTGCGCCGGTTAAGTTGTTGAGGGCTGATTTCTTGTCCTGTGATAAAAAGCCTTCTGTTTCTATCGCCAAAGCATTCAGGGGAGCATTTGTAAGCTTCTGGCATCGTTTTTGAATGAATCGCCAAAAGTCAGGTTTTTGCTGAATTGGTGACCCCGGGGCTTAGGGATTTTTTCAAAAAAATATTTTGCGCCGGTTAAGTTGTTGAAGGCTGATTTCTTGTCCTGTGATAAAAAGCCTTCTGTTTCGACTGCCAAACCTTTCAGGGAAGCATTTGCAAGCTTCTGCCATCATTTTTGAGTGAATTGCCAAAAGTCAGATTTTTGCTGAAATTCTGACCCCGGGGCTTAGGGATTTTTTCAAAAAAATATTTTCCGCCTGTTAAGTTGTTGAGGGCTGATTTCTTGTCCTGTGATAAAAAGCCTTCTGTTTCGACTCCCAATCCTTTCAGGGGAGCATTTGCAAGCTTTTGGCATCATTTTTGAGTGAATGGCCAAAGGTCAGATTTTTGCTGAAATTCTGACCCCGGGGCTTAGGGATTTTTTCAAAAAAATATATTCCGCCGGTTAAGTTGTTGAGGGCTGATTTCTTGTCCTGTGATAAAAAGCCTTCTGTTTCGACTGCCAAACCTTTCAGGGGAGCATTTGCAACCGGTTGGTACTATTTTTGAGTGAATTGCCAAAAGTCAGATTTTTGCTGAAATTCTGACCCCGGGGCTTAGGGATTTTTTCAAAAAAATATTTTGCGCCGGTTAAGTTGTTGAGGGCTGATTTCTTGTCCTGTGATAAAAAGCCTTCTGTTTCGACTGCCAAACCTTTCAGGGGAGCATTTGCAACCGGTTGGTACCATTTTTGAGTGAATTGCCAAAAGTCAGATTTTTGCTGAAATTCTGACCCCGGGGCTTAGGGATTTTTTCAAAAAAATATTTTCCGCCGGTTAAGTTGTTGAGGGCTGATTTCTTGTCCTGTGATAAAAAGCTTTCTGTTTCGACTGCCAAACCTTTCAGGGGAGCATTTGCAACCGGTTGGTACCATTTTTGAGTGAATTGCCAAAAGTCAGATTTTTGTTGAAATTCTGACCCCGGGGCTTAGGGATTTTTTCAAAAAAATATTTTGCGCCGGTTAAGTTGTTGAGGGCTGATTTCTTGTCCTGTGATAAAAAGCCTTCTGTTTCAACTGCCAAACCTTTCAGGGGAGCATTTCCAAGCTTCTGGCATCATTTTTGAGTGAATTGCCAAAAGTCAGATTTTTGCTGAAATTCTGACCCCGGGGCTTAGGGATTTTTTCAAAAAAATATTTTCCGCCGGTTAAGTTGTTGAGGGCTGATTTCTTGTCCTGTGATAAAAAGCCTTCTATTTCGACTGCCAAACCTTTCAGGGGAGCATTTGCAAGCTTCTGGCATCATTTTTGAGTGAATTGCCAAAAGTCAGATTTTTGCTGAAATTCTGACCCCGGGGCTTAGGGATTTTTTCAAAAAAATATTTTCCACCGGTTAAGTTGTTGAGAGCTGATTTCTTGTCCTGTGATAAAAAGCTTTCTGTTTCGACTGCCAAACCTTTCAGGGGAGCATTTGCAAGCTTCTGGCATCATTTTTGAGTGAATTGGCAAAATTCAGATTTTTGCTGAAATTCTGACCCCGGGGCTTAGGGATTTTTTCAAAAAAATATTTTCCGCCAGTTAAGTTGTTGAGGGCTGATTTCTTGTCCTGTGATAAAAAGCCTTCTGTTTCGACTGCCAAACCTTTCAGGGGAGCATTTCCAAGCTTCTGGCATCATTTTTGAGTGAATTGCCAAAAGTCAGATTTTTGCTGAAATTCTGACCCGGGGCTTAGGGATTTTTTCAAAAAAATATTTTCCGCCGGTTAAGTTGTTGAGGGCTGATTTCTTGTCCTGTGATAAAAAGCCTTCTGTTTCGACTGCCAAACCTTTCAGGGGAGCATTTGCAACCTTCTGGCATCATTTTTGAGTGAATTGCCAAAAGTCAGATTTTTGCTGAAATTCTGACCCCGGGGCTTAGGGATTTTTTCAAAAAAATATTTTCCGCCGGTTAAGTTGTTGCGGGCTGATTTCTTGTCCTGTGATAAAAAGCCTTCTGTTTCGACTCCCAATCCTTTCAGGGGAGCATTTGCAAGCTTCTGGCATCATTTTTGAGTGAATTGCCAAAAGTCAGATTTTTGCTGAAATTCTGACCCCGGGGCTTAGGGATTTTTTCAAAAAAATATTTTCCGCCGGTTAAGTTGTTGAGGGCTGATTTCTTGTCCTGTGATAAAAAGCCTTCTGTTTCGACTGCCAAACCTTTCAGGGGAGCATTTGCAACCGGTTGGTACCATTTTTGAGTGAATTGCCAAAAGTCAGATTTTTGCTGAAATTCTGACACCGGGGCTTAGGGATTTTTTCAAAAAAATATTTTCCGCAGGTTAAGTTGTTGAGGGCTGATTTCTTGTCCTGTGATAAAAAGCCTTCTGTTTCGACTGCCAAACCTTTCAGGGGAGCATTTGCAACCGGTTGGTACCATTTTTGAGTGAATTACCAAAAGTCAGATTTTTGCTGAAATTCTGACACCGGGACTTAGGGATTTTTTCAAAAAAATATTTTTCGCAGGTTAAGTTGTTGAGGGCTGATTTCTTGTCCTGTGATAAAAAGCCTTCTGTTTCGACTGCCAAACCTTTCAGGGGAGCATTTGCAAGCTTCTGGCATCATTTTTGAGTGAATTGCCAAAAGTCAGATTTTTGCTGAAATTCTGACCCCGGGGCTTAGGGATTTTTTCAAAAAAATATTTTCTGCCGGTTAAGTTGTTGAGGGCTGATTTCTTGTCCTGTGATAAAAAGCTTTCTGTTTCGACTGCCAAACCTTTCAGGGGAGCATTTGCAACCGGTTGGTACCATTTTTGAGTGAATTGCCAAAAGTCAGATTTTTGTTGAAATTCTGACCCCGGGGCTTAGGGATTTTTTCAAAAAAATATTTTGCGCCGGTTAAGTTGTTGAGGGCTGATTTCTTGTCCTGTGATAAAAAGCCTTCTGTTTCGACTGCCAAACCTTTCAGGGGAGCATTTCCAAGCTTCTGGCATCATTTTTGAGTGAATTGCCAAAAGTCAGATTTTTGCTGAAATTCTGACCCCGGGGCTTAGGGATTTTTTCAAAAAAATATTTTCCGCCGGTTAAGTTGTTGAGGGCTGATTTCTTGTCCTGTGATAAAAAGCCTTCTATTTCGACTGCCAAACCTTTCAGGGGAGCATTTGCAAGCTTCTGGCATCATTTTTGAGTGAATTGCCAAAATTCAGATTTTTGCTGAAATTCTGACCCCGGGGCTTAGGGATTTTTTCAAAAAAATATTTTCCGCCGGTTAAGTTGTTGAGGGCTGATTTCTTGTCCTGTGATAAAAAGCCTTCTGTTTCGACTGCCAAACCTTTCAGGGGAGCATTTCCAAGCTTCTGGCATCATTTTTGAGTGAATTGCCAAAAGTCAGATTTTTGCTGAAATTCTGACCCGGGGCTTAGGGATTTTTTCAAAAAAATATTTTCCGCCGGTTAAGTTGTTGAGGGCTGATTTCTTGTCCTGTGATAAAAAGCCTTCTGTTTCGAGTGCCAAACCTTTCAGGGGAGCATTTGCAAGCTTCTGGCATCATTTTTGAGTGAATTGCCAAAAGTCAGATTTTTGCTGAAATTCTGACCCCGGGGCTTAGGGATTTTTTCAAAAAAATATTTTCCGCCGGTTAAGTTGTTGAGGGCTGATTTCTTGTCCTGTGATAAAAAGCCTTCTGTTTCGACTCCCAATCCTTTCAGGGGAGCATTTGCAAGCTTCTGGCATCATTTTTGAGTGAATTGCCAAAAGTCAGATTTTTGCTGAAATTCTGACCCCGGGGCTTAGGGATTTTTTCAAAAAAATATTTTCCGCCGGTTAAGTTGTTGAGGGCTGATTTCTTGTCCTGTGATAAAAAGCCTTCTGTTTCGACTGCCGAACCTTTCAGGGGAGCATTTGCAACCGGTTGGTACCATTTTTGAGTGAATTGCCAAAAGTCAGATTTTTGCTGAAATTCTGACACCGGGGCTTAGGGATTTTTTCAAAAAAATATTTTCCGCAGGTTAAGTTGTTGAGGGCTGATTTCTTGTCCTGTGATAAAAAGCCTTCTGTTTCGACTGCCAAACCTTTCAGGGGAGCATTTGCAACCGGTTGGTACCATTTTTGAGTGAATTACCAAAAGTCAGATTTTTGCTGAAATTCTGACACCGGGACTTAGGGATTTTTTCAAAAAAATATTTTTCGCAGGTTAAGTTGTTGAGGGCTGATTTCTTGTCCTGTGATAAAAAGCTTTCTGTTTCGACTGCCAAACCTTTCAGGGGAGCATTTGCAACCGGTTGGTACCATTTTTGAGTGAATTGCCAAAAGTCAGATTTTTGTTGAAATTCTGACCCCGGGGCTTAGGGATTTTTTCAAAAAAATATTTTGCGCCGGTTAAGTTGTTGAGGGCTGATTTCTTGTCCTGTGATAAAAAGCCTTCTGTTTCGACTGCCAAACCTTTCAGGGGAGCATTTCCAAGCTTCTGGCATCATTTTTGAGTGAATTGCCAAAAGACAGATTTTTGCTGAAATTCTGACCCCGGGGCTTAGGGATTTTTTCAAAAAAATATTTTCCGCCGGTTAAGTTGTTGAGGGCTGATTTCTTGTCCTGTGATAAAAAGCCTTCTATTTCGACTGCCAAACCTTTCAGGGGAGCATTTGCAAGCTTCTGGCATCATTTTTGAGTGAATTGCCAAAAGTCAGATTTTTGCTGAAATTCTGACCCCGGGGCTTAGGGATTTTTTCAAAAAAATATTTTCCGCCGGTTAAGTTGTTGAGGGCTGATTTCTTGTCCTGTGATAAAAAGCCTTCTGTTTCGACTGCCAAACCTTTCAGGGGAGCATTTGCAAGCTTCTGGCATCATTTTTGAGTGAATTGCCAAAAGTCAGATTTTTGCTGAAATTCTGACCCCGGGGCTTAGGGATTTTTTCAAAAAAATATTTTCCGTCGGTTAAGTTGTTGAGGGCTGATTTCTTGTCCTGTGATAAAAAGCCTTCTGTTTCGACTCCCAATCCTTTCAGGGGAGCATTTGCAAGCTTCTGGCATCATTTTTGAGTGAATTGCCAAAAGTCAGATTTTTGCTGAAATTCTGACACCGGGGCTTAGGGATTTTTTCAAAAAAATATTTTCCGCAGGTTAAGTTGTTGAGGGCTGATTTCTTGTCCTGTGATAAAAAGCCTTCTGTTTCGACTGCCAAACCTTTCAGGGGAGCATTTGCAACCGGTTGGTACCATTTTTGAGTGAATTACCAAAAGTCAGATTTTTGCTGAAATTCTGACACCGGGACTTAGGGATTTTTTCAAAAAAATATTTTTCGCAGGTTAAGTTGTTGAGGGCTGATTTCTTGTCCTGTGATAAAAAGCTTTCTGTTTCGACTGCCAAACCTTTCAGGGGAGCATTTGCAACCGGTTGGTACCATTTTTGAGTGAATTGCCAAAAGTCAGATTTTTGTTGAAATTCTGACCCCGGGGCTTAGGGATTTTTTCAAAAAAATATTTTGCGCCGGTTAAGTTGTTGAGGGCTGATTTCTTGTCCTGTGATAAAAAGCCTTCTGTTTCGACTGCCAAACCTTTCAGGGGAGCATTTCCAAACTTCTGGCATCATTTTTGAGTGAATTGCCAAAAGTCAGATTTTTGCTGAAATTCTGACCCCGGGGCTTAGGGATTTTTTCAAAAAAATATTTTCCGCCGGTTAAGTTGTTGAGGGCTGATTTCTTGTCCTGTGATAAAAAGCCTTCTATTTCGACTGCCAAACCTTTCAGGGGAGCATTTGCAAGCTTCTGGCATCATTTTTGAGTGAATTGCCAAAAGTCAGATTTTTGCTGAAATTCTGACCCCGGGGCTTAGGGATTTTTTCAAAAAAATATTTTCCGCTGGTTAAGTTGTTGAGGGCTGATTTCTTGTCCTGTGATAAAAAGCCTTCTGTTTCGACTCCCAATCTTTTCAGGGGAGCATTTGAAAGCTTCTGGCATCATTTTTGAGTGAATCGCCAAAAGTCAGATTTTTGCTGAAATTCTGACACCGGGGCTTAGGGATTTTTTCAAAAAAATATTTTCCACCGGTTAAGTAGTTGAGGGCTAATTTCTTGTCCTGTGATAAAAAGCCTTCTGTTTCGACTGCCAAACCTTTCAGGGGAGCATTTGCAACCGGTTCGTACCATTTTTGAGTGAATTGCCAAAAGTCAGATTTTTACTGAAATTCTGACCCCGGGGCTTAGGGATTTTTTCAAAAAAATATTTTCCGCCGGTTAAGTTGTTGAGGGCTGATTTCTTGTCCTGTGATAAAAAGCCTTCTGTTTCGACTGCCAAACCTTTCAGGGGAGCATTTGCAAGCTTCTGGCATCATTTTTGAGTGAATTGCCAAAAGTCAGATTTTTGCTGAAATTCTGACCCCGGGGCTTAGGGATTTTTTCAAAAAAATATTTTCCGCCGTTTAAGTTGTTGAGGGCTGATTTCTTGTCCTGTGATAAAAAGCCTTCTGTTTCGACTGCCAAACCTTTCAGGGGAGCATTTGCAACCGGTTGGTACCATTTTTGAGTGAATTGCCAAAAGTCAGATTTTTGCTGAAATTCTGACCCCGGGGCTTAGGGATTTTTTCAAAAAAATATTTTCCGCCGGTTAAGTTGTTGAGGGCTGATTTCTTGTCCTGTGATAAAAAGCCTTCTGTTTCGACTGCCAAACCTTTCAGGGGAGCATTTGCAAGCTTCTGGCATCATTTTTGAGTGAATTGCCAAAAGTCAGATTTTTGCTGAAATTCTGACCCCGGGGCTTAGGGATTTTTTCAAAAAAATATTTTCCACCGGTTAAGTTGTTGAGGGCTGATTACTTGTCCTGTGATAAAAAGCCTTCTGTTTCGACTGCCAAACCTTTCAGGGGAGCATTTGCAAGCTTCTGGCATCATTTTGGAGTGAATCGCCAAAAGTCAGATTTTTGCTGAAAATCTGAACCCGGGGCTTAGGGATTTTTTCAAAAAAATATTTTCCGCCGGTTAAGTTGTTGAGGGCTGATTTCTTGTCCTGTGATAAAAAGCCTTCTGTTTCGACTGCCAAACCTTTCAGGGGAGCATTTGCAAGCTTCTGGCATCATTTTTGAGTGAATTGCCAAAAGTCAGATTTTTGCTGAAATTCTGACCCCGGGGCTTAGGGATTTTTTCAAAAAAATATTTTCCGTCGGTTAAGTTGTTGAGGGCTGATTTCTTGTCCTGTGATAAAAAGCCTTCTGTTTCGACTCCCAATCCTTTCAGGGGAGCATTTGCAAGCTTCTGGCATCATTTTTGAGTGAATTGCCAAAAGTCAGATTTTTGCTGAAATTCTGACCCCGGGGCTTAGGGATTTTTTCAAAAAAATATTTTCCGCCGGTTAAGTTGTTGAGGGCTGATTTCTTGTCCTGTGATAAAAAGCCTTCTGTTTCGACTGCCAAACCTTTCAGGGGAGCATTTGCAACCGGTTGGTACCATTTTTGAGTGAATTGCCAAAAGTCAGATTTTTGCTGAAATTCTGACACCGGGGCTTAGGGATTTTTTCAAAAAAATATTTTCCGCAGGTTAAGTTGTTGAGGGCTGATTTCTTGTCCTGTGATAAAAAGCCTTCTGTTTCGACTGCCAAACCTTTCAGGGGAGCATTTGCAACCGGTTGGTACCATTTTTGAGTGAATTACCAAAAGTCAGATTTTTGCTGAAATTCTGACACCGGGACTTAGGGATTTTTTCAAAAAAATATTTTTCGCAGGTTAAGTTGTTGAGGGCTGATTTCTTGTCCTGTGATAAAAAGCTTTCTGTTTCGACTGCCAAACCTTTCAGGGGAGCATTTGCAACCGGTTGGTACCATTTTTGAGTGAATTGCCAAAAGTCAGATTTTTGTTGAAATTCTGACCCCGGGGCTTAGGGATTTTTTCAAAAAAATATTTTGCGCCGGTTAAGTTGTTGAGGGCTGATTTCTTGTCCTGTGATAAAAAGCCTTCTGTTTCGACTGCCAAACCTTTCAGGGGAGCATTTCCAAGCTTCTGGCATCATTTTTGAGTGAATTGCCAAAAGTCAGATTTTTGCTGAAATTCTGACCCCGGGGCTTAGGGATTTTTTCAAAAAAATATTTTCCGCCGGTTAAGTTGTTGAGGGCTGATTTCTTGTCCTGTGATAAAAAGCCTTCTATTTCGACTGCCAAACCTTTCAGGGGAGCATTTGCAAGCTTCTGGCATCATTTTTGAGTGAATTGCCAAAAGTCAGATTTTTGCTGAAATTCTGACCCCGGGGCTTAGGGATTTTTTCAAAAAAATATTTTCCGCTGGTTAAGTTGTTGAGGGCTGATTTCTTGTCCTGTGATAAAAAGCCTTCTGTTTCGACTCCCAATCTTTTCAGGGGAGCATTTGAAAGCTTCTGGCATCATTTTTGAGTGAATCGCCAAAAGTCAGATTTTTGCTGAAATTCTGACACCGGGGCTTAGGGATTTTTTCAAAAAAATATTTTCCACCGGTTAAGTAGTTGAGGGCTAATTTCTTGTCCTGTGATAAAAAGCCTTCTGTTTCGACTGCCAAACCTTTCAGGGGAGCATTTGCAACCGGTTCGTACCATTTTTGAGTGAATTGCCAAAAGTCAGATTTTTACTGAAATTCTGACCCCGGGGCTTAGGGATTTTTTCAAAAAAATATTTTCCGCCGGTTAAGTTGTTGAGGGCTGATTTCTTGTCCTGTGATAAAAAGCCTTCTGTTTCGACTGCCAAACCTTTCAGGGGAGCATTTGCAAGCTTCTGGCATCATTTTTGAGTGAATTGCCAAAAGTCAGATTTTTGCTGAAATTCTGACCCCGGGGCTTAGGGATTTTTTCAAAAAAAATTTTTCCGCCGTTTAAGTTGTTGAGGGCTGATTTCTTGTCCTGTGATAAAAAGCCTTCTGTTTCGACTGCCAAACCTTTCAGGGGAGCATTTGCAACCGGTTGGTACCATTTTTGAGTGAATTGCCAAAAGTCAGATTTTTGCTGAAATTCTGACCCCGGGGCTTAGGGATTTTTTCAAAAAAATATTTTCCGCCGGTTAAGTTGTTGAGGGCTGATTTCTTGTCCTGTGATAAAAAGCCTTCTGTTTCGACTGCCAAACCTTTCAGGGGAGCATTTGCAAGCTTCTGGCATCATTTTTGAGTGAATTGCCAAAAGTCAGATTTTTGCTGAAATTCTGACCCCGGGGCTTAGGGATTTTTTCAAAAAAATATTTTCCACCGGTTAAGTTGTTGAGGGCTGATTACTTGTCCTGTGATAAAAAGCCTTCTGTTTCGACTGCCAAACCTTTCAGGGGAGCATTTGCAAGCTTCTGGCATCATTTTGGAGTGAATTGCCAAAAGTCAGATTTTTGCTGAAAATCTGAACCCGGGGCTTAGGGATTTTTTCAAAAAAATATTTTCCGCCGGTTAAGTTGTTGAGGGCTGATTTCTTGTCCTGTGATAAAAAGCCTTCTATTTCGACTGCCAAACCTTTCAGGGGAGCATTTGCAAGCTTCTGGCATCATTTTTGAGTGAATTGCCAAAAGTCAGATTTTTGCTGAAATTCTGACCCCGGGGCTTAGGGATTTTTTCAAAAAAATATTTTCCGCTGGTTAAGTTGTTGAGGGCTGATTTCTTGTCCTGTGATAAAAAGCCTTCTGTTTCGACTCCCAATCTTTTCAGGGGAGCATTTGAAAGCTTCTGGCATCATTTTTGAGTGAATCGCCAAAAGTCAGATTTTTGCTGAAATTCTGACACCGGGGCTTAGGGATTTTTTCAAAAAAATATTTTCCACCGGTTAAGTAGTTGAGGGCTAATTTCTTGTCCTGTGATAAAAAGCCTTCTGTTTCGACTGCCAAACCTTTCAGGGGAGCATTTGCAACCGGTTCGTACCATTTTTGAGTGAATTGCCAAAAGTCAGATTTTTACTGAAATTCTGACCCCGGGGCTTAGGGATTTTTTCAAAAAAATATTTTCCGCCGGTTAAGTTGTTGAGGGCTGATTTCTTGTCCTGTGATAAAAAGCCTTCTGTTTCGACTGCCAAACCTTTCAGGGGAGCATTTGCAAGCTTCTGGCATCATTTTTGAGTGAATTGCCAAAAGTCAGATTTTTGCTGAAATTCTGACCCCGGGGCTTAGGGATTTTTTCAAAAAAATATTTTCCGCCGTTTAAGTTGTTGAGGGCTGATTTCTTGTCCTGTGATAAAAAGCCTTCTGTTTCGACTGCCAAACCTTTCAGGGGAGCATTTGCAACCGGTTGGTACCATTTTTGAGTGAATTGCCAAAAGTCAGATTTTTGCTGAAATTCTGACCCCGGGGCTTAGGGATTTTTTCAAAAAAATATTTTCCGCCGGTTAAGTTGTTGAGGGCTGATTTCTTGTCCTGTGATAAAAAGCCTTCTGTTTCGACTGCCAAACCTTTCAGGGGAGCATTTGCAAGCTTCTGGCATCATTTTTGAGTGAATTGCCAAAAGTCAGATTTTTGCTGAAATTCTGACCCCGGGGCTTAGGGATTTTTTCAAAAAAATATTTTCCACCGGTTAAGTTGTTGAGGGCTGATTACTTGTCCTGTGATAAAAAGCCTTCTGTTTCGACTGCCAAACCTTTCAGGGGAGCATTTGCAAGCTTCTGGCATCATTTTGGAGTGAATCGCCAAAAGTCAGATTTTTGCTGAAAATCTGAACCCGGGGCTTAGGGATTTTTTCAAAAAAATATTTTCCGCCGGTTAAGTTGTTGAGGGCTGATTTCTTGTCCTGTGATAAAAAGCCTTCTGTTTCGACTCCCTATCCTTTCAGGGCAGCATTTGCAAGCCTCTGGCATCATTTTTGAGTGAATTGCCAAAAATCAGAATTTTGCTGAAATTCTGACCCCGGGGCTTAGGGATTTTTTCAAAAAAATATTTTCCGCCGGTTAAGTTGTTGAGGGCTCATTTCTTTTCCTGTGATAAAAAGCCTTCTGTTTCGACTGCCAAACCTTTCAGGGGAGCAATTGCAAGCTTCTGGCATCATTTTTGAGTGAATCGCCAAAAGTCAGATTTTTGCTGAAATTCTGACCCCGGGACTTACGGATTTTTTCAAAAAAATATTTTCCGCTGGTTAAGTTGTTGAGGGCTGATTTCTTGTCCTGTGATAAAAAGCCTTCTGTTTCGACTGCCAAACCTTTCAGGGGAGCACTTGCAAGCTTCTGGCATCATTTTTGAGTGAATCGACAAAAGTCAGATTTTTGCTGAAATTCTGACACCGGGGCTTAGGGATTTTTTCAAAAAAATATTTTCCGCCGGTTAAGTTGTTGAGGGCTGATTTCTTGTCCTGTGATAAAAAGCTTTCTGTTTCGACTGCCAAACCTTTCAGGGGAGCATTTGCAACCGGTTGGTACCATTTTTGAGTGAATTGCCAAAAGTCAGATTTTTGTTGAAATTCTGACCCCGGGGCTTAGGGATTTTTTCAAAAAAATATTTTGCGCCGGTTAAGTTGTTGAGGGCTGATTTCTTGTCCTGTGATAAAAAGCCTTCTGTTTCGACTGCCAAACCTTTCAGGGGAGCATTTCCAAGCTTCTGGCATCATTTTTGAGTGAATTGCCAAAAGTCAGATTTTTGCTGAAATTCTGACCCCGGGGCTTAGGGATTTTTTCAAAAAAATATTTTCCGCCGGTTAAGTTGTTGAGGGCTGATTTCTTGTCCTGTGATAAAAGCCTTCTATTTCGACTGCCAAACCTTTCAGGGGAGCATTTGCAAGCTTCTGGCATCATTTTTGAGTGAATTGCCAAAAGTCAGATTTTTGCTGAAATTCTGACCCCGGGGCTTAGGGATTTTTTCAAAAAAATATTTTCCACCGGTTAAGTTGTTGAGAGCTGATTTCTTGTCCTGTGATAAAAAGTCTTCTGTTTCGACTCCCAATCCTTTCAGGGGAGCATTTGCAAGCTTCTGGCATCATTTTTGAGTGAATTGCCAAAATTCATATTTTTGCTGAAATTCTGACCCCGGGGCTTAGGGATTTTTTCAAAAAAATATTTTGCGCCGGTTAAGTTGTTGAGGGCTGATTTCTTGTCCTGTGATAAAAAGCCTTCTGTTTCGACTGCCAAACCTTTCAGGGGAGCATTTCCAAGCTTCTGGCATCATTTTTGAGTGAATTGCCAAAAGTCAGATTTTTGCTGAAATTCTGACCCCGGGGCTTAGGGATTTTTTCAAAAAAATATTTTCCGCCGGTTAAGTTGTTGAGGGCTGATTTCTTGTCCTGTGATAAAAAGCCTTCTGTTTCGACTCCCAATCCTTTCAGGGGAGCATTTGCAAGCTTCTGGCATCATTTTTGAGTGAATTGCCAAAAGTCAGATTTTTGCTGAAATTCTGACCCCGGGGCTTAGGGATTTTTTCAAAAAAATATTTTCCGCCGGTTAAGTTGTTGAGGGCTGATTTCTTGTCCTGTGATAAAAAGCCTTCTGTTTCGACTGCCAAACCTTTCAGGGGAGCATTTGCAACCGGTTGGTACCATTTTTGAGTGAATTGCCAAAAGTCAGATTTTTGCTGAAATTCTGAAACCGGGGCTTAGGGATTTTTTCAAAAAAATATTTTCCGCAGGTTAAGTTGTTGAGGGCTGATTTCTTGTCCTGTGATAAAAAGCCTTCTGTTTCGACTGCCAAACCTTTCAGGGGAGCATTTGCAACCGGTTGGTACCATTTTTGAGTGAATTACCAAAAGTCAGATTTTTGCTGAAATTCTGACACCGGGACTTAGGGATTTTTTCAAAAAAATATTTTTCGCAGGTTAAGTTGTTGAGGGCTGATTTCTTGTCCTGTGATAAAAAGCTTTCTGTTTCGACTGCCAAACCTTTCAGGGGAGCATTTGCAACCGGTTGGTACCATTTTTGAGTGAATTGCCAAAAGTCAGATTTTTGTTGAAATTCTGACCCCGGGGCTTAGGGATTTTTTCAAAAAAATATTTTGCGCCGGTTAAGTTGTTGAGGGCTGATTTCTTGTCCTGTGATAAAAAGCCTTCTGTTTCGACTGCCAAACCTTTCAGGGGAGCATTTCCAAGCTTCTGGCATCATTTTTGAGTGAATTGCCAAAAGTCAGATTTTTGCTGAAATTCTGACCCCGGGGCTTAGGGATTTTTTCAAAAAAATATTTTCCGCCGGTTAAGTTGTTGAGGGCTGATTTCTTGTCCTGTGATAAAAAGCCTTCTATTTCGACTGCCAAACCTTTCAGGGGAGCATTTGCAAGCTTCTGGCACCATTTTTGAGTGAATTGCCAAAAGTCAGATTTTTGCTGAAATTCTGACCCCGGGGCTTAGGGATTTTTTCAAAAAAATATTTTCCACCGGTTAAGTTGTTGAGAGCTGATTTCTTGTACTGTGATAAAAAGTCTTCTGTTTCGACTCCCAATCCTTTCAGGGGAGCATTTGCAAGCTTCTGGCATCATTTTTGAGTGAATTGCCAAAATTCATATTTTTGCTGAAATTCTGACCCCGGGGCTTAGGGATTTTTTCAAAAAAATATTTTCCGCTGGTTAAGTTGTTGAGGGCTGATTTCTTGTCCTGTGATAAAAAGCCTTCTGTTTCGACTCCCAATCTTTTCAGGGGAGCATTTGAAAGCTTCTGGCATCATTTTTGAGTGAATTGCCAAAAATCAGAATTTTGCTGAAATTCTGACCCCGGGGCTTAGGGATTTTTTCAAAAAAATATTTTCCGCCGGTTAAGTTGTTGAGGGCTCATTTCTTTTCCTGTGATAAAAAGCCTTCTGTGTTGGCTGCCAAACCTTTCAGGGGAGCACTTGCAAGCTTCTGGCATCATTTTCGATTGAATCGCCAAAAGTGAGATTTTTGCTGAAATTCTGACCCCGGGACTTACGGATTTTTTCAAAAAAATATTTTCCGCTGGTTAAGTTGTTGAGGGCTGATTTCTTGTCCTGTGATAAAAAGCCTTCTGTTTCGACTGCCAAACCTTTCAGGGGAGCACTTGCAAGCTTCTGGCATCATTTTTGAGTGAATCAACAAAAGTCAGATTTTTGCTGAAATTCTGACACCGGGGCTTAGGGATTTTTTCAAAAAAATATTTTCCGCCGGTTAAGTTGTTGAGGGCTGATTTCTTGTCCTGTGATAAAAAGCTTTCTGTTTCGACTGCCAAACCTTTCAGGGGAGCATTTGCAACCGGTTGGTACCATTTTTGAGTGAATTGCCAAAAGTCAGATTTTTGTTGAAATTCTGACCCCGGGGCTTAGGGATTTTTTCAAAAAAATATTTTGCGCCGGTTAAGTTGTTGAGGGCTGATTTCTTGTCCTGTGATAAAAAGCCTTCTGTTTCGACTGCCAAACCTTTCAGGGGAGCATTTCCAAGCTTCTGGCATCATTTTTGAGTGAATTGCCAAAAGTCAGATTTTTGCTGAAATTCTGACCCCGGGGCTTAGGGATTTTTTCAAAAAAATATTTTCCACCGGTTAAGTTGTTGAGAGCTGATTTCTTGTCCTGTGATAAAAAGTCTTCTGTTTCGACTCCCAATCCTTTCAGGGGAGCATTTGCAAGCTTCTGGCATCATTTTTGAGTGAATTGCCAAAATTCATATTTTTGCTGAAATTCTGACCCCGGGGCTTAGGGATTTTTTCAAAAAAATATTTTGCGCCGGTTAAGTTGTTGAGGGCTGATTTCTTGTCCTGTGATAAAAAGCCTTCTGTTTCGACTGCCAAACCTTTCAGGGGAGCATTTGCAAGCTTCTGGCATCATTTTTGAGTGAATTGCCAAAAGTCAGAATTTTGCTGAAATTCTGACCCCGGGGCTTAGGGATTTTTTCAAAAAAATATTTTCCGCTGGTTAAGTTGTTGAGGGCTGATTTCTTGTCCTGTGATAAAAAGCCTTCTGTTTCGACTCCCAATCTTTTCAGGGGAGCATTTGAAAGCTTCTGGCATCATTTTTGAGTGAATCGCCAAAAGTCAGATTTTTGCTGAAATTCTGACACCGGGGCTTAGGGATTTTTTCAAAAAAATATTTTCCACCGGTTAAGTAGTTGAGGGCTGATTTCTTGTCCTGTGATAAAAAGCCTTCTGTTTCGACTGCCAAACCTTTCATTTGCAAGCTTCTGGCATCATTTTTGAGTGAATCGCCAAAAGTCAGATTTTTGCTGAAAATCTGACCCCGGGGCTTAGGGATTTTTTCAAAAAAATATTTTCCGCCGGTTAAGTTGTTGAGGGCTGATTTCTTGTCCTGTGATAAAAAGCCTTCTGTTTCGACTGCCAAACCTTTCAGGGGAGCATTTGCAACCGGTTGGTACCATTTTTGAGTGAATTGCCAAAAGTCAGATTTTTGCTGAAATTCTGACTCCGGGGCTTAGGGATTTTTTCAAAAAAATATTTTCCGCCGGTTAAGTTGTTGAGGGCTGATTTCTTGTCCTGTGATAAAAAGCCTTCTGTTTCGACTGCCAAAACTTTCAGGGGAGCATTTGCAACCGGTTGGTACCATTTTTGAGTGAATTGCCAAAAGTCAGATGTTTGCTGAAATTCTGACCCCGGGGCTTAGGGATTTTTTCAAAAAAATATTTTCCGCCGGTTAAGTTGTTGAGGGCTGATTTCTTGTCCTCTGACAAAAAGTCTTCTGTTTCGACTGCCAAACCTTTCAGGGGAGCATTTGCAACCGGTTGGTACCATTTTTGAGTGAATTGCCAAAATTCATATTTTTGCTGAAATTCTGACCCCGGGGCTTAGAGATTTTTTCAAAAAAATATTGTGCGCCTGTTAAGTTGTTGAGGGCTGATTTCTTGTCCTGTGATAAAAAGCCTTCTGTTTCGACTCCCAATCCTTTCATTTGCAAGCTTCTGGCATCATTTTTGAGTGAATCGCCAAAAGTCAGATTTTTGCTGAAAATCTGACCCCGGGGCTTAGGGATTTTTTCAAAAAAATATTTTCCGCCGGTTAAGTTGTTGAGGGCTGATTTCTTGTCCTGTGATAAAAAGCCTTCTGTTTCGACTGCCAAACCTTTCAGGGGAGCATTTGCAACCGGTTGGTACCATTTTTGAGTGAATTGCCAAAAGTCAGATTTTTGCTGAAATTCTGACCCCGGGGCTTAGGGATTTTTTCAAAAAAATATTTTGCGCCGGTTAAGTTGTTGAGGGCTGATTTCTTGTCCTGTGATAAAAAGCCTTCTGTTTCGACTGCCAAAACTTTCAGGGGAGCATTTGCAACCGGTTGGTACAATTTTTGAGTGAATTGCCAAAAGTCAGATTTTTGCTGAACTTCTGACCCCGGGGCTTAGGGATTTTTTCAAAAAAATATTTCCCGCCAGTTAAGTTGTTGAGGGCTGATTTCTTGTCCTGTGATAAAAAGCCTTCTGTTTCGACTGCCAAACCTTTCAGGGGAGCATTTGCAAGCTTCTGGCATCATTTTTGAGTGAATTGCCAAAATTCAGATTTTTGCTGAAATTCTGACCCAGGGGCTTAGGGATTTTTTCAAAAAAATATTTTCCGCCGGTTAAGTTGTTGAGGGGTGATTTCTTGTCCTTTGATAAAAAGCCTTTTGTTTCGACTGCCAAACCTTTCAGGGGAGCATTTCCAAGCTTCTGGCATCATTTTTGAGTGAATTGCCAAAAGTCAGATTTTTGCTGAAATTCTGACCCCGGGGCTTAGGGATTTTTTCAAAAAAATATTTTCCGCCGGTTAAGTTGTTGAGGGCTGATTTCTTGTCCTGTGATAAAAAGCCTTCTGTTTCGACTGCCAAACCTTTCAGGGGAGCATTTGCAAGCTTCTGGCATCATTTTTGAGTGAATTGCCAAAAATCAGATTTTTGCTGAAATTCTGACCCCGGGGCTTAGGGATTTTTTGAAAAAAATATTTTCCGCCGGTTAAGTTGTTGAGGGCTGATTTCTTGTCCTGTGATAAAAAGCCTTCTGTTTCGATTCCCAATCCTTTCAGGGGAGCATTTGCAAGCTTCTGGCATCATTTTTGAGTGAATTGCCAAAAATCAGATTTTTGCTGAAATTCTGACCCCGGGGCTTAGGGATTTTTTGAAAAAAATATTTTCCGCCGGTTAAGTTGTTGAGGGCTGATTTCTTGTCCTGTGATAAAAAGCCTTCTGTTTCGATTCCCAATCCTTTCAGGGGAGCATTTCCAAGCTTCTGGCATCATTTTTGAGTGAATTGCCAAAAGTCAGATTTTTGCTGAAATTGTGACCCCAGGTTGGGGATTTTTTCAAAAAAATATTTTCCGCCGGTTAAGTTGTTGAGGGCTGATTTCTTGTCCTGTGATAAAAAGCCTTCTGTTTCGACTGCCAAACCTTTCAGGGGAGCATTTGCAACCGGTTGGTACCATTTTTGAGTGAATTGCCAAAAGTCAGATTTTTGTTGAAATTCTGACCCCGGGGCTTAGGGATTTTTTCAAAAAAATATTTTGCGCCGGTTAAGTTGTTGAGGGCTGATTTCTTGTCCTGTGATAAAAAGCCTTCTGTTTCGACTGCCAAACCTTTCAGGGGAGCATTTCCAAGCTTCTGGCATCATTTTTGAGTGAATTGCCAAAAGTCAGATTTTTGCTGAAATTCTGACCCCGGGGCTTAGGGATTTTTTCAAAAAAATATTTTCCACCGGTTAAGTTGTTGAGAGCTGATTTCTTGTCCTGTGATAAAAAGTCTTCTGTTTCGACTCCCAATCCTTTCAGGGGAGCATTTGCAAGCTTCTGGCATCATTTTTGAGTGAATTGCCAAAATTCATATTTTTGCTGAAATTCTGACCCCGGGGCTTAGGGATTTTTTCAAAAAAATATTTTGCGCCGGTTAAGTTGTTGAGGGCTGATTTCTTGTCCTGTGATAAAAAGCCTTCTGTTTCGACTGCCAAACCTTTCAGGGGAGCATTTGCAAGCTTCTGGCATCATTTTTGAGTGAATTGCCAAAAGTCAGAATTTTGCTGAAATTCTGACCCCGGGGCTTAGGGATTTTTTCAAAAAAATATTTTCCGCTGGTTAAGTTGTTGAGGGCTGATTTCTTGTCCTGTGATAAAAAGCCTTCTGTTTCGACTCCCAATCTTTTCAGGGGAGCATTTGAAAGCTTCTGGCATCATTTTTGAGTGAATCGCCAAAAGTCAGATTTTTGCTGAAATTCTGACACCGGGGCTTAGGGATTTTTTCAAAAAAATATTTTCCACCGGTTAAGTAGTTGAGGGCTAATTTCTTGTCCTGTGATAAAAAGCCTTCTGTTTCGACTGCCAAACCTTTCAGGGGAGCATTTGCAACCGGTTGGTACCATTTTTGAGTGAATTGCCAAAAGTCAGATTTTTACTGAAATTCTGACCCCGGGGCTTAGGGATTTTTTCAAAAAAATGTTTTCCGCCGGTTAAGTTGTTGAGGGCTGATTTCTTGTCCTGTGATAAAAAGCCTTCTGTTTCGACTGCCAAACCTTTCAGGGGAGCATTTGCAAGCTTCTGGCATCATTTTTGAGTGAATTGCCAAAAGTCAGATTTTTGCTGAAATTCTGACCCCGGGGCTTAGGGATTTTTTCAAAAAAATATTTTCCACCGGTTAAGTTGTTGAGGGCTGATTACTTGTCCTGTGATAAAAAGCCTTCTGTTTCGACTCCCAATCCTTTCAGGGGAGCATTTGCAAGCTTCTGGCATCATTTTGGAGTGAATCGCCAAAAGTCAGATTTTTGCTGAAAATCTGAACCCGGGGCTTAGGGATTTTTTCAAAAAAATATTTTCCGCCGGTTAAGTTGTTGAGGGCTGATTTCTTGTCCTGTGATAAAAAGCCTTCTGTTTCGACTGCCAAACCTTTCATTTGCAAGCTTCTGGCATCATTTTTGAGTGAATCGCCAAAAGTCAGATTTTTGCTGAAAATCTGACCCCGGGGCTTAGGGATTTTTTCAAAAAAATATTTTCCGCCGGTTAAGTTGTTGAGGGCTGATTTCTTGTCCTGTGATAAAAAGCCTTCTGTTTCGACTGCCAAACCTTTCAGGGGAGCATTTGCAACCGGTTGGTACCATTTTTGAGTGAATTGCCAAAAGTCAGATTTTTGCTGAAATTCTGACTCCGGGGCTTAGGGATTTTTTCAAAAAAATATTTTCCGCCGGTTAAGTTGTTGAGGGCTGATTTCTTGTCCTGTGATAAAAAGCCTTCTGTTTCGACTGCCAAAACTTTCAGGGGAGCATTTGCAACCGGTTGGTACCATTTTTGAGTGAATTGCCAAAAGTCAGATGTTTGCTGAAATTCTGACCCCGGGGCTTAGGGATTTTTTCAAAAAAATATTTTCCGCCGGTTAAGTTGTTGAGGGCTGATTTCTTGTCCTCTGACAAAAAGTCTTCTGTTTCGACTGCCAAACCTTTCAGGGGAGCATTTGCAACCGGTTGGTACCATTTTTGAGTGAATTGCCAAAATTCATATTTTTGCTGAAATTCTGACCCCGGGGCTTAGAGATTTTTTCAAAAAAATATTGTGCGCCTGTTAAGTTGTTGAGGGCTGATTTCTTGTCCTGTGATAAAAAGCCTTCTGTTTCGACTCCCAATCCTTTCATTTGCAAGCTTCTGGCATCATTTTTGAGTGAATCGCCAAAAGTCAGATTTTTGCTGAAAATCTGACCCCGGGGCTTAGGGATTTTTTCAAAAAAATATTTTCCGCCGGTTAAGTTGTTGAGGGCTGATTTCTTGTCCTGTGATAAAAAGCCTTCTGTTTCGACTGCCAAACCTTTCAGGGGAGCATTTGCAACCGGTTGGTACCATTTTTGAGTGAATTGCCAAAAGTCAGATTTTTGCTGAAATTCTGACCCCGGGGCTTAGGGATTTTTTCAAAAAAATATTTTGCGCCGGTTAAGTTGTTGAGGGCTGATTTCTTGTCCTGTGATAAAAAGCCTTCTGTTTCGACTGCCAAAACTTTCAGGGGAGCATTTGCAACCGGTTGGTACCATTTTTGAGTGAATTGCCAAAAGTCAGATTTTTGCTGAACTTCTGACCCCGGGGCTTAGGGATTTTTTCAAAAAAATATTTCCCGCCAGTTAAGTTGTTGAGGGCTGATTTCTTGTCCTGTGATAAAAAGCCTTCTGTTTCGACTGCCAAACCTTTCAGAGGAGCATTTGCAAGCTTCTGGCATCATTTTTGAGTGAATTGCCAAAATTCAGATTTTTGCTGAAATTCTGACCCAGGGGCTTAGGGATTTTTTCAAAAAAATATTTTCCGCCGGTTAAGTTGTTGAGGGGTGATTTCTTGTCCTTTGATAAAAAGCCTTTTGTTTCGACTGCCAAACCTTTCAGGGGAGCATTTCCAAGCTTCTGGCATCATTTTTGAGTGAATTGCCAAAAGTCAGATTTTTGCTGAAATTCTGACCCCGGGGCTTAGGGATTTTTTCAAAAAAATATTTTCCGCCGGTTAAGTTGTTGAGGGCTGATTTCTTGTCCTGTGATAAAAAGCCTTCTGTTTCGACTGCCAAACCTTTCAGGGGAGCATTTGCAAGCTTCTGGCATCATTTTTGAGTGAATTGCCAAAAATCAGATTTTTGCTGAAATTCTGACCCCGGGGCTTAGGGATTTTTTGAAAAAAATATTTTCCGCCGGTTAAGTTGTTGAGGGCTGATTTCTTGTCCTGTGATAAAAAGCCTTCTGTTTCGATTCCCAATCCTTTCAGGGGAGCATTTGCAAGCTTCTGGCATCATTTTTGAGTGAATTGCCAAAAATCAGATTTTTGCTGAAATTCTGACCCCGGGGCTTAGGGATTTTTTGAAAAAAATATTTTCCGCCGGTTAAGTTGTTGAGGGCTGATTTCTTGTCCTGTGATAAAAAGCCTTCTGTTTCGATTCCCAATCCTTTCAGGGGAGCATTTCCAAGCTTCTGGCATCATTTTTGAGTGAATTGCCAAAAGTCAGATTTTTGCTGAAATTGTGACCCCAGGTTGGGGATTTTTTCAAAAAAATATTTTCCGCCGGTTAAGTTGTTGAGGGCTGATTTCTTGTCCTGTGATAAAAAGCCTTCTGTTTCGACTGCCAAACCTTTCAGGGGAGCATTTGCAACCGGTTGGAACCATTTTTGAGTGAATCGCCAAAAGTCAGATTTTTGCTGAAAATCTGACCCCGGGGCTTAGGGATTTTTTCAAAAAAATGTTTTCCGCCTGTTAAGTTGTTGAGGGCTGATTTCTTGTCCTGTGATAAAAAGCCTTCTGTTTCGACTGCCAAACCTTTCAGGGGAACATTTGCAAGCTTCTGGCATCATTTTTGAGTGAATTGCCAAAAGTCAGATTTTTTCTGAAATTCTGACCCAGGGGCTTAGGGATTTTTTCAAAAAAATATTTCCCGCCGGTTAAGTTGTTGAGGGCTGATTTCTTGTCCTGTGATAAAAAGCCTTCTGTTTCGACTGCCAAACCTTTCAGGGGAGCATTTGCAACCGGTTGGTACCATTTTTGAGTGAATTGCCAAAAGTCAGATTTTTGCTGAAATTCTGACACCGGGGCTTAGGGGTTTTTTCAAAAAAATATTTTCCGCCGGTTAAGTTGTTGAGGGCTGATTTCTTGTCCTGTGATAAAAAGCCTTCTGTTTCGACTCCCTATCCTTTCAGGGCAGCATTTGCAAGCTTCTGGCATCATTTTTGAGTGAATTGCCAAAAGTCATATTTTTGCTGAAATTCTGACCCCGGGGCTTAGGGATTTTTTCAAAAAAATATTTTCCGCCGGTTAAGTTGTTGAGGGCTGATTTCTTGTCCTGTGATAAAAAGCCTTCTGTTTCGACTGCCAAACCTTTCAGGGGAGCATTTGCAACCGGTTGGTACCATTTTTGAGTGAAGCGAGAAAAGTCAGATTTTTGCTGAAATTGTGACCCCGGGGCTTAGGGATTTTTTCAAAAAAATATTTCCCGCCGGTTAAGTTGTTGAGGGCTGATTTCTTGTCCTGTGATAAAAAGCCTTCTGTTTCGACTGCCAAACCTTTCAGGGGAGCATTTGAAACCGGTTGGTACCATTTTTGAGTGAATTGCCAAAAGTCAGATTTTTGCTGAAATTCTGACCCCGGGGCTTAGGGATTTTTTCAAAAAAATATTTTCCGCCGGTTAAGTTTTTGAGGGCTGATTTCTTGTCCTGTGATAAAAAGCCTTCTGTTTCGACTCCCAATCCTTTCAGGGGAGCATTTGCAACCGGTTGGTACCATTTTTGAGTGAATTGCCAAAAGTCAGATTTTTGCTGAAATTCTGACCCCGGGGCTTAGGGATTTTTTCAAAAAAATATTTTCCGCTGGTTAACTTGTTGAGGGCTGATTTCTTGTCCTGTGATAAAAAGCCTTCTGTTTCGACTCCCTATCCTTTCAGGGCAGCATTTGCAAGCTTCTGGCATCATTTTTGAGTGAATTGCCAAAAGTCAGATTTTTCCTGAAAATCTGACCCCGGGGCTTAGGGATTTTTTCAAAAAAATATTTTCCGCCGGTTAAGTTGTTGAGGGCTGATTTCTTGTCCTGTGATAAAAAGCCTTCTGTTTCGATTCCCAATCCTTTCAGGGGAGCATTTCCAAGCTTCTGGCATCATTTTTGAGTGAATTGCCAAAAATCAGATTTTTGCTGAAATTCTGACCCCGGGGCTTAGGGATTTTTTGAAAAAAACATTTTCCGCCGGTTAAGTTGTTGAGGGCTGATTTCTTGTCCTGTGATAAAAAGCCTTCTGTTTCGATTCCCAATCCTTTCAGGGGAGCATTTCCAAGCTTCTGGCATCATTTTTGAGTGAATTGCCAAAAGTCAGATTTTTGCTGAAATTGTGACCCCAGGTTAGGGATTTTTTCAAAAAAATATTTTCCCCCGGTTAAGTTGTTGAGGGCTGATTTCTTGTCCTGTGATAAAAAGCCTTCTGTTTCGACTGCCAAACCTTTCAGGGGAGCATTTGCAACCGGTTGGTACCATTTTTGAGTGAATTGCCAAAAGTCAGATTTTTGCTGAAATTCTGACCCCGGGGCTTAGGGATTTTTTCATAAAAATATTTTCCGCTGGTTAAGTTGTTGAGGGCTGATTTCTTGTCCTGTGATAAAAAGCCTTCTGTATCGACTGCCAAACCTTTCAGGGGAGCATTTGCAACCGGTTGGAACCATTTTTGAGTGAATCGCCAAAAGTCAGATTTTTGCTGAAAATCTGACCCCGGGGCTTAGGGATTTTTTCAAAAAAATGTTTTCCGCCTGTTAAGTTGTTGAGGGCTGATTTCTTGTCCTGTGATAAAAAGCCTTCTGTTTCGACTGCCAAACCTTTCAGGGGAGCATTTGCAAGCTTCTGGCATCATTTTTGAGTGAATTGCCAAAAGTCAGATTTTTGCTGAAATTCTGACCCCGGGGCTTAGGGATTTTTTCAAAAAAATATTTCCCGCCGGTTAAGTTGTTGAGGGCTGATTTCTTGTCCTGTGATAAAAAGCCTTCTGTTTCGACTGCCAAACCTTTCAGGGGAGCATTTGCAACCGGTTGGTACCATTTTTGAGTGAATTGCCAAAAGTCAGATTTTTGCTGAAATTCTGACCCCGGGGCTTAGGGATTTTTTTAAAAAAATATTTTCCGCCGGTTAAGTTGTTGAGGGCTGATTTCTTGTCCTGTGATAAAAACCCTTCTGTTTCGACTCCCTATCCTTTCAGGGCAGCATTTACAAGCTTCTGGCATCATTTTTGAGTGAATCGCCAAAAGTCAGATTTTTGCTGAAATTCTGACCCCGGGGCTTAGGGGTTTTTTCAAAAAAATAATTTCCGCCGGTTAAGTTGTTGAGGGCTGATTTCTTGTCCTGTGATAAAAAGCCTTCTGTTTCGACTCCCTATCCTTTCAGGGCAGCATTTGCAAGCTTCTGGCATCATTTTTGAGTGAATTGCCAAAAGTCATATTTTTGCTGAAATTCTGACCCCGGGGCTTAGGGATTTTTTCAAAAAAATATTTACGTCCGGTTAAGTTGTTGAGGGCTGATTTCTTGTCCTGTGATAAAAAGCCTTCTGTTTTGACTGCCAAACCTTTCAGGGGAGCATTTGCAACCGGTTGGTACCATTTTTGAGTGACTCGAGAAAAGTCAGATTTTTCCTGAAATTGTGACCCCGGGGCTTAGGGATTTTTTCAAAAAAATATTTCCCGCCGGTTAAGTTGTTGAGGGCTGATTTCTTGTCCTGTGATAAAAAGCCTTCTGTTTCGACTGCCAAACCTTTCAGGGGAGCATTTGAAACCGGTTGGTACCATTTTTGAGTGAATTGCCAAAAGTCAGATTTTTGCTGAAATTCTGACCCCGGGGCTTAGGGATTTTTTCAAAAAAATATTTTCCGCCGGTTAAGTTGTTGAGGGCTGATTTCTTGTCCTGTGATAAAAAGCCTTCTGTTTCGACTGCCAAACCTTTCAGGGGAGCATTTGCAACCGGTTGGTACCATTTTTGAGTGAATTGCCAAAAGTCAGATTGTTGCTGAAATTCTGACCCCGGGGCTTAGGGATTTTTTCAAAAAAATATTTTCCGCCGGTTAAGTTGTTGAGGGCTGATTTCTTGTCCTGTGATAAAAAGCCTTCTGTTTCGACTCCCAATCCTTTCAGGGGAGCATTTCCAAGCTTCTGGCATCATTTTTGAGTGAATTGCCAAAAGTCAGATTTTTGCTGAAATTGTGAACCCAGGTTAGGGATTTTTTCAAAAAAATATTTTCCGCCGGTTAAGTTGTTGAGGGCTGATTTCTTGTCCTGTGATAAAAAGCCTTCTGTTTCGATTCCCAATCCTTTCAGGGGAGCATTTCCAAGCTTCTGGCATCATTTTTGAGTGAATTGCCAAAAGTCAGATTTTTGCTGAAATTGTGACCCCAGGTTGGGGATTTTTTCAAAAAATATTTTCCGCCGGTTAAGTTGTTGAGGGCTGATTTCTTGTCCTGTGATAAAAAGCCTTCTGTTTCGACTGCCAAACCTTTCAGGGGAGCATTTGCAAGCTTCTGGCATCATTTTTGAGTGAATTGCCAAAAGTCAGATTTTTGCTGAAATTCTGACCCCGGGGCTTAGGGATTTTTTCAAAAAAATATTTTCCGCCGGTTAAGTTGTTGAGGGCTGATTTCTTGTCCTGTGATAAAAAGCCTTCTGTTTCGACTGCCAAACCTTTCAGGGGAGCATTTGCAACCGGTTGGTACCATTTTTGAGTGAATCGAGAAAAGTCAGATTTTTGCTGAAATTGTGACCCCGGGGCTTAGGGATTTTTTCAAAAAAATATTTCCCGCCGGTTAAGTTGTTGAGGGCTGATTTCTTGTCCTGTGATAAAAAGCCTTCTGTTTCGACTGCCAAACCTTTCAGGGGAGCATTTGAAACCGGTTGGTACCATTTTTGAGTGAATTGCCAAAAGTCAGATTTTTGCTGAAATTCTGACCCCGGGGCTTAGGGATTTTTTCAAAAAAATATTTTCCGCCGGTTAAGTTTTTGAGGGCTGATTTCTTGTCCTGTGATAAAAAGCCTTCTGTTTCGACTCCCAATCCTTTCAGGGGAGCATTTGCAACCGGTTGGTACCATTTTTGAGTGAATTGCCAAAAGTCAGATTTTTGCTGAAATTCTGACCCCGGGGCTTAGGGATTTTTTCAAAAAAATATTTTCCGCTGGTTAACTTGTTGAGGGCTGATTTCTTGTCCTGTGATAAAAAGCCTTCTGTTTCGACTCCCTATCCTTTCAGGGCAGCATTTGCAAGCTTCTGGCATCATTTTTGAGTGAATTGCCAAAAGTCAGATTTTTCCTGAAAATCTGACCCCGGGGCTTAGGGATTTTTTCAAAAAAATATTTTCCGCCGGTTAAGTTGTTGAGGGCTGATTTCTTGTCCTGTGATAAAAAGCCTTCTGTTTCGATTCCCAATCCTTTCAGGGGAGCATTTCCAAGCTTCTGGCATCATTTTTGAGTGAATTGCCAAAAATCAGATTTTTGCTGAAATTCTGACCCCGGGGCTTAGGGATTTTTTGAAAAAAATATTTTCCGCCGGTTAAGTTGTTGAGGGCTGATTTCTTGTCCTGTGATAAAAAGCCTTCTGTTTCGATTCCCAATCCTTTCAGGGGAGCATTTCCAAGCTTCTGGCATCATTTTTGAGTGAATTGCCAAAAGTCAGATTTTTGCTGAAATTGTGACCCCAGGTTAGGGATTTTTTCAAAAAAATATTTTCCCCCGGTTAAGTTGTTGAGGGCTGATTTCTTGTCCTGTGATAAAAAGCCTTCTGTTTCGACTGCCAAACCTTTCAGGGGAGCATTTGCAACCGGTTGGTACCATTTTTGAGTGAATTGCCAAAAGTCAGATTTTTGCTGAAATTCTGACCCCGGGGCTTAGGGATTTTTTCATAAAAATATTTTCCGCTGGTTAAGTTGTTGAGGGCTGATTTCTTGTCCTGTGATAAAAAGCCTTCTGTATTGACTGCCAAACCTTTCAGGGGAGCATTTGCAACCGGTTGGAACCATTTTTGAGTGAATCGCCAAAAGTCAGATTTTTGCTGAAAATCTGACCCCGGGGCTTAGGGATTTTTTCAAAAAAATGTTTTCCGCCTGTTAAGTTGTTGAGGGCTGATTTCTTGTCCTGTGATAAAAAGCCTTCTGTTTCGACTGCCAAACCTTTCAGGGGAGCATTTGCAAGCTTCTGGCATCATTTTTGAGTGAATTGCCAAAAGTCAGATTTTTGCTGAAATTCTGACCCCGGGGCTTAGGGATTTTTTCAAAAAAATATTTTGCGCCGGTTAAGTTGTTGAGGGCTGATTTCTTGTCCTGTGATAAAAAGCCTTCTGTTTCGACTGCCAAACCTTTCAGGGGAGCATTTGCAACCGGTTGGTACCATTTTTGAGTGAATTGCCAAAAGTCAGATTTTTGCTGAAATTCTGACCCCGGGGCTTAGGGGTTTTTTCAAAAAAATAATTTCCGCCGGTTAAGTTGTTGAGGGCTGATTTCTTGTCCTGTGATAAAAAGCCTTCTGTTTCGACTCCCTATCCTTTCAGGGCAGCATTTGCAAGCTTCTGGCATCATTTTTGAGTGAATTGCCAAAAGTCATATTTTTGCTGAAATTCTGACCCCGGGGCTTAGGGATTTTTTCAAAAAAATATTTACGTCCGGTTAAGTTGTTGAGGGCTGATTTCTTGTCCTGTGATAAAAAGCCTTCTGTTTTGACTGCCAAACCTTTCAGGGGAGCATTTGCAACCGGTTGGTACCATTTTTGAGTGAATCGAGAAAAGTCAGATTTTTCCTGAAATTGTGACCCCGGGGCTTAGGGATTTTTTCAAAAAAATATTTCCCGCCGGTTAAGTTGTTGAGGGCTGATTTCTTGTCCTGTGATAAAAAGCCTTCTGTTTCGACTGCCAAACCTTTCAGGGGAGCATTTGAAACCGGTTGGTACCATTTTTGAGTGAATTGCCAAAAGTCAGATTTTTGCTGAAATTCTGACCCCGGGGCTTAGGGATTTTTTCAAAAAAATATTTTCCGCCGGTTAAGTTTTTGAGGGCTGATTTCTTGTCCTGTGATAAAAAGCCTTCTGTTTCGACTCCCAATCCTTTCAGGGGAGCATTTCCAAGCTTCTGGCATCATTTTTGAGTGAATTGCCAAAAGTCAGATTTTTGCTGAAATTGTGAACCCAGGTTAGGGATTTTTTCAAAAAAATATTTTCCGCCGGTTAAGTTGTTGAGGGCTGATTTCTTGTCCTGTGATAAAAAGCCTTCTGTTTCGACTGCCAAACCTTTCAGGGGAGCATTTGCAACCGGTTGGTACCATTTTTGAGTGAATTGCCAAAAGTCAGATTTTTGCTGAAATTCTGACCCCGGGGCTTAGGGATTTTTTCAAAAAAATATTTTCCGCTGGTTAACTTGTTGATGGCTGATTTCTTGTCCTGTGATAAAAAGCCTTCTGTTTCGACTCCCTATCCTTTCAGGGCAGCATTTGCAAGCTTCTGGCATCATTTTTGAGTGAATTGCCAAAAGTCAGATTTTTCCTGAAAATCTGACCCCGGGGCTTAGGGATTTTTTCAAAAAAATATTTTCCGCCTGTTAAGTTGTTGAGGGCTGATTTCTTGTCCTGTGATAAAAAGCCTTCTGTTTCGACTGCCAAACCTTTCAGGGGAGCATTTGCAAGCTTCTGGCATCATTTTTGAGTGAATTGCCAAAAGTCAGATTTTTGCTGAAATTCTGACCCCGGGGCTTAGGGATTTTTTCAAAAAAATATTTTCCGCCGGTTAAGTTTTTGAGGGCTGATTTCTTGTCCTGTGATAAAAAGCCTTCTGTTTCGACTCCCAATCCTTTCAGGGGAGCATTTCCAAGCTTCTGGCATCATTTTTGAGTGAATTGCCAAAAGTCAGATTTTTGCTGAAATTGTGAACCCAGGTTAGGGATTTTTTCAAAAAAATATTTTCCGCCGGTTAAGTTGTTGAGGGCTGATTTCTTGTCCTGTGATAAAAAGCCTTCTGTTTCGACTGCCAAACCTTTCAGGGGAGCATTTGCAAGCTTCTGGCATCATTTTTGAGTGAATTGCCAAAAGTCAGATTTTTGCTGAAATTCTGACCCCGGGGCTTAGGGATTTTTTCAAAAAAATATTTTCCGCTGGTTAACTTGTTGATGGCTTATTTCTTGTCCTGTGATAAAAAGCCTTCTGTTTCGACTCCCTATCCTTTCAGGGCAGCATTTGCAAGCTTCTGGCATCATTTTTGAGTGAATTGCCAAAAGTCAGATTTTTGCTGAAATTGTGAACCCAGGTTAGGGATTTTTTCAAAAAAATATTTTCCGCCGGTTAAGTTGTTGAGGGCTGATTTCTTGTCCTGTGATAAAAAGCCTTCTGTTTCGACTGCCAAACCTTTCAGGGGAGCATTTGCAACCGGTTGGTACCATTTTTGAGTGAATTGCCAAAAGTCAGATTTTTGCTGAAATTCTGACCCCGGGGCTTAGGGATTTTTTCAAAAAAATATTTTCCGCTGGTTAACTTGTTGAGGGCTGATTTCTTGTCCTGTGATAAAAAGCCTTCTGTTTCGACTCCCTATCCTTTCAGGGCAGCATTTGCAACCGGTTGGTACCATTTTTGAGTGAATTGCCAAAAGTCAGATTTTTGCTGAAATTCTGACCCCGGGGCTTAGGGATTTTTTCAAAAAAATATTTTCCGCCTGTTAAGTTGTTGAGGGCTGATTTCTTGTCCTGTGATAAAAAGCCTTCTGTTTCGACTGCCAAACATTTCAGGGGAGCATTTGCAAGCTTCTGGCATCATTTTTGAGTGAATTGCCAAAAGTCAGATTTTTGCTGAAATTCTGACCCCGGGGCTTAGGGATTTTTTGAAAAAAATATTTTCCGCCGGTTAAGTTGTTGAGGGCTGATTTCTTGTCCTGTGATAAAAAGCCTTCTGTTTCGACTCCCAATCCTTTCAGGGGAGCATTTCCAAGCTTCTGGCATCCTTTTTCAGTGAATTGCCAAAAGTCAGATTTTTGCTGAAATTGTGACCCCGGGGCTTAGGGATTTTTTCAAAAAAATATTTCCCGCCGGTTAAGTTGTTGAGGGCTGATTTCTTGTCCTGTGATAAAAAGCCTTCTGTTTCGACTGCCAAACCTTTCAGGGGAGCATTTGAAACCGGTTGGTACCATTTTTGAGTGAATTGCCAAAAGTCAGATTTTTGCTGAAATTCTGACCCCGGGGCTTAGGGATTTTTTCAAAAAAATATTTTCCGCCGGTTAAGTTGTTGAGGGCTGATTTCTTGTCCTGTGATAAAAACCCTTCTGTTTCGACTCCCTATCCTTTCAGGGCAGCATTTACAAGCTTCTGGCATCATTTTTGAGTGAATCGCCAAAAGTCAGATTTTTGCTGAAATTCTGACCCCGGGGCTTAGGGGTTTTTTCAAAAAAATATTTTCCGCCGGTTAAGTTGTTGAGGGCTGATTTCTTGTCCTGTGATAAAAAGCCTTCTGTTTCGACTCCCTATCCTTTCAGGGGAGCATTTGCAAGCTTCTGGCATCATTTTTGAGTGAATTGCCAAAAGTCATATTTTTGCTGAAATTCTGACCCCGGGGCTTAGGGATTTTTTCAAAAAAATATTTTCCGCCGGTTAAGTTGTTGAGGGCTGATTTCTTGTCCTGTGATAAAAAGCCTTCTGTTTCGACTGCCAAACCTTTCAGGGGAGCATTTGCAACCGGTTGGTACCATTTTTGAGTGAATCGAGAAAAGTCAGATTTTTGCTGAAATTGTGACCCCGGGGCTTAGGGATTTTTTCAAAAAAATATTTCCCGCCGGTTAAGTTGTTGAGGGCTGATTTCTTGTCCTGTGATAAAAAGCCTTCTGTTTCGACTGCCAAACCTTTCAGGGCAGCATTTGCAAGCTTCTGCCATCATTTTTGAGTGAATCGCCAAAAGTCAGATTTTTGCTGAAATTCTGACCCCGGGGCTTAGGGATTTTTTCAAAAAAATATTTTCCGCCGGTTAAGTTGTTGAGGGCTGATTTCTTGTCCTGTGATAAAAAGCCTTCTGTTTCGACTGCCAAAACTTTCAGGGGAGCATTTGCAACCGGTTGGTACCATTTTTGAGTGAATTGCCAAAAGTCAGATTTTTGCTGAAATTCTGACCCCGGGGCTTAGGGATTTTTTCAAAAAAATATTTCCCGCCGGTTAAGTTGTTGAGGGCTGATTTCTTGTCCTGTGATAAAAAGCCTTCTGTTTCGACTGCCAAACCTTTCAGGGGAGCATTTGCAAGCTTCTGGCATCATTTTTGAGTGAATTGCCAAAATTCAGATTTTTGCTGAAATTCTGACCAAGGGGCTTAGGGATTTTTTCAAAAAAATATTTTCCGCCGGTTAAGTTGTTGAGGGGTGATTTCTTGTCCTTTGATAAAAAGCCTTTTGTTTCGACTGCCAAACCTTTCAGGGGAGCATTTGCAACCGGTTGGTACCATTTTTGAGTGAATTGCCAAAAGTCAGATTTTTGCTGAAATTCTGACCCCGGGGCTTAGGGATTTTTTCATAAAAATATTTTCCGCTGGTTAAGTTGTTGAGGGCTGATTTCTTGTCCTGTGATAAAAAGCCTTCTGTTTCGACTGCCAAACCTTTCAGGGGAGCATTTGCAAGCTTCTGGCATCATTTTTGAGTGAATTGCCAAAAGTCAGATTTTTGCTGAAATTCTGACCCCGGGGCTTAGGGATTTTTTCAAAAAAATATTTTCCGCCGGTTAAGTTGTTGAGGGCTGATTTCTTGTCCTGTGATAAAAAGCCTTCTGTTTCGACTGCCAAACCTTTCAGGGGAGCATTTGCAAGCTTCTGGCATCATTTTTGAGTGAATTGCCAAAAATCAGATTTTTGCTGAAATTCTGACCCCGGGGCTTAGGGATTTTTTGAAAAAAATATTTTCCGCCGGTTAAGTTGTTGAGGGCTGATTTCTTGTCCTGTGATAAAAAGCCTTCTGTTTCGATTCCCAATCCTTTCAGGGGAGCATTTCCAAGCTTCTGGCATCATTTTTGAGTGAATTGCCAAAAGTCAGATTTTTGCTGAAATTGTGACCCCAGGTTAGGGATTTTTTCAAAAAAATATTTTCCGCCGGTTAAGTTGTTGAGGGCTGATTTCTTGTCCTGTGATAAAAAGCCTTCTGTTTCGACTGCCAAACCTTTCAGGGGAGCATTTGCAACCGGTTGGTACCATTTTTGAGTGAATTGCCAAAAGTCAGATTTTTGCTGAAATTCTGACCCCGGGGCTTAGGGATTTTTTCATAAAAATATTTTCCGCTGGTTAAGTTGTTGAGGGCTGATTTCTTGTCCTGTGATAAAAAGCCTTCTGTTTCGACTGCCAAACCTTTCAGGGGAGCATTTGCAACCGGTTGGAACCATTTTTGAGTGAATCGCCAAAAGTCAGATTTTTGCTGAAAATCTGACCCCGGGGCTTAGGGATTTTTTCAAAAAAATGTTTTCCGCCTGTTAAGTTGTTGAGGGCTGATTTCTTGTCCTGTGATAAAAAGCCTTCTGTTTCGACTGCCAAACCTTTCAGGGGAGCATTTGCAAGCTTCTGGCATCATTTTTGAGTGAATTGCCAAAAGTCAGATTTTTGCTGAAATTCTGACCCCGGGGCTTAGGGATTTTTTCAAAAAAATATTTCCCGCCGGTTAAGTTGTTGAGGGCTGATTTCTTGTCCTGTGATAAAAAGCCTTCTGTTTCGACTGCCAAACCTTTCAGGGGAGCATTTGCAAGCTTCTGGCATCATTTTTGAGTGAATCGCCAAAAGTCAGATTTTTGCTGAAATTGTGAACCCAGGTTAGGGATTTTTTCAAAAAAATATTTTCCGCCGGTTAAGTTGTTGAGGGCTGATTTCTTGTCCTGTGATAAAAAGCCTTCTGTTTCGACTGCCAAACCTTTCAGGGGAGCATTTGCAACCGGTTGGTACCATTTTTGAGTGAATTGCCAAAAGTCAGATTTTTGCTGAAATTCTGACCCCGGGGCTTAGGGATTTTTTCAAAAAAATATTTTCCGCTGGTTAACTTGTTGAGGGCTGATTTCTTGTCCTGTGATAAAAAGCCTTCTGTTTCGACTCCCTATCCTTTCAGGGCAGCATTTGCAACCGGTTGGTACCATTTTTGAGTGAATTGCCAAAAGTCAGATATTTGCTGAAATTCTGACCCCGGGGCTTAGGGATTTTTTCAAAAAAATATTTTCCGCCTGTTAAGTTGTTGAGGGCTGATTTCTTGTCCTGTGATAAAAAGCCTTCTGTTTCGACTGCCAAACATTTCAGGGGAGCATTTGCAAGCTTCTGGCATCATTTTTGAGTGAATTGCCAAAAGTCAGATTTTTGCTGAAATTCTGACCCCGGGGCTTAGGGATTTTTTGAAAAAAATATTTTCCGCCGGTTAAGTTGTTGAGGGCTGATTTCTTGTCCTTTGATAAAAAGCCTTCTGTTTCGACTCCCAATCCTTTCAGGGGAGCATTTGCATGTTTCTGGCATCATTTGTGAGTGAATTGCCAAAAGTCAGATTTTTGCTGAAATTCTGACCCTGGGGCTTAGGGATTTTTTTCAAAAAAAAATTTTCCACCGGTTAAGTTGTTGAGGGCTGATTTCTTGTCCTGTGATAAAAAGCCTTCTGTTTCGACTGCCAAACCTTTCAGGGGAGCATTTGCAAGCTTCTGGCATCATTTTTGAGTGAATCGCCAAAAGTCAGATTTTTGCTGAAAATCTGACCCCGGGGCTTAGGGATTTTTTCAAAAAAATATTTTCCGCCGGTTAAGTTGTTGAGGGCTGATTTCTTGTCCTGTGATAAAAAGCCTTCTGTTTCGACTGCCAAACCTTTCAGGGGAGCATTTGCAAGCTTCTGGCATCATTTTTGAGTGAATCGCCAAAATTCAGATTTTTGCTGAAATTCTGACCCCGGGGCTTAGGGATTTTTTCAAAAAAATATTTTCCGCCGGTTAAGTTGTTGAGGGCTGATGTCTTGTCCTGTGATAAAAAGCCTTCTGTTTCGACTGCCAAACCTTTCAGGGGAGCATTTGCAAGCTTCTGGCATCATTTTTGAGTGAATTGCCAAAAGTCAGATTTTTGCTGAAATTCTGACTCCGGGGCTTAGGGATTTTTTCAAAAAAACATTTTCGCCGGTTAAGTTGTTGAGGGCTGATTTCTTGTCCTGTCATAAAAAGCCTTCTGTTTCGACTGCCAAACCTTTCAGGGGAGCATTTCCAAGCTTCTGGCATCATTTTTGAGTGAATTGCCAAAAGTCAGATTTTTGCTGAAATTCTGACTCCGGGGCTTAGGGATTTTTTCAAAAAAACATTTTCGCCGGTTAAGTTGTTGAGGGCTGATTTCTTGTCCTGTCATAAAAAGCCTTCTGTTTCGACTGCCAAACCTTTCAGGGGAGCATTTCCAAGCTTCTGGCATCATTTTTGAGTGAATTGCCAAAAGTCAGATTTTTGCTGAAATTCTGACCCCGGGGCATAGCGATTTTTTCAAAAAAATATTTTCGGCCGGTTATTCTGGTATCATTTTTGAGTGAATTGCCAAAAGTCAGATTTTTGATGAAATTCTGACCCCGGGGCTTAGGGATTTTTTCAAAAAAATATTTTCGGCCGGTTAAGTTGTCTAGGGCTGATTTCTTGTCCTGTGATAAAAAGCCTTCTGTTTCGTCTGCCAAACCTTTCAGGGGAGCATTTGCAAGCTTCTGGCATCATTTTTGAGTGAATTGTCAAAAGTCAGATTTTTGCTGAAATTCTGACCCCGGGGCTTAGGGATTTTTTCAAAAAAATATTTTCGGCAGGTTAAGTTGTTGAGGGCTGATTTCTTGTCCTGTGATAGAAAGCCTTCTGTTTCGACTTCCAACCCTTTCAGGGGTGCATTTGCAAGCTTCTGGCATCATTTTTGAGTGAATTGCCAAAAGTCAGATTTTTGCTAAAATTCTGACCCCGGGGCTTAGGGATTTTTTCAAAAAAATATTTTCGGCCGGTCAAGTTGTTGAGGGCTGATTTCTTGTCCTGTGATAAAAAGCCTTCTGTTTCGACTGCCAAACCTTTCAGGGGAGCATTTGCAAGCTTCTGGCATCATTTTTGAGTGAATTGCCAAAAGTCAGATTTTTGCTGAAATTCTAAACCCGGGGCTTACGGATTTTTTCAAAAAAATATTTTCAGCAGGGTAAGTTGTTGAGAGCTGATTTCTTTTCCTGTGATAAAAAGCCTTCAGTTTCGACTGCCAAACCTTTCAGGGGAGCATTTGCAAGCTTCTGGCATCATTTTTGAGTGAATTGCCAAAAGTCAGATTTTTGTTGAAATTCTGACCCCGGGGCTTAGGGAATTGTTCAAAAAAATATTTTCGGCCGGTTAAGTTGTTGAGGGCTGATTTCTTGTCCTGTGATAAAAAGCCTTCTGTTTCGACTGCCAAACCTTTCAGGGGAGCATTTGCAAGCTTCTGGCATCATTTTTGAGTGAATTGCCAAAAGTCAGATTTTTGCTGAAATTCTGACCCCGGGGCTTAGGGATTTTTTCAAAAAAATATTTTACACCGGTTAAGTTGTTGAGGGCTGATTTCTTGTCCTGGGATAAAAAGCCTTCTGTTTCGACTGCCAACCCTTTCAGGGGAGCATTTCCAAGCTTCTGGCATCATTTTTGAGTGAATTGCCAAAAGTCAGATTTTTGCTAAAATTCTGACCCCGGGGCTTAGGGATTTTTTCAAAAAAATATTTTCGGCCGGTCAAGTTGTTGAGGGCTGGTTTCTTGTCCTGTGATAAAAAGCCTTCTGTTTCGACTCCCAATCCTTTCAGGGAACATTTGCAAGCTTCTGGCATCATTTTTGAGTGAATCGCCAAAAGTCAGATTTTTGCTGAAATTCTGACCCCGGGGCTTAGAGATTTTTTCAAAAAAATATTTTCCGCCAGTTAAGTTGTTGAGGGCTGATTTCTTGTCCTGTGATAAAAAGCCTTCAGTTTCGACTGCCAAACCTTTCAGGGGAGCATTTGCAAGCTTCTGGCATCATTTTTGAGTGAATTCCCAAAAGTCAGATTTTTGTTGAAATTCTGACCCCGGGGCTTAGGGATTTGTTCAAAAAAATATTTTCGGCCGGTTAAGTTGTTGAGGGCTGATTTCTTGTCCTGTGATAAAAAGCCTTCTGTTTCGACTGCCAAACCTTTCAGGGGAGCATTTGCAAGCTTCTGGCATCATTTTTGAGTGAATTGCCAAAAGTCAGATTTTTGCTGAAATTCTGACCCCGGGGCTTAGGGATTTTTTCAAAAAAATATTTTACACCGGTTAAGTTGTTGAGGGCTGATTTCTTGTCCTGGGATAAAAAGCCTTCTGTTTCGACTGCCAACCCTTTCAGGGGAGCATTTCCAAGCTTCTGGCATCATTTTTGAGTGAATTACCAAAAGTCAGATTTTTGCTGAAATTCTGACCCCGGGGCTTAGCGATTTTTTCAAAAAAATATTTTCGGCCAGTTATTCTGGTATCATTTTTGAGTGAATTGCCAAAAGTCAGATTTTTGTTGAAATTCTGACCCCGGGGCTTAGGGATTTTTTCAAAAAAATATTTTCGGCCGGTTAAGTTGTTGAGGGCTGATTTCTTGTCCTGTGATAAAAAGCCTTCTGTTTCGACTGCCAAACCTTTCAGGGGAGCATTTGCAAGCTTCTGGCATCATTTTTGAGTGAATTGCCAAAAGTCAGATTTTTACTGAAATTCTGACCCCGGGGCTTAGGGATTTTTTCAAAAATATATTTTTATCTGGTTAAGTTGTTGAGGGCTGATTTCTTGTCCTGTGATAAAAAGCCTTCTGTTTCGACTGCCAAGCCTTTCAGGGGAGCATTTGCAAGCTTCTGGCATCATTTTTGAGTGAATTGCCAAAAGTCAGATTTTTGCTGAAATTCTGACCCCGGGCTTAGGGATTTTTTCAAAAAAATATTTTCGTCCGTTTATTCTGGCATCATTTTTGAGTGAATTGCCAAAAGTCAGATTTTTGCTGAAATTCTGAGCTCGGGGCTTAGGGATTTTTTCAAAAATATATTTTTGGCCGGTTAAGTTGTTGAGGGCTGATTTCTTGTCCTGTGATAAAAATCCTTCTGTTTCGACTTCCAACCCTTTCAGGGCTGCATTTGCAAGCTTCTGGCATCATTTTTGAGTGAATTGCAAAAAGTCAGATTTTTGCTAAAATTCTGACCCCGGGGCTTAGGGATTTTTTCAAAAAAATATTTTCGGCCGGTCAAGTTGTTGAGGGCTGATTTCTTGTCCTGTGATAAAAAGCCTTCTGTTTCGACTGCCAAACCTTTCAGGGGAGCATTTGCAAGCTTCTGGCATCATTTTTGAGTGAATTCCCAAAAGTCAGATTTTTGCTGAAATTCTGACCCCGGGGCTTAGGGATATTTTCAAAAAATTATTTTACACCGGTTAAGTTGTGGAGGGCTGATTTCTTGTCCTGTGATAAAAAGCCTTCTGTTTCGACTGCCAACCCTTTCAGGGGAGCATTTCCAAGCTTCTGGTATCATTTTTGAGTGAATTACCAAAAGTCAGATTTTTGCTGAAATTCTGACCCCGGGGCTTAGGGATTTTTTCAAAAAAATATTTTCCGCCGGTTAAGTTGTTAGGGGGCTGATTTCTTGTCCTGGGATAAAAAGCCTTCTGTTTCGACTGCCAAACCTTTCAGGGGAGCATTTGCAAGCTTCTGGCATCATTTTTGAGTGAATTGCCAAAAGTCAGATTTTTGCTGAAATTCTGACCCCGGGGCTTAGGGATTTTTTCAAAAAAATATTTTCCGCCGGTTAAGTTGTTGAGGGCTGATGTCTTGTCCTGTGATAAAAAGCCTTCTGTTTCGACTGCCAAACCTTTCAGGGGAGCATTTGCAAGCTTCTGGCATCATTTTTGAGTGAATTGCCAAAAGTCAGATTTTTGCTGAAATTCTGACTCCGGGGCTTAGGGATTTTTTCAAAAAAATATTTTCGCCGGTTAAGTTGTTGAGGGCTGATTTCTTGTCCTGTGATAAAAAGCCTTCTGTTTCGACTGCCAAACCGTTCAGGGGAGCATTTCCAAGCTTCTGGCATCATTTTTGAGTGAATTGCCAAAAGTCAGATTTTTGCTGAAATTCTAAACCCGGGGCTTACGGATTTTTTCAAAAAAATATTTTCAGCAGGGTAAGTTGTTGAGAGCTGATTTCTTTTCCTGTGATAAAAAGCCTTCAGTTTCGACTGCCAAACCTTTCAGGGGAGCATTTGCAAGCTTTTGGCATCATTTTTGAGTGAATTCCCAAAAGTCAGATTTTTGTTGAAATTCTGACCCCGGGGCTTAGGGATTTTTTCAAAAAAATATTTTACGCCGGTTAAGTTGTTAGGGGGCTGATTTCTTGTCCTGGGATAAAAAGCCTTCTGTTTCGACTGCCAAACCTTTCAGGGGAGCATTTGCAAGCTTCTGGCATCATTTTTGAGTGAATTGCCAAAAGTCAGATTTTTGCTGAAATTCTGACCCCGGGGCTTAGGGATTTTTTCAAAAAAATATTTTCCGCCGGTTAAGTTGTTGAGGGCTGATGTCTTGTCCTGTGATAAAAAGCCTTCTGTTTCGACTGCCAAACCTTTCAGGGGAGCATTTGCAAGCTTCTGGCATCATTTTTGAGTGAATTGCCAAAAGTCAGATTTTTGCTGAAATTCTGACTCCGGGGCTTAGGGATTTTTTCAAAAAAATATTTTCGCCGGTTAAGTTGTTGAGGGCTGATTTCTTGTCCTGTGATAAAAAGCCTTCTGTTTCGACTGCCAAACCATTCAGGGGAGCATTTCCAAGCTTCTGGCATCATTTTTGAGTGAATTGCCAAAAGTCAGATTTTTGCTGAAATTCTAAACCCGGGGCTTACGGATTTTTTCAAAAAAATATTTTCAGCAGGGTAAGTTGTTGAGAGCTGATTTCTTTTCCTGTGATAAAAAGCCTTCAGTTTCGACTGCCAAACCTTTCAGGGGAGCATTTGCAAGCTTTTGGCATCATTTTTGAGTGAATTCCCAAAAGTCAGATTTTTGTTGAAATTCTGACCCCGGGGCTTAGGGATTTGTTCAAAAAAATATTTTCGGCCGGTTAAGTTGTTGAGGGCTGATTTCTTGTCCTGTGATAAAAAGCCTTCTGTTTCGACTGCCAAACCTTTCAGGGGAGCATTTGCAAGCTTCTGGCATCATTTTTGAGTGAATTGCCAAAAGTCAGATTTTTGCTGAAATTCTGACCCCGGGGCTTAGGGATTTTTTCAAAAATATATTTTTGTCCGGTTAAGTTGTTGAGGGCTGATTTCTTGTCCTGTGATAAAAAGCCTTCTGTTTCGACTGCCAAGCCTTTCAGGGGAGCATTTGCAAGCTTCTGGCATCATTTTTGAGTGAATTGCCAAAAGTCAGGATTTTGCTGAAATTCTGACCCCGGGGCTTAGGGATTTTTTCAAAAAAATATTTTCCGCCGGTTAAGTTGTTGAGGGCTGATTTCTTGTCCTGTGATAAAAAGCCTTCTGTTTCGACTGCCAAACCTTTCAGGGGAGCATTTGCAAGCTTCTGGCATCATTTTTGAGTGAATCGCCAAAATTCAGATTTTTGCTGAAATTCTGACCCCGGGGCTTAGGGATTTTTTCAAAAAAATATTTTCCGCCGGTTAAGTTGTTGAGGGCTGATGTCTTGTCCTGTGATAAAAAGCCTTCTGTTTCGACTGCCAAACCTTTCAGGGGAGCATTTGCAAGCTTCTGGCATCATTTTTGAGTGAATTGCCAAAAGTCAGATTTTTGCTGAAATTCTGACTCCGGGGCTTAGGGATTTTTTCAAAAAAACATTTTCGCCGGTTAAGTTGTTGAGGGCTGATTTCTTGTCCTGTCATAAAAAGCCTTCTGTTTCGACTGCCAAACCTTTCAGGGGAGCATTTCCAAGCTTCTGGCATCATTTTTGAGTGAATTGCCAAAAGTCAGATTTTTGCTGAAATTCTGACTCCGGGGCTTAGGGATTTTTTCAAAAAAACATTTTCGCCGGTTAAGTTGTTGAGGGCTGATTTCTTGTCCTGTCATAAAAAGCCTTCTGTTTCGACTGCCAAACCTTTCAGGGGAGCATTTCCAAGCTTCTGGCATCATTTTTGAGTGAATTGCCAAAAGTCAGATTTTTGCTGAAATTCTGACCCCGGGGCATAGCGATTTTTTCAAAAAAATATTTTCGGCCGGTTATTCTGGTATCATTTTTGAGTGAATTGCCAAAAGTCAGATTTTTGATGAAATTCTGACCCCGGGGCTTAGGGATTTTTTCAAAAAAATATTTTCGGCCGGTTAAGTTGTCTAGGGCTGATTTCTTGTCCTGTGATAAAAAGCCTTCTGTTTCGTCTGCCAAACCTTTCAGGGGAGCATTTGCAAGCTTCTGGCATCATTTTTGAGTGAATTGTCAAAAGTCAGATTTTTGCTGAAATTCTGACCCCGGGGCTTAGGGATTTTTTCAAAAAAATATTTTCGGCAGGTTAAGTTGTTGAGGGCTGATTTCTTGTCCTGTGATAGAAAGCCTTCTGTTTCGACTTCCAACCCTTTCAGGGGTGCATTTGCAAGCTTCTGGCATCATTTTTGAGTGAATTGCCAAAAGTCAGATTTTTGCTAAAATTCTGACCCCGGGGCTTAGGGATTTTTTCAAAAAAATATTTTCGGCCGGTCAAGTTGTTGAGGGCTGATTTCTTGTCCTGTGATAAAAAGCCTTCTGTTTCGACTGCCAAACCTTTCAGGGGAGCATTTGCAAGCTTCTGGCATCATTTTTGAGTGAATTGCCAAAAGTCAGATTTTTGCTGAAATTCTAAACCCGGGGCTTACGGATTTTTTCAAAAAAATATTTTCAGCAGGGTAAGTTGTTGAGAGCTGATTTCTTTTCCTGTGATAAAAAGCCTTCAGTTTCGACTGCCAAACCTTTCAGGGGAGCATTTGCAAGCTTCTGGCATCATTTTTGAGTGAATTGCCAAAAGTCAGATTTTTGTTGAAATTCTGACCCCGGGGCTTAGGGAATTGTTCAAAAAAATATTTTCGGCCGGTTAAGTTGTTGAGGGCTGATTTCTTGTCCTGTGATAAAAAGCCTTCTGTTTCGACTGCCAAACCTTTCAGGGGAGCATTTGCAAGCTTCTGGCATCATTTTTGAGTGAATTGCCAAAAGTCAGATTTTTGCTGAAATTCTGACCCCGGGGCTTAGGGATTTTTTCAAAAAAATATTTTACACCGGTTAAGTTGTTGAGGGCTGATTTCTTGTCCTGGGATAAAAAGCCTTCTGTTTCGACTGCCAACCCTTTCAGGGGAGCATTTCCAAGCTTCTGGCATCATTTTTGAGTGAATTGCCAAAAGTCAGATTTTTGCTAAAATTCTGACCCCGGGGCTTAGGGATTTTTTCAAAAAAATATTTTCGGCCGGTCAAGTTGTTGAGGGCTGGTTTCTTGTCCTGTGATAAAAAGCCTTCTGTTTCGACTCCCAATCCTTTCAGGGAACATTTGCAAGCTTCTGGCATCATTTTTGAGTGAATCGCAAAAAGTCAGATTTTTGCTGAAATTCTGACCCCGGGGCTTAGAGATTTTTTCAAAAAAATATTTTCCGCCAGTTAAGTTGTTGAGGGCTGATTTCTTGTCCTGTGATAAAAAGCCTTCAGTTTTGACTGCCAAACCTTTCAGGGGAGCATTTGCAAGCTTCTGGCATCATTTTTGAGTGAATTCCCAAAAGTCAGATTTTTGTTGAAATTCTGACCCCGGGGCTTAGGGATTTGTTCAAAAAAATATTTTCGGCCGGTTAAGTTGTTGAGGGCTGATTTCTTGTCCTGTGATAAAAAGCCTTCTGTTTCGACTGCCAAACCTTTCAGGGGAGCATTTGCAAGCTTCTGGCATCATTTTTGAGTGAATTGCCAAAAGTCAGATTTTTGCTGAAATTCTGACCCCGGGGCTTAGGGATTTTTTCAAAAAAATATTTTACACCGGTTAAGTTGTTGAGGGCTGATTTCTTGTCCTGGGATAAAAAGCCTTCTGTTTCGACTGCCAACCCTTTCAGGGGAGCATTTCCAAGCTTCTGGCATCATTTTTGAGTGAATTACCAAAAGTCAGATTTTTGCTGAAATTCTGACCCCGGGGCTTAGCGATTTTTTCAAAAAAATATTTTCGGCCGGTTATTCTGGTATCATTTTTGAGTGAATTGCCAAAAGTCAGATTTTTGTTGAAATTCTGACCCCGGGGCTTAGGGATTTTTTCAAAAAAATATTTTCGGCCGGTTAAGTTGTTGAGGGCTGATTTCTTGTCCTGTGATAAAAAGCCTTCTGTTTCGACTGCCAAACCTTTCAGGGGAGCATTTGCAAGCTTCTGGCATCATTTTTGAGTGAATTGCCAAAAGTCAGATTTTTACTGAAATTCTGACCCCGGGGCTTAGGGATTTTTTCAAAAATATATTTTTATCTGGTTAAGTTGTTGAGGGCTGATTTCTTGTCCTGTGATAAAAAGCCTTCTGTTTCGACTGCCAAGCCTTTCAGGGGAGCATTTGCAAGCTTCTGGCATCATTTTTGAGTGAATTGCCAAAAGTCAGATTTTTGCTGAAATTCTGACCCCGGGCTTAGGGATTTTTTCAAAAAAATATTTTCGTCCGTTTATTCTGGCATCATTTTTGAGTGAATTGCCAAAAGTCAGATTTTTGCTGAAATTCTGAGCTCGGGGCTTAGGGATTTTTTCAAAAATATATTTTTGGCCGGTTAAGTTGTTGAGGGCTGATTTCTTGTCCTGTGATAAAAATCCTTCTGTTTCGACTTCCAACCCTTTCAGGGCTGCATTTGCAAGCTTCTGGCATCATTTTTGAGTGAATGGCAAAAAGTCAGATTTTTGCTAAAATTCTGACCCCGGGGCTTAGGGATTTTTTCAAAAAAATATTTTCGGCCGGTCAAGTTGTTGAGGGCTGATTTCTTGTCCTGTGATAAAAAGCCTTCTGTTTCGACTGCCAAACCTTTCAGGGGAGCATTTGCAAGCTTCTGGCATCATTTTTGAGTGAATTCCCAAAAGTCAGATTTTTGCTGAAATTCTGACCCCGGGGCTTAGGGATTTTTTCAAAAAAATATTTTACACCGGTTAAGTTGTGGAGGGCTGATTTCTTGTCCTGGGATAAAAAGCCTTCTGTTTCGACTGCCAACCCTTTCAGGGGAGCATTTCCAAGCTTCTGGTATCATTTTTGAGTGAATTACCAAAAGTCAGATTTTTGCTGAAATTCTGACCCCGGGGCTTAGGGATTTTTTCAAAAAAATATTTTCCGCCGGTTAAGTTGTTAGGGGGCTGATTTCTTGTCCTGGGATAAAAAGCCTTCTGTTTCGACTGCCAAACCTTTCAGGGGAGCATTTGCAAGCTTCTGGCATCATTTTTGAGTGAATTGCCAAAAGTCAGATTTTTGCTGAAATTCTGACCCCGGGGCTTAGGGATTTTTTCAAAAAAATATTTTCCGCCGGTTAAGTTGTTGAGGGCTGATGTCTTGTCCTGTGATAAAAAGCCTTCTGTTTCGACTGCCAAACCTTTCAGGGGAGCATTTGCAAGCTTCTGGCATCATTTTTGAGTGAATTGCCAAAAGTCAGATTTTTGCTGAAATTCTGACTCCGGGGCTTAGGGATTTTTTCAAAAAAATATTTTCGCCGGTTAAGTTGTTGAGGGCTGATTTCTTGTCCTGTGATAAAAAGCCTTCTGTTTCGACTGCCAAACCGTTCAGGGGAGCATTTCCAAGCTTCTGGCATCATTTTTGAGTGAATTGCCAAAAGTCAGATTTTTGCTGAAATTCTAAACCCGGGGCTTACGGATTTTTTCAAAAAAATATTTTCAGCAGGGTAAGTTGTTGAGAGCTGATTTCTTTTCCTGTGATAAAAAGCCTTCAGTTTCGACTGCCAAACCTTTCAGGGGAGCATTTGCAAGCTTTTGGCATCATTTTTGAGTGAATTCCCAAAAGTCAGATTTTTGTTGAAATTCTGACCCCGGGGCTTAGGGATTTTTTCAAAAAAATATTTTACGCCGGTTAAGTTGTTAGGGGGCTGATTTCTTGTCCTGGGATAAAAAGCCTTCTGTTTCGACTGCCAAACCTTTCAGGGGAGCATTTGCAAGCTTCTGGCATCATTTTTGAGTGAATTGCCAAAAGTCAGATTTTTGCTGAAATTCTGACCCCGGGGCTTAGGGATTTTTTCAAAAAAATATTTTCCGCCGGTTAAGTTGTTGAGGGCTGATGTCTTGTCCTGTGATAAAAAGCCTTCTGTTTCGACTGCCAAACCTTTCAGGGGAGCATTTGCAAGCTTCTGGCATCATTTTTGAGTGAATTGCCAAAAGTCAGATTTTTGCTGAAATTCTGACTCCGGGGCTTAGGGATTTTTTCAAAAAAATATTTTCGCCGGTTAAGTTGTTGAGGGCTGATTTCTTGTCCTGTGATAAAAAGCCTTCTGTTTCGACTGCCAAACCGTTCAGGGGAGCATTTCCAAGCTTCTGGCATCATTTTTGAGTGAATTGCCAAAAGTCAGATTTTTGCTGAAATTCTAAACCCGGGGCTTACGGATTTTTTCAAAAAAATATTTTCAGCAGGGTAAGTTGTTGAGAGCTGATTTCTTTTCCTGTGATAAAAAGCCTTCAGTTTCGACTGCCAAACCTTTCAGGGGAGCATTTGCAAGCTTTTGGCATCATTTTTGAGTGAATTCCCAAAAGTCAGATTTTTGTTGAAATTCTGACCCCGGGGCTTAGGGATTTGTTCAAAAAAATATTTTCGGCCAGTTAAGTTGTTGAGGGCTGATTTCTTGTCCTGTGATAAAAAGCCTTCTGTTTCGACTGCCAAACCTTTCAGGGGAGCATTTGCAAGCTTCTGGCATCATTTTTGAGTGAATTGCCAAAAGTCAGATTTTTGCTGAAATTCTGACCCCGGGGCTTAGGGATTTTTTCAAAAAAATATTTTACACCGGTTAAGTTGTTGAGGGCTGATTTCTTGTCCTGGGATAAAAAGCCTTCTGTTTCGACTGCCAACCCTTTCAGGGGAGCATTTCCAAGCTTCTGGCATCATTTTTGAGTGAATTACCAAAAGTCAGATTTTTGCTGAAATTCTGACCCCGGGGCTTAGCGATTTTTTCAAAAAAATATTTTCGGCCGGTTATTCTGGTATCATTTTTGAGTGAATTGCCAAAAGTCAGATTTTTGTTGAAATTCTGACCCCGGGGCTTAGGGATTTTTTCAAAAAAATATTTTCGGCCGGTTAAGTTGTTGAGGGCTGATTTCTTGTCCTGTGATAAAAAGCCTTCTGTTTCGACTGCCAAACCTTTCAGGGGAGCATTTGCAAGCTTCTGGCATCATTTTTGAGTGAATTGCCAAAAGTCAGATTTTTGCTGAAATTCTGACCCCGGGGCTTAGGGATTTTTTCAAAAATATATTTTTGTCCGGTTAAGTTGTTGAGGGCTGATTTCTTGTCCAGTGATAAAAAGCCTTCTGTTTCGACTGCCAAGCCTTTCAGGGGAGCATTTGCAAGCTTCTGGCATCATTTTTGAGTGAATTGCCAAAAGTCAGGATTTTGCTGAAATTCTGACCCCGGGGCTTAGGGATTTTTTCAAAAAAATATTTTACACCGGTTAAGTTGTCTAGGGCTGATTTCTTGTCCTGTGATAAAAAGCCTTCTGTTTCGTCTGCCAAACCTTTCAGGGGAGCATTTGCAAGCTTCTGGCATCATTTTTGAGTGAATTGTCAAAAGTCAGATTTTTGCTGAAATTGTGACCCCGGGGCTTAGGGATTTTTTCAAAAAAATATTTTCGGCAGGTTAAGTTGTTGAGGGCTGATTTCTTGTCCTGTGATAAAAAGCCTTCTGTTTCGACTGCCAACCCTTTCAGGGGAGCATTTGCAAGCTTCTGGCATCATTTTTGAGTGAATTACCAAAAGTCAGATTTTTGCTGAAATTCTGACCCCGGGGCTTAGCGATTTTTTCAAAAAAATATTTTCGGCCGGTTATTCTGGTATCATTTTTGAGTGAATTGCCAAAAGTCAGATTTTTGCTGAAATTCTGAGCTCGGGGCTTAGGGATTTTTTCAAAAATATATTTTTGGCCGGTTAAGTTGTTGAGGGCTGATTTCTTGTCCTGTGATAAAAATCCTTCTGTTTCGACTTCCAACCCTTTCAGGGGTGCATTTGCAAGCTTCTGGCATCATTTTTGAGTGAATTGCCAAAAGTCAGATTTTTGCTAAAATTCTGACCCCGGGGCTTAGGGATTTTTTCAAAAAAATATTTTCGGCCGGTCAAGTTGTTGAGGGCTGATTTCTTGTCCTGTGATAAAAAGCCTTCTGTTTTGACTGCCAAACCTTTCAGGGGAGCATTTGCAAGCTTCTGGCATCATTTTTGAGTGAATTCCCAAAAGTCAGATTTTTGTTGAAATTCTGACCCCGGGGCTTAGGGATTTTTTCAAAAAAATATTTTCGGCCGGTTAAGTTGTTGAGGGCTGATTTCTTGTCCTGTGATAAAAAGCCTCCTGTTTCGACTGCGAAACCTTTCAGGGGAGCATTTGCAAGCTTCTGGCATCATTTTTGAGTGAATTGCCAAAAGTCAGATTTTTGCTGAAATTCTGACCCCGGGGCTTAGGGATTTTTTCAAAAAAATATTTTACACCGGTTAAGTTGTGGAGGGCTGATTTCTTGTCCTGGGATAAAAAGCCTTCTGTTTCGACTGCCAACCCTTTCAGGGGAGCATTTCCAAGCTTTTGGTATCATTTTTGAGTGAATTACTAAAAGTCAGATTTTTGCTGAAATTCTGACCCCGGGGCTTAGGGATTTTTTCAAAAAAATATTTTCCGCCGGTTAAGTTGTTAGGGGGCTGATTTCTTGTCCTGGGATAAAAAGCCTTCTGTTTCGACTGCCAAACCTTTCAGGGGAGCATTTGCAAGCTTCTGGCATCATTTTTGAGTGAATTGCCAAAAGTCAGATTTTTGCTGAAATTCTGACCCCGGGGCTTAGGGATTTTTTCAAAAAAATATTTTCCGCCGGTTAAGTTGTTGAGGGCTGATGTCTTGTCCTGTGATAAAAAGCCTTCTGTTTCGACTGCCAAACCTTTCAGGGGAGCATTTGCAAGCTTCTGGCATCATTTTTGAGTGAATTGCCAAAAGTCAGATTTTTGCTGAAATTCTGACTCCGGGGCTTAGGGATTTTTTCAAAAAAATATTTTCGCCGGTTAAGTTGTTGAGGGCTGATTTCTTGTCCTGTGATAAAAAGCCTTCTGTTTCGACTGCCAAACCTTTCAGGGGAGCATTTCCAAGCTTCTGGCATCATTTTTGAGTGAATTGCCAAAAGTCAGATTTTTGCTGAAATTCTGACCCCGGGGCTTAGCGATTTTTTTAAAAAAATATTTTCGGCCGGTTATTCTGGTATCATTTTTGAGTGAATTGCCAAAAGTCAGATTTTTGATGAAATTCTGACCCCGGGGCTTAGGGATTTTTTCAAAAAAATATTTTACACCGGTTAAGTTGTCTAGGGCTGATTTCTTGTCCAGTGATAAAAAGCCTTCTGTTTCGTCTGCCAAACCTTTCAGGGGAGCATTTGCAAGCTTCTGGCATCATTTTTGAGTGAATTGTCAAAAGTCAGATTTTTGCTGAAATTCTGACTCCGGGGCTTAGGGATTTTTTCAAAAAAATATTTTCGGCAGGTTAAGTTGTTGAGGGCTGATTTCTTGTCCTGTGATAGAAAGCCTTCTGTTTCGACTTCCAACCCTTTCAGGGGAGCATTTGCAAGCTTCTGGCATCATTTTTGAGTGAATTGCCAAAAGTCAGATTTTTGCTAAAATTCTGACCCCGGGGCTTAGGGATTTTTTCAAAAAAATATTTTCGGCCGGTCAAGTTGTTGAGGGCTGATTTCTTGTCCTGTGATAAAAAGCCTTCTGTTTCGACTCCCAATCCTTTCAGGGAACATTTGCAAGCTTCTGGCATCATTTTTGAGTGAATCGCCAAAAGTCAGATTTTTGCTGAAATTCTGACCCCGGGGCTTAGAGATTTTTTCAAAAAAATATTTTCCGCCAGTTAAGTTGTTGAGGGCTGATTTCTTGTCCTGTGATAAAAAGCCTTCTGTTTCGACTGCCAACCCTTTCAGGGGAGCATTTCCAAGCTTCTGGTATCATTTTTGAGTGAATTACCAAAAGTCAGATTTTTGCTGAAATTCTGACCCTGGGGCTTAGCGATTTTTTCAAAAAAATATTTTCGGCCGGTTATTCTGGTATCATTTTTGAGTGAATTGCCAAAAGTCAGATTTTTGTTGAAATTAAATCTTAGGGATTTAAATCTTAGGGATTTAAAGCTTAGGGATTTTTTCAAAAAAATATTTTCGGCCGGTTAAGTTGTTGAGGGCTGATTTCTTGTCTTGTGATAAAAAGCCTTCTGTTTCGACTGCCAAACCTTTCAGGGGAGCATTTGCAAGCTTCTGGCATCATTTTTGAGTGAATTGCCAAAAGTCAGATTTTTGCTGAAATTCTGACCCCGGGCTTAGGGATTTTTTCAAAAAAATATTTTCGTCCGGTTATTCTGGCATCATTTTTGAGTGAATTGCCAAAAGTCAGATTTTTGTTGAAATTCTGACCCCGGGGCTTAGGGATTTTTTCAAAAAAATATTTTCGGCCGGTTAAGTTGTTGAGGGCTGATTTCTTGTCCTGTGAAAAAAAGCCTTCTGTTTCGACTGCCAAACCTTTCAGGGGAGCATTTGCAAGCTTCTGGCATCATTTTTGAGTGAATTGCCAAAAGTCAGATTTTTGCTGAAATTCTGACCCCGGGGCTTAGGGATTTTTTCAAAAAAATATTTTACACCGGTTAAGTTGTTGAGGGCTGATTTCTTGTCCTGTGATAAAAAGCCTTCTGTTTCGACTGCCAAATCTTTCAGGGGAGCATTTGCAAGCTTCTGGCATCATTTTTGAGTGAATTGCCAAAAGTCAGATTTTTGCTGAAATTCTAACCCCGGGCTTAGGGATTTTTTCAAAAAAATATTTTCAGCAGGGTAAGTTGTTGAGGGCTGATTTCTTTTCCTGGGATAAAAAGCCTTCTGTTTCGACTGCCAACCCTTTCAGGGGAGCATTTCCAAGCTTCTGGTATCATTTTTGAGTGAATTACCAAAAGTCAGATTTTTGCTGAAATTCTGACCCCGGGGCTTAGGGATTTTTTCAAAAAAATATTTTCCGCCGGTTAAGTTGTTAGGGGGCTGATTTCTTGTCCTGGGATAAAAAGCCTTCTGTTTCGACTGCCAAACCTTTCAGGGGAGCATTTGCAAGCTTCTGGCATCATTTTTGAGTGAATTGCCAAAAGTCAGATTTTTACTGAAATTCTGACCCCGGGGCTTAGGGATTTTTTCAAAAAAATATTTTCCGCCGGTTAAGTTGTTGAGGGCTGATGTCTTGTCCTGTGATAAAAAGCCTTCTGTTTCGACTGCCAAACCTTTCAGGGGAGCATTTGCAAGCTTCTGGCATCATTTTTGAGTGAATTGCCAAAAGTCAGATTTTTGCTGAAATTCTGACTCCGGGGCTTAGGGATTTTTTCAAAAAAATATTTTCGCCGGTTAAGTTGTTGAGGGCTGATTTCTTGTCCTGTGATAAAAAGCCTTCTGTTTCGACTGCCAAACCTTTCAGGGGAGCATTTCCAAGCTTCTGGCATCATTTTTGAGTGAATTGCCAAAAGTCAGATTTTTGCTGAAATTCTGACCCCGGGGCTTAGCGATTTTTTAAAAAAAATATTTTCGGCCGGTTATTCTGGTATCATTTTTGAGTGAATTGCCAAAAGTCAGATTTTTGATGAAATTCTGACCCCGGGGCTTAGGGATTTTTTCAAAAAAATATTTTCGGCCGGTTAAGTTGTCTAGGGCTGATTTCTTGTCCTGTGATAAAAAGCCTTCTGTTTCGTCTGCCAAACCTTTCAGGGGAGCATTTGGAAGCTTCTGGCATCATTTTTGAGTGAATTGTCAAAAGTCAGATTTTTGCTGAAATTCTGACCCCGGGGCTTAGGGATTTTTTCAAAAAAATATTTTCGGCCGGTCAAGTTGTTGAGGGCTGATTTCTTGTCCTGTGATAAAAAGCCTTCTGTTTCGACTCCCAATCCTTTCAGGGAACATTTGCAAGCTTCTGGCATCATTTTTGAGTGAATCGCCAAAAGTCAGATTTTTGCTGAAATTCTGACCCCGGGGCTTAGAGATTTTTTCAAAAAAATATTTTCCGCCAGTTAAGTTGTTGAGGGCTGATTTCTTGTCCTGTGATAAAAAGCCTTCTGTTTCGACTGCCAAACCTTTCAGGGGAGCATTTGCAAGCTTCTGGCATCATTTTTGAGTGAATTGCCAAAAGTCAGATTTTTGCTGAAATTCTGACCCCGGGGCTTAGGGATTTGTTCAAAAAAATATTTTCGGCCGGTTAAGTTGTTGAGGGCTGATTTCTTGTCCTGTGATAAAAAGCCTTCTGTTTCGACTGCCAAACCTTTCAGGGGAGCATTTGCAAGCTTCTGGCATCATTTTTGAGTGAATTGTCAAAAGTCAGATTTTTGCTGAAATTCTGACCCCGGGGCTTAGGGATTTTTTCAAAAAAATATTTTCGGCAGGTTAAGTTGTTGAGGGCTGATTTCTTGTCCTGTCATAGAAAGCCTTCTGTTTCGACTTCCAACCCTTTCAGGGGTGCATTTGCAAGCTTCTGGCATCATTTTTGAGTGAATTGCCAAAAGTCAGATTTTTGCTAAAATTCTGACCCCGGGGCTTAGGGATTTTTTCAAAAAAATATTTTTGGCCGGTCAAGTTGTTGAGGGCTGATTTCTTGTCCTGTGATAAAAAGCCTTCTGTTTCGACTCCCAATCCTTTCAGGGAACATTTGCAAGCTTCTGGCATCATTTTTGAGTGAATCGCCAAAAGTCAGATTTTTGCTGAAATTCTGACCCCGGGGTTTAGAGATTTTTTCAAAAAAATATTTTCCGCCAGTTATGTTGTTGAGGGCTGATTTCTTGTCCTGTGATAAAAAGCCTTCTGTTTCGACTGCCAAACCTTTCAGGGGAGCATTTGCAAGCTTCTGGCATCATTTTTGAGTGAATTGCCAAAAGTCAGATTTTTGCTGAAATTCTGACCCCGGGGCTTAGGGATTTTTTCAAAAAAATATTTTCCGCCGGTTAAGTTGTTGAGGGCTGATGTCTTGTCCTGTGATAAAAAGCCTTCTGTTTCGACTGCCAAACCTTTCAGGGGAGCATTTGCAAGCTTCTGGCATCATTTTTGAGTGAATTGCCAAAAGTCAGATTTTTGCTGAAATTCTGACCCCGGGGCTTAGGGATTTGTTCAAAAAAATATTTTCGGCCGGTTAAGTTGTTGAGGGCTGATTTCTTGTCCTGTGATAAAAAGCCTTCTGTTTCGACTGCCAAACCTTTCAGGGGAGCATTTGCAAGCTTCTGGCATCATTTTTGAGTGAATTGTCAAAAGTCAGATTTTTGCTGAAATTCTGACCCCGGGGCTTAGGGATTTTTTCAAAAAAATATTTTCGGCAGGTTAAGTTGTTGAGGGCTGATTTCTTGTCCTGTCATAGAAAGCCTTCTGTTTCGACTTCCAACCCTTTCAGGGGTGCATTTGCAAGCTTCTGGCATCATTTTTGAGTGAATTGCCAAAAGTCAGATTTTTGCTAAAATTCTGACCCCGGGGCTTAGGGATTTTTTCAAAAAAATATTTTTGGCCGGTCAAGTTGTTGAGGGCTGATTTCTTGTCCTGTGATAAAAAGCCTTCTGTTTCGACTCCCAATCCTTTCAGGGAACATTTGCAAGCTTCTGGCATCATTTTTGAGTGAATCGCCAAAAGTCAGATTTTTGCTGAAATTCTGACCCCGGGGTTTAGAGATTTTTTCAAAAAAATATTTTCCGCCAGTTATGTTGTTGAGGGCTGATTTCTTGTCCTGTGATAAAAAGCCTTCTGTTTCGACTGCCAAACCTTTCAGGGGAGCATTTGCAAGCTTCTGGCATCATTTTTGAGTGAATTGCCAAAAGTCAGATTTTTGCTGAAATTCTGACCCCGGGGCTTAGGGATTTTTTCAAAAAAATATTTTCCGCCGGTTAAGTTGTTGAGGGCTGATGTCTTGTCCTGTGATAAAAAGCCTTCTGTTTCGACTGCCAAACCTTTCAGGGGAGCATTTGCAAGCTTCTGGCATCATTTTTGAGTGAATTCCCAAAAGTCAGATTTTTGTTGAAATTCTGACCCCGGGGCTTAGGGATTTTTTCAAAAAAATATTTTCGGCCGGTTAAGTTGTTGAGGGCTGATTTCTTGTCCTGTGATAAAAAGCCTTCTGTTTCGACTGCCAAACCTTTCAGGGGAGCATTTGCAAGCTTCTGGCATCATTTTTGAGTGAATTGCCAAAAGTCAGATTTTTGCTGAAATTCTGACCCCGGGGCTTAGGGATTTTTTCAAAAAAATATTTTACACCGGTTAAGTTGTTGAGGGCTGATTTCTTGTCCTGGGATAAAAAGCCTTCTGTTTCGACTGCCAACCCTTTCAGGGGAGCATTTCCAAGCTTCTGGTATCATTTTTGAGTGAATTACCAAAAGTCAGATTTTTGCTGAAATTCTGACCCCGGGGCTTAGCGATTTTTTCAAAAAAATATTTTCGGCCGGTTATTCTGGTATCATTTTTGAGTGAATTGCCAAAAGTCAGATTTTTGTTGAAATTAAATCTTAGGGATTTAAATCTTAGGGATTTAAAGCTTAGGGATTTTTTCAAAAAAATATTTTCGGCCGGTTAAGTTGTTGAGGGCTGATTTCTTGTCTTGTGATAAAAAGCCTTCTGTTTCGACTGCCAAACCTTTCAGGGGAGCATTTGCAAGCTTCTGGCATCATTTTTGAGTGAATTGCCAAAAGTCAGATTTTTGCTGAAATTCTGACCCCGGGCTTAGGGATTTTTTCAAAAAAATATTTTCGTCCGGTTATTCTGGCATCATTTTTGAGTGAATTGCCAAAAGTCAAATTTTTGTTGAAATTCTGACCCCGGGGCTTAGGGATTTTTTCAAAAAAATATTTTCGGCCGGTTAAGTTGTTGAGGGCTGATTTCTTGTCCCGTGATAAAAAGCCTTCTGTTTCGACTGCCAAACCTTTCAGGGGAGCATTTGCAAGCTTCTGGCATCATTTTTGAGTGAATTGCCAAAAGTCAGATTTTTGCTGAAATTCTGACCCCGGGCTTAGGGATTTTTTCAAAAAAATATTTTCGTCCGGTTATTCTGGCATCATTTTTGAGTGAATTGCCAAAAGTCAGATTTTTGTTGAAATTCTGACCCCAGGGCTTAGGGATTTCTTCAAAAAAATATTTTCGGCCGGTTAAGTTGTTGAGGGCTGATTTCTTGTCCTGTGATAAAAAGCCTTCTGTTTCGACTTCCAACCCTTTCAGGGGTGCATTTGCAAGCTTCTGGCATCATTTTTGAGTGAATTGCCAAAAGTCAGATTTTTGCTAAAATTCTAACCCCGGGGCTTATGGATTTTTTCAAAAAAATATTTTCGGCCGCTCAAGTTGTTGAGGGCTGATTTCTTGTCCTGTGATAAAAAGCCTTCTGTTTCGACTCCCAATCCTTTCAGGGAACATTTGCAAGCTTCTGGCATCATTTTTGAGTGAATTGCCAAAAGTCAGATTTTTGCTGAAATTCTGACCCCGGGGCTTAGGGATTTTTTCAAAAATATATTTTTGGCCGGTTAAGTTGTTGAGGGCTGATTTCTTGTCATGTGATAAAAAGCCTTCTGTTTCGACTGCCAAGCCTTTCAGGGGAGCATTTCCAAGCTTCTGGCATCATTTTTGAGTGAATTGCCAAAAGTCAGATTTTTACTGAAATTCTGACCCCGGGGCTTAGCGATTTTTTCAAAAAAATATTTTCGGCCGGTTATTATGGTATCATTTTTGAGTGAATTGCCAAAAGTCAGATTTTTGCTGAAATTCTGACCCCGGGGCTTAGGGATTTTTTCAAAAATATATTTTTGGCCGGTTAAGTTGTTGAGGGCTGATTTCTTGTCCTGTGATAAAAAGCCTTCTGTTTCGACTGTCAAAACTTTCAGGGGAGCATTTGCAAGCTTTTGGCATCATTTTTGAGTGAATTGCCAAAAGTCAGATTTTTGCTAAAATTCTGACCCCGGTATGGATTTTTTCAAAAAAATATTTTCGGCCGGTCAAGTTGTTGAGGGCTGATTTCTTGTCCTGTGATAAAAAGCCTTCTGTTTCGACTCGCAATCCTTTCAGGGAACATTTGCAAGCTTCTGGCATCATTTTTGAGTGAATTGCCAAAAGTCAGATTTTTGCTGAAATTCTGACCCCGGGGCTTAGGGATTTTTTCAAAAATATATTTTTGGCCGGTTAAGTTGTTGAGGGCTGATTTCTTTTCCTGTGATAAAAAGCCTTCTGTTTCGACTGCCAACCCTTTCAGGGGAGCATTTGCAAGCTTCTGGCATCATTTTTGAGTGAATTACCAAAAGTCAGATTTTTGCTGAAATTCTCACCACGGGCTTAGGGATTTTTTCAAAAAAATATTTTCGTCCGGTTATTCTGGCATCATTTTTGAGTGAATTGCCAAGAGTCAGATTTTTGTTGAAATTCTGACCCCGGGGCTTAGGGATTTTTTCAAATAAATATTTTCGGCCGGTTAAGTTGTTGAGGGCTGATTTCTTGTCCTGTGATAAAAAGCCTTCTGTTTCGACTGCCAAGCCTTTCAGGGGAGCATTTCCAAGCTTCTGGCATCATTTTTGAGTGAATTGCCAAAAGTCAGATTTTTGCTGAAATTCTGACCCCGGGTTTAGGGATTTTTTCAAAAAAATATTTTCGTCCGGTTATTCTGGCATCATTTTTGAGTGAATTGCCAAAAGTCAGATTTTTGCTGAAATTCTAACCCCGGGCTTAGGGATTTTTTCAAAAAAAAATTTTCAGCAGGGTAAGTTGTTGAGGGCTGATTTCTTTTCCTGTGATAAAAAGCCTTCTGTTTCGACTGCCAACCTTTTCAGGGGAGCATTTCCAAGCTTCTGGCATCATTTTTGAGTGAATTACCAAAAGTCAGATTTTTGCTGAAATTCTGACCCCGGGGCTTAGCGATTTTTTCAAAAAAATATTTTCGGCCGGTTATTCTGGTATCATTTTTGAGTGAATTGCCAAAAGTCAGATTTTTGTTGAAATTAAATCTTAGGGATTTAAATCTTAGGGATTTAAAGCTTAGGGGTTTTTTCAAAAAAATATTTTCGGCCGGTTAAGTTGTTGAGGGCTGATTTCTTTTCCTGGGATAAAAAGCCTTCTGTTTCGACTGCCAAACCTTTCAGGGGAGCATTCCAAGCTTCTGGCATCATTTTTGAATGAATTGCCAAAAGTCAGATTTTTGCTGAAATTCTGACCCCTGGGTTTAGGGATTTTTTAAAAAAAATCCTTTCGGCCGGTTAAGTTGTTGAGGGCTGATTTCTTGTCCTGTGATAAAAATCCTTCTGTTTCGACTTCCAATCCTTTCAGGGGAGCATTTGCAAGCTTCTGGCATCATTTTTGAGTGAATTGCCAAAAGTGAGATTTTTGCTGAAATTCTGACCCCGGGCTTAGGGATTTTTTCAAAAAAATATTTTCGTCCGGTTATTCTGGCATCATTTTTGAGTGAATTGCCAAGAGTCAGATTATTGTTGAAATTCTGACCCCGGGGCTTAGGGATTTTTTCAAAAAAATATTTTCAGCAGGGTAAGTTGTTGAGGGCTGATTTCTTTTCCTGTGATAAAAAGCCTTCTGTTTCGACTCCCAATCCTTTCAGGGAACATTTGCAAGCTTCTGGCATCATTTTTGAGTGAATCGCCAAAAGTCAGATTTTTGCTGAAATTCTGACCCCGGGGCTTAGAGATTTTTTCAAAAAAATATTTTCCGCCAGTTAAGTTGTTGAGGGCTGATTTCTTGTCCTGTGATAAAAAGCCTTCTGTTTCGACTGCCAAACCTTTCAGGGGAGCATTTGCAAGCTTCTGGCATCATTTTTGAGTGAATTGCCAAAAGTCAGATTTTTGCTGAAATTCTGACCCCGGGGCTTAGGGATTTTTTCAAAAAAATATTTTACACCCGTTAAGTTGTTGAGGGCTGATTTCTTGTCCTGGGATAAAAAGCCTTCTGTTTCGACTGCCAACCCTTTCAGGGGAGCATTTCCAAGCTTCTGGCATCATTTTTGAGTGAATTACCAAAAGTCAGATTTTTGCTGAAATTCTGACCCCGGGGCTTAGCGATTTTTTCAAAAAAATATTTTCGGCCGGTTATTCTGGTATCATTTTTGAGTGAATTGCCAAAAGTCAGATTTTTGTTGAAATTAAATCTTAGGGATTTAAATCTTAGGGATTTAAAGCTTAGGGATTTTTTCAAAAAAAATATTTTCGGCCGGTTAAGTTGTTGAGGGCTGATTTCTTGTCCTGTGATAAAAAGCCTTCTGTTTCGACTGCCAAACCTTTCAGGGGAGCATTTGCAAGCTTCTGGCATCATTTTTGAGTGAATTGCCAAAAGTCAGATTTTTGCTGAAATTCTGACCCCGGGGTTTAGGGATTTTTTCAAAAAAATATTTTCGGCCGGTTAAATTGTTGAGGGCTGATTTCTTGTCCTGTGATAAAAAGCCTTCTGTTTCGACTGCCAAACCTTTCAGGGGAGCATTTGCAAGCTTCTGGCATCATTTTTGAGTGAATTGCCATAAGTCAGATTTTTGCTGAAATTCTGACCCCGGGGCTTAGGGATTTTTTCAAAAAAATATTTTACACCGGTTAAGTTGTTGAGGGCTGATTTCTTGTCCTGTGATAAAAAGCCTTCTGTTTCGACTGCCAAATCTTTCAGGGGAGCATTTGCAAGCTTCTGGCATCATTTTTGAGTGAATTGCCAAAAGTCAGATTTTTGCTGAAATTCTAACCCCGGGCTTAGGGATTTTTTCAAAAAAATATTTTCAGCAGGGTAAGTTGTTGAGGGCTGATTTCTTTTCCTGGGATAAAAAGCCTTCTGTTTCGACTGCCAAACCTTTCAGGGGAGCATTTGCAAGCTTCTGGCATCATTTTTGAGTGAATCGCCAAAAGTCAGATTTTTGCTGAAATTCTGACCCCGGGGCTTAGAGATTTTTTCAAAAAAATATTTTCCGCCAGTTAAGTTGTTGAGGGCTGATTTCTTGTCCTGTGATAAAAAGCCTTCTGTTTCGACTGCCAAACCTTTCAGGGGAGCATTTGCAAGCTTCTGGCATCATTTTTGAGTGAATTGCCAAAAGTCAGATTTTTGCTGAAATTCTGACCCCGGGGCTTAGGGATTTTTTCAAAAAAATATTTTACACCCGTTAAGTTGTTGAGGGCTGATTTCTTGTCCTGGGATAAAAAGCCTTCTGTTTCGACTGCCAACCCTTTCAGGGGAGCATTTCCAAGCTTCTGGCATCATTTTTGAGTGAATTACCAAAAGTCAGATTTTTGCTGAAATTCTGACCCCGGGGCTTAGCGATTTTTTCAAAAAAATATTTTCGGCCGGTTATTCTGGTATCATTTTTGAGTGAATTGCCAAAAGTCAGATTTTTGTTGAAATTAAATCTTAGGGATTTAAATCTTAGGGATTTAAAGCTTAGGGATTTTTTCAAAAAAAATATTTTCGGCCGGTTAAGTTGTTGAGGGCTGATTTCTTGTCCTGTGATAAAAAGCCTTCTGTTTCGACTGCCAAACCTTTCAGGGGAGCATTTGCAAGCTTCTGGCATCATTTTTGAGTGAATTGCCAAAAGTCAGATTTTTGCTGAAATTCTGACCCCGGGGTTTAGGGATTTTTTCAAAAAAATATTTTCGGCCGGTTAAATTGTTGAGGGCTGATTTCTTGTCCTGTGATAAAAAGCCTTCTGTTTCGACTGCCAAACCTTTCAGGGGAGCATTTGCAAGCTTCTGGCATCATTTTTGAGTGAATTGCCATAAGTCAGATTTTTGCTGAAATTCTGACCCCGGGGCTTAGGGATTTTTTCAAAAAAATATTTTACACCGGTTAAGTTGTTGAGGGCTGATTTCTTGTCCTGCGATAAAAAGCCTTCTGTTTCGACTGCCAAATCTTTCAGGGGAGCATTTGCAAGCTTCTGGCATCATTTTTGAGTGAATTGCCAAAAGTCAGATTTTTGCTGAAATTCTAACCCCGGGCTTAGGGATTTTTTCAAAAAAATATTTTCAGCAGGGTAAGTTGTTGAGGGCTGATTTCTTTTCCTGGGATAAAAAGCCTTCTGTTTCGACTGCCAAACCTTTCAGGGGAGCATTTGCAAGCTTCTGGCATCATTTTTGAGTGAATTGCCAAAAGTCAGATTTTTGCTGAAATTCTGACCCCGGGGCTTAGGGATTTTTTCAAAAAAATATTTTACACCCGTTAAGTTGTTGAGGGCTGATTTCTTGTCCTGGGATAAAAAGCCTTCTGTTTCGACTGCCAACTCTTTCAGGGGAGCATTTCCAAGCTTCTGGCATCATTTTTGAGTGAATTACCAAAAGTCAGATTTTTGCTGAAATTCTGACCCCGGGGCTTAGCGATTTTTTCAAAAAAATATTTTCGGCCGGTTATTCTGGTATCATTTTTGAGTGAATTGCCAAAAGTCAGATTTTTGTTGAAATTAAATCTTAGGGATTTAAATCTTAGGGATTTAAAGCTTAGGGATTTTTTCAAAAAAAATATTTTCGGCCGGTTAAGTTGTTGAGGGCTGATTTCTTGTCCTGTGATAAAAAGCCTTCTGTTTCGACTGCCAAACCTTTCAGGGGAGCATTTGCAAGCTTCTGGCATCATTTTTGAGTGAATTGCCAAAAGTCAGATTTTTGCTGAAATTCTGACCCCGGGGTTTAGGGATTTTTTCAAAAAAATATTTTCGGCCGGTTAAATTGTTGAGGGCTGATTTCTTGTCCTGTGATAAAAAGCCTTCTGTTTCGACTGCCAAACCTTTCAGGGGAGCATTTGCAAGCTTCTGGCATCATTTTTGAGTGAATTGCCATAAGTCAGATTTTTGCTGAAATTCTGACCCCGGGGCTTAGGGATTTTTTCAAAAAAATATTTTACACCGGTTAAGTTGTTGAGGGCTGATTTCTTGTCCTGTGATAAAAAGCCTTCTGTTTCGACTGCCAAATCTTTCAGGGGAGCATTTGCAAGCTTCTGGCATCATTTTTGAGTGAATTGCCAAAAGTCAGATTTTTGCTGAAATTCTAACCCCGGGCTTAGGGATTTTTTCAAAAAAATATTTTCAGCAGGGTAAGTTGTTGAGGGCTGATTTCTTTTCCTGGGATAAAAAGCCTTCTGTTTCGACTGCCAAACCTTTCAGGGGAGCATTTGCAAGCTTCTGGCATCATTTTTGAGTGAATCGCCAAAAGTCAGATTTTTGCTGAAATTCTGACCCCGGGGCTTAGAGATTTTTTCAAAAAAATATTTTCCGCCAGTTAAGTTGTTGAGGGCTGATTTCTTGTCCTGTGATAAAAAGCCTTCTGTTTCGACTGCCAAACCTTTCAGGGGAGCATTTGCAAGCTTCTGGCATCATTTTTGAGTGAATTGCCAAAAGTCAGATTTTTGCTGAAATTCTGACCCCGGGGCTTAGGGATTTTTTCAAAAAAATATTTTACACCCGTTAAGTTGTTGAGGGCTGATTTCTTGTCCTGGGATAAAAAGCCTTCTGTTTCGACTGCCAACCCTTTCAGGGGAGCATTTCCAAGCTTCTGGCATCATTTTTGAGTGAATTACCAAAAGTCAGATTTTTGCTGAAATTCTGACCCCGGGGCTTAGCGATTTTTTCAAAAAAATATTTTCGGCCGGTTATTCTGGTATCATTTTTGAGTGAATTGCCAAAAGTCAGATTTTTGTTGAAATTAAATCTTAGGGATTTAAATCTTAGGGATTTAAAGCTTAGGGATTTTTTCAAAAAAAATATTTTCGGCCGGTTAAGTTGTTGAGGGCTGATTTCTTGTCCTGTGATAAAAAGCCTTCTGTTTCGACTGCCAAACCTTTCAGGGGAGCATTTGCAAGCTTCTGGCATCATTTTTGAGTGAATTGCCAAAAGTCAGATTTTTGCTGAAATTCTGACCCCGGGGTTTAGGGATTTTTTCAAAAAAATATTTTCGGCCGGTTAAATTGTTGAGGGCTGATTTCTTGTCCTGTGATAAAAAGCCTTCTGTTTCGACTGCCAAACCTTTCAGGGGAGCATTTGCAAGCTTCTGGCATCATTTTTGAGTGAATTGCCATAAGTCAGATTTTTGCTGAAATTCTGACCCCGGGGCTTAGGGATTTTTTCAAAAAAATATTTTACACCGGTTAAGTTGTTGAGGGCTGATTTCTTGTCCTGCGATAAAAAGCCTTCTGTTTCGACTGCCAAATCTTTCAGGGGAGCATTTGCAAGCTTCTGGCATCATTTTTGAGTGAATTGCCAAAAGTCAGATTTTTGCTGAAATTCTAACCCCGGGCTTAGGGATTTTTTCAAAAAAATATTTTCAGCAGGGTAAGTTGTTGAGGGCTGATTTCTTTTCCTGGGATAAAAAGCCTTCTGTTTCGACTGCCAAACCTTTCAGGGGAGCATTTGCAAGCTTCTGGCATCATTTTTGAGTGAATTGCCAAAAGTCAGATTTTTGCTGAAATTCTGACTCCGGGGCTTAGGGATTTTTTCAAAAAAATATTTTCGCCGGTTAAGTTGTTGAGGGCTGATTTCTTGTCCTGTGATAAAAAGCCTTCTGTTTCGACTGCCAAACCTTTCAGGGGAGCATTTCCAAGCTTCTGGCATCATTTTTGAGTGAATTGCCAAAAGTCAGATTTTTGCTGAAATTCTCACCCCGGGGCTTAGCGATTTTTTAAAAAAAATATTTTCGGCCGGTTATTCTGGTATCATTTTTGAGTGAATTGCCAAAAGTCAGATTTTTGATGAAATTCTGACCCCGGGGCTTAGGGATTTTTTCAAAAAAATATTTTCGGCCGGTTAAGTTGTCTAGGGCTGATTTCTTGTCCTGTGATAAAAAGCCTTCTGTTTCGTCTGCCAAACCTTTCAGGGGAGCATTTGGAAGCTTCTGGCATCATTTTTGAGTGAATTGTCAAAAGTCAGATTTTTGCTGAAATTCTGACCCCGGGGCTTAGGGACTTTTTCAAAAAAATATTTTCGGCAGGTTAAGTTGTTGAGGGCTGATTTCTTGTCCTGTGATAGAAAGCCTTCTGTTTCGACTTCCAACCCTTTCAGGGGTGCATTTGCAAGCTTCTGGCATCATTTTTGAGTGAATTGCCAAAAGTCAGATTTTTGCTAAAATTCTGACCCCGGGGCTTAGGGATTTTTTCAAAAAAATATTTTCGGCCGGTCAAGTTGTTGAGGGCTGATTTCTTGTCCTGTGATAAAAAGCCTTCTGTTTCGACTGCCAAACCTTTCAGGGGAGCATTTGCAAGCTTCTGGCATCATTTTTGAGTGAATTGCCAAAAGTCAGATTTTTGCTGAAATTCTGACCCCGGGGCTTAGGGATTTGTTCAAAAAAATATTTTCGGCCGGTTAAGTTGTTGAGGGCTGATTTCTTGTCCTGTGATAAAAAGCCTTCTGTTTCGACTGCCAAACCTTTCAGGGGAGCATTTGCAAGCTTCTGGCATCATTTTTGAGTGAATTGCCAAAAGTCAGATTTTTGCTGAAATTCTGACCCCGGGGCTTAGGGATTTTTTCAAAAAAATATTTTCCGCCGGTTAAGTTGTTGAGGGCTGATTTCTTGTCCAGTGATAAAAAGCCTTCTGTTTCGACTGCCAAACCTTTCAGGGGAGCATTTGCAAGCTTCTGGCATCATTTTTGAGTGAATTGTCAAAAGTCAGATTTTTGCTGAAATTCTGACCCCGGGGCTTAGGGATTTTTTCAAAAAAATATTTTCGGCAGGTTAAGTTGTTGAGGGCTGATTTCTTGTCCTGTGATAGAAAGCCTTCTGTTTCGACTTCCAACCCTTTCAGGGGTGCATTTGCAAGCTTCTGGCATCATTTTTGAGTGAATTGCCAAAAGTCAGATTTTTGCTAAAATTCTGACCCCGGGGCTTAGGGATTTTTTCAAAAAAATATTTTCGGCCGGTCAAGTTGTTGAGGGCTGATTTCTTGTCCTGTGATAAAAAGCCTTCTGTTTCGACTCCCAATCCTTTCAGGGAACATTTGCAAGCTTCTGGCATCATTTTTGAGTGAATCGCCAAAAGTCAGATTTTTGCTGAAATTCTGACCCCGGGCTTAGAGATTTTTTCAAAAAAATATTTTCCGCCAGTTATGTTGTTGAGGGCTGATTTCTTGTCCTGTGATAAAAAGCCTTCTGTTTCGACTGCCAAACCTTTCAGGGGAGCATTTGCAAGCTTCTGGCATCATTTTTGAGTGAATTCCCAAAAGTCAGATTTTTGTTGAAATTCTGACCCCGGGGCTTAGGGATTTTTTCAAAAAAATATTTTCGGCCGGTTAAGTTGTTGAGGGCTGATTTCTTGTCCTGTGATAAAAAGCCTTCTGTTTCGACTGCCAAACCTTTCAGGGGAGCATTTGCAAGCTTCTGGCATCATTTTTGAGTGAATTGCCAAAAGTCAGATTTTTGCTGAAATTCTGACCCCGGGGCTTAGGGATTTTTTCAAAAAAATATTTTACACCGGTTAAGTTGTTGAGGGCTGATTTCTTGTCCTGGGATAAAAAGCCTTCTGTTTCGACTGCCAACCCTTTCAGGGGAGCATTTCCAAGCTTCTGGTATCATTTTTGAGTGAATTACCAAAAGTCAGATTTTTGCTGAAATTCTGACCCCGGGGCTTAGCGATTTTTTCAAAAAAATATTTTCGGCCGGTTATTCTGGTATCATTTTTGAGTGAATTGCCAAAAGTCAGATTTTTGTTGAAATTAAATCTTAGGGATTTAAATCTTAGGGATTTAAAGCTTAGGGATTTTTTCAAAAAAATATTTTCGGCCGGTTAAGTTGTTGAGGGCTGATTTCTTGTCTTGTGATAAAAAGCCTTCTGTTTCGACTGCCAAACCTTTCAGGGGAGCATTTGCAAGCTTCTGGCATCATTTTTGAGTGAATTGCCAAAAGTCAGATTTCTGCTGAAATTCTGACCCCGGGCTTAGGGATTTTTTCAAAAAAATATTTTCGTCCGGTTATTCTGGCATCATTTTTGAGTGAATTGCCAAAAGTCAAATTTTTGTTGAAATTCTGACCCCGGGGCTTAGGGATTTTTTCAAAAAAATATTTTCGGCCGGTTAAGTTGTTGAGGGCTGATTTCTTGTCCCGTGATAAAAAGCCTTCTGTTTCGACTGCCAAACCTTTCAGGGGAGCATTTGCAAGCTTCTGGCATCATTTTTGAGTGAATTGCCAAAAGTCAGATTTTTGCTGAAATTCTGACCCCGGGGCTTAGGGATTTTTTCAAAAAAATATTTTCGGCCGGTTAAGTTGTTGAGGGCTGATTTCTTGTCCTGGGATAAAAAGCCTTCTGTTTCGACTGCCAACCCTTTCAGGGGAGCATTTGCAAGCTTCTGGCATCATTTTTGAGTGAATTACCAAAAGTCAGATTTTTGCTGAAATTCTGACCCCGGGGCTTAGCGATTTTTTCAAAAAAATATTTTCGGCCGGTTATTCTGGTATCATTTTTGTGTGAATTGCCAAAAGTCAGATTTTTGTTGAAATTAAATCTTAGGGATTTAAATCTTAGGGATTTAAAGCTTAGGGACTTTTTCAAAAAAATATTTTCGGCCGGTTAAGTTGTTGAGGGCTGATTTCTTGTCCTGTGATAAAAAGCCTTCTGTTTCGACTACCAAACCTTTCAGGGGAGCATTTGCAAGCTTCTGGCATCATTTTTGAGTGAATTGCCAAAAGTCAGATTTTTGCTGAAATTCTGACCCCGGGCTTAGGGATTTTTTCAAAAAAATATTTTCGTCCGGTTATTCTGGCATCATTTTTGAGTGAATTGCCAAAAGTCAGATTATTGTTGAAATTCTGACCCCGGGGCTTAGGGATTTTTTCAAAAAAATATTTTCGGCCGGTTAAGTTGTTGAGGGCTGATTTCTTGTCCTGTGATAAAAAGCCTTCTGTTTCGACTGCCAAACGTTTCAGGGGAGCATTTGCAAGCTTCTGGCATCATTTTTGAGTGAATTGCCAAAAGTCAGATTTTTGCTGAAATTCTGACCCCGGGGCTTAGGGATTTTTTCAAAAAAATATTTCCGGCCGGTTAAGTTGTTGAGGGCTGATTTCTTGTCCTGTGATAAAAAGCCTTCTGTTTCGACTGCCAAACCTTTCAGGGGAGCATTTGCAAGCTTCTGGCATCATTTTTGAGTGAATTGCCAAAAGTCAGATTTTTGCTGAAATTCTGACCCCGGGGCTTAGGGATTTTTCCAAAAAAATATTTTACACCGGTTAAGTTGTTGAGGGCTGATTTCTTGTCCTGGGATAAAAAGCCTTCTGTTTCGACTGCCAAGCCTTTCAGGGGAGCCTTTGCAAGCTTCTGGCATCATTTTTGAGTGAATTGCCAAAAGTCAGATTTTTGTTGAAATTAAATCTGAGGGATTTAAAACTTAGGGATTTAAAGCTTAGGGATTTTTTCAAAAAAATATTTTCGGCCGGTCAAGTTGTTGAGGGCTGATTTTTTGTCCTGTGATAAAAAGCCTTCTGTTTCGACTCCCAATCCTTTCAGGGAACATTTGCAAGCTTCTGGCATCATTTTTGAGTGAATCGCCAAAAGTCAGATTTTTGCTGAAATTCTGACCCCGGGGCTTAGAGATTTTTTCAAAAAAATATTTTCCGCCAGTTAAGTTGTTGAGGGCTGATTTCTTGTCCTGTGATAAAAAGCCTTCTGTTTCGACTGCCAAACCTTTCAGGGGAGCATTTGCAAGCTTCTGGCATCATTTTTGAGTGAATTGCCAAAAGGCAGATTTTTGCTGAAATTCTGACCCCGGGGCTTAGCGATTTTTTCAAAAAAATATTTTCGGCCGGTTATTCTGGTATCATTTTTGAGTGAATTGCCAAAAGTCAGATTTTTGTTGAAATTAAATCTTAGGGATTTAAATCTTAGGGATTTAAAGCTTAGGGACTTTTTCAAAAAAATATTTTCGGCCGGTTAAGTTGTTGAGGGCTGATTTCTTGTCCTGTGATAAAAAGCCTTCTGTTTCGACTACCAAACCTTTCAGGGGAGCATTTGCAAGCTTCTGGCATCATTTTTGAGTGAATTGCCAAAAGTCAGATTTTTGCTGAAATTCTGACCCCGGGCTTAGGGATTTTTTCAAAAAAATATTTTCGTCCGGTTATTCTGGCATCATTTTTGAGTGAATTGCCAAAAGTCAGATTATTGTTGAAATTCTGACCCCGGGGCTTAGGGATTTTTTCAAAAAAATATTTTCGGCCGGTTAAGTTGTTGAGGGCTGATTTCTTGTCCTGTGATAAAAAGCCTTCTGTTTCGACTGCCAAACGTTTCAGGGGAGCATTTGCAAGCTTCTGGCATCATTTTTGAGTGAATAGCCAAAAGTCAGATTTTTGCTGAAATTCTGACCCCGGGGCTTAGGGATTTTTTCAAAAAAATATTTTCGGCCGGTTAAGTTGTTGAGGGCTGATTTCTTGTCCTGTGATAAAAAGCCTTCTGTTTCGACTGCCAAACCTTTCAGGGGAGCATTTGCAAGCTTCTGGCATCATTTTTGAGTGAATTGCCAAAAGTCAGATTTTTGCTGAAATTCTGACCCCGGGGCTTAGGGATTTTTCCAAAAAAATATTTTACACCGGTTAAGTTGTTGAGGGCTGATTTCTTGTCCTGGGATAAAAAGCCTTCTGTTTCGACTGCCAAGCCTTTCAGGGGAGCCTTTGCAAGCTTCTGGCATCATTTTTGAGTGAATTGCCAAAAGTCAGATTTTTGTTGAAATTAAATCTGAGGGATTTAAAACTTAGGGATTTAAAGCTTAGGGATTTTTTCAAAAAAATATTTTCGGCCGGTCAAGTTGTTGAGGGCTGATTTTTTGTCCTGTGATAAAAAGCCTTCTGTTTCGACTCCCAATCCTTTCAGGGAACATTTGCAAGCTTCTGGCATCATTTTTGAGTGAATCGCCAAAAGTCAGATTTTTGCTGAAATTCTGACCCCGGGGCTTAGAGATTTTTTCAAAAAAATATTTTCCGCCAGTTAAGTTGTTGAGGGCTGATTTCTTGTCCTGTGATAAAAAGCCTTCTGTTTCGACTGCCAAACCTTTCAGGGGAGCATTTGCAAGCTTCTGGCATCATTTTTGAGTGAATTGCCAAAAGGCAGATTTTTGCTGAAATTCTAACCCCGGGCTTAGGGATTTTTTCAAAAAAATATTTTCAGCAGGGTAAGTTGTTGAGGGCTGATTTCTGTTCCTGTGATAAAAAGCCTTCTGTTTCGACTGCCAACCCTTTCAGGGGAGCATTTGCAAGCTTCTGGCATCATTTTTGAGTGAATTACCAAAAGTCAGATTTTTGCTGAAATTCTGACCCCGGGGCTTAGCGATTTTTTCAAAAAAATATTTTCGGCCGGTTATTCTGGTATCATTTTTGAGTGAATTGCCAAAAGTCAGATTTTTGCTGAAATTCTAACCCCGGGGCTTAGGGATTTTTTCAAAAAAATATTTTCAGCAGGGTAAGTTGTTGAGGGCTGATTTCTTTTCCTTTGATAAAAAGCCTTCTGTTTCGACAGTCAAAACTTTCAGGGGAGCATTTGCAAGCTTCTGGCATCATTTTTGAGTGAATTCCCAAAAGTCAGATTTTTGTTGAAATTCTGACCCCGGGGCTTAGGGATTTTTTCAAAAAAATATTTTCAGCAGGGTAAGTTGTTGAGGGCTGATTTCTTTTCCTGTGATAAAAAGCCTTCTGTTTCGACTGCCAACCCTTTCAGGGGAGCATTTGCAAGCTTCTGGCATCATTTTTGAGTGAATTACCAAAAGTCAGATTTTTGCTGAAATTCTGACGCCCGGGGCTTAGCGATTTTTTCAAAAAAATATTTTCGGCCGGTTATTCTGGTATCATTTTTGAGTGAATTGCCAAAAGTCAGATTTTTGCTGAAATTCTGACCCCGGGGCTTAGCGATTTTTTCAAAAAAATATTTTCGGCCGGTTATTCTGGTATCATTTTTGAGTGAATTGCCAAAAGTCAGATTTTTGTTGAAATTAAATCTTAGGGATTTAAATCTTAGGGATTTAAAGCTTAGGGATTTTTTCAAAAAAATATTTTCGGCCGGTTAAGTTGTTGAGGGCTGATTTCTTGTCTTGTGATAAAAAGCCTTCTGTTTCGACTGCCAAACCTTTCAGGGGAGTATTTGCAAGCTTCTGGCATCATTTTTGAGTGAATTGCCAAAAGTCAGATTTTTGCTGAAATTCTGACCCCGGGCTTAGGGATTTTTTCAAAAAAATATTTTCGTCCGGTTATTCTGGCATCATTTTTGAGTGAATTGCCAAAAGTCAAATTTTTGTTGAAATTCTGACCCCGGGGCTTAGGGATTTTTTCAAAAAAATATTTTCGGCCGGTTAAGTTGTTGAGGGCTGATTTCTTGTCCCGTGATAAAAAGCCTTCTGTTTCGACTGCCAAACCTTTCAGGGGAGCATTTGCAAGCTTCTGGCATCATTTTTGAGTGAATTGCCAAAAGTCAGATTTTTGCTGAAATTCTGACCCCGGGGCTTAGGGATTTTTTCAAAAAAATATTTTACACCGGTTAAGTTGTTGAGGGCTGATTTCTTGTCCTGGGATAAAAAGCCTTCTGTTTCGACTGCCAACCCTTTCAGGGGAGCATTTCCAAGCTTCTGGTATCATTTTTGAGTAAATTACCAAAAGTCAGATTTTTGCTGAAATTCTGACCCCGGGGCTTAGCGATTTTTTCAAAAAAATATTTTCGGCCGGTTATTCTGGTATCATTTTTGAGTGAATTGCCAAAAGTCAGATTTTTGTTGAAATTAAATCTTAGGGATTTAAATCTTAGGGATTTAAAGCTTAGGGATTTTTTCAAAAAAATATTTTCGGCCGGTTAAGTTGTTGAGGGCTGATTTCTTGTCTTGTGATAAAAAGCCTTCTGTTTCGACTGCCAAACCTTTCAGGGGAGCATTTGCAAGCTTCTGGCATCATTTTTGAGTGAATTGCCAAAAGTCAGATTTTTGCTGAAATTCTGACCCCGGGCTTAGGGATTTTTTCAAAAAAATATTTTCGTCCGGTTATTCTGGCATCATTTTTGAGTGAATTGCCAAAAGTCAAATTTTTGTTGAAATTCTGACCCCGGGGCTTAGGGATTTTTTCAAAAAAATATTTTCGGCCGGTTAAGTTGTTGAGGGCTGATTTCTTGTCCCGTGATAAAAAGCCTTCTGTTTCGACTGCCAAACCTTTCAGGGGAGCATTTGCAAGCTTCTGGCATCATTTTTGAGTGAATTGCCAAAAGTCAGATTTTTGCTGAAATTCTGACCCCGGGGCTTAGGGATTTTTTCAAAAAAATATTTTACACCGGTTAAGTTGTTGAGGGCTGATTTCTTGTCCTGGGATAAAAAGCCTTCTGTTTCGACTGCCAACCCTTTCAGGGGAGCATTTCCAAGCTTCTGGTATCATTTTTGAGTAAATTACCAAAAGTCAGATTTTTGCTGAAATTCTGACCCCGGGGCTTAGCGATTTTTTCAAAAAAATATTTTCGGCCGGTTATTCTGGTATCATTTTTGAGTGAATTGCCAAAAGTCAGATTTTTGCTGAAATTCTGACCCCGGGGCTTAGGGATTTTTTCAAAAATATATTTTTGGCCGGTTAAGTTGTTGAGGGCTGATTTCTTGTCCTGTGATAAAAAGCCTTCTGTTTCGACTGTCAAAACTTTCAGGGGAGCATTTGCAAGCTTCTGGCATCATTTTTGAGTGAATTGCCAAAAGTCAGATTTTTGTTGAAATTCTGACCCCGGGGCTTAGGGATTTTTTCAAAAAAATATTTTCGGCCGGTTAAGTTGTTGAGGGCTGATTTCTTGTCCTGTGATAAAAAGCCTTCTGTTTCGACTTCCAACCCTTTCAGGGGTGCATTTGCAAGCTTCTGGCATCATTTTTGAGTGAATTGCCAAAAGTCAGATTTTTGCTAAAATTCTGACCCCGGTATGGATTTTTTCAAAAAAATATTTTCGGCCGGTCAAGTTGTTGAGGGCTGATTTCTTGTCCTGTGATAAAAAGCCTTCTGTTTCGACTCCCAATCCTTTCAGGGAACATTTGCAAGCTTCTGGCATCATTTTTGAGTGAATCGCCAAAAGTCAGATTTTTGCTGAAATTCTGACCCCGGGGCTTAGAGATTTTTTCAAAAAAATATTTTCCGCCAGTTAAGTTGTTGAGGGCTGATTTCTTGTCCTGTGATAAAAAGCCTTCTGTTTCGACTGCCAAACCTTTCAGGGGAGCATTTGCAAGCTTCTGGCATCATTTTTGAGTGAATTGCCAAAAGGCAGATTTTTGCTGAAATTCTGACCCCGGGCTTAGGGATTTTTTCAAAAATATATTTTCAGCAGGGTAAGTTGTTGAGGGCTGATTTCTTTTCCTGTGATAAAAAGCCTTCTGTTTCGACTGCCAAGCCTTTCAGGGGAGCATTTGCAAGCTTCTGGCATCATTTTAAAGTGAATTACCAAAAGTCAGATTTTTGCTGAAATTCTGACCCCGGGGCTTAGCGATTTTTTCAAAAAAATATTTTCGGCCGGTTATTCTGGTATCATTTTTGAGTGAATTGCCAAAAGTCAGATTTTTGCTGAAATTCTGACCCCGGGGCTTAGGGATTTTTTCAAAAAAATATTTTTGGCCGGTTAAGTTGTTGAGGGCTGATTTCTTGTCCTGTGATAAAAAGCCTTCTGTTTCGACTCCCAATCCTTTCAGGGGAGCATTTGCAAGCGTCTGGCATCATTTTTGAGTGAATTCCCAAAAGTCAGATTTTTGTTGAAATTCTGACCCCGGGGCTTAGGGATTTTTTCAAAAAAATATTTTCGGCCGGTTAAGTTGTTGAGGGCTGATTTCTTGTCCTGTGATAAAAAGCCTTCTCTTTCGACTGCCAAACCTTTCAGGGGAGCATTTGCAAGCTTCTGGCATCATTTTTGAGTGAATTGCCAAAAGTCAGATTTTTGCTGAAATTCTGACCCCGGGGCTTAGGGATTTTTTCAAAAAAAATATTTTGCGCCTGTTAAGTTGTTGAGGGCTGATTTCTTGTCCTGTGATAAAAAGCCTTCTGTTTCGACTCCCAATCCTTTCAGGGGAGCATTTGCAAGCTTCTGGCATCATTTTTGAGTGAATCGCCAAAAGTCAGATTTTTGCTGAAATTCTGACCCCGGGGCTTAGAGATTTTTTCAAAAAAATATTTTCCGCCAGTTAAGTTGTTGAGGGCTGATTTCTTGTCCTGTGATAAAAAGCCTTCTGTTTCGACTGCCAAACCTTTCAGGGGAGCATTTGCAAGCTTCTGGCATCATTTTTGAGTGAATTGCCAAAAGGCAGATTTTTGCTGAAATTCTAACCCCGGGCTTAGGGATTTTTTCAAAAAAATATTTTCAGCAGGGTAAGTTGTTGAGGGCTGATTTCTTTTCCTGTGATAAAAAGCCTTCTGTTTCGACTGCCAACCCTTTCAGGGGAGCATTTGCAAGCTTCTGGCATCATTTTAAAGTGAATTACCAAAAGTCAGATTTTTGCTGAAATTCTGACCCCGGGGCTTAGCGATTTTTTCAAAAAAATATTTTCGGCCGGTTATTCTGGTATCATTTTTGAGTGAATTGCCAAAAGTCAGATTTTTGCTGAAATTCTGACCCCGGGGCTTAGGGATTTTTTCAAAAAAATATTTTTGGCCGGTTAAGTTGTTGAGGGCTGATTTCTTGTCCTGTGATAAAAAGCCTTCTGTTTCGACTTGCAACCCTTTCAGGGGTGCATTTGCAAGCTTCTGGCATCATTTTTGAGTGAATTGCCAAAAGTCAGATTTTTGCTAAAATTCTGACCCCGGGGCTTAGGGATTTTTTCAAAAAAATATTTTCGGCCGGTCAAGTTGTTGAGGGCTGATTTCTTGTCCTGTGATAAAAAGCCTTCTGTTTCGACTGTCAAAACTTTCAGGGGAGCATTTGCAAGCGTCTGGCATCATTTTTGAGTGAATTCCCAAAAGTCAGATTTTTGTTGAAATTCTGACCCCGGGGCTTAGGGATTTTTTCAAAAAAATATTTTCGGCCGGTTAAGTTGTTGAGGGCTGATTTCTTGTCCTGTGATAAAAAGCCTTCTCTTTCGACTGCCAAACCTTTCAGGGGAGCATTTGCAAGCTTCTGGCATCATTTTTGAGTGAATTGCCAAAAGTCAGATTTTTGCTGAAATTCTGACCCCGGGGCTTAGGGATTTTTGAGTGAATTGCCAAAAGTCAGATTTTTGCTGAAATTCTGACCCCGGGGCTTAGGGATTTTTTCAAAAATATATTTTTGGCCGGTTAAGTTGTTGAGGGCTGATTTCTTTTCCTGTGATAAAAAGCCTTCTGTTTCGACTGCCAAGCCTTTCAGGGGAGCATTTCCAAGCTTCTGGCATCATTTTTGAGTGAATTGCCAAAAGTCAGATTTTTGCTGAAATTCTGACCCCGGGGCTTAGCGATTTTTTCAAAAAAATATTTTCGGCCGGTTATTATGGTATCATTTTTGAGTGAATTGCCAAAAGTCAGATTTTTGCTGAAATTCTGACCCCGGGGCTTAGGGATTTTTTCAAAAATATATTTTTGGCCGGTTAAGTTGTTGAGGGCTGATTTCTTGTCCTGTGATAAAAAGCCTTCTGTTTCGACTGTCAAAACTTTCAGGGGAGCATTTGCAAGCTTCTGGCATCATTTTTGAGTGAATTGCCAAAAGTCAGATTTTTGCTGAAATTCTGACCCCGGGGCTTAGGGATTTTTTCAAAAATATATTTTTGGCCGGTTAAGTTGTTGAGGGCTGATTTCTTTTCCTGTGATAAAAAGCCTTCTGTTTCGACTGCCAACCCTTTCAGGGGAGCATTTGCAAGCTTCTGGCATCATTTTTGAGTGAATTACCAAAAGTCAGATTTTTGCTGAAATTCTGACCACGGGCTTAGGGATTTTTTCAAAAAAATATTTTCGTCCGGTTATTCTGGCATCATTTTTGAGTGAATTGCCAAAAGTCAGATTTTTGTTGAAATTCTGACCCCAGGGCTTAGGGATTTTTTCAAAAAAATATTTTCGGCCGGTTAAGTTGTTGAGGGCTGATTTCTTGTCCTGTGATAAAAAGCCTTCTGTTTCGACTTCCAACCCTTTCAGGGGTGCATTTGCCAGCTTCTGGCATCATTTTTGAGTGAATTGCCAAAAGTCAGATTTTTGCTAAAATTCTAACCCTGGGGCTTATGGATTTTTTCAAAAAAATATTTTCGGCCGTTCAAGTTGTTGAGGGCTGATTTCTTGTCCTGTGATAAAAAGCCTTCTATTTCGACTCCCAATCCTTTCAGGGAACATTTGCAAGCTTCTGGCATCATTTTTGAGTAAATTGCCAAAAGTCAGATTTTTGCTGAAATTCTGACCCCGGGGCTTAGGGATTTTTTCAAAAATATATTTTTGGCCGGTTAAGTTGTTGAGGGCTGATTTCTTGTCATGTGATAAAAAGCCTTCTGTTTCGACTGCCAAGCCTTTCAGGGGAGCATTTCCAAGCTTCTGGCATCATTTTTGAGTGAATTGCCAAAAGTCAGATTTTTGCTGAAATTCTGACCCCGGGGCTTAGCGATTTTTTCAAAAAAATATTTTCGGCCGGTTATTATGGTATCATTTTTGAGTGAATTGCCAAAAGTCAGATTTTTGCTAAAATTCTGACCCCGGGGCTTAGGGATTTTTTCAAAAAAATATTTTCGGCCGGTCAAGTTGTTGAGGGCTGATTTCTTGTCCTGTGATAAAAAGCCTTCTGTTTCGACTGTCAAAACTTTCAGGGGAGCATTTGCAAGCGTCTGGCATCATTTTTGAGTGAATTCCCAAAAGTCAGATTTTTGTTGAAATTCTGACCCCGGGGCTTAGCGATTTTTTCAAAAAAATATTTTCCGCCGGTTAAGTTGTTGAGGGCTGATTTCTTGTCCTGTGATAAAAAGCCTTCTGTTTCGACTGCCAAACCTTTCAGGGGAGCATTTGCAAGCTTCTGGCATCATTTTTGAGTGAATTGCCAAAAGTCAGATTTTTGCTGAAATTCTGACCCCGGGGCTTAGGGATTTTTTCAAAAAAAATATTTTGCGCCTGTTAAGTTGTTGAGGGCTGATTTCTTGTCCTGTGATAAAAAGCCTTCTGTTTCGACTCCCAATCCTTTCAGGGGAGCATTTGCAAGCTTCTGGCATCATTTTTGAGTGAATTGCCAAAAGTCAGATTTTTGCTGAAATTCTAACCCCGGGCTTAGGGATTTTTTCAAAAAAATATTTTCAGCAGGGTAAGTTGTTGAGGGCTGATTTCTTTTCCTGTGATAAAAAGCCTTCTGTTTCGACTGCCAACCCTTTCAGGGAACATTTGCAAGTTTCTGGCATCATTTTTGAGTGAATCGCCAAAAGTCAGATTTTTGCTGAAATTCTGACCCCGGGGCTTAGAGATTTTTTCAAAAAAATATTTTCCGCCAGTTAAGTTGTTGAGGGCTGATTTCTTGTCCTGTGATAAAAAGCCTTCTGTTTCGACTGCCAAACCTTTCAGGGGAGCATTTGCAAGCTTCTGGCATCATTTTTGAGTGAATTGCCAAAAGGCAGATTTTTGCTGAAATTCTAACACTGGGCTTAGGGATTTTTTCAAAAAAATATTTTCAGCAGGGTAAGTTGTTGAGGGCTGATTTCTTTTCCTGTGATAAAAAGCCTTCTGTTTCTACTGCCAACCCTTTCAGGGGAGCATTTGCAAGCTTCTGGCATCATTTTTGAGTGAATTACCAAAAGTCAGATTTTTGCTGAAATTCTGACCCCGGGGCTTAGCGATTTTTTCAAAAAAATATTTTCGGCCGGTTATTCTGGTATCATTTTTGAGTGAATTGCCAAAAGTCAGATTTTTGCTGAAATTCTGACCCCGGGGCTTAGGGATTTTTTCAAAAAAATATTTTTGGCCGGTTAAGTTGTTGAGGGCTGATTTCTTGTCCTGTGATAAAAAGCCTTCTGTTTCGACTTGCAACCCTTTCAGGGGTGCATTTGCAAGCTTCTGGCATCATTTTTGAGTGAATTGCCAAAAGTCAGATTTTTGCTAAAATTCTGACCCCGGGGCTTAGGGATTTTTTCAAAAAAATATTTTCGGCCGGTCAAGTTGTTGAGGGCTGATTTCTTGTCCTGTGATAAAAAGCCTTCTGTTTCGACTGCCAAACCTTTCAGGGGAGGATTTGCAAGCTTTTAGCATCATTTTTGAGTGAATTGCCAAAAGTCAGATTTTTGCTGAAATTCTAACCCCGGGGCTTAGGGATTTTTTTAAAAAAAATTTTTCAGCAGGGTAAGTTGTTGAGGGCTGATTTCTTTTCCTGTGATAAAAAGCCTTCTGTTTCGACTGTCAAAACTTTCAGGGGAGCATTTGCAAGCATCTGGCATCATTTTTGAGTGAATTCCCAAAAGTCAGATTTTTGTTGAAATTCTGACCCCGGGGGTTAGGGATTTTTTCAAAAAAATATTTTCGGCCGGTTAAGTTGTTGAGGGCTGATTTCTTGTCCTGTGATAAAAAGCCTTCTGTTTCGACTGCCAAACCTTTCAGGGGAGCATTTGCAAGCTTCTGGCATCATTTTTGAGTGAATTGCCAAAAGTCAGATTTTTGCTGAAATTCTGACCCCGGGGCTTAGGGATTTTTTCAAAAAAAATATTTTGCGCCTGTTAAGTTGTTAAGGGCTGATTTCTTGTCCTGTGATAAAAAGCCTTCTGTTTCGACTCCCAATCCTTTCAGGGGAGCATTTGCAAGCTTCTGGCATCATTTTTGAGTGAATCGCCAAAAGTCAGATTTTTGCTGAAAATCTGACCCCGGGGCTTAGAGATTTTTTCAAAAAAATATTTTCCGCCAGTTAAGTTGTTGAGGGCTGATTTCTTGTCCTGTGATAAAAAGCCTTCTGTTTCGACTGCCAAACCATTCAGGGGAGCATTTGCAAGCTTCTGGCATCATTTTTGAGTGAATTGCCAAAAGTCAGATTTTTGCTGAAAGTCTAACCCCGGGCTTAGGGATTTTTTCAAAAAAATATTTTCAGCAGGGTAAGTTGTTGAGGGCTGATTTCTTTTCCTGTGATAAAAAGCCTTCTGTTTCGACTGCCAAGCCTTTCAGGGGAGCATTTGCAAGCTTCTGGCATCATTTTTGAGTGAATTACCAAAAGTCAGATTTTTGCTGAAATTCTGACCCCGGGGCTTAGCGATTTTTTGAAAAAAATATTTTCGGCCGGTTATTCTGGTATCATTTTTGAGTGAATTGCCAAAAGTCAGATTTTTGCTGAAATTCTGACCCCGGGGCTTAGGGATTTTTTCAAAAATATATTTTTGGCCGGTTAAGTTGTTGAGGGCTGATTTCTTGTCCTGTGATAAAAAGCCTTCTGTTTCGACTTCCAACCCTTTCAGGGGTGCATTTGCAAGCTTCTGGCATCATTTTTGAGTGAATTGCCAAAAGTCAGATTTTTGCTAAAATTCTGACCCCGGGGCTTATGGATTTTTTCAAAAAAATATTTTCGGCCGGTCAAGTAGTTGAGGGCTGATTTCTTGTCCTGTGATAAAAAGCCTTCTGTTTCGACTCCCAATCCTTTCAGGGAACATTTGCAAGCTTCTGGCATCATTTTTGAGTGAATTGCCAAAAGTCAGATTTTTGCTGAAATTCTGACCCCGGGGCTTAGGGATTTTTTCAAAAATATATTTTTGGCCGGTTAAGTTGTTGAGGACTGATTTCTTGTCATGTGATAAAAAGCCTTCTGTTTCGACTGCCAAGCCTTTCAGGGGAGCATTTCCAAGCTTCTGGCATCATTTTTGAGTGAATTGCCAAAAGTCAGATTTTTGCTGAAATTCTGACCCCGGGGCTTAGCGATTTTTTCAAAAAAATATTTTCGGCCGGTTATTATGGTATCATTTTTGAGTGAATTGCCAAAAGTCAGATTTTTGCTGAAATTCTGACCCCGGGGCTTAGGGATTTTTTCAAAAATATATTTTTGGCCGGTTAAGTTGTTGAGGGCTGATTTCTTGTCCTGTGATAAAAAGCCTTCTGTTTCGACTGTCAAAACTTTCAGGGGAGCATTTGCAAGCTTCTGGCATCATTATTGAGTGAATTGCCAAAAGTCAGATTTTTGTTGAAATTCTGACCCCGGGGCTTAGGGATTTTTTCAAAAAAATATTTTCGGCCGGTTAAGTTGTTGAGGGCTGATTTCTTGTCCTGTGATAAAAAGCCTTCTGTTTCGACTTCCAACCCTTTCAGGGGTGCATTTGCAAGCTTCTGGCATCATTTTTGAGTGAATTGCCAAAAGTCAGATTTTTGCTAAAATTCTGACCCCGGTATGGATTTTTTCAAAAAAATATTTTCGGCCGGTCAAGTTGTTGAGGGCTGATTTCTTGTCCTGTGATAAAAAGCCTTCTGTTTCGACTCCCAATCCTTTCAGGGAACATTTGCAAGCTTCTGGCATCATTTTTGAGTGAATCGCCAAAAGTCAGATTTTTGCTGAAATTCTGACCCCGGGGCTTAGAGATTTTTTCAAAAAAATATTTTCCGCCAGTTAAGTTGTTGAGGGCTGATTTCTTGTCCTGTGATAAAAAGCCTTCTGTTTCGACTGCCAAACCTTTCAGGGGAGCATTTGCAAGCTTCTGGCATCATTTTTGAGTGAATTGCCAAAAGGCAGATTTTTGCTGAAATTCTAACCCCGGGCTTAGGGATTTTTTCAAAAAAATATTTTCAGCAGGGTAAGTTGTTGAGGGCTGATTTCTTTTCCTGTGATAAAAAGCCTTCTGTTTCGACTGCCAACCCTTTCAGGGGAGCATTTGCAAGCTTCTGGCATCATTTTAAAGTGAATTACCTAAAGTCAGATTTTTGCTGAAATTCTGACCCCGGGGCTTAGCGATTTTTTCAAAAAAATATTTTCGGCCGGTTATTCTGGTATCATTTTTGAGTGAATTGCCAAAAGTCAGATTTTTGCTGAAATTCTGACCCCGGGGCTTAGGGATTTTTTCAAAAAAATATTTTTGGCCGGTTAAGTTGTTGAGGGCTGATTTCTTGTCCTGTGATAAAAAGCCTTCTGTTTCGACTTGCAACCCTTTCAGGGGTGCATTTGCAAGCTTCTGGCATCATTTTTGAGTGAATTGCCAAAAGTCAGATTTTTGCTAAAATTCTGACCCCGGGGCTTAGGGATTTTTTCAAAAAAATATTTTCGGCCGGTCAAGTTGTTGAGGGCTGATTTCTTGTCCTGTGATAAAAAGCCTTCTGTTTCGACTGTCAAAACTTTCAGGGGAGCATTTGCAAGCGTCTGGCATCATTTTTGAGTGAATTCCCAAAAGTCAGATTTTTGTTGAAATTCTGACCCCGGGGCTTGGGGATTTTTTCAAAAAAATATTTTCGGCCGGTTAAGTTGTTGAGGGCTGATTTCTTGTCCTGTGATAAAAAGCCTTCTGTTTCGACTGCCAAACCTTTCAGGGGAGCATTTGCAAGCTTCTGGCATCATTTTTGAGTGAATTGCCAAAAGTCAGATTTTTGCTGAAATTCTGACCCCGGGGCTTAGGGATTTTTTCAAAAAAAATATTTTGCGCCTGTTAAGTTGTTGAGGGCTGATTTCTTGTCCTGTGATAAAAAGCCTTCTGTTTCGACTCCCAATCCTTTCAGGGGAGCATTTGCAAGCTTCTGGCATCATTTTTGAGTGAATCGCCAAAAGTCAGATTTTTGCTGAAAATCTGACCCCGGGGCTTAGAGATTTTTTCAAAAAAATATTTTCAGCAGGGTAAGTTGTTGAGGGCTGATTTCTTTTCCTGTGATAAAAAGCCTTCTGTTTCGACTGCCAACCCTTTCAGGGGAGCATTTGCAAGCTTCTGGCATCATTTTTGAGTGAATTACCAAAAGTCAGATTTTTGCTGAAATTCTGACCCCGGGGCTTAGCGATTTTTTCAAAAAAAAATTTTCTGCCGGTTATTCTGGTATCATTTTTGAGTGAATTGCCAAAAGTCAGATTTTTGCTGAAATTCTGACCCCGGGGCTTAGGGATTTTTTCAAAAATATATTTTTGGCCGGTTAAGTTGTTGAAGGCTGATTTCTTGTCCTGTGATAAAAAGCCTTCTGTTTCGACTGTCAAAACTTTCAGGGGAGCATTTGCAAGCTTCTGGCATCATTTTTGAGTGAATTACCAAAAGTCAGATTTTTGCTGAAATTCTGACCCCGGGGCTTAGCGATTTTTTCAAAAAAATATTTTCGGCCGGTTATTCTGGTATCATTTTTGAGTGAATTGCCAAAAGTCAGATTTTTGTTGAAATTAAATCTGAGGGATTTAAATCTTAGGGATTTAAAGCTTAGGGATTTTTTCAAAAAAATATTTTCGGCCGGTTAAGTTGTTGAGGGCTGATTTCTTGTCCTGTGATGAAAAGCCTTCTGTTTCGACTGTCAAAACTTTCAGGGGAGCATTTGCAAGCTTCTGGCATCATTTTTGAGTGAATTGCCAAAAGTCAGATTTTTGCTGAAATTCTGACCCCGGGGCTTAGGGATTTTTTCAAAAAAATATTTTCGGCCGGTTAAGTTGTTGAGGGCTGATTTCTTGTCCTGTGATAAAAAGCCTTCTGTTTCGACTTCCAACCCTTTCAGGGCTGCATTTGCAAGCTTCTGGCATCATTTTTGAGTGAATTGCCAAAAGTCAGATTTTTGCTAAAATTCTGACCCCGGTATGGATTTTTTCAAAAAAATGTTTTCGGCCGGTCAAGTTGTTGAGGGCTGATTTCTTGTCCTGTGATAAAAAGCCTTCTGTTTCGACTCCCAATCCTTTCAGGGAACATTTGCAAGCTTCTGGCATCATTTTTGAGTGAATTGCCAAAACTCAGATTTTTGCTGAAATTCTGACCCCGGGGCTTAGGGATTTTTTCAAAAATATATTTTCGGCCGGTCAAGTTGTTGAGGGCTGATTTCTTTTCCTGTGATAAAAAGCCTTCTGTTTCGACTGCCAACCCTTTCAGGGGAGCATTTGCAAGCTTCTGGCATCATTTTTGAGTGAATTACCAAAAGTCAGATTTTTGCTGAAATTCTGACCCCGGGCTTAGGGATTTTTTCAAAAAAATATTTTCGTCCGGTTATTCTGGCATCATTTTTGAGTGAATTGCCAAGAGTCAGATTTTTGTTGAAATTCTGACCCCGGGGCTTAGGGATTTTTTCAAAAAAATATTTTCGGCCGGTTAAGTTGTTGAGGGCTGATTTCTTGTCCTGTGATAAAAAGCCTTCTGTTTCGACTGCCAAGCCTTTCAGGGGAGCATTTCCAAGCTTCTGGCATCATTTTTGAGTGAATTGCCAAAAGTCAGATTTTTGCTGAAATTCTGACCCCGGGTTTAGGGATTTTTTCAAAAAAATATTTTCGTCCGGTTATTCTGGCATCATTTTTGAGTGAATTGCCAAGAGTCAGATTTTTGTTGAAATTCTGACCCCAGGGCTTAGAGATTTTTTCAAAAAAATATTTTCCGCCAGTTATGTTGTTGAGGGCTGATTTCTTGTCCTGTGATAAAAAGCCTTCTGTTTCGACTGCCAAACCTTTCAGGGGATCATTTCCAAGCTTCTGGCATCATTTTTGAGTGAATTGCCAAAAGTCAGATTTTTGCTGAAATTCTGACTCCGGGCTTAGAGATTTTTTCAAAAAAATATTTTCGTCCGGTTATTCTGGCATCATTTTTGAGTGAATTGCCAAAAGTCAGATTTTTGCTGAAATTCTGACCCCGGGCTTAGGGATTTTTTCAAAAAAATATTTTCGTCCGGTTATTCTGGCATCATTTTTGAGTGAATTGCCAAAAGTCAGATTTTTGCTGAAATTCTAACCCCGGGCTTAGGGATTTTTTCAAAAAAATATTTTCAGCAGGGTAAGTTGTTGAGGGCTGATTTCTTTTCCTGTGATAAAAAGCCTTCTGTTTCGACTGCCAACCCTTTCAGGGGAGCATTTCCAAGCTTCTGGCATCATTTTTGAGTGAATTACCAAAAGTCAGATTTTTGCTGAAATTCTGACCCCGGGCTTAGGGATTTTTTCAAAAAAATATTTTCGTCCGGTTATTCTGGCATCATTTTTGAGTGAATTGCCAAAAGTCAGATTTTTGCTGAAATTCTAACCCCGGGCTTAGGGATTTTTTCAAAAAAATATTTTCAGCAGGGTAAGTTGTTGAGGGCTGATTTCTTTTCCTGTGATAAAAAGCCTTCTGTTTCGACTGCCAACCCTTTCAGGGGAGCATTTCCAAGCTTCTGGCATCATTTTTGAGTGAATTACCAAAAGTCAGATTTTTGCTGAAATTCTGACCCCGGGGCTTAGCGATTTTTTCAAAAAAATATTTTCGGCCGGTTATTCTGGTATCATTTTTGAGTGAATTGCCAAAAGTCAGATTTTTGTTGAAATTAAATCTTAGGGATTTAAATCTTAGGGATTTAAAGCTTAGGGATTTTTTCAAAAAAATATTTTCGGCCGGTTAAGTTGTTGAGGGCTGATTTCTTGTCCTGTGATAAAAAGCCTTCTGTTTCGACTGCCAAACCTTTCAGGGGAGCATTTGCAAGCTTCTGGCATCATTTTTGGGTGAATTGCCAAAAGTCAGATTTTTGCTGAAATTCTGACCCCGGGGCTTAGGGATTTTTTAAAAAAAATCCTTTCAGCCGGTTAAGTTGTTGAGGGCTGATTTCTTGTCCTGTGATAAAAAGCCTTCTGTTTCGACTTCCAATCCTTTCAGGGGAGCATTTGCAAGCTTCTGGCATCATTTTTGAGTGAATTGCCAAAAGTGAGATTTTTGCTGAAATTCTGACCCCGGGCTTAGGGATTTTTTCAAAAAAATATTTTACACCGGTTAAGTTGTTGAGGGCTGATTTCTTGTCCTGGGATTAAAAAGCCTTCTGTTTCGACTGCCAACCCTTTCATGGGAGCATTTCCAAGCTTCTGGCATCATTTTTGAGTGAATTGCCAAAGGTCAGATTTTGGCTGAAATTCTGACCCTGGGGCTTAGGGATTTTTTCAAAAAAATATTTTCCGCCGGTTAAGTTGTTGAGGGCTGATTTCTTGTCCTGTGATAAAAAGCCTTCTGTTTCGACTGCCAAGCCTTTCAGGGGAGCATTTCCAAGCTTCTGGCATCATTTTTGAGTGAATTGCCAAAAGTCAGATTTTTGCTGAAATTCTGACCCCGGGCTTAGGGATTTTTTCAAAAAAATATTTTCGTCCGGTTATTCTGGCATCATTTTTGAGTGAATTGCCAAGAGTCAGATTTTTGTTGAAATTCTGACCCCAGGGCTTAGAGATTTTTTCAAAAAAATATTTTCCGCCAGTTATGTTGTTGAGGGCTGATTTCTTGTCCTGTGATAAAAAGCCTTCTGTTTCGACTGCCAAACCTTTCAGGGGATCATTTCCAAGCTTCTGGCATCATTTTTGAGTGAATTGCCAAAAGTCAGATTTTTGCTGAAATTCTGACCCCGGGCTTAGAGATTTTTTCAAAAAAATATTTTCGTCCGGTTATTCTGGCATCATTTTTGAGTGAATTGCCAAAAGTCAGATTTTTGCTGAAATTCTAACCCCGGGCTTAGGGATTTTTTCAAAAAAATATTTTCAGCAGGGTAAGTTGTTGAGGGCTGATTTCTTTTCCTGTGATAAAAAGCCTTCTGTTTCGACTGCCAACCCTTTCAGGGGAGCATTTCCAAGCTTCTGGCATCATTTCTGAGTGAATTACCAAAAGTCAGATTTTTGCTGAAATTCTGACCCCGGGGCTTAGCGATTTTTTCAAAAAAGTATTTTCGGCCGGTTATTCTGGTATCATTTTTGAGTGAATTGCCAAAAGTCAGATTTTTGTTGAAATTAAATCTTAGGGATTTAAATCTTAGGGATTTAAAGCTTAGGGATTTTTTCAAAAAAATATTTTCGGCCGGTTAAGTTGTTGAGGGCTGATTTCTTGTCTTGGGATAAAAAGCCTTCTGTTTCGACTGCCAAACCTTTCAGGGGACCATTTGCAAGCTTCTGGCATCATTTTTGAGTGAATTGCCAAAAGTCAGATTTTTGCTGAAATTCTGACCCCGGGGCTTAGGGATTTTTTCAAAAAAATATTTTACACCGGTTAAGTTGTTGAGGGCTGATTTCTTGTCCTGGGATAAAAAGCCTTCTGTTTCGACTGCCAACCCTTTCATGGGAGCATTTCCAAGCTTCTGGCATCATTTTTGAGTGAATTGCCAAAAGTCAGATTTTGGCTGAAATTCTGACCCCGGGGCTTAGGGATTTTTTCAAAAAAATATTTTCCGCCGGTTAAGTTGTTGAGGGCTGATTTCTTGTCCTGTGATAAAAAGCCTTCTGTTTCGACTGCCAAACATTTCAGGGGAGCATTTGCAAGCTTCTGGCATCATTTTTGAGTGAATTGCCAAAAGTCAGATTTTTGCTGAAATTCTGACCCCGGGCTTAGGGATTTTTTCAAAAAAATATTTTCGTCCGGTTATTCTGGCATCATTTTTGAGTGAATTACCAAAAGTCAGATTTTTGTTGAAATTCTGACCTCGGGCCTTGGGATTTTTTCAAAAAAATATTTTCGGCCGGTTAAGTTGTTGAGGGCTGATTTCTTGTCCTGTGATAAAAAGCCTTCTGTTTCGACTGCCAAACCTTTCAGGGGAGCATTTGCAAGCTTCTGGCATCATTTTTGAGTGAATTGTCAAAAGTCAGATTTTTGCTGAAGCTCTGACACCGGGGCTTAGGGATTTTTTCAAAAAAATATTTTCCGCTGGTTAAGTTGTTGAGACTTGATTTCTTGTGCTGTGATAAAAAGCCTTCTGTTTCGACTGCAAACATTTCAGGGGAGCATTTGCAAGCTTCTGGCATCATTTTTGAGTGAATTGCCAAAAGTCAGATTTTTGCTGAAATTCTGACCCCGGGCTTAGGGATTTTTTCAAAAAAATAATTTCGTCCGGTTATTCTAACATCATTTTTGAGTGAATTGCCAAAAGTCAGATTTTTGTTGAAATTCTGAGCCCGGGGCTTAGGGATTTTTTCAAAAAAATATTTTCGGCCGGTTAAGTTGTCTAGGGCTGATTTCTTGTCCTGTGATAAAAAGCCTTCTGTTTCGACTCCCAATCCTTTCAGGGAACATTTGCAAGCTTCTGGCATCATTTTTGAGTGAATTGCCAAAAGTCAGATTTTTGCTGAAATTCTGACCCCGGGGCTTAGGGATTTTTTCAAAAATATATTTTTGGCCGGTTAAGTTGTTGAGGGCTGATTTCTTTTCCGGTGATAAAAAGCCTTCTGTTTCGACTGCCAACCCTTTCAGGGGAGCATTTGCAAGCTTCTGGCATCATTTTTGAGTGAATTACCAAAAGTCAGATTTTTGAGTGAATTACCAAAAGTCAGGGATTTTTTCAAAAAAATATTTTCGTCCGGTTATTCTGGCATCATTTTTGAGTGAATTGCCAAAAGTCAGATTTTTGCTGAAATTCTAACCCCGGGCTTAGGGATTTTTTCAAAAAAATATTTTCAGCAGGGTAAGTTGTTGAGGGCTGATTTCTTTTCCTGTGATAAAAAGCCTTCTGTTTCGACTGCCAACCCTTTCAGGGGAGCATTTCCAAGCTTCTGGCATCATTTCTGAGTGAATTACCAAAAGTCAGATTTTTGCTGAAATTCTGACCCCGGGGCTTAGCGATTTTTTCAAAAAAGTATTTTCGGCCGGTTATTCTGGTATCATTTTTGAGTGAATTGCCAAAAGTCAGATTTTTGTTGAAATTAAATCTTAGGGATTTAAAGCTTAGGGATTTTTTCAAAAAAATATTTTCGGCCGGTTAAGTTGTTGAGGGCTGATTTCTTGTCTTGGGATAAAAAGCCTTCTGTTTCGACTGCCAAACCTTTCAGGGGACCATTTGCAAGCTTCTGGCATCATTTTTGAGTGAATTGCCAAAAGTCAGATTTTTGCTGAAATTCTGACCCCGGGGCTTAGGGATTTTTTCAAAAAAATATTTTACACCGGTTAAGTTGTTGAGGGCTGATTTCTTGTCCTGGGATAAAAAGCCTTCTGTTTCGACTGCCAACCCTTTCATGGGAGCATTTCCAAGCTTCTGGCATCATTTTTGAGTGAATTGCCAAAGGTCAGATTTTGGCTGAAATTCTGACCCCGGGGCTTAGGGATTTTTTCAAAAAAATATTTTCCGCCGGTTAAGTTGTTGAGGGCTGATTTCTTGTCCTGTGATAAAAAGCCTTCTGTTTCGACTGCCAAACATTTCAGGGGAGCATTTGCAAGCTTCTGGCATCATTTTTGAGTGAATTGCCAAAAGTCAGATTTTTGCTGAAATTCTGACCCCGGGCTTAGGGATTTTTTCAAAAAAATATTTTCGTCCGGTTATTCTGGCATCATTTTTGAGTGAATTACCAAAAGTCAGATTTTTGTTGAAATTCTGACCTCGGGCCTTGGGATTTTTTCAAAAAAATATTTTCGGCCGGTTAAGTTGTTGAGGGCTGATTTCTTGTCCTGTGATAAAAAGCCTTCTGTTTCGACTGCCAAACCTTTCAGGGGAGCATTTGCAAGCTTCTGGCATCATTTTTGAGTGAATTGTCAAAAGTCAGATTTTTGCTGAAGCTCTGACACCGGGGCTTAGGGATTTTTTCAAAAAAATATTTTCCGCTGGTTAAGTTGTTGAGACTTGATTTCTTGTGCTGTGATAAAAAGCCTTCTGTTTCGACTGCAAACATTTCAGGGGAGCATTTGCAAGCTTCTGGCATCATTTTTGAGTGAATTGCCAAAAGTCAGATTTTTGCTGAAATTCTGACCCCGGGCTTAGGGATTTTTTCAAAAAAATAATTTCGTCCGGTTATTCTAACATCATTTTTGAGTGAATTGCCAAAAGTCAGATTTTTGTTGAAATTCTTAGCCCGGGGCTTAGGGATTTTTTCAAAAAAATATTTTCGGCCGGTTAAGTTGTCTAGGGCTGATTTCTTGTCCTGTGATAAAAAGCCTTCTGTTTCGACTCCCAATCCTTTCAGGGAACATTTGCAAGCTTCTGGCATCATTTTTGAGTGAATTGCCAAAAGTCAGATTTTTGCTGAAATTCTGACCCCGGGGCTTAGGGATTTTTTCAAAAATATATTTTTGGCCGGTTAAGTTGTTGAGGGCTGATTTCTTTTCCGGTGATAAAAAGCCTTCTGTTTCGACTGCCAACCCTTTCAGGGGAGCATTTGCAAGCTTCTGGCATCATTTTTGAGTGAATTACCAAAAGTCAGATTTTTGAGTGAATTACCAAAAGTCAGGGATTTTTTCAAAAAAATATTTTCGTCCGGTTATTCTGGCATCATTTTTGAGTGAATTGCCAAAAGTCAGATTTTTGCTGAAATTCTAACCCCGGGCTTAGGGATTTTTTCAAAAAAATATTTTCAGCAGGGTAAGTTGTTGAGGGCTGATTTCTTTTCCTGTGATAAAAAGCCTTCTGTTTCGACTGCCAACCCTTTCAGGGGAGCATTTCCAAGCTTCTGGCATCATTTCTGAGTGAATTACCAAAAGTCAGATTTTTGCTGAAATTCTGACCCCGGGGCTTAGCGATTTTTTCAAAAAAGTATTTTCGGCCGGTTATTCTGGTATCATTTTTGAGTGAATTGCCAAAAGTCAGATTTTTGTTGAAATTAAATCTTAGGGATTTAAAGCTTAGGGATTTTTTCAAAAAAATATTTTCGGCCGGTTAAGTTGTTGAGGGCTGATTTCTTGTCTTGGGATAAAAAGCCTTCTGTTTCGACTTTCAGGGGACCATTTGCAAGCTTCTGGCATCATTTTTGAGTGAATTGCCAAAAGTCAGATTTTTGCTGAAATTCTGACCCCGGGGCTTAGGGATTTTTTCAAAAAAATATTTTACACCGGTTAAGTTGTTGAGGGCTGATTTCTTGTCCTGGGATAAAAAGCCTTCTGTTTCGACTGCCAACCCTTTCATGGGAGCATTTCCAAGCTTCTGGCATCATTTTTGAGTGAATTGCCAAAGGTCAGATTTTGGCTGAAATTCTGACCCCGGGGCTTAGGGATTTTTTCAAAAAAATATTTTCCGCCGGTTAAGTTGTTGAGGGCTGATTTCTTGTCCTGTGATAAAAAGCCTTCTGTTTCGACTGCCAAACATTTCAGGGGAGCATTTGCAAGCTTCTGGCATCATTTTTGAGTGAATTGCCAAAAGTCAGATTTTTGCTGAAATTCTGACCCCGGGCTTAGGGATTTTTTCAAAAAAATATTTTCGTCCGGTTATTCTGGCATCATTTTTGAGTGAATTACCAAAAGTCAGATTTTTGTTGAAATTCTGACCTCGGGCCTTGGGATTTTTTCAAAAAAATATTTTCGGCCGGTTAAGTTGTTGAGGGCTGATTTCTTGTCCTGTGATAAAAAGCCTTCTGTTTCGACTGCCAAACCTTTCAGGGGAGCATTTGCAAGCTTCTGGCATCATTTTTGAGTGAATTGTCAAAAGTCAGATTTTTGCTGAAGCTCTGACACCGGGGCTTAGGGATTTTTTCAAAAAAATATTTTCCGCTGGTTAAGTTGTTGAGACTTGATTTCTTGTGCTGTGATAAAAAGCCTTCTGTTTCGACTGCAAACATTTCAGGGGAGCATTTGCAAGCTTCTGGCATCATTTTTGAGTGAATTGCCAAAAGTCAGATTTTTGCTGAAATTCTGACCCCGGGTTTAGGGATTTTTTCAAAAAAATAATTTCGTCCGGTTATTCTAACATCATTTTTGAGTGAATTGCCAAAAGTCAGATTTTTGTTGAAATTCTTAGCCCGGGGCTTAGGGATTTTTTCAAAAAAATATTTTCGGCCGGTTAAGTTGTCTAGGGCTGATTTCTTGTCCTGTGATAAAAAGCCTTCTGTTTCGACTCCCAATCCTTTCAGGGAACATTTGCAAGCTTCTGGCATCATTTTTGAGTGAATTGCCAAAAGTCAGATTTTTGCTGAAATTCTGACCCCGGGGCTTAGGGATTTTTTCAAAAATATATTTTTGGCCGGTTAAGTTGTTGAGGGCTGATTTCTTTTCCGGTGATAAAAAGCCTTCTGTTTCGACTGCCAACCCTTTCAGGGGAGCATTTGCAAGCTTCTGGCATCATTTTTGAGTGAATTACCAAAAGTCAGATTTTTGCTGAAATTCTGACCCCGGGCTTAGGGATTTTTTAAAAAAAATATTTTCGTCCGGTTATTCTGGCATCATTTTTGAGTGAATTGCCAAGAGTCAGATTTTTGTTGAAATTCTGACCCCGGGGCTTAGGGATTTTTTCAAAAAAATATTTTCGGCGGTTAAGTTGTTGAGGGCTGATTTCTTGTCCTGTGATAAAAAGCCTTCTGTTTCGACTGCCAAACCTTTCAGGGAAGCATTTCCAAGCTTCTGGCATCATTTTTGAGTGAATTGCCAAAAGTCAGATTTTTGCTGAAATTCTGACCCCGGGGCTTAGGGATTTTTTCAAAAAAATATTTTACACCGGTTAAGTTGTTGAGGGCTGATTTCTTGTCCTGGGATAAAAAGCCTTCTGTTTCGACTGCCAACCCTTTCATGGGAGCATTTCCAAGCTTCTGGCATCATTTTTGAGTGAATTGCCAAAGGTCAGATTTTTGCTGAAATTCTGACCCCGGGCTTAGGGATTTTTTCAAAAAAATATTTTCGGCCGGTTAAGTTTTTGAGGGCTGATTTCTTGTCCTGTGATAAAAAGCCTTCTGTTTCGACTGCCAAACCTTTCAGGGGAGCATTTGCAAGCTTCTGGCATCATTTTTGAGTGAATTGTCAAAAGTCAGATTTTTGCTGAAATTCTGACCCCGGGGCTTAGGGATTTTTTCAAAAAAATATTTTCCGCTGGTTAAGTTGTTGAGACCTGATTTCTTGTGCTGTGATAAAAAGCCTTCTGTTTCGACTGCAAACATTTCAGGGGAGCATTTGCAAGCTTCTGGCATCATTTTTGAGTGAATTGCCAAAAGTCAGATTTTTGCTGAAATTCTGACCCCGGGCTTAGGGATTTTTTCAAAAAAATATTTTCGTCCGGTTATTCTAACATCATTTTTGAGTGAATTGCCAAAAGTCAGATTTTTGTTGAAATTCTGACCCCGGGGCTTAGGGATTTTTTCAAAAAAATATTTTCGGCCGGTTAAGTTGTCTAGGGCTGATTTCTTGTCCTGTGATAAAAAGCCTTCTGTTTCGACTCCCAATCCTTTCAGGGAACATTTGCAAGCTTCTGGCATCATTTTTGAGTGAATTGCCAAAAGTCAGATTTTTGCTGAAATTCTGACCCCGGGGCTTAGGGATTTTTTCAAAAATATATTTTTGGCCGGTTAAGTTGTTGAGGGCTGATTTCTTTTCCTGTGATAAAAAGCCTTCTGTTTCGACTGCCAACCCTTTCAGGGGAGCATTTGCAAGCTTCTGGCATCATTTTTGAGTGAATTACCAAAAGTCAGATTTTTGCTGAAATTCTGACCCCGGGCTTAGAGATTTTTTCAAAAAAATATTTTCGTCCGGTTATTCTGGCATCATTTTTGAGTGAATTGCCAAGAGTCAGATTTTTGTTGAAATTCTGACCCCGGGGCTTAGGGATTTTTTCAAAAAAATATTTTCGGCCGGTTAAGTTGTTGAGGGCTGATTTCTTGTCCTGTGATAAAAAGCCTTCTGTTTCGACTGCCAAACCTTTCAGGGGAGCATTTGCAAGCTTCTGGCATCATTTTTGAGTGAATTGCCAAAAGTCAGATTTTTGCTGAAATTCTGACCCCGGGGCTTAGGGATTTTTTCAAAAAAATATTTTACACCGGTTAAGTTGTTGAGGGCTGATTTCTTGTCCTGGGATAAAAAGCCTTCTGTTTCGACTGCCAACCCTTTCATGGGAGCATTTCCAAGCTTCTGGCATCATTTTTGAGTGAATTGCCAAAGGTCAGATTTTGGCTGAAATTCTGACCCCGGGGCTTAGGGATTTTTTCAAAAAAATATTTTCCGCCGGTTAAGTTGTGGAGGGCTGATTTCTTGTCCTGTGATAAAAAGCCTTCTGTTTCGACTGCCGAACATTTCAGGGGAGCATTTGCAAGCTTCTGGCATCATTTTTTAGTGAATTGCCAAAAGTCAGATTTTTGCTGAAATTCTGACCCCGGGCTTAGGGATTTTTTCAAAAAAATATTTTCGTCCGGTTATTCTGGCATCATTTTTGAGTGAATTAGCAAAAGTCAGATTTTTCTTGAAATTCTGACCCCGGGCCTTGGGATTTTTTCAAAAAAATATTTTCGGCCGGTTAAGTTGTTGAGGGCTGATTTCTTGTCCTGTGATAAAAAGCCTTCTGTTTCGACTGCCAAACCTTTCAGGGGAGCATTTGCAAGCTTCTGGCATCATTTTTGAGTGAATTGTCAAAAGTCAGATTTTTGCTGAAATTCTGACCCCGGGGCTTAGGGATTTTTTCAAAAAAATATTTTCCGCTGGTTAAGTTGTTGAGAGCTGATTTCTTGTGCTGTGATAAAAAGCCTTCTGTTTCGACTGCAAACATTTCAGGGGAGCATTTGCAAGCTTCTGGCATCATTTTTGAGTCAATTGCCAAAAGTCAGATTTTTGCTGAAATTCTGACCCCGGGCTTAGGGATTTTTTCAAAAAAATATTTTCGTCCGGTTATTCTAACATCATTTTTGAGTGAATTGCCAAAAGTCAGATTTTTGTTGAAATTCTGACCCCGGGGCTTAGGGATTTTTTCAAAAAAATATTTTCGGCCGGTTAAGTTGTCTAGGGCTGATTTCTTGTCCTGTGATAAAAAGCCTTCTGTTTCGACTCCCAATCCTTTCAGGGAACATTTGCAAGCTTCTGGCATCATTTTTGAGTGAATTGCCAAAAGTCAGATTTTTGCTGAAATTCTGACCCCGGGGCTTAGGGATTTTTTCAAAAATATATTTTTGGCCGGTTAAGTTGTTGAGGGCTGATTTCTTTTCCTGTGATAAAAAGCCTTCTGTTTCGACTGCCAACCCTTTCAGGGGAGCATTTGCAAGCTTCTCGCATCATTTTTGAGTGAATTGCCAAAAGTCAGATTTTTGCTGAAATTCTGACCCCGGGCTTAGGGATTTTTTCAAAAAAATATTTTCGTCCGGTTATTCTGGCATCATTTTTGAGTGAATTGCCAAAAGTCAGATTTTTGTTGAAATTCTGACCCCGGGGCTTAGGGATTTTTTCAAAAAAATATTTTCGGCCGGTTAAGTTGTCTAGGGCTGATTTCTTGTCCTGTCATAAAAAGCCTTCTGTTTCGACTGCCAAACCTTTCAGGGGAGCATTTGCAATCTTCTGGCATCATTTTTGAGTGAATTGTCAAAAGTCAGATTTTTGCTGAAATTCTGACCCCGGGCTTAGGGATTTTTTCAAAAAAATATTTTCGTCCGGTTATTCTGGCATCATTTTTGAGTGAATTGCCAAAAGTCAGATTTTTGTTGAAATTCTGACCCCGGGGCTTAGGGATTTTTTCAAAAAAATATTTTCGGCCGGTTAAGTTGTCTAGGGCTGATTTCTTGTCCTGTGATAAAAAGCCTTCTGTTTCGTCTGCCAAACCTTTCAGGGGAGCATTTGCAAGCTTCTGGCATCATTTTTGAGTGAATTTTCAAAAGTCAGATTTTTGCTGAAATTCTGACCCCGGGGCTTAGGGATTTTTTCAAAAAAATATTTTCGGCAGGTTAAGTTCTTGAGGGCTGATTTCTTGTCCTGTGATAAAAAGCCTTCAGTTTCGACTGCCAAACCTTTCAGGGGAGCATTTGCAAGCTTCTGGCATCATTTTTGAGTGAATTGCCAAAAGTCAGATTTTTGCTAAAATTCTGACCCCGGTATGGATTTTTTCAAAAAAATATTTTCGGCCGGTCAAGTTGTTGAGGGCTGATTTCTTGTCCTGTGATAAAAAGCCTTCTGTTTCGACTCCCAATCCTTTCAGGGAACATTTGCAAGCTTCTGGCATCATTTTTGAGTGAATTGCCAAAAGTCAGATTTTTGCTGAAATTCTGACCCCGGGGCTTAGGGATTTTTTCAAAAATATATTTTTGGCCGGTTAAGTTGTTGAGGGCTGATTTCTTTTCCTGTGATAAAAAGCCTTCTGTTTCGACTGCCAACCCTTTCAGGGGAGCATTTGCAAGCTTCTGGCATCATTTTTGAGTGAATTACCAAAAGTCAGATTTTTGCTGAAATTCTGACCCCGGGTTTAGGGATTTTTTCAAAAAAATATTTTCGTCCGGTTATTCTGGCATCATTTTTGAGTGAATTGCCAAGAGTCAGATTTTTGTTGAAATTCTGACCCCGGGGCTTAGGGATTTTTTCAAAAAAATATTTTCGGCCGGTTAAGTTGTTGAGGGCTGATTTCTTGTCCTGTGATAAAAAGCCTTCTGTTTCGACTGCCAAGCCTTTCAGGGGAGCATTTCCAAGCTTCTGGCATCATTTTTGAGTGAATTGCCAAGAGTCAGATTTTTGTTGAAATTCTGACCCCAGGGCTTAGAGATTTTTTCAAAAAAATATTTTCCGCCAGTTATGTTGTTGAGGGCTGATTTCTTGTCCTGTGATAAAAAGCCTTCTGTTTCGACTGCCAAACCTTTCAGGGGAGCATTTCCAAGCTTCTGGCATCATTTTTGAGTGAATTGCCAAAAGTTAGATTTTTGCTGAAATTCTGACCCCGGGGCTTAGGGATATTTTCAAAAAAATATTTTCCGCCGGTTAAGTTGTTGAGGGCTGATATCTTGTCCTGTGATAAAAAGCCTTCTGTTTCGACTGCCAAACATTTCAGGGGAGCATTTGCAAGCTTCTGGCATCATTTTTGAGTGAATTGCCAAAAGTCAGATTTTTGCTGAAATTCTGACCCCGGGCTTAGGGATTTTTTCAAAAAAATATTTTCGTCCAGTTATTCTGGTATTATTTTTGAGTGAATTGCCAAAAGTCAGATTTTTGTTGAAATTCTGACCCCGGGGCTTAGGGATTTTTTCAAAAAAATATTTTCGGCCGGTTAAGTTGTTGAGGGCTGATTTCTTGTCCTGTGATAAAAAGCCTTCTGTTTCGACTGCCAACCCTTTCATGGGAGCATTTCCAAGCTTCTGGCATCATTTTTGAGTGAATTGCCAAAAGTTAGATTTTTGCTGAAATTCTGACCCCGGGGCTTAGGGATATTTTCAAAAAAATATTTTCCGCCGGTTAAGTTGTTGAGGGCTGATATCTTGTCCTGTGATAAAAAGCCTTCTGTTTCGACTGCCAAACCTTTCAGGGGAGCATTTGCAAGCTTCTGGCATCATTTTTGAGTGAATTGCCAAAAGTCAGATTTTTGCTGAAATTCTAACCCCGGGCTTAGGGATTTTTTCAAAAAAATATTTTCAGCAGGGTAAGTTGTTGAGGGCTGATATCTTGTCCTGTGATAAAAAGCCTTCTGTTTCGACTGCCAAACATTTCAGGGGAGCATTTGCAAGCTTCTGGCATCATTTTTGAGTGAATTGCCAAAAGTCAGATTTTTGCTGAAATTCTGACCCCGGGCTTAGGGATTTTTTCAAAAAAATATTTTCGTCCGGTTATTCTGGCATCATTTTTGAGTGAATTGCCAAAAGTCAGATTTTTGTTGAAATTCTGACTCCGGGGCTTAGGGATTTTTTCAAAAAAATATTTTCGGCCGGTTAAGTTGTCTAGGGCTGATTTCTTGTCCTGTGATAAAAAGCCTTCTGTTTCGTCTGCCAAACCTTTCAGGGGAGCATTTGCAAGCTTCTGGCATCATTTTTGAGTGAATTGTCAAAAGTCAGATTTTTGCTGAAATTCTGACCCCGGGGCTTAGGGATTTTTTCAAAAAAATATTTTCGGCCGGTTAAGTTGTCTAGGGCTGATTTCTTGTCCTGTGATAAAAAGCCTCCTGTTTCGACTGCCAAACCTTTCAGGGGAGCATTTGCAATCTTCTGGCATCATTTTTGAGTGAATTGTCAAAAGTCAGATTTTTGGTGAAATTCTGACCCCGGGCTTAGGGATTTTTTCAAAAAAATATTTTCGTCCGGTTATTCTGGCATCATTTTTGAGTGAATTGCCAAAAGTCAGATTTTTGTTGAAATTCTGACCCCGGGTCTTAGGGATTTTTTCAAAAAACTATTTTCGGCCGGTTAAGTTGTCTAGGGCTGATTTCTTGTCCTGTGATAAAAAGCCTTCTGTTTCGTCTGACAAACCTTTCAGGGGAGCATTTGCAAGCTTCTGGCATCATTTTTGAGTGAATTGCCAAAAGTCAGATTTTTGTTGAAATTCTGACCCCGGGGCTTAGGGATTTTTTCAAAAAAATATTTTCGGCCGGTTAAGTTGTTGAGGGCTGATTTCTTGTCCTGTGATAAAAAGCCTTCTGTTTCGACTGCCAAACCTTTCAGGGGACCATTTGCAAGCTTCTGGCATCATTTTTGAGTGAATTGCCAAAAGTCAGATTTTTGCTGAAATTCTAACCCCGGGCTTAGGGATTTTTTTAAAAAAATATTTTCAGCAGGGTAAGTTGTTGAGGGCTGATTTCTTTTCCTGTGATAAAAAGCCTCCTGTTTCGACTGCCAAACCTTTCAGGGGAGCATTTGCAATCTTCTGGCATCATTTTTGAGTGAATTGTCAAAAGTCAGATTTTTGGTGAAATTCTGACCCCGGGCTTAGGGATTTTTTCAAAAAAATATTTTCGTCCGGTTATTCTGGCATCATTTTTGAGTGAATTGCCAAAAGTCAGATTTTTGTTGAAATACTGACCCCGGGGCTTAGGGATTTTTTCAAAAAACTATTTTCGACCGGTTAAGTTGTCTAGGGCTGATTTCTTGTCCTGTGATAAAAAGCCTTCTGTTTCGTCTGACAAACCTTTCAGGGGAGCATTTGCAAGCTTCTGGCATCATTTTTGAGTGAATTTTCAAAAGTCAGATTTTTGCTGAAATTCTTACCCCGGGGCTTAGGGATTTTTTCAAAAAAATATTTTCGGCAGGTTAAGTTGTTGAGGGCTGATTTCTTGTCCTGTGATAAAAAGCCTTCTGTTTCAACTGCTAAACCTTTCAGGGGAGCATTTGCAAGCTTCTGGCATCATTTTTGAGTGAATTGTCAAAAGTCAGATTTTTGCTGAAATTCTGACCCTGGGCTTAGGGATTTTTTCAAAAAAATATTTTCCGCCGGTTAAGTTGTCTAGGGCTGATTTCTTGTCCTGTGATAAAAAGCCTTCTGTTTCGTCTGCCAAACCTTTCAGGGGAGCATTTGCAAGCTTCTGGCATCATTTTTGAGTGAATTGTCAAAAGACAGATTTTTGCTGAAATTCTGACCCCGGGGCTTAGGGATTTTTTCAAAAAAATATGTTCGGCAGGTTAAGTTGTTGAGGGCTGATTTCTTGTCCTGTGATAAAAAGCCTTCTGTTTCGACTGCCAAACCTTTCAGGGGAGCATTTGCAAGCTTCTGGCATCATTTTTGAGTGAATTGTCAAAAGTCAGATTTTTGCTGAAATTCTGACCCCGGGCTTAGGGATTTTTTCAAAAAAATATTTTCGGCAGGTTAAGTTGTTGAGGGCTGATTTCTTGTCCTGTGATAAAAAGCCTTCTGTTTCGACTGCCAAACCTTTCAGGGGAGCATTTGCAAGCTTCTGGCATCATTTTTGAGTGAATTGTCAAAAGTCAGATTTTTGCTGAAATTCTGACCCCGGGCTTAGGGATTTTTTCAAAAAAATATTTTCGTCCGGTTATTCTGGCATCATTTTTGAGTGAATTGCCAAAAGTCAGATTTTTGTTGAAATTCTGACCCCGGGGCTTAGGGATTTTTTCAAAAAAATATTTTCGGCCGGTTAAGTTGTCTAGGGCTAATTTCTTGTCCTGTGATAAAAAGCCTTCTGTTTCGTCTGCCAAACCTTTCAGGGGACCATTTGCAAGCTTCTGGCATCATTTTTGAGTGAATTGCCAAAAGTCAGATTTTTGCTGAAATTCTGACCCCGGGGCTTAGGGATTTTTTTAAAAAAAATATTTTACACCGGTTAAGTTGTTGAGGGCTGATTTCTTGTCCTGGGATAAAAAGCCTTCTGTTTCGACTGCCAAACATTTCAGGGGAGCATTTGCAAGCTTCTAGCATCATTTTTGAGTGAATTGCCAAAAGTCAGATTTTTGCTGAAATTCTGACCCCGGGCTTAGGGATTTTTTCAAAAAAATATTTTCGTCCGGTTATTCTGGCATCATTTTTGAGTGAATTGCCAAAAGTCAGATTTTTGTTGAAATTCTGACTCCGGGGCTTAGGGATTTTTTCAAAAAAATATTTTCGGCCGGTTAAGTTGTCTAGGGCTGATTTCTTGTCCTGTGATGAAAAGCCTTCTGTTTCGTCTGCCAAACCTTTCAGGGGAGCATTTGCAAGCTTCTGGCATCATTTTTGAGTGAATTGTCAAAAGTCAGATTTTTGCTGAAATTCTGACCCCGGGGCTTAGGGATTTTTTCAAAAAAATATTTTCTGTCGGTTAAGTTGTTGAGGGCTGATTTCTTGTCCTGTGATAAAAAGCCTTCTGTTTCGACTGCCAAACCTTTCAGGGGAGCATTTGCAAGCTTCTGGCATCATTTTTGAGTGAATTGCCAAGAGTCAGATTTTTGTTGAAATTCTGACCCCAGGGCTTAGAGATTTTTTCAAAAAAATATTTTCCGCCAGTTATGTTGTTGAGGGCTGATTTCTTGTCCTGTGATAAAAAGCCTTCTGTTTCGACTGCCAAACCTTTCAGGGGAGCATTTCCAAGCTTCTGGCATCATTTTTGAGTGAATTGCCAAAAGTTAGATTTTTGCTGAAATTCTGACCCCGGGGCTTAGGGATATTTTCAAAAAAATATTTTCCGCCGGTTAAGTTGTTGAGGGCTGATATCTTGTCCTGTGATAAAAAGCCTTCTGTTTCGACTGCCAAACATTTCAGGGGAGCATTTGCAAGCTTCTGGCATCATTTTTGAGTGAATTGCCAAAAGTCAGATTTTTGCTGAAATTCTGACCCCGGGCTTAGGGATTTTTTCAAAAAAATATTTTCGTCCAGTTATTCTGGTATTATTTTTGAGTGAATTGCCAAAAGTCAGATTTTTGTTGAAATTCTGACCCCGGGGCTTAGGGATTTTTTCAAAAAAATATTTTCGGCCGGTTAAGTTGTTGAGGGCTGATTTCTTGTCCTGTGATAAAAAGCCTTCTGTTTCGACTGCCAACCCTTTCATGGGAGCATTTCCAAGCTTCTGGCATCATTTTTGAGTGAATTGCCAAAAGTTAGATTTTTGCTGAAATTCTGACCCCGGGGCTTAGGGATATTTTCAAAAAAATATTTTCCGCCGGTTAAGTTGTTGAGGGCTGATATCTTGTCCTGTGATAAAAAGCCTTCTGTTTCGACTGCCAAACCTTTCAGGTGAGCATTTGCAAGCTTCTGGCATCATTTTTGAGTGAATTGCCAAAAGTCAGATTTTTGCTGAAATTCTAACCCCGGGCTTAGGGATTTTTTCAAAAAAATATTTTCAGCAGGGTAAGTTGTTGAGGGCTGATATCTTGTCCTGTGATAAAAAGCCTTCTGTTTCGACTGCCAAACATTTCAGGGGAGCATTTGCAAGCTTCTGGCATCATTTTTGAGTGAATTGCCAAAAGTCAGATTTTTGCTGAAATTCTGACCCCGGGCTTAGGGATTTTTTCAAAAAAATATTTTCGTCCGGTTATTCTGGCATCATTTTTGAGTGAATTGCCAAAAGTCAGATTTTTGTTGAAATTCTGACCCCGGGGCTTAGGGATTTTTTCAAAAAACTATTTTCGGCCGGTTAAGTTGTCTAGGGCTGATTTCTTGTCCTGTGATAAAAAGCCTTCTGTTTCGTCTGACAAACCTTTCAGGGGAGCATTTGCAAGCTTCTGGCATCATTTTTGAGTGAATTGCCAAAAGTCAGATTTTTGTTGAAATTCTGACCCCGGGGCTTAGGGATTTTTTCAAAAAAATATTTTCTGTCGGTTAAGTTGTTGAGGGCTGATTTCTTGTCCTGTGATAAAAAGCCTTCTGTTTCGACTGCCAAACCTTTCAGGGGACCATTTGCAAGCTTCTGGCATCATTTTTGAGTGAATTGCCAAAAGTCAGATTTTTGCTGAAATTCTAACCCCGGGCTTAGGGATTTTTTTAAAAAAATATTTTCAGCAGGGTAAGTTGTTGAGGGCTGATTTCTTTTCCTGTGATAAAAAGCCTTCTGTTTCGACTGCCAAACCTTTCAGGGGAGCATTTCCAAGCTTCTGGCATCATTTTTGAGTGAATTACCAAAAGTTAGATTTTTGCTGAAATTCTGACCCCGGGGCTTAGGGATATTTTCAAAAAAATATTTTCCGCCGGTTAAGTTGTTGAGGGCTGATTTCTTGTCCTGTGATAAAAAGCCTTCTGTTTCGACTGCCAAACATTTCAGGGGAGCATTTGCAAGCTTCTGGCATCATTTTTGAGTGAATTGCCAAAAGTCAGATTTTTGCTGAAATTCTGACCCCGGGCTTAGGGATTTTTTCAAAAAAATATTTTCGTTCGGTTATTCTGGCATCATTTTTGAGTGAATTGCCAAAAGTCAGATTTTTGTTGAAATTCTGACCCCGGGGCTTAGGGATTTTTTCAAAAAAATATTTTCGGCCGGTTAAGTTGTCTAGGGCTGATTTCTTGTCCTGTGATAAAAAGCCTTCTGTTTCGTCTGCCAAACCTTTCAGGGGAGCATTTGCAAGCTTCTGGCATCATTTTTGAGTGAATTGTCAAAAGTCAGATTTTTGCTGAAATTCTGACCCCGGGGCTTAGGGATTTTTTCAAAAAAATATTTTCGGCCGGTTAAGTTGTCTAGGGCTGATTTCTTGTCCTGTGATAAAAAGCCTCCTGTTTCGACTGCCAAACCTTTCAGGGGAGCATTTGCAATCTTCTGGCATCATTTTTGAGTGAATTGTCAAAAGTCAGATTTTTGGTGAAATTCTGACCCCGGGCTTAGGGATTTTTTCAAAAAAATATTTTCGACCGGTTATTCTGGCATCATTTTTGAGTGAATTGCCAAAAGTCAGATTTTTGTTGAAATACTGACCCCGGGGCTTAGGGATTTTTTCAAAAAACTATTTTCGGCCGGTTAAGTTGTCTAGGGCTGATTTCTTGTCCTGTGATAAAAAGCCTTCTGTTTCGTCTGACAAACCTTTCAGGGGAGCATTTGCAAGCTTCTGGCATCATTTTTGAGTGAATTTTCAAAAGTCAGATTTTTGCTGAAATTCTTACCCCGGGGCTTAGGGATTTTTTCAAAAAAATATTTTCGGCAGGTTAAGTTGTTGAGGGCTGATTTCTTGTCCTGTGATAAAAAGCCTTCTGTTTCAACTGCTAAACCTTTCAGGGGAGCATTTGCAAGCTTCTGGCATCATTTTTGAGTGAATTGTCAAAAGTCAGATTTTTGCTGAAATTCTGACCCTGGGCTTAGGGATTTTTTCAAAAAAATATTTTCCGCCGGTTAAGTTGTCTAGGGCTGATTTCTTGTCCTGTGATAAAAAGCCTTCTGTTTCGTCTGCCAAACCTTTCAGGGGAGCATTTGCAAGCTTCTGGCATCATTTTTGAGTGAATTGTCAAAAGACAGATTTTTGCTGAAATTCTGACCCCGGGGCTTAGGGATTTTTTCAAAAAAATATGTTCGGCAGGTTAAGTTGTTGAGGGCTGATTTCTTGTCCTGTGATAAAAAGCCTTCTGTTTCGACTGCCAAACCTTTCAGGGGAGCATTTGCAAGCTTCTGGCATCATTTTTGAGTGAATTGTCAAAAGTCAGATTTTTGCTGAAATTCTGACCCCGGGCTTAGGGATTTTTTCAAAAAAATATTTTCGGCAGGTTAAGTTGTTGAGGGCTGATTTCTTGTCCTGTGATAAAAAGCCTTCTGTTTCGACTGCCAAACCTTTCAGGGGAGCATTTGCAAGCTTCTGGCATCATTTTTGAGTGAATTGTCAAAAGTCAGATTTTTGCTGAAATTCTGACCCCGGGCTTAGGGATTTTTTCAAAAAAATATTTTCGTCCGGTTATTCTGGCATCATTTTTGAGTGAATTGCCAAAAGTCAGATTTTTGTTGAAATTCTGACCCCGGGGCTTAGGGATTTTTTCAAAAAAATATTTTCGGCCGGTTAAGTTGTCTAGGGCTAATTTCTTGTCCTGTGATAAAAAGCTTTCTGTTTCGTCTGCCAAACCTTTCAGGGGACCATTTGCAAGCTTCTGGCATCATTTTTGAGTGAATTGCCAAAAGTCAGATTTTTGCTGAAATTCTGACCCCGGGGCTTAGGGATTTTTTTAAAAAAAATATTTTACACCGGTTAAGTTGTTGAGGGCTGATTTCTTGTCCTGGGATAAAAAGCCTTCTGTTTCGACTGCCAAACATTTCAGGGGAGCATTTGCAAGCTTCTAGCATCATTTTTGAGTGAATTGCCAAAAGTCAGATTTTTGCTGAAATTCTGACCCCGGGCTTAGGGATTTTTTCAAAAAAATATTTTCGTCCGGTTATTCTGGCATCATTTTTGAGTGAATTGCCAAAAGTCAGATTTTTGTTGAAATTCTGACTCCGGGGCTTAGGGATTTTTTCAAAAAAATATTTTCGGCCGGTTAAGTTGTCTAGGGCTGATTTCTTGTCCTGTGATGAAAAGCCTTCTGTTTCGTCTGCCAAACCTTTCAGGGGAGCATTTGCAAGCTTCTGGCATCATTTTTGAGTGAATTGTCAAAAGTCAGATTTTTGCTGAAATTCTGACCCCGGGGCTTAGGGATTTTTTCAAAAAAATATTTTCTGTCGGTTAAGTTGTTGAGGGCTGATTTCTTGTCCTGTGATAAAAAGCCTTCTGTTTCGACTGCCAAACCTTTCAGGGGAGCATTTGCAAGCTTCTGGCATCATTTTTGAGTGAATTGCCAAAAGTCAGATTTTTGCTGAAATTCTGACCCCGGGCTTAGGGATTTTTTCAAAAAAATATTTTCGTCCGGTTATTCTGGCATCATTTTTGAGTGAATTGCCAAATGTCAGATTTTTGTTGAAATTCTGACCCCGGGGCTTAGGGATTTTTTCAAAAAAATATTTTCGGCCGGTTAAGTTGTCTAGGGCTGATTTCTTGTCCTGTGATAAAAAGCCTTCTGTTTCGACTGCCAAACCTTTCAGGGGAGCATTTGCAATCTTCTGGAATCATTTTTGAGTGAATTGTCAAAAGTCAGATTTTTGCTGAAATTCTGACCCCGGGCTTAGGGATTTTTTCAAAAAAATATTTTCGTCCGGTTATTCTGGCATCATTTTTGAGTGAATTGCCAAAAGTCAGATTTTTGTTGAAATTCTGACCCCGGGGCTTAGGGATTTTTTCAAAAAAATATTTTCGGCCGGTTAAGTTGTTGAGGGCTGATTTCTTGTCCTGGGATAAAAAGACTTCTGTTTCGACTGCCAACCCTTTTAGGGGAGCATTTCCAAGCTTCTGGCATCATTTTTGAGTGAATTGCCAAAAGTCAGATTTTTGCTGAAATTCTGACCCCGGGGCTTAGGGATTTTTTCAAAAAAATATTTTCGGCCGGTTAAGTTGTTGAGGGCTGATTTCTTGTCCTGTGATAAAAATCCTTCTGTTTCGACTCCCAATCCTTTCAGCGGAGCATTTCCAAGCTTCTGGCATCATTTTTGAGTGAATTGCCAAAAGTCAGATTTTTGCTGAAATTCTGACCCCGGGCTTAGGGATTTTTTCAAAAAAATATTTTCGTCCGGTTATTCTGGCATCATTTTTGAGTGAATTGCCAAAAGTCAGATTTTTGTTGAAATTCTGACTCCGGGGCTTAGGGATTTTTTCAAAAAAATATTTTCGGCCGGTTAAGTTGTCTAGGGCTGATTTCTTGTCCTGTGATAAAAAGCCTTCTGTTTCGACTGCCAAACCTTTCAGGGGAGCATTTGCAATCTTCTGGCATCATTTTTGAGTGAATTGTCAAAAGTCAGATTTTTGCTGAAATTCTGACCCCGGGGCTTAGGGATTTTTTCAAAAAAATATTTTCGGCCGGTTAAGTTGTTGAGGGCTGATTTCTTGTCCTGTGATAAAAATCCTTCTGTTTCGACTCCCAATCCTTTCAGCGGAGCATTTCCAAGCTTCTGGCATCATTTTTGAGTGAATTGCCAAAAGTCAGATTTTTGCTGAAATTCTGACCCCGGGCTTAGGGATTTTTTCAAAAAAATATTTTCGTCCGGTTATTCTGGCATCATTTTTGAGTGAATTGCCAAAAGTCAGATTTTTGTTGAAATTCTGACTCCGGGGCTTAGGGATTTTTTCAAAAAAATATTTTCGGCCGGTTAAGTTGTCTAGGGCTGATTTCTTGTCCTGTGATAAAAAGCCTTCTGTTTCGACTGCCAAACCTTTCAGGGGAGCATTTGCAATCTTCTGGCATCATTTTTGAGTGAATTGTCAAAAGTCAGATTTTTGCTGAAATTCTGACCCCGGGCTTAGGGATTTTTTCAAAAAAATATTTTCGTCCGGTTATTCTGGCATCATTTTTGAGTGAATTGCCAAAAGTCAGATTTTTGTTGAAATTCTGACCCTAGGGCTTAGGGATTTTTTCAAAAAAATATTTTCGGCCGGTTAAGTTGTCTAGGGCTGATTTCTTGTCCTATGATAAAAAGCCTTCTGTTTCGTCTGCCAAACCTTTCAGGGGAGCATTTGCAAGCTTCTGGCATCATTTTTGAGTGAATTTTCAAAAGTCAGATTTTTGCTGAAATTCTGACCCCGGGGCTTAGGGATTTTTTCAAAAAAATATTTTCGGCAGGTTAAGTTCTTGAGGGCTGATTTCTTGTCCTGTGATAAAAAGCCTTCAGTTTCGACTGCCAAACCTTTCAGGGGAGCATTTGCAAGCTTCTGGCATCATTTTTGAGTGAATTGCCAAAAGTCAGATTTTTGGTGAAATTCTGACCCCGGGCTTAGGGATTTTTTCAAAAAAATATTTTCGTCCGGTTATTCTGGCATCATTTTTGAGTGAATTGCCAAAAGTCAGATTTTTGTTGAAATTCTGACCCCGGGGCTTAGGGATTTTTTCAAAAAACTATTTTCGGCCGGTTAAGTTGTCTAGGGCTGATTTCTTGTCCTGTGATAAAAAGCCTTCTGTTTCGTCTGACAAACCTTTCAGGGGAGCATTTGCAAGCTTCTGGCATCATTTTTGAGTGAATTTTCAAAAGTCAGATTTTTGCTGAAATTCTGACCCCGGGGCTTAGGGATTTTTTCAAAAAAATATTTTCGGCAGGTTAAGTTGTTGAGGGCTGATTTCTTGTCCTGTGATAAAAAGCCTTCTGTTTCGTCTGCCAAACCTTTCAGGGGAGCATTTGCAAGCTTCTGGCATCATTTTTGAGTGAATTGTCAAAAGACAGATTTTTGTTGAAATTCTGACCCCGGGGCTTAGGGATTTTTTCAAAAAAATATTTTCGGCAGGTTAAGTTGTTGAGGGCTGATTTCTTGTCCTGTGATAAAAAGCCTTCTGTTTCGACTGCCAAACCTTTCAGGGGAGCATTTGCAAGCTTCTGGCATCATTTTTGAGTGAATTGTCAAAAGTCAGATTTTTGCTGAAATTCTGACCCCGGGCTTAGGGATTTTTTCAAAAAAATATTTTCGGCAGGTTAAGTTGTTGAGGGCTGATTTCTTGTCCTGTGATAAAAAGCCTTCTGTTTCGACTGCCAAACCTTTCAGGGGAGCATTTGCAAGCTTCTGGCATCATTTTTGAGTGAATTGTCAAAAGTCAGATTTTTGCTGAAATTCTGACCCCGGGCTTAGGGATTTTTTCAAAAAAATATTTTCGTCCGGTTATTCTGGCATCATTTTTGAGTGAATTGCCAAAAGTCAGATTTTTGTTGAAATTCTGACCCCTGGGCTTAGGGATTTTTTCAAAAAAATATTTTCGGCCGGTTAAGTTGTCTAGGGCTAATTTCTTGTCCTGTGATAAAAAGCCTTCTGTTTCGTCTGCCAAACCTTTCAGGGGACCATTTGCAAGCTTCTGGCATCATTTTTGAGTGAATTGCCAAAAGTCAGATTTTTGCTGAAATTCTGACCCCGGGGCTTAGGGATTTTTTTAAAAAAAATATTTTACACCGGTTAAGTTGTTGAGGGCTGATTTCTTGTCCTAGGATAAAAAGCCTTCTGTTTCGACTGCCAAACATTTCAGGGGAGCATTTGCAAGCTTCTGGCATCATTTTTGAGTGAATTTTCAAAAGTCAGATTTTTGCTGAAATTCTGACCCCGGGGCTTAGGGATTTTTTCAAAAAAATATTTTCGGCAGGTTAAGTTCTTGAGGGCTGATTTCTTGTCCTGTGATAAAAAGCCTTCAGTTTCGACTGCCAAACCTTTCAGGGGAGCATTTGCAAGCTTCTGGCATCATTTTTGAGTGAATTGCCAAAAGTCAGATTTCTGCTGAAATTGTGATCCCGGGGCTTAGGGATTTTTTCAAAAAAATATTTTCCGCTGGTTAAGTTGTTGAGGGCTGATTTCTTGTCCTGGGATAAAAAGACTTCTGTTTCGACTGCCAACCCTTTCAGGGGAGCATTTGCAAGCTTCTGGCATCATTTTTGAGTGAATTGCCAAAAGTCAGATTTTTGCTGAAATTCTGACCCTGGGCTTAGGGATTTTTTCAAAAAAATATTTTCCGCCGGTTAAGTTGTCTAGGGCTGATTTCTTGTCCTGTGATAAAAAGCCTTCTGTTTCGTCTGCCAAACCTTTCAGGGGAGCATTTGCAAGCTTCTGGCATCATTTTTGAGTGAATTGTCAAAAGACAGATTTTTGTTGAAATTCTGACCCCGGGGCTTAGGGATTTTTTCAAAAAAATATTTTCGGCAGGTTAAGTTGTTGAGGGCTGATTTCTTGTCCTGTGATAAAAAGCCTTCTGTTTCGACTGCCAAACCTTTCAGGGGAGCATTTGCAAGCTTCTGGCATCATTTTTGAGTGAATTGTCAAAAGTCAGATTTTTGCTGAAATTCTGACCCCGGGCTTAGGGATTTTTTCAAAAAAATATTTTCGGCAGGTTAAGTTGTTGAGGGCTGATTTCTTGTCCTGTGATAAAAAGCCTTCTGTTTCGACTGCCAAACCTTTCAGGGGAGCATTTGCAAGCTTCTGGCATCATTTTTGAGTGAATTGTCAAAAGTCAGATTTTTGCTGAAATTCTGACCCCGGGCTTAGGGATTTTTTCAAAAAAATATTTTCGTCCGGTTATTCTGGCATCATTTTTGAGTGAATTGCCAAAAGTCAGATTTTTGTTGAAATTCTGACCCCTGGGCTTAGGGATTTTTTCAAAAAAATATTTTCGGCCGGTTAAGTTGTCTAGGGCTAATTTCTTGTCCTGTGATAAAAAGCCTTCTGTTTCGTCTGCCAAACCTTTCAGGGGACCATTTGCAAGCTTCTGGCATCATTTTTGAGTGAATTGCCAAAAGTCAGATTTTTGCTGAAATTCTGACCCCGGGGCTTAGGGATTTTTTTAAAAAAAATATTTTACACCGGTTAAGTTGTTGAGGGCTGATTTCTTGTCCTGGGATAAAAAGCCTTCTGTTTCGACTGCCAAACATTTCAGGGGAGCATTTGCAAGCTTCTGGCATCATTTTTGAGTGAATTGCCAAAAGTCAGATTTTTGCTGAAATTCTGACCCCGGGCTTAGGGATTTTTTCAAAAAAATATTTTCGTCCGGTTATTCTGGCATCATTTTTGAGTGAATTGCCAAAAGTCAGATTTTTGTTGAAATTCTGACTCCGGGGCTTAGGGATTTTTTCAAAAAAATATTTTCGGCCGGTTAAGTTGTCTAGGGCTGATTTCTTGTCCTGTGATGAAAAGCCTTCTGTTTCGTCTGCCAAACCTTTCAGGGGAGCATTTGCAAGCTTCTGGCATCATTTTTGAGTGAATTGTCAAAAGTCAGATTTTTGCTGAAATTCTGACCCCGGGGCTTAGGGATTTTTTCAAAAAAATATTTTCTGTCGGTTAAGTTGTTGAGGGCTGATTTCTTGTCCTGTGATAAAAAGCCTTCTGTTTCGACTGCCAAACCTTTCAGGGGAGCATTTGCAAGCTTCTGGCATCATTTTTGAGTGAATTGCCAAAAGTCAGATTTTTGCTGAAATTCTGACCCCGGGCTTAGGGATTTTTTCAAAAAAATATTTTCGTCCGGTTATTCTGGCATCATTTTTGAGTGAATTGCCATATGTCAGATTTTTGTTGAAATTCTGACCCCGGGGCTTAGGGATTTTTTCAAAAAAATATTTTCGGCCGGTTAAGTTGTCTAGGGCTGATTTCTTGTCCTGTGATAAAAAGCCTTCTGTTTCGACTGCCAAACCTTTCAGGGGAGCATTTGCAATCTTCTGGCATCATTTTTGAGTGAATTGTCAAAAGTCAGATTTTTGCTGATATTCTGACCCCGGGCTTAGGGATTTTTTCAAAAAAATATTTTCGTCCGGTTATTCTGGCATCATTTTTGAGTGAATTGCCAAAAGTCAGATTTTTGTTGAAATTCTGACCCCGGGGCTTAGGGATTTTTTCAAAAAAATATTTTCGGCCGGTTAAGTTGTTGAGGGCTGATTTCTTGTCCTGGGATAAAAAGACTTCTGTTTCGACTGCCAACCCTTTTAGGGGAGCATTTCCAAGCTTCTGGCATCATTTTTGAGTGAATTGCCAAAAGTCAGATTTTTGCTGAAATTCTGACCCCGGGGCTTAGGGATTTTTTCAAAAAAATATTTTCGGCCGGTTAAGTTGTTGAGGGCTGATTTCTTGTCCTGTGATAAAAATCCTTCTGTTTCGACTCCCAATCCTTTCAGCGGAGCATTTCCAAGCTTCTGGCATCATTTTTGAGTGAATTGCCAAAAGTCAGATTTTTGCTGAAATTCTGACCCCGGGCTTAGGGATTTTTTCAAAAAAATATTTTCGTCCGGTTATTCTGGCATCATTTTTGAGTGAATTGCCAAAAGTCAGATTTTTGTTGAAATTCTGACTCCGGGGCTTAGGGATTTTTTCAAAAAAATATTTTCGGCCGGTTAAGTTGTCTAGGGCTGATTTCTTGTCCTGTGATAAAAAGCCTTCTGTTTCGACTGCCAAACCTTTCAGGGGAGCATTTGCAATCTTCTGGCATCATTTTTGAGTGAATTGTCAAAAGTCAGATTTTTGCTGAAATTCTGACCCCGGGCTTAGGGATTTTTTCAAAAAAATATTTTCGTCCGGTTATTCTGGCATCATTTTTGAGTGAATTGCCAAAAGTCAGATTTTTGTTGAAATTCTGACCCCGGGGCTTAGGGATTTTTTCAAAAAAATATTTTCGGCCGGTTAAGTTGTCTAGGGCTGATTTCTTGTCGTATGATAAAAAGCCTTCTGTTTCGTCTGCCAAACCTTTCAGGGGAGCATTTCCAAGCTTCTGGCATCATTTTTGAGTGAATTGCCAAAAGTCAGATTTTTGCTGAAATTCTGACCCCGGGGCTTAGGGATTTTTTCAAAAAAATATTTTCGGCCGGTTAAGTTGTTGAGGGCTGATTTCTTGTCCTGTGATAAAAATCCTTCTGTTTCGACTCCCAATCCTTTCAGCGGAGCATTTCCAAGCTTCTGGCATCATTTTTGAGTGAATTGCCAAAAGTCAGATTTTTGCTGAAATTCTGACCCCGGGCTTAGGGATTTTTTCAAAAAAATATTTTCGTCCGGTTATTCTGGCATCATTTTTGAGTGAATTGCCAAAAGTCAGATTTTTGTTGAAATTCTGACTCCGGGGCTTAGGGATTTTTTCAAAAAAATATTTTCGGCCGGTTAAGTTGTCTAGGGCTGATTTCTTGTCCTGTGATAAAAAGCCTTCTGTTTCGACTGCCAAACCTTTCAGGGGAGCATTTGCAATCTTCTGGCATCATTTTTGAGTGAATTGTCAAAAGTCAGATTTTTGCTGAAATTCTGACCCCGGGCTTAGGGATTTTTTCAAAAAAATATTTTCGTCCGGTTATTCTGGCATCATTTTTGAGTGAATTGCCAAAAGTCAGATTTTTGTTGAAATTCTGACCCCGGGGCTTAGGGATTTTTTCAAAAAAATATTTTCGGCCGGTTAAGTTGTCTAGGGCTGATTTCTTGTCGTATGATAAAAAGCCTTCTGTTTCGTCTGCCAAACCTTTCAGGGGAGCATTTGCAAGCTTCTGGCATCATTTTTGAGTGAATTTTCAAAAGTCAGATTTTTGCTGAAATTCTGACCCCGGGGCTTAGGGATTTTTTCAAAAAAATATTTTCGGCAGGTTAAGTTCTTGAGGGCTGATTTCTTGTCCTGTGATAAAAAGCCTTCAGTTTCGACTGCCAAACCTTTCAGGGGAGCATTTGCAAGCTTCTGGCATCATTTTTGAGTGAATTGCCAAAAGTCAGATTTCTGCTGAAATTGTGATCCCGGGGCTTAGGGATTTTTTCAAAAAAATATTTTCCGCTGGTTAAGTTGTTGAGGGCTGATTTCTTGTCCTGGGATAAAAAGACTTCTGTTTCGACTCCCAATCCTTTCAGCGGAGCATTTCCAAGCTTCTGGCATCATTTTTGAGTGAATTGTCAAAAGTCAGATTTTTGCTGAAATTCTGACCCCGGGGCTTGGGCTTTTTTCAAAAAAATATTTTCTGTCGGTTAAGTTGTTGAGGGCTGATTTCTTGTCCTGTGATAAAAAGCCTTCTGTTTCGACTGCCAAACCTTTCAGGGGAGCATTTGCAAGCTTCTGGCATCATTTTTGAGTGAATTGCCAAAAGTCAGATTTTTGCTGAAATTCTGACCCCGGGCTTAGGGATTTTTTCAAAAAAATATTTTCGTCCGGTTATTCTGGCATCATTTTTGAGTGAATTGCCATATGTCAGATTTTTGTTGAAATTCTGACCCCGGGGCTTAGGGATTTTTTCAAAAAAATATTTTCGGCCGGTTAAGTTGTCTAGGGCTGATTTCTTGTCCTGTGATAAAAAGCCTTCTGTTTCGACTGCCAAACCTTTCAGGGGAGCATTTGCAATCTTCTGGCATCATTTTTGAGTGAATTGTCAAAAGTCAGATTTTTGCTGATATTCTGACCCCGGGCTTAGGGATTTTTTCAAAAAAATATTTTCGTCCGGTTATTCTGGCATCATTTTTGAGTGAATTGCCAAAAGTCAGATTTTTGTTGAAATTCTGACCCCGGGGCTTAGGGATTTTTTCAAAAAAATATTTTCGGCCGGTTAAGTTGTTGAGGGCTGATTTCTTGTCCTGGGATAAAAAGACTTCTGTTTCGACTGCCAACCCTTTTAGGGGAGCATTTCCAAGCTTCTGGCATCATTTTTGAGTGAATTGCCAAAAGTCAGATTTTTGCTGAAATTCTGACCCCGGGGCTTAGGGATTTTTTCAAAAAAATATTTTCGGCCGGTTAAGTTGTTGAGGGCTGATTTCTTGTCCTGTGATAAAAAGCCTTCTGTTTCGACTCCCAATCCTTTCAGCGGAGCATTTCCAAGCTTCTGGCATCATTTTTGAGTGAATTGCCAAAAGTCAGATTTTTGCTGAAATTCTGACCCCGGGCTTAGGGATTTTTTCAAAAAAATATTTTCGTCCGGTTATTCTGGCATCATTTTTGAGTGAATTGCCAAAGGTCAGATTTTTGTTGAAATTCTGACTCCGGGGCTTAGGGATTTTTTCAAAAAAATATTTTCGGCCGGTTAAGTTGTCTAGGGCTGATTTCTTGTCCTGTGATAAAAAGCCTTCTGTTTCGACTGCCAAACCTTTCAGGGGAGCATTTGCAATCTTCTGGCATCATTTTTGAGTGAATTGTCAAAAGTCAGATTTTTGCTGAAATTCTGACCCCGGGCTTAGGGATTTTTTCAAAAAAATATTTTCGTCCGGTTATTCTGGCATCATTTTTGAGTGAATTGCCAAAAGTCAGATTTTTGTTGAAATTCTGACCCCGGGGCTTAGGGATTTTTTCAAAAAAATATTTTCGGCCGGTTAAGTTGTCTAGGGCTGATTTCTTGTCCTATGATAAAAAGCCTTCTGTTTCGTCTGCCAAACCTTTCAGGGGAGCATTTGCAAGCTTCTGGCATCATTTTTGAGTGAATTTTCAAAAGTCAGATTTTTGCTGAAATTCTGACCCCGGGGCTTAGGGATTTTTTCAAAAAAATATTTTCGGCAGGTTAAGTTCTTGAGGGCTGATTTCTTGTCCTGTGATAAAAAGCCTTCAGTTTCGACTGCCAAACCTTTCAGGGGAGCATTTGCAAGCTTCTGGCATCATTTTTGAGTGAATTGTCAAAAGTCAGATTTTTGCTGAAATTCTGACCCTGGGCTTAGGGATTTTTTCAAAAAAATATTTTTATCCAGTTATTCTGGCATCATTTTTGAGTGAATTGCCAAAAGTCAGATTTTTGTTGAAATTCTGACCCCGGGGCTTAGGGATTTTTTCAAAAAAATATTTTCCGCCGGTTAAGTTGTCTAGGGCTGATTTCTTGTCCTGTGATAAAAAGCCTTCTGTTTCGTCTGCCAAACCTTTCAGCGGAGCATTTGCAAGCTTCTGGCATCATTTTTGAGTGAATTGTCAAAAGTCAGATTTTTGCTGAAATTCTGACCCCGGGGCTTAGGGATTTTTTCAAAAAAATATTTTCGGCAGGTTAAGTTGTTGAGGGCTGATTTCTTGTCCTGTGATAAAAAGCCTTCTGTTTCGACTGCCAAACCTTTCAGGGGAGCATTTGCAAGCTTCTGGCATCATTTTTGAGTGAATTGTCAAAAGTCAGATTTTTGCTGAAATTCTGACCCCGGGGCTTAGGGATTTTTTCAAAAAAATATTTTCGGCAGGTTAAGTTGTTGAGGGCTGATTTCTTGTCCTGTGATAAAAAGCCTTCTGTTTCGACTGCCAAACCTTTCAGGGGAGCATTTACAAGCTTCTGGCATCATTTTTGAGTGAATTGTCAAAAGTCAGATTTTTGCTGAAATTCTGACCCCGGGCTTAGGGATTTTTTCAAAAAAATATTTTCGTCCGGTTATTCTGGCATCATTTTTGAGTGAATTGCCAAAAGTCAGATTTTTGTTGAAATTCTGACCCCGGGGCTTAGGGATTTTTTCAAAAAAATATTTTCGGCCGGTTAAGTTGTCTAGGGCTGATTTCTTGTCCTGTGATAAAAAGCCTTCTGTTTCGTCTGCCAAACCTTTCTGGGGAGCATTTGCAAGCTTCTGGCATCATTTCTGAGTGAATTGCCAAAAGTCAGATTTTTGCTGAAATTCTGACCCCGGGGCTTAGGGATTTTTCCAAAAAAATATGTTCCGCCAGTTAAGTTGTCTAGTTCTGATTTCTTCTCCTGTGATAAAAAGCCTTCTGTTTTGACTGCCAAACCTTTCAGGGGAGCATTTGCAAGCTTCTGGCATCATTTTTGAGTGAATTGTCAAAAGTCAGATTTTTGCTGAAATTCTGACCCCGGGGGTTAGGGATTTTTTCAAAAAAATATTTTCCGCCCGTTAAGTTGTTGAGGGCTTATTTCTTGTCCTGTGATAAAAAGCCTTCTGTTTCGACTGCCAACCCTTTCAGGGGAGCATTTGCAAGCTTCTGGCATCATTTTTGAGTGAATTACCAAAAGTCAGATTTTTGCTGAAATTCTGACCCCGGGCTTAGGGATTTTTTCAAAAAAATATTTTCGTCCGGTTATTCTGTCATCATTTTTGAGTGAATTGCCAAGAGTCAGATTTTTGTTGAAATTCTGACCCCAGGGCTTAGAGATTTTTTCAAAAAAATATTTTCCGCCAGTTATGTTGTTGAGGGCTGATTTCTTGTCCTGTGATAAAAAGCCTTCTGTTTTGACTGCCAAACCTTTCAGGGGAGCATTTGCAAGCTTCTGGCATCATTTTTGAGTGAATTGCCAAAAGTCAGATTTTTGCTGAAATTCTGACCCCTGGCTTAGGGATTTTTTCAAAAAAATATTTTCGTCCGGTTATTCTGGCATCATTTTTGAGTGAATTGCCAAAAGTCAGATTTTTGCTGAAATTCTAACCCCGGGCTTAGGGATTTTTTCAAAAAAATATTTTCAGCAGGGTAAGTTGTTGAGGGCTGATTTCTTTTCCTGTGATAAAAAGCCTTCTGTTTCGACTGCCAACCCTTTCAGGGGAGCATTTGCAAGCTTCTGGCATCATTTTTGAGTGAATTACCAAAAGTCAGATTTTTGCTGAAATTCTGACCCCGGGCTTAGGGATTTTTTCAAAAAAATATTTTCGGCCGGTTATTCTGGTATCATTTTTGAGTGAATTGCCAAAAGTCAGATTTTTGTTGAAATTAAATCTTAGGGATTTAAATCTTAGGGATTTAAAGCTTAGGGATTTTTTCAAAAAAATATTTTCGGCCGGTTAAGTTGTTGAGGGCTGATTTCTTGTCCTGTGATAAAAAGCCTTCTGTTTCGACTGCCAAACCTTTCAGGGGAGCATTTGCAAGCTTCTGGCATCATTTTAGAGTGAATTGCCAAAAGTCAGATTTTTGCTGAAATTCTGACCCCGGGCTTAGGGATTTTTTCAAAAAAATATTTTCGTCCGGTTATTCTGGCATCATTTTTGAGTGAATTGCCAAAAGTCAGATTTTTGCTGAAATTCTAACCCCGGGCTTAGGGATTTTTTCAAAAAAATATTTTCAGCAGGGTAAGTTGTTGAGGGCTGATTTCTTTTCCTGTGATAAAAAGCCTTCTGTTTCGACTGCCAACCCTTTCAGGGGAGCATTTGCAAGCTTCTGGCATCATTTTTGAGTGAATTACCAAAAGTCAGATTTTTGCTGAAATTCTGACCCCGGGGCTTAGCGATTTTTTCAAAAAAATATTTTCGGCCGGTTATTCTGGTATCATTTTTGAGTGAATTGCCAAAAGTCAGATTTTTGTTGAAATTAAATCTTAGGGATTTAAATCTTAGGGATTTAAAGCTTAGGGATTTTTTCAAAAAAATATTTTCGGCCGGTTAAGTTGTTGAGGGCTGATTTCTTGTCCTGTGATAAAAAGCCTTCTGTTTCGACTGCCAAACCTTTCAGGGGAGCATTTGCAAGCTTCTGGCATCATTTTTGAGTGAATTGTCAAAAGTCAGATTTTTGCTGAAATTCTGACCCCGGGCTTAGGGATTTTTTCAAAAAAATATTTTCGTCCGGTTATTCTGGTATCATTTTTGAGTGAATTGCCAAAAGTCAGATTTTTGCTGAAATTCTGACCCCGGGGCTTTGGGATTTTTTCAAAAAAATATTTTCGGCAGGTTAAGTTGTTGAGGGCTGATTTCTTGTCCTGTCATAAAAAGCCTTCTGTTTCGATTACCAAACCTTTCAGGGGAGCATTTGCAAGCTTCTGGCATCATTTTTGAGTGAATTGTCAAAAGTCAGATTTTTGCTGAAATTCTGACCCCGGGCTTAGGGATTTTTTCAAAAAAATATTTTCGTCCGGTTATTCTGGCATCATTTTTGAGTGAATTGCCAAAAGTCAGATTTTTGTTGAAATTCTGACCCCGGGGCTTAGGGATTTTTTCAAAAAAATATTTTCGGCCGGTTAAGTTGTCTAGGGCTGATTTCTTGTCCTGTGATAAAAAGCCTTCGGTTTCGTCTGCCAAACCTTTCAGGGGAGCATTTGCAAGCTTCTGGCATCATTTCTGAGTGAATTGCCAAAAGTCAGATTTTTGCTGAAATTCTGACCCCGGGGGTTAGGGATTTTTTCAAAAAAATCTTTTCCGCCCGTTAAGTTGTTGAGGGCTTATTTCTTGTCCTGTGATAAAAAGCCTTCTGTTTCGACTGCCAACCCTTTCAGGGGAGCATTTGCAAGCTTCTGGCATCATTTTAAAGTGAATTACCAAAAGTCAGATTTTTGCTGAAATTCTGACCCCGGGCTTAGGGATTTTTTCAAAAAAATATTTTCGTCCGGTTATTCTGGCATCATTTTTGAGTGAATTGCCAAGAGTCAGATTTTTGTTGAAATTCTGACCCCAGGGCTTAGAGATTTTTTCAAAAAAATATTTTCCGCCAGTTATGTTGTTGAGGGCTGATTTCTTGTCCTGTGATAAAAAGCCTTCTGTTTCGACTGCCAAACCTTTCAGGGGAGCATTTGCAAGCTTCTGGCATCATTTTTGAGTGAATTGCCAAAAGTCAGATTTTTGCTGAAATTCTGACCCCGGGCTTAGGGATTTTTTCAAAAAAATATTTTCGTCCGGTTATTCTGGCATCATTTTTGAGTGAATTGCCAAAAGTCAGATTTTTGCTGAAATTCTAACCCCGGGCTTAGGGATTTTTTCAAAAAAATATTTTCAGCAGGGTAAGTTGTTGAGGGCTGATTTCTTTTCCTGTGATAAAAAGCCTTCTGTTTCGACTGCCAACCCTTTCAGGGGAGCATTTGCAAGCTTCTGGCATCATTTTTGAGTGAATTACCAAAAGTCAGATTTTTGCTGAAATTCTGACCCCGGGGCTTAGCGATTTTTTCAAAAAAATATTTTCGGCCGGTTATTCTGGTATCATTTTTGAGTGAATTGCCAAAAGTCAGATTTTTGTTGAAATTAAATCTTAGGGATTTAAATCTTAGGGATTTAAAGCTTAGGGATTTTTTCAAAAAAATATTTTCGGCCGGTTAAGTTGTCTAGGGCTGATTTCTTGTCCTGTGATAAAAAGCCTTCTGTTTCGTCTGCCAAACCTTTCAGGGGAGCATTTGCAAGCTTCTGGCATCATTTTTGAGTGAATTACCAAAAGTCAGATTTTTGCTGAAATTCTGACCCCGGGGCTTAGCGATTTTTTCAAAAAAATATTTTCGGCCGGTTATTCTGGTATCATTTTTGAGTGAATTGCCAAAAGTCAGATTTTTGTTGAAATTAAATCTTAGGGATTTAAATCTTAGGGATTTAAAGCTTAGGGATTTTTTCAAAAAAATATTTTCGGCCGGTTAAGTTGTCTAGGGCTGATTTCTTGTCCTGTGATAAAAAGCCTTCTGTTTCGTCTGCCAAACCTTTCAGGGGAGCATTTGCAAGCTTCTGGCATCATTTCTGAGTGAATTGCCAAAAGTCAGATTTTTGCTGAAATTCTGACCCCGGGGGTTAGGGATTTTTTCAAAAAAATCTTTTCCGCCCGTTAAGTTGTTGAGGGCTTATTTCTTGTCCTGTGATAAAAAGCCTTCTGTTTCGACTGCCAACCCTTTCAGGGGAGCATTTGCAAGCTTCTGGCATCATTTTTGAGTGAATTACCAAAAGTCAGATTTTTGCTGAAATTCTGACCCCGGGCTTAGGGATTTTTTCAAAAAAATATTTTCGTCCGGTTATTCTGGCATCATTTTTGAGTGAATTGCCAAGAGTCAGATTTTTGTTGAAATTCTGACCCCAGGGCTTAGAGATTTTTTCAAAAAAATATTTTCCGCCAGTTATGTTGTTGAGGGCTGATTTCTTGTCCTGTGATAAAAAGCCTTCTGTTTCGACTGCCAAACCTTTCAGGGGAGCATTTGCAAGCTTCTGGCATCATTTTTGAGTGAATTGCCAAAAGTCAGATTTTTGCTGAAATTCTGACCCCGGGTTTAGGGATTTTTTCAAAAAAATATTTTCGTCCGGTTATTCTGGCATCATTTTTGAGTGAATTGCCAAAAGTCAGATTTTTGCTGAAATTCTAACCCCGGGCTTAGGGATTTTTTCAAAAAAATATTTTCAGCAGGGTAAGTTGTTGAGGGCTGATTTCTTTTCCTGTGATAAAAAGCCTTCTGTTTCGACTGCCAACCTTTTCAGGGGAGCATTTGCAAGCTTCTGGCATCATTTTTGAGTGAATTACCAAAAGTCAGATTTTTGCTGAAATTCTGACCCCGGGGCTTAGCGATTTTTTCAAAAAAATATTTTCGGCCGGTTATTCTGGTATCATTTTTGAGTGAATTGCCAAAAGTCAGATTTTTCTTGAAATTAAATCTTAGGGATTTAAATCTTAGGGATTTAAAGCTTAGGGATTTTTTCAAAAAAATATTTTCGGCCGGTTAAGTTGTTGAGGGCTGATTTCTTGTCCTGTGATAAAAAGCCTTCTGTTTCGACTGCCAAACCTTTCAGGGGAGCATTTGCAAGCTTCTGGCATCATTTTTGAGTGAATTGCCAAAAGTCAGATTTTTGCTGAAATTCTGACCCCGGGTTTAGGGATTTTTTCAAAAAAATATTTTCGTCCGGTTATTCTGGCATCATTTTTGAGTGAATTGCCAAAAGTCAGATTTTTGCTGAAATTCTAACCCCGGGCTTAGGGATTTTTTCAAAAAAATATTTTCAGCAGGGTAAGTTGTTGAGGGCTGATTTCTTTTCCTGTGATAAAAAGCCTTCTGTTTCGACTGCCAACCCTTTCAGGGGAGCATTTGCAAGCTTCTGGCATCATTTTTGAGTGAATTGCCAAAAGTCAGATTTTTGCTGAAATTCTGACCCCGGGCTTAGGGATTTTTTCAAAAAAATATTTTCGTCCGGTTATTCTGGCATCATTTTTGAGTGAATTGCCAAAAGTCAGATTTTTGCTGAAATTCTAACCCCGGGCTTAGGGATTTTTTCAAAAAAATATTTTCAGCAGGGTAAGTTGTTGAGGGCTGATTTCTTTTCCTGTGATAAAAAGCCTTCTGTTTCGACTGCCAACCCTTTCAGGGGAGCATTTGCAAGCTTCTGGCATCATTTTTGAGTGAATTACCAAAAGTCAGATTTTTGTTGAAATTAAATCTTAGGGATTTAAATCTTAGGGATTTAAAGCTTAGGGATTTTTTCAAAAAAATATTTTCGGCCGGTTAAGTTGTTGAGGGCTGATTTCTTGTCCTGTGATAAAAAGCCTTCTGTTTCGACTGCCAAACCTTTCAGGGGAGCATTTGCAAGCTTCTGGCATCATTTTTGAGTGAATTGCCAAAAGTCAGATTTTTGCTGAAATTCTGACCCCGGGCTTAGGGATTTTTTCAAAAAAATATTTTCGTCCGGTTATTCTGGTATCATTTTTGAGTGAATTGCCAAAAGTCAGATTTTTGCTGAAATTCTGACCCCGGGGCTTTGGGATTTTTTCAAAAAAATATTTTCGGCAGGTTAAGTTGTTGAGGGCTGATTTCTTGTCCTGTGATAAAAAGCCTTCTGTTTCGACTGCCAAACCTTTCAGGGGAGCATTTGCAAGGTTCTGGCATCATTTTTGAGTGAATTGTCAAAAGTCAGATTTTTGCTGAAATTTTGACCCCGGGCTTAGGGATTTTTTCAAAAAAATATTTTCGTCCGGTTATTCTGGCATCATTTTTGAGTGAATTGCCAAAAGTCAGATTTTTGTTGAAATTCTGACCCCGGGGCTTAGGGATTTTTTCAAAAAAATATTTTCGGCCGGTTAAGTTGTCTAGGGCTGATTTCTTGTCCTGTGATAAAAAGCCTTCTGTTTCGTCTGCCAAACCTTTCAGGGGAGCATTTGCAAGCTTCTGGCATCATTTCTGAGTGAATTGCCAAAATTCAGATTTTTGCTGAAATTCTGACCCCGGGGCTTAGGGATTTTTTCAAAAAAATATGTTCCGCCAGTTAAGTTGTAGAGGGCTTATTTCTTGTCCTGTGATAAAAAGCCTTCTGTTTCGACTGCCAACCCTTTCAGGGGAGCATTTGCACGCTTCTGGCATCATTTTTGAGTGAATTACCAAAAGTCAGATTTTTGCTGAAATTCTGACCCCGGGCTTAGGGATTTTTTCAAAAAAATATTTTCGTCCGGTTAGTCTGGCATCATTTTTGAGTGAATTGCCAAGAGTCAGATTTTTGTTGAAATTCTGACCCCGGGGCTTAGGGATTTTTTCAAAAAAATATTTTCGGCCGGTTAAGTTGTCTAGGGCTGATTTCTTGTCCTGTGATAAAAAGCCTTCTGTTTCGTCTGCCAAACCTTTCAGGGGAGCATTTGCAAGCTTCTGGCATCATTTCTGAGTGAATTGCCAAAATTCAGATTTTTGCTGAAATTCTGACCCCGGGGCTTAGGGATTTTTTCAAAAAAATATGTTCCGCCAGTTAAGTTGTAGAGGGCTTATTTCTTGTCCTGTGATAAAAAGCCTTCTGTTTCGACTGCCAACCCTTTCAGGGGAGCATTTGCAAGCTTCTGGCATCATTTTTGAGTGAATTACCAAAAGTCAGATTTTTGCTGAAATTCTGACCCCGGGCTTAGGGATTTTTTCAAAAAAATATTTTCGTCCGGTTATTCTGGCATCATTTTTGAGTGAATTGCCAAGAGTCAGATTTTTGTTGAAATTCTGACCCCGGGGCTTAGGGATTTTTTCAAAAAAATATTTTCGGCCGGTTAAGTTGTTGAGGGCTGATTTCTTGTCCTGTGATAAAAATCCTTCTGTTTCGACTTCCAATCCTTTCAGGGGAGCATTTGCAAGCTTCTGGCATCATTTTTGTTTTTTTTTTTTTTTAAATAATTTTTATTAGATTTTCACATTTTTTACCAACAAAAATCAAAAATCACATTTCTTTAACCTTGTTCCCTGGACTCCCCCCCACCCCCCTTCATACATCCCTACCTCAATAATTGGCTCAGCAAGTTCAAATTCCTCCTCCTTAAATTAACATATAAATTTTTTACTGTATCTCCTCCTAGTTTGTCCCATTTCTCTTAATCCCATTTCTTATAAACATATAGATTCTTTCCTAAGGTCGGCCCAATTTCCCCTCCACAGATTCCCCATTTTCATATTTAGTAAAGACCTCCTTAACCAACCCCAAGTTCATGAACCTTCCTACCATTCTGCTTCCCCCTCCCCCTGCCCCAGTTCTGGTCCCTTTCCAAATAAAAGTCATCATTAATATTTAGCCTGGGTTTCTGATGTCCGAGGCCTTTAAGTCCCTTTCCGTTCCTCTTCGTCGATTTTGTTGGAAATCTCTCTTCTTGTTCATCAGATCTCGAATCCATCCAGTCTCCATCACTCCAGTTTCTCTTCCCACCAGGATACTTGGTAACCACTGCTGCCACAAACCAACCAGTCTTTCATATTCAAAGGAGGTGCCCCAACCATATTTCTTGTTTCTTATTAGTTCCTGTACTCCAAGTGTTTCAGGGGCCCCCTCCTTCCTCTTTAACATCTTCTGCAGAATTGTAATCCATGTATCCCAGCAATCTTCTTCTTTGTGTTCCGGCATTGTAGACTTTTGCTTGATATTTCCCGTCTGTGATTTGTCCTCTATTTTCTCAATTTCCTCCAACTCTTGAAGTGTCCCTTCTGTTACAGCTGCAGATTCCTTTCCTGTTAGGTCATTCATGCATTCAGCAGAGTTGCTTATTCCGGAAGTCAAGGTCATAAGTTGTTTGCTCATATTCGAACTCTGCTTCTGCAATATTCCCACGAGAAAAGACATCCTCTCTATCTCTGCCAGCAATTTTCCCTCTGCAGCCATTGTAATTACTCAAGAATCCCCCTAGAGGGCTTCTGGTTACTTTGTATACTTTTCCACCAGTCCAAATCTTATTTTGTTTCTTTCTTTCGGATTTCCAATACTTTATTACAGTTTCTGATACTTTAATTTCAGAAAGATGTCATGCACTTTTACTTAGATCTGTCCTTTTGACAGCTCTTTTGACAGCTGTCAAACTCCTTTTTCTTCTCCAACAGGCTCAAATTCGGGACTCCCCCTGGCCAGGGGGGGGGGGATTTCACGGAAAAATTCCCATCTTTCAAACTCCTCTCCAGCACAACACTTCTTTTAGTAAATCGCGGAAGTTTGATTCTTTTATAAAGATAAAAATACCTCTCCGCCTTAGTTCTCCCGTCCTTGCTTAAAATTTTCTGTAGTTAGAGGGGGTGCGGACTCCCTTTTAGCACACCCCCCGGTCGTCTCAAATTCAAGGAAATCTTTTCTTTAAACCGAATTCCCTTTTACTCACGGGTTCCTCTTTTTCAGTCCAAATTTCAGGGTAGAAAGTCAGCGCTCTCTGGTCATGGCTCGCGGCTTCGCTCCACCGAGGTGTCGATCGACTCTCAGCACCACGCCACCCTCCGTACCCTTTTTGGGGGTCGGGGGGAGGCGCTTAAGATGCCCACCGAGTCCTCCTGTCCGCAGGCTTCAGCGCCTGCGGTTTCTGAGGGTCCCCGCGTCGCCGGCGCGGCGAGACCCGTCCTCAGTGGAGCCGATTCCCCCCGGAGCTCGGAGGGAATCCGCCATTTCCAGATCGCACCAACCCGGAAGTGCTTCTGGCATCATTTTTGAGTGAATTGCCAAAAGTGAGATTTTTGCTGAAATTCTGACCCCGGGCTTAGGGATTTTTTCAAAAAAAAATATTTTCGTCCGGTTATTCTGGCATCATTTTTGAGTGAATTGCCAAAAGTCAGATTTTTGCTGAAATTCTAACCCCGGGCTTAGGGATTTTTTCAAAAAAATATTTTCAGCAGGGTAAGTTGTTGAGGGCTGATTTCTTTTCCTGTGATAAAAAGCCTTCTGTTTCGACTGCCAACCTTTTCAGGGGAGCATTTGCAAGCTTCTGGCATCATTTTTGAGTGAATTACCAAAAGTCAGATTTTTGCTGAAATTCTGACCCCGGGGCTTAGCGATTTTTTCAAAAAAATATTTTCGGCCGGTTATTCTGGTATCATTTTTGATTGAATTGCCAAAAGTCAGATTTTTCTTGAAATTAAATCTTAGGGATTTAAATCTTAGGGATTTAAAGCTTAGGGATTTTTTCAAAAAAAAATATTTTCGGCCGGTTAAGTTGTTGAGGGCTGATTTCTTGTCCTGTGATAAAAAGCCTTCTGTTTCGACTGCCAAACCTTTCAGGGGAGCATTTGCAAGCTTCTGGCATCATTTTTGAGTGAATTGCCAAAAGTCAGATTTTTGCTGAAATTCTGACCCCGGGCTTAGGGATTTTTTCAAAAAAATATTTTCGTCCGGTTATTCTGGCATCATTTTTGAGTGAATTGCCAAAAGTCAGATTTTTGCTGAAATTCTAACCCCGGGCTTAGGGATTTTTTCAAAAAAATATTTTCAGCAGGGTAAGTTGTTGAGGGCTGATTTCTTTTCCTGTGATAAAAAGCCTTCTGTTTCGACTGCCAACCCTTTCAGGGGAGCATTTGCAAGCTTCTGGCATCATTTTTGAGTGAATTGCCAAAAGTCAGATTTTTGCTGAAATTCTGACCCCGGGCTTAGGGATTTTTTCAAAAAAATATTTTCGTCCGGTTATTCTGGTATCATTTTTGAGTGAATTGCCAAAAGTCAGATTTTTGCTGAAATTCTGACCCCGGGGCTTTGGGATTTTTTCAAAAAAATATTTTCGGCAGGTTAAGTTGTTGAGGGCTGATTTCTTGTCCTGTGATAAAAAGCCTTCTGTTTCGACTGCCAAACCTTTCAGGGGAGCATTTGCAAGGTTCTGGCATCATTTTTGAGTGAATTGTCAAAAGTCAGATTTTTGCTGAAATTCTGACCCCGGGCTTAGGGATTTTTTCAAAAAAATATTTTCGTCCGGTTATTCTGGCATCATTTTTGAGTGAATTGCCAAAAGTCAGATTTTTGTTGAAATTCTGACCCCGGGGCTTAGGGATTTTTTCAAAAAAATATTTTCGGCCGGTTAAGTTGTCTAGGGCTGATTTCTTGTCCTGTGATAAAAAGCCTTCTGTTTCGTCTGCCAAACCTTTCAGGGGAGCATTTGCAAGCTTCTGGCATCATTTCTGAGTGAATTGCCAAAATTCAGATTTTTGCTGAAATTCTGACCCCGGGGCTTAGGGATTTTTTCAAAAAAATATGTTCCGCCAGTTAAGTTGTAGAGGGCTTATTTCTTGTCCTGTGATAAAAAGCCTTCTGTTTCGACTGCCAACCCTTTCAGGGGAGCATTTGCAAGCTTCTGGCATCATTTTTGAGTGAATTACCAAAAGTCAGATTTTTGCTGAAATTCTGACCCCGGGCTTAGGGATTTTTTCAAAAAAATATTTTCGTCCGGTTATTCTGGCATCATTTTTGAGTGAATTGCCAAGAGTCAGATTTTTGTTGAAATTCTGACCCCGGGGCTTAGGGATTTTTTCAAAAAAATATTTTCGGCCGGTTAAGTTGTTGAGGGCTGATTTCTTGTCCTGTGATAAAAAGCCTTCTGTTTCGACTGCCAAACCTTTCAGGGGAGCATTTGCAAGCTTCTGGCATCATTTTTGAGTGAATTGCCAAAAGTCAGATTTTTGCTGAAATTCTGACCCCGGGCTTAGGGATTTTTTCAAAAAAATATTTTCGTCCGGTTATTCTGGCATCATTTTTGAGTGAATTGCCAAAAGTCAGATTTTTGCTGAAATTCTAACCCCGGGCTTAGGGATTTTTTCAAAAAAATATTTTCAGCAGGGTAAGTTGTTGAGGGCTGATTTCTTTTCCTGTGATAAAAAGCCTTCTGTTTCGACTGCCAACCCTTTCAGGGGAGCATTTGCAAGCTTCTGGCATCATTTTTGAGTGAATTGCCAAAAGTCAGATTTTTGCTGAAATTCTGACCCCGGGCTTAGGGATTTTTTCAAAAAAATATTTTCGTCCGGTTATTCTGGTATCATTTTTGAGTGAATTGCCAAAAGTCAGATTTTTGCTGAAATTCTGACCCCGGGGCTTTGGGATTTTTTCAAAAAAATATTTTCGGCAGGTTAAGTTGTTGAGGGCTGATTTCTTGTCCTGTGATAAAAAGCCTTCTGTTTCGACTGCCAAACCTTTCAGGGGAGCATTTGCAAGGTTCTGGCATCATTTTTGAGTGAATTGTCAAAAGTCAGATTTTTGCTGAAATTCTGACCCCGGGCTTAGGGATTTTTTCAAAAAAATATTTTCGTCCGGTTATTCTGGCATCATTTTTGAGTGAATTGCCAAAAGTCAGATTTTTGTTGAAATTCTGACCCCGGGGCTTAGGGATTTTTTCAAAAAAATATTTTCGGCCGGTTAAGTTGTCTAGGGCTGATTTCTTGTCCTGTGATAAAAAGCCTTCTGTTTCGTCTGCCAAACCTTTCAGGGGAGCATTTGCAAGCTTCTGGCATCATTTCTGAGTGAATTGCCAAAATTCAGATTTTTGCTGAAATTCTGACCCCGGGGCTTAGGGATTTTTTCAAAAAAATATGTTCCGCCAGTTAAGTTGTAGAGGGCTTATTTCTTGTCCTGTGATAAAAAGCCTTCTGTTTCGACTGCCAACCCTTTCAGGGGAGCATTTGCAAGCTTCTGGCATCATTTTTGAGTGAATTACCAAAAGTCAGATTTTTGCTGAAATTCTGACCCCGGGCTTAGGGATTTTTTCAAAAAAATATTTTCGTCCGGTTATTCTGGCATCATTTTTGAGTGAATTGCCAAGAGTCAGATTTTTGTTGAAATTCTGACCCCGGGGCTTAGGGATTTTTTCAAAAAAATATTTTCGGCCGGTTAAGTTGTTGAGGGCTGATTTCTTGTCCTGTGATAAAAATCCTTCTGTTTCGACTTCCAATCCTTTCAGGGGAGCATTTGCAAGCTTCTGGCATCATTTTTGAGTGAATTGCCAAAAGTGAGATTTTTGCTGAAATTCTGACCCCGGGCTTAGGGATTTTTTCAAAAAAATATTTTCGTCCGGTTATTCTGGCATCATTTTTGTGTGTATTGCCAAAAGTCAGATTTTTGCTGAAATTCTAACCCCGGGCTTAGGGATTTTTTCAAAAAAATATTTTCAGCAGGGTAAGTTGTTGAGGGCTGATTTCTTTTCCTGTGATAAAAAGCCTTCTGTTTCGACTGCCAACCCTTTCAGGGGAGCATTTGCAAGCTTCTGGCATCATTCTTGAGTCAATTACCAAAAGTCAGATTTTTGCTGAAATTCTGACCCCGGGGCTTAGCGATTTTTTCAAAAAAATATTTTCGGCCGGTTATTCTGGTATCATTTTTGAGTGAATTGCCAAAAGTCAGATTTTTGTTGAAATTAAATCTTAGGGATTTAAATCTTAGGGATTTAAAGCTTAGGGATTTTTTCAAAAAAATATTTTCGGCCGGTTAAGTTGTTGAGGGCTGATTTCTTGTCCTGGGATAAAAAGCCTTCTGTTTCGACTGCCAAACCTTTCAGGGGAGCATTTCCAAGCTTCTGGCATCATTTTTGAATGAATTGCCAAAAGTCAGATTTTTGCTGAAATTCTGACCCCGGGGCTTAGGGATTTTTTTAAAAAAATCCTTTCGGCCGGTTAAGTTGTTGAGGGCTGATTTCTTGTCCTGTGATAAAAATCCTTCTGTTTCGACTTCCAATCCTTTCAGGGGAGCATTTGCAAGCTTCTGGCATCATTTTTGAGTGAATTGCCAAAAGTGAGATTTTTGCTGAAATTCTGACCCCGGGGCTTACGGATTTTTTCAAAAAAAATTTGTACACCGGTTAAGTTGTTGAGGGCTGATTTCTTGTCCTGGGATAAAAAGCCTTCTGTTTCGACTGCCAACCCTTTCAGGGGAGCATTTGCAAGCTTCTGGCATCATTTTTGAGTGAATTACCAAAAGTCAGATTTTTGTTGAAATTCTGACCCCGGGGCTTAGGGATTTTTTCAAAAAAATATTTTCGGCCGGTTAAGTTGTTGAGGGCTGATTTCTTGTCCTGTGATAAAAAGCCTTCTGTTTCGACTGCCAAACCTTTCAGGGGACCATTTGCAAGCTTCTGGCATCATTTTTTAGTGAATTGCCAAAAGTCAGATTTTTGCTGAAATTCTGACCCCGGGCTTAGGGATTTTTTCAAAAAAATATTTTCGTCCGGTTATTCTGGCATCATTTTTGAGTGAATTACCAAAAGTCAGATTTTTGTTGAAATTCTGACCCCGGGGCTTAGGGATTTTTTCAAAAAAATATTTTCGGCCGGTTAAGTTGTCTAGGGCTGATTTCTTGTCCTGTGATAAAAAGCCTTCTGTTTCGACTGCCAAACCTTTCAGGGGAGCATTTGCAAGCTTCTGGCATCATTTTTGAGTGAATTGCCAAAAGTCAGATTTTTGCTGAAATTCTGACCCCGGGCTTAGGGATTTTTTCAAAAAAATATTTTCGTCCGGTTATTCTGGCATCATTTTTGAGTGAATTGCCAAAAGTCAGATTTTTGCTGAAATTCTAACCCCGGGCTTAGGGATTTTTTCAAAAAAATATTTTCAGCAGGGTAAGTTGTTGAGGGCTGATTTCTTTTCCTGTGATAAAAAGCCTTCTGTTTCGACTGCCAACCCTTTCAGGGGAGCATTTGCAAGCTTCTGGCATCATTTTTGAGTGAATTACCAAAAGTCAGATTTTTGCTGAAATTCTGACCCCGGGGCTTAGCGATTTTTTCAAAAAAATATTTTCGGCCGGTTATTCTGGTATCATTTTTGAGTGAATTGCCAAAAGTCAGATTTTTGTTGAAATTAAATCTTAGGGATTTAAATCTTAGGGATTTAAAGCTTAGGGATTTTTTCAAAAAAATATTTTCGGCCGGTTAAGTTGTCTAGGGCTGATTTCTTGTCCTGTGATAAAAAGCCTTCTGTTTCGTCTGCCAAACCTTTCAGGGGAGCATTTGCAAGCTTCTGGCATCATTTCTGAGTGAATTGCCAAAAGTCAGATTTTTGCTGAAATTCTGACCCCGGGGGTTAGGGATTTTTTCAAAAAAATCTTTTCCGCCCGTTAAGTTGTTGAGGGCTTATTTCTTGTCCTGTGATAAAAAGCCTTCTGTTTCGACTGCCAACCCTTTCAGGGGAGCATTTGCAAGCTTCTGGCATCATTTTTGAGTGAATTACCAAAAGTCAGATTTTTGCTGAAATTCTGACCCCGGGCTTAGGGATTTTTTCAAAAAAATATTTTCGTCCGGTTATTCTGGCATCATTTTTGAGTGAATTGCCAAGAGTCAGATTTTTGTTGAAATTCTGACCCCAGGGCTTAGAGATTTTTTCAAAAAAATATTTTCCGCCAGTTATGTTGTTGAGGGCTGATTTCTTGTCCTGTGATAAAAAGCCTTCTGTTTCGACTGCCAAACCTTTCAGGGGAGCATTTGCAAGCTTCTGGCATCATTTTTGAGTGAATTGCCAAAAGTCAGATTTTTGCTGAAATTCTGACCCCGGGCTTAGGGATTTTTTCAAAAAAATATTTTCGTCCGGTTATTCTGGCATCATTTTTGAGTGAATTGCCAAAAGTCAGATTTTTGCTGAAATTCTAACCCCGGGCTTAGGGATTTTTTCAAAAAAATATTTTCAGCAGGGTAAGTTGTTGAGGGCTGATTTCTTTTCCTGTGATAAAAAGCCTTCTGTTTCGACTGCCAACCCTTTCAGGGGAGCATTTGCAAGCTTCTGGCATCATTTTTGAGTGAATTACCAAAAGTCAGATTTTTGCTGAAATTCTGACCCCGGGGCTTAGCGATTTTTTCAAAAAAATATTTTCGGCCGGTTATTCTGGTATCATTTTTGAGTGAATTGCCAAAAGTCAGATTTTTGTTGAAATTAAATCTTAGGGATTTAAATCTTAGGGATTTAAAGCTTAGGGATTTTTTCAAAAAAATATTTTCGGCCGGTTAAGTTGTCTAGGGCTGATTTCTTGTCCTGTGATAAAAAGCCTTCTGTTTCGTCTGCCAAACCTTTCAGGGGAGCATTTGCAAGCTTCTGGCATCATTTCTGAGTGAATTGCCAAAAGTCAGATTTTTGCTGAAATTCTGACCCCGGGGGTTAGGGATTTTTTCAAAAAAATCTTTTCCGCCCGTTAAGTTGTTGAGGGCTTATTTCTTGTCCTGTGATAAAAAGCCTTCTGTTTCGACTGCCAACCCTTTCAGGGGAGCATTTGCAAGCTTCTGGCATCATTTTTGAGTGAATTACCAAAAGTCAGATTTTTGCTGAAATTCTGACCCCGGGCTTAGGGATTTTTTCAAAAAAATATTTTCGTCCGGTTATTCTGGCATCATTTTTGAGTGAATTGCCAAGAGTCAGATTTTTGTTGAAATTCTGACCCCAGGGCTTAGAGATTTTTTCAAAAAAATATTTTCCGCCAGTTATGTTGTTGAGGGCTGATTTCTTGTCCTGTGATAAAAAGCCTTCTGTTTCGACTGCCAAACCTTTCAGGGGAGCATTTGCAAGCTTCTGGCATCATTTTTGAGTGAATTGCCAAAAGTCAGATTTTTGCTGAAATTCTGACCCCGGGTTTAGGGATTTTTTCAAAAAAATATTTTCGTCCGGTTATTCTGGCATCATTTTTGAGTGAATTGCCAAAAGTCAGATTTTTGCTGAAATTCTAACCCCGGGCTTAGGGATTTTTTCAAAAAAATATTTTCAGCAGGGTAAGTTGTTGAGGGCTGATTTCTTTTCCTGTGATAAAAAGCCTTCTGTTTCGACTGCCAACCTTTTCAGGGGAGCATTTGCAAGCTTCTGGCATCATTTTTGAGTGAATTACCAAAAGTCAGATTTTTGCTGAAATTCTGACCCCGGGGCTTAGCGATTTTTTCAAAAAAATATTTTCGGCCGGTTATTCTGGTATCATTTTTGAGTGAATTGCCAAAAGTCAGATTTTTGTTGAAATTAAATCTTAGGGATTTAAATCTTAGGGATTTAAAGCTTAGGGATTTTTTCAAAAAAATATTTTCGGCCGGTTAAGTTGTTGAGGGCTGATTTCTTGTCCTGTGATAAAAAGCCTTCTGTTTCGACTGCCAAACCTTTCAGGGGAGCATTTGCAAGCTTCTGGCATCATTTTTGAGTGAATTGCCAAAAGTCAGATTTTTGCTGAAATTCTGACCCCGGGCTTAGGGATTTTTTCAAAAAAATATTTTCGTCCGGTTATTCTGGCATCATTTTTGAGTGAATTGCCAAAAGTCAGATTTTTGCTGAAATTCTAACCCCGGGCTTAGGGATTTTTTCAAAAAAATATTTTCAGCAGGGTAAGTTGTTGAGGGCTGATTTCTTTTCCTGTGATAAAAAGCCTTCTGTTTCGACTGCCAACCCTTTCAGGGGAGCATTTGCAAGCTTCTGGCATCATTTTTGAGTGAATTACCAAAAGTCAGATTTTTGCTGAAATTCTGACCCCGGGGCTTAGCGATTTTTTCAAAAAAATATTTTCGGCCGGTTATTCTGGTATCATTTTTGAGTGAATTGCCAAAAGTCAGATTTTTGCTGAAATTCTGACCCCGGGGCTTTCGGATTTTTTCAAAAAAATATTTTCGGCAGGTTAAGTTGTTGAGGGCTGATTTCTTGTCCTGTGATAAAAAGCCTTCTGTTTCGACTGCCAAACCTTTCAGGGGAGCATTTGCAAGGTTCTGGCATCATTTTTGAGTGAATTGTCAAAAGTCAGATTTTTGCTGAAATTCTGACCCCGGGCTTAGGGATTTTTTCAAAAAAATATTTTCGTCCGGTTATTCTGGCATCATTTTTGAGTGAATTGCCAAAAGTCAGATTTTTGTTGAAATTCTGACCCCGGGGCTTACGGATTTTTTCAAAAAAATATTTTCGGCCGGTTAAGTTGTCTAGGGCTGATTTCTTGTCCTGTGATAAAAAGCCTTCTGTTTCGTCTGCCAAACCTTTCAGGGGAGCATTTGCAAGCTTCTGGCATCATTTCTGAGTGAATTGCCAAAATTCAGATTTTTGCTGAAATTCTGACCCCGGGGCTTAGGGATTTTTTCAAAAAAATATGTTCCGCCAGTTAAGTTGTAGAGGGCTTATTTCTTGTCCTGTGATAAAAAGCCTTCTGTTTCGACTGCCAACCCTTTCAGGGGAGCATTTGCAAGCTTCTGGCATCATTTTTGAGTGAATTACCAAAAGTCAGATTTTTGCTGAAATTCTGACCCCGGGCTTAGGGATTTTTTCAAAAAAATATTTTCGTCCGGTTATTCTGGCATCATTTTTGAGTGAATTGCCAAGAGTCAGATTTTTGTTGAAATTCTGACCCCGGGGCTTAGGGATTTTTTCAAAAAAATATTTTCGGCCAGTTAAGTTGTTGAGGGCTGATTTCTTGTCCTGTGATAAAAATCCTTCTGTTTCGACTTCCAATCCTTTCAGGGGAGCATTTGCAAGCTTCTGGCATCATTTTTGAGTGAATTGCCAAAAGTGAGATTTTTGCTGAAATTCTGACCCCGGGCTTAGGGATTTTTTCAAAAAAATATTTTCGTCCGGTTATTCTGGCATCATTTTTGTGTGTATTGCCAAAAGTCAGATTTTTGCTGAAATTCTAACCCCGGGCTTAGGGATTTTTTCAAAAAAATATTTTCAGCAGGGTAAGTTGTTGAGGGCTGATTTCTTTTCCTGTGATAAAAAGCCTTCTGTTTCGACTGCCAACCCTTTCAGGGGAGCATTTGCAAGCTTCTGGCATCATTCTTGAGTCAATTACCAAAAGTCAGATTTTTGCTGAAATTCTGACCCCGGGGCTTAGGGATTTTTTCAAAAAAATATTTTCGGCAGGTTAAGTTGTCTAGGGCTGATTTCTTGTCCTGTGATAAAAAGCCTTCTGTTTCGTCTGCCAAACCTTTCAGGGGAGCATTTGCAAGCTTCTGGCATCATTTCTGAGTGAATTGCCAAAATTCAGATTTTTGCTGAAATTCTGACCCCGGGGCTTAGGGATTTTTTCAAAAAAATATGTTCCGCCAGTTAAGTTGTAGAGGGCTTATTTCTTGTCCTGTGATAAAAAGCCTTCTGTTTCGACTGCCAACCCTTTCAGGGGAGCATTTGCAAGCTTCTGGCATCATTTTTGAGTGAATTACCAAAAGTCAGATTTTTGCTGAAATTCTGACCCCGGGCTTAGGGATTTTTTCAAAAAAATATTTTCGTCCGGTTATTCTGGCATCATTTTGGAGTGAATTGCCAAGAGTCAGATTTTTGTTGAAATTCTGACCCCGGGGCTTAGGGATTTTTTCAAAAAAATATTTTCGGCCGGTTAAGTTGTTGAGGGCTGATTTCTTGTCCTGTGATAAAAATCCTTCTGTTTCGACTTCCAATCCTTTCAGGGGAGCATTTGCAAGCTTCTGGCATCATTTTTGAGTGAATTGCCAAAAGTGAGATTTTTGCTGAAATTCTGACCCCGGGCTTAGGGATTTTTTCAAAAAAATATTTTCGTCCGGTTATTCTGGCATCATTTTTGTGTGTATTGCCAAAAGTCAGATTTTTGCTGAAATTCTAACCCCGGGCTTAGGGATTTTTTCAAAAAAATATTTTCAGCAGGGTAAGTTGTTGAGGGCTGATTTCTTTTCCTGTGATAAAAAGCCTTCTGTTTCGACTGCCAACCCTTTCAGGGGAGCATTTGCAAGCTTCTGGCATCATTCTTGAGTCAATTACCAAAAGTCAGATTTTTGCTGAAATTCTGACCCCGGGGCTTAGGGATTTTTTCAAAAAAATATTTTCGGCAGGTTAAGTTGTCTAGGGCTGATTTCTTGTCCTGTGATAAAAAGCCTTCTGTTTCGTCTGCCAAACCTTTCAGGGGAGCATTTGCAAGCTTCTGGCATCATTTCTGAGTGAATTGCCAAAATTCAGATTTTTGCTGAAATTCTGACCCCGGGGCTTAGGGATTTTTTCAAAAAAATATGTTCCGCCAGTTAAGTTGTAGAGGGCTTATTTCTTGTCCTGTGATAAAAAGCCTTCTGTTTCGACTGCCAACCCTTTCAGGGGAGCATTTGCAAGCTTCTGGCATCATTTTTGAGTGAATTACCAAAAGTCAGATTTTTGCTGAAATTCTGACCCCGGGCTTAGGGATTTTTTCAAAAAAATATTTTCGTCCGGTTATTCTGGCATCATTTTGGAGTGAATTGCCAAGAGTCAGATTTTTGTTGAAATTCTGACCCCGGGGCTTAGGGATTTTTTCAAAAAAATATTTTCGGCCGGTTAAGTTGTTGAGGGCTGATTTCTTGTCCTGTGATAAAAATCCTTCTGTTTCGACTTCCAATCCTTTCAGGGGAGCATTTGCAAGCTTCTGGCATCATTTTTGAGTGAATTGCCAAAAGTGAGATTTTTGCTGAAATTCTGACCCCGGGCTTAGGGATTTTTTCAAAAAAATATTTTCGTCCGGTTATTCTGGCATCATTTTTGTGTGTATTGCCAAAAGTCAGATTTTTGCTGAAATTCTAACCCCGGGCTTAGGGATTTTTTCAAAAAAATATTTTCAGCAGGGTAAGTTGTTGAGGGCTGATTTCTTTTCCTGTGATAAAAAGCCTTCTGTTTCGACTGCCAACCCTTTCAGGGGAGCATTTGCAAGCTTCTGGCATCATTCTTGAGTCAATTACCAAAAGTCAGATTTTTGCTGAAATTCTGACCCCGGGGCTTAGCGATTTTTTCAAAAAAATATTTTCGGCCGGTTATTCTGGTATCATTTTTGAGTGAATTGCCAAAAGTCAGATTTTTGTTGAAATTAAATCTTAGGGATTTAAATCTTAGGGATTTAAAGCTTAGGGATTTTTTCAAAAAAATATTTTCGGCCGGTTAAGTTGTTGAGGGCTGATTTCTTGTCCTGGGATAAAAAGCCTTCTGTTTCGACTGCCGAACCTTTCAGGGGAGCATTTCCAAGCTTCTGGCATCATTTTTGAATGAATTGCCAAAAGTCAGATTTTTGCTGAAATTCTGACCCCGGGGCTTAGGGATTTTTTAAAAAAAATCCTTTCGGCCGGTTAAGTTGTTGAGGGCTGATTTCTTGTCCTGTGATAAAAATCCTTCTGTTTCGACTTCCAATCCTTTCAGGGGAGCATTTGCAAGCTTCTGGCATCATTTTTGAGTGAATTGCCAAAAGTGAGATTTTTGCTTATATTCTGACCCCGGGGCTTACGGATTTTTTCAAAAAAAATTTGTACACCGGTTAAGTTGTTGAGGGCTGATTTCTTGTCCTGGGATAAAAAGCCTTCTGTTTCGACTGCCAACCCTTTCAGGGGAGCATTTGCAAGCTTCTGGCATCATTTTTGAGTGAATTACCAAAAGTCAGATTTTTGTTGAAATTCTGACCCCGGGGCTTAGGGATTTTTTCAAAAAAATATTTTCGGCCGGTTAAGTTGTTGAGGGCTGATTTCTTGTCCTGTGATAAAAAGCCTTCTGTTTCGACTGCCAAACCTTTCAGGGGACCATTTGCAAGCTTCTGGCATCATTTTTTAGTGAATTGCCAAAAGTCAGATTTTTGCTGAAATTCTGACCCCGGGCTTAGGGATTTTTTCAAAAAAATATTTTCGTCCGGTTATTCTGGCATCATTTTTGAGTGAATTACCAAAAGTCAGATTTTTGTTGAAATTCTGACCCCGGGGCTTAGGGATTTTTTCAAAAAAATATTTTCGGCCGGTTAAGTTGTCTAGGGCTGATTTCTTGTCCTGTGATAAAAAGCCTTCTGTTTCGACTGCCAAACCTTTCAGGGGAGCATTTGCAAGCTTCTGGCATCATTTTTGACTGAATTGCCAAAAGTCAGATTTTTGCTGAAATTCTGACCCCGGGCTTAGGGATTTTTTCAAAAAAATATTTTCAGCAGGGTAAGTTGTTGAGGGCTGATTTCTTTTCCTGTGATAAAAAGCCTTCTGTTTCGACTGCCAACCCTTTCAGGGGAGCATTTGCAAGCTTCTGGCATCATTTTTGAGTGAATTACCAAAAGTCAGATTTTTGCTGAAATTCTGACCCCGGGGCTTAGCGATTTTTTCAAAAAAATATTTTCGGCCGGTTATTCTGGTATCATTTTTGAGTGAATTGCCAAAAGTCAGATTTTTGTTGAAATTAAATCTTAGGGATTTAAATCTTAGGGATTTAAAGCTTAGGGATTTTTTCAAAAAAATATTTTCGGCCGGTTAAGTTGTCTAGGGCTGATTTCTTGTCCTGTGATAAAAAGCCTTCTGTTTCGTCTGCCAAACCTTTCAGGGGAGCATTTGCAAGCTTCTGGCATCATTTCTGAGTGAATTGCCAAAAGTCAGATTTTTGCTGAAATTCTGACCCCGGGGGTTAGGGATTTTTTCAAAAAAATCTTTTCCGCCCGTTAAGTTGTTGAGGGCTTATTTCTTGTCCTGTGATAAAAAGCCTTCTGTTTCGACTGCCAACCCTTTCAGGGGAGCATTTGCAAGCTTCTGGCATCATTTTTGAGTGAATTGCCAAAAGTCAGATTTTTGCTGAAATTCTGACCCCGGGCTTAGGGATTTTTTCAAAAAAATATTTTCGTCCGGTTATTCTGGCATCATTTTTGAGTGAATTGCCAAAAGTCAGATTTTTGCTGAAATTCTAACCCCGGGCTTAGGGATTTTTTCAAAAAAATATTTTCAGCAGGGTAAGTTGTTGAGGGCTGATTTCTTTTCCTGTGATAAAAAGCCTTCTGTTTCGACTGCCAACCCTTTCAGGGGAGCATTTGCAAGCTTCTGGCATCATTTTTGAGTGAATTACCAAAAGTCAGATTTTTGCTGAAATTCTGACCCCGGGGCTTAGCGATTTTTTCAAAAAAATATTTTCGGCCGGTTATTCTGGTATCATTTTTGAGTGAATTGCCAAAAGTCAGATTTTTGTTGAAATTAAATCTTAGGGATTTAAATCTTAGGGATTTAAAGCTTAGGGATTTTTTCAAAAAAATATTTTCGGCCGGTTAAGTTGTCTAGGGCTGATTTCTTGTCCTGTGATAAAAAGCCTTCTGTTTCGTCTGCCAAACCTTTCAGGGGAGCATTTGCAAGCTTCTGGCATCATTTCTGAGTGAATTGCCAAAAGTCAGATTTTTGCTGAAATTCTGACCCCGGGGGTTAGGGATTTTTTCAAAAAAATCTTTTCCGCCCGTTAAGTTATTGAGGGCTTATTTCTTGTCCTGTGATAAAAAGCCTTCTGTTTCGACTGCCAACCCTTTCAGGGGAGCATTTGCAAGCTTCTGGCATCATTTTTGAGTGAATTACCAAAAGTCAGATTTTTGCTGAAATTCTGACCCCGGGCTTAGGGATTTTTTCAAAAAAATATTTTCGTCCGGTTATTCTGGCATCATTTTTGAGTGAATTGCCAAGAGTCAGATTTTTGTTGAAATTCTGACCCCAGGGCTTAGAGATTTTTTCAAAAAAATATTTTCCGCCAGTTATGTTGTTGAGGGCTGATTTCTTGTCCTGTGATAAAAAGCCTTCTGTTTCGACTGCCAAACCTTTCAGGGGAGCATTTGCAAGCTTCTGGCATCATTTTTGAGTGAATTGCCAAAAGTCAGATTTTTGCTGAAATTCTGACCCCGGGTTTAGGGATTTTTTCAAAAAAATATTTTCGTCCGGTTATTCTGGCATCATTTTTGAGTGAATTGCCAAAAGTCAGATTTTTGCTGAAATTCTAACCCCGGGCTTAGGGATTTTTTCAAAAAAATATTTTCAGCAGGGTAAGTTGTTGAGGGCTGATTTCTTTTCCTGTGATAAAAAGCCTTCTGTTTCGACTGCCAACCTTTTCAGGGGAGCATTTGCAAGCTTCTGGCATCATTTTTGAGTGAATTACCAAAAGTCAGATTTTTGCTGAAATTCTGACCCCGGGGCTTAGCAATTTTTTCAAAAAAATATTTTCGGCCGGTTATTCTGGTATCATTTTTGAGTGAATTGCCAAAAGTCAGATTTTTGTTGAAATTAAATCTTAGGGATTTAAATCTTAGGGATTTAAAGCTTAGGGATTTTTTCAAAAAAATATTTTCGGCCGGTTAAGTTGTTGAGGGCTGATTTCTTGTCCTGTGATAAAAAGCCTTCTGTTTCGACTGCCAAACCTTTCAGGGGAGCATTTGCAAGCTTCTGGCATCATTTTTGAGTGAATTGCCAAAAGTCAGATTTTTGCTGAAATTCTGACCCCGGGCTTAGGGATTTTTTCGAAAAAATATTTTCGTCCGGTTATTCTGGCATCATTTCTGAGTGAATTGCCAAAAGTCAGATTTTTGCTGAAATTCTGACCCCGGGGGTTAGGGATTTTTTCAAAAAAATCTTTTCCGCCCGTTAAGTTGTTGAGGGCTTATTTCTTGTCCTGTGATAAAAAGCCTTCTGTTTCGACTGCCAACCCTTTCAGGGGAGCATTTGCAAGCTTCTGGCATCATTTTTGAGTGAATTACCAAAAGTCAGATTTTTGCTGAAATTCTGACCCCGGGCTTAGGGATTTTTTCAAAAAAATATTTTCGTCCGGTTATTCTGGCATCATTTTTGAGTGAATTGCCAAGAGTCAGATTTTTGTTGAAATTCTGACCCCAGGGCTTAGAGATTTTTTCAAAAAAATATTTTCCGCCAGTTATGTTGTTGAGGGCTGATTTCTTGTCCTGTGATAAAAAGCCTTCTGTTTCGACTGCCAAACCTTTCAGGGGAGCATTTGCAAGCTTCTGGCATCATTTTTGAGTGAATTGCCAAAAGTCAGATTTTTGCTGAAATTCTGACCCCGGGTTTAGGGATTTTTTCAAAAAAATATTTTCGTCCGGTTATTCTGGCATCATTTTTGAGTGAATTGCCAAAAGTCAGATTTTTGCTGAAATTCTAACCCCGGGCTTAGGGATTTTTTCAAAAAAATATTTTCAGCAGGGTAAGTTGTTGAGGGCTGATTTCTTTTCCTGTGATAAAAAGCCTTCTGTTTCGACTGCCAACCTTTTCAGGGGAGCATTTGCAAGCTTCTGGCATCATTTTTGAGTGAATTACCAAAAGTCAGATTTTTGCTGAAATTCTGACCCCGGGGCTTAGCAATTTTTTCAAAAAAATATTTTCGGCCGGTTATTCTGGTATCATTTTTGAGTGAATTGCCAAAAGTCAGATTTTTGTTGAAATTAAATCTTAGGGATTTAAATCTTAGGGATTTAAAGCTTAGGGATTTTTTCAAAAAAATATTTTCGGCCGGTTAAGTTGTTGAGGGCTGATTTCTTGTCCTGTGATAAAAAGCCTTCTGTTTCGACTGCCAAACCTTTCAGGGGAGCATTTGCAAGCTTCTGGCATCATTTTTGAGTGAATTGCCAAAAGTCAGATTTTTGCTGAAATTCTGACCCCGGGCTTAGGGATTTTTTCAAAAAAATATTTTCGTCCGGTTATTCTGGCATCATTTTTGAGTGAATTGCCAAAAGTCAGATTTTTGCTGAAATTCTAACCCCGGGCTTAGGGATTTTTTCAAAAAAATATTTTCAGCAGGGTAAGTTGTTGAGGGCTGATTTCTTTTCCTGTGATAAAAAGCCTTCTGTTTCGACTGCCAACCCTTTCAGGGGAGCATTTGCAAGCTTCTGGCATCATTTTTGAGTGAATTACCAAAAGTCAGATTTTTGCTGAAATTCTGACCCCGGGGCTTAGCGATTTTTTCAAAAAAATATTTTCGGCCGGTTATTCTGGTATCATTTTTGAGTGAATTGCCAAAAGTCAGATTTTTGCTGAAATTCTGACCCCGGGGCTTTGGGATTTTTTCAAAAAAATATTTTCGGCAGGTTAAGTTGTTGAGGGCTGATTTCTTGTCCTGTGATAAAAAGCCTTCTGTTTCGACTGCAAAAACCTTTCAGGGGAGCATTTGCAAGGTTCTGGCATCATTTTTGAGTGAATTGTCAAAAGTCAGATTTTTGCTGAAATTCTGACCCCGGGCTTAGGGATTTTTTCAAAAAAATATTTTCGTCCGGTTATTCTGGCATCATTTTTGAGTGAATTGCCAAAAGTCAGATTTTTGTTGAAATTCTGACCCCGGGGCTTACGGATTTTTTCAAAAAAATATTTTCGGCCGGTTAAGTTGTCTAGGGCTGATTTCTTGTCCTGTGATAAAAAGCCTTCTGTTTCGTCTGCCAAACCTTTCAGGGGAGCATTTGCAAGCTTCTGGCATCATTTCTGAGTGAATTGCCAAAATTCAGATTTTTGCTGAAATTCTGACCCCGGGGCTTAGGGATTTTTTCAAAAAAATATGTTCCGCCAGTTAAGTTGTAGAGGGCTTATTTCTTGTCCTGTGATAAAAAGCCTTCTGTTTCGACTGCCAACCCTTTCAGGGGAGCATTTGCAAGCTTCTGGCATCATTTTTGAGTGAATTACCAAAAGTCAGATTTTTGCTGAAATTCTGACCCCGGGCTTAGGGATTTTTTCAAAAAAATATTTTCGTCCGGTTATTCTGGCATCATTTTTGTGTGTATTGCCAAAAGTCAGATTTTTGCTGAAATTCTAACCCCGGGCTTAGGGATTTTTTCAAAAAAATATTTTCAGCAGGGTAAGTTGTTGAGGGCTGATTTCTTTTCATGTGATAAAAAGCCTTCTGTTTCGACTGCCAACCCTTTCAGGGGAGCATTTGCAAGCTTCTGGCATCATTTCTGAGTGAATTGCCAAAAGTCAGATTTTTGCTGAAATTCTGACCCCGGGGCTTAGGGATTTTTTCAAAAAAATATGTTCCGCCAGTTAAGTTGTAGAGGGCTTATTTCTTGTCCTGTGATAAAAAGCCTTCTGTTTCGACTGCCAACCCTTTCAGGGGAGCATTTGCAAGCTTCTGGCATCATTTTTGAGTGAATTACCAAAAGTCAGATTTTTGCTGAAATTCTGACCCCGGGCTTAGGGATTTTTTCAAAAAAATATTTTCGTCCGGTTATTCTGGCATCATTTTTGAGTGAATTGCCAAGAGTCAGATTTTTGTTGAAATTCTGACCCCGGGGCTTAGGGATTTTTTCAAAAAAATATTTTCGGCCGGTTAAGTTGTTGAGGGCTGATTTCTTGTCCTGTGATAAAAATCCTTCTGTTTCGACTTCCAATCCTTTCAGGGGAGCATTTGCAAGCTTCTGGCATCATTTTTGAGTGAATTGCCAAAAGTGAGATTTTTGCTGAAATTCTGACCCCGGGCTTAGGGATTTTTTCAAAAAAATATTTTCGTCCGGTTATTCTGGCATCATTTTTGTGTGTATTGCCAAAAGTCAGATTTTTGCTGAAATTCTAACCCCGGGCTTAGGGATTTTTTCAAAAAAATATTTTCAGCAGGGTAAGTTGTTGAGGGCTGATTTCTTTTCCTGTGATAAAAAGCCTTCTGTTTCGACTGCCAACCCTTTCAGGGGAGCATTTGCAAGCTTCTGGCATCATTCTTGAGTCAATTACCAAAAGTCAGATTTTTGCTGAAATTCTGACCCCGGGGCTTAGCGATTTTTTCAAAAAAATATTTTCGGCCGGTTATTCTGGTATCATTTTTGAGTGAATTGCCAAAAGTCAGATTTTTGTTGAAATTAAATCTTAGGGATTTAAATCTTAGGGATTTAAAGCTTAGGGATTTTTTCAAAAAAATATTTTCGGCCGGTTAAGTTGTTGAGGGCTGATTTCTTGTCCTGGGATAAAAAGCCTTCTGTTTCGACTGCCAAACCTTTCAGGGGAGCATTTCCAAGCTTCTGGCATCATTTTTGAATGAATTGCCAAAAGTCAGATTTTTGCTGAAATTCTGACCCCGGGGCTTAGGGATTTTTTTAAAAAAATCCTTTCGGCCGGTTAAGTTGTTGAGGGCTGATTTCTTGTCCTGTGATAAAAATCCTTCTGTTTCGACTTCCAATCCTTTCAGGGGAGCATTTGCAAGCTTCTGGCATCATTTTTGAGTGAATTGCCAAAAGTGAGATTTTTGCTGAAATTCTGACCCCGGGGCTTACGGATTTTTTCAAAAAAAATTTGTACACCGGTTAAGTTGTTGAGGGCTGATTTCTTGTCCTGGGATAAAAAGCCTTCTGTTTCGACTGCCAACCCTTTCAGGGGAGCATTTGCAAGCTTCTGGCATCATTTTTGAGTGAATTACCAAAAGTCAGATTTTTGTTGAAATTCTGACCCCGGGGCTTAGGGATTTTTTCAAAAAAATATTTTCGGCCGGTTAAGTTGTTGAGGGCTGATTTCTTGTCCTGTGATAAAAAGCCTTCTGTTTCGACTGCCAAACCTTTCAGGGGACCATTTGCAAGCTTCTGGCATCATTTTTTAGTGAATTGCCAAAAGTCAGATTTTTGCTGAAATTCTGACCCCGGGCTTAGGGATTTTTTCAAAAAAATATTTTCGTCCGGTTATTCTGGCATCATTTTTGAGTGAATTACCAAAAGTCAGATTTTTGTTGAAATTCTGACCCCGGGGCTTAGGGATTTTTTCAAAAAAATATTTTCGGCCGGTTAAGTTGTCTAGGGCTGATTTCTTGTCCTGTGATAAAAAGCCTTCTGTTTCGACTGCCAAACCTTTCAGGGGAGCATTTGCAAGCTTCTGGCATCATTTTTGAGTGAATTGTCAAAAGTCAGATTTTTGCTGAAATTCTGACCCCGGGGCTTAGGGATTTTTTCAAAAAAATATTTTCCGCTGGTTAAGTTGTTGAGGGCTGATTTCTTGTGCTGTGATAAAAAGCCTTCTGTTTCGACTGCAAACATTTCAGGGGAGCATTTGCAAGCTTCTGGCATCATTTTTGAGTGAATTGCCAAAAGTCAGATTTTTGCTGAAATTCTGACCCCGGGCTTAGGGATTTTTTCAAAAATATATTTTCGTCCGGTTATTCTGGCATCATTTTTGAGTGAATTGCCAAAAGTCAGATTTTTGCTGAAATTCTGACCCCCGGCTTAGGGATTTTTTCAAAAAAATATTTTCGTCCGGTTATTCTGGCATCATTTTTGAGTGAATTGCCAAAAGTCAGATTTTTGCTGAAATTCTAACCCCGGGCTTAGGGATTTTTTCAAAAAAATATTTTCGTCCGGTTATTCTGGCATCATTTTTGAGTGAATTGCCAAAAGTCAGATTTTTGCTGAAATTCTAACCCCGGGCTTAGGGATTTTTTCAAAAAAATATTTTCAGCAGGGTAAGTTGTTGAGGGCTGATTTCTTTTCCTGTGATAAAAAGCCTTCTGTTTCGACTGCCAACCCTTTCAGGGGAGCATTTGCAAGCTTCTGGCATCATTTTTGAGTGAATTACCAAAAGTCAGATTTTTGCTGAAATTCTGACCCCGGGGCTTAGCGATTTTTTCAAAAAAATATTTTCGGCCGGTTATTCTGGTATCATTTTTGAGTGAATTGCCAAAAGTCAGATTTTTGTTGAAATTAAATCTTAGGGATTTAAATCTTAGGGATTTAAAGCTTAGGGATTTTTTCAAAAAAATATTTTCGGCCGGTTAAGTTGTTGAGGGCTGATTTCTTGTCCTGTGATAAAAAGCCTTCTGTTTCGACTGCCAAACCTTTCAGGGGAGCATTTGCAAGCTTCTGGCATCATTTTTGAGTGAATTGCCAAAAGTCAGATTTTTGCTGAAATTCTGACCCCGGGCTTAGGGATTTTTTCAAAAAAATATTTTCGTCCGGTTATTCTGGCATCATTTTTGAGTGAATTGCCAAAAGTCAGATTTTTGCTGAAATTCTAACCCCGGGCTTAGGGATTTTTTCAAAAAAATATTTTCAGCAGGGTAAGTTGTTGAGGGCTGATTTCTTTTCCTGTGATAAAAAGCCTTCTGTTTCGACTGCCAACCCTTTCAGGGGAGCATTTGCAAGCTTCTGGCATCATTTTTGAGTGAATTACCAAAAGTCAGATTTTTGCTGAAATTCTGACCCCGGGGCTTAGCGATTTTTTCAAAAAAATATTTTTGGCCGGTTATTCTGGTATCATTTTTGAGTGAATTGCCAAAAGTCAGATTTTTGTTGAAATTAAATCTTAGGGATTTAAATCTTAGGGATTTAAAGCTTAGGGATTTTTTCAAAAAAATATTTTCGGCCGGTTAAGTTGTTGAGGGCTGATTTCTTGTCCTGTGATAAAAAGCCTTCTGTTTCGACTGCCAAACCTTTCAGGGGAGCATTTGCAAGCTTCTGGCATCATTTTTGAGTGAATTGCCAAAAGTCAGATTTTTGCTGAAATTCTGACCCCGGGCTTAGGGATTTTTTCAAAAAAATATTTTCGTCCGGTTATTCTGGCATCATTTTTGAGTGAATTGCCAAAAGTCAGATTTCTGCTGAAATTCTAACCCCGGGCTTAGGGATTTTTTCAAAAAAATATTTTCAGCAGGGTAAGTTGTTGAGGGCTGATTTCTTTTCCTGTGATAAAAAGCGTTCTGTTTCGACTGCCAAACCTTTCAGGGGAGCATTTGCAATCTTCTGGCATCATTTTTGAGTGAATTGTCAAAAGTCAGATTTTTGGTGAAATTCTGACCCCGGGCTTAGGGATTTTTTCAAAAAAATATTTTCGTCCGGTTATTCTGGCATCATTTTTGAGTGAATTGCCAAAAGTCAGATTTTTGTTGAAATTCTGACCCCGGGGCTTAGGGATTTTTTCAAAAAAATATTTTCGGCCGGTTAAGTTGTCTAGGGCTGATTTCTTGTCCTGTGATAAAAAGCCTTCTGTTTCGTCTGCCAAACCTTTCAGGGGAGCATTTGCAAGCTTCTGGCATCATTTTTGAGTGAATTTTCAAAAGTCAGATTTTTGCTGAAATTCTGACCCCGGGCTTAGGGATTTTTTCAAAAAAATATTTTCAGCAGGGTAAGTTGTTGAGGGCTGATTTCTTTTCCTGTGATAAAAAGCCTTCTGTTTCGACTGCCAACCCTTTCAGGGGAGCATTTGCAAGCTTCTGGCATCATTCTTGAGTCAATTACCAAAAGTCAGATTTTTGCTGAAATTCTGACCCCGGGGCTTAGCGATTTTTTCAAAAAAATATTTTCGGCCGGTTATTCTGGTATCATTTTTGAGTGAATTGCCAAAAGTCAGATTTTTGTTGAAATTAAATCTTAGGGATTTAAATCTTAGGGATTTAAAGCTTAGGGATTTTTTCAAAAAAATATTTTCGGCCGGTTAAGTTGTTGAGGGCTGATTTCTTGTCCTGGGATAAAAAGCCTTCTGTTTCGACTGCCAAACCTTTCAGGGGAGCATTTCCAAGCTTCTGGCATCATTTTTGAATGAATTGCCAAAAGTCAGATTTTTGCTGAAATTCTGACCCCGGGGCTTAGGGATTTTTTTAAAAAAATCCTTTCGGCCGGTTAAGTTGTTGAGGGCTGATTTCTTGTCCTGTGATAAAAATCCTTCTGTTTCGACTTCCAATCCTTTCAGGGGAGCATTTGCAAGCTTCTGGCATCATTTTTGAGTGAATTGCCAAAAGTGAGATTTTTGCTGAAATTCTGACCCCGGGGCTTACGGATTTTTTCAAAAAAAATTTGTACACCGGTTAAGTTGTTGAGGGCTGATTTCTTGTCCTGGGATAAAAAGCCTTCTGTTTCGACTGCCAACCCTTTCAGGGGAGCATTTGCAAGCTTCTGGCATCATTTTTGAGTGAATTACCAAAAGTCAGATTTTTGTTGAAATTCTGACCCCGGGGCTTAGGGATTTTTTCAAAAAAATATTTTCGGCCGGTTAAGTTGTTGAGGGCTGATTTCTTGTCCTGTGATAAAAAGCCTTCTGTTTCGACTGCCAAACCTTTCAGGGGACCATTTGCAAGCTTCTGGCATCATTTTTTAGTGAATTGCCAAAAGTCAGATTTTTGCTGAAATTCTGACCCCGGGCTTAGGGATTTTTTCAAAAAAATATTTTCGTCCGGTTATTCTGGCATCATTTTTGAGTGAATTACCAAAAGTCAGATTTTTGTTGAGATTCTGACCCCGGGGCTTAGGGATTTTTTCAAAAAAATATTTTCGGGCGGTTAAGTTGTCTAGGGCTGATTTCTTGTCCTGTGATAAAAAGCCTTCTGTTTCGACTGCCAAAGCTTTCAGGGGAGCATTTGCAAGCTTCTGGCATCATTTTTGAGTGAATTGTCAAAAGTCAGATTTTTGCTGAAATTCTGACCCCGGGGCTTAGGGATTTTTTCAAAAAAATATTTTCCGCTGGTTAAGTTGTTGAGGGCTGATTTCTTGTGCTGTGATAAAAAGCCTTCTGTTTCGACTGCAAACATTTCAGGGGAGCATTTGCAAGCTTCTGGCATCATTTTTGAGTGAATTGCCAAAAGTCAGATTTTTGCTGAAATTCTGACCCCGGGCTTAGGGATTTTATCAAAAATATATTTTCGTCCGGTTATTCTGGCATCATTTTTGAGTGAATTGCCAAAAGTCAGATTTTTGCTGAAATTCTGACCCCCGGCTTAGGGATTTTTTCAAAAAAATATTTTCGTCCGGTTATTCTGGCATCATTTTTGAGTGAATTGCCAAAAGTCAGATTTTTGCTGAAATTCTAACCCCGGGCTTAGGGATTTTTTCAAAAAAATATTTTCGTCCGGTTATTCTGGCATCATTTTTGAGTGAATTGCCAAAAGTCAGATTTTTGCTGAAATTCTAACCCCGGGCTTAGGGATTTTTTCAAAAAAATATTTTCAGCAGGGTAAGTTGTTGAGGGCTGATTTCTTTTCCTGTGATAAAAAGCCTTCTGTTTCGACTGCCAACCCTTTCAGGGGAGCATTTGCAAGCTTCTGGCATCATTTTTGAGTGAATTACCAAAAGTCAGATTTTTGCTGAAATTCTGACCCCGGGGCTTAGCGATTTTTTCAAAAAAATATTTTCGGCCGGTTATTCTGGTATCATTTTTGAGTGAATTGCCAAAAGTCAGATTTTTGTTGAAATTAAATCTTAGGGATTTAAATCTTAGGGATTTAAAGCTTAGGGATTTTTTCAAAAAAATATTTTCGGCCGGTTAAGTTGTTGAGGGCTGATTTCTTGTCCTGTGATAAAAAGCCTTCTGTTTCGACTGCCAAACCTTTCAGGGGAGCATTTGCAAGCTTCTGGCATCATTTTTGAGTGAATTGCCAAAAGTCAGATTTTTGCTGAAATTCTGACCCCGGGCTTAGGGATTTTTTCAAAAAAATATTTTCGTCCGGTTATTCTGGCATCATTTTTGAGTGAATTGCCAAAAGTCAGATTTTTGCTGAAATTCTAACCCCGGGCTTAGGGATTTTTTCAAAAAAATATTTTCAGCAGGGTAAGTTGTTGAGGGCTGATTTCTTTTCCTGTGATAAAAAGCCTTCTGTTTCGACTGCCAACCCTTTCAGGGGAGCATTTGCAAGCTTCTGGCATCATTTTTGAGTGAATTACCAAAAGTCAGATTTTTGCTGAAATTCTGACCCCGGGGCTTAGCGATTTTTTCAAAAAAATATTTTTGGCCGGTTATTCTGGTATCATTTTTGAGTGAATTGCCAAAAGTCAGATTTTTGTTGAAATTAAATCTTAGGGATTTAAATCTTAGGGATTTAAAGCTTAGGGATTTTTTCAAAAAAATATTTTCGGCCGGTTAAGTTGTTGAGGGCTGATTTCTTGTCCTGTGATAAAAAGCCTTCTGTTTCGACTGCCAAACCTTTCAGGGGAGCATTTGCAAGCTTCTGGCATCATTTTTGAGTGAATTGCCAAAAGTCAGATTTTTGCTGAAATTCTGACCCCGGGCTTAGGGATTTTTTCAAAAAAATATTTTCGTCCGGTTATTCTGGCATCATTTTTGAGTGAATTGCCAAAAGTCAGATTTCTGCTGAAATTCTAACCCCGGGCTTAGGGATTTTTTCAAAAAAATATTTTCAGCAGGGTAAGTTGTTGAGGGCTGATTTCTTTTCCTGTGATAAAAAGCGTTCTGTTTCGACTGCCAAACCTTTCAGGGGAGCATTTGCAATCTTCTGGCATCATTTTTGAGTGAATTGTCAAAAGTCAGATTTTTGGTGAAATTCTGACCCCGGGCTTAGGGATTTTTTCAAAAAAATATTTTCGTCCGGTTATTCTGGCATCATTTTTGAGTGAATTGCCAAAAGTCAGATTTTTGTTGAAATTCTGACCCCGGGGCTTAGGGATTTTTTCAAAAAAATATTTTCGGCCGGTTAAGTTGTCTAGGGCTGATTTCTTGTCCTGTGATAAAAAGCCTTCTGTTTCGTCTGCCAAACCTTTCAGGGGAGCATTTGCAAGCTTCTGGCATCATTTTTGAGTGAATTTTCAAAAGTCAGATTTTTGCTGAAATTCTGACCCCGGGGCTTAGGGATTTTTTCAAAAAAATATTTTCGGCAGGTTAAGTTGTTGAGGGCTGATTTCTTGTCCTGTGATAAAAAGCCTTCTGTTTCAACTGCTAAACCTTTCAGGGGAGCATTTGCAAGCTTCTGGCATCATTTTTGAGTGAATTGTCAAAAGTCAGATTTTTGCTGAAATTCTGACCCCGGGGCTTAGGGATTTTTTCAAAAAAATATTTTCGGCAGGTTAAGTTGTTGAGGGCTGATTTCTTGTCCTGTGATAAAAAGCCTTCTGTTTCGACTGCCAAACCTTTCAGGGGAGCATTTACAAGCTTCTGGCATCATTTTTGAGTGAATTGTCAAAAGTCAGATTTTTGCTGAAATTCTGACCCCAGGCTTAGGGATTTTTTCAAAAAAATATTTTCGTCCGGTTATTCTGGCATCATTTTTGAGTGAATTGCCAAAAGTCAGATTTTTGTTGAAATTCTGACCCCGGGGCTTAGGGATTTTTTCAAAAAAATATTTTCGGCCGGTTAAGTTGTCTAGGGCTGATTTCTTGTCCTGTGATAAAAAGCCTTCTGTTTCGTCTGCCAAACCTTTCAGGGGAGCATTTGCAAGCTTCTGGCATCATTTCTGAGTGAATTGCCAAAAGTCAGATTTTTGCTGAAATTCTGACCCCGGGGCTTTGGGATTTTTTCAAAAAAATATGTTCCGCAAGTTAAGTTGTCTAGGGCTGATTTCTTCTCCTGTGATAAAAAGCCTTCTGTTTCGACTGCCAAACCTTTCAGGGGAGCATTTGCAAGCTTCTGGCATCATTTTTGAGTGAATTGTCAAAAGTCAGATTTTTGCTGAAATTCTGACCCCGGGCTTAGGGATTTTTTCAAAAAAATATTTTCGTCCGGTTATTCTGGCATCATTTTTGAGTGAATTGCCAAGAGTCAGATTTTTGTTGAAATTCTGACCCCAGGGCTTAGAGATTTTTTCAAAAAAATATTTTCCGCCAGTTATGTTGTTGAGGGCTGATTTCTTGTCCTGTGATAAAAAGCCTTCTGTTTCGACTGCCAAACCTTTCAGGGGAGCATTTGCAAGCTTCTGGCATCATTTTTGAGTGAATTGCCAAAAGTCAGATTTTTGCTGAAATTCTGACCCCGGGCTTAGGGATTTTTTCAAAAAAATATTTTCGTCCGGTTATTCTGGCATCATTTTTGAGTGAATTGCCAAAAGTCAGATTTTTGCTGAAATTCTAACCCCGGGCTTAGGGATTTTTTCAAAAAAATATTTTCAGCAGGGTAAGTTGTTGAGGGCTGATTTCTTTTCCTGTGATAAAAAGCCTTCTGTTTCGACTGCCAACCCTTTCAGGGGAGCATTTGCAAGCTTCTGGCATCATTTTTGAGTGAATTACCAAAAGTCAGATTTTTGCTGAAATTCTGACCCCGGGGCTTAGCGATTTTTTCAAAAAAATATTTTCGGCCGGTTATTCTGGTATCATTTTTGAGTGAATTGCCAAAAGTCAGATTTTTGTTGAAATTAAATCTTAGGGATTTAAATCTTAGGGATTTAAAGCTTAGGGATTTTTTCAAAAAAATATTTTCGGCCGGTTAAGTTGTTGAGGGCTGATTTCTTGTCCTGTGATAAAAAGAATTCTGTTTCGACTGCCAAACCTTTCAGGGGAGCATTTGCAAGCTTCTGGCATCATTTTTGAGTGAATTGCCAAAAGTCAGATTTTTGCTGAAATTCTGACCCCGGGCTTAGGGATTTTTTCAAAAAAATATTTTCGTCCGGTTATTCTGGCATCATTTTTGAGTGAATTGCCAAAAGTCAGATTTTTGCTGAAATTCTAACCCCGGGCTTAGGGATTTTTTCAAAAAAATATTTTCAGCAGGGTAAGTTGTTGAGGGCTGATTTCTTTTCCTGTGATAAAAAGCCTTCTGTTTCGACTGCCAACCCTTTCAGGGGAGCATTTGCAAGCTTCTGGCATCATTTTTGAGTGAATTACCAAAAGTCAGATTTTTGCTGAAATTCTGACCCCGGGGCTTAGCGATTTTTTCAAAAAAATATTTTCGGCCGGTTATTCTGGTATCATTTTTGAGTGAATTGCCAAAAGTCAGATTTTTGTTGAAATTAAATCTTAGGGATTTAAATCTTAGGGATTTAAAGCTTAGGGATTTTTTCAAAAAAATATTTTCGGCCGGTTAAGTTGTTGAGGGCTGATTTCTTGTCCTGTGATAAAAAGCCTTCTGTTTCGACTGCCAAACCTTTCAGGGGAGCATTTGCAAGCTTCTGGCATCATTTTTGAGTGAATTGCCAAAAGTCAGATTTTTGCTGAAATTCTGACCCCGGGCTTAGGGATTTTTTCAAAAAAATATTTTCGTCCGGTTATTCTGGTATCATTTTTGAGTGAATTGCCAAAAGTCAGATTTTTGCTGAAATTCTGACCCCGGGGCTTTGGGATTTTTTCAAAAAAATATTTTCGGCAGGTTAAGTTGTTGAGGGCTGATTTCTTGTCCTGTCATAAAAAGCCTTCTGTTTCGACTGCCAAACCTTTCAGGGGAGCATTTGCAAGCTTCTGGCATCATTTTTGAGTGAATTGTCAAAAGTCAGATTTTTGCTGAAATTCTGACCCCGGGCTTAGGGATTTTTTCAAAAAAATATTTTCGTCCGGTTATTCTGGCATCATTTTTGAGTGAATTGCCAAAAGTCAGATTTTTGTTGAAATTCTGACCCCGGGGCTTAGGGATTTTTTCAAAAAAATATTTTCGGCCGGTTAAGTTGTCTAGGGCTGATTTCTTGTCCTGTGATAAAAAGCCTTCTGTTTCGTCTGCCAAACCTTTCAGGGGAGCATTTGCAAGCTTCTGGCATCATTTCTGAGTGAATTGCCAAAAGTCAGATTTTTGCTGAAATTCTGACCCCGGGGGTTAGGGATTTTTTCAAAAAAATCTTTTCCGCCCGTTAAGTTGTTGAGGGCTTATTTCTTGTCCTGTGATAAAAAGCCTTCTGTTTCGACTGCCAACCCTTTCAGGGGAGCATTTGCAAGCTTCTGGCATCATTTTTGAGTGAATTATCAAAAGTCAGATTTTTGCTGAAATTCTGACCCCGGGCTTAGGGATTTTTTCAAAAAAATATTTTCGTCCGGTTATTCTGGCATCATTTTTGAGTGAATTGCCAAGAGTCAGATTTTTGTTGAAATTCTGACCCCAGGGCTTAGAGATTTTTTCAAAAAAATATTTTCCGCCAGTTATGTTGTTGAGGGCTGATTTCTTGTCCTGTGATAAAAAGCCTTCTGTTTCGACTGCCAAACCTTTCAGGGGAGCATTTGCAAGCTTCTGGCATCATTTTTGAGTGAATTGCCAAAAGTCAGATTTTTGCTGAAATTCTGACCCCGGGTTTAGGGATTTTTTCAAAAAAATATTTTCGTCCGGTTATTCTGGCATCATTTTTGAGTGAATTGCCAAAAGTCAGATTTTTGCTGAAATTCTAACCCCGGGCTTAGGGATTTTTTCAAAAAAATATTTTCAGCAGGGTAAGTTGTTGAGGGCTGATTTCTTTTCCTGTGATAAAAAGCCTTCTGTTTCGACTGCCAACCTTTTCAGGGGAGCATTTGCAAGCTTCTGGCATCATTTTTGAGTGAATTACCAAAAGTCAGATTTTTGCTGAAATTCTGACCCCGGGGCTTAGCGATTTTTTCAAAAAAATATTTTCGGCCGGTTATTCTGGTATCATTTTTGAGTGAATTGCCAAAAGTCAGATTTTTGTTGAAATTAAATCTTAGGGATTTAAATCTTAGGGATTTAAAGCTTAGGGATTTTTTCAAAAAATATTTTCGGCCGGTTAAGTTGTTGAGGGCTGATTTCTTCTCCTGTGATAAAAAGCCTTCTGTTTCGACTGCCAAACCTTTCAGGGGAGCATTTGCAAGCTTCTGGCATCATTTTTGAGTGAATTGCCAAAAGTCAGATTTTTGCTGAAATTCTGACCCCGGGCTTAGGGATTTTTTCAAAAAAATATTTTCGTCCGGTTATTCTGGCATCATTTTTGAGTGAATTGCCAAAAGTCAGATTTTTGCTGAAATTCTAACCCCGGGCTTAGGGATTTTTTCAAAAAAATATTTTCAGCAGGGTAAGTTGTTGAGGGCTGATTTCTTTTCCTGTGATAAAAAGCCTTCTGTTTCGACTGCCAACCCTTTCAGGGGAGCATTTGCAAGCTTCTGGCATCATTTTTGAGTGAATTACCAAAAGTCAGATTTTTGCTGAAATTCTGACCCCGGGGCTTAGCGATTTTTTCAAAAAAATATTTTCGGCCGGTTATTCTGGTATCATTTTTGAGTGAATTGCCAAAAGTCAGATTTTTGTTGAAATTAAATCTTAGGGATTTAAATCTTAGGGATTTAAAGCTTAGGGATTTTTTCAAAAAAATATTTTCGGCCGGTTAAGTTGTTGAGGGCTGATTTCTTGTCCTGTGATAAAAAGCCTTCTGTTTCGACTGCCAAACCTTTCAGGGGAGCATTTGCAAGCTTCTGGCATCATTTTTGAGTGAATTGCCAAAAGTCAGATTTTTGCTGAAATTCTGACCCCGGGCTTAGGGATTTTTTCAAAAAAATATTTTCGTCCGGTTATTCTGGTATCATTTTTGAGTGAATTGCCAAAAGTCAGATTTTTGCTGAAATTCTGACCCCGGGGCTTTGGGATTTTTTCAAAAAAATATTTTCGGCAGGTTAAGTTGTTGAGGGCTGATTTCTTGTCCTGTGATAAAAAGCCTTCTGTTTCGACTGCCAAACCTTTCAGGGGAGCATTTGCAAGGTTCTGGCATCATTTTTGAGTGAATTGTCAAAAGTCAGATTTTTGCTGAAATTCTGACCCCGGGCTTAGGGATTTTTTCAAAAAAATATTTTCGTCCGGTTATTCTGGCATCATTTTTGAGTGAATTGCCAAGAGTCAGATTTTTGTTGAAATTCTGACCCCGGGGCTTAGGGATTTTTTCAAAAAAATATTTTCGGCCGGTTAAGTTGTCTAGGGCTGATTTCTTGTCCTGTGATAAAAAGCCTTCTGTTTCGTCTGCCAAACCTTTCAGGGGAGCATTTGCAAGCTTCTGGCATCATTTCTGAGTGAATTGCCAAAAGTCAGATTTTTGCTGAAATTCTGACCCCGGGGCTTAGGGATTTTTTCAAAAAAATATGTTCCGCCAGTTAAGTTGTCTAGGGCTGATTTCTTGTCCTGTGATAAAAAGCCTTCTGTTTCGACTGCCAACCCTTTCAGGGGAGCATTTGCAAGCTTCTGGCATCATTTTTGAGTGAATTACCAAAAGTCAGATTTTTGCTGAAATTCTGACCCCGGGCTTAGGGATTTTTTCAAAAAAATATTTTCGTCCGGTTATTCTGGCATCATTTTTGAGTGAATTGCCAAGAGTCAGATTTTTGTTGAAATTCTGACCCCGGGGCTTAGGGATTTTTTCAAAAAAATATTTTCGGCCGGTTAAGTTGTTGAGGGCTGATTTCTTGTCCTGTGATAAAAATCCTTCTGTTTCGACTTCCAATCCTTTCAGGGGAGCATTTGGAAGCTTCTGGCATCATTTTTGAGTGAATTGCCAAAAGTGAGATTTTTGCTGAAATTCTGACCCCGGGCTTAGGGATTTTTTCAAAAAAATATTTTCGTCCGGTTATTCTGGCATCATTTTTGTGTGTATTGCCAAAAGTCAGATTTTTGCTGAAATTCTAACCCCGGGCTTAGGGATTTTTTCAAAAAAATATTTTCAGCAGGGTAAGTTGTTGAGGGCTGATTTCTTTTCCTGTGATAAAAAGCCTTCTGTTTCGACTGCCAACCCTTTCAGGGGAGCATTTGCAAGCTTCTGGCATCATTCTTGAGTCAATTACCAAAAGTCAGATTTTTGCTGAAATTCTGACCCCGGGGCTTAGCGATTTTTTCAAAAAAATATTTTCGGCCGGTTATTCTGGTATCATTTTTGAGTGAATTGCCAAAAGTCAGATTTTTGTTGAAATTAAATCTTAGGGATTTAAATCTTAGGGATTTAAAGCTTAGGGATTTTTTCAAAAAAATATTTTCGGCCGGTTAAGTTGTTGAGGGCTGATTTCTTGTCCTGGGATAAAAAGCCTTCTGTTTCGACTGCCAAACCTTTCAGGGGAGCATTTCCAAGCTTCTGGCATCATTTTTGAATGAATTGCCAAAAGTCAGATTTTTGCTGAAATTCTGACCCCGGGGCTTAGGGATTTTTTAAAAAAAATCCTTTCGGCCGGTTAAGTTGTTGAGGGCTGATTTCTTGTCCTGTGATAAAAATCCTTCTGTTTCGACTTCCAATCCTTTCAGGGGAGCATTTGCAAGCTTCTGGCATCATTTTTGAGTGAATTGCCAAAAGTGAGATTTTTGCTGAAATTCTGACCCCGGGGGTTACGGATTTTTTCAAAAAAAATTTGTACACCGGTTAAGTTGTTGAGGGCTGATTTCTTGTCCTGGGATAAAAAGCCTTCTGTTTCGACTGCCAACCCTTTCAGGGGAGCATTTGCAAGCTTCTGGCATCATTTTTGAGTGAATTACCAAAAGTCAGATTTTTGTTGAAATTCTGACCCCGGGGCTTAGGGATTTTTTCAAAAAAATATTTTCGGCCGGTTAAGTTGTTGAGGGCTGATTTCTTGTCCTGTGATAAAAAGCCTTCTGTTTCGACTGCCAAACCTTTCAGGGGACCATTTGCAAGCTTCTGGCATCATTTTTTAGTGAATTGCCAAAAGTCAGATTTTTGCTGAAATTCTGACCCCGGGCATAGGGATTTTTTCAAAAAAATATTTTCGTCCGGTTATTCTGGCATCATTTTTGAGTGAATTACCAAAAGTCAGATTTTTGTTGAAATTCTGACCCCGGGGCTTAGGGATTTTTTCAAAAAAATATTTTCGGCCGGTTAAGTTGTCTAGGGCTGATTTCTTGTCCTGTGATAAAAAGCCTTCTGTTTCGACTGCCAAACCTTTCAGGGGAGCATTTGCAAGCTTCTGGCATCATTTTTGAGTGAATTGTCAAAAGTCAGATTTTTGCTGAAATTCTGACCCCGGGGCTTAGGGATTTTTTCAAAAAAATATTTTCCGCTGGTTAAGTTGTTGAGGGCTGATTTCTTGTGCTGTGATAAAAAGCCTTCTGTTTCGACTGCAAACATTTCAGGGGAGCATTTGCAAGCTTCTGGCATCATTTTTGAGTGAATTGCCAAAAGTCAGATTTTTGCTGAAATTCTGACCCCGGGCTTAGGGATTTTTTCAAAAAAATATTTTCGTCCGGTTATTCTGGCATCATTTTTGAGTGAATTGCCAAAAGTCAGATTTTTGCTGAAATTCTGACCCCCGGCTTAGGGATTTTTTCAAAAAAATATTTTCGTCCGGTTATTCTGGCATCATTTTTGAGTGAATTGCCAAAAGTCAGATTTTTGCTGAAATTCTAACCCCGGGCTTAGGGATTTTTTCAAAAAAATATTTTCGGCCGGTTAAGTTGTTGAGGGCTGATTTCTTGTCCTGTGATAAAAAGGCTTCTGTTTCGACTGCCAAACCTTTCAGGGGAGCATTTGCAAGCTTCTGGCATCATTTTTGAGTGAATTGCCAAAAGTCAGATTTTTGCTGAAATTCTGACCCCGGCCTTAGGGATTTTTTCAAAAAAATATTTTCGTCCGGTTATTCTGGCATCATTTTTGAGTGAATTGCCAAAAGTCAGATTTTTGCTGAAATTCTAACTCCGGGCTTAGGGATTTTTTCAAAAAAATATTTTCAGCAGGGTAAGTTGTTGAGGGCTGATTTCTTTTCCTGTGATAAAAAGCCTTCTGTTTCGACTGCCAACCCTTTCAGGGGAGCATTTGCAAGCTTCTGGCATCATTTTTGAGTGAATTACCAAAAGTCAGATTTTTGCTGAAATTCTGACCCCGGGGCTTAGCGATTTTTTCAAAAAAATATTTTCGGCCGGTTATTCTGGTATCATTTTTGAGTGAATTGCCAAAAGTCAGATTTTTGTTGAAATTAAATCTTAGGGATTTAAATCTTAGGGATTTAAAGCTTAGGGATTTTTTCAAAAAAATATTTTCGGCCGGTTAAGTTGTTGAGGGCTGATTTCTTGTCCTGTGATAAAAAGCCTTCTGTTTCGACTGCCAAACCTTTCAGGGGAGCATTTGCAAGCTTCTGGCATCATTTTTGAGTGAATTGCCAAAAGTCAGATTTTTGCTGAAATTCTGACCCCGGGCTTAGGGATTTTTTCAAAAAAATATTTTCGTCCGGTTATTCTGGCATCATTTTTGAGTGAATTGCCAAAAGTCAGATTTTTGCTGAAATTCTAACCCCGGGCTTAGGGATTTTTTCAAAAAAATATTTTCAGCAGGGTAAGTTGTTGAGGGCTGATTTCTTTTCCTGTGATAAAAAGCCTTCTGTTTCGACTGCCAACCCTTTCAGGGGAGCATTTGCAAGCTTCTGGCATCATTTTTGAGTGAATTACCAAAAGTCAGATTTTTGCTGAAATTCTGACCCCGGGGCTTAGCGATTTTTTCAAAAAAATATTTTCGGCCGGTTATTCTGGTATCATTTTTGAGTGAATTGCCAAAAGTCAGATTTTTGTTGAAATTAAATCTTAGGGATTTAAATCTTAGGGATTTAAAGCTTAGGGATTTTTTCAAAAAAATATTTTCGGCCGGTTAAGTTGTTGAGGGCTGATTTCTTGTCCTGTGATAAAAAGCCTTCTGTTTCGACTGCCAAACCTTTCAGGGGAGCATTTGCAAGCTTCTGGCATCATTTTTGAGTGAATTGCCAAAAGTCAGATTTTTGCTGAAATTCTGACCCCGGGCTTAGGGATTTTTTCAAAAAAATATTTTCGTCCGGTTATTCTGGTATCATTTTTGAGTGAATTGCCAAAAGTCAGATTTTTGCTGAAATTCTGACCCCGGGGCTTTGGGATTTTTTCAAAAAAATATTTTCAGCAGGGTAAGTTGTTGAGGGCTGATTTCTTTTCCTGTGATAAAAAGCCTTCTGTTTCGACTGCCAACCCTTTCAGGGGAGCATTTGCAAGCTTCTGGCATCATTTTTGAGTGAATTACCAAAAGTCAGATTTTTGCTGAAATTCTGACCCCGGGGCTTAGCGATTTTTTCAAAAAAATATTTTCGGCCGGTTATTCTGGTATCATTTTTGAGTGAATTGCCAAAAGTCAGATTTTTGTTGAAATTAAATCTTAGGGATTTAAATCTTAGGGATTTAAAGCTTAGGGATTTTTTCAAAAAAATATTTTCGGCCGGTTAAGTTGTTGAGGGCTGATTTCTTGTCCTGTGATAAAAAGCCTTCTGTTTCGACTGCCAAACCTTTCAGGGGAGCATTTGCAAGCTTCTGGCATCATTTTTGAGTGAATTGCCAAAAGTCAGATTTTTGCTGAAATTCTGACCCCGGGCTTAGGGATTTTTTCAAAAAAATATTTTCGTCCGGTTATTCTGGCATCATTTTTGAGTGAATTGCCAAAAGTCAGATTTTTGCTGAAATTCTAACCCCGGGCTTAGGGATTTTTTCAAAAAAATATTTTCAGCAGGGTAAGTTGTTGAGGGCTGATTTCTTTTCCTGTGATAAAAAGCCTTCTGTTTCGACTGCCAACCCTTTCAGGGGAGCATTTGCAAGCTTCTGGCATCATTTTTGAGTGAATTACCAAAAGTCAGATTTTTGCTGAAATTCTGACCCCGGGGCTTAGCGATTTTTTCAAAAAAATATTTTCGGCCGGTTATTCTGGTATCATTTTTGAGTGAATTGCCAAAAGTCAGATTTTTGTTGAAATTAAATCTTAGGGATTTAAATCTTAGGGATTTAAAGCTTAGGGATTTTTTCAAAAAAATATTTTCGGCCGGTTAAGTTGTTGAGGGCTGATTTCTTGTCCTGTGATAAAAAGCCTTCTGTTTCGACTGCCAAACCTTTCAGGGGAGCATTTGCAAGCTTCTGGCATCATTTTTGAGTGAATTGCCAAAAGTTAGATTTTTGCTGAAATTCTGACCCCGGGCTTAGGGATTTTTTCAAAAAAATATTTTCGTCCGGTTATTCTGGCATCATTTTTGAGTGAATTGCCAAAAGTCAGATTTTTGCTGAAATTCTAACCCCGGGCTTAGGGATTTTTTCAAAAAAATATTTTCAGCAGGGTAAGTTGTTGAGGGCTGATTTCTTTTCCTGTGATAAAAAGCCTTCTGTTTCGACTGCCAACCCTTTCAGGGGAGCATTTGCAAGCTTCTGGCATCATTTTTGAGTGAATTACCAAAAGTCAGATTTTTGCTGAAATTCTGACCCCGGGGCTTAGCGATTTTTTCAAAAAAATATTTTCGGCCGGTTATTCTGGTATCATTTTTGAGTGAATTGCCAAAAGTCAGATTTTTGTTGAAATTAAATCTTAGGGATTTAAATCTTAGGGATTTAAAGCTTAGGGATTTTTTCAAAAAAATATTTTCGGCCGGTTAAGTTGTTGAGGGCTGATTTCTTGTCCTGTGATAAAAAGCTTTCTGTTTCGACTGCCAAACCTTTCAGGGGAGCATTTGCAAGCTTCTGGCATCATTTTTGAGTGAATTGCCAAAAGTCAGATTTTTGCTGAAATTCTGACCCCGGGCTTAGGGATTTTTTCAAAAAAATATTTTCGTCCGGTTATTCTGGTATCATTTTTGAGTGAATTGCCAAAAGTCAGATTTTTGCTGAAATTCTGACCCCGGGGCTTTGGGATTTTTTCAAAAAAATATTTTCAGCAGGGTAAGTTGTTGAGGGCTGATTTCTTTTCCTGTGATAAAAAGCCTTCTGTTTCGACTGCCAACCCTTTCAGGGGAGCATTTGCAAGCTTCTGGCATCATTTTTGAGTGAATTACCAAAAGTCAGATTTTTGCTGAAATTCTGACCCCGGGGCTTAGCGATTTTTTCAAAAAAATATTTTCTGCCGGTTATTCTGGTATCATTTTTGAGTGAATTGCCAAAAGTCAGATTTTTGTTGAAATTAAATCTTAGGGATTTAAATCTTAGGGATTTAAAGCTTAGGGATTTTTTCAAAAAAATATTTTCGGCCGGTTAAGTTGTTGAGGGCTGATTTCTTGTCCTGTGATAAAAAGCCTTCTGTTTCGACTGCCAAACCTTTCAGGGGAGCATTTGCAAGCTTCTGGCATCATTTTTGAGTGAATTGCCAAAAGTCAGATTTTTGCTGAAATTCTGACCCCGGGCTTAGGGATTTTTTCAAAAAAATATTTTCGTCCGGTTATTCTGGTATCATTTTTGAGTGAATTGCCAAAAGTCAGATTTTTGCTGAAATTCTGACCCCGGGGCTTTGGGATTTTTTCAAAAAAATATTTTCGGCAGGTTAAGTTGTTGAGGGCTGATTTCTTGTCGTGTGATAAAAAGCCTTCTGTTTCGACTGCCAAACCTTTCAGGGGAGCATTTGCAAGCTTCTGGCATCATTTTTGAGTGAATTGCCAAAAGTCAGATTTTTGCTGAAATTCTGACCCCGGGCTTAGGGATTTTTTCAAAAAAATATTTTCGTCCGGTTATTCTGGCATCATTTTTGAGTGAATTGCCAAAAGTCAGATTTTTGCTGAAATTCTAACCCCGGGCTTAGGGATTTTTTCAAAAAAATATTTTCAGCAGGGTAAGTTGTTGAGGGCTGATTTCTTTTCCTGTGATAAAAAGCCTTCTGTTTCGTCTGCCAAACCTTTCAGGGGAGCATTTGCAAGCTTCTGGCATCATTTTTGAGTGAATTACCAAAAGTCAGATTTTTGCTGAAATTCTGACCCCGGGGCTTAGCGATTTTTTCAAAAAAATATTTTCGGCCAGTTATTCTGGTATCATTTTTGAGTGAATTGCCAAAAGTCAGATTTTTGTTGAAATTAAATCTTAGGGATTTAAATCTTAGGGATTTAAAGCTTAGGGATTTTTTCAAAAAAATATTTTCGGCCGGTTAAGTTGTTGAGGGCTGATTTCTTGTCCTGTGATAAAAAGCCTTCTGTTTCGACTGCCAAACCTTTTAGGGGAGCATTTGCAAGCTTCTGGCATCATTTTTGAGTGAATTGCCAAAAGTCAGATTTTTGCTGAAATTCTGACCCCGGGCTTAGGGATTTTTTCAAAAAAATATTTACGTCCGGTTATTCTGGCATCATTTTTGAGTGAATTGCCAAATGTCAGATTTTTGTTGAAATTCTGACCCCGGGGCTTAGGGATTCTTTCAAAAAAATATTTTCGGCCGGTTAAGTTGTCTAGGGCTGATTTCTTGTCCTGTGATAAAAAGCCTTCTGTTTCGTCTGCCAAACCTTTCAGGGGAGCATTTGCAAGCTTCTGGCATCATTTCTGAGTGAATTGCCAAAATTCAGATTTTTGCTGAAATTCTGACCCCGGGGCTTAGGGATTTTTTCAAAAAAATATCTTCCGCCAGTTAAGTTGTCTAGGGCTGATTTCTTCTCCTGTGATAAAAAGCCTTCTGTTTCGACTGCCAAACCTTTCAGGGGAGCATTTGCAAGCTTCTGGCATCATTTTTGAGTGAATTGTCAACAGTCAGATTTTTGCTGAAATTCTGACCCCGGGGGTTAGGGATTTTTTCAAAAAAAAATTTCCGCCCGTTAAGTTGTTGAGGGCTTATTTCTTGTCCTGTGATAAAAAGCCTTCTGTTTCGACTGCCAACCCTTTCAGGGGAGCATTTGCAAGCTTCTGGCATCATTTTTGAGTGAATTACCAAAAGTCAGATTTTTGCTGAAATTCTGACCCCGGGCTTAGGGATTTTTTCAAAAAAATATTTTCGTCCGGTTATTCTGGCATCATTTTTGAGTGAATTGCCAAGAGTCAGATTTTTGTTGAAATTCTGACCCCGGGGCTTAGGGATTTTTTCAAAAAAATATTTTCGGCCGGTTAAGTTGTTGAGGGCTGATTTCTTGTCCTGTGATAAAAAGCCTTCTGTTTCGACTGCCAAGCCTTTCAGGGGAGCATTTCCAAGCTTCTGGCATCATTTTTGAGTGAATTGCCAAAAGTCAGATTTTTGCTGAAATTCTGACCCCGGGCTTAGGGATTTTTTCAAAAAAATATTTTTGTCCGGTTATTCTGGCATCATTTTTGAGTGAATTGCCAAAAGTCAGATTTTTGCTGAAATTCTAACCCCGGGCTTAGGGATTTTTTCAAAAAAATATTTTCAGCAGGGTAAGTTGTTGAGGGCTGATTTCTTTTCCTGTGATAAAAAGCCTTCTGTTTCGACTGCCAACCCTTTCAGGGGAGCATTTGCAAGCTTCTGGCATCATTTTTGAGTGAATTACCAAAAGTCAGATTTTTGCTGAAATTCTGACCCCGGGGCTTAGCGATTTTTTCAAAAAAATATTTTCGGCCGGTTATTCTGGTATCATTTTTGAGTGAATTGCCAAAAGTCAGATTTTTGTTGAAATTAAATCTTAGGGATTTAAATCTTAGGGATTTAAAGTTTAGGGATTTTTTCAAAAAAATATTTTCGGCCGGTTAAGTTGTTGAGGGCTGATTTCTTGTCCTGGGATAAAAAGCCTTCTGTTTCGACTGCCAAACCTTTCAGGGGAGCATTTCCAAGCTTCTGGCATCATTTTTGAATGAATTGCCAAAAGTCAGATTTTTGCTGAAATTCTGACCCCGGGGCTTAGGGATTTTTTAAAAAAAATCCTTTCGGCCGGTTAAGTTGTTGAGGGCTGATTTCTTGTCCTGTGATAAAAATCCTTCTGTTTCGACTTCCAATCCTTTCAGGGGAGCATTTGCAAGCTTCTGGCATCATTTTTGAGTGAATTGCCAAAAGTCAGATTTTTGCTTAAATTCTGACCCCGGGGCTTAGCGATTTTTTCAAAAAAATATTTTCGGCCGGTTATTCTGGTATCATTTTTGAGTGAATTGCCAAAAGTCAGATTTTTGTTGAAATTAAATCTTAGGGATTTAAATCTTAGGGATTTAAAGTTTAGGGATTTTTTCAAAAAAATATTTTCGGCCGGTTAAGTTGTTGAGGGCTGATTTCTTGTCCTGGGATAAAAAGCCTTCTGTTTCGACTGCCAAACCTTTCAGGGGAGCATTTCCAAGCTTCTGGCATCATTTTTGAATGAATTGCCAAAAGTCAGATTTTTGCTGAAATTCTGACCCCGGGGCTTAGGGATTTTTTAAAAAAAATCCTTTCGGCCGGTTAAGTTGTTGAGGGCTGATTTCTTGTCCTGTGATAAAAATCCTTCTGTTTCGACTTCCAATCCTTTCAGGGGAGCATTTGCAAGCTTCTGGCATCATTTTTGAGTGAATTGCCAAAAGTGAGATTTTTGCTGAAATTCTGACCCCGGGGCTTACGGATTTTTTCAAAAAAAATTTGTACACCGGTTAAGTTGTTGAGGGCTGATTTCTTGTCCTGGGATAAAAAGCCTTCTGTTTCGACTGCCAACCCTTTCAGGGGAGCATTTGCAAGCTTCTGGCATCATTTTTGAGTGAATTACCAAAAGTCAGATTTTTGTTGAAATTCTGACCCCGGGGCTTAGGGATTTTTTCAAAAAAATATTTTCGGCCGGTTAAGTTGTTGAGGGCTGATTTCTTGTCCTGTGATAAAAAGCCTTCTGTTTCGACTGCCAAACCTTTCAGGGGACCATTTGCAAGCTTCTGGCATCATTTTTTAGTGAATTGCCAAAAGTCAGATTTTTGCTGAAATTCTGACCCCGGGCTTAGCGATTTTTTCAAAAAAATATTTTCGTCCGGTTATTCTGGCATCATTTTTGAGTGAATTACCAAAAGTCAGATTTTTGTTGAAATTCTGACCCCGGGGCTTAGGGATTTTTTCAAAAAAATATTTTCGGCCGGTTAAGTTGTCTAGGGCTGATTTCTTGTCCTGTGATAAAAAGCCTTCTGTTTCGACTGCCAAACCTTTCAGGGGAGCATTTGCAAGCTTCTGGCATCATTTTTGAGTGAATTGTCAAAAGTCAGATTTTTGCTGAAATTCTGACCCCGGGCTTAGGGATTTTTTCAAAAAAATATTTTCGTCCGGTTATTCTGGCATCATTTTTGAGTGAATTGCCAAAAGTCAGATTTTTGTTGATATTCTGACCCCGGGGCTCAGGGATTTTTTCAAAAAAATATTTTCGGCCGGTTAAGTTGTCTAGGGCTGATTTCTTGTCCTGTGATAAAAAGCCTTCTGTTTCGTCTGCCAAACCTTTCAGGGGAGCATTTGCAAGCTTCTGGCATCATTTCTGAGTGAATTGCCAAAAGTCAGATTTTTGCTGAAATTCTGACCCCGGGCTTAGGGATTTTTTCAAAAAAATATTTTCGTCTGGTTATTCTGGCATCATTTTTGAGTGAATTGCCAAAAGTCAGATTTTTGTTGAAATTCTGACCCCGGGGCTTAGGGATTTTTTCAAAAAAATATTTTCGGCCGGTTAAGTTGTTGAGGGCTGATTTCTTTTCCTGTGATAAAAAGCCTTCTGTTTCGACTGCCAAACCTTTCAGGGGACCATTTGCAAGCTTCTGGCATCATTTTTGAGTGAATTGCCAAAAGTCAGATTTTTGCTGAAATTCTGACCCCGGGGCTTAGGGATATTTTCAAAAAAATATTTTCCGCCGGTTAAGTTGTTGAGGGCTGATTTCTTGTCCTGTGATAAAAAGCCTTCTGTTTCGACTGCCAAATATTTCAGGGGAGCATTTGCAAGCTTCTGGCATCATTTTTGAGTGAATTGCCAAAAGTCAGATTTTTGCTGAAATTCTGACCCCGGGCTTAGGGATTTTTTCAAAAAAATATTTTCGTCCGGTTATTCTGGCATCATTTTTGAGTGAATTACCAAAAGTCAGATTTTTGTTGAAATTCTGACCCCGGGGCTTAGGGATTTTTTCAAAAAAATATTTTCGGCCGGTTAAGTTGTCTAGGGCTGATTTCTTGTCCTGTGATAAAAAGCCTTCTGTTTCGACTGCCAAACCTTTCAGGGGAGCATTTGCAAGCTTCTGGCATCATTTTTGAGTGAATTGTCAAAAGTCAGATTTTTGCTGAAATTCTGACCCCGGGGCTTAGGGATTTTTTCAAAAAAATATTTTCCGCTGGTTAAGTTGTTGAGGGCTGATTTCTTGTGCTGTGATAAAAAGCCTTCTGTTTCAACTGCAAACATTTCAGGGGAGCATTTGCAAGCTTCTGGCATCATTTTTGAGTGAATTGCCAAAAGTCAGATTTTTGCTGAAATTCTGACCCCGGGCCTAGGGATTTTTTCAAAAAAAAATTTTCGTCCGGTTATTCTGGCATCATTTTTGAGTGAATTGCCAAAAGTCAGATTTTTGTTGAAATTCTGACCCCGGGGCTTAGGGATTTTTTCAAAAAAATATTTTCGGCCGGTTAAGTTGTCTAGGGCTGATTTCTTGTCCTGTGATAAAAAGCCTTCTGTTTCGACTGCCAAACCTTTCAGGGGAGCATTTGCAATCTTCTGGCATCATTTTTGAGTGAATTGTCAAAAGTCAGATTTTTGCTGAAATTCTGACCCCGGGCTTAGGGATTTTTTCAAAAAAATATTTTCGTCCGGTTATTCTGGCATCATTTTTGAGTGAATTGCCAAAAGTCAGATTTTTGTTGAAATTCTGACCCCGGGGCTTAGGGATTTTTTCAAAAAAATATTTTCGGCCGGTTAAGTTGTTGAGGGCTAATTTCTTTTCCTGTGATAAAAAGCCTTCTGTTTCGACTGCCAAACCTTTCAGGGGACCATTTGCAAGCTTCTGGCATAATTTTTGAGTGAATTGCCAAAAGTCAGATTTTTGCTGAAATTCTGACCCCGGGGCTTAGGGATTTTTTCAAAAAAATATTTTACACCGGTTAAGTTGTTGAGGGCTGATTTCTTGTCCTGGGATAAAAAGCCTTCTGTTTCAACTGCCAACCCTTCCAGGGGAGCATTTGCAAGCTTCTGGCATCATTTTTGAGTGAATTGCCAAAAGTCAGATTTTTGTTGAAATTCTGACCCCGGGGATTAGGGATTTTTTCAAAAAAATATTTTCGGCCGGTTAAGTTGTTGAGGGCTGATTTCTTGTCCTGGGATAAAAAGCCTTCTGTTTCGACTGCCAAACCTTTCAGGGGACCATTTGCAAGCTTCTGGCATCATTTTTGAGTGAATTGCCAAAAGTCAGATTTTTGCTGAAATTCTGACCCCGGGGCTTAGGGATATTTTCAAAAAAATATTTTCCGCCAGTTAAGTTGTTGAGGGCTGATTTCTTGTCCTGTGATAAAAAGCCTTCTGTTTCGACTGCCAAATATTTCAGGGGAGCATTTGCAAGCTTCTGGCATCATTTTTGAGTGAATTGCCAAAAGTCAGATTTTTGCTGAAATTCTGACCCCGGGCTTAGGGATTTTTTCAAAAAAATATTTTCGTCCGGTTATTCTGGCATCATTTTTGAGTGAATTACCAAAAGTCAGATTTTTGTTGAAATTCTGACCCCGGGGCTTAGGGATTTTTTCAAAAAAATATTTTCGGCCGGTTAAGTTGTCTAGGGCTGATTTCTTGTCCTGTGATAAAAAGCCTTCTGTTTCGACTGCCAAACCTTTCAGGGGAGCATTTGCAAGCTTCTGGCATCATTTTTGAGTGAATTGTCAAAAGTCAGATTTTTGCTGAAATTCTGACCCCGGGGCTTAGGGATTTTTTCAAAAAAATATTTTCCGCTGGTTAAGTTGTTGAGGGCTGATTTCTTGTGCTGTGATAAAAAGCCTTCTGTTTCAACTGCAAACATTTCAGGGGAGCATTTGCAAGCTTCTGGCATCATTTTTGAGTGAATTGCCAAAAGTCAGATTTTTGCTGAAATTCTGACCCCGGGCTTAGGGATTTTTTCAAAAAAAAATTTTCGTCCGGTTATTCTGGCATCATTTTTGAGTGAATTGCCAAAAGTCAGATTTTTGTTGAAATTCTGACCCCGGGGCTTAGGGATTTTTTCAAAAAAATATTTTCGGCCGGTTAAGTTGTCTAGGGCTGATTTCTTGTCCTGTGATAAAAAGCCTTCTGTTTCGACTGCCAAACCTTTCAGGGGAGCATTTGCAATCTTCTGGCATCATTTTTGAGTGAATTGTCAAAAGTCAGATTTTTGCTGAAATTCTGACCCCGGGCTTAGGGATTTTTTCAAAAAAATATTTTCGTCCGGTTATTCTGGCATCATTTTTGAGTGAATTGCCAAAAGTCAGATTTTTGTTGAAATTCTGACCCCGGGGCTTAGGGATTTTTTCAAAAAAATATTTTCGGCCGGTTAAGTTGTTGAGGGCTAATTTCTTTTCCTGTGATAAAAAGCCTTCTGTTTCGACTGCCAAACCTTTCAGGGGACCATTTGCAAGCTTCTGGCATAATTTTTGAGTGAATTGCCAAAAGTCAGATTTTTGCTGAAATTCTTACCCCGGGGCTTAGGGATTTTTTCAAAAAAATATTTTACACCGGTTAAGTTGTTGAGGGCTGATTTCTTGTCCTGGGATAAAAAGCCTTCTGTTTCGACTGCCAACCCTTCCAGGGGAGCATTTGCAAGCTTCTGGCATCATTTTTGAGTGAATTGCCAAAAGTCAGATTTTTGTTGAAATTCTGACCCCGGGGATTAGGGATTTTTTCAAAAAAATATTTTCGGCCGGTTAAGTTGTTGAGGGCTGATTTCTTGTCCTGGGATAAAAAGCCTTCTGTTTCGACTGCCAAACCTTTCAGGGGACCATTTGCAAGCTTCTGGCATCATTTTTGAGTGATTTGCCAAAAGTCAGATTTTTGCTGAAATTCTGACCCCGGGCTTAGGGATTTTTTCAAAAAAAAATTTTCGTCCGGTTATTCTGGCATCATTTTTGAGTGAATTGCCAAAAGTCAGATTTTTGTTGAAATTCTGACCCCGGGGCTTAGGGATTTTTTCAAAAAAATATTTTCGGCCGGTTAAGTTGTCTAGGGCTGATTTCTTGTCCTGTGATAAAAAGCCTTCTGTTTCGACTGCCAAACCTTTCAGGGGAGCATTTGCAAACTTCTGGCATCATTTTTGAGTGAATTGTCAAAAGTCAGATTTTTGCTGAAATTCTGACCCCGGGCTTAGGGATTTTTTCAAAAAAATATTTTCGTCCGGTTATTCTGGCATCATTTTTGAGTGAATTGCCAAAAGTCAGATTTTTGTTGAAATTCTGACCCCGGGGCTTAGGGATTTTTTCAAAAAAATATTTTCGGCCGGTTAAGTTGTTGAGGGCTGATTTCTTGTCCTGTGATAAAAAGCCTTCTGTTTCGACTGCCAAACCTTTCAGGGGAGCATTTGCAAGCTTCTGGCATCATTTTTGAGTGAATTGTCAAAAGTCAGATTTTTGCTGAAATTCTGACCCCGGGGCTTAGGGATTTTTTCAAAAAAATATTTTCCGCTGGTTAAGTTGTTGAGGGCTGATTTCTTGTGCTGTGATAAAAAGCCTTCTGTTTCGACTGCAAACATTTCAGGGGAGCATTTGCAAGCTTCTGGCATCATTTTTGAGTGAATTGCCAAAAGTCAGATTTTTGTTGAAATTCTGACCCCGGGGCTTAGGGATTTTTTCAAAAAAATATTTTCGGCCGGTTAAGTTGTCTAGGGCTGATTTCTTGTCCTGTGATAAAAAGCCTTCTGTTTCGACTGCCAAACCTTTCAGGGGAGCATTTGCAAACTTCTGGCATCATTTTTGAGTGAATTGTCAAAAGTCAGATTTTTGCTGAAATTCTGACCCCGGGCTTAGGGATTTTTTCAAAAAAATATTTTCGTCCGGTTATTCTGGCATCATTTTTGAGTGAATTGCCAAAAGTCAGATTTTTGTTGAAATTCTGACCCCGGGGCTTAGGGATTTTTTCAAAAAAATATTTTCGGCCGGTTAAGTTGTTGAGGGCTGATTTCTTGTCCTGTGATAAAAAGCCTTCTGTTTCGACTGCCAAACCTTTCAGGGGAGCATTTGCAAGCTTCTGGCATCATTTTTGAGTGAATTGTCAAAAGTCAGATTTTTGCTGAAATTCTGACCCCGGGGCTTAGGGATTTTTTCAAAAAAATATTTTCCGCTGGTTAAGTTGTTGAGGGCTGATTTCTTGTGCTGTGATAAAAAGCCTTCTGTTTCGACTGCAAACATTTCAGGGGAGCATTTGCAAGCTTCTGGCATCATTTTTGAGTGAATTGCCAAAAGTCAGATTTTTGTTGAAATTCTGACCCCGGGGCTTAGGGATTTTTTCAAAAAAATATTTTCGGCCGGTTAAGTTGTCTAGGGCTGATTTCTTGTCCTGTGATAAAAAGCCTTCTGTTTCGACTGCCAAACCTTTCAGGGGAGCATTTGCAATCTTCTGGCATCATTTTTGAGTGAATTGTCAAAAGTCAGATTTTTGCTGAAATTCTGACCCCGGGTTTAGGGTTTTTTTCAAAAAAATATTTTCGTCCGGTTATTCTGGCATCATTTTTGAGTGAATTGCCAAAAGTCAGATTTTTGTTGAAATTCTGACCCCGGGGCTTAGGGATTTTTTCAAAAAAATATTTTCGGCCGGTTAAGTTGTTGAGGGCTAATTTCTTTTCCTGTGATAAAAAGCCTTCTGTTTCGACTGCCAAACCTTTCAGGGGACCATTTGCAAGCTTCTGGCATAATTTTTGAGTGAATTGCCAAAAGTCAGATTTTTGCTGAAATTCTGACCCCGGGGCTTAGGGATTTTTTCAAAAAAATATTTTACACCGGTTAAGTTGTTGAGGGCTGATTTCTTGTCCTGGGATAAAAAGCCTTCTGTTTCGACTGCCAACCCTTCCAGGGGAGCATTTGCAAGCTTCTGGCATCATTTTTGAGTGAATTGCCAAAAGTCAGATTTTTGTTGAAATTCTGACCCCAGGGATTAGGGATTTTTTCAAAAAAATATTTTCGGCCGGTTAAGTTGTTGAGGGCTGATTTCTTGTCCTGGGATAAAAAGCCTTCTGTTTCGACTGCCACACCTTTCAGGGGACCATTTGCAAGCTTCTGGCATCATTTTTGAGTGATTTGCCAAAAGTCAGATTTTTGCTGAAATTCTGACCCCGGGGCTTAGGGATATTTTCAAAAAAATATTTTCCGCCGGTTAAGTTGTTGAGGGCTGATTTCTTGTCCTGTGATAAAAAGCCTTCTGTTTCGACTGCCAAACATTTCAGGGGAGCATTTGCAAGCTTCTGGCATCATTTTTGAGTGAATTGCCAAAAGTCAGATTTTTGCTGAAATTCTGACCCCGGGCTTAGGGATTTTTTCAAAAAAATATTTTCGTCCGGTTATTCTGGCATCATTTTTGAGTGAATTACCAAAAGTCAGATTTTTGTTGAAATTCTGACCCCGGGGCTTAGGGATTTTTTCAAAAAAATATTTTCGGCCGGTTAAGTTGTCTAGGGCTGATTTCTTGTCCTGTGATAAAAAGCCTTCTGTTTCGACTGCCAAACCTTTCAGGGGAGAATTTGCAAGCTTCTGGCATCATTTTTGAGTGAATTGTCAAAAGTCAGATTTTTGCTGAAATTCTGACCCCGGGGCTTAGGGATTTTTTCAAAAAAATATTTTCCGCTGGTTAAGTTGTTGAGGGCTGATTTCTTGTGCTGTGATAAAAAGCCTTCTGTTTCGACTGCAAACATTTCAGGGGAGCATTTGCAAGCTTCTGGCATCATTTTTGAGTGAATTGCCAAAAGTCAGATTTTTGCTGAAATTCTGACCCCGGGCTTAGGGATTTTTTCCAAAAAAAATTTTCGTCCGGTTATTCTGGCATCATTTTTGAGTGAATTGCCAAAAGTCAGATTTTTGTTGAAATTCTGACCCCGGGGCTTAGGGATTTTTTCAAAAAAATATTTTCGGCCGGTTAAGTTGTCTAGGGCTGATTTCTTGTCCTGTGATAAAAAGCCTTCTGTTTCGACTGCCAAACCTTTCAGGGGAGGATTTGCAATCTTCTGGCATCATTTTTGAGTGAATTGTCAAAAGTCAGATTTTTGCTGAAATTCTGACCCCGGGCTTAGGGATTTTTTCAAAAAAATATTTTCGTCCGGTTATTCTGGCATCATTTTTGAGTGAATTGCCAAAAGTCAGATTTTTGTTGAAATTCTGACCCCGGGGCTTAGAGATTTTTTCAAAAAAATATTTTCGGCCGGTTAAGTTGTTGAGGGCTAATTTCTTTTCCTGGGATAAAAAGCCTTCTGTTTCGACTGCCAAACCTTTCAGGGGACCATTTGCAAGCTTCTGGCATAATTTTTGAGTGAATTGCCAAAAGTCAGATTTTTGCTGAAATTCTGACCCCGGGGCTTAGGGATTTTTTCAAAAAAATATTTTCGGCCGGTTAAGTTGTTGAGGGCTGATTTCTTGTCCTGGGATAAAAAGCCTTCTGTTTCGACTGCCAAACCTTTCAGGGGACCATTTGCAAGCTTCTGGCATCATTTTTGAGTGAATTGCCAAAAGTCAGATTTTTGCTGAAATTCTGACCCCGGGCTTAGGGATTTTTTCAAAAAAATATTTTCGTCCGGTTATTCTGGCATCATTTTTGAGTGAATTGCCAAAAGTCAGATTTTTGTTGAAATTCTGACTCCGGGGCTTAGGGATTTTTTCAAAAAAATATTTTCGGCCGGTTAAGTTGTCTAGGGCTGATTTCTTGTCCTGTGATAAAAAGCCTTCTATTTCGTCTGCCAAACCTTTCAGGGGAGCATTTGCAAGCTTCTGGCATCATTTTTGAGTGAATTGTCAAAAGTCAGATTTTTGCTGAAATTCTGACCCCGGGGCTTAGGGATTTTTTCAAAAAAATATTTTCGGCAGGTTAAGTTGTTGAGGGCTGATTTCTTGTCCTGTGATAAAAAGCCTTCTGTTTCGACTGCCATACCTTTCAGGGGAGCATTTGCAAGCTTCTGGCATCATTTTTGAGTGAATTGCCAAAAGTCAGATTTTTGCTGAAATTGTGATCCCGGGGCTTAGGGATTTTTTCAAAAAAATATTTTCGGCAGGTTAAGTTGTTGAGGGCTGATTTCTTGTCCTGGGATAAAAAGCCTTCTGTTTCGACTGCCAACCCTTTCAGGGGAGGATTTGTAAGTTTCTGGCATCATTTTTGAGTGAATTGCTAAAAGTCAGATTTTTGCTGAATTTCTGACCCCGGGGCTTAGGGATTTTTTCAAAAAAATATTTTCGGCCGGTTAAGTTGTTGAGGGCTGATTAATTGTCCTGTGATAAAAAGCCTTCTGTTTCGACTGCCAAACCTTTCAGGGGAGCATTTGCAATCTTTTGGCATCATTTTTGAGTGAATTGTCAAAAGTCAGATTTTTGCTGAAATTCTGACCCCGGAGCTTAGGGATTTTTTCAAAAAAAAGCCCCCGGGGCTTAGGGATTTTTTCAAAAAAATATTTTCGTCCGGTTATTCGGGCATCATTTTTGAGTGAATTGCCAAAAGTCAGATTTTTGTTGAAATTCTGACCCCGGGGCTTAGGGATTTTTTCAAAAAAATATTTTCGGCCGGTTAAGTTGTCTAGGGCTGATTTCTTGTCCTGTGATAAAAAGCCTTCTGTTTCGACTGCCAAACCTTTCAGGGGAGCATTTGCAATCTTCTGGCATCATTTTTGAGTGAATTGTCAAAAGTCAGATTTTTGCTGAAATTCTGACCCCGGGCTTAGGGATTTTTTCAAAAAAATATTTTCATCCGGTTATTCTGGCATCATTTTTGAGCGAATTGCCAAAAGTCAGATTTTTGCTGAAATTCTGACCCCGGGGCTTAGGGATTTTTTCAAAAAAATATTTTCGGCAGGTTAAGTTGTTGAGGGCTGATTTCTTGTCCTGTGATAAAAAGCCTTCTGTTTCAACTGCTAAACCTTTCAGGGGAGCATTTGCAAGCTTCTGGCATCATTTTTGAGTGAATTGTCAAAAGTCAGATTTTTGCTGAAATTCTGACCCTGGGCTTAGGGATTTTTTCAAAAAAATATTTTTGTCCAGTTATTTTGGCATCATTTTTGAGTGAATTGCCAAAAGTCAGATTTTTGTTGAAATTCTGACCCCGGGGCTTAGGGATTTTTTCAAAAAAATATTTTCCGCCGGTTAAGTTGTCTAGGGCTGATTTCTTGTCCTGTGATAAAAAGCCTTCTGTTTCGTCTGCCAAACCTTTCAGGGGAGCATTTGCAAGCTTCTGGCATCATTTTTGAGTGAATTGTCAAAAGTCAGATTTTTGCTGAAATTCTGACCCCGGGCTTAGGGATTTTTTCAAAAAAATATTTTCGGCAGGTTAAGTTGTTGAGGGCTGATTTCTTGTCCTGTGATAAAAAGCCTTCTGTTTCGACTGCCAAACCTTTCAGGGGAGCATTTGCAAGCTTCTGGCATCATTTTTGAGTGAATTGTCAAAAGTCAGATTTTTGCTGAAATTCTGACCCCGGGCTTAGGGATTTTTTCAAAAAAATATTTTCGGCAGGTTAAGTTGTTGAGGGCTGATTTCTTGTCCTGTGATAAAAAGCCTTCTGTTTCGACTGCCAAACCTTTCAGGGGAGCATTTGCAAGCTTCTGGCATCATTTTTGAGTGAATTGTCAAAAGTCAGATTTTTGCTGAAATTCTGACCCCGGGGCTTAGGGATTTTTTCAAAAAAATATTTTCGGCAGGTTAAGTTGAGGGCTGATTTGTTGTCCTGTGATAAAAAGCCTTCTGTTTCGACTGCCAAACCTTTCAGGGGAGCATTTGCAATCTTCTGGCATCATTTTTGAGTGAATTGTCAAAAGTCAGATTTTTGCTGAAATTCTGACCCCGGGCTTTGGGATTTTTTCAAAAAAATATTTTCGTCCGGTTATTCTGGCATCATTTTTGAGTGAATTGCCAAAAGTCAGATTTTTGTTGAAATTCTGACCCCGGGGCTTAGGGATTTTTTCAAAAAAATATTTTCGGCCGGTTAAGTTGTCTAGGGCTGATTTCTTGTCCTGTGATAAAAAGCCTTCTGTTTCGTCTGCCAAACCTTTCAGGGGAGCATTTGCAAACTTCTGGCATCATTTTTGAGTGAATTGTCAAAAGTCAGATTTTTGCTGAAATTCTGACCCCGGGGCTTAGGGATTTTTTCAAAAAAATATTTTCGGCAGGTTAAGTTGTTGAGGGCTGATTTCTTGTCCTGTGATAAAAAGCCTTCTGTTTCGACTGCCAAACCTTTCAGGGGAGCATTTGCAAGCTTCTGGCATCATTTTTGAGTGAATTGTCAAAAGTCAGATTTTTGCTGAAATTCTGACCCCGGGCTTAGGGATTTTTTCAAAAAAATATTTTTGTCCGGTTATTCTGGCATCATTTTTGAGTGAATTGCCAAAAGTCAGATTTTTGTTGAAATTCTGACCCCGGGGCTTAGGGATTTTTTCAAAAAAATATTTTCGGCCGGTAAAGTTGTCTAGGGCTGATTTCTTGTCCTGTGATAAAAACCCTTCTGTTTCGTCTGCCAAACCTTTCAGGGGAGCATTTCCAAGCTTCTGGCATCATTTTTGAGTGAATTGCCAAAAGTCAGATTTTTGCTGAAATTCTGACCCCGGGGCTTAGGGATTTTTTCAAAAAAATATGTTCCGCCAGTTAAGTTGGCTAGGGCTGATTTCTTCTCCTGTGATAAAAAGCCTTCTGTTTCGACTGCCAAACCTTTCAGGGGAGCATTTGCTAGCTTCTGGCATCATTTTTGAGTGAATTGTCAAAAGTCAGATTTTTGCTGAAATTCTGACCCCGGGCTTAGGGATTTTTTCAAAAAAATATTTTCATCCGGTTATTCTGGCATCATTTTTGAGCGAATTGCCAAAAGTCAGATTTTTGCTGAAATTCTGACCCCGGGGCTTAGGGATTTTTTCAAAAAAATATTTTCGGCAGGTTAAGTTGTTGAGGGCTGATTTCTTGTCCTGTGATAAAAAGCCTTCTGTTTCGACTGCCAAACCTTTCAGGGGAGCATTTGCAAGCTTCTGGCATCATTTTTGAGTGAATTGCCAAAAGTCAGATTTTTGCTGAAATTCTGACCCCGGGCTTAGAGATTTTTTCAAAAAAATATTTTCGTCCGGTTATTCTGGTATCATTTTTGAGTGAATTGCCAAAAGTCAGATTTTTGTTGAAATTAAATCTTAGGGATTTAAATCTTAGGGATTTAAATCTTAGGGGTTTTTTCAAAAAAATATTTTCGGCCGGTTAAGTTGTTGAGGGCTGATTTCTTGTCCTGGGATAAAAAGCCTTCTGTTTCGACTGCCAAACCTTTCAGGGGAGCATTTCCAAGCTTCGGGCATCATTTTTGAATGAATTGCCAAAAGTCAGATTTTTGCTGAAATTCTGACCCCGGGCTTAGGGATTTTTTCAAAAAAATATTTTCGTCCGGTTATTCTGGCATCATTTTTGAGTGAATTGCCAAGAGTCAGATTTTTGTTGAAATTCTGACCCCAGGGCTTAGAGATTTTTTCAAAAAAATATTTTCGGCCGGTTAAGTTGTTGAGGGCTGATTTCTTGTCCTGTGATAAAAACCCTTCTGTTTCGACTGCCAAGCCTTTCAGGGGAGCATTTCCAAGCTTCTGGCATCATTTTTGAGTGAATTGCCAAAAGTCAGATTTTTGCTGAAATTCTGACTCCGGGCTTAGGGATTTTTTCAAAAAAATATTTTCGTCCGGTTATTCTGGCATCATTTTTGAGTGAATTGCCAAGAGTCAGATTTTTGTTGAAATTCTGACCCCAGGGCTTAGAGATTTTTTCAAAAAAATATTTTCCGCCAGTTATGTTGTTGAGGGCTGATTTCTTGTCCTGTGATAAAAAGCCTTCTGTTTCGACTGCCAAACCTATCAGGGGAGCATTTCCAAGATTCTGGCATCATTTTTGAGTGAATTGCCAAAAGTCAGTTTTTTGCTGAAATTCTAACCCCGGGCTTAGGGATTTTTTCAAAAAAATATTTTCAGCAGGGTAAGTTGTTGAGGGCTGATTACTTTTCCTGTGATAAAAAGCCTTCTGTTTCGACTGCCAACCCTTTCAGGGGAGCATTTGCAAGCTTCTGGCATCATTTTTGAGTGAATTACCAAAAGTCAGATTTTTGCTGAAATTCTGACCCCGGGGCTTAGCGATTTTTTCAAAAAAATATTTTCGGCCGGTTATTCTGGTATCATTTTTGAGTGAACTGCCAAAAGTCAGATTTTTGTTGAAATTAAATCTTAGGGATTTAAATCTTAGGGATTTAAAGCTTAGGGATTTTTTCAAAAAAATATTTTCGGCCGCTTAAGTTGTTGAGGGCTGATTTCTTGTCCTGTGATAAAAAGCCTTCTGTTTCGACTGCCAACCCCTTCAGGGGAGCATTTGCAAGCTTCTGGCATCATTTTTGAGTGAATTGCCAAAAGTCAGATTTTTGCTGAAATTCTGACCCCGGGGCTTAGGGATTTTTTCAAAAAAATATTTTCCGCCGGTTAAGTTGTTGAGGGCTGATTTCTTGTCCTGTGATAAAAAGCCTTCTGTTTCGACTGCCAACCCTTTCAGGGGAGCATTTGCAAGCTTCTGGCATCATTTTTGAGTGAATTGCCAAAAGTCAGATTTTTGCTGAAATTCTGACCCCGGGCTTAGGGATTTTTTCAAAAAAATATTTTCGTCCGGTTATTCTGGCATCATTTTTGAGTGAATTACCAAAAGTCAGATTTTTGTTGAAATTCTGACCCCGGGGCTTAGGGATTTTTTCAAAAAAATATTTTCGGCCGGTTAAGTTGTCTAGGGCTGATTTCTTGTCCTGTGATAAAAAGCCTTCTGTTTCGACTGCCAAACCTTTCAGGGGAGCATTTGCAAGCTTCTGGCATCATTTTTGAGTGAATTGCCAAAAGTCAGATTTTTGCTGAAATTCTGACCCCGGGCTTAGGGATTTTTTCAAAAAAAAAATTTCCTCCGGTTATTCTGGCATCATTTTTGAGTGAATTGCCAAAAGTCAGATTTTTGTTGAAATTCTGACCCCGGGGCTTAGGGATTTTTTCAAAAAAATATTTTCGGCCGGTTAAGTTGTTGAGGGCTAATTTCTTGTCCTGTGATAAAAAGCCTTCTGTTTCGACTGCCAAACCTTTCAGGGGACCATTTGCAAGCTTCTGGCATAATTTTTGAGTGAATTGCCAAAAGTCAGATTTTTGCTGAAATTCTGACCCCGGGGCTTAGGGATTTTTTCAAAAAAATATTTTACACCGGTTAAGTTGTTGAGGGCTGATTTCTTGTCCTGGGATAAAAAGCCTTCTGTTTCGACTGCCAACCCTTCCAGGGGAGCATTTGCAAGCTTCTGGCATCATTTTTGAGTGAATTGCCAAAAGTCAGATTTTTGTTGAAATTCTGACCCCGGGGATTAGGGATTTTTTCAAAAAAATATTTTCGGCCGGTTAAGTTGTTGAGGGCTGATTTCTTGTCCTGGGATAAAAAGCCTTCTGTTTCGACTGCCAAACCTTTCAGGGGACCATTTGCAAGCTTCTGGCATCATTTTTGAGTGAATTGCCAAAAGTCAGATTTTTGCTGAAATTCTGACCCCGGGGCTTAGGGATATTTTCAAAAAAATATTTTCCGCCGGTTAAGTTGTTGAGGGCTGATTTCTTGTCCTGTGATAAAAAGCCTTCTGTTTCGACTGCCAAACATTTCAGGGGAGCATTTGCAAGCTTCTGGCATCATTTTTGAGTGAATTGCCAAAAGTCAGATTTTTGCTGAAATTCTGACCCCGGGCTTAGGGATTTTTTCAAAAAAATATTTTCGTCCGGTTATTCTGGCATCATTTTTGAGTGAATTGCCAAAAGTCAGATTTTTGTTGAAATTCTGACTCCGGGGCTTAGGGATTTTTTCAAAAAAATATTTTCGGCCGGTTAAGTTGTCTAGGGCTGATTTCTTGTCCTGTGATAAAAAGCCTTCTATTTCGTCTGCCAAACCTTTCAGGGGAGCATTTGCAAGCTTCTGGCATCATTTTTGAGTGAATTGTCAAAAGTCAGATTTTTGCTGAAATTCTGACCCCGGGGCTTAGGGATTTTTTCAAAAAAATATTTTCCGTCGGTTAAGTTCTTGAGGGCTGATTTCTTGTCCTGTGATAAAAAGCCTTCTGTTTCGACTGCCAAACCTTTCAGGAGAGCATTTGCAAGCTTCTGGCATCATTTTTGAGTGAATTGCCAAAAGTCAGATTTTTGCTGAAATTCTGACCCCGGGGCTTAGGGATTTTTTCAAAAATATATTTTCGGCAGGTTAAGTTCTTGAGGGCTGATTTCTTGTCCTGTGATAAAAAGCCTTCAGTTTCGACTGCCAAACCTTTCAGGGGAGCATTTGCAAGCTTCTGGCATCATTTTTGAGTGAATTGCCAAAAGTCAGATTTCTGCTGAAATTGTGATCCCGGGGCTTAGGGATTTTTTCAAAAAAATATTTTCCGCTGGTTAAGTTGTTGAGGGCTGATTTCTTGTCCTGGGATAAAAAGCCTTCTGTTTCGACTGCCAACCCTTTCAGGGGAGGATTTGTAAGTTTCTGGCATCATTTTTGAGTGAATTGCCAAAAGTCAGATTTTTGCTGAATTTCTGACCCCGGGGCTTAGGGATTTTTTCAAAAAAATATTTTCGGCCGGTTAAGTTGTTGAGGGCTGATTAATTGTCCTGTGATAAAAAGCCTTCTGTTTCGACTGCCAAACCTTTCAGGGGAGCATTTGCAAGCTTCTGGCATCATTTTTGAGTGAATTGCCAAAAGTCAGATTTCTGCTGAAATTGTGATCCCGGGGCTTAGGGATTTTTTCAAAAAAATATTTTCCGCTGGTTAAGTTGTTGAGGGCTGATTTCTTGTCCTGGGATAAAAAGCCTTCTGTTTCGACTGCCAACCCTTTCAGGGGAGCATTTGCAATCTTCTGGTATCATTTTTGAGTGAATTGTCAAAAGTCAGATTTTTGCTGAAATTCTGACCCCGGGCTTAGGGATTTTTTCAAAAAAATATTTTCGTCCGGTTATTCTGGCATCATTTTTGAGTGAATTGCCAAAAGTCAGATTTTTGTTGAAATTCTGACCCCGGGGCTTAGGGATTTTTTCAAAAAAATATTTTCGGCCGGTTAAGTTGTCTAGGGCTGATTTCTTGTCCTGTGATAAAAAGCCTTCTGTTTCGACTGCCAAACCTTTCAGGGGAGCATTTGCAAGCTTCTGGCATCATTTTTGAGTGAATTGTCAAAAGTCAGATTTTTGCTGAAATTCTGACCCTGGGCTTAGGGATTTTTTCAAAAAAATATTTTTGTCCAGTTATTTTGGCATCATTTTTGAGTGAATTGCCAAAAGTCAGATTTTTGTTGAAATTCTGACCCCGGGGCTTAGGGATTTTTTCAAAAAAATATTTTCCGCCGGTTAAGTTGTCTAGGGCTGATTTCTTGTCCTGTGATAAAAAGCCTTCTGTTTCGTCTGCCAAACCTTTCAGGGGAGCATTTGCAAGCTTCTGGCATCATTTTTGAGTGAATTGTCAAAAGTCAGATTTTTGCTGAAATTCTGACCCCGGGGCTTAGGGATTTTTTCAAAAAAATATTTTCGGCAGGTTAAGTTGTTGAGGGCTGATTTCTTGTCCTGTGATAAAAAGCCTTCTGTTTCGACTGCCAAACCTTTCAGGGGAGCATTTGCAAGCTTCTGGCATCATTTTTGAGTGAATTGTCAAAAGTCAGATTTTTGCTGAAATTCTGACCCCGGGCTTAGGGATTTTTTCAAAAAACTATTTTCGGCAGGTTAAGTTGTTGAGGGCTGATTTCTTGTCCTGTGATAAAAAGCCTTCTGTTTCGACTGCCAAACCTTTCAGGGGAGCATTTGCAAGCTTCTGGCATCATTTTTGAGTGAATTGTCAAAAGTCAGATTTTTGCTGAAATTCTGACCCCGGGGCTTAGGGATTTTTTCAAAAAAATATTTTCGGCAGGTTAAGTTGTTGAGGGCTGATTTCTTGTCCTGTGATAAAAAGCCTTCTGTTTCGACTGCCAAACCTTTCAGGGGAGCATTTGCAAGCTTCTGGCATCATTTTTGAGTGAATTGTCAAAAGTCAGATTTTTGCTGAAATTCTGACCCCGGGCTTAGGGATTTTTTCAAAAAAATATTTTTGTCCGGTTATTCTGGCATCATTTTTGAGTGAATTGCCAAAAGTCAGATTTTTGTTGAAATTCTGACCCCGGGGCTTAGGGATTTTTTCAAAAAAATATTTTCGGCCGGTAAAGTTGTCTAGGGCTGATTTCTTGTCCTGTGATAAAAACCCTTCTGTTTCGTCTGCCAAACCTTTCAGTGGAGCATTTCCAAGCTTCTGGCATCATTTTTGAGTGAATTGCCAAAAGTCAGATTTTTGCTGAAATTCTGACCCCGGGGCTTAGGGATTTTTTCAAAAAAATATGTTCCGCCAGTTAAGTTGTCTAGGGCTGATTTCTTGTCCTGTGATAAAAAGCCTTCTGTTTCGTCTGCCAAACCTTTCAGGGGAGCATTTGCAAACTTCTGGCATCATTTTTGAGTGAATTGTCAAAAGTCAGATTTTTGCTGAAATTCTGACCCCGGGGCTTAGGGATTTTTTCAAAAAAATATTTTCGGCAGGTTAAGTTGTTGAGGGCTGATTTCTTGTCCTGTGATAAAAAGCCTTCTGTTTCGACTGCCAAACCTTTCAGGGGAGCATTTGCAAGCTTCTGGCATCATTTTTGAGTGAATTGTCAAAAGTCAGATTTTTGCTGAAATTCTGACCCCGGGCTTAGGGATTTTTTCAAAAAAATATTTTTGTCCGGTTATTCTGGCATCATTTTTGAGTGAATTGCCAAAAGTCAGATTTTTGTTGAAATTCTGACCCCGGGGCTTAGGGATTTTTTCAAAAAAATATTTTCGGCCGGTAAAGTTGTCTAGGGCTGATTTCTTGTCCTGTGATAAAAACCCTTCTGTTTCGTCTGCCAAACCTTTCAGGGGAGCATTTCCAAGCTTCTGGCATCATTTTTGAGTGAATTGCCAAAAGTCAGATTTTTGCTGAAATTCTGACCCCGGGGCTTAGGGATTTTTTCAAAAAAATATGTTCCGCCAGTTAAGTTGGCTAGGGCTGATTTCTTCTCCTGTGATAAAAAGCCTTCTGTTTCGACTGCCAAACCTTTCAGGGGAGCATTTGCAAGCTTCTGGCATCATTTTTGAGTGAATTGTCAAAAGTCAGATTTTTGCTGAAATTCTGACCCCGGGCTTAGGGATTTTTTCAAAAAAATATTTTTGTCCGGTTATTCTGGCATCATTTTTGAGTGAATTGCCAAAAGTCAGATTTTTGTTGAAATTCTGACCCCGGGGCTTAGGGATTTTTTCAAAAAAATATTTTCGGCCGGTAAAGTTGTCTAGGGCTGATTTCTTGTCCTGTGATAAAAACCCTTCTGTTTCGTCTGCCAAACCTTTCAGGGGAGCATTTCCAAGCTTCTGGCATCATTTTTGAGTGAATTTCCAAAAGTCAGATTTTTGCTGAAATTCTGACCCCGGGGCTTAGGGATTTTTTCAAAAAACTATTTTCCGCCGGTTAAGTTGTTGAGGGCTGATTTCTTGTCCTGGGATAAAAAGCCTTCTGTTTCGACTGCCAACCCTTTCATGGGAGCATTTCCACGCGTCTGGCATCATTTTTGAGTGAATTGCCAAAAGTCAGATTTTTGCTGAAATTCTGACCCCGGGGCTTAGGGATTTTTTCAAAAAAATATTTTCCGCCGGTTAAGTTGTTGAGGGCTGATTTCTTGTCCTGTGATAAAAAACCTTCTGTTTCGACTGCCAAACATTTCAGGGGAGCATTTGCAAGCTTCTGGCATCATTTTTGAGTGAATTGCCAAAAGTCAGATTTTTGCTGAAATTCTGACCCCGGGGCTTAGGGATTTTTTCAAAAAAATATGTTCCGCCGTTTAAGTTGTTGAGGGCTGATTTCTTGTGCTGTGATAAAAAGCCTTCTGTTTCGACTGCAAACATTTCAGGGGAGCATTTGCAAGCTTCTGGCATCATTTTTGAGTGAATTGCCAAAAGTCAGATTTTTGCTGAAATTCTGACCCCGGGCTTAGGGATTTTTTCAAAAAAATATTTTCGTCCGGTTATTCTGGCATCATTTTTGAGTGAATTGCCAAAAGTCAGATTTTTGTTGAAATTCTGACCCCGGGGCTTAGGGTTTTTTTCAAAAAAATATTTTCGGCCGGTTAAGTTGTCTAGGGCTGATTTCTTGTCCTGTGATAAAAAGCCTTCTGTTTCGACTGCCAAACCTTTCAGGGGAGCATTTGCAATCTTCTGGCATCATTTTTGAGTGAATTGTCAAAAGTCAGATTTTTGCTGAAATTCTGACCCCGGGCTTAGGGATTTTTTGAAAAAAATATTTTCGTCCGGTTATTCTGGCATCATTTTTGAGTGAATTGCCAAAAGTCAGATTTTTGTTGAAATTCTGACCCCGGGGCTTAGGTTTTTTTTCAAAAAAATATTTTCGGCCGGTTAAGTTGTTGAGGGCTAATTTCTTGTCCTGTGATAAAAAGCCTTCTGTTTCGACTGCCAAACCTTTCAGGGGACCATTTGCAAGCTTCTGGCATCATTTTTGAGTGAATTGCCAAAAGTCAGATTTTTGCTGAAATTCTGACCCCGGGGCTTAGGGATTTTTTCAAAAAAATATTTTACACCGGTTAAGTTGTTGAGGGCTGATTTCTTGTCCTGGGATAAAAAGCCTTCTGTTTCGACTGCCAACCCTTTCATGGGAGCATTTCCAAGCTTCTGGCATCATTTTTGAGTGAATTGCCAAAAGTCAGATTTTTGCTGAAATTCTGACCCCGGGGCTTAGGGATATTTTCAAAAAAATGTTTTCCGCCGGTTAAGTTGTTGAGGGCTGATTTCTTGTCCTGTGATAAGAAGCCTTCTGTTTCGACTGCCAAACATTTCAGGGGAGCATTTGCAAGCTTCTGGCATCATTTTTGAGTGAATTGCCAAAAGTCAGATTTTTGCTGAAATTCTGACCCCGGGCTTAGGGATTTTTTCAAAAAAATATTTTCGTCCGGTTATTCTGGCATCATTTTTGAGTGAATTGCCAAAAGTCAGATTTTTGTTGAAATTCTGACTCCGGGGCTTAGGGATTTTTTCAAAAAAATATTTTCGGCCGGTTAAGTTGTCTAGGGCTGATTTCTTGTCCTGTGATAAAAAGCCTTCTGTTTCGTCTGCCAAACCTTTCAGGGGAGCATTTGCAAGCTTCTGGCATCATTTTTGAGTGAATTGTCAAAAGTCAGATTTTTGCTGAAATTCTGACCCCGGGGCTTAGGGATTTTTTCAAAAAAATATTTTCCGTCGGTTAAGTTGTTGAGGGCTGATTTCTTGTCCTGTGATAAAAAGCCTTCTGTTTCGACTGCCAAACCTTTCAGGGGAGCATTTGCAAGCTTCTGGCATCATTTTTGAGTGAATTGCCAAAAGTCAGATTTTTGCTGAAATTCTGACCCCGGGCTTAGGGATTTTTTCAAAAAAATATTTACGTCCGGTTATTCTGGCATCATTTTTGAGTGAATTGCCAAATGTCAGATTTTTGTTGAAATTCTGACCCCGGGGCTTAGGGATTTTTTCAAAAAAATATTTTCGGCCGGTTAAGTTGTCTAGGGCTGATTTCTTGTCCTGTGATAAAAAGCCTTCTGTTTCGTCTGCCAAACCTTTCAGGGGAGCATTTGCAAGCTTCTGGCATCATTTTTGAGTGAATTTTCAAAAGTCAGATTTTTGCTGAAATTCCGACCCCGGGGCTTAGGGATTTTTTCAAAAATATATTTTCGGCAGGTTAAGTTCTTGAGGGCTGATTTCTTGTCCTGTGATAAAAAGCCTTCAGTTTCGGCTGCCAAACCTTTCAGGGGAGCATTTGCAAGCTTCTGGCATCATTTTTGAGTGCATTTTCAAAAGTCAGATTTTTGCTGAAATTCTGACCCCGGGGCTTAGGGATTTTTTCAAAAATATATTTTCGGCAGGTTAAGTTCTTGAGGGCTGATTTCTTGTCCTGTGATAAAAAGCCTTCTGTTTCGTCTGCCAAACCTTTCAGGGGAGCATTTGCAAGCTTCTGGCATCATTTTTGAGTAAATTGTCAAAAGTCAGATTTTTGCTGAAATTCTGACCCCGGGGCTTAGGGATTTTTTCAAAAATATATTTTCGGCAGGTTAAGTTCTTGAGGGCTGATTTCTTGTCCTGTGATAAAAAGCCTTCAGTTTCGACTGCCAAACCTTTCAGGGGAGCATTTGCAAGCTTCTGGCATCATTTGTGAGTGAATTGCCAAAAGTCAGATTTCTGCTGAAATTGTGATCCCGGGGCTTAGGGATTTTTTCAAAAAAATATTTTCCGCCGGTTAAGTTGTTGAGGGCTGATTTCTTGTCCTGGGATAAAAAGACTTCTGTTTCGACTGCCAACCCTTTCAGGGGAGCATTTGCAAGCTTCTGGCATCATTTTTGAGTGAATTGCCAAAAGTCAGATTTTTGCTGAAATTCTGACCCCGGGGCTTAGGGATTTTTTCAAAAAAATATTTTCGGCCGGTTAAGTTGTTGAGGGCTGATTTCTTTTCCTGTGATAAAAATCCTTCTGTTTCGACTCCCAATCCTTTCAGCGGAGGATTTGTAAGTTTCTGGCATCATTTTTGAGTGCATTTTCAAAAGTCAGATTTTTGCTGAAATTCTGACCCCGGGGCTTAGGGATTTTTTCAAAAATATATTTTCGGCAGGTTAAGTTCTTGAGGGCTGATTTCTTGTCCTGTGATAAAAAGCCTTCTGTTTCGTCTGCCAAACCTTTCAGGGGAGCATTTGCAAGCTTCTGGCATCATTTTTGAGTGAATTGTCAAAAGTCAGATTTTTGCTGAAATTCTGACCCCGGGGCTTAGGGATTTTTTCAAAAATATATTTTCGGCAGGTTAAGTTCTTGAGGGCTGATTTCTTGTCCTGTGATAAAAAGCCTTCAGTTTCGACTGCCAAACCTTTCAGGGGAGCATTTGCAAGCTTCTGGCATCATTTTTGAGTGAATTGCCAAAAGTCAGATTTCTGCTGAAATTGTGATCCCGGGGCTTAGGGATTTTTTCAAAAAAATATTTTCCGCCGGTTAAGTTGTTGAGGGCTGATTTCTTGTCCTGGGATAAAAAGACTTCTGTTTCGACTGCCAACCCTTTCAGGGGAGCATTTGCAAGCTTCTGGCATCATTTTTGAGTGAATTGCCAAAAGTCAGATTTTTGCTGAAATTCTGACCCCGGGGCTTAGGGATTTTTTCAAAAAAATATTTTCGGCCGGTTAAGTTGTTGAGGGCTGATTTCTTTTCCTGTGATAAAAATCCTTCTGTTTCGACTCCCAATCCTTTCAGCGGAGGATTTGTAAGTTTCTGGCATCATTTTTGAGTGAATTGCCAAAAGTCAGATTTTTGCTGAATTTCTGACCCCGGGGCTTAGGGATTTTTTCAAAAAAATATTTTCGGCCGGTTAAGTTGTCTAGGGCTGATTTCTTGTCCTGTGATAAAAAGCCTTCTGTTTCGACTGCCAAACCTTTCAGGGGAGCATTTGCAATCTTCTGGCATCATTTTTGAGTGAATTGTCAAAAGTCAGATTTTTGGTGAAATTCTGACCCCGGGCTTAGGGATTTTTTCAAAAAAATATTTTCGTCCGGTTATTCTGGCATCATTTTTGAGTGAATTGCCAAAAGTCAGATTTTTGTTGAAATTCTGACCCCGGGGCTTAGGGATTTTTTCAAAAAATATTTTCGGCCGGTTAAGTTGTCTAGGGCTGATTTCTTGTCCTGTGATAAAAAGCCTTCTGTTTCGTCTGCTAAACCTTTCAGGGGAGCATTTGCAAGCTTCTGGCATCATTTTTGAGTGAATTGTCAAAAGTCAGATTTTTGTTGAAATTCTGACCCCGGGGCTTAGGGATTTTTTCAAAAAAATATTTTCCGCCGGTTAAGTTGTCTAGGGCTGATTTCTTGTCCTGTGATAAAAAGCCTTCTGTTTCGTCTGCCAAACCTTTCAGGGGAGCATTTGCAAGCTTCTGGCATCATTTTTGAGTGAATTGTCAAAAGTCAGATTTTTGCTGAAATTCTGACCCCGGGGCTTAGGGATTTTTTCAAAAAAATATTTTCGGCAGGTTAAGTTGTTGAGGGCTGATTTCTTGTCCTGTGATAAAAAGCCTTCTGTTTCGACTGCCAAACCTTTCAGGGGAGCATTTGCAAGCTTCTGGCATCATTTTTGAGTGAATTGTCAAAAGTCAGATTTTTGCTGAAATTCTGACCCCGGGCTTAGGGATTTTTTCAAAAAAATATTTTTGTCCGGTTATTCTGGCATCATTTTTGAGTGAATTGCCAAAAGTCAGATTTTTGTTGAAATTCTGACCCCGGGGCTTAGGGATTTTTTCAAAAAAATATTTTCGGCCGGTAAAGTTGTCTAGGGCTGATTTCTTGTCCTGTGATAAAAACCCTTCTGTTTCGTCTGCCAAACCTTTCAGGGGAGCATTTCCAAGCTTCTGGCATCATTTTTGAGTGAATTTCCAAAAGTCAGATTTTTGCTGAAATTCTGACCCCGGGGCTTAGGGATTTTTTCAAAAAACTATTTTCCGCCGGTTAAGTTGTTGAGGGCTGATTTCTTGTCCTGGGATAAAAAGCCTTCTGTTTCGACTGCCAACCCTTTCATGGGAGCATTTCCAAGCTTCTGGCATCATTTTTGAGTGAATTGCCAAAAGTCAGATTTTTGCTGAAATTCTGACCCCGGGGCTTAGGGATTTTTTCAAAAAAATATTTTCCGCCGGTTAAGTTGTTGAGGGCTGATTTCTTGTCCTGTGATAAAAAACCTTCTGTTTCGACTGCCAAACATTTCAGGGGAGCATTTGCAAGCTTCTGGCATCATTTTTGAGTGAATTGCCAAAAGTCAGATTTTTGCTGAAATTCTGACCCCGGGGCTTAGGGATTTTTTCAAAAAAATATGTTCCGCCGTTTAAGTTGTTGAGGGCTGATTTTTTGTGCTGTGATAAAAAGCCTTCTGTTTCGATTGCAAACATTTCAGGGGAGCATTTGCAAGCTTCTGGCATCATTTTTGAGTGAATTGCCAAAAGTCAGATTTTTGCTGAAATTCTGACCCCGGGCTTAGGGATTTTTTCAAAAAAATATTTTCGTCCGGTTATTCTGGCATCATTTTTGAGTGAATTGCCAAAAGTCAGATTTTTGTTGAAATTCTGACCCCGGGGCTTAGGGTTTTTTTCAAAAAAATATTTTCGGCCGGTTAAGTTGTCTAGGGCTGATTTCTTGTCCTGTGATAAAAAGCCTTCTGTTTCGACTGCCAAACCTTTCAGGGGAGCATTTGCAATCTTCTGGCATCATTTTTGAGTGAATTGTCAAAAGTCAGATTTTTGCTGAAATTCTGACCCCGGGCTTAGGGATTTTTTGAAAAAAATATTTTCGTCCGGTTATTCTGGCATCATTTTTGAGTGAATTGCCAAAAGTCAGATTTTTGTTGAAATTCTGACCCCGGGGCTTAGGGATTTTTTCAAAAAAATATTTTCGGCCGGTTAAGTTGTTGAGGGCTAATTTCTTGTCCTGTGATAAAAAGCCTTCTGTTTCGACTGCCAAACCTTTCAGGGGACCATTTGCAAGCTTCTGGCATCATTTTTGAGTGAATTGCCAAAAGTCAGATTTTTGCTGAAATTCTGACCCCGGGGCTTAGGGATTTTTTCAAAAAAATATTTTACACCGGTTAAGTTGTTGAGGGCTGATTTCTTGTCCTGGGATAAAAAGCCTTCTGTTTCGACTGCCAACCCTTTCATGGGAGCATTTCCAAGCTTCTGGCATCATTTTTGAGTGAATTGCCAAAAGTCAGATTTTTGCTGAAATTCTGACCCCGGGGCTTAGGGATATTTTCAAAAAAATGTTTTCCGTCGGTTAAGTTGTTGAGGGCTGATTTCTTGTCCTGTGATAAAAAGCCTTCTGTTTCGACTGCCAAACATTTCAGGGGAGCATTTGCAAGCTTCTGGCATCATTTTTGAGTGAATTGCCAAAAGTCAGATTTTTGCTGAAATTCTGACCCCGGGCTTAGGGATTTTTTCAAAAAAATATTTTCGTCCGGTTAAGTTGTCTAGGGCTGATTTCTTGTCCTGTGATAAAAAGCCTTCTGTTTCGTCTGCCAAACCTTTCAGGGGAGCATTTGCAAGCTTCTGGCATCATTTTTGAGTGAATTGTCAAAAGTCAGATTTTTGCTGAAATTCTGACCCCGGGGCTTAGGGATTTTTTCAAAAAAATATTTTCCGTCGGTTAACTTGTTGAGGGCTGATTTCTTGTCCTGTGATAAAAAGCCTTCTGTTTCGACTGCCAAACCTTTCAGGGGAGCATTTGCAAGCTTCTGGCATCATTTTTGAGTGAATTGCCAAAAGTCAGATTTTTGCTGAAATTCTGACCCCGGGCTTAGGGATTTTTTCAAAAAAATATTTACGTCCGGTTATTCTGGCATCATTTTTGAGTGAATTGCCAAATGTCAGATTTTTGTTGAAATTCTGACCCCGGGGCTTAGGGATTTTTTCAAAAAAATATTTTCGGCCGGTTAAGTTGTCTAGGGCTGATTTCTTGTCCTGTGATAAAAAGCTTTCTGTTTCGTCTGCCAAACCTTTCAGGGGAGCATTTGCAAGCTTCTGGCATCATTTTTGAGTGAATTTTCAAAAGTCAGATTTTTGCTGAAATTCTGACCCCGGGGCTTAGGGATTTTTTCAAAAATATATTTTCGGCAGGTTAAGTTCTTGAGGGCTGATTTCTTGTCCTGTGATAAAAAGCCTTCTGTTTCGACTGCCAAACCTTTCAGGGGAGCATTTGCAAGCTTCTGGCATCATTTTTGAGTGCATTTTCAAAAGTCAGATTTTTGCTGAAATTCTGACCCCGGGGCTTAGGGATTTTTTCAAAAATATATTTTCGGCAGGTTAAGTTCTTGAGGGCTGATTTCTTGTCCTGTGATAAAAAGCCTTCTGTTTCGTCTGCCAAACCTTTCAGGGGAGCATTTGCAAGCTTCTGGCATCATTTTTGAGTGAATTGTCAAAAGTCAGATTTTTGCTGAAATTCTGACCCCGGGGCTTAGGGATTTTTTCAAAAATATATTTTCGGCAGGTTAAGTTCTTGAGGGCTGATTTCTTGTCCTGTGATAAAAAGCCTTCAGTTTCGACTGCCAAACCTTTCAGGGGAGCATTTGCAAGCTTCTGGCATCATTTTTGAGTGAATTGCCAAAAGTCAGATTTCTGCTGAAATTGTGATCCCGGGGCTTAGGGATTTTTTCAAAAAAATATTTTCCGCCGGTTAAGTTGTTGAGGGCTGATTTCTTGTCCTGGGATAAAAAGACTTCTGTTTCGACTGCCAACCCTTTCAGGGGAGCATTTGCAAGCTTCTGGCATCATTTTTGAGTGAATTGCCAAAAGTCAGATTTTTGCTGAATTTCTGACCCCGGGGCTTAGGGATTTTTTCAAAAAAATATTTTCGGCCGGTTAAGTTGTCTAGGGCTGATTTCTTGTCCTGTGATAAAAAGCCTTCTGTTTCGACTGCCAAACCTTTCAGGGGAGCATTTGCAATCTTCTGGCATCATTTTTGAGTGAATTGTCAAAAGTCAGATTTTTGGTGAAATTCTGACCCCGGGCTTAGGGATTTTTTCAAAAAAATATTTTCGTCCGGTTATTCTGGCATCATTTTTGAGTGAATTGCCAAAAGTCAGATTTTTGTTGAAATTCTGACCCCGGGGCTTAGGGATTTTTTCAAAAAATATTTTCGGCCGGTTAAGTTGTCTAGGGCTGATTTCTTGTCCTGTGATAAAAAGCCTTCTGTTTCGTCTGCTAAACCTTTCAGGGGAGCATTTGCAAGCTTCTGGCATCATTTTTGAGTGAATTGTCAAAAGTCAGATTTTTGTTGAAATTCTGACCCCGGGGTTTAGGGATTTTTTCAAAAAAATATTTTCCGCCGGTTAAGTTGTCTAGGGCTGATTTCTTGTCCTGTGATAAAAAGCCTTCTGTTTCGTCTGCCAAACCTTTCAGGGGAGCATTTGCAAGCTTCTGGCATCATTTTTGAGTGAATTGTCAAAAGTCAGATTTTTGCTGAAATTCTGACCCCGGGGCTTAGGGATTTTTTCAAAAAAATATTTTCGGCAGGTTAAGTTGTTGAGGGCTGATTTCTTGTCCTGTGATAAAAAGCCTTCTGTTTCGACTGCCAAACCTTTCAGGGGAGCATTTGCAAGCTTCTGGCATCATTTTTGAGTGAATTGTCAAAAGTCAGATTTTTGCTGAAATTCTGACCCCGGGCTTAGGGATTTTTTCAAAAAAATATTTTTGTCCGGTTATTCTGGCATCATTTTTGAGTGAATTGCCAAAAGTCAGATTTTTGTTGAAATTCTGACCCCGGGGCTTAGGGATTTTTTCAAAAAAATATTTTCGGCCGGTAAAGTTGTCTAGGGCTGATTTCTTGTCCTGTGATAAAAACCCTTCTGTTTCGTCTGCCAAACCTTTCAGGGGAGCATTTCCAAGCTTCTGGCATCATTTTTGAGTGAATTTCCAAAAGTCAGATTTTTGCTGAAATTCTGACCCCGGGGCTTAGGGATTTTTTCAAAAAACTATTTTCCGCCGGTTAAGTTGTTGAGGGCTGATTTCTTGTCCTGGGATAAAAAGCCTTCTGTTTCGACTGCCAACCCTTTCATGGGAGCATTTCCAAGCTTCTGGCATCATTTTTGAGTGAATTGCCAAAAGTCAGATTTTTGCTGAAATTCTGACCCCGGGGCTTAGGGATTTTTTCAAAAAAATATTTTCCGCCGGTTAAGTTGTTGAGGGCTGATTTCTTGTCCTGTGATAAAAAACCTTCTGTTTCGACTGCCAAACATTTCAGGGGAGCATTTGCAAGCTTCTGGCATCATTTTTGAGTGAATTGCCAAAAGTCAGATTTTTGCTGAAATTCTGACCCCGGGGCTTAGGGATTTTTTCAAAAAAATATGTTCCGCCGTTTAAGTTGTTGAGGGCTGATTTTTTGTGCTGTGATAAAAAGCCTTCTGTTTCGATTGCAAACATTTCAGGGGAGCATTTGCAAGCTTCTGGCATCATTTTTGAGTGAATTGCCAAAAGTCAGATTTTTGCTGAAATTCTGACCCCGGGCTTAGGGATTTTTTCAAAAAAATATTTTCGTCCGGTTATTCTGGCATCATTTTTGAGTGAATTGCCAAAAGTCAGATTTTTGTTGAAATTCTGACCCCGGGGCTTAGGGTTTTTTTCAAAAAAATATTTTCGGCCGGTTAAGTTGTCTAGGGCTGATTTCTTGTCCTGTGATAAAAAGCCTTCTGTTTCGACTGCCAAACCTTTCAGGGGAGCATTTGCAATCTTCTGGCATCATTTTTGAGTGAATTGTCAAAAGTCAGATTTTTGCTGAAATTCTGACCCCGGGCTTAGGGATTTTTTGAAAAAAATATTTTCGTCCGGTTATTCTGGCATCATTTTTGAGTGAATTGCCAAAAGTCAGATTTTTGTTGAAATTCTGACCCCGGGGCTTAGGGATTTTTTCAAAAAAATATTTTCGGCCGGTTAAGTTGTTGAGGGCTAATTTCTTGTCCTGTGATAAAAAGCCTTCTGTTTCGACTGCCAAACCTTTCAGGGGACCATTTGCAAGCTTCTGGCATCATTTTTGAGTGAATTTCCAAAAGTCAGATTTTTGCTGAAATTCTGACCCCGGGGCTTAGGGATTTTTTCAAAAAAATATTTTACACCGGTTAAGTTGTTGAGGGCTGATTTCTTGTCCTGGGATAAAAAGCCTTCTGTTTCGACTGCCAACCCTTTCATGGGAGCATTTCCAAGCTTCTGGCATCATTTTTGAGTGAATTGCCAAAAGTCAGATTTTTGCTGAAATTCTGACCCCGGGGCTTAGGGATTTTTTCAAAAAAATATTTTCCGCCGGTTAAGTTGTTGAGGGCTGATTTCTTGTCCTGTGATAAAAAACCTTCTGTTTCGACTGCCAAACATTTCAGGGGAGCATTTGCAAGCTTCTGGCATCATTTTTGAGTGAATTGCCAAAAGTCAGATTTTTGCTGAAATTCTGACCCCGGGGCTTAGGGATTTTTTCAAAAAAATATGTTCCGCCGTTTAAGTTGTTGAGGGCTGATTTTTTGTGCTGTGATAAAAAGCCTTCTGTTTCGATTGCAAACATTTCAGGGGAGCATTTGCAAGCTTCTGGCATCATTTTTGAGTGAATTGCCAAAAGTCAGATTTTTGCTGAAATTCTGACCCCGGGCTTAGGGATTTTTTCAAAAAAATATTTTCGTCCGGTTATTCTGGCATCATTTTTGAGTGAATTGCCAAAAGTCAGATTTTTGTTGAAATTCTGACCCCGGGGCTTAGGGTTTTTTTCAAAAAAATATTTTCGGCCGGTTAAGTTGTCTAGGGCTGATTTCTTGTCCTGTGATAAAAAGCCTTCTGTTTCGACTGCCAAACCTTTCAGGGGAGCATTTGCAATCTTCTGGCATCATTTTTGAGTGAATTGTCAAAAGTCAGATTTTTGCTGAAATTCTGACCCCGGGCTTAGGGATTTTTTGAAAAAAATATTTTCGTCCGGTTATTCTGGCATCATTTTTGAGTGAATTGCCAAAAGTCAGATTTTTGTTGAAATTCTGACCCCGGGGCTTAGGGATTTTTTCAAAAAAATATTTTCGGCCGGTTAAGTTGTTGAGGGCTAATTTCTTGTCCTGTGATAAAAAGCCTTCTGTTTCGACTGCCAAACCTTTCAGGGGACCATTTGCAAGCTTCTGGCATCATTTTTGAGTGAATTGCCAAAAGTCAGATTTTTGCTGAAATTCTGACCCCGGGGCTTAGGGATTTTTTCAAAAAAATATTTTACACCGGTTAAGTTGTTGAGGGCTGATTTCTTGTCCTGGGATAAAAAGCCTTCTGTTTCGACTGCCAACCCTTTCATGGGAGCATTTCCAAGCTTCTGGCATCATTTTTGAGTGAATTGCCAAAAGTCAGATTTTTGCTGAAATTCTGACCCCGGGGCTTAGGGATATTTTCAAAAAAATGTTTTCCGCCGGTTAAGTTGTTGAGGGCTGATTTCTTGTCCTGTGATAAAAAGCCTTCTGTTTCGACTGCCAAACATTTCAGGGGAGCATTTGCAAGCTTCTGGCATCATTTTTGAGTGAATTGCCAAAAGTCAGATTTTTGCTGAAATTCTGACCCCGGGCTTAGGGATTTTTTCAAAAAAATATTTTCGTCCGGTTAAGTTGTCTAGGGCTGATTTCTTGTCCTGTGATAAAAAGCCTTCTGTTTCGTCTGCCAAACCTTTCAGGGGAGCATTTGCAAGCTTCTGGCATCATTTTTGAGTGAATTGTCAAAAGTCAGATTTTTGCTGAAATTCTGACCCCGGGGCTTAGGGATTTTTTCAAAAAAATATTTTCCGTCGGTTAACTTGTTGAGGGCTGATTTCTTGTCCTGTGATAAAAAGCCTTCTGTTTCGACTGCCAAACATTTCAGGGGAGCATTTGCAAGCTTCTGGCATCATTTTTGAGTGAATTGCCAAAAGTCAGATTTTTGCTGAAATTCTGACCCCGGGCTTAGGGATTTTTTCAAAAAAATATTTTCGTCCGGTTAAGTTGTCTAGGGCTGATTTCTTGTCCTGTGATAAAAAGCCTTCTGTTTCGTCTGCCAAACCTTTCAGGGGAGCATTTGCAAGCTTCTGGCATCATTTTTGAGTGAATTGTCAAAAGTCAGATTTTTGCTGAAATTCTGACCCCGGGCTTAGGGATTTTTTCAAAAAAATATTTACGTCCGGTTATTCTGGCATCATTTTTGAGTGAATTGCCAAATGTCAGATTTTTGTTGAAATTCTGACCCCGGGGCTTAGGGATTTTTTCAAAAAAATATTTTCGGCCGGTTAAGTTGTCTAGGGCTGATTTCTTGTCCTGTGATAAAAAGCCTTCTGTTTCGTCTGCCAAACCTTTCAGGGGAGCATTTGCAAGCTTCTGGCATCATTTTTGAGTGAATTTTCAAAAGTCAGATTTTTGCTGGAATTCTGACCCCGGGGCTTAGGGATTTTTTCAAAAATATATTTTCGGCAGGTTAAGTTCTTGAGGGCTGATTTCTTGTCCTGTGATAAAAAGCCTTCAGTTTCGACTGCCAAACCTTTCAGGGGAGCATTTGCAAGCTTCTGGCATCATTTTTGAGTGCATTTTCAAAAGTCAGATTTTTGCTGAAATTCTGACCCCGGGGCTTAGGGATTTTTTCAAAAATATATTTTCGGCAGGTTAAGTTCTTGAGGGCTGATTTCTTGTCCTGTGATAAAAAGCCTTCTGTTTCGTCTGCCAAACCTTTCAGGGGAGCATTTGCAAGCTTCTGGCATCATTTTTGAGTAAATTGTCAAAAGTCAGATTTTTGCTGAAATTCTGACCCCGGGGCTTAGGGATTTTTTCAAAAATATATTTTCGGCAGGTTAAGTTCTTGAGGGCTGATTTCTTGTCCTGTGATAAAAAGCCTTCAGTTTCGACTGCCAAACCTTTCAGGGGAGCATTTGCAAGCTTCTGGCATCATTTGTGAGTGAATTGCCAAAAGTCAGATTTCTGCTGAAATTGTGATCCCGGGGCTTAGGGATTTTTTCAAAAAAATATTTTCCGCCGGTTAAGTTGTTGAGGGCTGATTTCTTGTCCTGGGATAAAAAGACTTCTGTTTCGACTGCCAACCCTTTCAGGGGAGCATTTGCAAGCTTCTGGCATCATTTTTGAGTGAATTGCCAAAAGTCAGATTTTTGCTGAAATTCTGACCCCGGGGCTTAGGGATTTTTTCAAAAAAATATTTTCGGCCGGTTAAGTTGTTGAGGGCTGATTTCTTTTCCTGTGATAAAAATCCTTCTGTTTCGACTCCCAATCCTTTCAGCGGAGGATTTGTAAGTTTCTGGCATCATTTTTGAGTGCATTTTCAAAAGTCAGATTTTTGCTGAAATTCTGACCCCGGGGCTTAGGGATTTTTTCAAAAATATATTTTCGGCAGGTTAAGTTCTTGAGGGCTGATTTCTTGTCCTGTGATAAAAAGCCTTCTGTTTCGTCTGCCAAACCTTTCAGGGGAGCATTTGCAAGCTTCTGGCATCATTTTTGAGTGAATTGTCAAAAGTCAGATTTTTGCTGAAATTCTGACCCCGGGGCTTAGGGATTTTTTCAAAAATATATTTTCGGCAGGTTAAGTTCTTGAGGGCTGATTTCTTGTCCTGTGATAAAAAGCCTTCAGTTTCGACTGCCAAACCTTTCAGGGGAGCATTTGCAAGCTTCTGGCATCATTTTTGAGTGAATTGCCAAAAGTCAGATTTCTGCTGAAATTGTGATCCCGGGGCTTAGGGATTTTTTCAAAAAAATATTTTCCGCCGGTTAAGTTGTTGAGGGCTGATTTCTTGTCCTGGGATAAAAAGACTTCTGTTTCGACTGCCAACCCTTTCAGGGGAGCATTTGCAAGCTTCTGGCATCATTTTTGAGTGAATTGCCAAAAGTCAGATTTTTGCTGAAATTCTGACCCCGGGGCTTAGGGATTTTTTCAAAAAAATATTTTCGGCCGGTTAAGTTGTTGAGGGCTGATTTCTTTTCCTGTGATAAAAATCCTTCTGTTTCTTCTCCCAATCCTTTCAGCGGAGGATTTGTAAGTTTCTGGCATCATTTTTGAGTGCATTTTCAAAAGTCAGATTTTTGCTGAAATTCTGACCCCGGGGCTTAGGGATTTTTTCAAAAATATATTTTCGGCAGGTTAAGTTCTTGAGGGCTGATTTCTTGTCCTGTGATAAAAAGCCTTCTGTTTCGTCTGCCAAACCTTTCAGGGGAGCATTTGCAAGCTTCTGGCATCATTTTTGAGTGAATTGTCAAAAGTCAGATTTTTGCTGAAATTCTGACCCCGGGGCTTAGGGATTTTTTCAAAAATATATTTTCGGCAGGTTAAGTTCTTGAGGGCTGATTTCTTGTCCTGTGATAAAAAGCCTTCAGTTTCGACTGCCAAACCTTTCAGGGGAGCATTTGCAAGCTTCTGGCATCATTTTTGAGTGAATTGCCAAAAGTCAGATTTCTGCTGAAATTGTGATCCCGGGGCTTAGGGATTTTTTCAAAAAAATATTTTCCGCCGGTTAAGTTGTTGAGGGCTGATTTCTTGTCCTGGGATAAAAAGACTTCTGTTTCGACTGCCAACCCTTTCAGGGGAGCATTTGCAAGCTTCTGGCATCATTTTTGAGTGAATTGCCAAAAGTCAGATTTTTGCTGAATTTCTGACCCCGGGGCTTAGGGATTTTTTCAAAAAAATATTTTCGGCCGGTTAAGTTGTCTAGGGCTGATTTCTTGTCCTGTGATAAAAAGCCTTCTGTTTCGACTGCCAAACCTTTCAGGGGAGCATTTGCAATCTTCTGGCATCATTTTTGAGTGAATTGTCAAAAGTCAGATTTTTGGTGAAATTCTGACCCCGGGCTTAGGGATTTTTTCAAAAAAATATTTTCGTCCGGTTATTCTGGCATCATTTTTGAGTGAATTGCCAAAAGTCAGATTTTTGTTGAAATTCTGACCCCGGGGCTTAGGGATTTTTTCAAAAAATATTTTCGGCCGGTTAAGTTGTCTAGGGCTGATTTCTTGTCCTGTGATAAAAAGCCTTCTGTTTCGTCTGCTAAACCTTTCAGGGGAGCATTTGCAAGCTTCTGGCATCATTTTTGAGTGAATTGTCAAAAGTCAGATTTTTGCTGAAATTCTGACCCCGGGGCTTAGGGATTTTTTCAAAAAAATATTTTCGGCAGGTTAAGTTGTTGAGGGCTGATTTCTTGTCCTGTGATAAAAAGCCTTCTGTTTCGACTGCCAAACCTTTCAGGGGAGCATTTGCAAGCTTCTGGCATCATTTTTGAGTGAATTGTCAAAAGTCAGATTCTTGCTGAAATTCTGACCCCGGGCTTAGGGATTTTTTCAAAAAAATATTTGTGGCAGGTTACGTTGTTGAGGGCTGATTTCTTCTCCTGTGATAAAAAGCCTTCTGTTTCGACTGCCAAACCTTTCAGGGGAGCATTTGCAAGCTTCTGGCATCATTTTTGAGTGAATTGTCAAAAGTCAGATTTTTGCTGAAATTCTGACCCCGGGCTTAGGGATTTTTTCAAAAAAATATTTTCGTCCGGTTATTCTGGCATCATTTTTGAGTGAATTGCCAAAAGTCAGATTTTTGTTGAAATTCTGACCCCGGGGCTTAGGGATTTTTTCAAAAAAATATTTTATGCCGGTTAAGTTGTCTAGGGCTAATTTCTTGTCCTGTGATAAAAAGCCTTCTGTTTCGTCTGCCAAACCTTTCGGGGGAGCATTTGCAAGCTTCTGGCATCATTTTTGAGTGAATTGTCAAAAGTCAGATTTTTCCTGAAATTCTGACCCCGGGTTAGGGATTTTTTCAAAAAAATATTTTCGGCAGGTTAAGTTGTTGAGGGCTGATTTCTTGTCCTGTGATAAAAAGCGTTCTGTTTCGACTGCCAAACCTTTCAGGGGAGCATTTGCAAGCTTCTGGCATCATTTTTGAGTGAATTGTCAAAAGTCAGATTTTTGGTGAAATTCTGACCCCGGGCTTAGGGATTTTTTCAAAAAAATATTTTCGTCCGGTTATTCTGGCATCATTTTTGAGTGAATTGCCAAAAGTCAGATTTTTGTTGAAATTCTGACCCCGGGGCTTAGGGATTTTTTCAAAAAAATATTTTCGGCCGGTTAAGTTGTCTAGGGCTGATTTCTTGTCCTGTGATAAAAAGCCTTCTGTTTCGTCTGCCAAACCTTTCAGGGGAGCATTTCCAAGCTTCTGGCATCATTTTTGAGTGAATTGCCAAAAGTCAGATTTTTGCTGAAATTCTGACCCCGGGGCTTAGGGATTTTTTCAAAAAAATATGTTCCGCCGGTTAAGTTGGCTAGGGCTGATTTCTTCTCCTGTGATAAAAAGCCTTCTGTTTCGACTGCCAAACCTTTCAGGGGAGCATTTGCAACCTTCTGGCATCATTTTTGAGTGAATTGCCAAAAGTCAGATTTTTGCTGAATTTCTGACCCCGGGGCTTAGGGATTTTTTCAAAAAAATATTTTTGGCCGGTTAAGTTGTCTAGGGCTGATTTCTTGTCCTGTGATAAAAAGCCTTCTGTTTCGACTGCCAAACCTTTCAGGGGAGCATTTGCAATCTTCTGGCATCATTTTTGAGTGAATTGTCAAAAGTCAGATTTTTGGTGAAATTCTGACCCCGGGCTTAGGGATTTTTTCAAAAAAATATTTTCGTCCGGTTATTCTGGCATCATTTTTGAGTGAATTGCCAAAAGTCAGATTTTTGTTGAAATTCTGACCCCGGGGCTTAGGGATTTTTTCAAAAAATATTTTCGGCCGGTTAAGTTGTCTAGGGCTGATTTCTTGTCCTGTGATAAAAAGCCTTCTGTTTCGTCTGCTAAACCTTTCAGGGGAGCATTTGCAAGTTTCTGGCATCATTTTTGAGTGAATTGTCAAAAGTCAGATTTTTGTTGAAATTCTGACCCCGGGGCTTAGGGATTTTTTCAAAAAAATATTTTCCGCCGGTTAAGTTGTCTAGGGCTGATTTCTTGTCCTGTGATAAAAAGCCTTCTGTTTCGTCTGCCAAACCTTTCAGGGGAGCATTTGCAAGCTTCTGGCATCATTTTTGAGTGAATTGTCAAAAGTCAGATTTTTGCTGAAATTCTGACCCCGGGGCTTAGGGATTTTTTCAAAAAAATATTTTCGGCAGGTTAAGTTGTTGAGGGCTGATTTCTTGTCCTGTGATAAAAAGCCTTCTGTTTCGACTGCCAAACCTTTCAGGGGAGCATTTGCAAGCTTCTGGCATCATTTTTGAGTGAATTGTCAAAAGTCAGATTCTTGCTGAAATTCTGACCCCGGGCTTAGGGATTTTTTCAAAAAAATATTTGTGGCAGGTTAAGTTGTTGAGGGCTGATTTCTTCTCCTGTGATAAAAAGCCTTCTGTTTCGACTGCCAAACCTTTCAGGGGAGCATTTGCAAGCTTCTGGCATCATTTTTGAGTGAATTGTCAAAAGTCAGATTTTTGCTGAAATTCTGACCCCGGGCTTAGGGATTTTTTCAAAAAAATATTTTCGTCCGGTTATTCTGGCATCATTTTTGAGTGAATTGCCAAAAGTCAGATTTTTGTTGAAATTCTGACCCCGGGGCTTAGGGATTTTTTCAAAAAAATATTTTATGCCGGTTAAGTTGTCTAGGGCTAATTTCTTGTCCTGTGATAAAAAGCCTTCTGTTTCGTCTGCCAAACCTTTCGGGGGAGCATTTGCAAGCTTCTGGCATCATTTTTGAGTGAATTGTCAAAAGTCAGATTTTTCCTGAAATTCTGACCCCGGGTTAGGGATTTTTTCAAAAAAATATTTTCGGCAGGTTAAGTTGTTGAGGGCTGATTTCTTGTCCTGTGATAAAAAGCCTTCTGTTTCGTCTGCCAAACCTTTCAGGGGAGCATTTCCAAGCTTCTGGCATCATTTTTGAGTGAATTGCCAAAAGTCAGATTTTTGCTGAAATTCTGACCCCGGGGCTTAGGGATTTTTTCAAAAAAATATGTTCCGCCAGTTAAGTTGGCTAGGGCTGATTTCTTCTCCTGTGATAAAAAGCCTTCTGTTTCGACTGCCAAACCTTTCAGGGGAGCATTTGCAAGCTTCTGGCATCATTTTTGAGTGAATTGCCAAAAGTCAGATTTTTGCTGAAATTCTGACCCCGGGGCTTAGGGATTTTTTCAAAAAAATATTTTCGGCCGGTTAAGTTGTTGAGGGCTGATTTCTTTTCCTGTGATAAAAATCCTTCTGTTTCGACTCCCAATCCTTTCAGCGGAGGATTTGTAAGTTTCTGGCATCATTTTTGAGTGAATTGCCAAAAGTCAGATTTTTGCTGAATTTCTGACCCCGGGGCTTAGGGATTTTTTCAAAAAAATATTTTCGGCCGGTTAAGTTGTCTAGGGCTGATTTCTTGTCCTGTGATAAAAAGCCTTCTGTTTCGACTGCCAAACCTTTCAGGGGAGCATTTGCAATCTTCTGGCATCATTTTTGAGTGAATTGTCAAAAGTCAGATTTTTGGTGAAATTCTGACCCCGGGCTTAGGGATTTTTTCAAAAAAATATTTTCGTCCGGTTATTCTGGCATCATTTTTGAGTGAATTGCCAAAAGTCAGATTTTTGTTGAAATTCTGACCCCGGGGCTTAGGGATTTTTTCAAAAAATATTTTCGGCCGGTTAAGTTGTCTAGGGCTGATTTCTTGTCCTGTGATAAAAAGCCTTCTGTTTCGTCTGCTAAACCTTTCAGGGGAGCATTTGCAAGCTTCTGGCATCATTTTTGAGTGAATTGTCAAAAGTCAGATTTTTGTTGAAATTCTGACCCCAGGGCTTAGGGATTTTTTCAAAAAAATATTTTCCGCCGGTTAAGTTGTCTAGGGCTGATTTCTTGTCCTGTGATAAAAAGCCTTCTGTTTCGTCTGCCAAACCTTTCAGGGGAGCATTTGCAAGCTTCTGGCATCATTTTTGAGTGAATTGTCAAAAGTCAGATTTTTGCTGAAATTCTGACCCCGGTGCTTAGGGATTTTTTCAAAAAAATATTTTCGGCAGGTTAAGTTGTTGAGGGCTGATTTCTTGTCCTGTGATAAAAAGCCTTCTGTTTCGACTGCCAAACCTTTCAGGGGAGCATTTGCAAGCTTCTGGCATCATTTTTGAGTGAATTGTCAAAAGTCAGATTTTTGCTGAAATTCTGACCCCGGGCTTAGGGATTTTTTCAAAAAAATATTTTCGGCAGGTTAAGTTGTTGAAGGCTGATTTCTTCTCCTGTGATAAAAAGCCTTCTGTTTCGACTGCCAAACCTTTCAGGGGAGCATTTGCAAGCTTCTGGCATCATTTTTGAGTGAATTGTCAAAAGTCAGATTTTTGCTGAAATTCTGACCCCGGGCTTAGGGATTTTTTCAAAAAAATATTTTCGTCCGGTTATTCTGGCATCATTTTTGAGTGAATTGCCAAAAGTCAGATTTTTGTTGAAATTCTGACCCCGGGGCTTAGGGATTTTTTCAAAAAAATATTTTCGGCCGGTTAAGTTGTCTAGGGCTAATTTCTTGTCCTGTGATAAAAAGCCTTCTGTTTCGTCTGCCAAACCTTTCGGGGGAGCATTTGCAAGCTTCTGGCATCATTTTTGAGTGAATTGTCAAAAGTCAGATTTTTCCTGAAATTCTGTCCCCGGGTTAGGGATTTTTTCAAAAAAATATTTTCGGCAGGTTAAGTTGTTGAGGGCTGATTTCTTGTCCTGTGATAAAAAGCGTTCTGTTTCGACTGCCAAACCTTTCAGGGGAGCATTTGCAAGCTTCTGGCATCATTTTTGAGTGAATTGTCAAAAGTCAGATTTTTGGTGAAATTCTGACCCCGGGCTTAGGGATATTTTCAAAAAAATATTTTCGTCCGGTTATTCTGGCATCATTTTTGAGTGAATTGCCAAAAGTCAGATTTTTGTTGAAATTCTGACCCCGGGGCTTAGGGATTTTTTCAAAAAAATATTTTCGGCCGGTTAAGTTGTCTAGGGCTGATTTCTTGTCCTGTGATAAAAAGCCTTCTGTTTCGTCTGCCAAACCTTTCAGGGGAGCATTTCCAAGCTTCTGGCATCATTTTTGAGTGAATTGCCAAAAGTCAGATTTTTGCTGAAATTCTGACCCCGGGGCTTAGGGATTTTTTCAAAAAAATATGTTCCGCCAGTTAAGTTGGCTAGGGCTGATTTCTTCTCCTGTGATAAAAAGCCTTCTGTTTCGACTGCCAAACCTTTCAGGGGAGCATTTGCAAGCTTCTGGCATCATTTTTGAGTGAATTTCCAAAAGTCAGATTTTTGCTGAAATTCTGACCCCGGGGCTTAGGGATTTTTTCAAAAAACTATTTTCCGCCGGTTAAGTTGTTGAGGGCTGATTTCTTGTCCTGGGATAAAAAGCCTTCTGTTTCGACTGCCAATCCTTTCAGGGGAGCATTTCCAAGCTTCTGGCATCATTTTTGAGTGAATTGCCAAAAGTCAGATTTTTGCTGAAATTGTGACCCCAGGTTGGGGATTTTTTCAAAAAAATATTTTCCGCCGGTTAAGTTGTTGAGGGCTGATTTCTTGTCCTGTGATAAAAAGCCTTCTGTTTCGACTGTCAAACCTTTCAGGGGAGCATTTGCAAGCTTCTGGCATCATTTTTGAGTGAATTGCCAAAAATCAGATTTTTGCTGAAATTCTGACCCCGGGGCTTAGGGATTTTTTGAAAAAAATATTTTCCGCCGGTTAAGTTGTTGAGGGCTGATTTCTTGTCCTGTGATAAAAAGCCTTCTGTTTCGATTCCCAATCCTTTCAGGGGAGCATTTCCAAGCTTCTGGCATCATTTTTGAGTGAATTGCCAAAAGTCAGATTTTTGCTGAAAATCTGACCCCGGGGCTTAGGGATTTTTTCAAAAAAATGTTTTCCGCCTGTTAAGTTGTTGAGGGCTGATTTCTTGTCCTGTGATAAAAAGCCTTCTGTTTCGACTGCCAAACCTTTCAGGGGAACATTTGCAAGCTTCTGGCATCATTTTTGAGTGAATTGCCAAAAGTCAGATTTTTTCTGAAATTCTGACCCAGGGGCTTAGGGATTTTTTCAAAAAAATATTTCCCGCCGGTTAAGTTGTTGAGGGCTGATTTCTTGTCCTGTGATAAAAAGCCTTCTGTTTCGACTGCCAAACCTTTCAGGGGAGCATTTGCAACCGGTTGGTACCATTTTTGAGTGAATTGCCAAAAGTCAGATTTTTGCTGAAATTCTGACCCCGGGGCTTAGGGATTTTTTTAAAAAAATATTTTCCGCCGGTTAAGTTGTTGAGGGCTGATTTCTTGTCCTGTGATAAAAACCCTTCTGTTTCGACTCCCTATCCTTTCAGGGCAGCATTTACAAGCTTCTGGCATCATTTTTGAGTGAATCGCCAAAAGTCAGATTTTTGCTGAAATTCTGACCCCGGGGCTTAGGGGTTTTTTCAAAAAAATATTTTCCGCCGGTTAAGTTGGTGAGGGCTGATTTCTTGTCCTGTGATAAAAAGCCTTCTGTTTCGACTCCCTATCCTTTCAGGGCAGCATTTGCAAGCTTCTGGCATCATTTTTGAGTGAATTGCCAAAAGTCATATTTTTGCTGAAATTCTGACCCCGGGGCTTAGGGATTTTTTCAAAAAAATATTTTCCGCCGGTTAAGTTGTTGAGGGCTGATTTCTTGTCCTGTGATAAAAAGCCTTCTGTTTCGACTGCCAAACCTTTCAGGGGAGCATTTGCAACCGGTTGGTACCATTTTTGAGTGAATCGAGAAAAGTCAGATTTTTGCTGAAATTGTGACCCCGGGGCTTAGGGATTTTTTCAAAAAAATATTTCCCGCCGGTTAAGTTGTTGAGGGCTAATTTCTTGTCCTGTGATAAAAAGCCTTCTGTTTCGACTGCCAAACCTTTCAGGGGACCATTTGCAAGCTTCTGGCATCATTTTTGAGTGAATTGCCAAAAGTCAGATTTTTGCTGAAATTCTGACCCCGGGGCTTAGGGATTTTTTCAAAAAAATATTTTACACCGGTTAAGTTGTTGAGGGCTGATTTCTTGTCCTGGGATAAAAAGCCTTCTGTTTCGACTGCCAACCCTTTCATGGGAGCATTTCCAAGCTTCTGGCATCATTTTTGAGTGAATTGCCAAAAGTCAGATTTTTGCTGAAATTCTGACCCCGGGGCTTAGGGATATTTTCAAAAAAATGTTTTCCGCCGGTTAAGTTGTTGAGGGCTGATTTCTTGTCCTGTGATAAAAAGCCTTCTGTTTCGACTGCCAAACATTTCAGGGGAGCATTTGCAAGCTTCTGGCATCATTTTTGAGTGAATTGCCAAAAGTCAGATTTTTGCTGAAATTCTGACCCCGGGCTTAGGGATTTTTTCAAAAAAATATTTTCGTCCGGTTAAGTTGTCTAGGGCTGATTTCTTGTCCTGTGATAAAAAGCCTTCTGTTTCGTCTGCCAAACCTTTCAGGGGAGCATTTGCAAGCTTCTGGCATCATTTTTGAGTGAATTGTCAAAAGTCAGATTTTTGCTGAAATTCTGACCCCGGGGCTTAGGGATTTTTTCAAAAAAATATTTTCCGTCGGTTAACTTGTTGAGGGCTGATTTCTTGTCCTGTGATAAAAAGCCTTCTGTTTCGACTGCCAAACCTTTCAGGGGAGCATTTGCAAGCTTCTGGCATCATTTTTGAGTGAATTGCCAAAAGTCAGATTTTTGCTGAAATTCTGACCCCGGGCTTAGGGATTTTTTCAAAAAAATATTTACGTCCGGTTATTCTGGCATCATTTTTGAGTGAATTGCCAAATGTCAGATTTTTGTTGAAATTCTGACCCCGGGGCTTAGGGATTTTTTCAAAAAAATATTTTCGGCCGGTTAAGTTGTCTAGGGCTGATTTCTTGTCCTGTGATAAAAAGCCTTCTGTTTCGTCTGCCAAACCTTTCAGGGGAGCATTTGCAAGCTTCTGGCATCATTTTTGAGTGAATTTTCAAAAGTCAGATTTTTGCTGAAATTCTGACCCCGGGGCTTAGGGATTTTTTCAAAAATATATTTTCGGCAGGTTAAGTTCTTGAGGGCTGATTTCTTGTCCTGTGATAAAAAGCCTTCAGTTTCGACTGCCAAACCTTTCAGGGGAGCATTTGCAAGCTTCTGGCATCATTTTTGAGTGCATTTTCAAAAGTCAGATTTTTGCTGAAATTCTGACCCCGGGGCTTAGGGATTTTTTCAAAAATATATTTTCGGCAGGTTAAGTTCTTGAGGGCTGATTTCTTGTCCTGTGATAAAAAGCCTTCTGTTTCGTCTGCCAAACCTTTCAGGGGAGCATTTGCAAGCTTCTGGCATCATTTTTGAGTAAATTGTCAAAAGTCAGATTTTTGCTGAAATTCTGACCCCGGGGCTTAGGGATTTTTTCAAAAATATATTTTCGGCAGGTTAAGTTCTTGAGGGCTGATTTCTTGTCCTGTGATAAAAAGCCTTCAGTTTCGACTGCCAAACCTTTCAGGGGAGCATTTGCAAGCTTCTGGCATCATTTGTGAGTGAATTGCCAAAAGTCAGATTTCTGCTGAAATTGTGATCCCGGGGCTTAGGGATTTTTTCAAAAAAATATTTTCCGCCGGTTAAGTTGTTGAGGGCTGATTTCTTGTCCTGGGATAAAAAGACTTCTGTTTCGACTGCCAACCCTTTCAGGGGAGCATTTGCAAGCTTCTGGCATCATTTTTGAGTGAATTGCCAAAAGTCAGATTTTTGCTGAAATTCTGACCCCGGGGCTTAGGGATTTTTTCAAAAAAATATTTTCGGCCGGTTAAGTTGTTGAGGGCTGATTTCTTTTCCTGTGATAAAAATCCTTCTGTTTCGACTCCCAATCCTTTCAGCGGAGGATTTGTAAGTTTCTGGCATCATTTTTGAGTGCATTTTCAAAAGTCAGATTTTTGCTGAAATTCTGACCCCGGGGCTTAGGGATTTTTTCAAAAATATATTTTCGGCAGGTTAAGTTCTTGAGGGCTGATTTCTTGTCCTGTGATAAAAAGCCTTCTGTTTCGTCTGCCAAACCTTTCAGGGGAGCATTTGCAAGCTTCTGGCATCATTTTTGAGTGAATTGTCAAAAGTCAGATTTTTGCTGAAATTCTGACCCCGGGGCTTAGGGATTTTTTCAAAAATATATTTTCGGCAGGTTAAGTTCTTGAGGGCTGATTTCTTGTCCTGTGATAAAAAGCCTTCAGTTTCGACTGCCAAACCTTTCAGGGGAGCATTTGCAAGCTTCTGGCATCATTTTTGAGTGAATTGCCAAAAGTCAGATTTCTGCTGAAATTGTGATCCCGGGGCTTAGGGATTTTTTCAAAAAAATATTTTCCGCCGGTTAAGTTGTTGAGGGCTGATTTCTTGTCCTGGGATAAAAAGACTTCTGTTTCGACTGCCAACCCTTTCAGGGGAGCATTTGCAAGCTTCTGGCATCATTTTTGAGTGAATTGCCAAAAGTCAGATTTTTGCTGAAATTCTGACCCCGGGGCTTAGGGATTTTTTCAAAAAAATATTTTCGGCCGGTTAAGTTGTTGAGGGCTGATTTCTTTTCCTGTGATAAAAATCCTTCTGTTTCTTCTCCCAATCCTTTCAGCGGAGGATTTGTAAGTTTCTGGCATCATTTTTGAGTGCATTTTCAAAAGTCAGATTTTTGCTGAAATTCTGACCCCGGGGCTTAGGGATTTTTTCAAAAATATATTTTCGGCAGGTTAAGTTCTTGAGGGCTGATTTCTTGTCCTGTGATAAAAAGCCTTCTGTTTCGTCTGCCAAACCTTTCAGGGGAGCATTTGCAAGCTTCTGGCATCATTTTTGAGTGAATTGTCAAAAGTCAGATTTTTGCTGAAATTCTGACCCCGGGGCTTAGGGATTTTTTCAAAAATATATTTTCGGCAGGTTAAGTTCTTGAGGGCTGATTTCTTGTCCTGTGATAAAAAGCCTTCAGTTTCGACTGCCAAACCTTTCAGGGGAGCATTTGCAAGCTTCTGGCATCATTTTTGAGTGAATTGCCAAAAGTCAGATTTCTGCTGAAATTGTGATCCCGGGGCTTAGGGATTTTTTCAAAAAAATATTTTCCGCCGGTTAAGTTGTTGAGGGCTGATTTCTTGTCCTGGGATAAAAAGACTTCTGTTTCGACTGCCAACCCTTTCAGGGGAGCATTTGCAAGCTTCTGGCATCATTTTTGAGTGAATTGCCAAAAGTCAGATTTTTGCTGAATTTCTGACCCCGGGGCTTAGGGATTTTTTCAAAAAAATATTTTCGGCCGGTTAAGTTGTCTAGGGCTGATTTCTTGTCCTGTGATAAAAAGCCTTCTGTTTCGACTGCCAAACCTTTCAGGGGAGCATTTGCAATCTTCTGGCATCATTTTTGAGTGAATTGTCAAAAGTCAGATTTTTGGTGAAATTCTGACCCCGGGCTTAGGGATTTTTTCAAAAAAATATTTTCGTCCGGTTATTCTGGCATCATTTTTGAGTGAATTGCCAAAAGTCAGATTTTTGTTGAAATTCTGACCCCGGGGCTTAGGGATTTTTTCAAAAAATATTTTCGGCCGGTTAAGTTGTCTAGGGCTGATTTCTTGTCCTGTGATAAAAAGCCTTCTGTTTCGTCTGCTAAACCTTTCAGGGGAGCATTTGCAAGCTTCTGGCATCATTTTTGAGTGAATTGTCAAAAGTCAGATTTTTGCTGAAATTCTGACCCCGGGGCTTAGGGATTTTTTCAAAAAAATATTTTCGGCAGGTTAAGTTGTTGAGGGCTGATTTCTTGTCCTGTGATAAAAAGCCTTCTGTTTCGACTGCCAAACCTTTCAGGGGAGCATTTGCAAGCTTCTGGCATCATTTTTGAGTGAATTGTCAAAAGTCAGATTCTTGCTGAAATTCTGACCCCGGGCTTAGGGATTTTTTCAAAAAAATATTTGTGGCAGGTTACGTTGTTGAGGGCTGATTTCTTCTCCTGTGATAAAAAGCCTTCTGTTTCGACTGCCAAACCTTTCAGGGGAGCATTTGCAAGCTTCTGGCATCATTTTTGAGTGAATTGTCAAAAGTCAGATTTTTGCTGAAATTCTGACCCCGGGCTTAGGGATTTTTTCAAAAAAATATTTTCGTCCGGTTATTCTGGCATCATTTTTGAGTGAATTGCCAAAAGTCAGATTTTTGTTGAAATTCTGACCCCGGGGCTTAGGGATTTTTTCAAAAAAATATTTTATGCCGGTTAAGTTGTCTAGGGCTAATTTCTTGTCCTGTGATAAAAAGCCTTCTGTTTCGTCTGCCAAACCTTTCGGGGGAGCATTTGCAAGCTTCTGGCATCATTTTTGAGTGAATTGTCAAAAGTCAGATTTTTCCTGAAATTCTGACCCCGGGTTAGGGATTTTTTCAAAAAAATATTTTCGGCAGGTTAAGTTGTTGAGGGCTGATTTCTTGTCCTGTGATAAAAAGCGTTCTGTTTCGACTGCCAAACCTTTCAGGGGAGCATTTGCAAGCTTCTGGCATCATTTTTGAGTGAATTGTCAAAAGTCAGATTTTTGGTGAAATTCTGACCCCGGGCTTAGGGATTTTTTCAAAAAAATATTTTCGTCCGGTTATTCTGGCATCATTTTTGAGTGAATTGCCAAAAGTCAGATTTTTGTTGAAATTCTGACCCCGGGGCTTAGGGATTTTTTCAAAAAAATATTTTCGGCCGGTTAAGTTGTCTAGGGCTGATTTCTTGTCCTGTGATAAAAAGCCTTCTGTTTCGTCTGCCAAACCTTTCAGGGGAGCATTTCCAAGCTTCTGGCATCATTTTTGAGTGAATTGCCAAAAGTCAGATTTTTGCTGAAATTCTGACCCCGGGGCTTAGGGATTTTTTCAAAAAAATATGTTCCGCCGGTTAAGTTGGCTAGGGCTGATTTCTTCTCCTGTGATAAAAAGCCTTCTGTTTCGACTGCCAAACCTTTCAGGGGAGCATTTGCAAGCTTCTGGCATCATTTTTGAGTGAATTGCCAAAAGTCAGATTTTTGCTGAATTTCTGACCCCGGGGCTTAGGGATTTTTTCAAAAAAATATTTTCGGCCGGTTAAGTTGTCTAGGGCTGATTTCTTGTCCTGTGATAAAAAGCCTTCTGTTTCGACTGCCAAACCTTTCAGGGGAGCATTTGCAATCTTCTGGCATCATTTTTGAGTGAATTGTCAAAAGTCAGATTTTTGGTGAAATTCTGACCCCGGGCTTAGGGATTTTTTCAAAAAAATATTTTCGTCCGGTTATTCTGGCATCATTTTTGAGTGAATTGCCAAAAGTCAGATTTTTGTTGAAATTCTGACCCCGGGGCTTAGGGATTTTTTCAAAAAATATTTTCGGCCGGTTAAGTTGTCTAGGGCTGATTTCTTGTCCTGTGATAAAAAGCCTTCTGTTTCGTCTGCTAAACCTTTCAGGGGAGCATTTGCAAGTTTCTGGCATCATTTTTGAGTGAATTGTCAAAAGTCAGATTTTTGTTGAAATTCTGACCCCGGGGCTTAGGGATTTTTTCAAAAAAATATTTTCCGCCGGTTAAGTTGTCTAGGGCTGATTTCTTGTCCTGTGATAAAAAGCCTTCTGTTTCGTCTGCCAAACCTTTCAGGGGAGCATTTGCAAGCTTCTGGCATCATTTTTGAGTGAATTGTCAAAAGTCAGATTTTTGCTGAAATTCTGACCCCGGGGCTTAGGGATTTTTTCAAAAAAATATTTTCGGCAGGTTAAGTTGTTGAGGGCTGATTTCTTGTCCTGTGATAAAAAGCCTTCTGTTTCGACTGCCAAACCTTTCAGGGGAGCATTTGCAAGCTTCTGGCATCATTTTTGAGTGAATTGTCAAAAGTCAGATTCTTGCTGAAATTCTGACCCCGGGCTTAGGGATTTTTTCAAAAAAATATTTGTGGCAGGTTAAGTTGTTGAGGGCTGATTTCTTCTCCTGTGATAAAAAGCCTTCTGTTTCGTCTGCCAAACCTTTCAGGGGAGCATTTCCAAGCTTCTGGCATCATTTTTGAGTGAATTGCCAAAAGTCAGATTTTTGCTGAAATTCTGACCCCGGGGCTTAGGGATTTTTTCAAAAAAATATTTTCGTCCGGTTATTCTGGCATCATTTTTGAGTGAATTGCCAAAAGTCAGATTTTTGTTGAAATTCTGACCCCGGGGCTTAGGGATTTTTTCAAAAAAATATTTTATGCCGGTTAAGTTGTCTAGGGCTAATTTCTTGTCCTGTGATAAAAAGCCTTCTGTTTCGTCTGCCAAACCTTTCGGGGGAGCATTTGCAAGCTTCTGGCATCATTTTTGAGTGAATTGTCAAAAGTCAGATTTTTCCTGAAATTCTGACCCCGGGTTAGGGATTTTTTCAAAAAAATATTTTCGGCAGGTTAAGTTGTTGAGGGCTGATTTCTTGTCCTGTGATAAAAAGCCTTCTGTTTCGTCTGCCAAACCTTTCAGGGGAGCATTTCCAAGCTTCTGGCATCATTTTTGAGTGAATTGCCAAAAGTCAGATTTTTGCTGAAATTCTGACCCCGGGGCTTAGGGATTTTTTCAAAAAAATATGTTCCGCCAGTTAAGTTGGCTAGGGCTGATTTCTTCTCCTGTGATAAAAAGCCTTCTGTTTCGACTGCCAAACCTTTCAGGGGAGCATTTGCAAGCTTCTGGCATCATTTTTGAGTGAATTGCCAAAAGTCAGATTTTTGCTGAAATTCTGACCCCGGGGCTTAGGGATTTTTTCAAAAAAATATTTTCGGCCGGTTAAGTTGTTGAGGGCTGATTTCTTTTCCTGTGATAAAAATCCTTCTGTTTCGACTCCCAATCCTTTCAGCGGAGGATTTGTAAGTTTCTGGCATCATTTTTGAGTGAATTGCCAAAAGTCAGATTTTTGCTGAATTTCTGACCCCGGGGCTTAGGGATTTTTTCAAAAAAATATTTTCGGCCGGTTAAGTTGTCTAGGGCTGATTTCTTGTCCTGTGATAAAAAGCCTTCTGTTTCGACTGCCAAACCTTTCAGGGGAGCATTTGCAATCTTCTGGCATCATTTTTGAGTGAATTGTCAAAAGTCAGATTTTTGGTGAAATTCTGACCCCGGGCTTAGGGATTTTTTCAAAAAAATATTTTCGTCCGGTTATTCTGGCATCATTTTTGAGTGAATTGCCAAAAGTCAGATTTTTGTTGAAATTCTGACCCCGGGGCTTAGGGATTTTTTCAAAAAATATTTTCGGCCGGTTAAGTTGTCTAGGGCTGATTTCTTGTCCTGTGATAAAAAGCCTTCTGTTTCGTCTGCTAAACCTTTCAGGGGAGCATTTGCAAGCTTCTGGCATCATTTTTGAGTGAATTGTCAAAAGTCAGATTTTTGTTGAAATTCTGACCCCAGGGCTTAGGGATTTTTTCAAAAAAATATTTTCCGCCGGTTAAGTTGTCTAGGGCTGATTTCTTGTCCTGTGATAAAAAGCCTTCTGTTTCGTCTGCCAAACCTTTCAGGGGAGCATTTGCAAGCTTCTGGCATCATTTTTGAGTGAATTGTCAAAAGTCAGATTTTTGCTGAAATTCTGACCCCGGTGCTTAGGGATTTTTTCAAAAAAATATTTTCGGCAGGTTAAGTTGTTGAGGGCTGATTTCTTGTCCTGTGATAAAAAGCCTTCTGTTTCGACTGCCAAACCTTTCAGGGGAGCATTTGCAAGCTTCTGGCATCATTTTTGAGTGAATTGTCAAAAGTCAGATTTTTGCTGAAATTCTGACCCCGGGCTTAGGGATTTTTTCAAAAAAATATTTTCGGCAGGTTAAGTTGTTGAAGGCTGATTTCTTCTCCTGTGATAAAAAGCCTTCTGTTTCGACTGCCAAACCTTTCAGGGGAGCATTTGCAAGCTTCTGGCATCATTTTTGAGTGAATTGTCAAAAGTCAGATTTTTGCTGAAATTCTGACCCCGGGCTTAGGGATTTTTTCAAAAAAATATTTTCGTCCGGTTATTCTGGCATCATTTTTGAGTGAATTGCCAAAAGTCAGATTTTTGTTGAAATTCTGACCCCGGGGCTTAGGGATTTTTTCAAAAAAATATTTTCGGCCGGTTAAGTTGTCTAGGGCTAATTTCTTGTCCTGTGATAAAAAGCCTTCTGTTTCGTCTGCCAAACCTTTCGGGGGAGCATTTGCAAGCTTCTGGCATCATTTTTGAGTGAATTGTCAAAAGTCAGATTTTTCCTGAAATTCTGTCCCCGGGTTAGGGATTTTTTCAAAAAAATATTTTCGGCAGGTTAAGTTGTTGAGGGCTGATTTCTTGTCCTGTGATAAAAAGCGTTCTGTTTCGACTGCCAAACCTTTCAGGGGAGCATTTGCAAGCTTCTGGCATCATTTTTGAGTGAATTGTCAAAAGTCAGATTTTTGGTGAAATTCTGACCCCGGGCTTAGGGATATTTTCAAAAAAATATTTTCGTCCGGTTATTCTGGCATCATTTTTGAGTGAATTGCCAAAAGTCAGATTTTTGTTGAAATTCTGACCCCGGGGCTTAGGGATTTTTTCAAAAAAATATTTTCGGCCGGTTAAGTTGTCTAGGGCTGATTTCTTGTCCTGTGATAAAAAGCCTTCTGTTTCGTCTGCCAAACCTTTCAGGGGAGCATTTCCAAGCTTCTGGCATCATTTTTGAGTGAATTGCCAAAAGTCAGATTTTTGCTGAAATTCTGACCCCGGGGCTTAGGGATTTTTTCAAAAAAATATGTTCCGCCAGTTAAGTTGGCTAGGGCTGATTTCTTCTCCTGTGATAAAAAGCCTTCTGTTTCGACTGCCAAACCTTTCAGGGGAGCATTTGCAAGCTTCTGGCATCATTTTTGAGTGAATTTCCAAAAGTCAGATTTTTGCTGAAATTCTGACCCCGGGGCTTAGGGATTTTTTCAAAAAACTATTTTCCGCCGGTTAAGTTGTTGAGGGCTGATTTCTTGTCCTGGGATAAAAAGCCTTCTGTTTCGACTGCCAATCCTTTCAGGGGAGCATTTCCAAGCTTCTGGCATCATTTTTGAGTGAATTGCCAAAAGTCAGATTTTTGCTGAAATTGTGACCCCAGGTTGGGGATTTTTTCAAAAAAATATTTTCCGCCGGTTAAGTTGTTGAGGGCTGATTTCTTGTCCTGTGATAAAAAGCCTTCTGTTTCGACTGTCAAACCTTTCAGGGGAGCATTTGCAAGCTTCTGGCATCATTTTTGAGTGAATTGCCAAAAATCAGATTTTTGCTGAAATTCTGACCCCGGGGCTTAGGGATTTTTTGAAAAAAATATTTTCCGCCGGTTAAGTTGTTGAGGGCTGATTTCTTGTCCTGTGATAAAAAGCCTTCTGTTTCGATTCCCAATCCTTTCAGGGGAGCATTTCCAAGCTTCTGGCATCATTTTTGAGTGAATTGCCAAAAGTCAGATTTTTGCTGAAAATCTGACCCCGGGGCTTAGGGATTTTTTCAAAAAAATGTTTTCCGCCTGTTAAGTTGTTGAGGGCTAATTTCTTGTCCTGTGATAAAAAGCCTTCTGTTTCGACTGCCAAACCTTTCAGGGGAACATTTGCAAGCTTCTGGCATCATTTTTGAGTGAATTGCCAAAAGTCAGATTTTTTCTGAAATTCTGACCCAGGGGCTTAGGGATTTTTTCAAAAAAATATTTCCCGCCGGTTAAGTTGTTGAGGGCTGATTTCTTGTCCTGTGATAAAAAGCCTTCTGTTTCGACTGCCAAACCTTTCAGGGGAGCATTTGCAACCGGTTGGTACCATTTTTGAGTGAATTGCCAAAAGTCAGATTTTTGCTGAAATTCTGACCCCGGGGCTTAGGGATTTTTTTAAAAAAATATTTTCCGCCGGTTAAGTTGTTGAGGGCTGATTTCTTGTCCTGTGATAAAAACCCTTCTGTTTCGACTCCCTATCCTTTCAGGGCAGCATTTACAAGCTTCTGGCATCATTTTTGAGTGAATCGCCAAAAGTCAGATTTTTGCTGAAATTCTGACCCCGGGGCTTAGGGGTTTTTTCAAAAAAATATTTTCCGCCGGTTAAGTTGTTGAGGGCTGATTTCTTGTCCTGTGATAAAAAGCCTTCTGTTTCGACTCCCTATCCTTTCAGGGCAGCATTTGCAAGCTTCTGGCATCATTTTTGAGTGAATTGCCAAAAGTCATATTTTTGCTGAAATTCTGACCCCGGGGCTTAGGGATTTTTTCAAAAAAATATTTTCCGCCGGTTAAGTTGTTGAGGGCTGATTTCTTGTCCTGTGATAAAAAGCCTTCTGTTTCGACTGCCAAACCTTTCAGGGGAGCATTTGCAACCGGTTGGTACCATTTTTGAGTGAATTGCCAAAAGTCAGATTTTTGCTGAAATTCTGACCCCGGGGCTTAGGGATTTTTTTAAAAAAATATTTTCCGCCGGTTAAGTTGTTGAGGGCTGATTTCTTGTCCTGTGATAAAAACCCTTCTGTTTCGACTCCCTATCCTTTCAGGGCAGCATTTACAAGCTTCTGGCATCATTTTTGAGTGAATCGCCAAAAGTCAGATTTTTGCTGAAATTCTGACCCCGGGGCTTAGGGGTTTTTTCAAAAAAATATTTTCCGCCGGTTAAGTTGTTGAGGGCTGATTTCTTGTCCTGTGATAAAAAGCCTTCTGTTTCGACTCCCTATCCTTTCAGGGCAGCATTTGCAAGCTTCTGGCATCATTTTTGAGTGAATTGCCAAAAGTCATATTTTTGCTGAAATTCTGACCCCGGGGCTTAGGGATTTTTTCAAAAAAATATTTTCCGCCGGTTAAGTTGTTGAGGGCTGATTTCTTGTCCTGTGATAAAAAGCCTTCTGTTTCGACTGCCAAACCTTTCAGGGGAGCATTTGCAACCGGTTGGTACCATTTTTGAGTGAATCGAGAAAAGTCAGATTTTTGCTGAAATTGTGACCCCGGGGCTTAGGGATTTTTTCAAAAAAATATTTCCCGCCGGTTAAGTTGTTGAGGGCTTATTTCTTGTCCTGTGATAAAAAGCCTTCTGTTTCGACTGCCAAACCTTTCAGGGGAGCATTTGAAACCGGTTGGTACCATTTTTGAGTGAATTGCCAAAAGTCAGATTTTTGCTGAAATTCTGACCTCGGGGCTTAGGGATTTTTTCAAAAAAATATTTTCCGCCGGTTAAGTTTTTGAGGGCTGATTTCTTGTCCTGTGATAAAAAGCCTTCTGTTTCGACTCCCAATCCTTTCAGGGGAGCATTTGCAACCGGTTGGATCCATTTTTGAGTGAATTGCCAAAAGTCAGATTTTTGCTGAAATTCTGACCCCGGGGCTTAGGGATTTTTTCAAAAAAATATTTTCCGCTGATTAACTTGTTGAGGGCTGATTTCTTGTCCTGTGATAAAAAGCCTTCTGTTTCGACTCCCTATCCTTTCAGGGCAGCATTTGCAAGCTTCTGGCATCATTTTTGAGTGAATTGCCAAAAGTCAGATTTTTTCTGAAAATCTGACCCCGGGGCTTAGGGATTTTTTCAAAAAAATATTTTCCGCCGGTTAAGTTGTTGAGGGCTGATTTCTTGTCCTGTGATAAAAAGCCTTCTGTTTCGATTCCCAATCCTTTCAGGGGAGCATTTGCAAGCTTCTGGCATCATTTTTGAGTGAATTGCCAAAAATCAGATTTTTGCTGAAATTCTGACCCCGGGGCTTAGGGATTTTTTGAAAAAAATATTTTCCGCCGGTTAAGTTGTTGAGGGCTGATTTCTTGTCCTGTGATAAAAAGCCTTCTGTTTCGATTCCCAATCCTTTCAGGGGAGCATTTCCAAGCTTCTGGCATCATTTTTGAGTGAATTGCCAAAAGTCAGATTTTTGCTGAAATTGTGACCCCAGGTTAGGGATTTTTTCAAAAAAATATTTTCCCCTGGTTAAGTTGTTGAGGGCTGATTTCTTGTCCTGTGATAAAAAGCCTTCTGTTTCGACTGCCAAACCTTTCAGGGGAGCATTTGCAACCGGTTGGTACCATTTTTGAGTGAATTGCCAAAAGTCAGATTTTTGCTGAAATTCTGACCCCGGGGCTTAGGGATTTTTTCATAAAAATATTTTCCGCTGGTTAAGTTGTTGAGGGCTGATTTCTTGTCCTGTGATAAAAAGCCTTCTGTATCGACTGCCAAACCTTTCAGGGGAGCATTTGCAACCGGTTGGAACCATTTTTGAGTGAATCGCCAAAAGTCAGATTTTTGCTGAAATTCTGACCCCGGGGCTTAGGGATTTTTTTAAAAAAATATTTTCCGCCGGTTAAGTTGTTGAGGGCTGATTTCTTGTCCTGTGATAAAAACCCTTCTGTTTCGACTCCCTATCCTTTCAGGGCAGCATTTACAAGCTTCTGGCATCATTTTTGAGTGAATCGCCAAAAGTCAGATTTTTGCTGAAATTCTGACCCCGGGGCTTAGGGGTTTTTTCAAAAAAATATTTTCCGCCGGTTAAGTTGTTGAGGGCTGATTTCTTGTCCTGTGATAAAAAGCCTTCTGTTTCGACTCCCTATCCTTTCAGGGCAGCATTTGCAAGCTTCTGGCATCATTTTTGAGTGAATTGCCAAAAGTCATATTTTTGCTGAAATTCTGACCCCGGGGCTTAGGGATTTTTTCAAAAAAATATTTTCCGCCGGTTAAGTTGTTGAGGGCTGATTTCTTGTCCTGTGATAAAAAGCCTTCTGTTTCGACTGCCAAACCTTTCAGGGGAGCATTTGAAAACGGTTGGTACCATTTTTGAGTGAATTGCCAAAAGTCAGATTTTTGCTGAAATTCTGACCCCGGGGCTTAGGGATTTTTTCAAAAAAATATTTTCCGCCGGTTAAGTTTTTGAGGGCTGATTTCTTGTCCTGTGATAAAAAGCCTTCTGTTTCGACTCCCAATCCTTTCAGGGGAGCATTTCCAAGCTTCTGGCATCATTTTTGAGTGAATTGCCAAAAGTCAGATTTTTGCTGAAATTGTGAACCCAGGTTAGGGATTTTTTCAAAAAAATATTTTCCGCCGGTTAAGTTGTTGAGGGCTGATTTCTTGTCCTGTGATAAAAAGCCTTCTGTTTCGACTGCCAAACCTTTCAGGGGAGCATTTGCAACCGGTTGGTACCATTTTTGAGTGAATTGCCAAAAGTCAGATTTTTGCTGAAATTCTGACCCCGGGGCTTAGGGATTTTTTCAAAAAAATATTTTCCGCTGGTTAACTTGTTGAGGGCTGATTTCTTGTCCTGTGATAAAAAGCCTTCTGTTTCGACTCCCTATCCTTTCAGGGCAGCATTTGCAACCGGTTGGTACCATTTTTGAGTGAATTGCCAAAAGTCAGATTTTTGCTGAAATTCTGACCCCGGGGCTTAGGGATTTTTTCAAAAAAATATTTTCCGCCTGTTAAGTTGTTGAGGGCTGATTTCTTGTCCTGTGATAAAAAGCCTTCTGTTTCGACTGCCAAACATTTCAGGGGAGCATTTGCAAGGTTCTGGCATCATTTTTGAGTGAATTGCCAAAAGTCAGATTTTTGCTGAAATTCTGACCCCGGGGCTTAGGGATTTTTTGAAAAAAATATTTTCCGCCGGTTAAGTTGTTGAGGGCTGATTTCTTGTCCTGTGATAAAAAGCCTTCTGTTTCGACTCCCAATCCTTTCAGGGGAGCATTTCCAAGCTTCTGGCATCCTTTTTCAGTGAATTGCCAAAAGTCAGATTTTTGCTGAAATTGTGACCCCGGGGCTTAGGGATTTTTTCAAAAAAATATTTCCCGCCGGTTAAGTTGTTGAGGGCTGATTTCTTGTCCTGTGATAAAAAGCCTTCTGTTTCGACTGCCAAACCTTTCAGGGGAGCATTTGAAACCGGTTGGTACCATTTTTGAGTGAATTGCCAAAAGTCAGATTTTTGCTGAAATTCTGACCCCGGGGCTTAGGGATTTTTTCAAAAAAATATTTTCCGCCGGTTAAGTTGTTGAGGGCTGATTTCTTGTCCTGTGATAAAAACCCTTCTGTTTCGACTCCCTATCCTTTCAGGGCAGCATTTACAAGCTTCTGGCATCATTTTTGAGTGAATCGCCAAAAGTCAGATTTTTGCTGAAATTCTGACCCCGGGGCTTAGGGGTTTTTTCAAAAAAATATTTTCCGCCGGTTAAGTTGTTGAGGGCTGATTTCTTGTCCTGTGATAAAAAGCCTTCTGTTTCGACTCCCAATCCTTTCAGGGGAGCATTTGCAAGCTTCTGGCATCATTTTTGAGTGAATTGCCAAAAGTCATATTTTTGCTGAAATTCTGACCCCGGGGTTTAGGGATTTTTTCAAAAAAATATTTTCCGCCGGTTAAGTTGTTGAGGGCTGATTTCTTGTCCTGTGATAAAAAGCCTTCTGTTTCGACTGCCAAACCTTTCAGGGGAGCATTTGCAACCGGTTGGTACCATTTTTGAGTGAACCGAGAAAAGTCAGATTTTTGCTGAAATTGTGACCCCGGGGCTTAGGGATTTTTTCAAAAAAATATTTCCCGCCGGTTAAGTTGTTGAGGGCTGATTTCTTGTCCTGTGATAAAAAGCCTTCTGTTTCGACTGCCAAACCTTTCAGGGCAGCATTTGCAAGCTTCTGGCATCATTTTTGAGTGAATCGCCAAAAGTCAGATTTTTGCTGAAATTCTGACCCCGGGGCTTAGGGATTTTTTCAAAAAAATATTTTCCGCCGGTTAAGTTGTTGAGGGTTCATTTCTTGTCCTGTGATAAAAAGCCTTCTGTTTCGACTGCCAAACCTTTCAGGGGAGCATTTGCAACCGGTTGGTACCATTTTTGAGTGAATTGCCAAAAGTCAGATTGTTGCTGAAATTCTGACCCCGGGGCTTAGGGATTTTTTCAAAAAAATATTTTCCGCCGGTTAAGTTGTTGAGGGCTGATTTCTTGTCCTGTGATAAAAAGCCTTCTGTTTCGACTGCCAAAACTTTCAGGGGAGCATTTGCAACCGGTTGGTACCATTTTTGAGTGAATTGCCAAAAGTCAGATTTTTGCTGAAATTCTGACCCCGGGGCTTAGGGATTTTTTCAAAAAAATATTTCCCGCCGGTTAAGTTGTTGAGGGCTGATTTCTTGTCCTGTGATAAAAAGCCTTCTGTTTCGACTGCCAAACCTTTCAGGGGAGCATTTGCAAGCTTCTGGCATCATTTTTGAGTGAATTGCCAAAATTCAGATTTTTGCTGAAATTCTGACCAAGGGGCTTAGGGATTTTTTCAAAAAAATATTTTCCGCCGGTTAAGTTGTTGAGGGGTGATTTCTTGTCCTTTGATAAAAAGCCTTTTGTTTCGACTGCCAAACCTTTCAGGGGAGCATTTGCAACCGGTTGGTACCATTTTTGAGTGAATTGCCAAAAGTCAGATTTTTGCTGAAATTCTGACCCCGGGGCTTAGGGATTTTTTCATAAAAATATTTTCCGCTGGTTAAGTTGTTGAGGGCTGATTTCTTGTCCTGTGATAAAAAGCCTTCTGTTTCGACTGCCAAACCTTTCAGGGGAGCATTTGCAAGCTTCTGGCATCATTTTTGAGTGAATTGCCAAAAGTCAGATTTTTGCTGAAATTCTGACCCCGGGGCTTAGGGATTTTTTCAAAAAAATATTTTCCGCCGGTTAAGTTGTTGAGGGCTGATTTCTTGTCCTGTGATAAAAAGCCTTCTGTTTCGACTGCCAAACCTTTCAGGGGAGCATTTGCAAGCTTCTGGCATCATTTTTGAGTGAATTGCCAAAAATCAGATTTTTGCTGAAATTCTGACCCCGGGGCTTAGGGATTTTTTCAAAAAAATATTTTCGGCCGGTTAAGTTGTCTAGGGCTAATTTCTTGTCCTGTGATAAAAAGCCTTCTGTTTCGTCTGCCAAACCTTTCGGGGGAGCATTTGCAAGCTTCTGGCATCATTTTTGAGTGAATTGTCAAAAGTCAGATTTTTCCTGAAATTCTGTCCCCGGGTTAGGGATTTTTTCAAAAAAATATTTTCGGCAGGTTAAGTTGTTGAGGGCTGATTTCTTGTCCTGTGATAAAAAGCGTTCTGTTTCGACTGCCAAACCTTTCAGGGGAGCATTTGCAAGCTTCTGGCATCATTTTTGAGTGAATTGTCAAAAGTCAGATTTTTGGTGAAATTCTGACCCCGGGCTTAGGGATATTTTCAAAAAAATATTTTCGTCCGGTTATTCTGGCATCATTTTTGAGTGAATTGCCAAAAGTCAGATTTTTGTTGAAATTCTGACCCCGGGGCTTAGGGATTTTTTCAAAAAAATATTTTCGGCCGGTTAAGTTGTCTAGGGCTGATTTCTTGTCCTGTGATAAAAAGCCTTCTGTTTCGTCTGCCAAACCTTTCAGGGGAGCATTTCCAAGCTTCTGGCATCATTTTTGAGTGAATTGCCAAAAGTCAGATTTTTGCTGAAATTCTGACCCCGGGGCTTAGGGATTTTTTCAAAAAAATATGTTCCGCCAGTTAAGTTGGCTAGGGCTGATTTCTTCTCCTGTGATAAAAAGCCTTCTGTTTCGACTGCCAAACCTTTCAGGGGAGCATTTGCAAGCTTCTGGCATCATTTTTGAGTGAATTTCCAAAAGTCAGATTTTTGCTGAAATTCTGACCCCGGGGCTTAGGGATTTTTTCAAAAAACTATTTTCCGCCGGTTAAGTTGTTGAGGGCTGATTTCTTGTCCTGGGATAAAAAGCCTTCTGTTTCGACTGCCAATCCTTTCAGGGGAGCATTTCCAAGCTTCTGGCATCATTTTTGAGTGAATTGCCAAAAGTCAGATTTTTGCTGAAATTGTGACCCCAGGTTGGGGATTTTTTCAAAAAAATATTTTCCGCCGGTTAAGTTGTTGAGGGCTGATTTCTTGTCCTGTGATAAAAAGCCTTCTGTTTCGACTGTCAAACCTTTCAGGGGAGCATTTGCAAGCTTCTGGCATCATTTTTGAGTGAATTGCCAAAAATCAGATTTTTGCTGAAATTCTGACCCCGGGGCTTAGGGATTTTTTGAAAAAAATATTTTCCGCCGGTTAAGTTGTTGAGGGCTGATTTCTTGTCCTGTGATAAAAAGCCTTCTGTTTCGATTCCCAATCCTTTCAGGGGAGCATTTCCAAGCTTCTGGCATCATTTTTGAGTGAATTGCCAAAAGTCAGATTTTTTCTGAAATTCTGACCCAGGGGCTTAGGGATTTTTTCAAAAAAATATTTCCCGCCGGTTAAGTTGTTGAGGGCTGATTTCTTGTCCTGTGATAAAAAGCCTTCTGTTTCGACTGCCAAACCTTTCAGGGGAGCATTTGCAACCGGTTGGTACCATTTTTGAGTGAATTGCCAAAAGTCAGATTTTTGCTGAAATTCTGACCCCGGGGCTTAGGGATTTTTTTAAAAAAATATTTTCCGCCGGTTAAGTTGTTGAGGGCTGATTTCTTGTCCTGTGATAAAAACCCTTCTGTTTCGACTCCCTATCCTTTCAGGGCAGCATTTACAAGCTTCTGGCATCATTTTTGAGTGAATCGCCAAAAGTCAGATTTTTGCTGAAATTCTGACCCCGGGGCTTAGGGGTTTTTTCAAAAAAATATTTTCCGCCGGTTAAGTTGTTGAGGGCTGATTTCTTGTCCTGTGATAAAAAGCCTTCTGTTTCGACTCCCTATCCTTTCAGGGCAGCATTTGCAAGCTTCTGGCATCATTTTTGAGTGAATTGCCAAAAGTCATATTTTTGCTGAAATTCTGACCCCGGGGCTTAGGGATTTTTTCAAAAAAATATTTTCCGCCGGTTAAGTTGTTGAGGGCTTATTTCTTGTCCTGTGATAAAAAGCCTTCTGTTTCGACTGCCAAACCTTTCAGGGGAGCATTTGAAACCGGTTGGTACCATTTTTGAGTGAATCGAGAAAAGTCAGATTTTTGGTGAAATTCTGACCTCGGGGCTTAGGGATTTTTTCAAAAAAATATTTTCCGCCGGTTAAGTTGTTGAGGGCTGATTTCTTGCCCTGTGATAAAAAGCCTTCTGTTTCGACTGCCAAACCTTTCAGGGGAGCATTTGAAACCGGTTGGTACCATTTTTGAGTGAATTGCCAAAAGTCAGATTTTTGGTGAAATTCTGACCTCGGGGCTTAGGGATTTTTTCAAAAAAATATTTTCCGCCGGTTAAGTTTTTGAGGGCTGATTTCTTGCCCTGTGATAAAAAGCCTTCTGTTTCGACTCCCAATCCTTTCAGGGGAGCATTTGCAACCGGTTGGTACCATTTTTGAGTGAATTGCCAAAAGTCAGATTTTTGCTGAAATTCTGACCCCGGGGCTTAGGGATTTTTTCAAAAAAATATTTTCCGCTGATTAACTTGTTGAGGGCTGATTTCTTGTCCTGTGATAAAAAGCCTTCTGTTTCGACTCCCTATCCTTTCAGGGCAGCATTTGCAAGCTTCTGGCATCATTTTTGAGTGAATTGCCAAAAGTCAGATTTTTTCTGAAAATCTGACCCCGGGGCTTAGGGATTTTTTCAAAAAAATATTTTCCGCCGGTTAAGTTGTTGAGGGCTGATTTCTTGTCCTGTGATAAAAAGCCTTCTGTTTCGATTCCCAATCCTTTCAGGGGAGCATTTGCAAGCTTCTGGCATCATTTTTGAGTGAATTGCCAAAAATCAGATTTTTGCTGAAATTCTGACCCCGGGGCTTAGGGATTTTTTGAAAAAAATATTTTCCGCCGGTTAAGTTGTTGAGGGCTGATTTCTTGTCCTGTGATAAAAAGCCTTCTGTTTCGATTCCCAATCCTTTCAGGGGAGCATTTCCAAGCTTCTGGCATCATTTTTGAGTGAATTGCCAAAAGTCAGATTTCTGCTGAAATTGTGACCCCAGGTTAGGGATTTTTTCAAAAAAATATTTTCCCCTGGTTAAGTTGTTGAGGGCTGATTTCTTGTCCTGTGATAAAAAGCCTTCTGTTTCGACTGCCAAACCTTTCAGGGGAGCATTTGCAACCGGTTGGTACCATTTTTGAGTGAATTGCCAAAAGTCAGATTTTTGCTGAAATTCTGACCCCGGGGCTTAGGGATTTTTTCATAAAAATATTTTCCGCTGGTTAAGTTGTTGAGGGCTGATTTCTTGTCCTGTGATAAAAAGCCTTCTGTATCGACTGCCAAACCTTTCAGGGGAGCATTTGCAACCGGTTGGAACCATTTTTGAGTGAATCGCCAAAAGTCAGATTTTTGCTGAAATTCTGACCCCGGGGCTTAGGGATTTTTTTAAAAAAATATTTTCCGCCGGTTAAGTTGTTGAGGGCTGATTTCTTGTCCTGTGATAAAAAGCCTTCTGTTTCGACTGCCAAACCTTTCAGGGGAGCATTTGCAAGCTTCTGGCATCATTTTTGAGTGAATTGCCAAAAGTCAGATTTTTGCTGAAATTCTGACCCCGGGGCTTAGGGATTTTTTCAAAAAAATATTTCCCGCCGGTTAAGTTGTTGAGGGCTGATTTCTTGTCCTGTGATAAAAAGCCTTCTGTTTCGACTGCCAAACCTTTCAGGGGAGCATTTGCAACCGGTTGGTACCATTTTTGAGTGAATTGCCAAAAGTCAGATTTTTGCTGAAATTCTGACCCCGGGGCTTAGGGATTTTTTTAAAAAAATATTTTCCGCCGGTTAAGTTGTTGAGGGCTGATTTCTTGTCCTGTGATAAAAACCCTTCTGTTTCGACTCCCTATCCTTTCAGGGCAGCATTTACAAGCTTCTGGCATCATTTTTGAGTGAATCGCCAAAAGTCAGATTTTTGCTGAAATTCTGACCCCGGGGCTTAGGGGTTTTTTCAAAAAAATATTTTCCGCCGGTTAAGTTGTTGAGGGCTGATTTCTTGTCCTGTGATAAAAAGCCTTCTGTTTCGACTCCCTATCCTTTCAGGGCAGCATTTGCAAGCTTCTGGCATCATTTTTGAGTGAATTGCCAAAAGTCATATTTTTGCTGAAATTCTGACCCCGGGGCTTAGGGATTTTTTCAAAAAAATATTTTCCGCCGGTTAAGTTGTTGAGGGCTGATTTCTTGTCCTGTGATAAAAAGCCTTCTGTTTCGACTGCCAAACCTTTCAGGGGAGCATTTGAAACCGGTTGGTACCATTTTTGAGTGAATTGCCAAAAGTCAGATTTTTGCTGAAATTCTGACCCCGGGGCTTAGGGATTTTTTGAAAAAAATATTTTCCGCCGGTTAAGTTGTTGAGGGCTGATTTCTTGTCCTGTGATAAAAAGCCTTCTGTTTCGACTCCCAATCCTTTCAGGGGAGCATTTCCAAGCTTCTGGCATCCTTTTTCAGTGAATTGCCAAAAGTCAGATTTTTGCTGAAATTGTGACCCCGGGGCTTAGGGATTTTTTCAAAAAAATATTTCCCGCCGGTTAAGTTGTTGAGGGCTGATTTCTTGTCCTGTGATAAAAAGCCTTCTGTTTCGACTGCCAAACCTTTCAGGGGAGCATTTGAAACCGGTTGGTACCATTTTTGAGTGAATTGCCAAAAGTCAGATTTTTGCTGAAATTCTGACCCCGGGGCTTAGGGATTTTTTCAAAAAAATATTTTCCGCCGGTTAAGTTGTTGAGGGCTGATTTCTTGTCCTGTGATAAAAACCCTTCTGTTTCGACTCCCTATCCTTTCAGGGCAGCATTTACAAGCTTCTGGCATCATTTTTGAGTGAATCGCCAAAAGTCAGATTTTTGCTGAAATTCTGACCCCGGGGCTTAGGGGTTTTTTCAAAAAAATATTTTCCGCCGGTTAAGTTGTTGAGGGCTGATTTCTTGTCCTGTGATAAAAAGCCTTCTGTTTCGACTCCCTATCCTTTCAGGGGAGCATTTGCAAGCTTCTGGCATCATTTTTGAGTGAATTGCCAAAAGTCATATTTTTGCTGAAATTCTGACCCCGGGGTTTAGGGATTTTTTCAAAAAAATATTTTCCGCCGGTTAAGTTGTTGAGGGCTGATTTCTTGTCCTGTGATAAAAAGCCTTCTGTTTCGACTGCCAAACCTTTCAGGGGAGCATTTGCAACCGGTTGGTACCATTTTTGAGTGAACCGAGAAAAGTCAGATTTTTGCTGAAATTGTGACCCCGGGGCTTAGGGATTTTTTCAAAAAAATATTTCCCGCCGGTTAAGTTGTTGAGGGCTGATTTCTTGTCCTGTGATAAAAAGCCTTCTGTTTCGACTGCCAAACCTTTCAGGGCAGCATTTGCAAGCTTCTGGCATCATTTTTGAGTGAATCGCCAAAAGTCAGATTTTTGCTGAAATTCTGACCCCGGGGCTTAGGGATTTTTTCAAAAAAATATTTTCCGCCGGTTAAGTTGTTGAGGGTTCATTTCTTGTCCTGTGATAAAAAGCCTTCTGTTTCGACTGCCAAACCTTTCAGGGGAGCATTTGCAACCGGTTGGTACCATTTTTGAGTGAATTGCCAAAAGTCAGATTGTTGCTGAAATTCTGACCCCGGGGCTTAGGGATTTTTTCAAAAAAATATTTTCCGCCGGTTAAGTTGTTGAGGGCTGATTTCTTGTCCTGTGATAAAAAGCCTTCTGTTTCGACTGCCAAAACTTTCAGGGGAGCATTTGCAACCGGTTGGTACCATTTTTGAGTGAATTGCCAAAAGTCAGATTTTTGCTGAAATTCTGACCCCGGGGCTTAGGGATTTTTTCAAAAAAATATTTCCCGCCGGTTAAGTTGTTGAGGGCTGATTTCTTGTCCTGTGATAAAAAGCCTTCTGTTTCGACTGCCAAACCTTTCAGGGGAGCATTTGCAAGCTTCTGGCATCATTTTTGAGTGAATTGCCAAAATTCAGATTTTTGTTGAAATTCTGACCAAGGGGCTTAGGGATTTTTTCAAAAAAATATTTTCCGCCGGTTAAGTTGTTGAGGGGTGATTTCTTGTCCTTTGATAAAAAGCCTTTTGTTTCGACTGCCAAACCTTTCAGGGGAGCATTTGCAACCGGTTGGTACCATTTTTGAGTGAATTGCCAAAAGTCAGATTTTTGCTGAAATTCTGACCCCGGGGCTTAGGGATTTTTTCATAAAAATATTTTCCGCTGGTTAAGTTGTTGAGGGCTGATTTCTTGTCCTGTGATAAAAAGCCTTCTGTTTCGACTGCCAAACCTTTCAGGGGAGCATTTGCAAGCTTCTGGCATCATTTTTGAGTGAATTGCCAAAAATCAGATTTTTGCTGAAATTCTGACCCCGGGGCTTAGGGATTTTTTGAAAAAAATATTTTCCGCCGGTTAAGTTGTTGAGGGCTGATTTCTTGTCCTGTGATAAAAAGCCTTCTGTTTCGATTCCCAATCCTTTCAGGGGAGCATTTCCAAGCTTCTGGCATCATTTTTGAGTGAATTGCCAAAAGTCAGATTTTTGCTGAAATTGTGACCCCAGGTTAGGGATTTTTTCAAAAAAATATTTTCCGCCGGTTAAGTTGTTGAGGGCTGATTTCTTGTCCTGTGATAAAAAGCCTTCTGTTTCGACTGCCAAACCTTTCAGGGGAGCATTTGCAACCGGTTGGTACCATTTTTGAGTGAATTGCCAAAAGTCAGATTTTTGCTGAAATTCTGACCCCGGGGCTTAGGGATTTTTTCATAAAAATATTTTCCGCTGGTTAAGTTGTTGAGGGCTGATTTCTTGTCCTGTGATAAAAAGCCTTCTGTTTCGACTGCCAAACCTTTCAGGGGAGCATTTGCAACCGGTTGGAACCATTTTTGAGTGAATCGCCAAAAGTCAGATTTTTGCTGAAAATCTGACCCCGGGGCTTAGGGATTTTTCCAAAAAAATGTTTTCCGCCTGTTAAGTTGTTGAGGGCTGATTTCTTGTCCTGTGATAAAAAGCCTTCTGTTTCGACTGCCAAACCTTTCAGGGGAGCATTTGCAAGCTTCTGGCATCATTTTTGAGTGAATTGCCAAAAGTCAGATTTTTGCTGAAATTCTGACCCCGGGGCTTAGGGATTTTTTCAAAAAAATATTTCCCGCCGGTTAAGTTGTTGAGGGCTGATTTCTTGTCCTGTGATAAAAAGCCTTCTGTTTCGACTGCCAAACCTTTCAGGGGAGCATTTGCAAGCTTCTGGCATCATTTTTGAGTGAATCGCCAAAAGTCAGATTTTTGCTGAAATTCTGACCCCGGGGCTTAGGGATTTTTTGAAAAAAATATTTTCCGCCGGTTAAGTTGTTGAGGGCTGATTTCTTGTCCTTTGATAAAAAGCCTTCTGTTTCGACTCCCAATCCTTTCAGGGGAGCATTTCCAAGCTTCTGGCATCCTTTTTCAGTGAATTGCCAAAAGTCAGATTTTTGCTGAAATTGTGACCCCGGGGCTTAGGGATTTTTTCAAAAAAATATTTCCCGCCGGTTAAGTTGTTGAGGGCTGATTCCTTGTCCTGTGATAAAAAGCCTTCTGTTTCGACTGCCAAACCTTTCAGGGGAGCATTTGCAACCGGTTGGTACCATTTTTGAGTGAATTGCCAAAAGTCAGATTTTTGCTGAAATTCTGACCCCGGGGCTTAGGGATTTTTTCAAAAAAAAATTTTCCGCCGGTTAAGTTGTTGAGGGCTGATTTCTTGTCCTGTGATAAAAACCCTTCTGTATCGACTCCCTATCCTTTCAGGGCAGCATTTGCAAGCTTCTGGCATCAATTTTGAGTTAATCGCCAAAAGTCAGATTTTTGCTGAAATTCTGACCCCGGGGCTTAGGGATTTTTTCAAAAAAATATTTTCCGCCGGTTAAGTTGTTGAGGGTTCATTTCTTGTCCTGTGATAAAAAGCCTTCTGTTTCGACTGCCAAACCTTTCAGGGGAGCATTTGCAACCGGTTGGTACCATTTTTGAGTGAATTGCCAAAAGTCAGATTTTTGCTGAAATTCTGACCCCGGGGCTTAGGGATTTTTTCAAAAAAATATTTCCCGCCGGTTAAGTTGTTGAGGGCTGATTTCTTGTCCTGTGATAAAAAGCCTTCTGTTTCGACTGCCAAACCTTTCAGGGGAGCATTTGCAAGCTTCTGGCATCATTTTTGAGTGAATTGCCAAAATTCAGATTTTTGCTGAAATTCTGACCCAGGGGCTTAGGGATTTTTTCAAAAAAATATTTTCCGCCGGTTAAGTTGTTGAGGGGTGATTTCTTGTCCTTTGATAAAAAGCCTTTTGTTTCGACTGCCAAACCTTTCAGGGGAGCATTTGCAACCGGTTGGTACCATTTTTGAGTGAATTGCCAAAAGTCAGATTTTTGCTGAAATTCTGACCCCGGGGCTTAGGGATTTTTTCATAAAAATATTTTCCGCTGGTTAAGTTGTTGAGGGCTGATTTCTTGTCCTGTGATAAAAAGCCTTCTGTTTCGACTGCCAAACCTTTCAGGGGAGCATTTGCAAGCTTCTGGCATCATTTTTGAGTGAATTGCCAAAAGTCAGATTTTTGCTGAAATTCTGACCCCGGGGCTTACGGATTTTTTCAAAAAAATATTTTCCGCCGGTTAAGTTGTTGAGGGCTGATTTCTTGTCCTGTGATAAAAAGCCTTCTGTTTCGACTGCCAAACCTTTCAGGGGAGCATTTGCAAGCTTCTGGCATCATTTTTGAGTGAATTGCCAAAAATCAGATTTTTGCTGAAATTCTGACCCCGGGGCTTAGGGATTTTTTGAAAAAAACATTTTCCGCCGGTTAAGTTGTTGAGGGCTGATTTCTTGTCCTGTGTTAAAAAGCCTTCTGTTTCGATTCCCAATCCTTTCAGGGGAGCATTTCCAAGCTTCTGGCATCATTTTTGAGTGAATTGCCAAAAGTCAGATTTTTGCTGAAATTGTGACCCCAGGTTAGGGATTTTTTCAAAAAAATATTTTCCGCTGGTTAAGTTGTTGAGGGCTGATTTCTTGTCCTGTGATAAAAAGCCTTCTGTTTCGACTGCCAAACCTTTCAGGGGAGCATTTGCAAGCTTCTGGCATCATTTTTGAGTGAATTGCCAAAAGTCAGATTTTTGCTGAAATTCTGACCCCGGGGCTTAGGGATTTTTTCAAAAAAATATTTCCCGCCGGTTAAGTTGTTGAGGACTGATTTCTTGTCCTGTGATAAAAAGCCTTCTGTTTCGACTGCCAAACCTTTCAGGGGAGCATTTGCAACCGGTTGGTACCATTTTTGAGTGAATTGCCAAAAGTCTGATTTTTGCTGAAATTCTGACCCCGGGGCTTAGGGATTTTTTTAAAAAAATATTTTCCGCCGGTTAAGTTGTTGAGGGCTGATTTCTTGTCCTGTCATAAAAAGCCTTGTGTTTCGACTCCCAATTCTTTCAGGGGAGCATTTGCAAGCTTCTGGCATCATTTTTGAGTGAATTGCCAAAAGTCAGATTTTTGCTGAAATTCTGACCCCGGGGCTTAGGGATTTTTTCAAAAAAATATTTCCGCCGGTTAAGTTGTTGAGGGCTGATTTCTTGTCCTGTGATAAAAACCCTTCTGTTTCGACTCCCTATCCTTTCAGGGCAGCATTTGCAAGCTTCTGGCATCATTTTTGAGTGAATCGCCAAAAGTCAGATTTTTGCTGAAATTCTGACCCCGGGGCTTAGGGGTTTTTTCAAAAAAATATTTTCCACCGGTTAAGTTGTTGAGGGCTGATTTCTTGTCCTGTGATAAAAAGCCTTCTGTTTCGACTCCCTATCCTTTCAGGGCAGCATTTGCAAGCTTCTGGCATCATTTTTGAGTGAATTGCCAAAAGTCATATTTTTGCTGAAATTCTGACCCCGGGGCTTAGGGATTTTTTCAAAAAAATATTTTCCGCTGGTTAAGTTGTTGAGGGCTGATTTCTTGTCCTGTGATAAAAAGCCTTCTGTTTCGACTGCCAAACCTTTCAGGGGAGCATTTGCAACCGGTTGGTACCATTTTTGAGTGAATCGAGAAAAGTCAGATTTTTGCTGAAATTGTGACCCCGGGGCTTAGGGATTTTTTCAAAAAAATATTTCCCGCCGGTTAAGTTGTTGAGGGCTGATTTCTTGTCCTGTGATAAAAAGCCTTCTGTTTCGACTGCCAAACCTTTCAGGGGAGCATTTGAAACCGGTTGGTACCATTTTTGAGTGAATTGCCAAAAGTCAGATTTTTGCTAAAATTCTGACCCCGGGGCTTAGGGATTTTTTCAAAAAAATATTTTCCGCCGGTTAAGTTTTTGAGGGCTGATTTCTTGTCCTGTGATAAAACGCCTTCTGTTTCGACTGCCAAACCTTTCAGGGGAGCATTTGCAAGCTTCTGGCATCATTTTTGAGTGAATTGCCAAAAGTCAGATTTTTGCTGAAATTCTGACCCCGGGGCTTAGGGATTTTTTGAAAAAAATATTTTCCGCCGGTTAAGTTGTTGAGGGCTGATTTCTTGTCCTGTGATAAAAAGCCTTCTGTTTCGACTCACAATCCTTTCAGGGGAGCATTTCCAAGCTTCTGGCATCCTTTTTCAGTGAATTGCCAAAAGTCAGATTTTTGCTGAAATTGTGACCCCGGGGCTTAGGGATTTTTTCAAAAAAATATTTCCCGCCGGTTAAGTTGTTGAGGGCTGATTTCTTGTCCTGTGATAAAAAGCCTTCTGTTTCGACTGCCAAACCTTTCAGGGGAGCATTTGCAACCGGTTGGTACCATTTTTGAGTGAATTGCCAAAAGTCAGATTTTTGCTGAAATTCTGACCCCGGGGCTTAGGGATTTTTTCAAAAAAATATTTTCCGCCGGTTAAGTTGTTGAGGGCTGATTTCTTGTCCTGTGATAAAAAGCCTTCTGTTTCGACTGCCAAACCTTTCAGGGGAGCATTTCCAAGCTTCTGGCATCATTTTTGAGTGAATTGCCAAAAGTCAGATTTTTGCTGAAATTCTGACCCCGGGGCTTAGGGATTTTTTCAAAAAAATATTTTCCGCCGGTTAAGTTGGTGAGGGCTGATTTCTTGTCCTGTGATAAAAAGCCTTCTGTTTCGACTCCCAATCCTTTCATTTGCAAGCTTCTGGCATCATTTTTGAGTGAATCGCCAAAAGTCAGATTTTTGCTGAAAATCTGACCCCGGGGCTTAGGGATTTTTTCAAAAAAATATTTTCCGCCGGTTAAGTTGTTGAGGGCTGATTTCTTGTCCTGTGATAAAAAGCCTTCTGTTTCGACTGCCAAACCTTTCAGGGGAGCATTTGCAAGCTTCTGGCACCATTTTTGAGTGAATTGCCAAAAGTCAGATTTTTGCTGAAATTCTGACCCCGGGGCTTAGGGATTTTTTCAAAAAAATATTTTCCGCCGGTTAAGTTGTTGAGGGCTGATTTCTTGTCCTGTGATAAAAAGCCTTCTGTTTCGACTGCCAAACCTTTCAGGGGAGCATTTCCAAGCTTCTGGCATCATTTTTGAGTGAATTGCCAAAAGTCAGATTTTTGCTGAAATTCTGACCCCGGGGCTTAGGGATTTTTTCAAAAAAATATTTTCCGCCGGTTAAGTTGTTGAGGGCTGATTTCTTGTCCTGTGATAAAAAGCCTTCTGTTTCGACTGCCAAACCTTTCAGGGGAGCATTTGCAAGCTTCTGGCACCATTTTTGAGTGAATTGCCAAAAGTCAGATTTTTGCTGAAATTCTGACCCCGGGGCTTAGGGATTTTTTGAAAAAAATATTTTCCGCCGGTTAAGTTGTTGAGGGCTGATTTCTTGTCCTGTGATAAAAAGCCTTCTGTTTCGACTGCCAAACCTTTCAGGGGAGCATTTGCAAGCTTCTGGCATCATTTTTGAGTGAATTGCCAAAAGTCAGATTTTTGCTGAAATTCTGACCCCGGGGCTTAGGGATTTTTTCAAAAAAATATTTCCCGCCGGTTAAGTTGTTGAGGGCTGATTTCTTGTCCTGTGATAAAAAGCCTTCTGTTTCGACTGCCAAACCTTTCAGGGGAGCATTTGCAACCGGTTGGTACCATTTTTGAGTGAATTGCCAAAAGTCAGATTTTTGCTGAAATTCTGACCCCGGGGCTTAGGGATTTTTTTAAAAAAATATTTTCCGCCGGTTAAGTTGTTGAGGGCTGATTTCTTGTCCTGTGATAAAAACCCTTCTGTTTCGACTCCCTATCCTTTCAGGGCAGCATTTACAAGCTTCTGGCATCATTTTTGAGTGAATCGCCAAAAGTCAGATTTTTGCTGAAATTCTGACCCCGGGGCTTAGGGGTTTTTTCAAAAAAATATTTTCCGCCGGTTAAGTTGTTGAGGGCTGATTTCTTGTCCTGTGATAAAAAGCCTTCTGTTTCGACTCCCTATCCTTTCAGGGCAGCATTTGCAAGCTTCTGGCATCATTTTTGAGTGAATTGCCAAAAGTCATATTTTTGCTGAAATTCTGACCCCGGGGCTTAGGGATTTTTTCAAAAAAATATTTTCCGCCGGTTAAGTTGTTGAGGGCTGATTTCTTGTCCTGTGATAAAAAGCCTTCTGTTTCGACTGCCAAACCTTTCAGGGGAGCATTTGAAACCGGTTGGTACCATTTTTGAGTGAATTGCCAAAAGTCAGATTTTTGCTGAAATTCTGACCCCGGGGCTTAGGGATTTTTTGAAAAAAATATTTTCCGCCGGTTAAGTTGTTGAGGGCTGATTTCTTGTCCTGTGATAAAAAGCCTTCTGTTTCGACTCCCAATCCTTTCAGGGGAGCATTTCCAAGCTTCTGGCATCCTTTTTCAGTGAATTGCCAAAAGTCAGATTTTTGCTGAAATTGTGACCCCGGGGCTTAGGGATTTTTTCAAAAAAATATTTCCCGCCGGTTAAGTTGTTGAGGGCTGATTTCTTGTCCTGTGATAAAAAGCCTTCTGTTTCGACTGCCAAACCTTTCAGGGGAGCATTTGAAACCGGTTGGTACCATTTTTGAGTGAATTGCCAAAAGTCAGATTTTTGCTGAAATTCTGACCCCGGGGCTTAGGGATTTTTTCAAAAAAATATTTTCCGCCGGTTAAGTTGTTGAGGGCTGATTTCTTGTCCTGTGATAAAAACCCTTCTGTTTCGACTCCCTATCCTTTCAGGGCAGCATTTACAAGCTTCTGGCATCATTTTTGAGTGAATCGCCAAAAGTCAGATTTTTGCTGAAATTCTGACCCCGGGGCTTAGGGGTTTTTTCAAAAAAATATTTTCCGCCGGTTAAGTTGTTGAGGGCTGATTTCTTGTCCTGTGATAAAAAGCCTTCTGTTTCGACTCCCTATCCTTTCAGGGGAGCATTTGCAAGCTTCTGGCATCATTTTTGAGTGAATTGCCAAAAGTCATATTTTTGCTGAAATTCTGACCCCGGGGTTTAGGGATTTTTTCAAAAAAATATTTTCCGCCGGTTAAGTTGTTGAGGGCTGATTTCTTGTCCTGTGATAAAAAGCCTTCTGTTTCGACTGCCAAACCTTTCAGGGGAGCATTTGCAACCGGTTGGTACCATTTTTGAGTGAACCGAGAAAAGTCAGATTTTTGCTGAAATTGTGACCCCGGGGCTTAGGGATTTTTTCAAAAAAATATTTCCCGCCGGTTAAGTTGTTGAGGGCTGATTTCTTGTCCTGTGATAAAAAGCCTTCTGTTTCGACTGCCAAACCTTTCAGGGCAGCATTTGCAAGCTTCTGGCATCATTTTTGAGTGAATCGCCAAAAGTCAGATTTTTGCTGAAATTCTGACCCCGGGGCTTAGGGATTTTTTCAAAAAAATATTTTCCGCCGGTTAAGTTGTTGAGGGTTCATTTCTTGTCCTGTGATAAAAAGCCTTCTGTTTCGACTGCCAAACCTTTCAGGGGAGCATTTGCAACCGGTTGGTACCATTTTTGAGTGAATTGCCAAAAGTCAGATTGTTGCTGAAATTCTGACCCCGGGGCTTAGGGATTTTTTCAAAAAAATATTTTCCGCCGGTTAAGTTGTTGAGGGCTGATTTCTTGTCCTGTGATAAAAAGCCTTCTGTTTCGACTGCCAAACCTTTCAGGGGAGCATTTGCAAGCTTCTGGCATCATTTTTGAGTGAATTGCCAAAATTCAGATTTTTGCTGAAATTCTGACCCCGGGGCTTAGGGATTTTTTCAAAAAAATATTTCCCGCCGGTTAAGTTGTTGAGGGCTGATTTCTTGTCCTGTGATAAAAAGCCTTCTGTTTCGACTGCCAAACCTTTCAGGGGAGCATTTGCAAGCTTCTGGCATCATTTTTGAGTGAATTGCCAAAATTCAGATTTTTGTTGAAATTCTGACCAAGGGGCTTAGGGATTTTTTCAAAAAAATATTTTCCGCCGGTTAAGTTGTTGAGGGGTGATTTCTTGTCCTTTGATAAAAAGCCTTTTGTTTCGACTGCCAAACCTTTCAGGGGAGCATTTGCAACCGGTTGGTACCATTTTTGAGTGAATTGCCAAAAGTCAGATTTTTGCTGAAATTCTGACCCCGGGGCTTAGGGATTTTTTCATAAAAATATTTTCCGCTGGTTAAGTTGTTGAGGGCTGATTTCTTGTCCTGTGATAAAAAGCCTTCTGTTTCGACTGCCAAACCTTTCAGGGGAGCATTTGCAAGCTTCTGGCATCATTTTTGAGTGAATTGCCAAAAATCAGATTTTTGCTGAAATTCTGACCCCGGGGCTTAGGGATTTTTTGAAAAAAATATTTTCCGCCGGTTAAGTTGTTGAGGGCTGATTTCTTGTCCTGTGATAAAAAGCCTTCTGTTTCGATTCCCAATCCTTTCAGGGGAGCATTTCCAAGCTTCTGGCATCATTTTTGAGTGAATTGCCAAAAGTCAGATTTTTGCTGAAATTGTGACCCCAGGTTAGGGATTTTTTCAAAAAAATATTTTCCGCCGGTTAAGTTGTTGAGGGCTGATTTCTTGTCCTGTGATAAAAAGCCTTCTGTTTCGACTGCCAAACCTTTCAGGGGAGCATTTGCAACCGGTTGGTACCATTTTTGAGTGAATTGCCAAAAGTCAGATTTTTGCTGAAATTCTGACCCCGGGGCTTAGGGATTTTTTCATAAAAATATTTTCCGCTGGTTAAGTTGTTGAGGGCTGATTTCTTGTCCTGTGATAAAAAGCCTTCTGTTTCGACTGCCAAACCTTTCAGGGGAGCATTTGCAACCGGTTGGAACCATTTTTGAGTGAATCGCCAAAAGTCAGATTTTTGCTGAAAATCTGACCCCGGGGCTTAGGGATTTTTTCAAAAAAATGTTTTCCGCCTGTTAAGTTGTTGAGGGCTGATTTCTTGTCCTGTGATAAAAAGCCTTCTGTTTCGACTGCCAAACCTTTCAGGGGAGCATTTGCAAGCTTCTGGCATCATTTTTGAGTGAATTGCCAAAAGTCAGATTTTTGCTGAAATTCTGACCCCGGGGCTTAGGGATTTTTTCAAAAAAATATTTCCCGCCGGTTAAGTTGTTGAGGGCTGATTTCTTGTCCTGTGATAAAAAGCCTTCTGTTTCGACTGCCAAACCTTTCAGGGGAGCATTTGCAAGCTTCTGGCATCATTTTTGAGTGAATCGCCAAAAGTCAGATTTTTGCTGAAATTCTGACCCCGGGGCTTAGGGATTTTTTGAAAAAAATATTTTCCGCCGGTTAAGTTGTTGAGGGCTGATTTCTTGTCCTTTGATAAAAAGCCTTCTGTTTCGACTCCCAATCCTTTCAGGGGAGCATTTCCAAGCTTCTGGCATCCTTTTTCAGTGAATTGCCAAAAGTCAGATTTTTGCTGAAATTGTGACCCCGGGGCTTAGGGATTTTTTCAAAAAAATATTTCCCGCCGGTTAAGTTGTTGAGGGCTGATTTCTTGTCCTGTGATAAAAAGCCTTCTGTTTCGACTGCCAAACCTTTCAGGGGAGCATTTGCAACCGGTTGGTACCATTTTTGAGTGAATTGCCAAAAGTCAGATTTTTGCTGAAATTCTGACCCCGGGGCTTAGGGATTTTTTCAAAAAAAAATTTTCCGCCGGTTAAGTTGTTGAGGGCTGATTTCTTGTCCTGTGATAAAAACCCTTCTGTATCGACTCCCTATCCTTTCAGGGCAGCATTTGCAAGCTTCTGGCATCAATTTTGAGTTAATCGCCAAAAGTCAGATTTTTGCTGAAATTCTGACCCCGGGGCTTAGGGATTTTTTCAAAAAAATATTTTCCGCCGGTTAAGTTGTTGAGGGTTCATTTCTTGTCCTGTGATAAAAAGCCTTCTGTTTCGACTGCCAAACCTTTCAGGGGAGCATTTGCAACCGGTTGGTACCATTTTTGAGTGAATTGCCAAAAGTCAGATTTTTGCTGAAATTCTGACCCCGGGGCTTAGGGATTTTTTCAAAAAAATATTTCCCGCCGGTTAAGTTGTTGAGGGCTGATTTCTTGTCCTGTGATAAAAAGCCTTCTGTTTCGACTGCCAAACCTTTCAGGGGAGCATTTGCAAGCTTCTGGCATCATTTTTGAGTGAATTGCCAAAATTCAGATTTTTGCTGAAATTCTGACCCAGGGGCTTAGGGATTTTTTCAAAAAAATATTTTCCGCCGGTTAAGTTGTTGAGGGGTGATTTCTTGTCCTTTGATAAAAAGCCTTTTGTTTCGACTGCCAAACCTTTCAGGGGAGCATTTGCAACCGGTTGGTACCATTTTTGAGTGAATTGCCAAAAGTCAGATTTTTGCTGAAATTCTGACCCCGGGGCTTAGGGATTTTTTCATAAAAATATTTTCCGCTGGTTAAGTTGTTGAGGGCTGATTTCTTGTCCTGTGATAAAAAGCCTTCTGTTTCGACTGCCAAACCTTTCAGGGGAGCATTTGCAAGCTTCTGGCATCATTTTTGAGTGAATTGCCAAAAGTCAGATTTTTGCTGAAATTCTGACCCCGGGGCTTACGGATTTTTTCAAAAAAATATTTTCCGCCGGTTAAGTTGTTGAGGGCTGATTTCTTGTCCTGTGATAAAAAGCCTTCTGTTTCGACTGCCAAACCTTTCAGGGGAGCATTTGCAAGCTTCTGGCATCATTTTTGAGTGAATTGCCAAAAATCAGATTTTTGCTGAAATTCTGACCCCGGGGCTTAGGGATTTTTTGAAAAAAACATTTTCCGCCGGTTAAGTTGTTGAGGGCTGATTTCTTGTCCTGTGTTAAAAAGCCTTCTGTTTCGATTCCCAATCCTTTCAGGGGAGCATTTCCAAGCTTCTGGCATCATTTTTGAGTGAATTGCCAAAAGTCAGATTTTTGCTGAAATTGTGACCCCAGGTTAGGGATTTTTTCAAAAAAATATTTTCCGCTGGTTAAGTTGTTGAGGGCTGATTTCTTGTCCTGTGATAAAAAGCCTTCTGTTTCGACTGCCAAACCTTTCAGGGGAGCATTTGCAAGCTTCTGGCATCATTTTTGAGTGAATTGCCAAAAGTCAGATTTTTGCTGAAATTCTGACCCCGGGGCTTAGGGATTTTTTCAAAAAAATATTTCCCGCCGGTTAAGTTGTTGAGGACTGATTTCTTGTCCTGTGATAAAAAGCCTTCTGTTTCGACTGCCAAACCTTTCAGGGGAGCATTTGCAACCGGTTGGTACCATTTTTGAGTGAATTGCCAAAAGTCTGATTTTTGCTGAAATTCTGACCCCGGGGCTTAGGGATTTTTTTAAAAAAATATTTTCCGCCGGTTAAGTTGTTGAGGGCTGATTTCTTGTCCTGTCATAAAAAGCCTTGTGTTTCGACTCCCAATTCTTTCAGGGGAGCATTTGCAAGCTTCTGGCATCATTTTTGAGTGAATTGCCAAAAGTCAGATTTTTGCTGAAATTCTGACCCCGGGGCTTAGGGATTTTTTCAAAAAAATATTTCCGCCGGTTAAGTTGTTGAGGGCTGATTTCTTGTCCTGTGATAAAAACCCTTCTGTTTCGACTCCCTATCCTTTCAGGGCAGCATTTGCAAGCTTCTGGCATCATTTTTGAGTGAATCGCCAAAAGTCAGATTTTTGCTGAAATTCTGACCCCGGGGCTTAGGGGTTTTTTCAAAAAAATATTTTCCACCGGTTAAGTTGTTGAGGGCTGATTTCTTGTCCTGTGATAAAAAGCCTTCTGTTTCGACTCCCTATCCTTTCAGGGCAGCATTTGCAAGCTTCTGGCATCATTTTTGAGTGAATTGCCAAAAGTCATATTTTTGCTGAAATTCTGACCCCGGGGCTTAGGGATTTTTTCAAAAAAATATTTTCCGCTGGTTAAGTTGTTGAGGGCTGATTTCTTGTCCTGTGATAAAAAGCCTTCTGTTTCGACTGCCAAACCTTTCAGGGGAGCATTTGCAACCGGTTGGTACCATTTTTGAGTGAATCGAGAAAAGTCAGATTTTTGCTGAAATTGTGACCCCGGGGCTTAGGGATTTTTTCAAAAAAATATTTCCCGCCGGTTAAGTTGTTGAGGGCTGATTTCTTGTCCTGTGATAAAAAGCCTTCTGTTTCGACTGCCAAACCTTTCAGGGGAGCATTTGAAACCGGTTGGTACCATTTTTGAGTGAATTGCCAAAAGTCAGATTTTTGCTAAAATTCTGACCCCGGGGCTTAGGGATTTTTTCAAAAAAATATTTTCCGCCGGTTAAGTTTTTGAGGGCTGATTTCTTGTCCTGTGATAAAACGCCTTCTGTTTCGACTGCCAAACCTTTCAGGGGAGCATTTGCAAGCTTCTGGCATCATTTTTGAGTGAATTGCCAAAAGTCAGATTTTTGCTGAAATTCTGACCCCGGGGCTTAGGGATTTTTTGAAAAAAATATTTTCCGCCGGTTAAGTTGTTGAGGGCTGATTTCTTGTCCTGTGATAAAAAGCCTTCTGTTTCGACTCACAATCCTTTCAGGGGAGCATTTCCAAGCTTCTGGCATCCTTTTTCAGTGAATTGCCAAAAGTCAGATTTTTGCTGAAATTGTGACCCCGGGGCTTAGGGATTTTTTCAAAAAAATATTTCCCGCCGGTTAAGTTGTTGAGGGCTGATTTCTTGTCCTGTGATAAAAAGCCTTCTGTTTCGACTGCCAAACCTTTCAGGGGAGCATTTGCAACCGGTTGGTACCATTTTTGAGTGAATTGCCAAAAGTCAGATTTTTGCTGAAATTCTGACCCCGGGGCTTAGGGATTTTTTCAAAAAAATATTTTCCGCCGGTTAAGTTGTTGAGGGCTGATTTCTTGTCCTGTGATAAAAAGCCTTCTGTTTCGACTGCCAAACCTTTCAGGGGAGCATTTCCAAGCTTCTGGCATCATTTTTGAGTGAATTGCCAAAAGTCAGATTTTTGCTGAAATTCTGACCCCGGGGCTTAGGGATTTTTTCAAAAAAATATTTTCCGCCGGTTAAGTTGGTGAGGGCTGATTTCTTGTCCTGTGATAAAAAGCCTTCTGTTTCGACTCCCAATCCTTTCATTTGCAAGCTTCTGGCATCATTTTTGAGTGAATCGCCAAAAGTCAGATTTTTGCTGAAAATCTGACCCCGGGGCTTAGGGATTTTTTCAAAAAAATATTTTCCGCCGGTTAAGTTGTTGAGGGCTGATTTCTTGTCCTGTGATAAAAAGCCTTCTGTTTCGACTGCCAAACCTTTCAGGGGAGCATTTGCAAGCTTCTGGCACCATTTTTGAGTGAATTGCCAAAAGTCAGATTTTTGCTGAAATTCTGACCCCGGGGCTTAGGGATTTTTTCAAAAAAATATTTTCCGCCGGTTAAGTTGTTGAGGGCTGATTTCTTGTCCTGTGATAAAAAGCCTTCTGTTTCGACTGCCAAACCTTTCAGGGGAGCATTTCCAAGCTTCTGGCATCATTTTTGAGTGAATTGCCAAAAGTCAGATTTTTGCTGAAATTCTGACCCCGGGGCTTAGGGATTTTTTCAAAAAAATATTTTCCGCCGGTTAAGTTGTTGAGGGCTGATTTCTTGTCCTGTGATAAAAAGCCTTCTGTTTCGACTGCCAAACCTTTCAGGGGAGCATTTGCAAGCTTCTGGCACCATTTTTGAGTGAATTGCCAAAAGTCAGATTTTTGCTGAAATTCTGACCCCGGGGCTTAGGGATTTTTTCAAAAAAATATTTTCCGCCGGTTAAGTTGTTGAGGGCTGATTTCTTGTCCTGTGATAAAAAGCCTTCTGTTTCGACTGCCAAACCTTTCAGGGGAGCATTTCCAAGCTTCTGGCATCATTTTTGAGTGAATTGCCAAAAGTCAGATTTTTGCTGAAATTCTGACCCCGGGGCTTAGGGATTTTTTCAAAAAAATATTTTCCGCCGGTTAAGTTGGTGAGGGCTGATTTCTTGTCCTGTGATAAAAAGCCTTCTGTTTCGACTCCCAATCCTTTCATTTGCAAGCTTCTGGCATCATTTTTGAGTGAATCGCCAAAAGTCAGATTTTTGCTGAAAATCTGACCCCGGGGCTTAGGGATTTTTTCAAAAAAATATTTTCCGCCGGTTAAGTTGTTGAGGGCTGATTTCTTGTCCTGTGATAAAAAGCCTTCTGTTTCGACTGCCAAACCTTTCAGGGGAGCATTTGCAACCGGTTGGTACCATTTTTGAGTGAATTGCCAAAATTCAGATTTTTGCTGAAATTCTGACCCCGGGGCTTAGGGATTTTTTCAAAAAAATATTTTGCACCTGTTAAGTTGTTGAGGGCTGATTTCTTGTCCTGTGATAAAAAGCCTTCTGTTTCGACTGCCAAACCTTTCAGGGGAGCATTTGTAAGCTTCTGGCATCATTTTTGAGTGAATTGCCAAAAGTCAGATTTTTGCTGAAATTCTGACCCCGGGGCTTAGGGATTTTTTCAAAAAAATATTTTCCGCCGGTTAAGTTGTTGAGGGCTGATTGTTTGTCCTGTGATAAAAAGCCTTCTGTTTCGACTGCCAAACCTTTCAGGGGAGCATTTGTAAGCATCTGGCATCATTTTTGAGTGATTTGCCAAAAGTCAGATTTTTGCTGAAATTCTGACCCCGGCGCTTAGGGATTTATTCAAAAAAATATTTTCCGCCGGTTAAGTTGTTGAGGGCTGATTTCTTGTCCTGTGATAAAAAGCCTTCTGTTTCGACTGCCAAACCTTTCAGGGGAGCATTTGCAAGCTTCTGGCATCATTTTCGAGTGAATCGCCAAAAGTCAGATTTTTGCTGAAATTCTGACCCCGGGGCTTAGAGATTTTTTCAAAAAAATATTTTCCGCCGGTTAAGTTGTTGAGGGCTGATTTCTTGTCCTGTCATAAAAAGCCTTCTGTTTCGACTCCCAATTCTTTCAGGGGAGCATTTGCAAGCTTCTGGCATCATTTTTGAGTGAATTGCCAAAAGTCAGATTTTTGCTGAAATTCTGACCCCGGGGCTTAGGGATTTTTTCAAAAAAATATTTTCCGCCGGTTAAGTTGGTGAGGGCTGATTTCTTGTCCTGTGATAAAAAGCCTTCTGTTTCGACTCCCAATCCTTTCATTTGCAAGCTTCTGGCATCATTTTTGAGTGAATCGCCAAAAGTCAGATTTTTGCTGAAAATCTGACCCCGGGGCTTAGGGATTTTTTCAAAAAAATATTTTCCGCCGGTTAAGTTGTTGAGGGCTGATTTCTTGTCCTGTGATAAAAAGCCTTCTGTTTCGACTGCCAAACCTTTCAGGGGAGCATTTGCAACCGGTTGGTACCATTTTTGAGTGAATTGCCAAAATTCAGATTTTTGCTGAAATTCTGACCCCGGGGCTTAGGGATTTTTTCAAAAAAATATTTTGCACCTGTTAAGTTGTTGAGGGCTGATTTCTTGTCCTGTGATAAAAAGCCTTCTGTTTCGACTGCCAAACCTTTCAGGGGAGCATTTGCAAGCTTCTGGCATCATTTTTGAGTGAATTGCCAAAAGTCAGATTTTTGCTGAAATTCTGACCCCGGGGCTTAGGGATTTTTTCAAAAAAATATTTTCCGCCGGTTAAGTTGTTGAGGGCTGATTGTTTGTCCTGTGATAAAAAGCCTTCTGTTTCGACTGCCAAACCTTTCAGGGGAGCATTTGCAAGCATCTGGCATCATTTTTGAGTGATTTGCCAAAAGTCAGATTTTTGCTGAAATTCTGACCCCGGCGCTTAGGGATTTTTTCAAAAAAATATTTTGCGCCGGTTTGTCAGGTTTGGAACTTAACTGGTTAAGAAGTTCCCATGATGCCTCAACATTCAGACGTCAGCAGTAGAAGCTGGGAGGAGTCTGGGAGGAGTTTCTCTGTTTCCCCTCTGGTCGTTGAGGGAGAAAGACGTAGCCGGTAATGGCGGAAAGGAGCCCAGGAGATTCCTGGGGGAATGTCGGAATAAAGAGCTGAAATGGACAAACCTGGACTCTGTGTTTGTTTGGAAGCTAGGTGAAGGACGTGACAGTTCATCACCGCTGTGTTTATCTCTGCTAAGGTGTGACTGGAGCTACCGGACGACGTAGCTGAGGGAAGCGTGCCGGACCGGGCTGCCATAAAAGCTAATTGGGGGCCAATAAATCAATTAGCTGGGGTCCAAATACCAATTTCGCAACAGGTTATGGGTAATTACCGCTTGTAAAACTGTCACTCAAGAAGTGCCGGAATGCGTTTGAAGCTGGCCGGAGGTCGGAGGCTGCTTTCAGTGAGTCTCGCCTGATGTCGAGGAGTTTTTTTTTGCCTGGTGTTAAAAGGCAAGGAGAGCTGCGGAGTTTAAAAGCAGCTGGCTGAAAGACGCAAAGTGTTTGCCTGTGCCGAGGAAACGTTTCTCCACGGAAGGGAGAGCCAGAGGAGCTGAAACTGGTCCGTAAGTACAGCTTGGGGCCCCTTGGGAGAACGGAAGAGGATGGCAGGCTGCCAGGTCTTGGAGGACATTCCATGCTCACTTTAAGAAGTTGGGCAACCTGGCTGCTGATCTGAAGTCTATTGTTCTGGGTGCCAGGAAGCCAGAGGCCACTTGGCTAGTGCTCCAGGGAATTTGTGAGGCTGGAGGCGGAAAGCAAGGGCTGGGAGATGGCTGCTTCAGAACAGAAGGCAAGATGGCGCTGACCACCTTCGTGAGAGCCGGTGCACAGCTGGGAAGGGCTGTGGGCCCCAGAGGGGGGGCAAAGGGACTATTGGCGCTTGGAAATGTGCTGCATTTGCTGTGAAGCTTCAGCAAAAGGCCAGAGCCCTGGACAAAAGCCTAAAAAGGCTGGAGCCCCTGTCCCTGATGCTTTAGCCACCAGGAGTGCTGCTGAGCAGGTCGGGGGGGGGCGAAGGATTCCAAAGGCAAGTTTAAGAGCCTGCTGGAATGAAGTGGCGGTTCAGAGGGGGCAAAGCTGGCAAGGGGTGCTTTTCCGGAAGAAGGAGAAGGAGGCCAGCGGGAGGAGCCCCAGGCAGTGTTTTTTCCACTGGAGTTCAACGTGTCTGCGTGAGGAGCTTGGAGAGAGGCAAGCTGCTGGGAGCCCTTTACCTACCACTGGGGGTGCAGGAAAGCGTCCTGGGAGCCCTGGGAGCAGTGGGGGGGGGCGGTGAGCAGTAAAAGCACAGAAAAGCCTCTTTTTCCAAAGGCTGCCAAGAGATGTTTGCGTCAAAAGTCGAAGCCTGGGAAACAGGACACAGCTACAGGCTTCAAGGTCAGCCATCTGCTGCAGCGGGAGTTACGTGCTGCAGAGGTGTCTGGGAACTCTGAGATAAGTCCAGTCTTCAGAGCAACGCAGGATGTTGCGGTTTCGGACGCTGCCAAGGACAGAGGCATCGGGACGTTTGTTGCTTCCATGGCAACTGTGGAGAACAACTCCAGCCAGGACACAGTGACACGCTGGGTGTTTTGGTTTCTGCTATCAGGCAGCACCTGATAGGCTGCGGAACTGCAGGGCTGTTTCGACAGGAACAATTGTTTAGCAGACGGAATGAAAAAGTCGGTTTCTGCTGTGGCTAACGTGTTTTTCTCCTTTACAGGAGGAGCAAGAGGTCTACGTTGTGCCGGGACTGAATAGTTGTCGGTTATCTGTATCTGCTCTAATGACGCAGGGGTTCAAAAATGTGCTTTGAAAATGATACCTGTTCCATTTTCAGAGGGGGGCGACAACGGGTCAAAAGCGAAGAGCAAGAACACTTTCTTTGGTCTGGAGACACCTCTGGAGGGTGGTGGGAATGCTAAAGAAAGCACAGGTGCAGTGTGCTAAGGTTCCCAAAGGTGTGCAAAAGTTGCACAGGTGCACAAAAGGGTACAAACTCCGGAAATGTGGGAGGTCCCAAGGGTGCAGGGCATGCAAAGGTACTTGGTTTTTCCCGGGTTTGGGAGGGTAGCCAAAGAAGCTTTTGAGCTTGTTCACACACAGATCTGTCAGGACCCATGAGGTGTGAGAGTCTGGGTGGGGCCAGGTTTGTGCCATCGCTGACAGATGACCACAGCCAGGTTGGCTGGTGTCTCTCTCTCAAATCACAGGGGGAGGCGGCGCAACTGATCAAGGTTTGGATTGCGGAGGTGGAACTAAGGTTTTCCACCAAGGTGCAAGGGTTCAAGAGCGACCGAGGGTCACAGTTTACTGGGTCTGCTCTGGAGGAGTTTTTCAAGGAAAAGGAAACACGTCACCAGGTGACGGGTGCAAAGTCTTCTCAAGGGAGAAGGGAGGCTGTGGCTGAGCCCGGTGATAGGGGATGAGGTCCAGAATCAGGGTTCAAAACCCGGTGATGGGGACCAAGCCCAGGGTCAGGGTTCAGGGCAGGTTTGGGCATCTCCAAGGGTTGTGAAAGGAGTGTCCAGGTGTGAGGCTTCATCTCCGGTAATGGAGAAAGCTCACAAACAGGGTGTCAAGTCAGAGGGGGAAGAGTCTGACGGAGAAGACACAACTGCTGGCTCTAATGGGTCAGTAGGGTATCAGGTCACAGGTGCGTGGAAAAGTGTCGCACAGTGTGATTCTGGGAATGTGGAAGGGGTTCAACAGGTGCCTGGGAAAGATGCCGGGAAGGGGCACAAGGCAAAGGGGAAGGTGTTGAACTCAAAAAGGTCTCGTCAGAATGGTCTCGGCATAGAGGGGGTGTCAGGTTTGGAACTTAACTGGTTAAGAAGTTCCCATGATGCCTCAACATTCAGACGTCAGCAGTAGAAGCTGGGAGGAGTCTGGGAGGAGTTTCTCTGTTTCCCCTCTGGTCGTTGAGGGAGAAAGACGTAGCCGGTAATGGCGGAAAGGAGCCCAGGAGATTCCTGGGGGAATGTCGGAATAATGGACAAACCTGGACTCTGTGTTTGTTTGGAAGCTAAGTGAAGGACGTGACAGTTCATCACCGCTGTGTTTATCTCTGCTAAGGTGTGACTGGAGCTACCGGACGACGTAGCTGAGGGAAGCGTGCCGGACCGGGCTGCCATAAAAGCTAATTGGGGGCCAATAAATCAATTAGCTGGGGTCCAAATACCAATTTCGCAACAGTTGAGGGCTGATTTCTTGTCCTGTGATAAAAAGCCTTCTGTTTCGACTGCCAAACCTTTCAGGGGAGCATTTGCAAGCTTCTGGCATCATTTTTGAGTGAATCGCCAAAAGTCAGATTTTTGCTGAAATTCTGACCCCGGGGCTTAGGGATTTTTTCAAAAAAATATTTTCCGCCGGTTAAGTTGTTGAGGGCTGATTTCTTGTCCTGTCATAAAAAGCCTTCTGTTTCGACTCCCAATTCTTTCAGGGGAGCATTTGCAAGCTTCTGGCATCATTTTTGAGTGAATCGCCAAAAGTCAGATTTTTGCTGAAATTCTGACCCCGGGGCTTAGGGATTTTTTAAAAAAAATATTTTGCGCCTGTTAAGTTGGTGAGGGCTGATTTCTTGTCCTATGATAAAAAGCCTTCTGTTTCGACTCCCAATCCTTTCATTTGCAAGCTTCTGGCATCATTTTTGAGTGAATCGCCAAAAGTCAGATTGTTGCTGAAAATCTGACCCCGGGGCTTAGGGATTTTTTCAAAAAAATATTTTCCGCCGGTTAAGTTGTTGAGGGCTGATTTCTTGTCCTGTGATAAAAAGAATTCTGTTTCGACTGCCAAACCTTTCAGGGGAGCATTTGCAACCGGTTGGTACCATTTTTTAGTGAATTGCCAAAATTCAGATTTTTGCTGAAATTCTGACCCCGGGGCTTAGGGATTTTTTCAAAAAAATATTTTGCACCAGTTAAGTTGTTGAGGGCTCATTTCTTGTCCTGTGATAAAAAGCCTTCTGTTTCGACTGCCAAACCTTTCAGGGGAGCATTTCCAAGCTTCTGGCATCATTTTTGAGTGAATTGCCAAAAGTCAGATTTTTGCTGAAATTCTGACCCCAGGGCTTAGGGATTTTTTCAAAAAAATATTTTCCGCCGGTTAAGTTGTTGAGGGCTGATTTCTTGTCCTGTCATAAAAAGCCTTCTGTTTCGACTCCCAATCCTTTCAGGGGAGCATTTCCAAGCTTCTGGCATCATTTTTGAGTGAATTGCCAAAATTCAGATTTTTCCTGAAATTCTGACCCCGGGGCTTAGGGATTTTTTCAAAAAAATATTTTGTGCCTGTTAAGTTGTTGAGGGCTGATTTCTTGTCCTGTGATAAAAAGCCTTCTGTTTCGACTGCCAAACCTTTCAGGGGAGCATTTGCAAGCTTTTGGCATCATTTTTGAGTGAATCGCCAAAAGTCAGATTTTTGCTGAAATTCTGACCCCGGGGCTTAGGGATTTTTTCAAAAAAATATTTTCCGCCGGTTAAGTTGTTGAGGGCTGATTTCTTGTCCTGTCATAAAAAGCCTTCTGTTTCGACTCCCAATCCTTTCAGGGGAGCATTTCCAAGCTTCTGGCATCATTTTTGAGTGAATTGCCAAAATTCAGATTTTTCCTGAAATTCTGACCCCGGGGCTTAGGGATTTTTTCAAAAAAATATTTTGTGCCTGTTAAGTTGTTGAGGGCTGATTTCTTGTCCTGTGATAAAAAGCCTTCTGTTTCGACTGCCAAACCTTTCAGGGGAGCATTTGCAAGCTTTTGGCATCATTTTTGAGTGAATCGCCAAAAGTCAGATTTTTGCTGAAATTCTGACCCCGGGGCTTAGGGATTTTTTCAAAAAAATATTTTCCGCCGGTTAAGTTGTTGAGGGCTGATTTCTTGTCCTGTGATAAAAAGCCTTCTGTTTCGACTGCCAAACCTTTCAGGGGAGCATTTCCAAGCTTCTGGCATCATTTTTGTGTGAATTGCCAAAAGTCAGAATTTTGCTGAAATTCTGACCCCGGGGCTTAGGGATTTTTTCAAAAAAATATTTTCCGCCGGTTAAGTTGTTGAGGGCTGATTTCTTGTCCTGTGATAAAAAGCCTTCTGTTTCGACTCCCAATCCTTCAAGGGGAGCATTTCCAAGCTTCTGGCATCATTTTTGAGTGAATCGCCAAAATTCAGATTTTTGCTGAAATTCTGACCCCGAGGCTTAGGGATTTTTTCAAAAAAATATTTTCCGCCGGTTAAGTTGGTGACGGCTGATTTCTTGTCCTGTCATAAAAAGCCTTCTGTTTCGACTCCCAATCCTTTCAGGGGAGCATTTCCAAGCTTCTGGCATCATTTTTGAGTGAATCGCCAAAAGTCAGATTTTTGCTGAAATTCTGACCCCGGGGCTTAGGGATTTTTTCAAAAAAATATTTTCCGCCGGTTAAGTTGTTGAGGGCTGATTTCTTGTCCTGTGATAAAAAGCCTTCTGTTTCGACTGCCAAACCTTTCAGGGGAGCATTTGCAACCGGTTGGTACCATTTTTGAGTGAATCGAGAAAAGTCAGATTTTTGCTGAAATTGTGACCCCGGGGCTTAGGGATTTTTTCAAAAAAATATTTCCCGCCGGTTAAGTTGTTGAGGGCTGATTTCTTGTCCTGTGATAAAAAGCCTTCTGTTTCGACTGCCAAACCTTTCAGGGGAGCATTTGAAACCGGTTGGTACCATTTTTGAGTGAATTGCCAAAAGTCAGATTTTTGCTGAAATTCTGACCCCGGGGCTTAGGGATTTTTTCAAAAAAATATTTTCCGCCGGTTAAGTTGTTGAGGGCTGATTTCTTGTCCTGTGATAAAACGCCTTCTGTTTCGACTGCCAAACCTTTCAGGGGAGCATTTGCAAGCTTCTGGCATCATTTTTGAGTGAATTGCCAAAAGTCAGATTTTTGCTGAAATTCTGACCCCGGGGCTTAGGGATTTTTTGAAAAAAATATTTTCCGCCGGTTAAGTTGTTGAGGGCTGATTTCTTGTCCTGTGATAAAAAGCCTTCTGTTTCGACTCACAATCCTTTCAGGGGAGCATTTCCAAGCTTCTGGCATCCTTTTTCAGTGAATTGCCAAAAGTCAGATTTTTGCTGAAATTGTGACCCCGGGGCTTAGGGATTTTTTCAAAAAAATATTTCCCGCCGGTTAAGTTGTTGAGGGCTGATTTCTTGTCCTGTGATAAAAGGCCTTCTGTTTCGACTGCCAAACCTTTCAGGGGAGCATTTGCAACCGGTTGGTACCATTTTTGAGTGAATTGCCAAAAGTCAGATTTTTGCTGAAATTCTGACCCCGGGGCTTAGGGATTTTTTCAAAAAAATATTTTCCGCCGGTTAAGTTGTTGAGGGCTGATTTCTTGTCCTGTGATAAAAAGCCTTCTGTTTCGACTGCCAAACCTTTCAGGGGAGCATTTCCAAGCTTCTGGCATCATTTTTGAGTGAATTGCCAAAAGTCAGATTTTTGCTGAAATTCTGACCCCGGGGCTTAGGGATTTTTTCAAAAAAATATTTTCCGCCGGTTAAGTTGGTGAGGGCTGATTTCTTGTCCTGTGATAAAAAGCCTTCTGTTTCGACTCCCAATCCTTTCATTTGCAAGCTTCTGGCATCATTTTTGAGTGAATCGCCAAAAGTCAGATTTTTGCTGAAAATCTGACCCCGGGGCTTAGGGATTTTTTCAAAAAAATATTTTCCGCCGGTTAAGTTGTTGAGGGCTGATTAATTGTCCTGTGATAAAAAGCCTTCTGTTTCGACTGCCAAACCTTTCAGGGGAGCATTTCCAACCGGTTGGTACCATTTTTGAGTGAATTGCCAAAATTCAGATTTTTGCTGAAATTCTGACCCCGGGGCTTAGGGATTTTTTCAAAAAAATATTTTGCACCTGTTAAGTTGTTGAGGGCTGATTTCTTGTCCTGTGATAAAAAGCCTTATGTTTCGACTGCCAAACCTTTCAGGGGAGCATTTGCAAGCTTCTGGCATCATTTTTGAGTGAATTGCCAAAAGTCAGATTTTTGCTGAAATTCTGACCCCGGGGCTTAGGGATTTTTTCAAAAAAATATTTTCCGCCGGTTAAGTTGTTGAGGGCTGATTTCTTGTCCTGTGATAAAAAGCCTTCTGTTTCGACTGCCAAACCTTTCAGGGGAGCATTTCCAAGCTTCTGGCATCATTTTTGAGTGAATTGCCAAAAGTCAGATTTTTGCTGAAATTCTGACCCCGGGGCTTAGGGATTTTTTCAAAAAAATATTTTCCGCCGGTTAAGTTGGTGAGGGCTGATTTCTTGTCCTGTGATAAAAAGCCTTCTGTTTTGACTCCCAATCCTTTCATTTGCAAGCTTCTGGCATCATTTTTGAGTGAATCGCCAAAAGTCAGATTTTTGCTGAAAATCTGACCCCGGGGCTTAGGGATTTTTTCAAAAAAATATTTTCCGCCGGTTAAGTTGTTGAGGGCTGATTTCTTGTCCTGTGATAAAAAGCCTTCTGTTTCGACTGCCAAACCTTTCAGGGGAGCATTTGCAACCGGTTGGTACCATTTTTGAGTGAATTGCCAAAATTCAGATTTTTGCTGAAATTCTGACCCCGGGGCTTAGGGATTTTTTCAAAAAAATATTTTGCACCTGTTAAGTTGTTGAGGGCTGATTTCTTGTCCTGTGATAAAAAGCCTTCTGTTTCGACTGCCAAACCTTTCAGGGGAGCATTTGCAAGCTTCTGGCATCATTTTTGAGTGAATTGCCAAAAGTCAGATTTTTGCTGAAATTCTGACCCCGGGGCTTAGGGATTTTTTCAAAAAAATATTTTCCGCCGGTTAAGTTGTTGAGGGCTGATTGTTTGTCCTGTGATAAAAAGCCTTCTGTTTCGACTGCCAAACCTTTCAGGGGAGCATTTGCAAGCATCTGGCATCATTTTTGAGTGATTTGCCAAAAGTCAGATTTTTGCTGAAAATCTGACCCCGGGGCTTAGGGATTTATTCAAAAAAATATTTTCCGCCGGTTAAGTTGTTGAGGGCTGATTTCTTGTCCTGTGATAAAAAGCCTTCTGTTTCGACTGCCAAACCTTTCAGGGGAGCATTTGCAAGCTTCTGGCATCATTTTCGAGTGAATCGCCAAAAGTCAGATTTTTGCTGAAATTCTGACCCCGGGGCTTAGAGATTTTTTCAAAAAAATATTTTCCGCCGGTTAAGTTGTTGAGGGCTGATTTCTTGTCCTGTCATAAAAAGCCTTCTGTTTCGACTCCCAATTCTTTCAGGGGAGCATTTGCAAGCTTCTGGCATCATTTTTGAGTGAATTGCCAAAAGTCAGATTTTTGCTGAAATTCTGACCCCGGGGCTTAGGGATTTTTTCAAAAAAATATTTTCCGCCGGTTAAGTTGGTGAGGGCTGATTTCTTGTCCTGTGATAAAAAGCCTTCTGTTTCGACTCCCAATCCTTTCATTTGCAAGCTTCTGGCATCATTTTTGAGTGAATCGCCAAAAGTCAGATTTTTGCTGAAAATCTGACCCCGGGGCTTAGGGATTTTTTCAAAAAAATATTTTCCGCCGGTTAAGTTGTTGAGGGCTGATTTCTTGTCCTGTGATAAAAAGCCTTCTGTTTCGACTGCCAAACCTTTCAGGGGAGCATTTGCAACCGGTTGGTACCATTTTTGAGTGAATTGCCAAAATTCAGATTTTTGCTGAAATTCTGACCCCGGGGCTTAGGGATTTTTTCAAAAAAATATTTTGCACCTGTTAAGTTGTTGAGGGCTGATTTCTTGTCCTGTGATAAAAAGCCTTCTGTTTCGACTGCCAAACCTTTCAGGGGAGCATTTGCAAGCTTCTGGCATCATTTTTGAGTGAATTGCCAAAAGTCAGATTTTTGCTGAAATTCTGACCCCGGGGCTTAGGGATTTTTTCAAAAAAATATTTTCCGCCGGTTAAGTTGTTGAGGGCTGATTGTTTGTCCTGTGATAAAAAGCCTTCTGTTTCGACTGCCAAACCTTTCAGGGGAGCATTTGCAAGCATCTGGCATCATTTTTGAGTGATTTGCCAAAAGTCAGATTTTTGCTGAAATTCTGACCCCGGCGCTTAGGGATTTTTTCAAAAAAATATTTTGCGCCGGTTAAGTTGTTGAGGGCTGATTTCTTGTCCTGTGATAAAAAGCCTTCTGTTTCGACTGCCAAACCTTTCAGGGGAGCATTTGCAAGCTTCTGGCATCATTTTCGAGTGAATCGCCAAAAGTCAGATTTTTGCTGAAATTCTGACCCCGGGGCTTAGGGATTTTTTCAAAAAAATATTTTCCGCCGGTTAAGTTGTTGAGGGCTGATTTCTTGTCCTGTCATAAAAAGCCTTCTGTTTCGACTCCCAATTCTTTCAGGGGAGCATTTGCAAGCTTCTGGCATCATTTTTGAGTGAATCGCCAAATGTCAGATTTTTGCTGAAATTCTGACCCCGGGGCTTAGGGATTTTTTAAAAAAAATATTTTGCGCCTGTTAAGTTGGTGAGGGCTGATTTCTTGTCCTATGATAAAAAGCCTTCTGTTTCGACTCCCAATCCTTTCATTTGCAAGCTTCTGGCATCATTTTTGAGTGAATCGCCAAAAGTCAGATTTTTGCTGAAAATCTGACCCCGGGGCTTAGGGATTTTTTCAAAAAAATATTTTCCGCCGGTTAAGTTGTTGAGGGCTGATTTCTTGTCCTGTGATAAAAAGCCTTCTGTTTCGACTGCCAAACCTTTCAGGGGAGCATTTGCAAGCTTCTGGCATCATTTTTGAGTGAATTGCCAAAAGTCAGATTTTTGCTGAAATTCTGACCCCGGGGCTTAGGGATTTTTTCAAAAAAATATTTTCCGCCGGTTAAGTTGTTGAGGGCTGATTGTTTGTCCTGTGATAAAAAGCCTTCTGTTTCGACTGCCAAACCTTTCAGGGGAGCATTTGCAAGCATCTGGCATCATTTTTGAGTGATTTGCCAAAAGTCAGATTTTTGCTGAAATTCTGACCCCGGCGCTTAGGGATTTTTTCAAAAAAATATTTTGCGCCGGTTAAGTTGTTGAGGGCTGATTTCTTGTCCTGTGATAAAAAGCCTTCTGTTTCGACTGCCAAACCTTTCAGGGGAGCATTTGCAAGCTTCTGGCATCATTTTTGAGTGAATTGCCAAAAGTCAGATTTTTGCTGAAATTCTGACCCCGGGGCTTAGGGATTTTTTCAAAAAAATATTTTCCGCCGGTTAAGTTGGTGAGGGCTGATTTCTTGTCCTGTGATAAAAAGCCTTCTGTTTCGACTCCCAATCCTTTCATTTGCAAGCTTCTGGCATCATTTTTGAGTGAATCGCCAAAAGTCAGATTTTTGCTGAAAATCTGACCCCGGGGCTTAGGGATTTTTTCAAAAAAATATTTTCCGCCGGTTAAGTTGTTGAGGGCTGATTTCTTGTCCTGTGATAAAAAGCCTTCTGTTTCGACTGCCAAACCTTTCAGGGGAGCATTTGCAACCGGTTGGTACCATTTTTGAGTGAATTGCCAAAATTCAGATTTTTGCTGAAATTCTGACCCCGGGGCTTAGGGATTTTTTCAAAAAAATATTTTGCACCTGTTAAGTTGTTGAGGGCTGATTTCTTGTCCTGTGATAAAAAGCCTTCTGTTTCGACTGCCAAACCTTTCAGGGGAGCATTTGCAAGCTTCTGGCATCATTTTTGAGTGAATTGCCAAAAGTCAGATTTTTGCTGAAATTCTGACCCCGGGGCTTAGGGATTTTTTCAAAAAAATATTTTCCGCCGGTTAAGTTGTTGAGGGCTGATTGTTTGTCCTGTGATAAAAAGCCTTCTGTTTCGACTGCCAAACCTTTCAGGGGAGCATTTGCAAGCATCTGGCATCATTTTTGAGTGATTTGCCAAAAGTCAGATTTTTGCTGAAATTCTGACCCCGGCGCTTAGGGATTTTTTCAAAAAAATATTTTGCGCCGGTTAAGTTGTTGAGGGCTGATTTCTTGTCCTGTGATAAAAAGCCTTCTGTTTCGACTGCCAAACCTTTCAGGGGAGCATTTGCAACCGGTTGGTACCATTTTTTAGTGAATTGCCAAAATTCAGATTTTTGCTGAAATTCTGACCCCGGGGCTTAGGGATTTTTTCAAAAAAATATTTTGCACCAGTTAAGTTGTTGAGGGCTCATTTCTTGTCCTGTGATAAAAAGCCTTCTGTTTCGACTGCCAAACCTTTCAGGGGAGCATTTCCAAGCTTCTGGCATCATTTTTGAGTGAATTGCCAAAAGTCAGATTTTTACTGAAATTCTGACCCCAGGGCTTAGGGATTTTTTCAAAAAAATATTTTCCGCCGGTTAAGTTGTTGAGGGCTGATTTCTTGTCCTGTCATAAAAAGCCTTCTGTTTCGACTCCCAATCCTTTCAGGGGAGCATTTCCAAGCTTCTGGCATCATTTTTGAGTGAATTGCCAAAATTCAGATTTTTCCTGAAATTCTGACCCCGGGGCTTAGGGATTTTTTCAAAAAAATATTTTGTGCCTGTTAAGTTGTTGAGGGCTGATTTCTTGTCCTGTGATAAAAAGCCTTCTGTTTCGACTGCCAAACCTTTCAGGGGAGCATTTGCAAGCTTTTGGCATCATTTTTGAGTGAATCGCCAAAAGTCAGATTTTTGCTGAAATTCTGACCCCGGGGCTTAGGGATTTTTTCAAAAAAATATTTTCCGCCGGTTAAGTTGTTGAGGGCTGATTTCTTGTCCTGTCATAAAAAGCCTTCTGTTTCGACTCCCAATCCTTTCAGGGGAGCATTTCCAAGCTTCTGGCATCATTTTTGAGTGAATTGCCAAAATTCAGATTTTTCCTGAAATTCTGACCCCGGGGCTTAGGGATTTTTTCAAAAAAATATTTTGTGCCTGTTAAGTTGTTGAGGGCTGATTTCTTGTCCTGTGATAAAAAGCCTTCTGTTTCGACTGCCAAACCTTTCAGGGGAGCATTTGCAAGCTTTTGGCATCATTTTTGAGTGAATCGCCAAAAGTCAGATTTTTGCTGAAATTCTGACGCCGGGGCTTAGGGATTTTTTCAAAAAAATATTTTCCGCCGGTTAAGTTGTTGAGGGCTGATTTCTTGTCCTGTGATAAAAAGCCTTCTGTTTCGACTGCCAAACCTTTCAGGGGAGCATTTCCAAGCTTCTGGCATCATTTTTGTGTGAATTGCCAAAAGTCAGAATTTTGCTGAAATTCTGACCCCGGGGCTTAGGGATTTTTTCAAAAAAATATTTTCCGCCGGTTAAGTTGTTGAGGGCTGATTTCTTGTCCTGTGATAAAAAGCCTTCTGTTTCGACTCCCAATCCTTTCAGGGGAGCATTTCCAAGCTTCTGGCATCATTTTTGAGTGAATCGCCAAAATTCAGATTTTTGCTGAAATTCTGACCCCGAGGCTTAGGGATTTTTTCAAAAAAATATTTTCCGCCGGTTAAGTTGGTGACGGCTGATTTCTTGTCCTGTCATAAAAAGCCTTCTGTTTCGACTCCCAATCCTTTCAGGGGAGCATTTGCAAGCTTCTGGCATCATTTTTGAGTGAATCGCCAAAAGTCAGATTTTTGCTGAAATTCTGACCCCGGGGCTTAGGGATTTTTTCAAAAAAATATTTTCTGCCGGTTAAGTTGGTGAGGGCTGATTAATTGTCCTGTGATTAAAAGCCTTCTGTTTCGACTGCCAAACCTTTCAGGGGAGCATTTGCAAGCTTCTGGCATCATTTTTGAGTGAATTGCCAAAAGTCAGATTTTTGCTGAAATTCTGACCCCGGGGCTTAGGGATTTTTTCAAAAAAATATTTTGCGCCTGTTAAGTTGTTGAGGGCTGATTGTTTGTCCTGTGATAAAAAGCCTTCTGTTTCGACTGCCAAACCTTTCAGGGGAGCATTTGCAAGCTTCTGGCATCATTTTTGAGTGAATTGCCAAAAGTCAGATTTTTGCTGAAATTCTGACCCCGGGGCTTAGGGATTTTTTCAAAAAAATATTTTGCGCCTGTTAAGTTGTTGAGGGCTGATTGTTTGTCCTGTGATAAAAAGCCTTCTGTTTCAACTGCCAAACCTTTCAGGGGAGCATTTGCAAGCTTCTGGCATCATTTTTGAGTGAATTGCCAAAAGTCAGATTTTTGCTGAAATTCTGACCCCGGGGCTTAGGGATTTTTTCAAAAAAATATTTTCCGCCGGTTAAGTTGTTGAGGGCTGATTTGTTCTCCTGTGATAAAAAGCCTTCTGTTTCGACTGCCAAACCTTTCAGGGGAGCATTTGCAAGCTTCTGGCATCATTTTTGAGTGAATTGCCAAAAGTCAGATTTTTGCTGAAATTCTGACCCCGGGGCTTAGGGATTTTTTCAAAAAAATATTTCCGCCGGTTAAGTTGTTGAGGGCTGATTTTTTGTCCTGTGATAAAAAGCCTTCTGTTTCGACTGCCAAACCTTTCAGGGGAGCATTTGAAAGCTTTTGGCATCATTTTTGATTGAATCGCCAAAAGTCACATTTTTGCTGAAATTCTGACCCCGGGGCTTAGGGATTTTTACAAAAAAATATTTTCCGCCGGTTAAGTTGTTGAGGGCTGATTTCTTGTCCTGTGATAAAAAGCCTTCTGTTTCGACTGCCAAACCTTTCACGGGAGCATTTGCAACTGGTTGGTACCATTTTTGAGTGAATTCCCAAAAGTCAGATTTTTGCTGAAATTCTGACCCCGGGGCTTAGGGATTTTTTCAAAAAAATATTTTGCGCCGGTTAAGTTGTTGAGGGCTGATTTCTTGTCCTGTGATAAAAAGCCTTCTGTTTCGACTGCCAAACCTTTCAGGGGAGCATTTGCAACCGGTTGGTACCATTTTTGAGTGAATTGCCAAAAGTCAGATTTTTGCTGAAATTCTGACCCCGGGGCTTAGGGATTTTTTCAAAAAAAAAATTTCCGCCGGTTAAGTTGTTGAGGGCTGATTTCTTGTCCTTTGATAAAAAGCCTTCTGTTTCTACTCCCAATCCTTTCAGGGGAGCATTTCCAAGCTTCTGGCATCATTTTTGAGTGAATCGCCAAAAGTCAGATTTTTGCTGAAATTCTGACCCCGGGGCTTAGGGATTTTTTCAAAAAAATATTTTCCGCCGGTTAAGTTGGTGAGGGCTGATTTCTTGTCCTGTGATAAAAAGCCTTCTGTTTCGATTGCCAAACCTTTCAGGGGAGCATTTGCAAGCTTTTGGCATCATTTTTGAGTGAATCGCAAAAATTCAGAATTTTGCTGAAATTCTGACCCCGGGGCTTAAAGATTTTTTCAAAAAAATATTTTCCGCCGGTTAAGTTGTTGAGGGCTGATTTCTTGTCCTGTGATAAAAAGCCTTCTGTTTCGACTGCCAAACCTTTCAGGGGAGCATTTGCAAGCTTCTGGCATCATTTTTGAGTGAATTGCCAAAAGTCAGATTTTTGCTGAAATTCTGAGCCCGGGGCTTAGGGATTTTTTCAAAAAAATATTTCCGCCGGTTAACTTGTTGAGGGCTGATTTCTTGTCCTGTGATAAAAAGCCTTCTGTTTCGACTGCCAAACCTTCCAGGGGAGCATTTCCAAGCTTCTGGCATCATTTTTGAGTGAATTGCCAAAAGTCAGATTTTTGCTGAAATTCTGACCCCGGGGCTTAGGGATTTTTTCAAAAAAATATTTTCCGCCTGTTAAGTTGTTGAGGGCTGATTTCTTGTCCTGTGATAAAAAGCCTTCTGTTTCGACTGCCAAACCTTTCAGGGGAGCATTTGCAAGCTTCTGGCATCATTTTTGAGTGAATTGCCAAAAGTCAGATTTTTGCTGAAATTCTGACCCCGGGGCTTAGGGATTTTTTCAAAAAAATATTTCCGCCGGTTAAGTTGTTGAGGGCTGATTTCTTGTCCTGTCATAAAAAGCCTTCTGTTTCGACTCCCAATTCTTTCAGGGGAGCATTTGCAAGCTTCTGGCATCATTTTTGAGTGAATTGCCAAAAGTCAGATTTTTGCTGAAATTCTGACCCCGGGGCTTAGGGATTTTTTCAAAAAAATATTTTCCGCCGGTTAAGTTGTTGAGGGCTGATTTCTTGTCCTGTCATAAAAAGCCTTCTGTTTCGACTCCCAATTCTTTCAGGGGAGCATTTGCAAGCTTCTGGCATCATTTTTGAGTGAATTGCCAAAAGTCAGATTTTTGCTGAAATTCTGACCCCGGGGCTTAGGGATTTTTTCAAAAAAATATTTTCCGCCGGTTAAGTTGGTGAGGGCTGATTTCTTGTCCTGTGATAAAAAGCCTTCTGTTTCGACTCCCAATCTTTTCATTTGCAAGCTTCTGGCATCATTTTTGAGTGAATCGCCAAAAGTCAGATTTTTGCTGAAAATCTGACCCCGGGGCTTAGGGATTTTTTCAAAAAAATATTTTCCGCCGGTTAAGTTGTTGAGGGCTGATTTCTTGTCCTGTGATAAAAAGCCTTCTGTTTCGACTGCCAAACCTTTCAGGGGAGCATTTGCAACCGGTTGGTACCATTTTTGAGTGAATTGCCAAAATTCAGATTTTTGCTGAAATTCTGACCCCGGGGCTTAGGGATTTTTTCAAAAAAATATTTTGCACCTGTTAAGTTGTTGAGGGCTGATTTCTTGTCCTGTGATAAAAAGCCTTCTGTTTCGACTGCCAAACCTTTCAGGGGAGCATTTGCAAGCTTCTGGCATCATTTTTGAGTGAATTGCCAAAAGTCAGATTTTTGCTGAAATTCTGACCCCGGGGCTTAGGGATTTTTTCAAAAAAATATTTTCCGCCGGTTAAGTTGTTGAGGCCTGATTGTTTGTCCTGTGATAAAAAGCCTTCTGTTTCGACTGCCAAACCTTTCAGGGGAGCATTTGCAAGCATCTGGCATCATTTTTGAGTGATTTGCCAAAAGTCAGATTTTTGCTGAAATTCTGACCCCGGCGCTTAGGGATTTTTTCAAAAAAATATTTTGCGCCGGTTAAGTTGTTGAGGGCTGATTTCTTGTCCTGTGATAAAAAGCCTTCTGTTTCGACTGCCAAACCTTTCAGGGGAGCATTTGCAAGCTTCTGGCATCATTTTTGAGTGAATCGCCAAAAGTCAGATTTTTGCTGAAATTCTGACCCCGGGGCTTAGGGATTTTTTCAAAAAAATATTTTCCGCCGGTTAAGTTGTTGAGGGCTGATTTCTTGTCCTGTCATAAAAAGCCTTCTGTTTCGACTCCCAATTCTTTCAGGGGAGCATTTGCAAGCTTCTGGCATCATTTTTGAGTGAATCGCCAAATGTCAGATTTTTGCTGAAATTCTGACCCCGGGGCTTACGGATTTTTTTAAAAAAATATTTTGCGCCTGTTAAGTTGGTGAGGGCTGATTTCTTGTCCTATGATAAAAAGCCTTCTGTTTCGACTCCCAATCCTTTCATTTGCAAGCTTCTGGCATCATTTTTGAGTGAATCGCCAAAAGTCAGATTTTTGCTGAAAATCTGACCCCGGGGCTTAGGGATTTTTTCAAAAAAATATTTTCCGCCGGTTAAGTTGTTGAGGGCTGATTTCTTGTCCTGTGATAAAAAGCCTTCTGTTTCGACTGCCAAACCTTTCAGGGGAGCATTTGCTACCGGTTGGTACCATTTTTTAGTGAATTGCCAAAATTCAGATTTTTGCTGAAATTCTGACCCCGGGGCTTAGGGATTTTTTCAAAAAAATATTTTGCACCAGTTAAGTTGTTGAGGGCTCATTTCTTGTCCTGTGATAAAAAGCCTTCTGTTTCGACTGCCAAACCTTTCAGGGGAGCATTTCCAAGCTTCTGGCATCATTTTTGAGTGAATTGCCAAAAGTCAGATTTTTGCTGAAATTCTGACCCCAGGGTTTAGGGATTTTTTCAAAAAAATATTTTCCGCCGGTTAAGTTGTTGAGGGCTGATTTCTTGTCCTGTCATAAAAAGCCTTCTGTTTCGACTCCCAATCCTTTCAGGGGAGCATTTCCAAGCTTCTGGCATCATTTTTGAGTGAATTGCCAAAATTCAGATTTTTCCTGAAATTCTGACCCCGGGGCTTAGGGATTTTTTCAAAAAAATATTTTGTGCCTGTTAAGTTGTTGAGGGCTGATTTCTTGTCCTGTGATAAAAAGCCTTCTGTTTCGACTGCCAAACCTTTCAGGGGAGCATTTGCAAGCTTTTGGCATCATTTTTGAGTGAATCGCCAAAAGTCAGATTTTTGCTGAAATTCTGACCCCGGGGCTTAGGGATTTTTTCAAAAAAATATTTTCCGCCGGTTAAGTTGTTGAGGGCTGATTTCTTGTCCTGTCATAAAAAGCCTTCTGTTTCGACTCCCAATCCTTTCAGGGGAGCATTTCCAAGCTTCTGGCATCATTTTTGAGTGAATTGCCAAAATTCAGATTTTTCCTGAAATTCTGACCCCGGGGCTTAGGGATTTTTTCAAAAAAATATTTTGTGCCTGTTAAGTTGTTGAGGGCTGATTTCTTGTCCTGTGATAAAAAGCCTTCTGTTTCGACTGCCAAACCTTTCAGGGGAGCATTTGCAAGCTTTTGGCATCATTTTTGAGTGAATCGCCAAAAGTCAGATTTTTGCTGAAATTCTGACGCCGGGGCTTAGGGATTTTTTCAAAAAAATATTTTCCGCCGGTTAAGTTGTTGAGGGCTGATTTCTTGTCCTGTGATAAAAAGCCTTCTGTTTCGACTGCCAAACCTTTCAGGGGAGCATTTCCAAGCTTCTGGCATCATTTTTGTGTGAATTGCCAAAAGTCAGAATTTTGCTGAAATTCTGACCCCGGGGCTTAGGGATTTTTTCAAAAAAATATTTTCCGCCGGTTAAGTTGTTGAGGGCTGATTTCTTGTCCTGTGATAAAAAGCCTTCTGTTTCGACTCCCAATCCTTTCAGGGGAGCATTTCCAAGCTTCTGGCATCATTTTTGAGTGAATCGCCAAAATTCAGATTTTTGCTGAAATTCTGACCCCGAGGCTTAGGGATTTTTTCAAAAAAATATTTTCCGCCGGTTAAGTTGGTGACGGCTGATTTCTTGTCCTGTCATAAAAAGCCTTCTGTTTCGACTCCCAATCCTTTCAGGGGAGCATTTGCTAGCTTCTGGCATCATTTTTGAGTGAATCGCCAAAAGTCAGATTTTTGCTGAAATTCTGACCCCGGGGCTTAGGGATTTTTTCAAAAAAATATTTTCTGCCGGTTAAGTTGGTGAGGGCTGATTAATTGTCCTGTGATTAAAAGCCTTCTGTTTCGACTGCCAAACCTTTCAGGGGAGCATTTGCAAGCTTCTGGCATCATTTTTGAGTGAATTGCCAAAAGTCAGATTTTTGCTGAAATTCTGACCCCGGGGCTTAGGGATTTTTTCAAAAAAATATTTTGCGCCTGTTAAGTTGTTGAGGGCTGATTGTTTGTCCTGTGATAAAAAGCCTTCTGTTTCGACTGCCAAACCTTTCAGGGGAGCATTTGCAAGCTTCTGGCATCATTTTTGAGTGAATTGCCAAAAGTCAGATTTTTGCTGAAATTCTGACCCCGGGGCTTAGGGATTTTTTCAAAAAAATATTTTGCGTCTGTTAAGTTGTTGAGGGCTGATTGTTTGTCCTGTGATAAAAAGCCTTCTGTTTCAACTGCCAAACCTTTCAGGGGAGCATTTGCAAGCTTCTGGCATCATTTTTGAGTGAATTGCCAAAAGTCAGATTTTTGCTGAAATTATGACCCCGGGGCTTAGGGATTTTTTCAAAAAAATATTTTCCGCCGGTTAAGTTGTTGAGGGCTGATTTGTTCTCCTGTGATAAAAAGCCTTCTGTTTCGACTGCCAAACCTTTCAGGGGAGCATTTGCAAGCTTCTGGCATCATTTTTGAGTGAATTGCCAAAAGTCAGATTTTTGCTGAAATTCTGACCCCGGGGCTTAGGGATTTTTTCAAAAAAATATTTCTGCCGGTTAAGTTGTTGAGGGCTGATTTTTTGTCCTGTGACAAAAAGCCTTCTGTTTCGACTGCCAAACCTTTCAGGGGAGCATTTGAAAGCTTTTGGCATCATTTTTGAGTGAATCGCCAAAAGTCACATTTTTGCTGAAATTCTGACCCCGGGGCTTAGGGATTTTTACAAAAAAATATTTTCCGCCGGTTAAGTTGTTGAGGGCTGATTTCTTGTCCTGTGATAAAAAGCCTTCTGTTTCGACTGCCAAACCTTTCAGGGGAGCATTTGCAACCGGTTGGTACCATTTTTGAGTGAATTCCCAAAAGTCAGATTTTTGCTGAAATTCTGACCCCGGGGCTTAGGGATTTTTTCAAAAAAATATTTTGCGCCGGTTAAGTTGTTGAGGGCTGATTTCTTGTCCTGTGATAAAAAGCCTTCTGTTTCGACTGCCAAACCTTTCAGGGGAGCATTTGCAACCGGTTGGTACCATTTTTGAGTGAATTGCCAAAAGTCAGATTTTTGCTGAAATTCTGACCCCGGGGCTTAGGGATTTTTTCAAAAAAATATTTTCCGCCGGTTAAGTTGGTGAGGGCTGATTTCTTGTCCTGTGATAAAAAGCCTTCTGTTTCGATTGCCAAACCTTTCAGGGGAGCATTTGCAAGCTTTTGGCATCATTTTTGAGTGAATCGCAAAAATTCAGAATTTTGCTGAAATTCTGACCCCGGGGCTTAAAGATTTTTTCAAAAAAATATTTTCCGCCGGTTAAGTTGTTGAGGGCTGATTTCTTGTCCTGTGATAAAAAGCCTTCTGTTTCGACTGCCAAACCTTTCAGGGGAGCATTTGCAAGCTTCTGGCATCATTTTTGAGTGAATTCCCAAAAGTCAGATTTTTGCTGAAATTCTGACCCCAGGGCTTAGGGATTTTTTCAAAAAAATATTTTGCGCCGGTTAAGTTGTTGAGGGCTGATTTCTTGTCCTGTGATAAAAAGCCTTCTGTTTCGACTGCCAAACTTTCAGGGGAGCATTTGCAACCGGTTGGTACCATTTTTGAGTGAATTGCCAAAAGTCAGATTTTTGCTGAAATTCTGACCCCGGGGCTTAGGGATTTTTTCAAAAAAAAAATTTCCGCCGGTTAAGTTGTTGAGGGCTGATTTCTTGTCCTTTGATAAAAAGCCTTCTGTTTCTACTCCCAATCCTTTCAGGGGAGCATTTCCAAGCTTCTGGCATCATTTTTGAGTGAATCGCCAAAAGTCAGATTTTTGCTGAAATTCTGACCCCGGGGCTTAGGGATTTTTTCAAAAAAATATTTTCCGCCGGTTAAGTTGGTGAGGGCTGATTTCTTGTCCTGTGATAAAAAGCCTTCTGTTTCGATTGCCAAACCTTTCAGGGGAGCATTTGCAAGCTTTTGGCATCATTTTTGAGTGAATCGCAAAAATTCAGAATTTTGCTGAAATTCTGACCCCGGGGCTTAAAGATTTTTTCAAAAAAATATTTTCCGCCGGTTAAGTTGTTGAGGGCTGATTTCTTGTCCTGTGATAAAAAGCCTTCTGTTTCGACTGCCAAACCTTTCAGGGGAGCATTTGCAAGCTTCTGGCATCATTTTTGAGTGAATTGCCAAAAGTCAGATTTTTGCTGAAATTCTGAGCCCGGGGCTTAGGGATTTTTTCAAAAAAATATTTCCGCCGGTTAACTTGTTGAGGGCTGATTTCTTGTCCTGTGATAAAAAGCCTTCTGTTTCGACTGCCAAACCTTCCAGGGGAGCATTTCCAAGCTTCTGGCATCATTTTTGAGTGAATTGCCAAAAGTCAGATTTTTGCTGAAATTCTGACCCCGGGGCTTAGGGATTTTTTCAAAAAAATATTTTCCGCCTGTTAAGTTGTTGAGGGCTGATTTCTTGTCCTGTGATAAAAAGCCTTCTGTTTCGACTGCCAAACCTTTCAGGGGAGCATTTGCAAGCTTCTGGCATCATTTTTGAGTGAATTGCCAAAAGTGAGATTTTTGCTGAAATTCTGACCCCGGGGCTTAGGGATTTTTTCAAAAAAATATTTCCGCCGGTTAAGTTGTTGAGGGCTGATTTCTTGTCCTGTGATAAAAAGCCTTCTGTTTCGACTGCCAAACCTTCCAGGGGAGCATTTCCAAGCTTCTGGCATCATTTTTGAGTGAATTGCCAAAAGTCAGATTTTTGCTGAAATTCTGACCCCGGGGCTTAGGGATTTTTTCAAAAAAATATTTTCCGCCTGTTAAGTTGTTGAGGGCTGATTTCTTGTCCTGTGATAAAAAGCCTTCTGTTTCGACTCCCAATCCTTTCAGGGGAGCATTTGCAAGCTTTTGGCATCATTTTTGAGTGAATGGCCAAAAGTCAGATTTTTGCTGAAATTCTGACCCCGGGGCTTAGGGATTTTTTCATAAAAATATTTTCCGCAGGTTAAGTTGTTGAGGGTTGATTTCTTGTCCTGTGATAAAAAGCCTTCTGTTTCGACTGCCAAACCTTTCAGGGGAGCATTTGCAAACGGTTGGTACCATTTTTGAGTGAATTGCCAAAAGTCAGATTTTTGCTGAAATTCTGACCCCGGGGCTTAGGGATTTTTTCATAAAAATATTTTGCGCTGGTTAAGTTGTTGAGGGCTGATTTCTTGTCCTGTGATAAAAAGCCTTCTGTTTCGACTGCCAAACCTTTCAGGGGAGCATTTGCAACCGGTTGGTACCATTTTTGAGTGAATTGCCAAAAGTCAGATTTTTGCTGAAATTGTGACCCCGGGGCTTAGGGATTTTTTCAAAAAAATATTTCCCGCCGGTTAAGTTGTTGAGGGCTGATTTCTTGTCCTGTGATAAAAAGCCTTCTGTTTCGACTGCCAAACCTTTCAGGGGAGCATTTGCAACCGGTTGGTACCATTTTTGAGTGAATTGCCAAAAGTCAGATTTTTGCTGAAATTCTGACCCCGGGGCTTAGGGATTTTTTCAAAAAAATATTTTCCGCCGGTTAAGTTGTTGAGGGCTGATTTCTTGTCCTGTGATAAAAAGCCTTCTGTTTCGACTGCCAAACCTTTCAGGGGAGCATTTCCAAGCTTCTGGCATCATTTTTGAGTGAATTGCCAAAAGTCAGATTTTTGCTGAAATTCTGACCCCGGGGCTTACGGATTTTTTCAAAAAAATATTTTCCGCCGGTTAAGTTGGTGAGGGCTGATTTCTTGTCATGTGATAAAAAGCCTTCTGTTTCGACTCCCAATCCTTTCATTTGCAAGCTTCTGGCATCATTTTTGAGTGAATCGCCAAAAGTCAGATTTTTGCTGAAAATCTGACCCCGGGGCTTAGGGATTTTTTCAAAAAAATATTTTCCGCCGGTTAAGTTGTTGAGGGCTGATTTCTTGTCCTGTGATAAAAAGCCTTCTGTTTCGACTGCCAAACCTTTCAGGGGAGCATTTGCAACCGGTTGGTACCATTTTTGAGTGAATTGCCAAAATTCAGATTTTTGCTGAAATTCTGACCCCGGGGCTTAGGGATTTTTTCAAAAAAATATTTTGCACCTGTTAAGTTGTTGAGGGCTGATTTCTTGTCCTGTGATAAAAAGCCTTCTGTTTCGACTGCCAAACCTTTCAGGGGAGCATTTGCAAGCTTCTGGCATCATTTTTGAGTGAATTGCCAAAAGTCAGATTTTTGCTGAAATTCTGACCCCGGGGCTTAGGGATTTTTTCAAAAAAATATTTTCCGCCGGTTAAGTTGTTGAGGGCTGATTGTTTGTCCTGTGATAAAAAGCCTTCTGTTTCGACTGCCAAACCTTTCAGGGGAGCATTTGCAAGCATCTGGCATCATTTTTGAGTGATTTGCCAAAAGTCAGATTTTTGCTGAAATTCTGACCCCGGCGCTTAGGGATTTTTTCAAAAAAATATTTTCCGCCGGTTAAGTTGTTGAGGGCTGATTTCTTGTCCTGTCATAAAAAGCCTTCTGTTTCGACTGCCAAACCTTTCAGGGGAGCATTTGCAAGCTTCTGGCATCATTTTCGAGTGAATTGCCAAAAGTCAGATTTTTGCTGAAATTCTGACCCCGGGGCTTAGGGATTTTTTCAAAAAAATATTTTCCGCCGGTTAAGTTGGTGAGGGCTGATTTCTTGTCCTGTGATAAAAAGCCTTCTGTTTCGACTCCCAATCCTTTCATTTGCAAGCTTCTGGCATCATTTTTGAGTGAATCGCCAAAAGTCAGATTTTTGCTGAAAATCTGACCCCGGGGCTTAGGGATTTTTTCAAAAAAAAATTTCCGCTGGTTAAGTTGTTGAGGGCTGATTTCTTGTCCTGTGATAAAAAGCCTTCTGTTTCGACTGCCAAACCTTTCAGGGGAGCATTTGCAACCGGTTGGTACCATTTTTGAGTGAATTGCCAAAATTCAGATTTTTGCTGAAATTCTGACCCCGGGGCTTAGGGATTTTTTCAAAAAAATATTTTGCACCTGTTAAGTTGTTGAGGGCTGATTTCTTGTCCTGTGATAAAAAGCCTTCTGTTTCGACTGCCAAACCTTTCAGGGGAGCATTTGCAAGCTTCTGGCATCATTTTTGAGTGAATTGCCAAAAGTCAGATTTTTGCTGAAATTCTGACCCCGGCGCTTAGGGATTTTTTCAAAAAAATATTTTCCGCCGGTTAAGTTGTTGATGGCTGATTTCTTGTCCTGTGATAAAAAGCCTTCTGTTTCGACTGCCAAACCTTTCAGGGGAGCATTTGCAAGCTTCTGGCATCATTTTTGAGTGAATCGCCAAAAGTCAGATTTTTGCTGAAATTCTGACCCCGGGGCTTAGGGATTTTTTCAAAAAAATATTTTCCGCCGGTTAAGTTGTTGAGGGCTGATTTCTTGTCCTGTCATAAAAAGCCTTCTGTTTCGACTCCCAATTCTTTCAGGGGAGCATTTGCAAGCTTCTGGCATCATTTTTGAGTGAATCGCCAAAAGTCAGATTTTTGCTGAAATTCTGACCCCGGGGCTTAGGGATTTTTTAAAAAAAATATTTTGCGCCTGTTAAGTTGGTGAGGGCTGATTTCTTGTCCTGTGATAAAAAGCCTTCTGTTTCGACTCCCAATCATTTCATTTGCAAGCTTCTGGCATCATTTTTGAGTGAATCGCCAAAAGTCAGATTTTTGCTGAAAATCTGACCCCGGGGCTTAGGGATTTTTTCAAAAAAATATTTTCCGCCGGTTAAGTTGTTGAGGGCTGATTTCTTGTCCTGTGATAAAAAGCCTTCTGTTTCGACTGCCAAACCTTTCAGGGGAGCATTTGCAACCGGTTGGTACCATTTTTTAGTGAATTGCCAAAATTCAGATTTTTGCTGAAATTCTGACCCCGGGGCTTAGGGATTTTTTCAAAAAAATATTTTGCACCAGTTAAGTTGTTGAGGGCTCATTTCTTGTCCTGTGATAAAAAGCCTTCTGTTTCGACTGCCAAACCTTTCAGGGGAGCATTTCCAAGCTTCTGGCATCATTTTTGAGTGAATTGCCAAAAGTCAGATTTTTGCTGAAATTCTGACCCCAGGGCTTAGGGATTTTTTCAAAAAAATATTTTCCGCCGGTTAAGTTGTTGAGGGCTGATTTCTTGTCCTGTCATAAAAAGCCTTCTGTTTCGACTCCCAATCCTTTCAGGGGAGCATTTCCAAGCTTCTGGCATCATTTTTGAGTGAATTGCCAAAATTCAGATTTTTCCTGAAATTCTGACCCCGGGGCTTAGGGATTTTTTCAAAAAAATATTTTGTGCCTGTTAAGTTGTTGAGGGCTGATTTCTTGTCCTGTGATAAAAAGCCTTCTGTTTCGACTGCCAAACCTTTCAGGGGAGCATTTGCAAGCTTTTGGCATGATTTTTGAGTGAATCGCCAAAAGTCAGATTTTTGCTGAAATTCTGACCCCGGGGCTTAGGGATTTTTTCAAAAAAATATTTTCCGCCGGTTAAGTTGTTGAGGGCTGATTTCTTGTCCTGTGATAAAAAGCCTTCTGTTTCGACTGCCAAACCTTTCAGGGGAGCATTTCCAAGCTTCTGGCATCATTTTTGAGTGAATTGCCAAAAGTCAGATTTTTGCTGAAATTCTGACCCCGGGGCTTAGGGATTTTTTCAAAAAAATATTTTCCGCCGGTTAAGTTGGTGAGGGCTGATTTCTTGTCCTGTGATAAAAAGCCTTCTGTTTCGATTGCCAAACCTTTCAGGGGAGCATTTGCAAGCTTTTGGCATCATTTTTGAGTGAATCGCAAAAATTCAGAATTTTGCTGAAATTCTGACCCCGGGGCTTAAAGATTTTTTCAAAAAAATATTTTCCGCCGGTTAAGTTGTTGAGGGCTGATTTCTTGTCCTGTGATAAAAAGCCTTCTGTTTCGACTGCCAAACCTTTCAGGGGAGCATTTGCAAGCTTCTGGCATCATTTTTGAGTGAATTCCCAAAAGTCAGATTTTTGCTGAAATTCTGACCCCAGGGCTTAGGGATTTTTTCAAAAAAATATTTTGCGCCGGTTAAGTTGTTGAGGGCTGATTTCTTGTCCTGTGATAAAAAGCCTTCTGTTTCGACTGCCAAACTTTCAGGGGAGCATTTGCAACCGGTTGGTACCATTTTTGAGTGAATTGCCAAAAGTCAGATTTTTGCTGAAATTCTGACCCCGGGGCTTAGGGATTTTTTCAAAAAAAAAATTTCCGCCGGTTAAGTTGTTGAGGGCTGATTTCTTGTCCTTTGATAAAAAGCCTTCTGTTTCTACTCCCAATCCTTTCAGGGGAGCATTTCCAAGCTTCTGGCATCATTTTTGAGTGAATCGCCAAAAGTCAGATTTTTGCTGAAATTCTGACCCCGGGGCTTAGGGATTTTTTCAAAAAAATATTTTCCGCCGGTTAAGTTGGTGAGGGCTGATTTCTTGTCCTGTGATAAAAAGCCTTCTGTTTCGATTGCCAAACCTTTCAGGGGAGCATTTGCAAGCTTTTGGCATCATTTTTGAGTGAATCGCAAAAATTCAGAATTTTGCTGAAATTCTGACCCCGGGGCTTAAAGATTTTTTCAAAAAAATATTTTCCGCCGGTTAAGTTGTTGAGGGCTGATTTCTTGTCCTGTGATAAAAAGCCTTCTGTTTCGACTGCCAAACCTTTCAGGGGAGCATTTGCAAGCTTCTGGCATCATTTTTGAGTGAATTGCCAAAAGTCAGATTTTTGCTGAAATTCTGAGCCCGGGGCTTAGGGATTTTTTCAAAAAAATATTTCCGCCGGTTAACTTGTTGAGGGCTGATTTCTTGTCCTGTGATAAAAAGCCTTCTGTTTCGACTGCCAAACCTTCCAGGGGAGCATTTCCAAGCTTCTGGCATCATTTTTGAGTGAATTGCCAAAAGTCAGATTTTTGCTGAAATTCTGACCCCGGGGCTTAGGGATTTTTTCAAAAAAATATTTTCCGCCTGTTAAGTTGTTGAGGGCTGATTTCTTGTCCTGTGATAAAAAGCCTTCTGTTTCGACTGCCAAACCTTTCAGGGGAGCATTTGCAAGCTTCTGGCATCATTTTTGAGTGAATTGCCAAAAGTGAGATTTTTGCTGAAATTCTGACCCCGGGGCTTAGGGATTTTTTCAAAAAAATATTTCCGCCGGTTAAGTTGTTGAGGGCTGATTTCTTGTCCTGTGATAAAAAGCCTTCTGTTTCGACTGCCAAACCTTCCAGGGGAGCATTTCCAAGCTTCTGGCATCATTTTTGAGTGAATTGCCAAAAGTCAGATTTTTGCTGAAATTCTGACCCCGGGGCTTAGGGATTTTTTCATAAAAATATTTTCCGCAGGTTAAGTTGTTGAGGGTTGATTTCTTGTCCTGTGATAAAAAGCCTTCTGTTTCGACTGCCAAACCTTTCAGGGGAGCATTTGCAAACGGTTGGTACCATTTTTGAGTGAATTGCCAAAAGTCAGATTTTTGCTGAAATTCTGACCCCGGGGCTTAGGGATTTTTTCATAAAAATATTTTGCGCCGGTTAAGTTGTTGAGGGCTGATTTCTTGTCCTGTGATAAAAAGCCTTCTGTTTCGACTGCCAAACCTTTCAGGGGAGCATTTGCAACCGGTTGGTACCATTTTTGAGTGAATTGCCAAAAGTCAGATTTTTGCTGAAATTGTGACCCCGGGGCTTAGGGATTTTTTCAAAAAAATATTTCCCGCCGGTTAAGTTGTTGAGGGCTGATTTCTTGTCCTGTGATAAAAAGCCTTCTGTTTCGACTGCCAAACCTTTCAGGGGAGCATTTGCAACCGGTTGGTACCATTTTTGAGTGAATTGCCAAAAGTCAGATTTTTGCTGAAATTCTGACCCCGGGGCTTAGGGATTTTTTCAAAAAAATATTTTCCGCCGGTTAAGTTGTTGAGGGCTGATTTCTTGTCCTGTGATAAAAAGCCTTCTGTTTCGACTGCCAAACCTTTCAGGGGAGCATTTCCAAGCTTCTGGCATCATTTTTGAGTGAATTGCCAAAAGTCAGATTTTTGCTGAAATTCTGACCCCGGGGCTTACGGATTTTTTCAAAAAAATATTTTCCGCCGGTTAAGTTGGTGAGGGCTGATTTCTTGTCATGTGATAAAAAGCCTTCTGTTTCGACTCCCAATCCTTTCATTTGCAAGCTTCTGGCATCATTTTTGAGTGAATCGCCAAAAGTCAGATTTTTGCTGAAAATCTGACCCCGGGGCTTAGGGATTTTTTCAAAAAAATATTTTCCGCCGGTTAAGTTGTTGAGGGCTGATTTCTTGTCCTGTGATAAAAAGCCTTCTGTTTCGACTGCCAAACCTTTCAGGGGAGCATTTGCAACCGGTTGGTACCATTTTTGAGTGAATTGCCAAAATTCAGATTTTTGCTGAAATTCTGACCCCGGGGCTTAGGGATTTTTTCAAAAAAATATTTTGCACCTGTTAAGTTGTTGAGGGCTGATTTCTTGTCCTGTGATAAAAAGCCTTCTGTTTCGACTGCCAAACCTTTCAGGGGAGCATTTGCAAGCTTCTGGCATCATTTTTGAGTGAATTGCCAAAAGTCAGATTTTTGCTGAAATTCTGACCCCGGGGCTTAGGGATTTTTTCAAAAAAATATTTTCCGCCGGTTAAGTTGTTGAGGGCTGATTGTTTGTCCTGTGATAAAAAGCCTTCTGTTTCGACTGCCAAACCTTTCAGGGGAGCATTTGCAAGCATCTGGCATCATTTTTGAGTGATTTGCCAAAAGTCAGATTTTTGCTGAAATTCTGACCCCGGCGCTTAGGGATTTTTTCAAAAAAATATTTTCCGCCGGTTAAGTTGTTGAGGGCTGATTTCTTGTCCTGTCATAAAAAGCCTTCTGTTTCGACTGCCAAACCTTTCAGGGGAGCATTTGCAAGCTTCTGGCATCATTTTCGAGTGAATTGCCAAAAGTCAGATTTTTGCTGAAATTCTGACCCCGGGGCTTAGGGATTTTTTCAAAAAAATATTTTCCGCCGGTTAAGTTGGTGAGGGCTGATTTCTTGTCCTGTGATAAAAAGCCTTCTGTTTCGACTCCCAATCCTTTCATTTGCAAGCTTCTGGCATCATTTTTGAGTGAATCGCCAAAAGTCAGATTTTTGCTGAAAATCTGACCCCGGGGCTTAGGGATTTTTTCAAAAAAAAATTTCCGCTGGTTAAGTTGTTGAGGGCTGATTTCTTGTCCTGTGATAAAAAGCCTTCTGTTTCGACTGCCAAACCTTTCAGGGGAGCATTTGCAACCGGTTGGTACCATTTTTGAGTGAATTGCCAAAATTCAGATTTTTGCTGAAATTCTGACCCCGGGGCTTAGGGATTTTTTCAAAAAAATATTTTGCACCTGTTAAGTTGTTGAGGGCTGATTTCTTGTCCTGTGATAAAAAGCCTTCTGTTTCGACTGCCAAACCTTTCAGGGGAGCATTTGCAAGCTTCTGGCATCATTTTTGAGTGAATTGCCAAAAGTCAGATTTTTGCTGAAATTCTGACCCCGGCGCTTAGGGATTTTTTCAAAAAAATATTTTCCGCCGGTTAAGTTGTTGATGGCTGATTTCTTGTCCTGTGATAAAAAGCCTTCTGTTTCGACTGCCAAACCTTTCAGGGGAGCATTTGCAAGCTTCTGGCATCATTTTTGAGTGAATCGCCAAAAGTCAGATTTTTGCTGAAATTCTGACCCCGGGGCTTAGGGATTTTTTCAAAAAAATATTTTCCGCCGGTTAAGTTGTTGAGGGCTGATTTCTTGTCCTGTCATAAAAAGCCTTCTGTTTCGACTCCCAATTCTTTCAGGGGAGCATTTGCAAGCTTCTGGCATCATTTTTGAGTGAATCGCCAAAAGTCAGATTTTTGCTGAAATTCTGACCCCGGGGCTTAGGGATTTTTTAAAAAAAATATTTTGCGCCTGTTAAGTTGGTGAGGGCTGATTTCTTGTCCTGTGATAAAAAGCCTTCTGTTTCGACTCCCAATCATTTCATTTGCAAGCTTCTGGCATCATTTTTGAGTGAATCGCCAAAAGTCAGATTTTTGCTGAAAATCTGACCCCGGGGCTTAGGGATTTTTTCAAAAAAATATTTTCCGCCGGTTAAGTTGTTGAGGGCTGATTTCTTGTCCTGTGATAAAAAGCCTTCTGTTTCGACTGCCAAACCTTTCAGGGGAGCATTTGCAACCGGTTGGTACCATTTTTTAGTGAATTGCCAAAATTCAGATTTTTGCTGAAATTCTGACCCCGGGGCTTAGGGATTTTTTCAAAAAAATATTTTGCACCAGTTAAGTTGTTGAGGGCTCATTTCTTGTCCTGTGATAAAAAGCCTTCTGTTTCGACTGCCAAACCTTTCAGGGGAGCATTTCCAAGCTTCTGGCATCATTTTTGAGTGAATTGCCAAAAGTCAGATTTTTGCTGAAATTCTGACCCCAGGGCTTAGGGATTTTTTCAAAAAAATATTTTCCGCCGGTTAAGTTGTTGAGGGCTGATTTCTTGTCCTGTCATAAAAAGCCTTCTGTTTCGACTCCCAATCCTTTCAGGGGAGCATTTCCAAGCTTCTGGCATCATTTTTGAGTGAATTGCCAAAATTCAGATTTTTCCTGAAATTCTGACCCCGGGGCTTAGGGATTTTTTCAAAAAAATATTTTGTGCCTGTTAAGTTGTTGAGGGCTGATTTCTTGTCCTGTGATAAAAAGCCTTCTGTTTCGACTGCCAAACCTTTCAGGGGAGCATTTGCAAGCTTTTGGCATGATTTTTGAGTGAATCGCCAAAAGTCAGATTTTTGCTGAAATTCTGACCCCGGGGCTTAGGGATTTTTTCAAAAAAATATTTTCCGCCGGTTAAGTTGTTGAGGGCTGATTTCTTGTCCTGTGATAAAAAGCCTTCTGTTTCGACTGCCAAACCTTTCAGGGGAGCATTTCCAAGCTTCTGGCATCATTTTTGAGTGAATTGCCAAAAGTCAGATTTTTGCTGAAATTCTGACCCCGGGGCTTAGGGATTTTTTCAAAAAAATATTTTGCGCCTGTTAAGTTGTTGAGGGCTGATTGTTTGTCCTGTGATAAAAAGCCTTCTGTTTCAACTGCCAAACCTTTCAGGGGAGCATTTGCAAGCTTCTGGCATCATTTTTGAGTGAATTGCCAAAAGTCAGATTTTTGCTGAAATTCTGACCCCGGGGCTTAGGGATTTTTTCAAAAAAATATTTTCCGCCGGTTAAGTTGTTGAGGGCTGATTTGTTCTCCTGTGATAAAAAGCCTTCTGTTTCGACTGCCAAACCTTTCAGGGGAGCATTTGCAAGCTTCTGGCATCATTTTTGAGTGAATTGCCAAAAGTCAGATTTTTGCTGAAATTCTGACCCCGGGGCTTAGGGATTTTTTCAAAAAAATATTTCCGCCGGTTAAGTTGTTGAGGGCTGATTTTTTGTCCTGTGATAAAAAGCCTTCTGTTTCGACTGCCAAACCTTTCAGGGGAGCATTTGAAAGCTTTTGGCATCATTTTTGAGTGAATCGCCAAAAGTCACATTTTTGCTGAAATTCTGACCCCGGGGCTTAGGGATTTTTACAAAAAAATATTTTCCGCCGGTTAAGTTGTTGAGGGCTGATTTCTTGTCCTGTGATAAAAAGCCTTCTGTTTCGACTGCCAAACCTTTCAGGGGAGCATTTGCAACCGGTTGGTACCATTTTTGAGTGAATTCCCAAAAGTCAGATTTTTGCTGAAATTCTGACCCCGGGGCTTAGGGATTTTTTCAAAAAAATATTTTGCGCCGGTTAAGTTGTTGAGGGCTGATTTCTTGTCCTGTGATAAAAAGCCTTCTGTTTCGACTGCGAAACCTTTCAGGGGAGCATTTGCAACCGGTTGGTACCATTTTTGAGTGAATTGCCAAAAGTCAGATTTTTGCTGAAATTCTGACCCCGGGGCTTAGGGATTTTTTCAAAAAAAAAATTTCCGCCGGTTAAGTTGTTGAGGGCTGATTTCTTGTCCTTTGATAAAAAGCCTTCTGTTTCGACTCCCAATCCTTTCAGGGGAGCATTTCCAAGCTTCTGGCATCATTTTTGAGTGAATCGCCAAAAGTCAGATTTTTGCTGAAATTCTGACCCCGGCGCTTAGGGATTTTTTCAAACAAATATTTTCCGCCGGTTAAGTTGTTGATGGCTGATTTCTTGTCCTGTGATAAAAAGCCTTCTGTTTCGACTGCCAAACCTTTCAGGGGAGCATTTGCAAGCTTCTGGCATCATTTTTGAGTGAATCGCCAAAAGTCAGATTTTTGCTGAAATTCTGACCCCGGGGCTTAGGGATTTTTTCAAAAAAATATTTTCCGCCGGTTAAGTTGTTGAGGGCTGATTTCTTGTCCTGTCATAAAAAGCCTTCTGTTTCGACTCCCAATTCTTTCAGGGGAGCATTTGCAAGCTTCTGGCATCATTTTTGAGTGAATCGCCAAAAGTCAGATTTTTGCTGAAATTCTGACCCCGGGGCTTAGGGATTTTTTAAAAAAAATATTTTGCGCCTGTTAAGTTGGTGAGGGCTGATTTCTTGTCCTGTGATAAAAAGCCTTCTGTCTCGACTCCCAATCCTTTCATTTGCAAGCTTCTGGCATCATTTTTGAGTGAATCGCCAAAAGTCAGATTTTTGCTGAAAATCTGACCCCGGGGCTTAGGGATTTTTTCAAAAAAATATTTTCCGCCGGTTAAGTTGTTGAGGGCTGATTTCTTGTCCTGTGATAAAAAGCCTTCTGTTTTGACTGCCAAACCTTTCAGGGGAGCATTTGCAACCGGTTGGTACCATTTTTTAGTGAATTGCCAAAATTCAGATTTTTGCTGAAATTCTGACCCCGGGGCTTAGGGATTTTTTCAAAAAAATATTTTGCACCAGTTAAGTTGTTGAGGGCTCATTTCTTGTCCTGTGATAAAAAGTCTTCTGTTTCGACTGCCAAACCTTTCAGGGGAGCATTTCCAAGCTTCTGGCATCATTTTTGAGTGAATTGCCAAAAGTCAGATTTTTGCTGAAATTCTGACCCCAGGGCTTAGGGATTTTTTCAAAAAAATATTTTCCGCCGGTTAAGTTGTTGAGGGCTGATTTCTTGTCCTGTCATAAAAAGCCTTCTGTTTCGACTCCCAATCCTTTCAGGGGAGCATTTCCAAGCTTCTGGCATCATTTTTGAGTGAATTGCCAAAATTCAGATTTTTCCTGAAATTCTGACCCCGGGGCTTAGGGATTTTTTCAAAAAAATATTTTGTGCCTGTTAAGTTGTTGAGGGCTGATTTCTTGTCCTGTGATAAAAAGCCTTCTGTTTCGACTGCCAAACCTTTCAGGGGAGCATTTGCAAGCTTTTGGCATCATTTTTGAGTGAATCGCCAAAAGTCAGATTTTTGCTGAAATTCTGACCCCGGGGCTTAGGGATTTTTTCAAAAAAATATTTTCCGCCGGTTAAGTTGTTGAGGGCTGATTTCTTGTCCTGTGATAAAAAGCCTTCTGTTTCGACTGCCAAACCTTTCAGGGGAGCATTTCCAAGCTTCTGGCATCATTTTTGTGTGAATTGCCAAAAGTCAGAATTTTGCTGAAATTCTGACCCCGGGGCTTAGGGATTTTTTCAAAAAAATATTTTCCGCCGGTTAAGTTGTTGAGGGCTGATTTCTTGTCCTGTGATAAAAAGCCTTCTCTTTCGACTGCCAAACCTTTCAGGGGAGCATTTGCAAGCTTCTGGCATCATTTTTGAGTGAATTGCCAAAAGTCAGATTTTTGCTGAAATTCTGACCCCGGGGCTTAGGGATTTTTTCAAAAAAATATTTTCCGCCGGTTAAGTTGTTGAGGGCTGATTGTTTGTCCTGTGATAAAAAGCCTTCTGTTTCGACTGCCAAACCTTCCAGGGGAGCATTTCCAAGCTTCTGGCATCATTTTTGAGTGAATTGCCAAAAGTCAGATTTTTGCTGAAATTCTGACCCCGGGGCTTAGGGATTTTTTCAAAAAAATATTTTCCGCCTGTTAAGTTGTTGAGGGCTGATTTCTTGTCCTGTGATAAAAAGCCTTCTGTTTCGACTGCCAAACCTTTCAGGGGAGCATTTGCAAGCTTCTGGCATCATTTTTGAGTGAATTGCCAAAAGTCAGATTTTTGCTGAAATTCTGACCCCGGGGCTTAGGGATTTTTTCAAAAAAATATTTCCGCCGGTTAAGTTGTTGAGGGCTGATTTCTTGTCCTGTGATAAAAAGCCTTCTGTTTCGACTGCCAAACCTTCCAGGGGAGCATTTCCAAGCTTCTGGCATCATTTTTGAGTGAATTGCCAAAAGTCAGATTTTTGCTGAAATTCTGACCCCGGGGCGTAGGGATTTTTTCAAAAAAATATTTTCCGCCTGTTAAGTTGTTGAGGGCTGATTTCTTGTCCTGTGATAAAAAGCCTTCTGTTTCGACTCCCAATCCTTTCAGGGGAGCATTTGCAAGCTTTTGGCATCATTTTTGAGTGAATGGCCAAAAGTCAGATTTTTGCTGAAATTCTGACCCCGGGGCTTAGGGATTTTTTCATAAAAATATTTTCCGCAGGTTAAGTTGTTGAGGGCTGATTTCTTGTCCTGTGATAAAAAGCCTTCTGTTTCGACTGCCAAACCTTTCAGGGGAGCATTTGCAACCGGTTGGTACCATTTTTGAGTGAATTGCCAAAAGTCAGATTTTTGCTGAAATTCTGACCCCGGGGCTTAGGGATTTTTTCAAAAAAATATTTTCCGCCGGTTAAGTTGTTGAGGGCTGATTTCTTGTCCTGTGATAAAAAGCCTTCTGTTTCGACTGCCAAACCTTTCAGGGGAGCATTTGCAACCGGTTGGTACCATTTTTGAGTGAATTGCCAAAAGTCAGATTTTTGCTGAAATTCTGACCCCGGGGCTTAGGGATTTTTTCATAAAAATATTTTGCGCCGGTTAAGTTGTTGAGGGCTGATTTCTTGTCCTGTGATAAAAAGCCTTCTGTTTCGACTGCCAAACCTTTCAGGGGAGCATTTGCAACCGGTTGGAACCATTTTTGAGTGAATCGCCAAAATTCAGATTTTTGCTGAAATTCTGACCCCGGGGCTTAGGGATTTTTTCAAAAAAATATTTTCCACCGGTTAAGTTGTTGAGGGCTGATTTCTTGTCCTGTGATAAAAAGCTTTCTGTTTCGACTGCCAAACCTTTCAGGGGAGCATTTGCAAGCTTCTGGCATCATTTTTGAGTGAATTGCCAAAAGTCAGATTTTTGCTGAAATTATGACTCCGGGGCTTAGGGATTTTTTTAAAAAATATTTTCCGCCAGTTAAGTTGTTGAGGGCTGATTTCTTGTCCTGTGATAAAAAGCCTTCTGTTTCGACTGCCAAACCTTTCAGGGGAGCATTTGCAAGCTTCTGGCATAATTTTTGAGTGAATTGCCAAAAGTCAGATTTTTGCTGAAATTTTGACCCCGGGGCTTAGGGATTTTTTCAAAAAAATATTTTCCGCCGGTTAACTTGTTGAGGGCTGATTTCTTGTCCTGTGATAAAAAGCCTTCTGTTTCGACTGCCAACCCTTTCAGGGGAGCATTTGCAACCGGTTGGTACCATTTTTGAGTGAATTGCCAAAAGTCAGATTTTTGCTGAAATTCTGACCCCGGGGCTTAGGGATTTTTTCAAAAAAAAAATTTCCGCCGGTTAAGTTGTTGAGGGCTGATTTCTTGTCCTGTGATAAAAAGCCTTCTGTTTCGACTGCCAAACCTTTCAGGGGAGCATTTCCAAGCTTCTGGCATCATTTTTGAGTGAATCGCCAAAAGTCAGATTTTTGCTGAAATTCTGACCCCGGGGCTTAAAGATTTTTTTCAAAAAAATATTTTCCGCCGGTTAAGTTGGTGAGAGCTGATTTCTTGTCCTGTGATAAAAAGCCTTCTGTTTCGATTGCCAAACCTTTCAGGGGAGCATTTGCAAGCTTTTGGCATCATTTTTGAGTGAATCGCCAAAATTCAGAATTTTGCTGAAATTCTGACCCCGGGGCTTAAATATTTTTTCAAAAAAATATTTTCCACCGGTTAAGTTGTTGAGGGCTGATTTCTTGTCCGGTGATAAAAAGCCTTCTGTTTCGACTGCCAACGCTTTCAGGGGAGCATTTCCAAGCTTCTGGCATCATTTTTGAGTGAATTGACAAAAGTCGGATTTTTGCTGAAATTCTGACCCCGGGGCTTAGGGATTTTTTCAAAAAAATATTTTCCGCCGGTTAAGTTGTTGAGGGCTGATTTCTTGTCCTGTGATAAAAAGCCTTCTGTTTCGACTGCCAAACCTTTCAGGGGAGCATTTACAACCGGTTGGTACCATTTTTGAGTGAATTGCCAAAAGTCAGATTTTTGCTGAAATTCTGACCCCAGGGGCTTAGGGATTTTTTCAAAAAAAAAATTCCGCCGGTTAAGTTGTTGAGGGCTGATTTCTTGTCCTGTGATAAAAAGCCTTCTGTTTCGACTGCCAAACCTTTCAGGGGAGCATTTGTAACCGGTTGGTACCATTTTTTAGTGAATTGCCAAAAGTCAGATTTTTGCTGAAATTCTGACCCCGGGGCTTAGGGATTTTTTCAAAAAAATATTTTCCACCGGTTAAGTTGTTGAGGGCTGATTTCTTGTCCTGTGATAAAAAGCCTTCTGTTTCGAATGCCAAACCTTTCAGGGGAGCATTTGCAAGCTTCTGGCATCATTTTTGAGTGAATTGCCAAAAGTCAGATTTTTGCTGAAATTCTGACCCCGGAGCTTAGGGATTTTTTCAAAAAAAAATTAACGCCGGTTAAGTTGTTGAGGGCTGATTTCTTGTCCTGTGATAAAAAGCCTTCTGTTTCGACTGCCAAACTTTCAGGGGAGCATTTCCAAGCTTCTGGCATCATTTTTGAGGGAATCGCCAAAAGTCACATTTTTGCTGAAATTCTGACTCTTAAAGATTTTTTCAAAAAAATATTTTCCGCCAGTTAAGTTGTTGAGGGCTGATTTCTTGTCCTGTGATAAAAAGCCTTCTGTTTCGTCTGCCAAACCTTTCAGGGGAGCATTTGCAAGCTTCTGGCATCATTTTTGAGTGAATTGCCAAAAGTCAGATTTTTGCTGAAATTCTGACCCCGGGGCTTAGGGATTTTTTCAAAAAAATATTTTCCGCCGGTTAAGTTGTTGAGGGCTGATTTCTTGTCCTGTGATAAAAAGCCTTCTGTTTCGAATGCCAAACCTTTCAGGGGAGCATTTCCAAGCTTCTGGCATCATTTTTGAGCGAATCGCCAAAAGTCAAATTTTTGCTGAAATTCTGACCCCGGGCTTAAAGATTTTTCCAAAAAAATATTTTCCGCCGGTTAAGTTGGTGAGGGCTGATTCCTTGTCCTGTGATAAAAAGCCTTCTGTTTCGATTGCCAAACCTTTCAGGGGAGCATTTGCAAGCTTTTCGCATCATTTTTGACTGAATCGCCAAAAGTCAGATTTCTGCTGAAATTCTGACCCCGGGGCTTAGGGATTTTTTCAAAAAAATATTTTGCGCCTGTTAAGGTGTTGAGGGCTGATTAATTGTCCTGTGATAAAAAGCCTTCTGTTTCGACTGCCAAACTTTTCAGGGGAGCATTTGCATGTTTCTGGCATCATTTTTGAGTGAATTGCCAAAAGTCAGATTTTTGCTGAAATAGGGATTTTTTCAAAAAAAAAAATTTCCACCGGTTAAGTTGTTGAGGGCTGATTTCTTGTCCTGTGATAAAAAGGCTTCTGTTTCGACTACCAAACCTTTCAGGGGAGCATTTGCAAGCTTCTGGCATCATTTTTGAGTGAATCGCCAAAAGTCAGATTTTTGCTGAAAATCTGACCCCGGGGCTTAGGGATTTTTTCAAAAAAATATTTTCCGCCGGTTAAGTTGTTGAGGGCTGATTTCTTGTCCTGTGATAAAAAGCCTTCTGTTTCGACTGCCAAACCTTTCAGGGGAGCATTTGCAAGCTTCTGGCATCATTTTTGAGTGAGATCGCCAAAAGTTAGATTTTTGCTGAAATTCTGACCCCGGGGCTTAGGGATTTTTTCAAAAAAATATTTTTGGCCGGTTAAGTTGTTGAGGGCTGAATTCTTGTCCTGTGATAAAAAGCCTCCTGTTTCGACTTCCGAACCTTTCAGGGGAACATTTGCATGTTTCTGGCATCATTTTTGAGTGAATCGCCAAAAGTCAGATTTTTGCTGAAATTCTGACCCCGGGGCTTAGGGATTTTTTCAAAAAAATATTTTCCGCCGTTTAAGTTGTTGAGGGCTGATTTCTTGTCCTGGGATAAAAAGCCTTCTGTTTCGAATGCCAAACCTTTCAGGGGAGCATTTGCAAGCTTCTGGCATCATTTTTGAGTGAATTGCCAAAATTCAGATTTTTGCTGAAATTCTGACCCCGGGGCTTAGGGATTTTTTCAAAAAAATATTTTCCGCCGGTTAAGTTGTTGAGGGCTGATGTCTTGTCCTGTGATAAAATGCCTTCTGTTTCGACTGCCAAAGCTTTCAGGGGAGCATTTGCAAGCTTCTGGCATCATTTTTGAGTGAATTGCCAAAATTCAGATTTTTGCTGAAATTCTGACCCCGGGGCTTAGGGATTTTTTCAAAAAAATATTTTCTGCCGGTTAAGTTGTTGAGGGCTGATGTCTTGTCCTGTGATAAAAAACCTTCTGTTTCGACTGCCAAACTTTTCAGGGGAGCATTTGCAAGCTTCTGGCATCATTTTTGAGTGAATTGCCAAAAGTCAGATTTTTGCTGAAATTCTGACTCTTAAAGATTTTTTCAAAAAAATATTTTCCGCCAGTTAAGTTGTTGAGGGCTGATTTCTTGTCCTGTGATAAAAAGCCTTCTGTTTCGACTGCCAAACCTTTCAGGGGAGCATTTGCAAGCTTCTGGCATCATTTTTGAGTGAGATCGCCAAAAGTTAGATTTTTGCTGAAATTCTGACCCCGGGGCTTAGGGATTTTTTCAAAAAAATATTTTTGGCCGGTTAAGTTGTTGAGGGCTGAATTCTTGTCCTGTGATAAAAAGCCTCCTGTTTCGACTTCCGAACCTTTCAGGGGAACATTTGCATGTTTCTGGCATCATTTTTGAGTGAATCGCCAAAAGTCAGATTTTTGCTGAAATTCTGACCCCGGGGCTTAGGGATTTTTTCAAAAAAATATTTTCCGCCGGTTAAGTTGTTGAGGGCTGATTTCTTGTCCTGGGATAAAAAGCCTTCTGTTTCGAATGCCAAACCTTTCAGGGGAGCATTTGCAAGCTTCTGGCATCATTTTTGAGTGAATTGCCAAAATTCAGATTTTTGCTGAAATTCTGACCCCGGGGCTTAGGGATTTTTTCAAAAAAATATTTTCCGCCGGTTAAGTTGTTGAGGGCTGATGTCTTGTCCTGTGATAAAATGCCTTCTGTTTCGACTGCCAAACCTTTCAGGGGAGCATTTGCAAGCTTCTGGCATCATTTTTGAGTGAATTGCCAAAATTCAGATTTTTGCTGAAATTCTGACCCCGGGGCTTAGGGATTTTTTCAAAAAAATATTTTCCGCCGGTTAAGTTGTTGAGGGCTGATGTCTTGTCCTGTGATAAAAAGCCTTCTGTTTCGACTGCCAAACTTTTCAGGGGAGCATTTGCAAGCTTCTGGCATCATTTTTGAGTGAATTGCCAAAAGTCAGATTTTTGCTGAAATTCTGACTCTTAAAGATTTTTTCAAAAAAATATTTTCCGCCAGTTAAGTTGTTGAGGGCTGATTTCTTGTCCTGTGATAAAAAGCCTTCTGTTTCGACTGCCAAACCTTTCAGGGGAGCATTTGCATGTTTCTGGCATCATTTGTGAGTGAATTGCCAAAAGTCAGATTTTTGCTGAAATTCTGACCCCGGGGCTTAGGGATTTTTTCAAAAAAATATTTTCCGCCGGTTAAGTTGTTGAGGGCTGATTTCTTGTCCTGTGATAAAAAGCCTTCTGTTTCGAATGCCAAACCTTTCAGGGGAGCATTTGCAAGCTTCTGGCATCATTTTTGAGTGAATTGCCAAAAGTCAGATTTTTGCTGAAATTCTGACCCCGGAGCTTAGGGATTTTTTCAAAAAAAAATTTCCGCCGGTTAAGTTGTTGAGGGCTGATTTCTTGTCCTGTGATAAAAAGCCTTCTGTTTCGACTGCCAAACTTTCAGGGGAGCATTTCCAAGCTTCTGGCATCATTTTTGAGGGAATCGCCAAAAGTCACATTTTTGCTGAAATTCTGACTCTTAAAGATTTTTTAAAAAAAATATTTTCCGCCGGTTAAGTTGTTGAGGGCTGATTTCTTGTCCTGTGATAAAAAGCCTTCTGTTTCGACTGCCAAACCTTTCAGGGGAGCATTTCCAAGCTTCTGGCATCATTTTTGAGTGAATTGCCAAAAGTCAGATTTTTGCTGAAATTCTGACCCCGGGCTTAAAGATTTTTTCAAAAAAATATTTTCCGCCGGTTAAGTTGGTGAGGGCTGATTCCTTGTCCTGTGATAAAAAGCCTTCTGTTTCGACTGCCAAACTTTTCAGGGGAGCATTTGCATGTTTCTGGCATCATTTTTGAGTGAATTGCCAAAAGTCAGATTTTTGCTGAAATAGGGATTTTTTCAAAAAAAAAATTTCCACCGGTTAAGTTGTTGAGGGCTGATTTCTTGTCCTGTGATAAAAAGCCTTCTGTTTCGACTGCCAAACCTTTCACGGGAGCATTTGCAAGCTTCTGGCATCATTTTTGAGTGAATCGCCAAAAGTCAGATTTTTGCTGAAAATCTGACCCCGGGGCTTAGGGATTTTTTCAAAAAAATATTTTCCGCCGGTTAAGTTGTTGAGGGCTGATTTCTTGTCCTGTGATAAAAAGCCTTCTGTTTCGACTGCCAAACCTTTCAGGGGAGCATTTGCAAGCTTCTGGCATCATTTTTGAGTGAGATCGCCAAAAGTTAGATTTTTGCTGAAATTCTGACCCGGGGCTTAGGGATTTTTTCAAAAAAATATTTTTGGCCAGTTAAGTTGTTGAGGGCTGAATTCTTGTCCTGTGATAAAAAGCCTCCTGTTTCGACTTCCGAACCTTTCAGGGGAACATTTGCATGTTTCTGGCATCATTTTTGAGTGAATCGCCAAAAGTCAGATTTTTGCTGAAATTCTGACCCCGGGGCTTAGGGATTTTTTCAAAAAAATATTTTCCGCCGGTTAAGTTGTTGAGGGCTGATTTCTTGTCCTGGGATAAAAAGCCTTCTGTTTCGAATGCCAAACCTTTCAGGGGAGCATTTGCAAGCTTCTGGCATCATTTTTCAGTGAATTGCCAAAATTCAGATTTTTGCTGAAATTCTGACCCCGGGGCTTAGGGATTTTTTCAAAAAAATATTTTCCGCCGGTTAAGTTGTTGAGGGCTGATGTCTTGTCCTGTGATAAAATGCCTTCTGTTTCGACTGCCAAACCTTTCAGGGGAGCATTTGCAAGCTTCTGGCATCATTTTTGAGTGAATTGCCAAAAGTCAGATTTTTGCTGAAATTCTGACTCTTAAAGATTTTTTCAAAAAAATATTTTCCGCCAGTTAAGTTGTTGAGGGCTGATTTCTTGTCCTGTGATAAAAAGCCTTCTGTTTCGACTGCCAAACCTTTCAGGGGAGCATTTGCAAGCTTCTGGCATCATTTTTGAGTGAGATCGCCAAAAGTTAGATTTTTGCTGAAATTCTGACCCCGGGGCTTAGGGATTTTTTCAAAAAAATATTTTTGGCCGGTTAAGTTGTTGAGGGCTGAATTCTTGTCCTGTGATAAAAAGCCTCCTGTTTCGACTTCCGAACCTTTCAGGGGAACATTTGCATGTTTCTGGCATCATTTTTGAGTGAATCGCCAAAAGTCAGATTTTTGCTGAAATTCTGACCCCGGGGCTTAGGGATTTTTTCAAAAAAATATTTTCCGCCGGTTAAGTTGTTGAGGGCTGATTTCTTGTCCTGGGATAAAAAGCCTTCTGTTTCGAATGCCAAACCTTTCAGGGGAGCATTTGCAAGCTTCTGGCATCATTTTTGAGTGAATTGCCAAAATTCAGATTTTTGCTGAAATTCTGACCCCGGGGCTTAGGGATTTTTTCAAAAAAATATTTTCCGCCGGTTAAGTTGTTGAGGGCTGATGTCTTGTCCTGTGATAAAATGCCTTCTGTTTCGACTGCCAAACCTTTCAGGGGAGCATTTGCAAGCTTCTGGCATCATTTTTGAGTGAATTGCCAAAATTCAGATTTTTGCTGAAATTCTGACCCCGGGGCTTAGGGATTTTTTCAAAAAAATATTTTCCGCCGGTTAAGTTGTTGAGGGCTGATGTCTTGTCCTGTGATAAAAAGCCTTCTGTTTCGACTGCCAAACTTTTCAGGGGAGCATTTGCAAGCTTCTGGCATCATTTTTGAGTGAATTGCCAAAAGTCAGATTTTTGCTGAAATTCTGACTCTTAAAGATTTTTTCAAAAAAATATTTTCCGCCAGTTAAGTTGTTGAGGGCTGATTTCTTGTCCTGTGATAAAAAGCCTTCTGTTTCGACTGCCAAACCTTTCAGGGGAGCATTTGCATGTTTCTGGCATCATTTGTGAGTGAATTGCCAAAAGTCAGATTTTTGCTGAAATTCTGACCCCGGGGCTTAGGGATTTTTTCAAAAAAATATTTTCCGCCGGTTAAGTTGTTGAGGGCTGATTTCTTGTCCTGTGATAAAAAGCCTTCTGTTTCGAATGCCAAACCTTTCAGGGGAGCATTTGCAAGCTTCTGGCATCATTTTTGAGTGAATTGCCAAAAGTCAGATTTTTGCTGAAATTCTGACCCCGGAGCTTAGGGATTTTTTCAAAAAAAAATTTCCGCCGGTTAAGTTGTTGAGGGCTGATTTCTTGTCCTGTGATAAAAAGCCTTCTGTTTCGACTGCCAAACTTTCAGGGGAGCATTTCCAAGCTTCTGGCATCATTTTTGAGGGAATCGCCAAAAGTCACATTTTTGCTGAAATTCTGACTCTTAAAGATTTTTTAAAAAAAATATTTTCCGCCGGTTAAGTTGTTGAGGGCTGATTTCTTGTCCTGTGATAAAAAGCCTTCTGTTTCGACTGCCAAACCTTTCAGGGGAGCATTTCCAAGCTTCTGGCATCATTTTTGAGTGAATTGCCAAAAGTCAGATTTTTGCTGAAATTCTGACCCCGGGCTTAAAGATTTTTTCAAAAAAATATTTTCCGCCGGTTAAGTTGGTGAGGGCTGATTCCTTGTCCTGTGATAAAAAGCCTTCTGTTTCGACTGCCAAACTTTTCAGGGGAGCATTTGCATGTTTCTGGCATCATTTTTGAGTGAATTGCCAAAAGTCAGATTTTTGCTGAAATAGGGATTTTTTCAAAAAAAAAATTTCCACCGGTTAAGTTGTTGAGGGCTGATTTCTTGTCCTGTGATAAAAAGCCTTCTGTTTCGACTGCCAAACCTTTCACGGGAGCATTTGCAAGCTTCTGGCATCATTTTTGAGTGAATCGCCAAAAGTCAGATTTTTGCTGAAAATCTGACCCCGGGGCTTAGGGATTTTTTCAAAAAAATATTTTCCGCCGGTTAAGTTGTTGAGGGCTGATTTCTTGTCCTGTGATAAAAAGCCTTCTGTTTCGACTGCCAAACCTTTCAGGGGAGCATTTGCAAGCTTCTGGCATCATTTTTGAGTGAGATCGCCAAAAGTTAGATTTTTGCTGAAATTCTGACCCGGGGCTTAGGGATTTTTTCAAAAAAATATTTTTGGCCAGTTAAGTTGTTGAGGGCTGAATTCTTGTCCTGTGATAAAAAGCCTCCTGTTTCGACTTCCGAACCTTTCAGGGGAACATTTGCATGTTTCTGGCATCATTTTTGAGTGAATCGCCAAAAGTCAGATTTTTGCTGAAATTCTGACCCCGGGGCTTAGGGATTTTTTCAAAAAAATATTTTCCGCCGGTTAAGTTGTTGAGGGCTGATTTCTTGTCCTGGGATAAAAAGCCTTCTGTTTCGAATGCCAAACCTTTCAGGGGAGCATTTGCAAGCTTCTGGCATCATTTTTCAGTGAATTGCCAAAATTCAGATTTTTGCTGAAATTCTGACCCCGGGGCTTAGGGATTTTTTCAAAAAAATATTTTCCGCCGGTTAAGTTGTTGAGGGCTGATGTCTTGTCCTGTGATAAAATGCCTTCTGTTTCGACTGCCAAACCTTTCAGGGGAGCATTTGCAAGCTTCTGGCATCATTTTTGAGTGAATTGCCAAAATTCAGATTTTTGCTGAAATTCTGACCCCGGGGCTTAGGGATTTTTTCAAAAAAATATTTTCCGCCGGTTAAGTTGTTGAGGGCTGATGTCTTGTCCTGTGATAAAAAGCCTTCTGTTTCGACTGCCAAACTTTTCAGGGGAGCATTTGCAAGCTTCTGGCATCATTTTTGAGTGAATTGCCAAAAGTCAGATTTTTGCTGAAATTCTGACTCTTAAAGATTTTTTCAAAAAAATATTTTCCGCCAGTTAAGTTGTTGAGGGCTGATTTCTTGTCCTGTGATAAAAAGCCTTCTGTTTCGACTGCCAAACCTTTCAGGGGAGCATTTCCAAGCTTCTGGCATCATTTTTGAGTGAATCGCCAAAAGTCAGATTTTTGCTGAAATTCTGACCCCGGGGCTTAGGGATTTTTTCATAAAAATATTTTGCGCCGGTTAAGTTGTTGAGGGCTGATTTCTTGTCCTGTGATAAAAAGCCTTCTGTTTCGACTGCCAAACCTTTCAGGGGAGCATTTCCAAGCTTCTGGCATCATTTTTGAGTGAATTGCCAAAAGTCAGATTTTTGCTGAAATTCTGACCCCGGGGCTTAGGGATTTTTTCAAAAAAAAAATTCCGTCGGTTAAGTTGTTGAGGGCTGATTTCTTGTCCTGTGATAAAAAGCATTCTGTTTCGACTGCCAAACCTTTCAGGGGAGCATTTCCAAGCTTCTGGCATCATTTTTGAGTGAATCGCCAAAAGTCAGATTTTTGCTGAAATTCTGACTCTTAAAGAGTTTTTCAAAAAAATATTTTCCGCCAGTTAAGTTGTTGAGGGCTGATTTCTTGTCCTGTGATAAAAAGCCTTCTGTTTCGACTGCCAAACCTTTCAGGGGAGCATTTCCAAGCTTCTGGCATCATTTTTGAGTGAATCGCCAAAAGTCAGATTTTTGCTGAAATTCTGACCCCGGGGCTTAGGGATTTTTTCAAAAAAATATTTTGCGCCGGGTAAGTTGTTGAGGGCTTATTTCTTGTCCTGTGATAAAAAGCCTTCTGTTTCGACTGCCAAACCTTTCAGGGGAGCATTTGCAACCGGCTGGTACCATTTTTGAGTGAATTGCCAAAAGTCAGATTTTTGCTGAAATTCTGACCCCGGGGCTTAGGGATTTTTTCATAAAAATATTTTGCGCCGGTTAAGTTGTTGAGGGCTGATTTCTTGTCCTGTGATAAAAAGCCTTCTGTTTCGACTGCCAAACCTTTCAGGGGAACATTTGCAACCGGTTGGTACCATTTTTGAGTGAATTGCCAAAAGTCAGATTTTTGCTGAAATTCTGACCCCGGGGCTTAGGGATTTTTTCAAAAAAATATTTTGCGCCGGTTAAGTTGTTGAGGGCTGATTTCTTGTCCTGTGATAAAAAGCCTTCTGTTTCGACTGCCAAACCTTTCAGGGGAGCATTTCCAAGCTTCTGGCATCATTTTTGAGTGAATGGCCAAAAGTTAGATTTTTGCTGAAATTTTGACCCCGGGGCTTAGGGATTTTTTCAAAAAAATATTTTCCGCCGGTTAAGTTGTTGAGGGCTGATTTCTTGTCCTGTGATAAAAAGCATTCTGTTTCGACTGCCAAACCTTTCAGGGGTGCATTTGCAACCGGTTGGAACCATTTTTGAGTGAATCGCCAAAATTCAGATTTTTGCTGAAATTCTGACCCCGGGGCTTAGGGATTTAAAAAAAAAAAAAATTCCGCCGGTTAAGTTGTTGAGGGCTGATTTCTTGTCCTGTGATAAAAAGCCTTCTGTTTCGACTGCCAAACCTTTCAGGGGAGCATTTCCAAGCTTCTGGCATCATTTTTGAGTGAATCGCCAAGAGTCAGATTTTTGCTGAAATTCTGACTCTTAAAGATTTTTTCAAAAAAATATTTTCCGCCAGTTAAGTTGTTGAGGGCTGATTTCTTGTCCTGTGATAAAAAGCCTTCTGTTTCGACTGCCAAACCTTTCAGGGGAGCATTTCCAAGCTTCTGGCATCATTTTTGAGTGAATCGCCAAAAGTCAGATTTCTGCTGAAATTCTGACCCCGGGGCTTAGGGATTTTTTCAAAAAAATATTTTCCGCAGGTTAAGTTGTTGAGGGCTGATTTCTTGTCCTGTGATAAAAAGCCTTCTGTTTCGACTGCCAAACCTTTCAGGGGAGCATTTGCAAGCTTCTGGCATAATTTTTGAGTGAATTGCCAAAAGTCAGATTTTTGCTGAAATTTTGACCCCGGGGCTTAGGGATTTTTTCAAAAAAATATTTTCCGCCGGTTAAGTTGTTGAGGGCTGATTTCTTGTCCTGTGATAAAAAGCCTTCTGTTTCGACTGCTAAACCTTTCAGGGGAGCATTTACAACCGGTTGGTACCATTTTTGACTGAATTGCCAAAAGTCAGATTTTTGCTGAAATTCTGACCCCGGGGCTTAGGGATTTTTTCAAAAAAAAATTTTCCGCCGGTTAAGTTGTTGAGGGCTGATTTCTTGTCCTGTGATAAAAAGCCTTCTGTTTCGACTCCCAATCCTTTCAGGGGAGCATTTCCAAGCTTCTGGCATCATTTTTGAGTGAATCGCCAAAAGTCAGATTTTTGCTGAAATTCTTACCCCGGGGCTTAGGGATTTTTTCAAAAAAATATTTTCCGCCGGTTAAGTTGGTGAGGGCTGATTTCTTGTCCTGTGATAAAAAGCCTTCTGTTTCGATTGCCAAACCTTTCAGGGGAGCATTTGCAAGCTTTTGGCATCATTTTTGAGTGAATCGCCAAAATTCAGAATTTTGCTGAAATTCTGACCCCGGGGCTTAAAGATTTTTTCAAAAAAATATTTTCCGCCGGTTAAGTTGTTGAGGGCTGATTTCTTGTCCTGTGATAAAAAGCCTTCTGTTTCGACTGCCAAACCTTTCAGGGGAGCATTTGCAACCGGTTGGTACCATTTTTGAGTGAATCGCCAAAATTCAGATTTTTGCTGAAATTGTGACCCCGGGGCTTAGGGATTTTTTCAAAAAAATATTTTCCGCCGGTTAAGTTGTTGAGGGCTGATTTCTTGTCCTGTGATAAAAAGCCTTCTGTTTCGACTGCCAAACCTTTCAGGGGAGCATTTGCAACCGGTTGGTACCATTTTTGAGTGAATTGCCAAAAGTCAGATTTTTGCTGAAATTCTGACCCCGGGGCTTAGGGATTTTTTCAAAAAAAAAAATTCCGCCGGTTAAGTTGTTGAGGGCTGATTTCTTGTCCTGTGATAAAAAGCCTTCTGTTTCGACTGCCAAACCTTTCAGGGGAGCATTTCCAAGTTTCTGGCATCATTTTTGAGTGAATCGCCAAAAGTCAGATTTTTGCTGAAATTCTGACCCCGGGGCTTAAAGATTTTTTTCAAAAAAATATTTTCCGCCGGTTAAGTTGGTGAGAGCTGATTTCTTGTCCTGTGATAAAAAGCCTTCTGTTTCGATTGCCAAACCTTTCAGGGGAGCATGTGCAAGCTTTTGGCATCATTTTTGAGTGAATCGCCAAAATTCAGAATTTTGCTGAAATTCTGACCCCGGGGCTTAAAGATTTTTTCAAAAAAAATTTTCCGCCGGTTAAGTTGTTGAGGGCTGATTTCTTGTCCTGTGATAAAAAGACTTCTGTTTCGACTGCCAAAGCTTTCAGGGGAGCATTTCCAAGCTTCTGGCATCATTTTTGAGTGAATTGACAAAAGTCGGATTTTTGCTGAAATTCTGACCCCGGGGCTTAGGGATTTTTTCAAAAAAATATTTTCCGCCGGTTAAGTTGTTGAGGGCTGATTTCTTGTCCTGTGATAAAAAGCCTTCTGTTTCGACTGCCAAACCTTTCAGGGGAGCATTTACAACCGGTTGGTACCATTTTTGAGTGAATTGCCAAAAGTCAGATTTTTGCTGAAATTCTGACCCCGGGGCTTAGGGATTTTTTCAAAAAAAAAATTCCGCCGGTTAAGTTGTTGAGGGCTGATTTCTTGTCCTGTGATAAAAAGCCTTCTGTTTCGACTGCCAAACCTTTCAGGGGAGCATTTGCAACCGGTTGGTACCATTTTTTAGTGAATCGCCAAAATTCAGATTTTTGCTGAAATTCTGACCCCGGGGCTTAGGGATTTTTTCAAAAAAATATTTTCCACCGGTTAAGTTGTTGAGGGCTGATTTCTTGTCCTGGGATAAAAAGCCTTCTGTTTCGAATGCCAAACCTTTCAGGGGAGCATTTGCAAGCTTCTGGCATCATTTTTGAGTGAATCGCCAAAAGTCACATTTTTGCTGAAATTCTGACTCTTAAAGATTTTTTCAAAAAAATATTTTCCGCCAGTTAAGTTGTTGAGGGCTGATTTCTTGTCCTGTGATAAAAAGCCTTCTGTTTCGACTGCCAAACCTTTCAGGGGAGCATTTGAAAGCTTCTGGCATCATTTTTGAGTGAATTGCCAAAAGTCAGATTTTTGCTGAAATTCTGACCCCGGGGCTTAGGGATTTTTTCAAAAAAATATTTTCCGCCGGTTAAGTTGTTGAGGGCTGATTTCTTGTCCTGTGATAAAAAGCCTTCTGTTTCGACTGCCAAACCTTTCAGGGGAGCATTTCCAAGCTTCTGGCATCATTTTTGAGTGAATCGCCAAAAGTCAAATTTTTGCTGAAATTCTGACCCCGGGCTTAAAGATTTTTTCAAAAAAATATTTTCCGCCGGTTAAGTTGGTGAGGGCTGATTCCTTGTCCTGTGATAAAAAGCCTTCTGTTTCGATTGCCAAACCTTTCAGGGGAGCATTTGCAAGCTTTTCGCATCATTTTTGAGTGAATTGCCAAAAGTCAGATTTTTGCTGAAATTCTGACCCCGGGGCTTAGGGATTTTTTCAAAAAAATATTTTCCACCGCTTAAGTTGTTGAGGGCTGATTTCTTGTCCTGTGATAAAAAGCCTTCTGTTTCGACTGCCAAACTTTTCAGGGGAGCATTTGCAAGCTTCTGGCATCATTTTTGAGTGAATTGCCAAAAGTCAGATTTTTGCTGAAATTCTGACCCCGGGGCTTAGGGATTTTTTCAAAAAAATATTTTCCACCGCTTAAGTTGTTGAGGGCTGATTTCTTGTCCTGTGATAAAAAGCCTTCTGTTTCGACTGCCAAACCTTTCAGGGGAGCATTTGCAAGCTTCTGGCATCATTTCTGAGTGAATTGCCAAAAGTCAGTTTTTTGCTGAAATTCTGACCGCGGGGCTTAGGGATTTTTTCAAAAAAAAATTTTCCACCGGTTAAGTTGTTGAGGGCTGATTTCTTGTCCTGTGATAAAAAGCCTCCTGTTTCGACTTCCAAACCTTTCAGGGGAGCATTTGCATGATTCTCGCATCTTTTTTGAGTGAATCGCCAAAAGTCAGATTTTTGCTGAAATTCTGACCCCGGGGCTTAGGGATTTTTTCAAAAAAATATTTTCCGCCGGTTAAGTTGTTGAGGGCTGATTTCTTGTCCTGTGATAAAAAGCCTTCTGTTTCGACTGCCAAACCTTTCAGGGGAGCATTTGCAAGCTTCTGGCATAATTTTTGAGTGAATTGCCAAAAGTCAGATTTTTGCTGAAATTTTGACCCCGGGGCTTAGGGATTTTTTCAAAAAAATATTTTCCGCCGGTTAAGTTGTTGAGGGCTGATTTCTTGTCCTGTGATAAAAAGCCTTCTGTTTCGACTGCTAAACCTTTCAGGGGAGCATTTACAACCGGTTGGTACCATTTTTGACTGAATTGCCAAAAGTCAGATTTTTGCTGAAATTCTGACCCCGGGGCTTAGGGATTTTTTCAAAAAAAAATTTTCCGCCGGTTAAGTTGTTGAGGGCTGATTTCTTGTCCTGTGATAAAAAGCCTTCTGTTTCGACTCCCAATCCTTTCAGGGGAGCATTTCCAAGCTTCTGGCATCATTTTTGAGTGAATCGCCAAAAGTCAGATTTTTGCTGAAATTCTTACCCCGGGGCTTAGGGATTTTTTCAAAAAAATATTTTCCGCCGGTTAAGTTGGTGAGGGCTGATTTCTTGTCCTGTGATAAAAAGCCTTCTGTTTCGATTGCCAAACCTTTCAGGGGAGCATTTGCAAGCTTTTGGCATCATTTTTGAGTGAATCGCCAAAATTCAGAATTTTGCTGAAATTCTGACCCCGGGGCTTAAAGATTTTTTCAAAAAAATATTTTCCGCCGGTTAAGTTGTTGAGGGCTGATTTCTTGTCCTGTGATAAAAAGCCTTCTGTTTCGACTGCCAAACCTTTCAGGGGAGCATTTGCAACCGGTTGGTACCATTTTTGAGTGAATCGCCAAAATTCAGATTTTTGCTGAAATTGTGACCCCGGGGCTTAGGGATTTTTTCAAAAAAATATTTTCCGCCGGTTAAGTTGTTGAGGGCTGATTTCTTGTCCTGTGATAAAAAGCCTTCTGTTTCGACTGCCAAACCTTTCAGGGGAGCATTTGCAACCGGTTGGTACCATTTTTGAGTGAATTGCCAAAAGTCAGATTTTTGCTGAAATTCTGACCCCGGGGCTTAGGGATTTTTTCAAAAAAAAAAATTCCGCCGGTTAAGTTGTTGAGGGCTGATTTCTTGTCCTGTGATAAAAAGCCTTCTGTTTCGACTGCCAAACCTTTCAGGGGAGCATTTCCAAGTTTCTGGCATCATTTTTGAGTGAATCGCCAAAAGTCAGATTTTTGCTGAAATTCTGACCCCGGGGCTTAAAGATTTTTTTCAAAAAAATATTTTCCGCCGGTTAAGTTGGTGAGAGCTGATTTCTTGTCCTGTGATAAAAAGCCTTCTGTTTCGATTGCCAAACCTTTCAGGGGAGCATGTGCAAGCTTTTGGCATCATTTTTGAGTGAATCGCCAAAATTCAGAATTTTGCTGAAATTCTGACCCCGGGGCTTAAAGATTTTTTCAAAAAAAATTTTCCGCCGGTTAAGTTGTTGAGGGCTGATTTCTTGTCCTGTGATAAAAAGACTTCTGTTTCGACTGCCAAAGCTTTCAGGGGAGCATTTCCAAGCTTCTGGCATCATTTTTGAGTGAATTGACAAAAGTCGGATTTTTGCTGAAATTCTGACCCCGGGGCTTAGGGATTTTTTCAAAAAAATATTTTCCGCCGGTTAAGTTGTTGAGGGCTGATTTCTTGTCCTGTGATAAAAAGCCTTCTGTTTCGACTGCCAAACCTTTCAGGGGAGCATTTACAACCGGTTGGTACCATTTTTGAGTGAATTGCCAAAAGTCAGATTTTTGCTGAAATTCTGACCCCGGGGCTTAGGGATTTTTTCAAAAAAAAAATTCCGCCGGTTAAGTTGTTGAGGGCTGATTTCTTGTCCTGTGATAAAAAGCCTTCTGTTTCGACTGCCAAACCTTTCAGGGGAGCATTTGCAACCGGTTGGTACCATTTTTTAGTGAATCGCCAAAATTCAGATTTTTGCTGAAATTCTGACCCCGGGGCTTAGGGATTTTTTCAAAAAAATATTTTCCACCGGTTAAGTTGTTGAGGGCTGATTTCTTGTCCTGGGATAAAAAGCCTTCTGTTTCGAATGCCAAACCTTTCAGGGGAGCATTTGCAAGCTTCTGGCATCATTTTTGAGTGAATCGCCAAAAGTCACATTTTTGCTGAAATTCTGACTCTTAAAGATTTTTTCAAAAAAATATTTTCCGCCAGTTAAGTTGTTGAGGGCTGATTTCTTGTCCTGTGATAAAAAGCCTTCTGTTTCGACTGCCAAACCTTTCAGGGGAGCATTTGAAAGCTTCTGGCATCATTTTTGAGTGAATTGCCAAAAGTCAGATTTTTGCTGAAATTCTGACCCCGGGGCTTAGGGATTTTTTCAAAAAAATATTTTCCGCCGGTTAAGTTGTTGAGGGCTGATTTCTTGTCCTGTGATAAAAAGCCTTCTGTTTCGACTGCCAAACCTTTCAGGGGAGCATTTCCAAGCTTCTGGCATCATTTTTGAGTGAATCGCCAAAAGTCAAATTTTTGCTGAAATTCTGACCCCGGGCTTAAAGATTTTTTCAAAAAAATATTTTCCGCCGGTTAAGTTGGTGAGGGCTGATTCCTTGTCCTGTGATAAAAAGCCTTCTGTTTCGATTGCCAAACCTTTCAGGGGAGCATTTGCAAGCTTTTCGCATCATTTTTGAGTGAATTGCCAAAAGTCAGATTTTTGCTGAAATTCTGACCCCGGGGCTTAGGGATTTTTTCAAAAAAATATTTTCCACCGCTTAAGTTGTTGAGGGCTGATTTCTTGTCCTGTGATAAAAAGCCTTCTGTTTCGACTGCCAAACTTTTCAGGGGAGCATTTGCAAGCTTCTGGCATCATTTTTGAGTGAATTGCCAAAAGTCAGATTTTTGCTGAAATTCTGACCCCGGGGCTTAGGGATTTTTTCAAAAAAATATTTTCCACCGCTTAAGTTGTTGAGGGCTGATTTCTTGTCCTGTGATAAAAAGCCTTCTGTTTCGACTGCCAAACCTTTCAGGGGAGCATTTGCAAGCTTCTGGCATCATTTCTGAGTGAATTGCCAAAAGTCAGTTTTTTGCTGAAATTCTGACCGCGGGGCTTAGGGATTTTTTCAAAAAAAAATTTTCCACCGGTTAAGTTGTTGAGGGCTGATTTCTTGTCCTGTGATAAAAAGCCTCCTGTTTCGACTTCCAAACCTTTCAGGGGAGCATTTGCATGATTCTCGCATCTTTTTTGAGTGAATCGCCAAAAGTCAGATTTTTGCTGAAATTCTGACCCCGGGGCTTAGGGATTTTTTCAAAAAAATATTTTCCGCCGGTTAAGTTGTTGAGGGCTGATTTCTTGTCCTGTGATAAAAAGCCTTCTGTTTCGACTGCCAAACCTTTCAGGGGAGCATTTGCATGTTTCTGGCATCATTTGTGAGTGAATTGCCAAAAGTCAGATTTTTGCTGAAATTCTGACCCCGGGGCTTAGGGATTTTTTCAAAAAAATATTTTCCGCCGGTTAAGTTGTTGAGGGCTGATTTCTTGTCCTGTGATAAAAAGCCTCCTGTTTCGACTTCCAAACCTTTCAGGGGAGCATTTGCATGTTTCTGGCATCATTTTTGAGTGAATCGCCAAAAGTCAGATTTTTGCTGAAATTCTGACCCCGGGGCTTAGGGATTTTTTCAAAAAAATATTTTGCGCCGGTTAAGTTGTTGAGGGCTTATTTCTTGTCCTGTGATAAAAAGCCTTCTGTTTCGACTGCCAAACCTTTCAGGGGAGCATTTGCAACCGGTTGGTACCATTTTTGAGTGAATCGCCAAAAGTCAGATTTTTGCTGAAATTCTGACCCCGGGGCTTAGGGATTTTTTCAAAAAAATATTTTGCGCCGGTTAAGTTGTTGAGGGCTTATTTCTTGTCCTGTGATAAAAAGCCTTCTGTTTCGACTGCCAAACCTTTCAGGGGAGCATTTGCAACCGGTTGGTACCATTTTTGAGTGAATTGCCAAAAGTCAGATTTTTGCTGAAATTCTGACCCCGGGGCTTAGGGATTTTTTCATAAAAATATTTTGCGCCGGTTAAGTTGTTGAGGGCTGATTTCTTGTCCTGTGATAAAAAGCCTTCTGTTTCGACTGCCAAACCTTTCAGGGGAACATTTGCAACCGGTTGGTACCATTTTTGAGTGAATTGCCAAAAGTCAGATTTTTGCTGAAATTCTGACCCCGGAGCTTAGGGATTTTTTCAAAAAAATATTTTCCGCCGGTTAAGTTGGTGAGGGCTGATTTCTTGTCCTGTGATAAAAAGCCTTCTGTTTCGATTGCCAAACCTTTCAGGGGAGCATTTGCAAGCTTTTGGCATCATTTTTGAGTGAATCGCCAAAATTCAGAATTTTGCTGAAATTCTGACCCCGGGGCTTAAAGATTTTTTCAAAAAAATATTTTCCGCAGGTTAAGTTGTTGAGGGCTGATTTCTTGTCCTGTGATAAAAAGCCTTCTGTTTCGACTGCCAAACCTTTCAGGGGAGCATTTGCAAGCTTCTGGCATAATTTTTGAGTGAATTGCCAAAAGTCAGATTTTTGCTGAAATTTTGACCCCGGGGCTTAGGGATTTTTTCAAAAAAATATTTTCCGCCGGTTAAGTTGTTGAGGGCTGATTTCTTGTCCTGTGATAAAAAGCCTTCTGTTTCGACTGCTAAACCTTTCAGGGGAGCATTTACAACCGGTTGGTACCATTTTTGACTGAATTGCCAAAAGTCAGATTTTTGCTGAAATTCTGACCCCGGGGCTTAGGGATTTTTTCAAAAAAAAATTTTCCGCCGGTTAAGTTGTTGAGGGCTGATTTCTTGTCCTGTGATAAAAAGCCTTCTGTTTCGACTCCCAATCCTTTCAGGGGAGCATTTCCAAGCTTCTGGCATCATTTTTGAGTGAATCGCCAAAAGTCAGATTTTTGCTGAAATTCTTACCCCGGGGCTTAGGGATTTTTTCAAAAAAATATTTTCCGCCGGTTAAGTTGGTGAGGGCTGATTTCTTGTCCTGTGATAAAAAGCCTTCTGTTTCGATTGCCAAACCTTTCAGGGGATCATTTGCAAGCTTTTGGCATCATTTTTGAGTGAATCGCCAAAATTCAGAATTTTGCTGAAATTCTGACCCCGGGGCTTAAAGATTTTTTCAAAAAAATATTTTCCGCCGGTTAAGTTGTTGAGGGCTGATTTCTTGTCCTGTGATAAAAAGCCTTCTGTTTCGACTGCCAAACCTTTCAGGGGAGCATTTGCAAGCTTCTGGCATCATTTTTGAGTGAATTGCCAAAAGTCAGATTTTTGCTGAAATTCTGACCCCGGGGCTTAGGGATTTTTTCAAAAAAATATTTCCGCCGGTTAAGTTGTTGAGGGCTGATTTCTTGTCCTGTGATAAAAAGCCTTCTGTTTCGACTGCCAAACCTTTCAGGGGAGCATTTGCAACCGGTTGGTACCATTTTTGAGTGAATCGCCAAAATTCAGATTTTTGCTGAAATTGTGACCCCGGGGCTTAGGGATTTTTTCAAAAAAATATTTTCCGCCGGTTAAGTTGTTGAGGGCTGATTTCTTGTCCTGTGATAAAAAGCCTTCTGTTTCGACTGCCAAACCTTTCAGGGGAGCATTTGCAACCGGTTGGTACCATTTTTGAGTGAATTGCCAAAAGTCAGATTTTTGCTGAAATTCTGACCCCGGGGCTTAGGGATTTTTTCAAAAAAAAAATTTCCGCCGGTTACGTTGTTGAGGGCTGATTTCTTGTCCTGTGATAAAAAGCCTTCTGTTTCGACTGCCAAACCTTTCAGGGGAGCATTTCCAAGTTTCTGGCATCATTTTTGAGTGAATCGCCAAAAGTCAGATTTTTGCTGAAATTCTGACCCCGGGGCTTAAAGATTTTTTTCAAAAAAATATTTTCCGCCGGTTAAGTTGGTGAGAGCTGATTTCTTGTCCTGTGATAAAAAGCCTTCTGTTTCGATTGCCAAACCTTTCAGGGGAGCATGTGCAAGCTTTTGGCATCATTTTTGAGTGAATCGCCAAAATTCAGAATTTTGCTGAAATTCTGACCCCGGGGCTTAAAGATTTTTTCAAAAAAATATTTTCCGCCGGTTAAGTTGTTGAGGGCTGATTTCTTGTCCTGTGATAAAAAGACTTCTGTTTCGACTGCCAAAGCTTTCAGGGGAGCATTTCCAAGCTTCTGGCATCATTTTTGAGTGAATTGACAAAAGTCGGATTTTTGCTGAAATTCTGACCCCGGGGCTTAGGGATTTTTTCAAAAAAATATTTTCCGCCGGTTAAGTTGTTGAGGGCTGATTTCTTGTCCTGTGATAAAAAGCCTTCTGTTTCGACTGCCAAACCTTTCAGGGGAGCATTTACAACCGGTTGGTACCATTTTTGAGTGAATTGCCAAAAGTCAGATTTTTGCTGAAATTCTGACCCCGGGGCTTAGGGATTTTTTCAAAAAAAAAATTCCGCCGGTTAAGTTGTTGAGGGCTGATTTCTTGTCCTGTGATAAAAAGCCTTCTGTTTCGACTGCCAAACCTTTCAGGGGAGCATTTGCAACCGGTTGGTACCATTTTTTAGTGAATCGCCAAAATTCAGATTTTTGCTGAAATTCTGACCCCGGGGCTTAGGGATTTTTTCAAAAAAATATTTTCCACCGGTTAAGTTGTTGAGGGCTGATTTCTTGTCCTGGGATAAAAAGCCTTCTGTTTCGAATGCCAAACCTTTCAGGGGAGCATTTGCAAGCTTCTGGCATCATTTTTGAGTGAATTGCCAAAAGTCAGATTTTTGCTGAAATTCTGACCCCGGAGCTTAGGGATTTTTTCAAAAAAAAATTTCCGCCGGTTAAGTTGTTGAGGGCTGATTTCTTGTCCTGTGATAAAAAGCCTTCTGTTTCGACTGCCAAACTTTCAGGCGAGCATTTCCAAGCTTCTGGCATCATTTTTGAGTGAATCGCCAAAAGTCACATTTTTGCTGAAATTCTGACTCTTAAAGATTTTTTCAAAAAAATATTTCCCGCCAGTTAAGTTGTTGAGGGCTTATTTCTTGTCCTGTGATAAAAAGCCTTCTGTTTCGACTGCCAAACCTTTCAGGGGAGCATTTCCAAGCTTATGGCATCATTTTTGAGTGAATCGCCAAAAGTCAGATTTTTGCTGAAATTCTGACCCCGGGGCTTAGGGATTTTTTCAAAAAAATATTTTCCGCAGGTTAAGTTGTTGAGGGCTGATTTCTTGTCCTGTGATAAAAAGCCTTCTGTTTCGACTGCCAAACCTTTCAGGGGAGCATTTGAAAGCTTCTGGCATCATTTTTGAGTGAATTGCCAAAAGTCAGATTTTTGCTGAAATTCTGACCCCGGGGCTTAGGGATTTTTTCAAAAAAATATTTTCCGCCGGTTAAGTTGTTGAGGGCTGATTTCTTGTCCTGTGATAAAAAGCCTTCTGTTTCGACTGCCAAACCTTTCAGGGGAGCATTTCCAAGCTTCTGGCATCATTTTTGAGTGAATCGCCAAAAGTCAAATTTTTGCTGAAATTCTGACCCCGGGCTTAAAGATTTTTTCAAAAAAATATTTTCCGCCGGTTAAGTTGGTGAGGGCTGATTCCTTGTCCTGTGATAAAAAGCCTTCTGTTTCGATTGCCAAACCTTTCAGGGGAGCATTTGCAAGCTTTTCGCATCATTTTTGACTGAATCGCCAAAAGTCAGATTTCTGCTGAAATTCTGACCCCGGGGCTTAGGGATTTTTTCAAAAAAATATTTTGCGCCTGTTAAGGTGTTGAGGGCTGATTAATTGTCCTGTGATAAAAAACCTTCTGTTTCGACTGCCAAACTTTTCAGGGGAGCATTTGCAAGCTTCTGGCATCATTTTTGAGTGAATTGCCAAAAGTCAGATTTTTGCTGAAATTCTGACCCCGGGGCTTAGGGATTTTTTCAAAAAAATATTTTCCACCGCTTAAGTTGTTGAGGGCTGATTTCTTGTCCTGTGATAAAAAGCCTTCTGTTTCGACTGCCAAACCTTTCAGGGGAGCATTTGCAAGCTTCTGGCATCATTTCTGAGTGAATTGCCAAAAGTCAGTTTTTTGCTGAAATTCTGACCCCGGGGCTTAGGGATTTTTTCAAAAAAAAATTTTCCACCGGTTAAGTTGTTGAGGGCTGATTTCTTGTCCTGTGATAAAAAGCCTCCTGTTTCGACTTCCAAACCTTTCAGGGGAGCATTTGCATGTTTCTGGCATCATTTTTGAGTGAATCGCCAAAAGTCAGATTTTTGCTGAAATTCTGACCCCGGGGCTTAGGGATTTTTTCAAAAAAATATTTTCCGCCGGTTAAGTTGTTGAGGGCTGATTTCTTGTCCTGTGATAAAAAGCCTTCTGTTTCGACTGCCAAACCTTTCAGGGGAGCATTTGCATGTTTCTGGCATCATTTGTGAGTGAATTGCCAAAAGTCAGATTTTTGCTGAAATTCTGACCCCGGGGCTTAGGGATTTTTTCAAAAAAATATTTTCCGCCGGTTAAGTTGTTGAGGGCTGATTTCTTGTCCTGTGATAAAAAGCCTCCTGTTTCGACTTCCAAACCTTTCAGGGGAGCATTTGCATGTTTCTGGCATCATTTTTGAGTGAATCGCCAAAAGTCAGATTTTTGCTGAAATTCTGACCCCGGGGCTTAGGGATTTTTTCAAAAAAATATTTTCCGCCGGTTAAGTTGTTGAGGGCTGATTTCTTGTCCTGTGATAAAAAGCCTTCTGTTTCGACTGCCAAACCTTTCAGGGGAGCATTTGCATGTTTCTGGCATCATTTGTGAGTGAATTGCCAAAAGTCAGATTTTTGCTGAAATTCTGACCCCGGGGCTTAGGGATTTTTTCAAAAAAATATTTTCCGCCGGTTAAGTTGTTGAGGGCTGATTTCTTGTCCTGTACTAAAAAGCCTCCTGTTTCGACTTCCAAACCTTTCAGGGGAGCATTTGCATGTTTCTGGCATCATTTTTGACTCAATCGCCAAAAGTCAGATTTTTGCTGAAATTCTTAGGGATTTTTTCAAAAAAATATTTTCCACCGGTTAAGTTGTTGAGGGCTGATTTCTTGTCCTGTGATAAAAAGCCTTCTGTTTCGACTGCCAAACCTTTCAGGGGAGCATTTGCAAGCTTCTGGCATCATTTTTGAGTGAATTGCCAAAAGTCAGTTTTTTGCTGAAATTCTGACCCCGGGGCTTAGGGATTTTTTCAAAAAAATATTTTCCGCCGGTTAAGTTGTTGAGGGCTGATTTCTTGTCCTGTACTAAAAAGCCTCCTGTTTCGACTTCCAAACCTTTCAGGGGAGCATTTGCATGTTTCTGGCATCATTTTTGACTCAATCGCCAAAAGTCAGATTTTTGCTGAAATTCTGACCCCGGGGCTTAGGGATTTTTTCAAAAAAATATTTTCCACCGGTTAAGTTGTTGAGGGCTGATTTCTTGTCCTGTGATAAAAAGCCTTCTGTTTCGACTGCCAAACCTTTCAGGGGAGCATTTGCAAGCTTCTGGCATCATTTTTGAGTGAATTGCCAAAAGTCAGATTTTTGCTGAAATTCTGACCCCGGGGCTTAGGGATTTTTTCAAAAAAATATTTTCCGCCGGTTAAGTTGTTGAGGGCTGATTTCTTGTCCTGTGATAAAAAGCCTTCTGTTTCGAATGCCAAACCTTTCAGGGGAGCATTTGCATGTTTCTGGCATCATTTGTGAGTGAATTGCCAAAAGTCAGATTTTTGCTGAAATTCTGACCCCGGGGCTTAGGGATTTTTTTTTTAAAAAAATTTCCACCGGTTAAGTTGTTGAGGGCTGATTTCTTGTCCTGTGATAAAAAGCCTTCTGTTTCGACTGCCAAACCTTTCAGGGGAGCATTTGCAAGCTTCTGGCATCATTTTTGAGTGAATCGCCAAAAGTCAGATTTTTGCTGAAATTCTGACCCCGGGGCTTAGGGATTTTTTCAAAAAAATATTTTCCGCCGGTTAAGTTGTTGAGGGCTGATTTCTTGTCCTGTGATAAAAAGCCTTCTGTTTCGACTGCCAAACCTTTCAGGGGAGCATTTGCAAGCTTCTGGCATCATTTTTGAGTGAGATCGCCAAAAGTTAGATTTTTGCTGAAATTCTGACCCCGGGGCTTAGGGATTTTTTCAAAAAAATATTTTTGGCCGGTTAAGTTGTTGAGGGCTGAATTCTTGTCCTGTGATAAAAAGCCTCCTGTTTCGACTTCCAAACCTTTCAGGGGAGCATTTGCATGTTTCTGGCATCATTTTTGAGTGAATTGCCAAAAGTCAGATTTTTGCTGAAATTCTGACCCCGGGGCTTAGGGATTTTTTCAAAAAAATATTTTCCGCCGGTTAAGTTGTTGAGGGCTGATGTCTTGTCCTGTGATAAAAAGCCTTCTGTTTCGACTGCCAAACTTTTCAGGGGAGCATTTGCAAGCTTCTGGCATCATTTTTGAGTGAATTGCCAAAAGTCAGATTTTTGCTGAAATTCTGACCCCGGGGCTTCGGGATTTTTTCAAAAAAATATTTTCCGCCGGTTAAGTTGTTGAGGGCTGATTTCTTGTCCTGTGATAAAAAGCCTTCTGTTTCGACTGCCAAACCTTTCAGGGGAGCATTTGCATGTTTCTGGCATCATTTGTGAGTGAATTGCCAAAAGTCAGATTTTTGCTGAAATTCTGACCCCGGGGCTTAGGGATTTTTTCAAAAAAATATTTTTGGCCGGTTAAGTTGTTGAGGGCTGAATTCTTGTCCTGTGATAAAAAGCCTCCTGTTTCGACTTCCAAACCTTTCAGGGGAGCATTTGCATGTTTCTGGCATCATTTTTGAGTGAATCGCCAAAAGTCAGATTTTTGCTGAAATTCTGACCCCGGGGCTTAGGGATTTTTTCAAAAAAATATTTTCCGCCGGTTAAGTTGTTGAGGGCTGATGTCTTGTCCTGTGATAAAATGCCTTCTGTTTCGACTGACAAACCTTTCAGGGGAGCATTTGCAAGCTTCTGGCATCATTTTTGAGTGAATTGCCAAAATTCAGATTTTTGCTGAAATTCTGACCCCGGGGCTTAGGGATTATTTCAAAAAAATATTTTCCGCCGGTTAAGTTGTTGAGGGCTGATGTCTTGTCCTGTGATAAAAAGCCTTCTGTTTCGACTGCCAAACTTTTCAGGGGAGCATTTGCAAGCTTCTGGCATCATTTTTGAGTGAATTGCCAAAAGTCAGATTTTTGCTGAAATTCTGACCCCGGGGCTTCGGGATTTTTTCAAAAAAATATTTTCCGCCGGTTAAGTTGTTGAGGGCTGATTTCTTGTCCTGTGATAAAAAGCCTTCTGTTTCGACTGCCAAACCTTTCAGGGGAGCATTTGCATGTTTCTGGCATCATTTGTGAGTGAATTGCCAAAAGTCAGATTTTTGCTGAAATTCTGACCCCGGGGCTTAGGGATTTTTTTAAAAAAAAAAATTCCACCGGTTAAGTTGTTGAGGGCTGATTTCTTGTCCTGTGATAAAAAGCCTTCTGTTTCGACTGCCAAACCTTTCAGGGGAGCATTTGCATGTTTCTGGCATCATTTGTGAGTGAATTGCCAAAAGTCAGATTTTTGCTGAAATTCTGACCCCGGGGCTTAGGGATTTTTTCAAAAAAATATTTTTGGCCGGTTAAGTTGTTGAGGGCTGAATTCTTGTCCTGTGATAAAAAGCCTCCTGTTTCGACTTCCAAACCTTTCAGGGGAGCATTTGCATGTTTCTGGCATCATTTTTGAGTGAATCGCCAAAAGTCAGATTTTTGCTGAAATTCTGACCCCGGGGCTTAGGGATTTTTTCAAAAAAATATTTTCCGCCGGTTAAGTTGTTGAGGGCTGATGTCTTGTCCTGTGATAAAATGCCTTCTGTTTCGACTGACAAACCTTTCAGGGGAGCATTTGCAAGCTTCTGGCATCATTTTTGAGTGAATTGCCAAAATTCAGATTTTTGCTGAAATTCTGACCCCGGGGCTTAGGGATTTTTTCAAAAAAATATTTTCCGCCGGTTAAGTTGTTGAGGGCTGATGTCTTGTCCTGTGATAAAAAGCCTTCTGTTTCGACTGCCAAACTTTTCAGGGGAGCATTTGCAAGCTTCTGGCATCATTTTTGAGTGAATTGCCAAAAGTCAGATTTTTGCTGAAATTCTGACCCCGGGGCTTCGGGATTTTTTCAAAAAAATATTTTCCGCCGGTTAAGTTGTTGAGGGCTGATTTCTTGTCCTGTGATAAAAAGCCTTCTGTTTCGACTGCCAAACCTTTCAGGGGAGCATTTGCATGTTTCTGGCATCATTTGTGAGTGAATTGCCAAAAGTCAGATTTTTGCTGAAATTCTGACCCCGGGGCTTAGGGATTTTTTCAAAAAAATATTTTTGGCCGGTTAAGTTGTTGAGGGCTGAATTCTTGTCCTGTGATAAAAAGCCTCCTGTTTCGACTTCCAAACCTTTCAGGGGAGCATTTGCATGTTTCTGGCATCATTTTTGAGTGAATCGCCAAAAGTCAGATTTTTGCTGAAATTCTGACCCCGGGGCTTAGGGATTTTTTCAAAAAAATATTTTCCGCCGGTTAAGTTGTTGAGGGCTGATGTCTTGTCCTGTGATAAAATGCCTTCTGTTTCGACTGACAAACCTTTCAGGGGAGCATTTGCAAGCTTCTGGCATCATTTTTGAGTGAATTGCCAAAATTCAGATTTTTGCTGAAATTCTGACCCCGGGGCTTAGGGATTATTTCAAAAAAATATTTTCCGCCGGTTAAGTTGTTGAGGGCTGATGTCTTGTCCTGTGATAAAAAGCCTTCTGTTTCGACTGCCAAACTTTTCAGGGGAGCATTTGCAAGCTTCTGGCATCATTTTTGAGTGAATTGCCAAAAGTCAGATTTTTGCTGAAATTCTGACCCCGGGGCTTCGGGATTTTTTCAAAAAAATATTTTCCGCCGGTTAAGTTGTTGAGGGCTGATTTCTTGTCCTGTGATAAAAAGCCTTCTGTTTCGACTGCCAAACCTTTCAGGGGAGCATTTGCATGTTTCTGGCATCATTTGTGAGTGAATTGCCAAAAGTCAGATTTTTGCTGAAATTCTGACCCCGGGGCTTAGGGATTTTTTTTAAAAAAAAAATTCCACCGGTTAAGTTGTTGAGGGCTGATTTCTTGTCCTGTGATAAAAAGCCTTCTGTTTCGACTGCCAAACCTTTCAGGGGAGCATTTGCATGTTTCTGGCATCATTTGTGAGTGAATTGCCAAAAGTCAGATTTTTGCTGAAATTCTGACCCCGGGGCTTAGGGATTTTTTCAAAAAAATATTTTTGGCCGGTTAAGTTGTTGAGGGCTGAATTCTTGTCCTGTGATAAAAAGCCTCCTGTTTCGACTTCCAAACCTTTCAGGGGAGCATTTGCATGTTTCTGGCATCATTTTTGAGTGAATCGCCAAAAGTCAGATTTTTGCTGAAATTCTGACCCCGGGGCTTAGGGATTTTTTCAAAAAAATATTTTCCGCCGGTTAAGTTGTTGAGGGCTGATGTCTTGTCCTGTGATAAAATGCCTTCTGTTTCGACTGACAAACCTTTCAGGGGAGCATTTGCAAGCTTCTGGCATCATTTTTGAGTGAATTGCCAAAATTCAGATTTTTGCTGAAATTCTGACCCCGGGGCTTAGGGATTATTTCAAAAAAATATTTTCCGCCGGTTAAGTTGTTGAGGGCTGATGTCTTGTCCTGTGATAAAAAGCCTTCTGTTTCGACTGCCAAACTTTTCAGGGGAGCATTTGCAAGCTTCTGGCATCATTTTTGAGTGAATTGCCAAAAGTCAGATTTTTGCTGAAATTCTGACCCCGGGGCTTCGGGATTTTTTCAAAAAAATATTTTCCGCCGGTTAAGTTGTTGAGGGCTGATTTCTTGTCCTGTGATAAAAAGCCTTCTGTTTCGACTGCCAAACCTTTCAGGGGAGCATTTGCATGTTTCTGGCATCATTTGTGAGTGAATTGCCAAAAGTCAGATTTTTGCTGAAATTCTGACCCCGGGGCTTAGGGATTTTTTTAAAAAAAAAAATTCCACCGGTTAAGTTGTTGAGGGCTGATTTCTTGTCCTGTGATAAAAAGCCTTCTGTTTCGACTGCCAAACCTTTCAGGGGAGCATTTGCAAGCTTCTGGCATCATTTTTGAGTGAATCGCCAAAAGTCAGATTTTTGCTGAAAATCTGACCCCGGGGCTTAGGGATTTTTTCAAAAAAATATTTTCCGCCGGTTAAGTTGTTGAGGGCTGATTTCTTGTCCTGGGATAAAAAGCCTTCTGTTTCGAATGCCAAACCTTTCAGGGGAGCATTTGCATGTTTCTGGCATCATTTTTGAGTGAATCGCCAAAAGTCAGATTTTTGCTGAAATTCTGACCCCGGGGCTTAGGGATTTTTTCAAAAAAATATTTTCCGCCGGTTAAGTTGTTGAGGGCTGATGTCTTGTCCTGTGATAAAAAGCCTTCTGTTTCGACTGCCAAACTTTTCAGGGGAGCATTTGCAAGCTTCTGGCATCATTTTTGAGTGAATTGCCAAAAGTCAGATTTTTGCTGAAATTCTGACCCCGGGGCTTAGGGATTTTTACAAAAAAATATTTTCCACCGCTTAAGTTGTTGAGGGCTGATGTCTTGTCCTGTGATAAAAAGCCTTCTGTTTCGACTGCCAAACTTTTCAGGGGAGCATTTGCAAGCTTCTGGCATCATTTTTGAGTGAATTGCCAAAAGTCAGATTTTTGCTGAAATTCTGACCCCGGGGCTTCGGGATTTTTTCAAAAAAATATTTTCCGCCGGTTAAGTTGTTGAGGGCTGATTTCTTGTCCTGTGATAAAAAGCCTTCTGTTTCGACTGCCAAACCTTTCAGGGGAGCATTTGCATGTTTCTGGCATCATTTGTGAGTGAATTGCCAAAAGTCAGATTTTTGCTGAAATTCTGACCCCGGGGCTTAGGGATTTTTTTTTAAGAAATATTTTCCACCGGTTAAGTTGTTGAGGGCTGATTTCTTGTCCTGTGATAAAAAGCCTTCTGTTTCGACTGCCAAACCTTTCAGGGGAGCATTTGCAAGCTTCTGGCATCATTTTTGAGTGAATCGCCAAAAGTCAGATTTTTGCTGAAAATCTGACCCCGGGGCTTAGGGATTTTTTCAAAAAAATATTTTCCGCCGGTTAAGTTGTTGAGGGCTGATTTCTTGTCCTGGGATAAAAAGCCTTCTGTTTCGAATGCCAAACCTTTCAGGGGAGCATTTGCATGTTTCTGGCATCATTTTTGAGTGAATCGCCAAAAGTCAGATTTTTGCTGAAATTCTGACCCCGGGGCTTAGGGATTTTTTCAAAAAAATATTTTCCGCCGGTTAAGTTGTTGAGGGCTGATGTCTTGTCCTGTGATAAAAAGCCTTCTGTTTCGACTGCCAAACTTTTCAGGGGAGCATTTGCAAGCTTCTGGCATCATTTTTGAGTGAATTGCCAAAAGTCAGATTTTTGCTGAAATTCTGACCCCGGGGCTTAGGGATTTTTACAAAAAAATATTTTCCACCGCTTAAGTTGTTGAGGGCTGATTTCTTGTCCTGTGATAAAAAGCCTTCTGTTTCGACTGCCAAACCTTTCAGGGGAGCATTTGCAAGCTTCTAGCATCATTTCTGAGTGAATTGCCAAAAGTCAGTTTTTTGCTGAAATTCTGACCGCGGGGCTTAGGGATTTTTTCAAAAAAAAAATTTCCACCGGTTAAGTTGTTGAGGGCTGATTTCTTGTCCTGTGATAAAAAGCCTTCTGTTTCGACTGCCAAACCTTTCAGGGGAGCATTTGCAAGCTTCTGGCATCATTTTTGAGTGAATCGCCAAAAGTCAGATTTTTGCTGAAAATCTGACCCCGGGGCTTAGGGATTTTTTCAAAAAAATATTTTCCGCCGGTTAAGTTGTTGAGGGCTGATTTCTTGTCCTGTGATAAAAAGCCTTCTGTTTCGACTGCCAAACCTTTCAGGGGAGCATTTGCAAGCTTCTGGCATCATTTTTGAGTGAATTGCCAAAAGTCAGATTTTTGCTGAAATTCTGACCCCGGGGCTTCGGGATTTTTTCAAAAAAATATTTTCCGCCGGTTAAGTTGTTGAGGGCTGATTTCTTGTCCTGTGATAAAAAGCCTTCTGTTTCGACTGCCAAACCTTTCAGGGGAGCATTTGCATGTTTCTGGCATCATTTGTGAGTGAATTGCCAAAAGTCAGATTTTTGCTGAAATTCTGACCCCGGGGCTTAGGGATTTTTTTTTAAAAAAAATTTCCACCGGTTAAGTTGTTGAGGGCTGATTTCTTGTCCTGTGATAAAAAGCCTTCTGTTTCGACTGCCAAACCTTTCAGGGGAGCATTTGCAAGCTTCTGGCATCATTTTTGAGTGAATCGCCAAAAGTCAGATTTTTGCTGAAAATCTGACCCCGGGGCTTAGGGATTTTTTCAAAAAAATATTTTCCGCCGGTTAAGTTGTTGAGGGCTGATTTCTTGTCCTGGGATAAAAAGCCTTCTGTTTCGAATGCCAAACCTTTCAGGGGAGCATTTGCATTTTTCTGGCATCATTTTTGAGTGAATCGCCAAAAGTCAGATTTTTGCTGAAATTCTGACCCCGGGGCTTAGGGATTTTTTCAAAAAAATATTTTCCGCCGGTTAAGTTGTTGAGGGCTGATTTCTTGTCCTGGGATAAAAAGCCTTCTGTTTCGAATGCCAAACCTTTCAGGGGAGCATTTGCAAGCTTCTGGCATCATTTTTGAGTGAATTGCCAAAATTCAGATTTTTGCTGAAATTCTGACCCCGGGGCTTAGGGATTTTTTTTTAAAAAAAATTTCCACCGGTTAAGTTGTTGAGGGCTGATTTCTTGTCCTGTGATAAAAAGCCTTCTGTTTCGACTGCCAAACCTTTCAGGGGAGCATTTGCAAGCTTCTGGCATCATTTTTGAGTGAATCGCCAAAAGTCAGATTTTTGCTGAAAATCTGACCCCGGGGCTTAGGGATTTTTTCAAAAAAATATTTTCCGCCGGTTAAGTTGTTGAGGGCTGATTTCTTGTCCTGGGATAAAAAGCCTTCTGTTTCGAATGCCAAACCTTTCAGGGGAGCATTTGCATGTTTCTGGCATCATTTTTGAGTGAATCGCCAAAAGTCAGATTTTTGCTGAAATTCTGACCCCGGGGCTCAGGGATTTTTTCAAAAAAATATTTTCCGCCGGTTAAGTTGTTGAGGGCTGATTTCTTGTCCTGGGATAAAAAGCCTTCTGTTTCGAATGCCAAACCTTTCAGGGGAGCATTTGCAAGCTTCTGGCATCATTTTTGAGTGAATTGCCAAAAGTCAGATTTTTGCTGAAATTCTGACCCCGGGGCTTAGGGATTTTTTCAAAAAAATATTTTCCGCCGGTTAAGTTGTTGAGGGCTGATGTCTTGTCCTGTGATAAAAAGCCTTCTGTTTCGACTGCCAAACTTTTCAGGGGAGCATTTGCAAGCTTCTGGCATCATTTTTGAGTGAATTGCCAAAAGTCAGATTTTTGCTGAAATTCTGACCCCGGGGCTTCGGGATTTTTATAAAAAAATATTTTCCGCCGGTTAAGTTGTTGAGGGCTGATTTCTTGTCCTGTGATAAAAAGCCTTCTGTTTCGACTGCCAAACCTTTCAGGGGAGCATTTGCATGTTTCTGGCATCATTTGTGAGTGAATTGCCAAAAGTCAGATTTTTGCTGAAATTCTGACCCCGGGGCTTAGGGATTTTTTCAAAAAAATATTTTCCGCCGGTTAAGTTCTTGAGGGCTGATGTCTTGTCCTGTGATAAAAAGCCTTCTGTTTCGACTGCCAAACTTTTCAGGGGAGCATTTGCAAGCTTCTGGCATCATTTTTGAGTGAATTGCCAAAAGTCAGATTTTTGCTGAAATTCTGACCCCGGGGCTTAGGGATTTTTTCAAAAAAATATTTTCCGCCGGTTAAGTTGTTGAGGGCTGATTTCTTGTCCTGGGATAAAAAGCCTTCTGTTTCGAATGCCAAACCTTTCAGGGGAGCATTTGCAAGCTTCTGGCATCATTTTTGAGTGAATTGCCAAAAGTCAGTTTTTTGCTGAAATTCTGACCCCGGGGCTTAGGGATTTTTTCAAAAAAATATTTTCCGCCGGTTAAGTTGTTGAGGGCGGATTTCTTGTCCTGTGATAAAAAGCCTTCTGTTTCGACTGCCAAACCTTTCAGGGGAGCATTTGCATGTTTCTGGCATCATTTGTGAGTGAATTGCCAAAAGTCAGATTTTTGCTGAAATTCTTACCCCGGGGCTTAGGGATTTTTTCAAAAAAATATTTTCCGCCGGTTAAGTTGTTGAGGGCTGATTTCTTGTCCTGTGATAAAAAGCCTTCTGTTTCGACTGCCAAACCTTTCAGGGGAGCATTTGCAACCGGTTGGTACCATTTTTGAGTGAATTGCCAAAAGTCAGATTTTTGCTGAAAATCTGACCCCGGGGCTTAGGGATTTTTTCAAAAAAATATTTTCCGCCGGTTAAGTTGTTGAGGGCTGATTTCTTGTCCTGGGATAAAAAGCCTTCTGTTTCGAATGCCAAACCTTTCAGGGGAGCATTTGCAAGCTTCTGGCATCATTTTTGAGTGAATTGCCAAAATTCAGATTTTTGCTGAAATTCTGACCCCGGAGCTTAGGGATTTTTTCAAAAAAATAATTTCCGCCGGTTAAGTTGTTGAGGGCTGATGTCTTGTCCTGTGATAAAATGCCTTCTGTTTCGACTGCCAAACCTTTCAGGGGAGCATTTGCAAGCTTCTGGCATCATTTTTGAGTGAATTGCCAAAATTCAGATTTTTGCTGAAATTCTGACCCCGGGGCTTAGGGATTTTTTCAAAAAAATATTTTCCGCCGGTTAAGTTGTTGAGGGCTGATGTCTTGTCCTGTGATAAAATGCCTTCTGTTTCGACTGCCAAACCTTTCAGGGGAGCATTTGCAAGCTTCTGGCATCATTTTTGAGTGAATTGCCAAAATTCAGATTTTTGCTGAAATTCTGACCCCGGGGCTTAGGGATTTTTTCAAAAAAATATTTTCCGCCGGTTAAGTTGTTGAGGGCTGATTTCTTGTCCTGGGATAAAAAGCCTTCTGTTTCGAATGCCAAACCTTTCAGGGGAGCATTTGCAAGCTTCTGGCATCATTTTTGAGTGAATTGCCAAAATTCAGATTTTTGCTGAAATTCTGACCCCGGGGCTTAGGGATTTTTTCAAAAAAATATTTTCCGCCGGTTAAGTTGTTGAGGGCTGATGTCTTGTCCTGTGATAAAATGCCTTCTGTTTCGACTGCCAAACCTTTCAGGGGAGCATTTGCAAGCTTCTGGCATCATTTTTGAGTGAATTGCCAAAATTCAGATTTTTGCTGAAATTCTGACCCCGGGGCTTAGGGATTTTTTCAAAAAAATATTTTCCGCCGGTTAAGTTGTTGAGGGCTGATGTCTTGTCCTGTGATAAAAAGCCTTCTGTTTCGACTGCCAAACTTTTCAGGGGAGCATTTGCAAGCTTCTGGCATCATTTTGAGTGAATTGCCAAAAGTCAGATTTTTGCTGAAATTCTGACCCCGGGGCTTCGGGATTTTTTCAAAAAAAAAATTTCCACCGGTTAAGTTGTTGAGGGCTGATTTCTTGTCCTGTGATAAAAAGCCTTCTGTTTCGACTGCCAAACCTTTCAGGGGAGCATTTGCAAGCTTCTGGCATCATTTTTGAGTGAATTGCCAAAATTCAGATTTTTGCTGAAATTCTGACCCCGGGGCTTAGGGATTTTTTTTAAAAAATTTTTTCCGCTAGTTAAGTTGTTGAGGGCTGATGTCTTGTCCTGTGATAAAATGCCTTCTGTTTCGACTGCCAAACCTTTCAGGGGAGCATTTGCAAGCTTCTGGCATCATTTTTGAGTGAATTGCCAAAATTCAGATTTTTGCTGAAATTCTGACCCCGGGGCTTAGGGATTTTTTCAAAAAAATATTTTCCGCCGGTTAAGTTGTTAAGGGCTGATGTCTTGTCCTGTGATAAAAAGCCTTCTGTTTCGACTGCCAAACTTTTCAGGGGAGCATTTGCAAGCTTCTGGCATCATTTTTGAGTGAATTGCCAAAAGTCAGATTTTTGCTGAAATTCTGACCCCGGGGCTTCGGGATTTTTATAAAAAAATATTTTCCGCCGGTTAAGTTGTTGAGGGCTGATTTCTTGTCCTGTGATAAAAAGCCTTCTGTTTCGACTGCCAAACCTTTCAGGGGAGCATTTGCATGTTTCTGGCATCATTTGTGAGTGAATTGCCAAAAGTCAGATTTTTGCTGAAATTCTGACCCCGGGGCTTAGGGATTTTTTTTAAAAAAAAATTTCCACCGGTTAAGTTGTTGAGGGCTGATTTCTTGTCCTGTGATAAAAAGCCTTCTGTTTCGACTGCCAAACCTTTCAGGGGAGCATTTGCAAGCTTCTGGCATCATTTTTGAGTGAATCGCCAAAAGTCAGATTTTTGCTGAAAATCTGACCCCGGGGCTTAGGGATTTTTTCAAAAAAATATTTTCCGCCGGTTAAGTTGTTGAGGGCTGATTTCTTGTCCTGTGATAAAAAGCCTTCTGTTTCGACTGCCAAACCTTTCAGGGGAGCATTTGCATGTTTCTGGCATCATTTTTGAGTGAATCGCCAAAAGTCAGATTATTGCTGAAATTCTGACCCCGGGGCTTAGGGATTTTTTCAAAAAAATATTTTCGGCCGGTTAAGTTGTTGAGGGCTGATTTCTTGTCCTGGGATAAAAAGCCTTCTGTTTCGAATGCCAAACCTTTCAGGGGAGCATTTGCAAGCTTCTGGCATCATTTTTGAGTGAATTGCCAAAATTCAAATTTTTGCTGAAATTCTGACCCCGGGGCTTAGGGATTTTTTCAAAAAAAAATTTTCCGCCGGTTAAGTTGTTGAGGGCTGATGTCTTGTCCTGTGATAAAAAGCCTTCTGTTTCGACTGCCAAACTTTTCAGGGGAGCATTTGCAAGCTTCTGGCATCATTCTTGAGTGAATCGCCAAAAGTCAGATTTTTGCTGAAATTCTGACCCCGGGGCTTCGGGATTTTTTCAAAAAAATATTTTCCGCCGGTTAAGTTGTTGAGGGCTGATTTCTTGTCCTGTGATAAAAAGCCTTCTGTTTCGATTGCCAAACCTTTCAGGGGAGCATTTGCAAGCTTTTCGCATCATTTTTGACTGAATCGCCAAAAGTCAGATTTTTGCTGAAATTCTGACCCCGGGGCTTAGGGATTTTTTCAAAAAAATATTTTGCGCCTGTTAAGGTGTTGAGGGCTGATTAATTGTCCTGTGATAAAAAGCCTTCTGTTTCGACTGCCAAACTTTTCAGGGGAGCATTTGAAAGCTTCTGGCATCATTTTTGAGTGAATTGCCAAAAGTCAGATTTTTGCTGAAATTCTGACCCCGGGGCTTAGGGATTTTTTCAAAAAAATATTTTCCACCGCTTAAGTTGTTGAGGGCTGATTTCTTGTCCTGTGATAAAAAGCCTTCTGTTTCGACTGCCAAACCTTTCAGGGGAGCATTTGCAACCGGTTGGTACCATTTTTGAGTGAATTGCCAAAATTCAGATTTTTGCTGAAATTGTGACCCCGGGGCTTAGGGATTTTTTCAAAAAAATATTTTCCGCCGGTTAAGTTGTTGAGGGCTGATTTCTTGTCCTGTGATAAAAAGCCTTCTGTTTCGACTGCCAAACCTTTCAGGGGAGCATTTGCATGTTTCTGGCATCATTTGTGAGTGAATTGCCAAAAGTCAGATTTTTGCTGAAATTCTGACCCCGGGGCTTAGGGATTTTTTTTAAAAAAAAAATTCCACCGGTTAAGTTGTTGAGGGCTGATTTCTTGTCCTGTGATAAAAAGCCTTCTGTTTCAACTGCCAAACCTTTCAGGGGAGCATTTCCAAGCTTCTGGCATCATTTTTGAGTGAATTGCCAAAAGTCAGATTTTTGCTGAAATTCTGACTCCGGGGCTTAGGGATTTTTTCAAAAAAATATTTTCCGCCGGTTAAGTTGTTGAGGGCTGATTTCTTGTCCTGTGATAAAAAGCCTTCTGTTTCGACTGCCAAACCTTTCAGGGGAGCATTTGCATGTTTCTGGCATCATTTGTGAGTGAATTGCCAAAAGTCAGATTTTTGCTGAAATTCTGACCCCGGGGCTTAGGGATTTTTTCAAAAAAATATTTTCCGCCGGTTAAGTTGTTGAGGGCTGATTTCTTGTCCTGTGATAAAAAGCCTTCTGTTTCGACTGCCAAACCTTTCAGGGGAGCATTTGCATGTTTCTGGCATCATTTGTGAGTGAATTGCCAAAAGTCAGATTTTTGCTGAAATTCTGACCCCGGGGCTTAGGGATTTTTTCAAAAAAAAAAATTCCACCGGTTAAGTTGTTGAGGGCTGATTTCTTGTCCTGTGATAAAAAGCCTTCTGTTTCGACTGCCAAACCTTTCAGGGGAGCATTTGCATGTTTCTGGCATCATTTGTGAGTGAATTGCCAAAAGTCAGATTTTTGCTGAAATTCTGACCCCGGGGCTTAGGGATTTTTTTTAAAAAAAAATTTCCACCGGTTAAGTTGTTGAGGGCTGATTTCTTGTCCTGTGATAAAAAGCCTTCTGTTTCGACTGCCAAACCTTTCAGGGGAGCATTTCCAAGCTTCTGGCATCATTTTTGAGTGAATCGCCAAAAGTCAGATTTTTGCTGAAAATCTGACCCCCGGCCTTAGGGATTTTTTCAAAAAAATATTTTCCGCCGGTTAAGTTGTTGAGGGCTGATTTCTTGTCCTGTGATAAAAAGCCTTCTGTTTCGACTGCCAAACCTTTCAGGGGAGCATTTGCAAGCTTCTGGCATCATTTTTGAGTGAGATCGCCAAAAGTCAGATTTTTGCTGAAATTCTGACCCCGGGGCTTAGGGATTTTTTCAAAAAAATATTTTTGGCCGGTTAAGTTGTTGAGGGCTGAATTCTTGTCCTGTGATAAAAAGCCTCCTGTTTCGACTTCCAAAACTTTCAGGGGAGCATTTGCATGTTTCTGGCATCATTTTTGAGTGAATCGCCAAAAGTCAGATTTTTGCTGAAATTCTGACCCCGGGGCTTAGGGATTTTTTCAAAAAAATATTTTCCGCCGGTTAAGTTGTTGAGGGCTGATTTCTTGTCCTGGGACAAAAAGCCTTCTGTTTCGAATGCCAAACCTTTCAGGGGAGCATTTGCAAGCTTCTGGCATCATTTTTGAGTGAATTGCCAAAATTCAGATTTTTGCTGAAATTCTGACCCCGGGGCTTAGGGATTTTTTCAAAAAAATATTTTCCGCCGGTTAAGTTGTTGAGGGCTGATGTCTTGTCCTGTGATAAAATGCCTTCTGTTTCGACTGCCAAACCTTTCAGGGGAGCATTTGCAAGCTTCTGGCATCATTTTTGAGTGAATTGCCAAAATTCAGATTTTTGCTGAAATTCTGACCCCGGGGCTTAGGGATTTTTTCAAAAAAATATTTTCCGCCGGTTAAGTTGTTGAGGGCTGATGTCTTGTCCTGTGATAAAAAGCCTTCTGTTTCGACTGCCAAACTTTTCAGGGGAGCATTTCCAAGCTTCTGGCATCATTTTTGAGTGAATTGCCAAAATTCAAATTTTTGCTGAAATTCTGACCCCGGGCTTAAAGATTTTTTCAAAAAAATATTTTCCGCCGGTTAAGTTGGTGAGGGCTGATTCCTTGTCCTGTGATAAAAAGCCTTCTGTTTCGATTGCCAAACCTTTCAGGGGAGCATTTGCAAGCTTTTCGCATCATTTTTGACTGAATCGCCAAAAGTCAGATTTTTGCTGAAATTCTGACCCCGGGGCTTAGGGATTTTTTCAAAAAAATATTTTACGCCTGTTAAGGTGTTGAGGGCTGATTAATTGTCCTGTGATAAAAAGCCTTCTGTTTCGACTGCCAAACTTTTCAGGGGAGCATTTGCAAGCTTCTGGCATCATTTTTGAGTGAATTGCCAAAAGTCAGATTTTTGCTGAAATTCTGACCCCGGGGCTTAGGGATTTTTTTTTTTAAAAAAATTCCACCGCTTAAGTTGTTGAGGGCTGATTTCTTGTCCTGTGATAAAAAGCCTTCTGTTTCGACTGCCAAACCTTTCAGGGGAGCATTTGCAACCGGTTGGTACCATTTTTGAGTGAATTGCCAAAATTCAGATTTTTGCTGAAATTCTGACCCCGGGGCTTAGGGATTTTTTCAAAAAAATATTTTTGGCCGGTTAAGTTGTTGAGGGCTGAATTCTTGTCCTGTGATAAAAAGCCTCCTGTTTCGACTTCCAAACCTTTCAGGGGAGCATTTGCATGTTTCTGGCATCATTTGTGAGTGAATTGCCAAAAGTCAGATTTTTGCTGAAATTCTGACCCCGGGGCTTAGGGATTTTTTCAAAAAAATATTTTCCGCCGGTTAAGTTGTTGAGGGCTGATTTCTTGTCCTGTGATAAAAAGCCTTCTGTTTCGACTGCCAAACCTTTCAGGGGAGCATTTGCATGTTTCTGGCATCATTTGTGAGTGAATTGCCAAAAGTCAGATTTTTGCTGAAATTCTGACCCCGGGGCTTAGGGATTTTTTCAAAAAAAAAAATTCCACCGGTTAAGTTGTTGAGGGCTGATTTCTTGTCCTGTGATAAAAAGCCTTCTGTTTCGACTGCCAAACCTTTCAGGGGAGCATTTGCATGTTTCTGGCATCATTTGTGAGTGAATTGCCAAAAGTCAGATTTTTGCTGAAATTCTGACCCCGGGGCTTAGGGATTTTTTTTAAAAAAAAATTTCCACCGGTTAAGTTGTTGAGGGCTGATTTCTTGTCCTGTGATAAAAAGCCTTCTGTTTCGACTGCCAAACCTTTCAGGGGAGCATTTCCAAGCTTCTGGCATCATTTTTGAGTGAATCGCCAAAAGTCAGATTTTTGCTGAAAATCTGACCCCGGGCCTTAGGGATTTTTTCAAAAAAATATTTTCCGCCGGTTAAGTTGTTGAGGGCTGATTTCTTGTCCTGTGATAAAAAGCCTTCTGTTTCGACTGCCAAACCTTTCAGGGGAGCATTTGCAAGCTTCTGGCATCATTTTTGAGTGAGATCGCCAAAAGTCAGATTTTTGCTGAAATTCTGACCCCGGGGCTTAGGGATTTTTTCAAAAAAATATTTTTGGCCGGTTAAGTTGTTGAGGGCTGAATTCTTGTCCTGTGATAAAAAGCCTCCTGTTTCGACTTCCAAACCTTTCAGGGGAGCATTTGCATGTTTCTGGCATCATTTTTGAGTGAATCGCCAAAAGTCAGATTTTTGCTGAAATTCTGACCCCGGGGCTTAGGGATTTTTTCAAAAAAATATTTTCCGCCGGTTAAGTTGTTGAGGGCTGATTTCTTGTCCTGGGACAAAAAGCCTTCTGTTTCGAATGCCAAACGTTTCAGGGGAGCATTTGCAAGCTTCTGGCATCATTTTTGAGTGAATTGCCAAAATTCAGATTTTTGCTGAAATTCTGACCCCGGGGCTTAGGGATTTTTTCAAAAAAATATTTTCCGCCGGTTAAGTTGTTGAGGGCTGATTTCTTGTCCTGTGATAAAATGCCTTCTGTTTCGACTGCCAAACCTTTCAGGGGAGCATTTGCATGTTTCTGGCATCATTTTTGAGTGAATCGCCAAAAGTCAGATTATTGCTGAAATTCTGACCCCGGGGCTTAGGGATTTTTTCAAAAAAATATTTTCGGCCGGTTAAGTTGTTGAGGGCTGATTTCTTGTCCTGGGATAAAAAGCCTTCTGTTTCGAATGCCAAACCTTTCAGGGGAGCATTTGCAAGCTTCTGGCATCATTTTTGAGTGAATTGCCAAAATTCAAATTTTTGCTGAAATTCTGACCCCGGGGCTTAGGGATTTTTTCAAAAAAAAATTTTCCGCCGGTTAAGTTGTTGAGGGCTGATGTCTTGTCCTGTGATAAAAAGCCTTCTGTTTCGACTGCCAAACTTTTCAGGGGAGCATTTGCAAGCTTCTGGCATCATTCTTGAGTGAATCGCCAAAAGTCAGATTTTTGCTGAAATTCTGACCCCGGGGCTTCGGGATTTTTTCAAAAAAATATTTTCCGCCGGTTAAGTTGTTGAGGGCTGATTTCTTGTCCTGTGATAAAAAGCCTTCTGTTTCGATTGCCAAACCTTTCAGGGGAGCATTTGCAAGCTTTTCGCATCATTTTTGACTGAATCGCCAAAAGTCAGATTTTTGCTGAAATTCTGACCCCGGGGCTTAGGGATTTTTTCAAAAAAATATTTTGCGCCTGTTAAGGTGTTGAGGGCTGATTAATTGTCCTGTGATAAAAAGCCTTCTGTTTCGACTGCCAAACTTTTCAGGGGAGCATTTGAAAGCTTCTGGCATCATTTTTGAGTGAATTGCCAAAAGTCAGATTTTTGCTGAAATTCTGACCCCGGGGCTTAGGGATTTTTTCAAAAAAATATTTTCCACCGCTTAAGTTGTTGAGGGCTGATTTCTTGTCCTGTGATAAAAAGCCTTCTGTTTCGACTGCCAAACCTTTCAGGGGAGCATTTGCAACCGGTTGGTACCATTTTTGAGTGAATTGCCAAAATTCAGATTTTTGCTGAAATTGTGACCCCGGGGCTTAGGGATTTTTTCAAAAAAATATTTTCCGCCGGTTAAGTTGTTGAGGGCTGATTTCTTGTCCTGTGATAAAAAGCCTTCTGTTTCGACTGCCAAACCTTTCAGGGGAGCATTTGCATGTTTCTGGCATCATTTGTGAGTGAATTGCCAAAAGTCAGATTTTTGCTGAAATTCTGACCCCGGGGCTTAGGGATTTTTTTTTAAAAAAAAATTCCACCGGTTAAGTTGTTGAGGGCTGATTTCTTGTCCTGTGATAAAAAGCCTTCTGTTTCAACTGCCAAACCTTTCAGGGGAGCATTTCCAAGCTTCTGGCATCATTTTTGAGTGAATTGCCAAAAGTCAGATTTTTGCTGAAATTCTGACTCCGGGGCTTAGGGATTTTTTCAAAAAAATATTTTCCGCCGGTTAAGTTGTTGAGGGCTGATTTCTTGTCCTGTGATAAAAAGCCTTCTGTTTCGACTGCCAAACCTTTCAGGGGAGCATTTGCATGTTTCTGGCATCATTTGTGAGTGAATTGCCAAAAGTCAGATTTTTGCTGAAATTCTGACCCCGGGGCTTAGGGATTTTTTCAAAAAAATATTTTCCGCCGGTTAAGTTGTTGAGGGCTGATTTCTTGTCCTGTGATAAAAAGCCTTCTGTTTCGACTGCCAAACCTTTCAGGGGAGCATTTGCATGTTTCTGGCATCATTTGTGAGTGAATTGCCAAAAGTCAGATTTTTGCTGAAATTCTGACCCCGGGGCTTAGGGATTTTTTCAAAAAAAAAAATTCCACCGGTTAAGTTGTTGAGGGCTGATTTCTTGTCCTGTGATAAAAAGCCTTCTGTTTCGACTGCCAAACCTTTCAGGGGAGCATTTGCATGTTTCTGGCATCATTTGTGAGTGAATTGCCAAAAGTCAGATTTTTGCTGAAATTCTGACCCCGGGGCTTAGGGATTTTTTTTTAAAAAAAATTTCCACCGGTTAAGTTGTTGAGGGCTGATTTCTTGTCCTGTGATAAAAAGCCTTCTGTTTCGACTGCCAAACCTTTCAGGGGAGCATTTCCAAGCTTCTGGCATCATTTTTGAGTGAATCGCCAAAAGTCAGATTTTTGCTGAAAATCTGACCCCCGGCCTTAGGGATTTTTTCAAAAAAATATTTTCCGCCGGTTAAGTTGTTGAGGGCTGATTTCTTGTCCTGTGATAAAAAGCCTTCTGTTTCGACTGCCAAACCTTTCAGGGGAGCATTTGCATGTTTCTGGCATCATTTGTGAGTGAATTGCCAAAAGTCAGATTTTTGCTGAAATTCTGACCCCGGGGCTTAGGGATTTTTTCAAAAAAATATTTTCCGCCGGTTAAGTTGTTGAGGGCTGATTTCTTGTCCTGTGATAAAAAGCCTTCTGTTTCGACTGCCAAACCTTTCAGGGGAGCATTTGCATGTTTCTGGCATCATTTGTGAGTGAATTGCCAAAAGTCAGATTTTTGCTGAAATTCTGACCCCGGGGCTTAGGGATTTTTTCAAAAAAAAAAATTCCACCGGTTAAGTTGTTGAGGGCTGATTTCTTGTCCTGTGATAAAAAGCCTTCTGTTTCGACTGCCAAACCTTTCAGGGGAGCATTTGCATGTTTCTGGCATCATTTGTGAGTGAATTGCCAAAAGTCAGATTTTTGCTGAAATTCTGACCCCGGGGCTTAGGGATTTTTTTTTAAAAAAAATTTCCACCGGTTAAGTTGTTGAGGGCTGATTTCTTGTCCTGTGATAAAAAGCCTTCTGTTTCGACTGCCAAACCTTTCAGGGGAGCATTTCCAAGCTTCTGGCATCATTTTTGAGTGAATCGCCAAAAGTCAGATTTTTGCTGAAAATCTGACCCCCGGCCTTAGGGATTTTTTCAAAAAAATATTTTCCGCCGGTTAAGTTGTTGAGGGCTGATTTCTTGTCCTGTGATAAAAAGCCTTCTGTTTCGACTGCCAAACCTTTCAGGGGAGCATTTGCAAGCTTCTGGCATCATTTTTGAGTGAGATCGCCAAAAGTCAGATTTTTGCTGAAATTCTGACCCCGGGGCTTAGGGATTTTTTCAAAAAAATATTTTTGGCCGGTTAAGTTGTTGAGGGCTGAATTCTTGTCCTGTGATAAAAAGCCTCCTGTTTCGACTTCCAAAACTTTCAGGGGAGCATTTGCATGTTTCTGGCATCATTTTTGAGTGAATCGCCAAAAGTCAGATTTTTGCTGAAATTCTGACCCCGGGGCTTAGGGATTTTTTCAAAAAAATATTTTCCGCCGGTTAAGTTGTTGAGGGCTGATTTCTTGTCCTGGGACAAAAAGCCTTCTGTTTCGAATGCCAAACCTTTCAGGGGAGCATTTGCAAGCTTCTGGCATCATTTTTGAGTGAATTGCCAAAATTCAGATTTTTGCTGAAATTCTGACCCCGGGGCTTAGGGATTTTTTCAAAAAAATATTTTCCGCCGGTTAAGTTGTTGAGGGCTGATGTCTTGTCCTGTGATAAAATGCCTTCTGTTTCGACTGCCAAACCTTTCAGGGGAGCATTTGCAAGCTTCTGGCATCATTTTTGAGTGAATTGCCAAAATTCAGATTTTTGCTGAAATTCTGACCCCGGGGCTTAGGGATTTTTTCAAAAAAATATTTTCCGCCGGTTAAGTTGTTGAGGGCTGATGTCTTGTCCTGTGATAAAAAGCCTTCTGTTTCGACTGCCAAACTTTTCAGGGGAGCATTTCCAAGCTTCTGGCATCATTTTTGAGTGAATTGCCAAAATTCAAATTTTTGCTGAAATTCTGACCCCGGGCTTAAAGATTTTTTCAAAAAAATATTTTCCGCCGGTTAAGTTGGTGAGGGCTGATTCCTTGTCCTGTGATAAAAAGCCTTCTGTTTCGATTGCCAAACCTTTCAGGGGAGCATTTGCAAGCTTTTCGCATCATTTTTGACTGAATCGCCAAAAGTCAGATTTTTGCTGAAATTCTGACCCCGGGGCTTAGGGATTTTTTCAAAAAAATATTTTACGCCTGTTAAGGTGTTGAGGGCTGATTAATTGTCCTGTGATAAAAAGCCTTCTGTTTCGACTGCCAAACTTTTCAGGGGAGCATTTGCAAGCTTCTGGCATCATTTTTGAGTGAATTGCCAAAAGTCAGATTTTTGCTGAAATTCTGACCCCGGGGCTTAGGGATTTTTTTTTTTAAAAAAATTCCACCGCTTAAGTTGTTGAGGGCTGATTTCTTGTCCTGTGATAAAAAGCCTTCTGTTTCGACTGCCAAACCTTTCAGGGGAGCATTTGCAACCGGTTGGTACCATTTTTGAGTGAATTGCCAAAATTCAGATTTTTGCTGAAATTCTGACCCCGGGGCTTAGGGATTTTTTCAAAAAAATATTTTTGGCCGGTTAAGTTGTTGAGGGCTGAATTCTTGTCCTGTGATAAAAAGCCTCCTGTTTCGACTTCCAAACCTTTCAGGGGAGCATTTGCATGTTTCTGGCATCATTTGTGAGTGAATTGCCAAAAGTCAGATTTTTGCTGAAATTCTGACCCCGGGGCTTAGGGATTTTTTCAAAAAAATATTTTCCGCCGGTTAAGTTGTTGAGGGCTGATTTCTTGTCCTGTGATAAAAAGCCTTCTGTTTCGACTGCCAAACCTTTCAGGGGAGCATTTGCATGTTTCTGGCATCATTTGTGAGTGAATTGCCAAAAGTCAGATTTTTGCTGAAATTCTGACCCCGGGGCTTAGGGATTTTTTCAAAAAAAAAAATTCCACCGGTTAAGTTGTTGAGGGCTGATTTCTTGTCCTGTGATAAAAAGCCTTCTGTTTCGACTGCCAAACCTTTCAGGGGAGCATTTGCATGTTTCTGGCATCATTTGTGAGTGAATTGCCAAAAGTCAGATTTTTGCTGAAATTCTGACCCCGGGGCTTAGGGATTTTTTTTAAAAAAAAATTTCCACCGGTTAAGTTGTTGAGGGCTGATTTCTTGTCCTGTGATAAAAAGCCTTCTGTTTCGACTGCCAAACCTTTCAGGGGAGCATTTCCAAGCTTCTGGCATCATTTTTGAGTGAATCGCCAAAAGTCAGATTTTTGCTGAAAATCTGACCCCGGGCCTTAGGGATTTTTTCAAAAAAATATTTTCCGCCGGTTAAGTTGTTGAGGGCTGATTTCTTGTCCTGTGATAAAAAGCCTTCTGTTTCGACTGCCAAACCTTTCAGGGGAGCATTTGCAAGCTTCTGGCATCATTTTTGAGTGAGATCGCCAAAAGTCAGATTTTTGCTGAAATTCTGACCCCGGGGCTTAGGGATTTTTTCAAAAAAATATTTTTGGCCGGTTAAGTTGTTGAGGGCTGAATTCTTGTCCTGTGATAAAAAGCCTCCTGTTTCGACTTCCAAACCTTTCAGGGGAGCATTTGCATGTTTCTGGCATCATTTTTGAGTGAATCGCCAAAAGTCAGATTTTTGCTGAAATTCTGACCCCGGGGCTTAGGGATTTTTTCAAAAAAATATTTTCCGCCGGTTAAGTTGTTGAGGGCTGATTTCTTGTCCTGGGACAAAAAGCCTTCTGTTTCGAATGCCAAACGTTTCAGGGGAGCATTTGCAAGCTTCTGGCATCATTTTTGAGTGAATTGCCAAAATTCAGATTTTTGCTGAAATTCTGACCCCGGGGCTTAGGGATTTTTTCAAAAAAATATTTTCCGCCGGTTAAGTTGTTGAGGGCTGATGTCTTGTCCTGTGATAAAATGCCTTCTGTTTCGACTGCCAAACCTTTCAGGGGAGCATTTGCAAGCTTCTGGCATCATTTTTGAGTGAATTGCCAAAATTCAGATTTTTGCTGAAATTCTGACCCCGGGGCTTAGGGATTTTTTCAAAAAAATATTTTCCGCCGGTTAAGTTGTTGAGGGCTGATGTCTTGTCCTGTGATAAAAAGCCTTCTGTTTCGACTGCCAAACTTTTCAGGGGAGCATTTCCAAGCTTCTGGCATCATTTTTGAGTGAATTGCCAAAATTCAAATTTTTGCTGAAATTCTGACCCCGTGCTTAAAGATTTTTTCAAAAAAATATTTTCCGCCGGTTAAGTTGGTGAGGGCTGATTCCTTGTCCTGTGATAAAAAGCCTTCTGTTTCGATTGCCAAACCTTTCAGGGGAGCATTTGCAAGCTTTTCGCATCATTTTTGACTGAATCGCCAAAAGTCAGATTTTTGCTGAAATTCTGACCCCGGGGCTTAGGGATTTTTTCAAAAAAATATTTTACGCCTGTTAAGGTGTTGAGGGCTGATTAATTGTCCTGTGATAAAAAGCCTTCTGTTTCGACTGCCAAACTTTTCAGGGGAGCATTTGCAAGCTTCTGGCATCATTTTTGAGTGAATTGCCAAAAGTCAGATTTTTGCTGAAATTCTGACCCCGGGGCTTAGGGATTTTTTTAAAAAAAAAAATTCCACCGCTTAAGTTGTTGAGGGCTGATTTCTTGTCCTGTGATAAAAAGCCTTCTGTTTCGACTGCCAAACCTTTCAGGGGAGCATTTGCAACCGGTTGGTACCATTTTTGAGTGAATTGCCAAAATTCAGATTTTTGCTGAAATTCTGACCCCGGGGCTTAGGGATTTTTTCAAAAAAATATTTTTGGCCAGTTAAGTTGTTGAGGGCTGAATTCTTGTCCTGTGATAAAAAGCCTCCTGTTTCGACTTCCAAACCTTTCAGGGGAGCATTTGCATGTTTCTGGCATCATTTGTGAGTGAATTGCCAAAAGTCAGATTTTTGCTGAAATTCTGACCCCGGGGCTTAGGGATTTTTTCAAAAAAATATTTTCCGCCGGTTAAGTTGTTGAGGGCTGATTTCTTGTCCTGTGATAAAAAGCCTTCTGTTTCGACTGCCAAACCTTTCAGGGGAGCATTTGCATGTTTCTGGCATCATTTGTGAGTGAATTGCCAAAAGTCAGATTTTTGCTGAAATTGTGACCCCGGGGCTTAGGGATTTTTTCAAAAAAAAAAATTCCACCGGTTAAGTTGTTGAGGGCTGATTTCTTGTCCTGTGATAAAAAGCCTTCTGTTTCGACTGCCAAACCTTTCAGGGGAGAATTTGCATGTTTCTGGCATCATTTGTGAGTGAATTGCCAAAAGTCAGATTTTTGCTGAAATTCTGACCCCGGGGCTTAGGGATTTTTTTTTAAAAAAAAATTTCCACCGGTTAAGTTGTTGAGGGCTGATTTCTTGTCCTGTGATAAAAAGCCTTCTGTTTCGACTGCCAAACCTTTCAGGGGAGCATTTCCAAGCTTCTGGCATCATTTTTGAGTGAATCGCCAAAAGTCAGATTTTTGCTGAAAATCTGACCCCGGGCCTTAGGGATTTTTTCAAAAAAATATTTTCCGCCGGTTAAGTTGTTGAGGGCTGATTTCTTGTCCTGTGATAAAAAGCCTTCTGTTTCGACTGCCAAACCTTTCAGGGGAGCATTTGCAAGCTTCTGGCATCATTTTTGAGTGAGATCGCCAAAAGTCAGATTTTTGCTGAAATTCTGACCCCGGGGCTTAGGGATTTTTTCAAAAAAATATTTTTGGCCGGTTAAGTTGTTGAGGGCTGAATTCTTGTCCTGTGATAAAAAGCCTCCTGTTTCGACTTCCAAACCTTTCAGGGGAGCATTTGCATGTTTCTGGCATCATTTTTGAGTGAATCGCCAAAAGTCAGATTTTTGCTGAAATTCTGACCCCGGGGCTTAGGGATTTTTTCAAAAAAATATTTTCCGCCGGTTAAGTTGTTGAGGGCTGATTTCTTGTCCTGGGACAAAAAGCCTTCTGTTTCGAATGCCAAACCTTTCAGGGGAGCATTTGCAAGCTTCTGGCATCATTTTTGAGTGAATTGCCAAAATTCAGATTTTTTCTGAAATTCTGACCCCGGGGCTTAGGGATTTTTTCAAAAAAATATTTTCCGCCGGTTAAGTTGTTGAGGGCTGATGTCTTGTCCTGTGATAAAATGCCTTCTGTTTCGACTGCCAAACCTTTCAGGGGAGCATTTGCAAGCTTCTGGCATCATTTTTGAGTGAATTGCCAAAATTCAGATTTTTGCTGAAATTCTGACCCCGGGGCTTAGGGATTTTTTCAAAAAAATATTTTCCGCCGGTTAAGTTGTTGAGGGCTGATGTCTTGTCCTGTGATAAAAAGCCTTCTGTTTCGACTGCCAAACTTTTCAGGGGAGCATTTCCAAGCTTCTGGCATCATTTTTGAGTGAATTGCCAAAATTCAAATTTTTGCTGAAATTCTGACCCCGGGCTTAAAGATTTTTTCAAAAAAATATTTTCCGCCGGTTAAGTTGGTGAGGGCTGATTCCTTGTCCTGTGATAAAAAGCCTTCTGTTTCGATTGCCAAACCTTTCAGGGGAGCATTTGCAACCGGTTGGTACCATTTTTGAGTGAATTGCCAAAAGTCAGATTTTTGCTGAAATTCTGACCCCGGGGCTTAGGGATTTTTTCAAAAAAATATTTTACGCCTGTTAAGGTGTTGAGGGCTGATTAATTGTCCTGTGATAAAAAGCCTTCTGTTTCGACTGCCAAACTTTTCAGGGGAGCATTTGCAAGCTTCTGGCATCATTTTTGAGTGAATTGCCAAAAGTCAGATTTTTGCTGAAATTCTGACCCCGGGGCTTAGGGATTTTTTCAAAAAAATATTTTCCACCGCTTAAGTTGTTGAGGGCTGATTTCTTGTCCTGTGATAAAAAGCCTTCTGTTTCGACTGCCAAACCTTTCAGGGGAGCATTTGCAACCGGTTGGTACCATTTTTGAGTGAATTGCCAAAATTCAGATTTTTGCTGAAATTCTGACCCCGGGGCTTAGGGATTTTTTCAAAAAAATATTTTTGGCCGGTTAAGTTGTTGAGGGCTGAATTCTTGTCCTGTGATAAAAAGCCTCCTGTTTCGACTTCCAAACCTTTCAGGGGAGCATTTGCATGTTTCTGGCATCATTTGTGAGTGAATTGCCAAAAGTCAGATTTTTGCTGAAATTCTGACCCCGGGGCTTAGGGATTTTTTCAAAAAAATATTTTCCGCCGGTTAAGTTGTTGAGGGCTGATTTCTTGTCCTGTGATAAAAAGCCTTCTGTTTCGACTGCCAAACCTTTCAGGGGAGCATTTGCATGTTTCTGGCATCATTTGTGAGTGAATTGCCAAAAGTCAGATTTTTGCTGAAATTCTGACCCCGGGGCTTAGGGATTTTTTCAAAAAAAAAAATTCCACCGGTTAAGTTGTTGAGGGCTGATTTCTTGTCCTGTGATAAAAAGCCTTCTGTTTCGACTGCCAAACCTTTCAGGGGAGCATTTGCATGTTTCTGGCATCATTTGTGAGTGAATTGCCAAAAGTCAGATTTTTGCTGAAATTCTGACCCCGGGGCTTAGGGATTTTTTTTAAAAAAAAATTTCCACCGGTTAAGTTGTTGAGGGCTGATTTCTTGTCCTGTGATAAAAAGCCTTCTGTTTCGACTGCCAAACCTTTCAGGGGAGCATTTCCAAGCTTCTGGCATCATTTTTGAGTGAATCGCCAAAAGTCAGATTTTTGCTGAAAATCTGACCCCGGGCCTTAGGGATTTTTTCAAAAAAATATTTTCCGCCGGTTAAGTTGTTGAGGGCTGATTTCTTGTCCTGTGATAAAAAGCCTTCTGTTTCGACTGCCAAACCTTTCAGGGGAGCATTTGCAAGCTTCTGGCATCATTTTTGAGTGAGATCGCCAAAAGTCAGATTTTTGCTGAAATTCTGACCCCGGGGCTTAGGGATTTTTTCAAAAAAATATTTTTGGCCGGTTAAGTTGTTGAGGGCTGAATTCTTGTCCTGTGATAAAAAGCCTCCTGTTTCGACTTCCAAACCTTTCAGGGGAGCATTTGCATGTTTCTGGCATCATTTTTGAGTGAATCGCCAAAAGTCAGATTTTTGCTGAAATTCTGACCCCGGGGCTTAGGGATTTTTTCAAAAAAATATTTTCCGCCGGTTAAGTTGTTGAGGGCTGATGTCTTGTCCTGTGATAAAATGCCTTCTGTTTCGACTGCCAAACCTTTCAGGGGAGCATTTGCAAGCTTCTGGCATCATTTTTGAGTGAATTGCCAAAATTCAGATTTTTGCTGAAATTCTGACCCCGGGGCTTAGGGATTTTTTCAAAAAAATATTTTCCGCCGGTTAAGTTGTTGAGGGCTGATGTCTTGTCCTGTGATAAAAAGCCTTCTGTTTCGACTGCCAAACTTTTCAGGGGAGCATTTCCAAGCTTCTGGCATCATTTTTGAGTGAATTGCCAAAATTCAAATTTTTGCTGAAATTCTGACCCCGGGCTTAAAGATTTTTTCAAAAAAATATTTTCCGCCGGTTAAGTTGGTGAGGGCTGATTCCTTGTCCTGTGATAAAAAGCCTTCTGTTTCGATTGCCAAACCTTTCAGAGGAGCATTTGCAAGCTTTTCGCATCATTTTTGACTGAATCGCCAAAAGTCAGATTTTTGCTGAAATTCTGACCCCGGGGCTTAGGGATTTTTTCAAAAAAATATTTTACGCCTGTTAAGGTGTTGAGGGCTGATTAATTGTCCTGTGATAAAAAGCCTTCTGTTTCGACTGCCAAACTTTTCAGGGGAGCATTTGCAAGCTTCTGGCATCATTTTTGAGTGAATTGCCAAAAGTCAGATTTTTGCTGAAATTCTGACCCCGGGGCTTAGGGATTTTTTCAAAAAAATATTTTCCACCGCTTAAGTTGTTGAGAGCTGATTTCTTGTCCAGTGATAAAAAGCCTTCTGTTTCGACTGCCAAACCTTTCAGGGGAGCATTTGCAACCGGTTGGTACCATTTTTGAGTGAATTGCCAAAATTCAGATTTTTGCTGAAATTCTGACCCCGGGGCTTAGGGATTTTTTCAAAAAAATATTTTCCGCCGGTTAAGTTGTTGAGGGCTGATTTCTTGTCCTGGGATAAAAAGCCTTCTGTTTCGAATGCCAAACCTTTCAGGGGAGCATTTGCAAGCTTCTGGCATCATTTTTGAGTGAATCGCCAAAAGTCAGATTTTTGCTGAAAATCTGACCCCGGGGCTTACGGATTTTTTCAAAAAAATATTTTCCGCCGGTTAAGTTGTTGAGGGCTGATTTCTTGTCCTGTGATAAAAAGCCTTCTGTTTCGACTTCCAAACCTTTCAGGGGAGCATTTGCATGTTTCTGGCATCATTTTTGAGTGAATCGCCAAAAGTCAGATTTTTGCTGAAATTGTGACCCCGGGGGTTAGGGATTTTTTCAAAAAAATATTTTCCGCCGGTTAAGTTGGTGAGGGCTGATTTCTTGTCCTGGGATAAAAAGCCTTCTGTTTCGAATGCCAAACCTTTCAGGGGAGCATTTGCAAGCTTCTGGCATCATTTTTGAGTGAATTGCCAAAATTCAGATTTTTGCTGAAATACTGACCCCGGGGCTTAGGGATTTTTTCAAAAAAATATTTTCCGCCGGTTTAGTTGTTGAGGGCTGATGTCTTGTCCTGTGATAAAATGCCTTCTGTTTCGACTGCCAAACCTTTCAGGGGAGCATTTGCAAGCTTCTGGCATCATTTTTGAGTGAATTGCCAAAATTCAGATTTTTGCTGAAATTCTGACCCCGGGGCTTAGGGATTTTTTCAAAAAAATATTTTCCGCCGGTTAAGTTGTTGAGGGCTGATGTCTTGTCCTGTGATAAAAAGCCTTCTGTTTCGACTGCCAAACTTTTCAGGGGAGCATTTCCAAGCTTCTGGCATCATTTTTGAGTGAATCGCCAAAAGTCAAATTTTTGCTGAAATTCTGACCCAGGGCTTAAAGATTTTTTCAAAAAAATATTTTCCGCCGGTTAAGTTGGTGAGGGCTGATTCCTTGTCCTGTGATAAAAAGCCTTCTGTTTCGATTGCCAAACCTTTCAGGGGAGCATTTGCAAGCTTTTCGCATCATTTTTGACTGAATCGCCAAAAGTCAGATTTTTGCTGAAATTCTGACCCCGGGGCTTAGGGATTTTTTCAAAAAAATATTTTACGCCTGTTAAGGTGTTGAGGGCTGATTAATTGTCCTGTGATAAAAAGCCTTCTGTTTCGACTGCCAAACTTTTCAGGGGAGCATTTGCAAGCTTCTGGCATCATTTTTGAGTGAATTGCCAAAAGTCAGATTTTTGCTGAAATTCTGACCCCGGGGCTTAGGGATTTTTTCAAAAAAATATTTTCCACCGCTTAAGTTGTTGAGGGCTGATTTCTTGTCCTGTGATAAAAAGCCTTCTGTTTCGACTGCCAAAACTTTCAGGGGAGCATTTGCAACCGGTTGGTACCATTTTTGAGTGAATTGCCAAAATTCAGATTTTTGCTGAAATTCTGACCCCGGGGCTTAGGGATTTTTTCAAAAAAATATTTTTGGCCGGTTAAGTTGTTGAGGGCTGAATTCTTGTCCTGTGATAAAAAGCCTCCTGTTTCGACTTCCAAACCTTTCAGGGGAGCATTTGCATGTTTCTGGCATCATTTTTGAGTGAATCGCCAAAAGTCAGATTTTTGCTGAAATTCTGACCCCGGGGCTTAGGGATTTTTTCAAAAAAATATTTTCCGCCGGTTAAGTTGTTGAGGGCTGATTTCTTGTCCTGGGATAAAAAGCCTTCTGTTTCGAATGCCAAACCTTTCAGGGGAGCATTTGCAAGCTTCTGGCATCATTTTTGACTGAATCGCCAAAAGTCAGATTTTTGCTGAAAATCTGACCCCGGGGCTTACGGATTTTTTCAAAAAAATATTTTCCGCCGGTTAAGTTGTTGAGGGCTGATTTCTTGTCCTGTGATAAAAAGCCTTCTGTTTCGACTGCCAAACCTTTCAGGGGAGCATTTGCAAGCTTCTGGCATCATTTTTGAGTGAGATCGCCAAAAGTCAGATTTTTGCTGAAATTCTGACCCCAGGGCTTAGGGATTTTTTCAAAAAAATATTTTTGGCCGGTTAAGTTGTTGAGGGCTGAATTCTTGTCCTGTGATAAAAAGCCTCCTTTTTCGACTTCCAAACCTTTCAGGGGAGCATTTGCATGTTTCTGGCATCATTTTTGAGTGAATCGCCAAAAGTCAGATTTTTGCTGAAATTGTGACCCCGGGGGTTAGGGATTTTTTCAAAAAAATATTTTCCGCCGGTTAAGTTGTTGAGGGCTAATTTCTTGTCCTGGGATAAAAAGCCTTCTGTTTCGAATGCCAAACCTTTCAGGGGAGCATTTGCAAGCTTCTGGCATCATTTTTGAGTGAATTGCCAAAATTCAGATTTTTGCTGAAATACTGACCCCGGGGCTTAGGGATTTTTTCAAAAAAATATTTTCCGCCGGTTAAGTTGTTGAGGGCTGATGTCTTGTCCTGTGATAAAATGCCTTCTGTTTCGACTGCCAAACCTTTCAGGGGAGCATTTGCAAGCTTCTGGCATCATTTTTGAGTGAATTGCCAAAATTCAGATTTTTGCTGAAATTCTGACCCCGGGGCTTAGGGATTTTTTCAAAAAAATATTTTCCGCCGGTTAAGTTGTTGAGGGCTGATGTCTTGTCCTGTGATAAAAAGCCTTCTGTTTCGACTGCCAAACTTTTCAGGGGAGCATTTGCAAGGTTCTGGCATCATTTTTGAGTGAATTGCCAAAAGTCAGATTTTTGCTGAAATTCTGACCCCGGGGCTTAGGGATTTTTTCAAAAAAATATTTTCCGCCGGTTAAGTTGTTGAGGGCTGATTTCTTGTCCTGTGATAAAAAGCCTTCTGTTTCGACTGCCAAACCTTTCAGAGGTGCATTTCCAAGCTTCTGGCATCATTTTTGAGTGAATTGCCAAAAGTCAGATTTTTGCTGAAATTCTGACTCCGGGGCTTAGGGATTTTTTCAAAAAAATATTTTCCACCGGTTAAGTTGTTGAGGGCTGATTTCTTGTCCTGTGATAAAAAGCCTTCTGTTTCGACTGGCAAACCTTTCAGGGGAGCATTTCCAAGTTTCTGGCATCATTTGTGAGTGAATTGCCAAAAGTTAGATTTTTGCTGAAATACTGACCCCGGGGCTTAGGGATTTTTTCAAAAAAATATTTTCCGCCGGTTAAGTTGTTGAGGGCTGATGTCTTGTCCTGTGATAAAATGCCTTCTGTTTCGACTGCCAAACCTTTCAGGGGAGCATTTGCAAGCTTCTGGCATCATTTTTGAGTGAATTGCCAAAATTCAGATTTTTGCTGAAATTCTGACCCCGGGGCTTAGGGATTTTTTCAAAAAAATATTTTCCGCCGGTTAAGTTGTTGAGGGCTGATGTCTTGTCCTGTGATAAAAAGCCTTCTGTTTCGACTGCCAAACTTTTCAGGGGAGCATTTGCAAGCTTCTGGCATCATTTTTGAGTGAATTGCCAAAAGTCAGATTTTTGCTGAAATTCTGACCCCGGGGCTTCGGGATTTTTTCAAAAAAATATTTTCCGCCGGTTAAGTTGTTGAGGGCTGATTTCTTGTCCTGTGATAAAAAGCCTTCTGTTTCGACTGCCAAACCTTTCAGGGGAGCATTTCCAAGCTTCTGGCATCATTTTTGAGTGAATCGCCAAAAGTCAAATTTTTGCTGAAATTCTGACCCCGGGCTTAAAGATTTTTTCAAAAAAATATTTTCCGCCGGTTAAGTTGGTGAGGGCTGATTCCTTGTCCTGTGATAAAAAGCCTTCTGTTTCGATTGCCAAACCTTTCAGGGGAGCATTTGCAAGCTTTTCGCATCATTTTTGACTGAATCGCCAAAAGTCAGATTTTTGCTGAAATTCTGACCCCGGGGCTTAGGGATTTTTTCAAAAAAATATTTTGCGCCTGTTAAGGTGTTGAGGGCTGATTAATTGTCCTGTGATAAAAAGCCTTCTGTTTCGACTGCCAAACTTTTCAGGGGAGCATTTGCAAGCTTCTGGCATCATTTTTGAGTGAATTGCCAAAAGTCAGATTTTTGCTGAAATTCTGACCCCGGGGCTTAGGGATTTTTTCAAAAAAATATTTTCCACCGCTTAAGTTGTTGAGGGCTGATTTCTTGTCCTGTGATAAAAAGCCTTCTGTTTCGACTGCCAAACCTTTCAGGGGAGCATTTGCAACCGATTGGTACCATTTTTGAGTGAATTGCCAAAATTCAGATTTTTGCTGAAATTGTGACCCCGGGGCTTAGGGATTTTTTCAAAAAAATATTTTCCACCGCTTAAGTTGTTGAGGGCTAATTTCTTGTCCCGTGATAAAAAGCCTTCTGTTTCGACTGCCAAACCTTTCAGGGGAGCATTTGCAAGCTTCTGGCATCATTTTTGAGTGAGATCGCCAAAAGTCAGATTTTTGCTGAAATTCTGACCCCGGGGCTTAGGGATTTTTTCAAAAACATATTTTTGGCCGGTTAAGTTGTTGAGGGCTGAATTCTTGTCCTGTGATAAAAAGCCTCCTGTTTCGACTTCCAAACCTTTCAGGGGAGCATTTGCATGTTTCTGGCATCATTTTTGAGTGAATTGCCAAAAGTCAGATTTTTGCTGAAATTCTGACCCCGGGGCTTCGGGATTTTTTCAAAAAAATATTTTCCGCCGGTTAAGTTGTTGAGGGCTGATTTCTTGTCCTGTGATAAAAAGCCTTCTGTTTCGACTGCCAAACCTTTCAGGGGAGCATTTCCAAGCTTCTGGCATCATTTTTGAGTGAATCGCCAAAAGTCAAATTTTTGCTGAAATTCTGACCCCGGGGCTTAGGGATTTTTTCAAAAAAATATTTTCCACCGCTTAAGTTGTTGAGGGCTAATTTCTTGTCCCGTGATAAAAAGCCTTCTGTTTCGACTGCCAAACCTTTCAGGGGAGCATTTGCAAGCTTCTGGCATCATTTTTGAGTGAGATCGCCAAAAGTCAGATTTTTGCTGAAATTCTGACCCCGGGGCTTAGGGATTTTTTCAAAAAAATATTTTTGGCCGGTTAAGTTGTTGAGGGCTGAATTCTTGTCCTGTGATAAAAAGCCTCCTGTTTCGACTTCCAAACCTTTCAGGGGAGCATTTGCATGTTTCTGGCATCATTTTTGAGTGAATTGCCAAAAGTCAGATTTTTGCTGAAATTCTGACCCCGGGGCTTAGGGATTTTTTCAAAAAAATATTTTCCGCCGGTTAAGTTGTTGAGGGCTGATTTCTTGTCCTGGGATAAAAAGCCTTCTGTTTCGACTGCCAAACCTTCCAGGGGAGCATTTCCAAGCTTCCGGCATCATTTTTGAGTGAATTGCCAAAAGTCAGATTTTTGCTGAAATTCTGACCCCGGGGCTTAGGGATTTTTTCAAAAAAATATTTTCCGCTGGTTAAGTTGTTGAGGGCTGATTTCTTCTCCTGTGATAAAAAGCCTTCTGTTTCGACTGCCAAACCTTTCAGGGGAGCATTTGCAAGCTTCTGGCATCATTTTTGAGTGAATTGCCAAAATTCAGATTTTTGCTGAAATTCTGACCCCGGGGCTTAGGGATTTTTTTTTAAAAAAAAATTCCACCGGTTAAGTTGTTGAGGGCTGATTTCTTGTCCTGTGAGAAAAAAGCCTTCTGTTTCGACTGCCAAACCTTCCAGGGGAGCATTAGCAAGCTTCTGGCATCATTTTTGAGTGAATTGCCAAAAGTCAGATTTTTGCTGAAATTCTGACCCCGGGGCTTAGGGATTTTTTCAAAAAAATATTTTTCGCCGGTTAAGTTGATAGATAGATAGATAATATTTATTACGGCCATAGGCCCATACAGGTAAAAACAACACATAAGTGACAGCTTGTGTCGTGGGGAAAAGAAAAAACAGTCGCTAAAACACCACTATAACAATAAATACTATAAGATGGAAAGGCATGCTACGCCTTAATTAGCTTGTAGCGCTCCTTGGCGTCGCTTTTGGGAGAGGACAGCGACCAGGAACCTAGCCACTTTCAGGGTTGTGTGGGAATCCTTATCCTGCAAGATTTGGGCAAGGTGGAATTTTGGTGGGGTACCCTCTAGTTTCTGTATGATTGATCCCAACAAATTTGCCCGTGGCACATTGAACAGGGGGCAAGTGAACATAATGTGCTGGAGCGACTCCGGCGTCACCTTATCACATTCGCACGTGGCGGGGACTTGGCCCTTTGAGAATCTGTGTCTCAGGACATTGGAGGGGAAAACGTTGAACCTCGCTTTGGTGAAGGCCAGTCTATGGGCAACAGTCGAAAGGGAGGAGAGGTATGATGGAACACAATAAGTTAAAGTGATACCAATGTTCTGGGGCGAACAAATACCTCCCCCCAGCGTATAATTTTGCTGCAAGTCGATGTCATCCAGTCTTTGACGGATCAGTCTTTGAGCAGTGATTTGATCTAGTTTTAGGGAATCTGAGGGAGAGATTCCATAGCTCAGGAGTTTGGCATGAATTTTACTAGTCCAAAGGCTGGAGAATTCATCTCGCCATAAGCATTGGACAAGGTAATGGTTTGGTAATCTATACCACAATGATAACCAGTAATTGAAGACTTGCTTCCACAGGCAAGTTTCTAAGGATGCGATCTTCAATTCTAGTCGCATGGCTGCGTTGCTTACGCACCGGGGGAGCATTAGGAGCCGGCGTAGGAATTGGCTTTGCAGAGTCTCAAGGGGAGCAAGATCTGTCATCACGGCCCAGAGCGGGGCAGCATAAGCAAGCACTGCAACCACTTTTGCCTTGAACACCTTTAGGGCCGAGGGAATATGCAGAGCTCCGTCCGAAAAGAAAAATCGGAGGAGCGCATATGACAGGGTTTTGGCCTTGTTAAGTAGGTGTTGAATTTGAGCTTTCCATCCCAAGTTGTATTGAAAAATAACTCCTAGATATTGAAATTTTAGGACTTGCTCTATTTTTGCTCCACCAAGCTTCCATTTGTATAATCTCCGGCTTCTGGAGAAAATAAGAATCTTGGACTTAGCATGGTTGATGGTTAATTGGTTGAGTTGGCAATACGTGGCAAAGATCTTCAGAGCTCTGGTTAGTCCAACACGTGTATAAGATAGAATTACCGCGTCGTCCACATATAAAAGGAGTGGGCAGCGGTAATCCGCTAGTCTAGGCGCGTGTGTACTTGGAGATGAGTTAACTAGGGGTGCTCGCATGTCGCTGATGAAAAGGTTGAATAGGCAGGGAGCCACTATAAATCCTTGGCGCACTCCCTTGTTTATTGGTATCGAATTTGTGAGGTCGCCCGCAGGAGTAAGTCTCACTCTGGCAAGGGTGCCTTCGTGGAGCCCGGTTAAGTTGTTGAGGGCTGATTTCTTGTCCTGTGATAAAAAGCCTTCTGTTTCGACTGCCAAACCATTCAGGGGAGCATCTGAAGTGAAGTCAGGGGAATCTGAAATTCTGGCTTAGGGATTTTTTCCAAAAAATATTTTCGGCCGGTTAAGTTGTTGAGGGCTGATTTCTTGTCCTGTGATAAAAAGCCTTCTGTTTCGACTGCCAAACATTTCAGGGGAGCATTTGCATGCTTCTGGCATCATTTTTGAGTGAATTGCCAAAATTCAGATTTTTGCTGAAATTCTGACCCCGGGGCTTAGGGATTTTTTCAAAAAAATATTTTCCGCCAGTTAAGTTGTTGAAGGCTGATATCTTGTCCTGTGATAAAAAGCCTTCTGTTTCCATCGACAACGCTTTCAGGGGAGCATTTGCAACCGATTGGTACCATTTTTGAGTGAATTGCCAAAAGTCATATTTTTGCTGAAATTCTGACCCCGGGGCTTAGGGATTTTTTCAAAAAAAAAAAAATTCCACCAGTTAAGTTGTTGAGGGCTGATTTCTTGTCCTGTGATAAAAAGCCTTCTGGTTCGACTGCCAAACCTTTCAGGGGAGCATTTGTAAGCTTCTGGCATCACTTTTGACTGAATTGCCAAAAGTCAGATTTTTGCTGAAATTCTGACCTCTGGGCTTAGGGATTTTTTTAAAAAAATATTTTCGTCCGGTTAAGTTGTTGAGGGCTGATTTCTTGTCCTGTGATAAAAAGCCTTCTGTTTCGACTGCCAAACCTTTCAGGGGAGCATTTGCAAGCTTCTGGCATCATTTTTGAGTGAATTGCCAAAATTCAGATTTTTGCTGAAATTCTGACCCCGGGGCTTAGGGATTTTTTCAAAAAAAAAATTTCCACTGGTTAAATTGTTGAGGGCTGATTTCTTGTCCTGTGATAAAAAGCCTTCTGTTTCGACTGCCAAACCTTTCAGGGGAGCATTTGCAAGCTTTTGGCATCATTTTTGAGTGAATCGCCAAAAGTCAGATTTTTGCTGAAAATCTGACCCCGGGGCTTAGGGATTTTTTCAAAAAAATATTTTGCGCCTGTTAAGTTGTTGAGGGCTGATTTCTTGTCCTGTGATAAAAAGCCTTCTGTTTCGACTGCCAAACCTTTCAGGGGAGCATTTGCATGTTTCTGGCATCATTTTTGAGTGAATTGCCAAAATTCAGATTTTTGCTGAAATTCTGACCCCGGGGCTTAGGGATTTTTTCAAAAAAAAAATTTCCACTGGTTAAATTGTTGAGGGCTGATTTCTTGTCCTGTGATAAAAAGCCTTCTGTTTTGACTGCCAAACCTTTCAGGGGAGCATTTGCAAGCTTCTGGCATCATTTTTGAGTGAATCGCCAAAAGTCAGATTTTTGCTGAAAATCTGACCCCGGGGCTTAGGGATTTTTTCAAAAAAATATTTTCGGCCGGTTAAGTTGTTGAGGGCTGATTTCTTGTCCTGTGATAAAAAGCCTTCTGTTTCGACTGCCAAACCTTTCAGGGGAGCATTTGCAAGCTTCTGGCATCATTTTTGAGTGAATCGCCAAAAGTCAGATTTTTGCTGAAAATCTGACCCCGGGGCTTAGGGATTTTTTCAAAAAAATATTTTGCGCCTGTTAAGTTGTTGAGGGCTGATTTCTTGTCCTGTGATAAAAAGCCTTCTGTTTCGACTGCCAAACCTTTCAGGGGAGCATTTGCATGTTTCTGGCATCATTTGTGAGTGAATTGCCAAAATCAGATTTTTGCTGAAATTCTGACCCTGGGGCTTAGGGATTTTTTTCAAAAAAAAATTTTCCACCGGTTAAGTTGTTGAGGGCTGATTTCTTGTCCTGTGATAAAAAGCCTTCTGTTTCGACTGCCAAACCATTCAGGGGAGCATTTGCAAGCTTCTGGCATCATTTTTGAGTGAATCGCCAAAAGTCAGATTTTTGCTGAAAATCTGACCCCGGGGCTTAGGGATTTTTTCAAAAAAATATTTTCCGCCGGTTAAGTTGTTGAGGGCTGATTTCTTGTCCTGTGATAAAAAGCCTTCTGTTTCGACTGCCAAACCTTTCAGGGGAGCATTTGCAAGCTTCTGGCATCATTTTTGAGTGAATCGCCAAAATTCAGATTTTTGCTGAAATTCTGACCCCGGGGCTTAGGGATTTTTTCAAAAAAATATTTTCCGCCGGTTAAGTTGTTGAGGGCTGATGTCTTGTCCTGTGATAAAAAGCCTTCTGTTTCGACTGCCAAAGCTTTCAGGGGAGCATTTGCAAGCTTCTGGCATCATTTTTGAGTGAATTGCCAAAAGTCAGATTTTTGCTGAAATTCTGACTCCGGGGCTTAGGGATTTTTTCAAAAAAACATTTTCGCCGGTTAAGTTGTTGAGGGCTGATTTCTTGTCCTGTCATAAAAAGCCTTCTGTTTCGACTGCCAAACCTTTCAGGGGAGCATTTCCAAGCTTCTGGCATCATTTTTGAGTGAATTGCCAAAAGTCAGATTTTTGCTGAAATTCTGACCCCGGGGCTTAGCGATTTTTTCAAAAAAATATTTTCGGCCGGTTATTCTGGTATCATTTTTGAGTGAATTGCCAAAAGTCAGATTTTTGATGAAATTCTGACCCCGGGGCTTAGGGATTTTTTCAAAAAAATATTTTCGGCCGGTTAAGTTGTCTAGGGCTGATTTCTTGTCCTGTGATAAAAAGCCTTCTGTTTCGTCTGCCAAACCTTTCAGGGGAGCATTTGCAAGCTTCTGGCATCATTTTTGAGTGAATTGCCAAAAGTCAGATTTTTGCTGAAATTCTGACCCCGGGGCTTAGGGATTTTTTCAAAAAAATATTTTCCGCCGGTTAAGTTGTTGAGGGCTGATGTCTTGTCCTGTGATAAAAAGCCTTCTGTTTCGACTGCCAAACCTTTCAGGGGAGCATTTCCAAGCTTCTGGCATCATTTTTGAGTGAATTGCCAAAAGTCAGATTTTTGCTGAAATTCTGACTCCGGGGCTTAGGGATTTTTTCAAAAAAACATTTTCGCCGGTTAAGTTGTTGAGGGCTGATTTCTTGTCCTGTCATAAAAAGCCTTCTGTTTCGACTGCCAAACCTTTCAGGGGAGCATTTCCAAGCTTCTGGCATCATTTTTGAGTGAATTGCCAAAAGTCAGATTTTTGCTGAAATTCTGACCCCGGGGCATAGCGATTTTTTCAAAAAAATATTTTCGGCCGGTTATTCTGGTATCATTTTTGAATGAATTGCCAAAAGTCAGATTTTTGATGAAATTCTGACCCCGGGGCTTAGGCATTTTTTCAAAAAAATATTTTCGGCCGGTTAAGTTGTCTAGGGCTGATTTCTTGTCCTGTGATAAAAAGCCTTCTGTTTCGTCTGCCAAACCTTTCAGGGGAGCATTTGCAAGCTTCTGGCATCATTTTTGAGTGAATTGTCAAAAGTCAGATTTTTGCTGAAATTCTGACCCCGGGGCTTAGGGATTTTTTCAAAAAAATATTTTCGGCAGGTTAAGTTGTTGAGGGCTGATTTCTTGTCCTGTGATAGAAAGCCTTCTGTTTCGACTTCCAACCCTTTCAGGGGTGCATTTGCAAGCTTCTGGCATCATTTTTGAGTGAATTGCCAAAAGTCAGATTTTTGCTAAAATTCTGACCCCGGGGCTTAGGGATTTTTTCAAAAAAATATTTTCCGCCAGTTAAGTTGTTGAGGGCTGATTTCTTGTCCTGTGATAAAAAGCCTTCTGTTTCGACTGCCAAACCTCTCAGGGGAGCATTTGCAAGCTTCTGGCATCATTTTTGAGTGAATTGCCAAAAGTCAGATTTTTGCTGAAATTCTGACCCGGGGGCTTAGGGATTTTTTCAAAAAAATATTTTACACCGGTTAAGTTGTTGAGGGCTGATTTCTTGTCCTGGGATAAAAAGCCTTCTGTTTCGACTGCCAACCCTTTCAGGGGAGCATTTCCAAGCTTCTGGCATCATTTTTGAGTGAATTACCAAAAGTCAGATTTTTGCTGAAATTCTGACCCCGGGGCTTAGCGATTTTTTCAAAAAAATATTTTCGGCCGGTTATTCTGGTATCATTTTTGAGTGAATTGCCAAAAGTCAGATTTTTGTTGAAATTCTGACCCCGGGGCTTAGGGATTTTTTCAAAAAAATATTTTCGGCCGGTTAAGTTGTTGAGGGCTGATTTCTTGTCCTGTGATAAAAAGCCTTCTGTTTCGACTGCCAAACCTTTCAGGGGAGCATTTGCAAGCTTCTGGCATCATTTTTGAGTGAATCGCCAAAATTCAGATTTTTGCTGAAATTCTGACCCCGGGGCTTAGGGATTTTTTCAAAAAAATATTTTCCGCCGGTTAAGTTGTTGAGGGCTGATGTCTTGTCCTGTGATAAAAAGCCTTCTGTTTCGACTGCCAAACCTTTCAGGGGAGCATTTGCAAGCTTCTGGCATCATTTTTGAGTGAATTGCCAAAAGTCAGATTTTTGCTGAAATTCTGACTCCGGGGCTTAGGGATTTTTTCAAAAAAACATTTTCGCCGGTTAAGTTGTTGAGGGCTGATTTCTTGTCCTGTCATAAAAAGCCTTCTGTTTCGACTGCCAAACCTTTCAGGGGAGCATTTCCAAGCTTCTGGCATCATTTTTGAGTGAATTGCCAAAAGTCAGATTTTTGCTGAAATTCTGACCCCGGGGCTTAGCGATTTTTTCAAAAAAATATTTTCGGCCGGTTATTCTGGTATCATTTTTGAGTGAATTGCCAAAAGTCAGATTTTTGATGAAATTCTGACCCCGGGGCTTAGGGATTTTTTCAAAAAAATATTTTCGGCCGGTTAAGTTGTCTAGGGCTGATTTCTTGTCCTGTGATAAAAAGCCTTCTGTTTCGTCTGCCAAACCTTTCAGGGGAGCATTTGCAAGCTTCTGGCATCATTTTTGAGTGAATTGCCAAAAGTCAGATTTTTGCTGAAATTCTGACCCCGGGGCTTAGGGATTTTTTCAAAAAAATATTTTCCGCCGGTTAAGTTGTTGAGGGCTGATGTCTTGTCCTGTGATAAAAAGCCTTCTGTTTCGACTGCCAAACCTTTCAGGGGAGCATTTCCAAGCTTCTGGCATCATTTTTGAGTGAATTGCCAAAAGTCAGATTTTTGCTGAAATTCTGACTCCGGGGCTTAGGGATTTTTTCAAAAAAACATTTTCGCCGGTTAAGTTGTTGAGGGCTGATTTCTTGTCCTGTCATAAAAAGCCTTCTGTTTCGACTGCCAAACCTTTCAGGGGAGCATTTCCAAGCTTCTGGCATCATTTTTGAGTGAATTGCCAAAAGTCAGATTTTTGCTGAAATTCTGACCCCGGGGCATAGCGATTTTTTCAAAAAAATATTTTCGGCCGGTTATTCTGGTATCATTTTTGAATGAATTGCCAAAAGTCAGATTTTTGATGAAATTCTGACCCCGGGGCTTAGGCATTTTTTCAAAAAAATATTTTCGGCCGGTTAAGTTGTCTAGGGCTGATTTCTTGTCCTGTGATAAAAAGCCTTCTGTTTCGTCTGCCAAACCTTTCAGGGGAGCATTTGCAAGCTTCTGGCATCATTTTTGAGTGAATTGTCAAAAGTCAGATTTTTGCTGAAATTCTGACCCCGGGGCTTAGGGATTTTTTCAAAAAAATATTTTCGGCAGGTTAAGTTGTTGAGGGCTGATTTCTTGTCCTGTGATAGAAAGCCTTCTGTTTCGACTTCCAACCCTTTCAGGGGTGCATTTGCAAGCTTCTGGCATCATTTTTGAGTGAATTGCCAAAAGTCAGATTTTTGCTAAAATTCTGACCCCGGGGCTTAGGGATTTTTTCAAAAAAATATTTTCCGCCAGTTAAGTTGTTGAGGGCTGATTTCTTGTCCTGTGATAAAAAGCCTTCTGTTTCGACTGCCAAACCTCTCAGGGGAGCATTTGCAAGCTTCTGGCATCATTTTTGAGTGAATTGCCAAAAGTCAGATTTTTGCTGAAATTCTGACCCGGGGGCTTAGGGATTTTTTCAAAAAAATATTTTACACCGGTTAAGTTGTTGAGGGCTGATTTCTTGTCCTGGGATAAAAAGCCTTCTGTTTCGACTGCCAACCCTTTCAGGGGAGCATTTCCAAGCTTCTGGCATCATTTTTGAGTGAATTACCAAAAGTCAGATTTTTGCTGAAATTCTGACCCCGGGGCTTAGCGATTTTTTCAAAAAAATATTTTCGGCCGGTTATTCTGGTATCATTTTTGAGTGAATTGCCAAAAGTCAGATTTTTGTTGAAATTCTGACCCCGGGGCTTAGGGATTTTTTCAAAAAAATATTTTCGGCCGGTTAAGTTGTTGAGGGCTGATTTCTTGTCCTGTGATAAAAAGCCTTCTGTTTCGACTGCCAAACCTTTCAGGGGAGCATTTGCAAGCTTCTGGCATCATTTTTGAGTGAATTGCCAAAAGTCAGATTTTTGCTGAAATTCTGACCCCGGGGCTTAGGGATTTTTTCAAAAATATATTTTTATCTGGTTAAGTTGTTGAGGGCTGATTTCTTGTCCTGTGATAAAAAGCCTTCTGTTTCGACTGCCAAGCCTTTCAGGGGAGCATTTGCAAGCTTCTGGCATCATTTTTGAGTGAATTGCCAAAAGTCAGATTTTTGCTGAAATTCTGACCCCGGGCTTAGGGATTTTTTCAAAAAAATATTTTCGTCCGTTTATTCTGGCATCATTTTTGAGTGAATTGCCAAAAGTCAGATTTTTGCTGAAATTCTGAGCTCGGGGCTTAGGGATTTTTTCAAAAATATATTTTTGGCCGGTTAAGTTGTTGAGGGCTGATTTCTTGTCCTGTGATAAAAATCCTTCTGTTTCGACTTCCAACCCTTTCAGGGGTGCATTTGCAAGCTTCTGGCATCATTTTTGAGTGAATTCCCAAAAGTCAGATTTTTGTTGAAATTCTGACCCCGGGGCTTAGGGATTTTTTCAAAAAAATATTTTCGGCCGGTTAAGTTGTTGAGGGCTAATTTCTTGTCCTGTGATAAAAAGCCTTCTGTTTCGACTGCCAAACCTTTCAGGGGAGCATTTGCAAGTTTCGGGCATCATTTTTGAGTGAATTGCCAAAAGTCAGATTTTTGCTGAAATTCTGACCCCGGGGCTTAGGGATTTTTTCAAAAAAATATTTTACACCGGTTAAGTTGTGGAGGGCTGATTTCTTGTCCTGGGATAAAAAGCCTTCTGTTTCGACTGCCAACCCTTTCAGGGGAGCATTTCCAAGCTTCTGGTATCATTTTTGAGTGAATTACCAAAAGTCAGATTTTTGCTGAAATTCTGACCCCGGGGCTTAGGGATTTTTTCAAAAAAATATTTTCCGCCGGTTAAGTTGTTAGGGGGCTGATTTCTTGTCCTGGGAAAAAAAGCCTTCTGTTTCGACTGCCAAACCTTTCAGGGGAGCATTTGCAAGCTTCTGGCATCATTTTTGAGTGAATTGCCAAAAGTCAGATTTTTGCTGAAATTCTGACCCCGGGGCTTAGGGATTTTTTCAAAAAAATATTTTCCGCCGGTTAAGTTGTTGAGGGCTGATGTCTTGTCCTGTGATAAAAAGCCTTCTGTTTCGACTGCCAAACCTTTCAGGGGAGCATTTGCAAGCTTCTGGCATCATTTTTGAGTGAATTGCCAAAAGTCAGATTTTTGCTGAAATTCTGACTCCGGGGCTTAGGGATTTTTTCAAAAAAATATTTTCGCCGGTTAAGTTGTTGAGGGCTGATTTCTTGTCCTGTGATAAAAAGCCTTCTGTTTCGACTGCCAAACCGTTCAGGGGAGCATTTCCAAGCTTCTGGCATCATTTTTGAGTGAATTGCCAAAAGTCAGATTTTTGCTGAAATTCTAAACCCGGGGCTTACGGATTTTTTCAAAAAAATATTTTCAGCAGGGTAAGTTGTTGAGAGCTGATTTCTTTTCCTGTGATAAAAAGCCTTCAGTTTCGACTGCCAAACCTTTCAGGGGAGCATTTGCAAGCTTTTGGCATCATTTTTGAGTGAATTCCCAAAAGTCAGATTTTTGTTGAAATTCTGACCCCGGGGCTTAGGGATTTGTTCAAAAAAATATTTTCGGCCGGTTAAGTTGTTGAGGGCTGATTTCTTGTCCTGTGATAAAAAGCCTTCTGTTTCGACTGCCAAACCTTTCAGGGGAGCATTTGCAAGCTTCTGGCATCATTTTTGAGTGAATTGCCAAAAGTCAGATTTTTGCTGAAATTCTGACCCCGGGGCTTAGGGATTTTTTCAAAAAAATATTTTACACCGGTTAAGTTGTTGAGGGCTGATTTCTTGTCCTGGGATAAAAAGCCTTCTGTTTCGACTGCCAACCCTTTCAGGGGAGCATTTCCAAGCTTCTGGCATCATTTTTGAGTGAATTACCAAAAGTCAGATTTTTGCTGAAATTCTGACCCCGGGGCTTAGCGATTTTTTCAAAAAAATATTTTCGGCCGGTTATTCTGGTATCATTTTTGAGTGAATTGCCAAAAGTCAGATTTTTGTTGAAATTCAGACCCCGGGGCTTAGGGATTTTTTCAAAAAAATATTTTCGGCCGGTTAAGTTGTTGAGGGCTGATTTCTTGTCCTGTGATAAAAAGCCTTCTGTTTCGACTGCCAAACCTTTCAGGGGAGCATTTGCAAGCTTCTGGCATCATTTTTGAGTGAATTGCCAAAAGTCAGATTTTTGCTGAAATTCTGACCCCGGGGCTTAGGGATTTTTTCAAAAATATATTTTTGTCCGGTTAAGTTGTTGAGGGCTGATTTCTTGTCCTGTGATAAAAAGCCTTCTGTTTCGACTGCCAAGCCTTTCAGGGGAGCATTTGCAAGCTTCTGGCATCATTTTTGAGTGAATTGCCAAAAGTCAGGTTTTTGCTGAAATTCTGACCCCGGGGCTTAGGGATTTTTTCAAAAAAATATTTTACACCGGTTAAGTTGTCTAGGGCTGATTTCTTGTCCTGTGATAAAAAGCCTTCTGTTTCGTCTGCCAAACCTTTCAGGGGAGCATTTGCAAGCTTCTGGCATCATTTTTGAGTGAATTGTCAAAAGTCAGATTTTTGCTGAAATTCTGACCCCGGGGCTTAGGGATTTTTTCAAAAAAATATTTTCGGCAGGTTAAGTTGTTGAGGGCTGATTTCTTGTCCTGTGATAAAAAGCCTTCTGTTTCGACTGCCAACCCTTTCAGGGGAGCATTTGCAAGCTTCTGGCATCATTTTTGAGTGAATTACCAAAAGTCAGATTTTTGCTGAAATTCTGACCCCGGGGCTTAGCGATTTTTTCAAAAAAATATTTTCGGCCGGTTATTCTGGTATCATTTTTGAGTGAATTGCCAAAAGTCAGATTTTTGCTGAAATTCTGAGCTCGGGGCTTAGGGATTTTTTCAAAAATATATTTTTGGCCGGTTAAGTTGTTGAGGGCTGATTTCTTGTCCTGTGATAAAAATCCTTCTGTTTCGACTTCCAACCCTTTCAGGGGTGCATTTGCAAGCTTCTGGCATCATTTTTGAGTGAATTGCCAAAAGTCAGATTTTTGCTAAAATTCTGACCCTGGGGCTTAGGGATTTTTTCAAAAAAATATTTTCGGCCGGTCAAGTTGTTGAGGGCTGATTTCTTGTCCTGTGATAAAAAGCCTTCTGTTTCGACTGCCAAACCTTTCAGGGGAGCATTTGCAAGCTTCTGGCATCATTTTTGAGTGAATTCCCAAAAGTCAGATTTTTGTTGAAATTCTGACCCCGGGGCTTAGGGATTTTTTCAAAAAAATATTTTCGGCCGGTTAAGTTGTTGAGGGCTGATTTCTTGTCCTGTGATAAAAAGCCTCCTGTTTCGACTGCCAAACCTTTCAGGGGAGCATTTGCAAGCTTCTGGCATCATTTTTGAGTGAATTGCCAAAAGTCAGATTTTTGCTGAAATTCTGACCCCGGGGCTTAGGGATTTTTTCAAAAAAATATTTTACACCGGTTAAGTTGTGGAGGGCTGATTTCTTGTCCTGGGATAAAAAGCCTTCTGTTTCGACTGCCAACCCTTTCAGGGGAGCATTTCCAAGCTTTTGGTATCATTTTTGAGTGAATTACTAAAAGTCAGATTTTTGCTGAAATTCTGACCCCGGGGCTTAGGGATTTTTTCAAAAAAATATTTTTCGCCGGTTAAGTTGTTAGGGGGCTGATTTCTTCTCCTGTGATAAAAAGCCTTCTGTTTCGACTGCCAAACCTTTCAGGGGAGCATTTGCAAGCTTCTGGCATCATTTTTGAGTGAATTGCCAAAAGTCAGATTTTTGCTGAAATTCTGACCCCGGGGCTTAGGGATTTTTTCAAAAAAATATTTTCCGCCGGTTAAGTTGTTGAGGGCTGATGTCTTGTCCTGTGATAAAAAGCCTTCTGTTTCGACTGCCAAACCTTTCAGGGGAGCATTTGCAAGCTTCTGGCATCATTTTTGAGTGAATTGCCAAAAGTCAGATTTTTGCTGAAATTCTGACTCCGGGGCTTAGGGATTTTTTCAAAAAAATATTTTCGCCGGTTAAGTTGTTGAGGGCTGATTTCTTGTCCTGTGATAAAAAGCCTTCTGTTTCGACTGCCAAACCTTTCAGGGGAGCATTTCCAAGCTTCTGGCATCATTTTTGAGTGAATTGCCAAAAGTCAGATTTTTGCTGAAATTCTGACCCCGGGGCTTAGCGATTTTTTTAAAAAAATATTTTCGGCCGGTTATTCTGGTATCATTTTTGAGTGAATTGCCAAAAGTCAGATTTTTGATGAAATTCTGACCCCGGGGCTTAGGGATTTTTTCAAAAAAATATTTTACACCGGTTAAGTTGTCTAGGGCTGATTTCTTGTCCAGTGATAAAAAGCCTTCTGTTTCGTCTGCCAATCCTTTCAGGGAACATTTGCAAGCTTCTGGCATCATTTTTGAGTGAATCGCCAAAAGTCAGATTTTTGCTGAAATTCTGACCCCGGGGCTTAGAGATTTTTTCAAAAAAATATTTTCGGCCAGTTAAGTTGTTGAGGGCTGATTTCTTGTCCTGTGATAAAAAGCCTTCTGTTTCGACTGCCAAACGTTTCAGGGGAGCATTTGCAAGCTTCTGGCATCATTTTTGAGTGAATTGCCAAAAGTCAGATTTTTGCTGAAATTCTGACCCTGGGGCTTAGCGATTTTTTCAAAAAAATATTTTCGGCCGGTTAAGTTGTTGAGGGCTGATTTCTTGTCTTGTGATAAAAAGCCTTCTGTTTCGACTGCCAAACCTTTCAGGGGAGCATTTGCAAGCTTCTGGCATCATTTTTGAGTGAATTGCCAAAAGTCAGATTTTTGCTGAAATTCTGACCCCGGGCTTAGGGATTTTTTCAAAAAAATATTTTCGTCCGGTTATTCTGGCATCATTTTTGAGTGAATTGCCAAAAGTCAGATTTTTGTTGAAATTCTGACCCCGGGGCTTAGGGATTTTTTCAAAAAAATATTTTCGGCCAGTTAAGTTGTTGAGGGCTGATTTCTTGTCCTGTGAAAAAAAGCCTTCTGTTTCGACTGCCAAACCTTTCAGGGGAGCATTTGCAAGCTTCTGGCATCATTTTTGAGTGAATTGCCAAAAGTCAGATTTTTGCTGAAATTCTGACCCCGGGGCTTAGGGATTTTTTCAAAAAAATATTTTACACCGGTTAAGTTGTTGAGGGCTGATTTCTTGTCTTGTGATAAAAAGCCTTCTGTTTCGACTGCCAAACCTTTCAGGGGAGCATTTGCAAGCTTCTGGCATCATTTTTGAGTGAATTGCCAAAAGTCAGATTTTTGCTGAAATTCTGACCCCGGGCTTAGGGATTTTTTCAAAAAAATATTTTCGTCCGGTTATTCTGGCATCATTTTTGAGTGAATTGCCAAAAGTCAAATTTTTGTTGAAATTCTGACCCCGGGGCTTAGAGATTTTTTCAAAAAAATATTTTCGGCCAGTTAAGTTGTTGAGGGCTGATTTCTTGTCCTGTGATAAAAAGCCTTCTGTTTCGACTGCCAAACCTTTCAGGGGAGCATTTGCAAGCTTCTGGCATCATTTTTGAGTGAATTGCCAAAAGTCAGATTTTTGCTGAAATTCTGACCCCGGGGCTTAGGGATTTTTTCAAAAAAATATTTTACACCGGTTAAGTTGTTGAGGGCTGATTTCTTGTCCTGGGATAAAAAGCCTTCTGTTTCGACTGCCAACCCTTTCAGGGGAGCATTTCCAAGCTTCTGGTATCATTTTTGAGTGAATTACCAAAAGTCAGATTTTTGCTGAAATTCTGACCCTGGGGCTTAGCGATTTTTTCAAAAAAATATTTTCGGCCGGTTAAGTTGTTGAGGGCTGATTTCTTGTCTTGTGATAAAAAGCCTTCTGTTTCGACTGCCAAACCTTTCAGGGGAGCATTTGCAAGCTTCTGGCATCATTTTTGAGTGAATTGCCAAAAGTCAGATTTTTGCTGAAATTCTGACCCCGGGCTTAGGGATTTTTTCAAAAAAATATTTTCGTCCGGTTATTCTGGCATCATTTTTGAGTGAATTGCCAAAAGTCAGATTTTTGTTGAAATTCTGACCCCGGGGCTTAGGGATTTTTTCAAAAAAATATTTTCGGCCAGTTAAGTTGTTGAGGGCTGATTTCTTGTCCTGTGATAAAAAGCCTTCTGTTTCGACTGCCAAACCTTTCAGGGGAGCATTTGCAAGCTTCTGGCATCATTTTTGAGTGAATTGCCAAAAGTCAGATTTTTGCTGAAATTCTGACCCCGGGGCTTAGGGATTTTTTCAAAAAAATATTTTACACCGGTTAAGTTGTTGAGGGCTGATTTCTTGTCCTGGGATAAAAAGCCTTCTGTTTCGACTGCCAACCCTTTCAGGGGAGCATTTCCAAGCTTCTGGTATCATTTTTGAGTGAATTACCAAAAGTCAGATTTTTGCTGAAATTCTGACCCTGGGGCTTAGCGATTTTTTCAAAAAAATATTTTCGGCCGGTTAAGTTGTTGAGGGCTGATTTCTTGTCTTGTGATAAAAAGCCTTCTGTTTCGACTGCCAAACCTTTCAGGGGAGCATTTGCAAGCTTCTGGCATCATTTTTGAGTGAATTGCCAAAAGTCAGATTTTTGCTGAAATTCTGACCCCGGGCTTAGGGATTTTTTCAAAAAAATATTTTCGTCCGGTTATTCTGGCATCATTTTTGAGTGAATTGCCAAAAGTCAGATTTTTGTTGAAATTCTGACCCCGGGGCTTAGGGATTTTTTCAAAAAAATATTTTCGGCCGGTTAAGTTTTGAGGGCTGATTTCTTGTCCTGTGAAAAAAAGCCTTCTGTTTCGACTGCCAAACCTTTCAGGGGAGCATTTGCAAGCTTCTGGCATCATTTTTGAGTGAATTGCCAAAAGTCAGATTTTTGCTGAAATTCTGACCCCGGGCTTAGGGATTTTTTCAAAAAAATATTTTCGTCCGGTTATTCTGGCATCATTTTTGAGTGAATTGCCAAAAGTCAAATTTTTGTTGAAATTCTGACCCCGGGGCTTAGGGATTTTTTCAAAAAAATATTTTCGGCCGGTTAAGTTGTTGAGGGCTGATTTCTTGTCCCGTGATAAAAAGCCTTCTGTTTCGACTGCCAAACCTTTCAGGGGAGCATTTGCAAGCTTCTGGCATCATTTTTGAGTGAATTGCCAAAAGTCAGATTTTTGCTGAAATTCTGACCCCGGGGCTTAGGGATTTTTTCAAAAAAATATTTTACACCGGTTAAGTTGTTGAGGGCTGATTTCTTGTCCTGGGATAAAAAGCCTTCTGTTTCGACTGCCAACCCTTTCAGGGGAGCATTTCCAAGCTTCTGGTATCATTTTTGAGTAAATTACCAAAAGTCAGATTTTTGCTGAAATTCTGACCCCGGGGCTTAGCGATTTTTTCAAAAAAATATTTTCGGCCGGTTATTCTGGTATCATTTTTGAGTGAATTGCCAAAAGTCAGATTTTTGTTGAAATTAAATCTTAGGGATTTAAATCTTAGGGATTTAAAGCTTAGGGATTTTTTCAAAAAAATATTTTCGGCCGGTTAAGTTGTTGAGGGCTGATTTCTTGTCCTGTGATAAAAAGCCTTCTGTTTCGACTGCCAAACCTTTCAGGGGAGCATTTGCAAGCTTCTGGCATCATTTTTGAGTGAATTGCCAAAAGTCAGATTTTTGCTGAAATTCTGACCCCGGGCTTAGGGATTTTTTCAAAAAAATATTTTCGTCCGGTTATTCTGGCATCATTTTTGAGTGAATTGCCAAAAGTCAGATTATTGTTGAAATTCTGACCCCGGGGCTTAGGGATTTTTTCAAAAAAATATTTTCGGCCGGTTAAGTTGTTGAGGGCTGATTTCTTGTCCTGTGATAAAAAGCCTTCTGTTTCGATTGCCAAACGTTTCAGGGGAGCATTTGCAAGCTTCTGGCATCATTTTTGAGTGAATTGCCAAAAGTCAGATTTTTGCTGAAATTCTGACCCCGGGGCTTAGGGATTTTTCCAAAAAAATATTTTACACCGGTTAAGTTGTTGAGGGCTGATTTCTTGTCCTGGGATAAAAAGCCTTCTGTTTCTACTCCCAATCCTTTCAGGGAACATTTGCAAGCTTCTGGCATCATTTTTGAGTGAATCGCCAAAAGTCAGATTTTTGCTGAAATTCTGACCCCGGGGCTTAGAGATTTTTTCAAAAAAATATTTTCCGCCAGTTAAGTTGTTGAGGGCTGATTTCTTGTCCTGTGATAAAAAGCCTTCTGTTTCGACTGCCAAACCTTTCAGGGGAGCATTTGCAAGCTTCTGGCATCATTTTTGAGTGAATTGCCAAAAGGCAGATTTTTGCTGAAATTCTAACCCCGGGCTTAGGGATTTTTTCAAAAAAATATTTTCAGCAGGGTAAGTTGTTGAGGGCTGATTTCTTTTCCTGTGATAAAAAGCCTTCTGTTTCGACTGCCAACCCTTTCAGGGGAGCATTTGCAAGCTTCTGGCATCATTTTTGAGTGAATTACCAAAAGTCAGATTTTTGCTAAAATTCTGACCCCGGGGCTTAGGGATTTTTTCAAAAAAATATTTTCGGCCGGTCAAGTTGTTGAGGGCTGATTTCTTGTCCTGTGATAAAAAGGCTTCTGTTTCGACTGCCAAACCTTTCAGGGGAGGATTTGCAAGCTTTTGGCATCATTTTTGAGTGAATTGCCAAAAGTCAGATTTTTGCTGAAATTCTAACCCCGGGGCTTAGGGATTTTTTCAAAAAAATATTTTCGGCCGGTTAAGTTGTTGAGGGCTGATTTCTTGTCCTGTGATAAAAAGCCTTCTGTTTCGACTCCCAATCCTTTCAGGGGAGCATTTGCAAGCTTCTGGCATCATTTTTGAGTGAATCGCCAAAAGTCAGATTTTTGCTGAAAATCTGACCCCGGGGCTTAGAGATTTTTTCAAAAAAATATTTTCCGCTAGTTAAGTTGTTGAGGGCTGATTTCTTGTCCTGTGATAAAAAGCCTTCTGTTTCGACTGCCAAACCTTTCAGGGGAGCATTTGCAAGCTTCTGGCATCATTTTTGAGTGAATTGCCAAAAGTCAGATTTTTGCTGAAAGTCTAACCCCGGGCTTAGGGATTTTTTCAAAAAAATATTTTCAGCAGGGTAAGTTGTTGAGGGCTGATTTCTTTTCCTGTGATAAAAAGCCTTCTGTTTCGACTGCCAACCCTTTCAGGGGAGCATTTGCAAGCTTCTGGCATCATTTTTGAGTGAATTACCAAAAGTCAGATTTTTGCTGAAATTCTGACCCCGGGGCTTAGCGATTTTTTCAAAAAAATATTTTCGGCCGGTTATTCTGGTATCATTTTTGAGTGAATTGCCAAAAGTCAGATTTTTGCTGAAATTCTGACCCCGGGGCTTAGGGATTTTTTCAAAAATATATTTTTGGCCGGTTAAGTTGTTGAAGGCTGATTTCTTGTCCTGTGATAAAAAGCCTTCTGTTTCGACTGTCAAAACTTTCAGGGGAGCATTTGCAAGCTTCTGGCATCATTTTTGAGTGAATTACCAAAAGTCAGATTTTTGCTGAAATTCTGACCCCGGGGCTTAGCGATTTTTTCAAAAAAATATTGTCGGCCGGTTTTTCTGGTATCATTTTTGAGTGAATTGCCAAAAGTCAGATTTTTGTTGAAATTAAATCTGAGGGATTTAAATCTTAGGGATTTAAAGCTTAGGGATTTTTTCAAAAAAATATTTTCGGCCGGTTAAGTTGTTGAGGGCTGATTTCTTATCCTGTGATAAAAAGCCTTCTGTTTCGACTGCCAAATCTTTCAGGGGAGCATTTGCAAGCTTCTGGCATCATTTTTGAGTGAATTGCCAAAAGTCAGATTTTTGCTGAAATTCTGACCCCGGGCTTAGGGATTTTTTCAAAAAAATATTTTCGTCCGGTTATTCTGGCATCATTTTTGAGTGAATTGCCAAAAGTCAGATTTTTGTTGAAATTCTGACCCCAGGGCTTAGGGATTTTTTCAAAAAAATATTTTCGGCCGGTTAAGTTGTTGAGGGCTGATTTCTTGTCCTGTGATAAAAAGCCTTCTGTTTCGACTTCCAACCCTTTCAGGGGTGCATTTGCAAGCTTCTGGCATCATTTTTGAGTGAATTGCCAAAAGTCAGATTTTTGCTAAAATTCTGACCCCGGGGCTTATGGATTTTTTCAAAAAAATATTTTCGGCCGGTCAAGTAGTTGAGGGCTGATTTCTTGTCCTGTGATAAAAAGCCTTCTGTTTCGCATCCCAATCCTTTCAGGGAACATTTGCAAGCTTCTGGCATCATTTTTGAGTGAATTGCCAAAAGTCAGATTTTTGCTGAAATTCTGACCCCGGGGCTTAGGGATTTTTTCAAAAATATATTTTTGGCCGGTTAAGTTGTTGAGGACTGATTTCTTGTCATGTGATAAAAAGCCTTCTGTTTCGACTGCCAAGCCTTTCAGGGGAGCATTTCCAAGCTTCTGGCATCATTTTTGAGTGAATTGCCAAAAGTCAGATTTTTGCTGAAATTCTGACCCCGGGGCTTAGCGATTTTTTCAAAAAAATATTTTCGGCCGGTTATTATGGTATCATTTTTGAGTGAATTGCCAAAAGTCAGATTTTTGCTGAAATTCTGACCCCGGGGCTTAGGGATTTTTTCAAAAATATATTTTTGGCCGGTTAAGTTGTTGAGGGCTGATTTCTTGTCCTGTGATAAAAAGCCTTCTGTTTCGACTGTCAAAACTTTCAGGGGAGCATTTGCAAGCTTCTGGCATCATTTTTGAGTGAATTGCCAAAAGTCAGATTTTTGTTGAAATTCTGACCCCGGGGCTTAGGGATTTTTTCAAAAAAATATTTTCGGCCGGTTAAGTTGTTGAGGGCTGATTTCTTGTCCTGTGATAAAAAGCCTTCTGTTTCGACTTCCAACCCTTTCAGGGGAGCATTTGCAAGCTTCTGGCATCATTTTTGAGTGAATTGCCAAAAGTCAGATTTTTGCTAAAATTCTGACCCCGGTATGGATTTTTTCAAAAAAATATTTTCGGCCGGTCAAGTTGTTGAGGGCTGATTTCTTGTCCTGTGATAAAAAGCCTTCTGTTTCGACTCCCAATCCTTTCAGGGAACATTTGCAAGCTTCTGGCATCATTTTTGAGTAAATCGCCAAAAGTCAGATTTTTGCTGAAATTCTGACCCCGGGGCTTAGAGATTTTTTCAAAAAAATATTTTCCGCCAGTTAAGTTGTTGAGGGCTGATTTCTTGTCCTGTGATAAAAAGCCTTCTGTTTCGACTGCCAAACCTTTCAGGGGAGCATTTGCAAGCTTCTGGCATCATTTTTGAGTGAATTGCCAAAAGGCAGATTTTTGCTGAAATTCTAACCCCGGGCTTAGGGATTTTTTCAAAAAAATATTTTCAGCAGGGTAAGTTGTTGAGGGCTGATTTCTTTTCCTGTGATAAAAAGCCTTCTGTTTCGACTGCCAACCCTTTCAGGGGAGCATTTGCAAGCTTCTGGCATCATTTTAAAGTGAATTACCAAAAGTCAGATTTTTGCTGAAATTCTGACCCCGGGGCTTAGCGATTTTTTCAAAAAAATATTTTCGGCCGGTTATTCTGGTATCATTTTTGAGTGAATTGCCAAAAGTCAGATTTTTGCTGAAATTCTGACCCCGGGGCTTAGGGATTTTTTCAAAAAAATATTTTTGGCCGGTTAAGTTGTTGAGGGCAGATTTCTTGTCCTGTGATAAAAAGCCTTCTGTTTCGACTTGCAACCCTTTCAGGGGTGCATTTGCAAGCTTCTGGCATCATTTTTGAGTGAATTGCCAAAAGTCAGATTTTTGCTAAAATTCTGACCCCGGGGCTTAGGGATTTTTTCAAAAAAATATTTTCGGCCGGTCAAGTTGTTGAGGGCTGATTTCTTGTCCTGTGATAAAAAGCCTTCTGTTTCGACTGTCAAAACTTTCAGGGGAGCATTTGCAAGCGTCTGGCATCATTTTTGAGTGAATTCCCAAAAGTCAGATTTTTGTTGAAATTCTGACCCCGGGGCTTAGGGATTTTTTCAAAAAAATATTTTTGGCCGGTTAAGTTGTTGAGGGCTGATTTCTTGTCCTGTGATAAAAAGCCTTCTGTTTCGACTGCCAAACCTTTCAGGGGAGCATTTGCAAGCTTCTGGCATCATTTTTGAGTGAATTGCCAAAAGTCAGATTTTTGCTGAAATTCTGACCCCGGGGCTTAGGGATTTTTTTCAAAAAAAATATTTTGCGCCTGTTAAGTTGTTGAGGGCTGATTTCTTGTCCTGTGATAAAAAGCCTTCTGTTTCGACTCCCAATCCTTTCAGGGGAGCATTTGCAAGCTTCTGGCATCATTTTTGAGTGAATCGCCAAAAGTCAGATTTTTGCTGAAAATCTGACCCCGGGGCTTAGAGATTTTTTCAAAAAAATATTTTCCGCCAGTTAAGTTGTTGAGGGCTGATTTCTTGTCCTGTGATAAAAAGCCTTCTGTTTCGACTGCCAAACCTTTCAGGGGAGCATTTGCAAGCTTCTGGCATCATTTTTGAGTGAATTGCCAAAAGGCAGATTTTTGCTGAAATTCTAACCCCGGGCTTAGGGATTTTTTCAAAAAAATATTTTCAGCAGGGTAAGTTGTTGAGGGCTGATTTCTTTTCCTGTGATAAAAAGCCTTCTGTTTCGACTGCCAACCCTTTCAGGGGAGCATTTGCAAGCTTCTGGCATCATTTTTGAGTGAATTACCAAAAGTCAGATTTTTGCTGAAATTCTGACCCCGGGGCTTAGCGATTTTTTCAAAAAAAAATTTTCTGCCGGTTATTCTGGTATCATTTTTGAGTGAATTGCCAAAAGTCAGATTTTTGCTGAAATTCTGACCCCGGGGCTTAGGGATTTTTTCAAAAATATATTTTTGGCCGGTTAAGTTGTTGAAGGCTGATTTCTTGTCCTGTGATAAAAAGCCTTCTGTTTCGACTGTCAAAACTTTCAGGGGAGCATTTGCAAGCTTCTGGCATCATTTTTGAGTGAATTACCAAAAGTCAGATTTTTGCTGAAATTCTGACCCCGGGGCTTAGCGATTTTTTCAAAAAAATATTTTCGGCCGGTTATTCTGGTATCATTTTTGAGTGAATTGCCAAAAGTCAGATTTTTGTTGAAATTAAATCTGAGGGATTTAAATCTTAGGGATTTAAAGCTTAGGGATTTTTTCAAAAAAATATTTTCGGCCGGTTAAGTTGTTGAGGGCTGATTTCTTGTCCTGTGATAAAAAGCCTTCTGTTTCGACTGTCAAAACTTTCAGGGGAGCATTTGCAAGCTTCTGGCATCATTTTTGAGTGAATTGCCAAAAGTCAGATTTTTGCTGAAATTCTGACCCCGGGGCTTAGGGATTTTTTCAAAAAAATATTTTCGGCCGGTTAAGTTGTTGAGGGCTGATTTCTTGTCCTGTGATAAAAAGCCTTCTGTTTCGACTTCCAACCCTTTCAGGGGTGCATTTGCAAGCTTCTGGCATCATTTTTGAGTGAATTGCCAAAAGTCAGATTTTTGCTAAAATTCTGACCCCGGTATGGATTTTTTCAAAAAAATGTTTTCGGCCGGTCAAGTTGTTGAGGGCTGATTTCTTGTCCTGTGATAAAAAGCCTTCTGTTTCGACTCCCAATCCTTTCAGGGAACATTTGCAAGCTTCTGGCATCATTTTTGAGTGAATTGCCAAAACTCAGATTTTTGCTGAAATTCTGACCCCGGGGCTTAGGGATTTTTTCAAAAATATATTTTTGGCCGGTTAAGTTGTTGAGGGCTGATTTCTTTTCCTGTGATAAAAAGCCTTCTGTTTCGACTGCCAACCCTTTCAGGGGAGCATTTGCAAGCTTCTGGCATCATTTTTGAGTGAATTACCAAAAGTCAGATTTTTGCTGAAATTCTGACCCCGGGCTTAGGGATTTTTTCAAAAAAATATTTTCGTCCGGTTATTCTGGCATCATTTTTGAGTGAATTGCCAAGAGTCAGATTTTTGTTGAAATTCTGACCCCGGGGCTTAGGGATTTTTTCAAAAAAATATTTTCGGCCGGTTAAGTTGTTGAGGGCTGATTTCTTGTCCTGTGATAAAAAGCCTTCTGTTTCGACTGCCAAGCCTTTCAGGGGAGCATTTCCAAGCTTCTGGCATCATTTTTGAGTGAATTGCCAAAAGTCAGATTTTTGCTGAAATTCTGACCCCGGGTTTAGGGATTTTTTCAAAAAAATATTTTCGTCCGGTTATTCTGGCATCATTTTTGAGTGAATTGCCAAGAGTCAGATTTTTGTTGAAATTCTGACCCCAGGGCTTAGAGATTTTTTCAAAAAAATATTTTCGGCCGGTTATTCTGGTATCATTTTTGAGTGAATTGCCAAAAGTCAGATTTTTGCTGAAATTCTGACCCCGGGGCTTAGGGATTTTTTCAAAAATATATTTTTGGCCGGTTAAGTTGTTGAAGGCTGATTTCTTGTCCTGTGATAAAAAGCCTTCTGTTTCGACTGTCAAAACTTTCAGGGGAGCATTTGCAAGCTTCTGGCATCATTTTTGAGTGAATTACCAAAAGTCAGATTTTTGCTGAAATTCTGACCCCGGGGCTTAGCGATTTTTTCAAAAAAATATTGTCGGCCGGTTTTTCTGGTATCATTTTTGAGTGAATTGCCAAAAGTCAGATTTTTGTTGAAATTAAATCTGAGGGATTTAAATCTTAGGGATTTAAAGCTTAGGGATTTTTTCAAAAAAATATTTTCGGCCGGTTAAGTTGTTGAGGGCTGATTTCTTATCCTGTGATAAAAAGCCTTCTGTTTCGACTGCCAAATCTTTCAGGGGAGCATTTGCAAGCTTCTGGCATCATTTTTGAGTGAATTGCCAAAAGTCAGATTTTTGCTGAAATTCTGACCCCGGGCTTAGGGATTTTTTCAAAAAAATATTTTCGTCCGGTTATTCTGGCATCATTTTTGAGTGAATTGCCAAAAGTCAGATTTTTGTTGAAATTCTGACCCCAGGGCTTAGGGATTTTTTCAAAAAAATATTTTCGGCCGGTTAAGTTGTTGAGGGCTGATTTCTTGTCCTGTGATAAAAAGCCTTCTGTTTCGACTTCCAACCCTTTCAGGGGTGCATTTGCAAGCTTCTGGCATCATTTTTGAGTGAATTGCCAAAAGTCAGATTTTTGCTAAAATTCTGACCCCGGGGCTTATGGATTTTTTCAAAAAAATATTTTCGGCCGGTCAAGTAGTTGAGGGCTGATTTCTTGTCCTGTGATAAAAAGCCTTCTGTTTCGCATCCCAATCCTTTCAGGGAACATTTGCAAGCTTCTGGCATCATTTTTGAGTGAATTGCCAAAAGTCAGATTTTTGCTGAAATTCTGACCCCGGGGCTTAGGGATTTTTTCAAAAATATATTTTTGGCCGGTTAAGTTGTTGAGGACTGATTTCTTGTCATGTGATAAAAAGCCTTCTGTTTCGACTGCCAAGCCTTTCAGGGGAGCATTTCCAAGCTTCTGGCATCATTTTTGAGTGAATTGCCAAAAGTCAGATTTTTGCTGAAATTCTGACCCCGGGGCTTAGCGATTTTTTCAAAAAAATATTTTCGGCCGGTTATTATGGTATCATTTTTGAGTGAATTGCCAAAAGTCAGATTTTTGCTGAAATTCTGACCCCGGGGCTTAGGGATTTTTTCAAAAATATATTTTTGGCCGGTTAAGTTGTTGAGGGCTGATTTCTTGTCCTGTGATAAAAAGCCTTCTGTTTCGACTGTCAAAACTTTCAGGGGAGCATTTGCAAGCTTCTGGCATCATTTTTGAGTGAATTGCCAAAAGTCAGATTTTTGTTGAAATTCTGACCCCGGGGCTTAGGGATTTTTTCAAAAAAATATTTTCGGCCGGTTAAGTTGTTGAGGGCTGATTTCTTGTCCTGTGATAAAAAGCCTTCTGTTTCGACTTCCAACCCTTTCAGGGGAGCATTTGCAAGCTTCTGGCATCATTTTTGAGTGAATTGCCAAAAGTCAGATTTTTGCTAAAATTCTGACCCCGGTATGGATTTTTTCAAAAAAATATTTTCGGCCGGTCAAGTTGTTGAGGGCTGATTTCTTGTCCTGTGATAAAAAGCCTTCTGTTTCGACTCCCAATCCTTTCAGGGAACATTTGCAAGCTTCTGGCATCATTTTTGAGTAAATCGCCAAAAGTCAGATTTTTGCTGAAATTCTGACCCCGGGGCTTAGAGATTTTTTCAAAAAAATATTTTCCGCCAGTTAAGTTGTTGAGGGCTGATTTCTTGTCCTGTGATAAAAAGCCTTCTGTTTCGACTGCCAAACCTTTCAGGGGAGCATTTGCAAGCTTCTGGCATCATTTTTGAGTGAATTGCCAAAAGGCAGATTTTTGCTGAAATTCTAACCCCGGGCTTAGGGATTTTTTCAAAAAAATATTTTCAGCAGGGTAAGTTGTTGAGGGCTGATTTCTTTTCCTGTGATAAAAAGCCTTCTGTTTCGACTGCCAACCCTTTCAGGGGAGCATTTGCAAGCTTCTGGCATCATTTTAAAGTGAATTACCAAAAGTCAGATTTTTGCTGAAATTCTGACCCCGGGGCTTAGCGATTTTTTCAAAAAAATATTTTCGGCCGGTTATTCTGGTATCATTTTTGAGTGAATTGCCAAAAGTCAGATTTTTGCTGAAATTCTGACCCCGGGGCTTAGGGATTTTTTCAAAAAAATATTTTTGGCCGGTTAAGTTGTTGAGGGCAGATTTCTTGTCCTGTGATAAAAAGCCTTCTGTTTCGACTTGCAACCCTTTCAGGGGTGCATTTGCAAGCTTCTGGCATCATTTTTGAGTGAATTGCCAAAAGTCAGATTTTTGCTAAAATTCTGACCCCGGGGCTTAGGGATTTTTTCAAAAAAATATTTTCGGCCGGTCAAGTTGTTGAGGGCTGATTTCTTGTCCTGTGATAAAAAGCCTTCTGTTTCGACTGTCAAAACTTTCAGGGGAGCATTTGCAAGCGTCTGGCATCATTTTTGAGTGAATTCCCAAAAGTCAGATTTTTGTTGAAATTCTGACCCCGGGGCTTAGGGATTTTTTCAAAAAAATATTTTTGGCCGGTTAAGTTGTTGAGGGCTGATTTCTTGTCCTGTGATAAAAAGCCTTCTGTTTCGACTGCCAAACCTTTCAGGGGAGCATTTGCAAGCTTCTGGCATCATTTTTGAGTGAATTGCCAAAAGTCAGATTTTTGCTGAAATTCTGACCCCGGGGCTTAGGGATTTTTTTCAAAAAAAATATTTTGCGCCTGTTAAGTTGTTGAGGGCTGATTTCTTGTCCTGTGATAAAAAGCCTTCTGTTTCGACTCCCAATCCTTTCAGGGGAGCATTTGCAAGCTTCTGGCATCATTTTTGAGTGAATCGCCAAAAGTCAGATTTTTGCTGAAAATCTGACCCCGGGGCTTAGAGATTTTTTCAAAAAAATATTTTCCGCCAGTTAAGTTGTTGAGGGCTGATTTCTTGTCCTGTGATAAAAAGCCTTCTGTTTCGACTGCCAAACCTTTCAGGGGAGCATTTGCAAGCTTCTGGCATCATTTTTGAGTGAATTGCCAAAAGGCAGATTTTTGCTGAAATTCTAACCCCGGGCTTAGGGATTTTTTCAAAAAAATATTTTCAGCAGGGTAAGTTGTTGAGGGCTGATTTCTTTTCCTGTGATAAAAAGCCTTCTGTTTCGACTGCCAACCCTTTCAGGGGAGCATTTGCAAGCTTCTGGCATCATTTTTGAGTGAATTACCAAAAGTCAGATTTTTGCTGAAATTCTGACCCCGGGGCTTAGCGATTTTTTCAAAAAAAAATTTTCTGCCGGTTATTCTGGTATCATTTTTGAGTGAATTGCCAAAAGTCAGATTTTTGCTGAAATTCTGACCCCGGGGCTTAGGGATTTTTTCAAAAATATATTTTTGGCCGGTTAAGTTGTTGAAGGCTGATTTCTTGTCCTGTGATAAAAAGCCTTCTGTTTCGACTGTCAAAACTTTCAGGGGAGCATTTGCAAGCTTCTGGCATCATTTTTGAGTGAATTACCAAAAGTCAGATTTTTGCTGAAATTCTGACCCCGGGGCTTAGCGATTTTTTCAAAAAAATATTTTCGGCCGGTTATTCTGGTATCATTTTTGAGTGAATTGCCAAAAGTCAGATTTTTGTTGAAATTAAATCTGAGGGATTTAAATCTTAGGGATTTAAAGCTTAGGGATTTTTTCAAAAAAATATTTTCGGCCGGTTAAGTTGTTGAGGGCTGATTTCTTGTCCTGTGATAAAAAGCCTTCTGTTTCGACTGTCAAAACTTTCAGGGGAGCATTTGCAAGCTTCTGGCATCATTTTTGAGTGAATTGCCAAAAGTCAGATTTTTGCTGAAATTCTGACCCCGGGGCTTAGGGATTTTTTCAAAAAAATATTTTCGGCCGGTTAAGTTGTTGAGGGCTGATTTCTTGTCCTGTGATAAAAAGCCTTCTGTTTCGACTTCCAACCCTTTCAGGGGTGCATTTGCAAGCTTCTGGCATCATTTTTGAGTGAATTGCCAAAAGTCAGATTTTTGCTAAAATTCTGACCCCGGTATGGATTTTTTCAAAAAAATGTTTTCGGCCGGTCAAGTTGTTGAGGGCTGATTTCTTGTCCTGTGATAAAAAGCCTTCTGTTTCGACTCCCAATCCTTTCAGGGAACATTTGCAAGCTTCTGGCATCATTTTTGAGTGAATTGCCAAAACTCAGATTTTTGCTGAAATTCTGACCCCGGGGCTTAGGGATTTTTTCAAAAATATATTTTTGGCCGGTTAAGTTGTTGAGGGCTGATTTCTTTTCCTGTGATAAAAAGCCTTCTGTTTCGACTGCCAACCCTTTCAGGGGAGCATTTGCAAGCTTCTGGCATCATTTTTGAGTGAATTACCAAAAGTCAGATTTTTGCTGAAATTCTGACCCCGGGCTTAGGGATTTTTTCAAAAAAATATTTTCGTCCGGTTATTCTGGCATCATTTTTGAGTGAATTGCCAAGAGTCAGATTTTTGTTGAAATTCTGACCCCGGGGCTTAGGGATTTTTTCAAAAAAATATTTTCGGCCGGTTAAGTTGTTGAGGGCTGATTTCTTGTCCTGTGATAAAAAGCCTTCTGTTTCGACTGCCAAGCCTTTCAGGGGAGCATTTCCAAGCTTCTGGCATCATTTTTGAGTGAATTGCCAAAAGTCAGATTTTTGCTGAAATTCTGACCCCGGGTTTAGGGATTTTTTCAAAAAAATATTTTCGTCCGGTTATTCTGGCATCATTTTTGAGTGAATTGCCAAGAGTCAGATTTTTGTTGAAATTCTGACCCCAGGGCTTAGAGATTTTTTCAAAAAAATATTTTCCGCCAGTTATGTTGTTGAGGGCTGATTTCTTGTCCTGTGATAAAAAGCCTTCTGTTTCGACTGCCAAACCTTTCAGGGGATCATTTCCAAGCTTCTGGCATCATTTTTGAGTGAATTGCCAAAAGTCAGATTTTTGCTGAAATTCTGACCCCGGGCTTAGAGATTTTTTCAAAAAAATATTTTCGTCCGGTTATTCTGGCATCATTTTTGAGTGAATTGCCAAAAGTCAGATTTTTGCTGAAATTCTAACCCCGGGCTTAGGGATTTTTTCAAAAAAATATTTTCAGCAGGGTAAGTTGTTGAGGGCTGATTTCTTTTCCTGTGATAAAAAGCCTTCTGTTTCGACTGCCAACCCTTTCAGGGGAGCATTTCCAAGCTTCTGGCATCATTTTTGAGTGAATTACCAAAAGTCAGATTTTTGCTGAAATTCTGACCCCGGGGCTTAGCAATTTTTTCAAAAAAGTATTTTCGGCCGGTTATTCTGGTATCATTTTTGAGTGAATTGCCAAAAGTCAGATTTTTGTTGAAATTAAATCTTAGGGATTTAAATCTTAGGGATTTAAAGCTTAGGGATTTTTTCTAAAAAATATTTTCGGCCGGTTAAGTTGTTGAGGGCTGATTTCTTGTCCTGTGATAAAAAGCCTTCTGTTTCGACTGCCAAACCTTTCAGGGGAGCATTTGCAAGCTTCTGGCATCATTTTTGAGTGAATTGCCAAAAGTCAGATTTTTGCTGAAATTCTGACCCCGGGCTTAGGGATTTTTTCAAAAAAATATTTTCGTCCGGTTATTCTGGTATCATTTTTGAGTGAATTGCCAAAAGTCAGATTTTTGTTGAAATTAAATCTTAGGGATTTAAATCTTAGGGATTTAAAGCTTAGGGATTTTTTCAAAAAAATATTTTCGGCCGGTTAAGTTGTTGAGGGCTGATTTCTTGTCTTGGGATAAAAAGCCTTCTGTTTCGACTGCCAAACCTTTCAGGGGACCATTTGCAAGCTTCTGGCATCATTTTTGAGTGAATTGCCAAAAGTTAGATTTTTGCTGAAATTCTGACCCCGGGGCTTAGGGATTTTTTCAAAAAAATATTTTACACCGGTTAAGTTGTTGAGGGCTGATTTCTTGTCCTGGGATAAAAAGCCTTCTATTTCGACTGCCAACCCTTTCATGGGAGCATTTCCAAGCTTCTGGCATCATTTTTGAGTGAATTGCCAAAGGTCAGATTTTGGCTGAAATTCTGACCCCGGGGCTTAGGGATTTTTTCAAAAAAATATTTTCCGCCGGTTAAGTTGTTGAGGGCTGATTTCTTGTCCTGTGATAAAAAGCCTTCTGTTTCGACTGCCAAACATTTTAGGGGAGCATTTGCAAGCTTCTGGCATCATTTTTGAGTGAATTGCCAAAAGTCAGATTTTTGCTGAAATTCTGACCCCGGGCTTAGGGATTTTTTCAAAAAAATATTTTCGTCCGGTTATTCTGGCATCATTTTTGAGTGAATTACCAAAAGTCAGATTTTTGTTGAAATTCTGACCTCGGGCCTTGGGATTTTTTCAAAAAAATATTTTCGGCCGGTTAAGTTGTTGAGGGCTGATTTCTTGTCCTGTGATAAAAAGCCTTCTGTTTCGACTGCCAAACCTTTCAGGGGAGCATTTGCAAGCTTCTGGCATCATTTTTGAGTGAATTGTCAAAAGTCAGATTTTTGCTGAAGCTCTGACACCGGGGCTTAGGGATTTTTTCAAAAAAATATTTTCCGCTGGTTAAGTTGTTGAGACTTGATTTCTTGTGCTGTGATAAAAAGCCTTCTGTTTCGACTGCAAACATTTCAGGGGAGCATTTGCAAGCTTCTGGCATCATTTTTGAGTGAATTGCCAAAAGTCAGATTTTTGCTGAAATTCTGACCCCGGGCTTAGGGATTTTTTCAAAAAAATAATTTCGTCCGGTTATTCTAACATCATTTTTGAGTGAATTGCCAAAAGTCAGATTTTTGTTGAAATTCTGAGCCCGGGGCTTAGGGATTTTTTCAAAAAAATATTTTCGGCCGGTTAAGTTGTCTAGGGCTGATTTCTTGTCCTGTGATAAAAAGCCTTCTGTTTCGACTCCCAATCCTTTCAGGGAACATTTGCAAGCTTCTGGCATCATTTTTGAGTGAATTGCCAAAAGTCAGATTTTTGCTGAAATTCTGACCCCGGGGCTTAGGGATTTTTTCAAAAATATATTTTTGGCCGGTTAAGTTGTTGAGGGCTGATTTCTTTTCCTGTGATAAAAAGCCTTCTGTTTCGACTGCCAACCCTTTCAGGGGAGCATTTGCAAGCTTCTGGCATCATTTTTGAGTGAATTACCAAAAGTCAGATTTTTGTTGAAATTCTGACCCCGGGGCTTAGGGATTTTTTCAAAAAAATATTTTCGGCCGGTTAAGTTGTTGAGGGCTGATTTCTTGTCCTGTGATAAAAAGCCTTCTGTTTCGACTGCCAAACCTTTCAGGGAAGCATTTCCAAGCTTCTGGCATCATTTTTGAGTGAATTGCCAAAAGTCAGATTTTTGCTGAAATTCTGACCCCGGGGCTTAGGGATTTTTTCAAAAAAATATTTTACACCGGTTAAGTTGTTGAGGGCTGATTTCTTGTCCTGGGATAAAAAGCCTTCTGTTTCGACTGCCAACCCTTTCATGGGAGCATTTCCAAGCTTCTGGCATCATTTTTGAGTGAATTGCCGAAGGTCAGATTTTTGCTGAAATTCTGACGCCGGGGCTTAGGGATTTTTTCAAAAAAATATTTTCCGCCGGTTAAGTTGTTGAGGGCTGATTTCTTGTGCTGTGATAAAAAGCCTTCTGTTTCGACTGCCAAACATTTCAGGGGAGCATTTGCAAGCTTCTGGCATCATTTTTGAGTGAATTGCCAAAAGTCAGATTTTTGCTGAAATTCTGACCCCGGGCTTAGGGATTTTTTCAAAAAAATATTTTCGGCCGGTTAAGTTGTTGAGGGCTGATTTCTTGTCCTGTGATAAAAAGCCTTCTGTTTCGACTGCCAAACCTTTCAGGGGAGCATTTGCAAGCTTCTGGCATCATTTTTGAGTGAATTGTCAAAAGTCAGATTTTTGCTGAAATTCTGACCCCGGGGCTTAGGGATTTTTTCAAAAAAATATTTTCCGCTGGTTAAGTTGTTGAGACCTGATTTCTTGTGCTGTGATAAAAAGCCTTCTGTTTCGACTGCAAACATTTCAGGGGAGCATTTGCAAGCTTCTGGCATCATTTTTGAGTGAATTGCCAAAAGTCAGATTTTTGCTGAAATTCTGACCCCGGGCTTAGGGATTTTTTCAAAAAAATATTTTCGTCCGGTTATTCTAACATCATTTTTGAGTGAATTGCCAAAAGTCAGATTTTTGTTGAAATTCTGACCCCGGGGCTTAGGGATTTTTTCAAAAAAATATTTTCGGCCGGTTAAGTTGTCTAGGGCTGATTTCTTGTCCTGTGATAAAAAGCCTTCTGTTTCGACTCCCAATCCTTTCAGGGAACATTTGCAAGCTTCTGGCATCATTTTTGAGTGAATTGCCAAAAGTCAGATTTTTGCTGAAATTCTGACCCCGGGGCTTAGGGATTTTTTCAAAAATATATTTTTGGCCGGTTAAGTTGTTGAGGGCTGATTTCTTTTCCTGTGATAAAAAGCCTTCTGTTTCGACTGCCAACCCTTTCAGGGGAGCATTTGCAAGCTTCTGGCATCATTTTTGAGTGAATTACCAAAAGTCAGATTTTTGCTGAAATTCTGACCCCGGGCTTAGGGATTTTTTCAAAAAAATATTTTCGTCCGGTTATTCTGGCATCATTTTTGAGTGAATTGCCAAGAGTCAGATTTTTGCTGAAAATCTGACCCCGGGGCTTAGGGATTTTTTCAAAAAAATATTTTCGGCCGGTTAAGTTGTTGAGGGCTGATTTCTTGTCCTGTGATAAAAAGCCTTCTGTTTCGACTGCCAAACCTTTCAGGGGAGCATTTGCAAGCTTCTGGCATCATTTTTGAGTGAATTGCCAAAAGTCAGATTTTTGCTGAAATTCTGACCCCGGGGCTTAGGGATTTTTTCAAAAAAATATTTTACACCGGTTAAGTTGTTGAGGGCTGATTTCTTGTCCTGTGATAAAAAGCCTTCTGTTTCGACTGCCAAACCTTTCAGGGGAGCATTTGCAAGCTTCTGGCCTCATTTTTGAGTGAATTGCCAAAAGTCAGATTTTTGCTGAAATTCTGACCCCGGGCTTAGGGATTTTTTCAAAAAAATATTTTCGTCCGGTTATTCTGGCATCATTTTTGAGTGAATTAGCAAAAGTCAGATTTTTGTTGAAATTCTGACCCCGGGCCTTGGGATTTTTTCAAAAAAATATTTTCGGCCGGTTAAGTTGTTGAGGGCTGATTTCTTGTCCTGTGATAAAAAGCCTTCTGTTTCGACTGCCAAACCTTTCAGGGGAGCATTTGCAAGCTTCTGGCATCATTTTTGAGTGAATTGTCAAAAGTCAGATTTTTGTTGAAATTCTGACCCCGGGGCTTAGGGATTTTTTCAAAAAAATATTTTCCGCTGGTTAAGTTGTTGAGAGCTGATTTCTTGTGCTGTGATAAAAAGCCTTCTGTTTCGACTGCAAACATTTCAGGGGAGCATTTGCAAGCTTCTGGCATCATTTTTGAGTCAATTGCCAAAAGTCAGATTTTTGCTGAAATTCTGACCCCGGGCTTAGGGATTTTTTCAAAAAAATATTTTCGTCCGGTTATTCTAACATCATTTTTGAGTGAATTGCCAAAAGTCAGATTTTTGTTGAAATTCTGACCCCGGGGCTTAGGGATTTTTTCAAAAAAATATTTTCGGCCGGTTAAGTTGTCTAGGGCTGATTTCTTGTCCTGTGATAAAAAGCCTTCTGTTTCGACTCCCAATCCTTTCAGGGAACATTTGCAAGCTTCTGGCATCATTTTTGAGTGAATTGCCAAAAGTCAGATATTTGCTGAAATTCTGACCCCGGGGCTTAGGGATTTTTTCAAAAATATATTTTTGGCCGGTTAAGTTGTTGAGGGCTGATTTCTTTTCCGGTGATAAAAAGCCTTCTGTTTCGACTGCCAACCCTTTCAGGGGAGCATTTGCAAGCTTCTGGCATCATTTTTGAGTGAATTACCAAAAGTCAGATTTTTGCTGAAATTCTGACCCCGGGCTTAGGGATTTTTTCAAAAAAATATTTTCGTCCGGTTATTCTGGCATCATTTTTGAGTGAATTGCTAAGAGTCAGATTTTTGTTGAAATTCTGACCCCGGGGCTTAGGGATTTTTTCAAAAAAATATTTTCGGCCGGTTAAGTTGTTGAGGGCTGATTTCTTGTCCTGTGATAAAAAGCCTTCTGTTTCGACTGCCAAACCTTTCAGGGAAGCATTTCCAAGCTTCTGGCATCATTTTTGAGTGAATTGCCAAAAGTCAGATTTTTGCTGAAATTCTGACCCCGGGGCTTAGGGATTTTTTCAAAAAAATATTTTACACCGGTTAAGTTGTTGAGGGCTGATTTCTTGTCCTGGGATAAAAAGCCTTCTGTTTCGACTGCCAACCCTTTCATGGGAGCATTTCCAAGCTTCTGGCATCATTTTTGAGTGAATTGCCAAAGGTCAGATTTTTGCTGAAATTCTGACGCCGGGGCTTAGGGATTTTTTCAAAAAAATATTTTCCGCCGGTTAAGTTGTTGAGGGCTGATTTCTTGTCCTGTGATAAAAAGCCTTCTGTTTCGACTGCCAAACATTTCAGGGGAGCATTTGCAAGCTTCTGGCATCATTTTTGAGTGAATTGCCAAAAGTCAGATTTTTGCTGAAATTCTGACCCCGGGCTTAGGGATTTTTTCAAAAAAATATTTTCGGCCGGTTAAGTTGTTGAGGGCTGATTTCTTGTCCTGTGATAAAAAGCCTTCTGTTTCGACTGCCAAACCTTTCAGGGGAGCATTTGCAAGCTTCTGGCATCATTTTTGAGTGAATTGTCAAAAGTCAGATTTTTGCTGAAATTCTGACCCCGGGGCTTAGGGATTTTTTCAAAAAAATATTTTCCGCTGGTTAAGTTGTTGAGACCTGATTTCTTGTGCTGTGATAAAAAGCCTTCTGTTTCGACTGCAAACATTTCAGGGGAGCATTTGCAAGCTTCTGGCATCATTTTTGAGTGAATTGCCAAAAGTCAGATTTTTGCTGAAATTCTGACCCCGGGCTTAGGGATTTTTTCAAAAAAATATTTTCGTCCGGTTATTCTAACATAATTTTTGAGTGAATTGCCAAAAGTCAGATTTTTGTTGAAATTCTGACCCCGGGGCTTAGGGATTTTTTCAAAAAAATATTTTCGGCCGGTTAAGTTGTCTAGGGCTGATTTCTTGTCCTGTGATAAAAAGCCTTCTGTTTCGACTCCCAATCCTTTCAGGGAACATTTGCAAGCTTCTGGCATCATTTTTGAGTGAATTGCCAAAAGTCAGATTTTTGCTGAAATTCTGACCCCGGGGCTTAGGGATTTTTTCAAAAATATATTTTTGGCCGGTTAAGTTGTTGAGGGCTGATTTCTTTTCCTGTGATAAAAAGCCTTCTGTTTCGACTGCCAACCCTTTCAGGGGAGCATTTGCAAGCTTCTGGCATCATTTTTGAGTGAATTACCAAAAGTCAGATTTTTGCTGAAATTCTGACCCCGGGCTTAGGGATTTTTTCAAAAAAATATTTTCGTCCGGTTATTCTGGCATCATTTTTGAGTGAATTGCCAAGAGTCAGATTTTTGTTGAAATTCTGACCCCGGGGCTTAGGGATTTTTTCAAAAAAATATTTTCGGCCGGTTAAGTTGTTGAGGGCTGATTTCTTGTCCTGTGATAAAAAGCCTTCTGTTTCGACTGCCAAACCTTTCAGGGGAGCATTTGCAAGCTTCTGGCATCATTTTTGAGTGAATTGCCAAAAGTCAGATTTTTGCTGAAATTCTGACCCCGGGGCTTAGGGATTTTTTCAAAAAAATATTTTACACCGGTTAAGTTGTTGAGGGCTGATTTCTTGTCCTGGGATAAAAAGCCTTCTGTTTCGACTGCCAACCCTTTCATGGGAGCATTTCCAAGCTTCTGGCATCATTTTTGAGTGAATTGCCAAAGGTCAGATTTTGGCTGAAATTCTGACCCCGGGGCTTAGGGATTTTTTCAAAAAAATATTTTCCGCCGGTTAAGTTGTTGAGGGCTGATTTCTTGTCCTGTGATAAAAAGCCTTCTGTTTCGACTGCCGAACATTTCAGGGGAGCATTTGCAAGCTTCTGGCATCATTTTTGAGTGAATTGCCAAAAGTCAGATTTTTGCTGAAATTCTGACCCCGGGCTTAGGGATTTTTTCAAAAAAATATTTTCGTCCGGTTATTCTGGCATCATTTTTGAGTGAATTAGCAAAAGTCAGATTTTTGTTGAAATTCTGACCCCGGGCCTTGGGATTTTTTCAAAAAAATATTTTCGGCCGGTTAAGTTGTTGAGGGCTGATTTCTTGTCCTGTGATAAAAAGCCTTCTGTTTCGACTGCCAAACCTTTCAGGGGAGCATTTGCAAGCTTCTGGCATCATTTTTGAGTGAATTGTCAAAAGTCAGATTTTTGCTGAAATTCTGACCCCGGGGCTTAGGGATTTTTTCAAAAAAATATTTTCCGCTGGTTAAGTTGTTGAGAGCTGATTTCTTGTGCTGTGATAAAAAGCCTTCTGTTTCGACTGCAAACATTTCAGGGGAGCATTTGCAAGCTTCTGGCATCATTTTTGAGTCAATTGCCAAAAGTCAGATTTTTGCTGAAATTCTGACCCCGGGCTTAGGGATTTTTTCAAAAAAATATTTTCGTCCGGTTATTCTAACATCATTTTTGAGTGAATTGCCAAAAGTCAGATTTTTGTTGAAATTCTGACCCCGGGGCTTAGGGATTTTTTCAAAAAAATATTTTCGGCCGGTTAAGTTGTCTAGGGCTGATTTCTTGTCCTGTGATAAAAAGCCTTCTGTTTCGACTCCCAATCCTTTCAGGGAACATTTGCAAGCTTCTGGCATCATTTTTGAGTGAATTGCCAAAAGTCAGATATTTGCTGAAATTCTGACCCCGGGGCTTAGGGATTTTTTCAAAAATATATTTTTGGCCGGTTAAGTTGTTGAGGGCTGATTTCTTTTCCTGTGATAAAAAGCCTTCTGTTTCGACTGCCAACCCTTTCAGGGGAGCATTTGCAAGCTTCTGGCATCATTTTTGAGTGAATTGCCAAAAGTCAGATTTTTGCTGAAATTCTGACCCCGGGCTTAGGGATTTTTTCAAAAAAATATTTTCGTCCGGTTATTCTGGCATCATTTTTGAGTGAATTGCCAAGTCAGATTTTTGCTGAAATTCTGACCCCGGGCTTAGGGATTTTTTCAAAAAAATATTTTCGTCCGGTTATTCTGGCATCATTTTTGAGTGAATTAGCAAAAGTCAGATTTTTGTTGAAATTCTGACCCCGGGCCTTGGGATTTTTTCAAAAAAATATTTTCGGCCGGTTAAGTTGTTGAGGGCTGATTTCTTGTCCTGTGATAAAAAGCCTTCTGTTTCGACTGCCAAACCTTTCAGGGGAGCATTTGCAAGCTTCTGGCATCATTTTTGAGTGAATTGTCAAAAGTCAGATTTTTGCTGAAATTCTGACCCCGGGGCTTAGGGATTTTTTCAAAAAAATATTTTCCGCTGGTTAAGTTGTTGAGAGCTGATTTCTTGTGCTGTGATAAAAAGCCTTCTGTTTCGACTGCAAACATTTCAGGGGAGCATTTGCAAGCTTCTGGCATCATTTTTGAGTCAATTGCCAAAAGTCAGATTTTTGCTGAAATTCTGACCCCGGGCTTAGGGATTTTTTCAAAAAAATATTTTCGTCCGGTTATTCTAACATCATTTTTGAGTGAATTGCCAAAAGTCAGATTTTTGTTGAAATTCTGACCCCGGGGCTTAGGGATTTTTTCAAAAAAATATTTTCGGCCGGTTAAGTTGTCTAGGGCTGATTTCTTGTCCTGTGATAAAAAGCCTTCTGTTTCGACTCCCAATCCTTTCAGGGAACATTTGCAAGCTTCTGGCATCATTTTTGAGTGAATTGCCAAAAGTCAGATATTTGCTGAAATTCTGACCCCGGGGCTTAGGGATTTTTTCAAAAATATATTTTTGGCCGGTTAAGTTGTTGAGGGCTGATTTCTTTTCCTGTGATAAAAAGCCTTCTGTTTCGACTGCCAACCCTTTCAGGGGAGCATTTGCAAGCTTCTGGCATCATTTTTGAGTGAATTGCCAAAAGTCAGATTTTTGCTGAAATTCTGACCCCGGGCTTAGGGATTTTTTCAAAAAAATATTTTCGGCAGGTTAAGTTCTTGAGGGCTGATTTCTTGTCCTGTGATAAAAAGCCTTCAGTTTCGACTGCCAAACATTTCAGGGGAGCATTTCCAAGCTTCTGGCATCATTTTTGAGTGAATTGCCAAAAGTCAGATTTTTGCTGAAATTCTGACCCCGGGGCTTAGGGATATTTTCAAAAAAATGTTTTCGTCCGGTTATTCTGGCATCATTTTTGAGTGAATTGCCAAAAGTCAGATTTTTGTTGAAATTCTGACCCCGGGGCTTAGGGATTTTTTCAAAAAAATATTTTCGGCCGGTTAAGTTGTCTAGGGCTGATTTCTTGTCCTGTCATAAAAAGCCTTCTGTTTCGACTGCCAAACATTTCAGGGGAGCATTTGCAATCTTCTGGCATCATTTTAGAGTGAATTGTCAAAAGTCAGATTTTTGCTGAAATTCTGACCCCGGGCTTAGGGATTTTTTCAAAAAAATATTTTCGTCCGGTTATTCTGGCATCATTTTTGAGTGAATTGCCAAAAGTCAGATTTTTGTTGAAATTCTGACCCCGGGGCTTAGGGATTTTTTCAAAAAAATATTTTCGGCCGGTTAAGTTGTCTAGGGCTGATTTCTTGTCCTGTGATAAAAAGCCTTCTGTTTCGTCTGCCAAACCTTTCAGGGGAGCATTTGCAAGCATCTGGCATCATTTTTGAGTGAATTTTCAAAAGTCAGATTTTTGCTGAAATTCTGACCCCGGGGCTTAGGGATTTTTTCAAAAAAATATTTTCGGCAGGTTAAGTTCTTGAGGGCTGATTTCTTGTCCTGTGATAAAAAGCCTTCAGTTTCGACTGCCAAACCTTTCAGGGGAGCATTTGCAAGCTTCTGGCATCATTTTTGAGTGAATTGCCAAAAGTCAGATTTTTGCTAAAATTCTGACCCCGGTATGGATTTTTTCAAAAAAATATTTTCGGCCGGTCAAGTTGTTGAGGGCTGATTTCTTGTCCTGTGATAAAAAGCCTTCTGTTTCGACTCCCAATCCTTTCAGGGAACATTTGCAAGCTTCTGGCATCATTTTTGAGTGAATTGCCAAAAGTCAGATTTTTGCTGAAATTCTGACCCCGGGGCTTAGGGATTTTTTCAAAAATATATTTTTGGCCGGTTAAGTTGTTGAGGGCTGATTTCTTTTCCTGTGATAAAAAGCCTTCTGTTTCGACTGCCAACCCTTTCAGGGGAGCATTTGCAAGCTTCTGGCATCATTTTTGAGTGAATTACCAAAAGTCAGATTTTTGCTGAAATTCTGACCCCGGGCTTAGCGATTTTTTCAAAAAAATATTTTCGTCCGGTTATTCTGGCATCATTTTTGAGTGAATTGCCAAGAGTCAGATTTTTGTTGAAATTCTGACCCCGGGGCTTAGGGATTTTTTCAAAAAAATATTTTCGGCCGGTTAAGTTGTTGAGGGCTGATTTCTTGTCCTGTGATAAAAAGCCTTCTGTTTCGACTGCCAAGCCTTTCAGGGGAGCATTTCCAAGCTTCTGGCATCATTTTTGAGTGAATTGCCAAGAGTCAGATTTTTGTTGAAATTCTGACCCCAGGGCTTAGAGATTTTTTCAAAAAAATATTTTCCGCCAGTTATGTTGTTGAGGGCTGATTTCTTGTCCTGTGATAAAAAGCCTTCTGTTTCGACTGCCAAACCTTTCAGGGGAGCATTTCCAAGCTTCTGGCATCATTTTTGAGTGAATTGCCAAAAGTCAGATTTTTGCTGAAATTCTAACCCCGGGCTTAGGGATTTTTTCAAAAAAATATTTTCAGCAGGGTAAGTTGTTGAGGGCTGATTTCTTTTCCTGTGATAAAAAGCCTTCTGTTTCGACTGCCAACCCTTTCGGGGGAGCATTTCCAAGCTTCTGGCATCATTTTTGAGTGAATTACCAAAAGTCAGATTTTTGCTGAAATTCTGACCCCGGGGCTTAGCGATTTTTTCAAAAAAATATTTTCGGCCGGTTATTCTGGTATTATTTTTGAGTGAATTGCCAAAAGTCAGATTTTTGTTGAAATTCTGACCCCGGGGCTTAGGGATTTTTTCAAAAAAATATTTTCGGCCGGTTAAGTTGTTGAGGGCTGATTTCTTGTCCTGTGATAAAAAGCCTTCTGTTTCGACTGCCAAACCTTTCAGGGGAGCATTTGCAAGCTTCTGGCATCATTTTTGAGTGAATTGCCAAAAGTCAGATTTTTGCTGAAATTCTAACCCCGGGCTTAGGGATTTTTTCAAAAAAATATTTTCAGCAGGGTAAGTTGTTGAGGGCTGATTTCTTTTCCTGTGATAAAAAGCCTTCTGTTTCGACTGCCAACCCTTTCATGGGAGCATTTCCAAGCTTCTGGCATCATTTTTGAGTGAATTGCCAAAAGTTAGATTTTTGCTTAAATTCTGACCCCGGGGCTTAGGGATATTTTCAAAAAAATATTTTCCGCCGGTTAAGTTGTTGAGGGCTGATATCTTGTCCTGTGATAAAAAGCCTTCTGTTTCGACTGCCAAACATTTCAGGGGAGCATTTGCAAGCTTCTGGCATCATTTTTGAGTGAATTGCCAAAAGTCAGATTTTTGCTGAAATTCTGACCCCGGGCTTAGGGATTTTTTCAAAAAAATATTTTCGTCCGGTTATTCTGGCATCATTTTTGAGTGAATTGCCAAAAGTCAGATTTTTGTTGAAATTCTGACTCCGGGGCTTAGGGATTTTTTCAAAAAAATATTTTCGGCCGGTTAAGTTGTCTAGGGCTGATTTCTTGTCCTGTGATAAAAAGCCTTCTGTTTCGTCTGCCAAACCTTTCAGGGGAGCATTTGCAAGCTTCTGTCATCATTTTTGAGTGAATTGCCAAAAGTCAGATTTTTGTTGAAATTCTGACCCCGGGGCTTAGGGATTTTTTCAAAAAAATATTTTCGGCCTGTTAAGTTGTTGAGGGCTGATTTCTTGTCCTGTGATAAAAAGCCTTCTGTTTCGACTGCCAAACCTTTCAGGGGACCATTTGCAAGCTTCTGGCATCATTTTTGAGTGAATTGCCAAAAGTCAGATTTTTGCTGAAATTTTAACCCCGGGCTTAGGGATTTTTTTAAAAAAATATTTTCAGCAGGGTAAGTTGTTGAGGGCTGATTTCTTTTCCTGTGATAAAAAGCCTTCTGTTTCGACTGCCAAACCTTTCAGGGGAGCATTTCCAAGCTTCTGGCATCATTTTTGAGTGAATTACCAAAAGTTAGATTTTTGCTGAAATTCTGACCCCGGGGCTTAGGGATATTTTCAAAAAAATATTTTCCGCCGGTTAAGTTGTTGAGGGCTGATTTCTTGTCCTGTGATAAAAAGCCTTCTGTTTCGACTGCCAAACATTTCAGGGGAGCATTTGCAAGCTTCTGGCATCATTTTTGAGTGAATTGTCAAAAGTCAGATTTTTGCTGAAATTCTGACCCCGGGGCTTAGGGATTTTTTCAAAAAAATATTTTCTGTCGGTTAAGTTGTTGAGGGCTGATTTCTTGTCCTGTGATAAAAAGCCTTCTGTTTCGACTGCCAAACCTTTCAGGGGAGCATTTGCAAGCTTCTGGCATCATTTTTGAGTGAATTGCCAAAAGTCAGATTTTTGCTGAAATTCTGACCCCGGGCTTAGGGATTTTTTCAAAAAAATATTTTCGTCTGGTTATTCTGGCATCATTTTTGAGTGAATTGCCAAAAGTCAGATTTTTGTTGAAATTCTGACTCCGGGGCTTAGGGATTTTTTCAAAAAAATATTTTCGGCCGGTTAAGTTGTCTAGGGCTGATTTCTTGTCCTGTGATAAAAAGCCTTCTGTTTCGTCTGCCAAACCTTTCAGGGGAGCATTTGCAAGCTTCTGGCATCATTTTTGAGTGAATTGTCAAAAGTCAGATTTTTGCTGAAATTCTGACCCCGGGGCTTAGGGATTTTTTCAAAAAAATATTTTCGGCCGGTTAAGTTGTCTATGGCTGATTTCTTGTCCTGTGATAAAAAGCCTCCTGTTTCGACTGCCAAACCTTTCAGGGGAGCATTTGCAAGCTTCTGGCATCATTTTTGAGTGAATTTTCAAAAGTCAGATTTTTGCTGAAATTCTTACCCCGGGGCTTAGGGATTTTTTCAAAAAAATATTTTCGGCAGGTTAAGTTGTTGAGGGCTGATTTCTTGTCCTGTGATAAAAAGCCTTCTGTTTCAACTGCTAAACCTTTCAGGGGAGCATTTGCAAGCTTCTGGCATCATTTTTGAGTGAATTGTCAAAAGTCAGATTTTTGCTGAAATTCTGACCCTGGGCTTAGGGATTTTTTCAAAAAAATATTTTCCGCCGGTTAAGTTGTCTAGGGCTGATTTCTTGTCCTGTGATAAAAAGCCTTCTGTTTCGTCTGCCAAACCTTTCAGGGGAGCATTTGCAAGCTTCTGGCATCATTTTTGAGTGAATTGTCAAAAGACAGATTTTTGCTGAAATTCTGACCCCGGGGCTTAGGGATTTTTTCAAAAAAATATGTTCGGCAGGTTAAGTTGTTGAGGGCTGATTTCTTGTCCTGTGATAAAAAGCCTTCTGTTTCGACTGCCAAACCTTTCAGGGGAGCATTTGCAAGCTTCTGGCATCATTTTTGAGTGAATTGTCAAAAGTCAGATTTTTGCTGAAATTCTGACCCCGGGCTTAGGGATTTTTTCAAAAAAATATTTTCGGCAGGTTAAGTTGTTGAGGGCTGATTTCTTGTCCTGTCATAAAAAGCCTTCTGTTTCGACTGCCAAACCTTTCAGGGGAGCATTTGCAAGCTTCTGGCATCATTTTTGAGTGAATTGTCAAAAGTCAGATTTTTGCTGAAATTCTGACCCCGGGCTTAGGGATTTTTTTTAAAAAAATATTTTACACCGGTTAAGTTGTTGAGGGCTGATTTCTTGTCCTGGGATAAAAAGCCTTCTGTTTCGACTGCCAAACATTTCAGGGGAGCATTTGCAAGCTTCTAGCATCATTTTTGAGTGAATTGCCAAAAGTCAGATTTTTGCTGAAATTCTGACCCCGGGCTTAGGGATTTTTTCAAAAAAATATTTTCGTCCGGTTATTCTGGCATCATTTTTGAGTGAATTGCCAAAAGTCAGATTTTTGTTGAAATTCTGACTCCGGGGCTTAGGGATTTTTTCAAAAAAATATTTTCGGCCGGTTAAGTTGTCTAGGGCTGATTTCTTGTCCTGTGATGAAAAGCCTTCTGTTTCGTCTGCCAAACCTTTCAGGGGAGCATTTGCAAGCTTCTGGCATCATTTTTGAGTGAATTGTCAAAAGTCAGATTTTTGCTGAAATTCTGACCCCGGGGCTTAGGGATTTTTTTGAAAAAAATATTTTCTGTCGGTTAAGTTGTTGAGGGCTGATTTCTTGTCCTGTGATAAAAAGCCTTCTGTTTCGACTGCCAAACCTTTCAGGGGAGCATTTGCAAGCTTCTGGCATCATTTTTGAGTGAATTGCCAAAAGTCAGATTTTTGCTGAAATTCTGACCCCGGGCTTAGGGATTTTTTCAAAAAAATATTTTCGTCCGGTTATTCTGGCATCATTTTTGAGTGAATTGCCAAAAGTCAGATTTTTGTTGAAATTCTGACTCCGGGGCTTAGGGATTTTTTCAAAAAAATATTTTCGGCCGGTTAAGTTGTCTAGGGCTGATTTCTTGTCCTGTGATAAAAAGCCTTCTGTTTCGTCTGCCAAACCTTTCAGGGGAGCATTTGCAAGCTTCTGGCATCATTTTTGAGTGAATTGTCAAAAGTCAGATTTTTGCTGAAATTCTGACCCCGGGGCTTAGGGATTTTTTCAAAAAAATATTTTCGGCCGGTTAAGTTGTCTATGGCTGATTTCTTGTCCTGTGATAAAAAGCCTCCTGTTTTGACTGCCAAACCTTTCAGGGGAGCATTTGCAATCTTCTGGCATCATTTTTGAGTGAATTGTCAAAAGTCAGATTTTTGGTGAAATTCTGACCCCGGGCTTAGGGATTTTTTCAAAAAAATATTTTCGTCCGGTTATTCTGGCATCATTTTTGAGTGAATTGCCAAAAGTCAGATTTTTGTTGAAATTCTGACCCCGGGGCTTAGGGATTTTTTCAAAAAACTATTTTCGGCCGGTTAAGTTGTCTAGGGCTGATTTCTTGTCCTGTGATAAAAAGCCTTCTGTTTCGTCTGACAAACCTTTCAGGGGAGCATTTGCAAGCTTCTGTCATCATTTTTGAGTGAATTGCCAAAAGTCAGATTTTTGTTGAAATTCTGACCCCGGGGCTTAGGGATTTTTTCAAAAAAATATTTTCGGCCTGTTAAGTTGTTGAGGGCTGATTTCTTGTCCTGTGATAAAAAGCCTTCTGTTTCGACTGCCAAACCTTTCAGGGGACCATTTGCAAGCTTCTGGCATCATTTTTGAGTGAATTGCCAAAAGTCAGATTTTTGCTGAAATTCTAACCCCGGGCTTAGGGATTTTTTTAAAAAAATATTTTCAGCAGGGTAAGTTGTTGAGGGCTGATTTCTTTTCCTGTGATAAAAAGCCTTCTGTTTCGACTGCCAAACCTTTCAGGGGAGCATTTCCAAGCTTCTGGCATCATTTTTGAGTGAATTACCAAAAGTTAGATTTTTGCTGAAATTCTGACCCCGGGGCTTAGGGATATTTTCAAAAAAATATTTTCCGCCGGTTAAGTTGTTGAGGGCTGATTTCTTGTCCTGTGATAAAAAGCCTTCTGTTTCGACTGCCAAACATTTCAGGGGAGCATTTGCAAGCTTCTGGCATCATTTTTGAGTGAATTGCCAAAAGTCAGATTTTTGCTGAAATTCTGACCCCGGGCTTAGGGATTTTTTCAAAAAAATATTTTCGTCCGGTTATTCTGGCATCATTTTTGAGTGAATTGCCAAAAGTCAGATTTTTGTTGAAATTCTGACTCCGGGGCTTAGGGATTTTTTCAAAAAAATATTTTCGGCCGGTTAAGTTGTCTAGGGCTGATTTCTTGTCTTGTGATAAAAAGCCTTCTGTTTCGTCTGCCAAACCTTTCAGGGGAGCATTTGCAAGCTTCTGGCATCATTTTTGAGTGAATTGTCAAAAGTCAGATTTTTGCTGAAATTCTGACCCCGGGGCTTAGGGATTTTTTCAAAAAAATATTTTCGGCCGGTTAAGTTGTCTAGGGCTGATTTCTTGTCCTGTGATAAAAAGCCTCCTGTTTCGACTGCCAAACCTTTCAGGGGAGCATTTGCAATCTTCTGGCATCATTTTTGAGTGAATTGTCAAAAGTCAGATTTTTGGTGAAATTCTGACCCCGGGCTTAGGGATTTTTTCAAAAAAATATTTTCGTCCGGTTATTCTGGCATCATTTTTGAGTGAATTGCCAAAAGTCAGATTTTTGTTGAAATACTGACCCCGGGGCTTAGGGATTTTTTCAAAAAACTATTTTCGGCCGGTTAAGTTGTCTAGGGCTGATTTCTTATCCTGTGATAAAAAGCCTTCTGTTTCGTCTGACAAACCTTTCAGGGGAGCATTTGCAAGCTTCTGGCATCATTTTTGAGTGAATTTTCAAAAGTCAGATTTTTGCTGAAATTCTTACCCCGGGGCTTAGGGATTTTTTCAAAAAAATATTTTCGGCAGGTTAAGTTGTTGAGGGCTGATTTCTTGTCCTGTGATAAAAAGCCTTCTGTTTCGACTGCCAAACCTTTCAGGGGAGCATTTGCAAGCTTCTGGCATCATTTTTGAGTGAATAGTCAAAAGTCAGATTTTTGCTGAAATTCTGACCCCGGGCTTAGGGATTTTTTCAAAAAAATATTTTCGGCAGGTTAAGTTGTTGAGGGCTGATTTCTTGTCCTGTGATAAAAAGCCTTCTGTTTCGACTGCCAAACCTTTCAGGGGAGCATTTGCAAGCTTCTGGCATCATTTTTGAGTGAATTGTCAAAAGTCAGATTTTTGCTGAAATTCTGACCCCGGGGCTTAGGGATTTTTTCAAAAAAATATTTTCGGCAGGTTAAGTTGTTGAGGGCTGATTTCTTGTCCTGTGATAAAAAGCCTTCTGTTTCGACTGCCAAACCTTTCAGGGGAGCATTTGCAAGCTTCTGGCATCATTTTTGAGTGAATAGTCAAAAGTCAGATTTTTGCTGAAATTCTGACCCCGGGCTTAGGGATTTTTTCAAAAAAATATTTTCGGCAGGTTAAGTTGTTGAGGGCTGATTTCTTGTCCTGTGATAAAAAGCCTTCTGTTTCGACTGCCAAACCTTTCAGGGGAGCATTTGCAAGCTTCTGGCATCATTTTTGAGTGAATTGTCAAAAGTCAGATTTTTGCTGAAATTCTGACCCCGGGCTTAGGGATTTTTTCAAAAAAATATTTTCGTCCGGTTATTCTGGCATCATTTTTGAGTGAATTGCCAAAAGTCAGATTTTTGTTGAAATTCTGACCCCGGGGCTTAGGGATTTTTTCAAAAAAATATTTTCGGCCGGTTAAGTTGTCTAGGGCTAATTTCTTGTCCTGTGATAAAAAGCCTTCTGTTTCGTCTGCCAAACCTTTCAGGGGAGCATTTGCAAGCTTCTGGCATGATTTTTGAGTGAATTGCCAAAAGTCAGATTTTTGCTGAAATTCTGACCCCGGGGCTTAGGGATTTTTTTAAAAAAAATATTTTACACCGGTTAAGTTGTTGAGGGCTGATTTCTTGTCCTGGGATAAAAAGCCTTCTGTTTCGACTGCCAAACATTTCAGGGGAGCATTTGCAAGCTTCTAGCATCATTTTTGAGTGAATTGCCAAAAGTCAGATTTTTGCTGAAATTCTGACCCCGGGCTTAGGGATTTTTTCAAAAAAATATTTTCGTCCGGTTATTCTGGCATCATTTTTGAGTGAATTGCCAAAAGTCAGATTTTTGTTGAAATTCTGACTCCGGGGCTTAGGGATTTTTTCAAAAAAATATTTTCGGCCGGTTAAGTTGTCTAGGGCTGATTTCTTGTCCTGTGATGAAAAGCCTTCTGTTTCGTCTGCCAAACCTTTCAGGGGAGCATTTGCAAGCTTCTGGCATCATTTTTGAGTGAATTGTCAAAAGTCAGATTTTTGCTGAAATTCTGACCCCGGGGCTTAGGGATTTTTTCAAAAAAATATTTTCTGTCGGTTAAGTTGTTGAGGGCTGATTTCTTGTCCTGTGATAAAAAGCCTTCTGTTTCGACTGCCAAACCTTTCAGGGGAGCATTTGCAAGCTTCTGGCATCATTTTTGAGTGAATTGCCAAAAGTCAGATTTTTGCTGAAATTCTGACCCCGGGCTTAGGGATTTTTTCAAAAAAATATTTTCGTCCGGTTATTCTGGCAACATTTTTGAGTGAATTGCCAAAAGTCAGATTTTTGTTGAAATTCTGACTCCGGGGCTTAGGGATTTTTTCAAAAAAATATTTTCGGCCGGTTAAGTTGTCTAGGGCTGATTTCTTGTCCTGTGATAAAAAGCCTTCTGTTTCGTCTGCCAAACCTTTCAGGGGAGCATTTGCAAGCTTCTGGCATCATTTTTGAGTGAATTGTCAAAAGTCAGATTTTTGCTGAAATTCTGACCCCGGGGCTTAGGGATTTTTTCAAAAAAATATTTTCGGCCGGTTAAGTTGTCTATGGCTGATTTCTTGTCCTGTGATAAAAAGCCTCCTGTTTCGACTGCCAAACCTTTCAGGGGAGCATTTGCAAGCTTCTGGCATCATTTTTGAGTGAATTTTCAAAAGTCAGATTTTTGCTGAAATTCTTACCCCGGGGCTTAGGGATTTTTTCAAAAAAATATTTTCGGCAGGTTAAGTTGTTGAGGGCTGATTTCTTGTCCTGTGATAAAAAGCCTTCTGTTTCAACTGCTAAACCTTTCAGGGGAGCATTTGCAAGCTTCTGGCATCATTTTTGAGTGAATTGTCAAAAGTCAGATTTTTGCTGAAATTCTGACCCTGGGCTTAGGGATTTTTTCAAAAAAATATTTTCCGCCGGTTAAGTTGTCTAGGGCTGATTTCTTGTCCTGTGATAAAAAGCCTTCTGTTTCGTCTGCCAAACCTTTCAGGGGAGCATTTGCAAGCTTCTGGCATCATTTTTGAGTGAATTGTCAAAAGACAGATTTTTGCTGAAATTCTGACCCCGGGGCTTAGGGATTTTTTCAAAAAAATATGTTCGGCAGGTTAAGTTGTTGAGGGCTGATTTCTTGTCCTGTGATAAAAAGCCTTCTGTTTCGACTGCCAAACCTTTCAGGGGAGCATTTGCAAGCTTCTGGCATCATTTTTGAGTGAATTGTCAAAAGTCAGATTTTTGCTGAAATTCTGACCCCGGGCTTAGGGATTTTTTCAAAAAAATATTTTCGGCAGGTTAAGTTGTTGAGGGCTGATTTCTTGTCCTGTGATAAAAAGACTTCTGTTTCGACTGCCAAACCTTTCAGGGGAGCATTTGCAAGCTTCTGGCATCATTTTTGAGTGAATTGTCAAAAGTCAGATTTTTGCTGAAATTCTGACCCCGGGCTTAGGGATTTTTTCAAAAAAATATTTTCGTCCGGTTATTCTGGCATCATTTTTGAGTGAATTGCCAAAAGTCAGATTTTTGTTGAAATTCTGACTCCGGGGCTTAGGGATTTTTTCAAAAAAATATTTTCGGCCGGTTAAGTTGTCTAGGGCTGATTTCTTGTCCTGTGATGAAAAGCCTTCTGTTTCGTCTGCCAAACCTTTCAGGGGAGCATTTGCAAGCTTCTGGCATCATTTTTGAGTGAATTGTCAAAAGTCAGATTTTTGCTGAAATTCTGACCCCGGGGCTTAGGGATTTTTTTGAAAAAAATATTTTCTGTCGGTTAAGTTGTTGAGGGCTGATTTCTTGTCCTGTGATAAAAAGCCTTCTGTTTCGACTGCCAAACCTTTCAGGGGAGCATTTGCAAGCTTCTGGCATCATTTTTGAGTGAATTGCCAAAAGTCAGATTTTTGCTGAAATTCTGACCCCGGGCTTAGGGATTTTTTCAAAAAAATATTTTCGTCCGGTTATTCTGGCATCATTTTTGAGTGAATTGCCAAAAGTCAGATTTTTGTTGAAATTCTGACTCCGGGGCTTAGGGATTTTTTCAAAAAAATATTTTCGGCCGGTTAAGTTGTCTAGGGCTGATTTCTTGTCCTGTGATAAAAAGCCTTCTGTTTCGTCTGCCAAACCTTTCAGGGGAGCATTTGCAAGCTTCTGGCATCATTTTTGAGTGAATTGTCAAAAGTCAGATTTTTGCTGAAATTCTGACCCCGGGGCTTAGGGATTTTTTCAAAAAAATATTTTCGGCCGGTTAAGTTGTCTATGGCTGATTTCTTGTCCTGTGATAAAAAGCCTCCTGTTTCGACTGCCAAACCTTTCAGGGGAGCATTTGCAATCTTCTGGCATCATTTTTGAGTGAATTGTCAAAAGTCAGATTTTTGGTGAAATTCTGACCCCGGGCTTAGGGATTTTTTCAAAAAAATATTTTCGTCCGGTTATTCTGGCATCATTTTTGAGTGAATTGCCAAAAGTCAGATTTTTGTTGAAATACTGACCCCGGGGCTTAGGGATTTTTTCAAAAAACTATTTTCGGCCGGTTAAGTTGTCTAGGGCTGATTTCTTGTCCTGTGATAAAAAGCCTTCTGTTTCGTCTGACAAACCTTTCAGGGGAGCATTTGCAAGCTTCTGGCATCATTTTTGAGTGAATTTTCAAAAGTCAGATTTTTGCTGAAATTCTTACCCCGGGGCTTAGGGATTTTTTCAAAAAAATATTTTCGGCAGGTTAAGTTGTTGAGGGCTGATTTCTTGTCCTGTGATAAAAAGCCTTCTGTTTCAACTGCTAAACCTTTCAGGGGAGCATTTGCAAGCTTCTGGAATCATTTTTGAGTGAATTGTCAAAAGTCAGATTTTTGCTGAAATTCTGACCCTGGGCTTAGGGATTTTTTCAAAAAAATATTTTCCGCCGGTTAAGTTGTCTAGGGCTGATTTCTTGTCCTGTGATAAAAAGCCTTCTGTTTCGTCTGCCAAACCTTTCAGGGGAGCATTTGCAAGCTTCTGGCATCATTTTTGAGTGAATTGTCAAAAGACAGATTTTTGCTGAAATTCTGACCCCGGGGCTTAGGGATTTTTTCAAAAAAATATGTTCGGCAGGTTAAGTTGTTGAGGGCTGATTTCTTGTCCTGTGATAAAAAGCCTTCTGTTTCGACTGCCAAACCTTTCAGGGGAGCATTTGCAAGCTTCTGGCATCATTTTTGAGTGAATTGTCAAAAGTCAGATTTTTGCTGAAATTCTGACCCCGGGCTTAGGGATTTTTTCAAAAAAATATTTTCGGCAGGTTAAGTTGTTGAGGGCTGATTTCTTGTCCTGTGATAAAAAGCCTTCTGTTTCGACTGCCAAACCTTTCAGGGGAGCATTTGCAAGCTTCTGGCATCATTTTTGAGTGAATTGTCAAAAGTCAGATTTTTGCTGAAATTCTGACCCCGGGCTTAGGGATTTTTTCAAAAAAATATTTTCGTCCGGTTATTCTGGCATCATTTTTGAGTGAATTGCCAAAAGTCAGATTTTTGTTGAAATTCTGACCCCGGGGCTTAGGGATTTTTTCAAAAAAATATTTTCGGCCGGTTAAGTTGTCTAGGGCTAATTTCTTGTCCTGTGATAAAAAGCCTTCTGTTTCGTCTGCCAAACCTTTCAGGGGACCATTTGCAAGCTTCTGGCATCATTTTTGAGTGAATTGCCAAAAGTCAGATTTTTGCTGAAATTCTGACCCCGGGGCTTAGGGATTTTTTTAAAAAAAATATTTTACACCGGTTAAGTTGTTGAGGGCTGATTTCTTGTCCTGGGATAAAAAGCCTTCTGTTTCGACTGCCAAACATTTCAGGGGAGCATTTGCAAGCTTCTAGCATCATTTTTGAGTGAATTGCCAAAAGTCAGATTTTTGCTGAAATTCTGACCCCGGGCTTAGGGATTTTTTCAAAAAAATATTTTCGTCCGGTTATTCTGGCATCATTTTTGAGTGAATTGCCAAAAGTCAGATTTTTGTTGAAATTCTGACTCCGGGGCTTAGGGATTTTTTCAAAAAAATATTTTCGGCCGGTTAAGTTGTCTAGGGCTGATTTCTTGTCCTGTGATGAAAAGCCTTCTGTTTCGTCTGCCAAACCTTTCAGGGGAGCATTTGCAAGCTTCTGGCATCATTTTTGAGTGAATTGTCAAAAGTCAGATTTTTGCTGAAATTCTGACCCCGGGGCTTAGGGATTTTTTTGAAAAAAATATTTTCTGTCGGTTAAGTTGTTGAGGGCTGATTTCTTGTCCTGTGATAAAAAGCCTTCTGTTTCGACTGCCAAACCTTTCAGGGGAGCATTTGCAAGCTTCTGGCATCATTTTTGAGTGAATTGCCAAAAGTCAGATTTTTGCTGAAATTCTGACCCCGGGCTTAGGGATTTTTTCAAAAAAATATTTTCGTCCGGTTATTCTGGCATCATTTTTGAGTGAATTGCCAAAAGTCAGATTTTTGTTGAAATTCTGACTCCGGGGCTTAGGGATTTTTTCAAAAAAATATTTTCGGCCGGTTAAGTTGTCTAGGGCTGATTTCTTGTCCTGTGATAAAAAGCCTTCTGTTTCGTCTGCCAAACCTTTCAGGGGAGCATTTGCAAGCTTCTGGCATCATTTTTGAGTGAATTGTCAAAAGTCAGATTTTTGCTGAAATTCTGACCCCGGGGCTTAGGGATTTTTTCAAAAAAATATTTTCGGCCGGTTAAGTTGTCTATGGCTGATTTCTTGTCCTGTGATAAAAAGCCTCCTGTTTTGACTGCCAAACCTTTCAGGGGAGCATTTGCAATCTTCTGGCATCATTTTTGAGTGAATTGTCAAAAGTCAGATTTTTGGTGAAATTCTGACCCCGGGCTTAGGGATTTTTTCAAAAAAATATTTTCGTCCGGTTATTCTGGCATCATTTTTGAGTGAATTGCCAAAAGTCAGATTTTTGTTGAAATACTGACCCCGGGGCTTAGGGATTTTTTCAAAAAACTATTTTCGGCCGGTTAAGTTGTCTAGGGCTGATTTCTTGTCCTGTGATAAAAAGCCTTCTGTTTCGTCTGACAAACCTTTCAGGGGAGCATTTGCAAGCTTCTGGCATCATTTTTGAGTGAATTTTCAAAAGTCAGATTTTTGCTGAAATTCTTACCCCGGGGCTTAGGGATTTTTTCAAAAAAATATTTTCGGCAGGTTAAGTTGTTGAGGGCTGATTTCTTGTCCTGTGATAAAAAGCCTTCTGTTTCAACTGCTAAACCTTTCAGGGGAGCATTTGCAAGCTTCTGGCATCATTTTTGAGTGAATTGTCAAAAGTCAGATTTTTGCTGAAATTCTGACCCTGGGCTTAGGGATTTTTTCAAAAAAATATTTTCCGCCGGTTAAGTTGTCTAGGGCTGATTTCTTGTCCTGTGATAAAAAGCCTTCTGTTTCGTCTGCCAAACCTTTCAGGGGAGCATTTGCAAGCTTCTGGCATCATTTTTGAGTGAATTGTCAAAAGACAGATTTTTGCTGAAATTCTGACCCCGGGGCTTAGGGATTTTTTCAAAAAAATATGTTCGGCAGGTTAAGTTGTTGAGGGCTGATTTCTTGTCCTGTGATAAAAAGCCTTCTGTTTCGACTGCCAAACCTTTCAGGGGAGCATTTGCAAGCTTCTGGCATCATTTTTGAGTGAATTGTCAAAAGTCAGATTTTTGCTGAAATTCTGACCCCGGGCTTAGGGATTTTTTCAAAAAAATATTTTCGGCAGGTTAAGTTGTTGAGGGCTGATTTCTTGTCCTGTGATAAAAAGCCTTCTGTTTCGACTGCCAAACCTTTCAGGGGAGCATTTGCAAGCTTCTGGCATCATTTTTGAGTGAATTGTCAAAAGTCAGATTTTTGCTGAAATTCTGACCCCGGGCTTAGGGATTTTTTCAAAAAAATATTTTCGTCCGGTTATTCTGGCATCATTTTTGAGTGAATTGCCAAAAGTCAGATTTTTGTTGAAATTCTGACCCCGGGGCTTAGGGATTTTTTCAAAAAAATATTTTCGGCCGGTTAAGTTGTCTAGGGCTAATTTCTTGTCCTGTGATAAAAAGCCTTCTGTTTCGTCTGCCAAACCTTTCAGGGGACCATTTGCAAGCTTCTGGCATCATTTTTGAGTGAATTGCCAAAAGTCAGATTTTTGCTGAAATTCTGACCCCGGGGCTTAGGGATTTTTTAAAAAAAAATATTTTACACCGGTTAAGTTGTTGAGGGCTGATTTCTTGTCCTGGGATAAAAAGCCTTCTGTTTCGACTGCCAAACATTTCAGGGGAGCATTTGCAAGCTTCTAGCATCATTTTTGAGTGAATTGCCAAAAGTCAGATTTTTGCTGAAATTCTGACCCCGGGCTTAGGGATTTTTTCAAAAAAATATTTTCGTCCGGTTATTCTGGCATCATTTTTGAGTGAATTGCCAAAAGTCAGATTTTTGTTGAAATTCTGACTCCGGGGCTTAGGGATTTTTTCAAAAAAATATTTTCGGCCGGTTAAGTTGTCTAGGGCTGATTTCTTGTCCTGTGATGAAAAGCCTTCTGTTTCGTCTGCCAAACCTTTCAGGGGAGCATTTGCAAGCTTCTGGCATCATTTTTGAGTGAATTGTCAAAAGTCAGATTTTTGCTGAAATTCTGACCCCGGGGCTTAGGGATTTTTTTGAAAAAAATATTTTCTGTCGGTTAAGTTGTTGAGGGCTGATTTCTTGTCCTGTGATAAAAAGCCTTCTGTTTCGACTGCCAAACCTTTCAGGGGAGCATTTGCAAGCTTCTGGCATCATTTTTGAGTGAATTGCCAAAAGTCAGATTTTTGCTGAAATTCTGACCCCGGGCTTAGGGATTTTTTCAAAAAAATATTTTCGTCCGGTTATTCTGGCATCATTTTTGAGTGAATTGCCAAAAGTCAGATTTTTGTTGAAATTCTGACTCCGGGGCTTAGGGATTTTTTCAAAAAAATATTTTCGGCCGGTTAAGTTGTCTAGGGCTGATTTCTTGTCCTGTGATAAAAAGCCTTCTGTTTCGTCTGCCAAACCTTTCAGGGGAGCATTTGCAAGCTTCTGGCATCATTTTTGAGTGAATTGTCAAAAGTCAGATTTTTGCTGAAATTCTGACCCCGGGGCTTAGGGATTTTTTCAAAAAAATATTTTCGGCCGGTTAAGTTGTCTATGGCTGATTTCTTGTCCTGTGATAAAAAGCCTCCTGTTTTGACTGCCAAACCTTTCAGGGGAGCATTTGCAATCTTCTGGCATCATTTTTGAGTGAATTGTCAAAAGTCAGATTTTTGGTGAAATTCTGACCCCGGGCTTAGGGATTTTTTCAAAAAAATATTTTCGTCCGGTTATTCTGGCATCATTTTTGAGTGAATTGCCAAAAGTCAGATTTTTGTTGAAATACTCAACCCGGGGCTTAGGGATTTTTTCAAAAAACTATTTTCGGCCGGTTAAGTTGTCTAGGGCTGATTTCTTGTCCTGTGATAAAAAGCCTTCTGTTTCGTCTGACAAACCTTTCAGGGGAGCATTTGCAAGCTTCTGGCATCATTTTTGAGTGAATTTTCAAAAGTCAGATTTTTGCTGAAATTCTTACCCCGGGGCTTAGGGATTTTTTCAAAAAAATATTTTCGGCAGGTTAAGTTGTTGAGGGCTGATTTCTTGTCCTGTGATAAAAAGCCTTCTGTTTCAACTGCTAAACCTTTCAGGGGAGCATTTGCAAGCTTCTGGCATCATTTTTGAGTGAATTGTCAAAAGTCAGATTTTTGCTGAAATTCTGACCCTGGGCTTAGGGATTTTTTCAAAAAAATATTTTCCGCCGGTTAAGTTGTCTAGGGCTGATTTCTTGTCCTGTGATAAAAAGCCTTCTGTTTCGTCTGCCAAACCTTTCAGGGGAGCATTTGCAAGCTTCTGGCATCATTTTTGAGTGAATTGTCAAAAGACAGATTTTTGCTGAAATTCTGACCCCGGGGCTTAGGGATTTTTTCAAAAAAATATGTTCGGCAGGTTAAGTTGTTGAGGGCTGATTTCTTGTCCTGTGATAAAAAGCCTTCTGTTTCGACTGCCAAACCTTTCAGGGGAGCATTTGCAAGCTTCTGGCATCATTTTTGAGTGAATTGTCAAAAGTCAGATTTTTGCTGAAATTCTGACCCCGGGCTTAGGGATTTTTTCAAAAAAATATTTTCGGCAGGTTAAGTTGTTGAGGGCTGATTTCTTGTCCTGTGATAAAAAGCCTTCTGTTTCGACTGCCAAACCTTTCAGGGGAGCATTTGCAAGCTTCTGGCATCATTTTTGAGTGAATTGTCAAAAGTCAGATTTTTGCTGAAATTCTGACCCCGGGCTTAGGGATTTTTTCAAAAAAATATTTTCGTCCGGTTATTCTGGCATCATTTTTGAGTGAATTGCCAAAAGTCAGATTTTTGTTGAAATTCTGACCCCGGGGCTTAGGGATTTTTTCAAAAAAATATTTTCGGCCGGTTAAGTTGTCTAGGGCTAATTTCTTGTCCTGTGATAAAAAGCCTTCTGTTTCGTCTGCCAAACCTTTCAGGGGACCATTTGCAAGCTTCTGGCATCATTTTTGAGTGAATTGCCAAAAGTCAGATTTTTGCTGAAATTCTGACCCCGGGGCTTAGGGATTTTTTTAAAAAAAATATTTTACACCGGTTAAGTTGTTGAGGGCTGATTTCTTGTCCTGGGATAAAAAGCCTTCTGTTTCGACTGCCAAACCTTTCAGGGGAGCATTTGCAAGCTTCTGGCATCATTTTTGAGTGAATTGTCAAAAGTCAGATTTTTGCTGAAATTCTGACCCCGGGCTTAGGGATTTTTTCAAAAAAATATTTTCGTCCGGTTATTCTGGCATCATTTTTGAGTGAATTGCCAAAAGTCAGATTTTTGTTGAAATTCTGACTCCGGGGCTTAGGGATTTTTTCAAAAAAATATTTTCGGCCGGTTAAGTTGTCTAGGGCTGATTTCTTGTCCTGTGATAAAAAGCCTTCTGTTTCGACTGCCAAACCTTTCAGGGGAGCATTTGCAATCTTCTGGCATCATTTTTGAGTGAATTGTCAAAAGTCAGATTTTTGCTGAAATTCTGACCCCGGGCTTAGGGATTTTTTCAAAAAAATATTTTCGTCCGGTTATTCTGGCATCATTTTTGAGTGAATTGCCAAAAGTCAGATTTTTGTTGAAATTCTGACCCCGGGGCTTAGGGATTTTTTCAAAAAAATATTTTCGGCCGGTTAAGTTGTCTAGGGCTGATTTCTTGTCCTATGATAAAAAGCCTTCTGTTTCGTCTGCCAAACCTTTCAGGGGAGCATTTGCAAGCTTCTGGCATCATTTTTGAGTGAATTTTCAAAAGTCAGATTTTTGCTGAAATTCTTACCCCGGGGCTTAGGGATTTTTTCAAAAAAATATTTTCGGCAGGTTAAGTTGTTGAGGGCTGATTTCTTGTCCTGTGATAAAAAGCCTTCTGTTTCAACTGCTAAACCTTTCAGGGGAGCATTTGCAAGCTTCTGGCATCATTTTTGAGTGAATTGTCAAAAGTCAGATTTTTGCTGAAATTCTGACCCTGGGCTTAGGGATTTTTTCAAAAAAATATTTTCCGCCGGTTAAGTTGTCTAGGGCTGATTTCTTGTCCTGTGATAAAAAGCCTTCTGTTTCGTCTGCCAAACCTTTCAGGGGAGCATTTGCAAGCTTCTGGCATCATTTTTGAGTGAATTGTCAAAAGACAGATTTTTGCTGAAATTCTGACCCCGGGGCTTAGGGATTTTTTCAAAAAAATATGTTCGGCAGGTTAAGTTGTTGAGGGCTGATTTCTTGTCCTGTGATAAAAAGCCTTCTGTTTCGACTGCCAAACCTTTCAGGGGAGCATTTGCAAGCTTCTGGCATCATTTTTGAGTGAATTGTCAAAAGTCAGATTTTTGCTGAAATTCTGACCCCGGGCTTAGGGATTTTTTCAAAAAAATATTTTCGGCAGGTTAAGTTGTTGAGGGCTGATTTCTTGTCCTGTGATAAAAAGCCTTCTGTTTCGACTGCCAAACCTTTCAGGGGAGCATTTGCAAGCTTCTGGCATCATTTTTGAGTGAATTGTCAAAAGTCAGATTTTTGCTGAAATTCTGACCCCGGGCTTAGGGATTTTTTCAAAAAAATATTTTCGTCCGGTTATTCTGGCATCATTTTTGAGTGAATTGCCAAAAGTCAGATTTTTGTTGAAATTCTGACCCCGGGGCTTAGGGATTTTTTCAAAAAAATATTTTCGGCCGGTTAAGTTGTCTAGGGCTAATTTCTTGTCCTGTGATAAAAAGCCTTCTGTTTCGTCTGCCAAACCTTTCAGGGGACCATTTGCAAGCTTCTGGCATCATTTTTGAGTGAATTGCCAAAAGTCAGATTTTTGCTGAAATTCTGACCCCGGGGCTTAGGGATTTTTTTAAAAAAAATATTTTACACCGGTTAAGTTGTTGAGGGCTGATTTCTTGTCCTGGGATAAAAAGCCTTCTGTTTCGACTGCCAAACATTTCAGGGGAGCATTTGCAAGCTTCTAGCATCATTTTTGAGTGAATTGCCAAAAGTCAGATTTTTGCTGAAATTCTGACCCCGGGCTTAGGGATTTTTTCAAAAAAATATTTTCGTCCGGTTATTCTGGCATCATTTTTGAGTGAATTGCCAAAAGTCAGATTTTTGTTGAAATTCTGACTCCGGGGCTTAGGGATTTTTTCAAAAAAATATTTTCGGCCGGTTAAGTTGTCTAGGGCTGATTTCTTGTCCTGTGATGAAAAGCCTTCTGTTTCGTCTGCCAAACCTTTCAGGGGAGCATTTGCAAGCTTCTGGCATCATTTTTGAGTGAATTGTCAAAAGTCAGATTTTTGCTGAAATTCTGACCCCGGGGCTTAGGGATTTTTTTGAAAAAAATATTTTCTGTCGGTTAAGTTGTTGAGGGCTGATTTCTTGTCCTGTGATAAAAAGCCTTCTGTTTCGACTGCCAAACCTTTCAGGGGAGCATTTGCAAGCTTCTGGCATCATTTTTGAGTGAATTGCCAAAAGTCAGATTTTTGCTGAAATTCTGACCCCGGGCTTAGGGATTTTTTCAAAAAAATATTTTCGTCCGGTTATTCTGGCATCATTTTTGAGTGAATTGCCAAAAGTCAGATTTTTGTTGAAATTCTGACTCCGGGGCTTAGGGATTTTTTCAAAAAAATATTTTCGGCCGGTTAAGTTGTCTAGGGCTGATTTCTTGTCCTGTGATAAAAAGCCTTCTGTTTCGTCTGCCAAACCTTTCAGGGGAGCATTTGCAAGCTTCTGGCATCATTTTTGAGTGAATTGTCAAAAGTCAGATTTTTGCTGAAATTCTGACCCCGGGGCTTAGGGATTTTTTCAAAAAAATATTTTCGGCCGGTTAAGTTGTCTATGGCTGATTTCTTGTCCTGTGATAAAAAGCCTCCTGTTTCGACTGCCAAACCTTTCAGGGGAGCATTTGCAATCTTCTGGCATCATTTTTGAGTGAATTGTCAAAAGTCAGATTTTTGGTGAAATTCTGACCCCGGGCTTAGGGATTTTTTCAAAAAAATATTTTCGTCCGGTTAAGTTGTCTAGGGCTGATTTCTTGTCCTGTGATAAAAAGCCTTCTGTTTCGTCTGCCAAACCTTTCAGGGGAGCATTTGCAAGCTTCTGGCATCATTTTTGAGTGAATTGTCAAAAGACAGATTTTTGCTGAAATTCTGACCCCGGGGCTTAGGGATTTTTTCAAAAAAATATGTTCGGCAGGTTAAGTTGTTGAGGGCTGATTTCTTGTCCTGTGATAAAAAGCCTTCTGTTTCGACTGCCAAACCTTTCAGGGGAGCATTTGCAAGCTTCTGGCATCATTTTTGAGTGAATTGTCAAAAGTCAGATTTTTGCTGAAATTCTGACCCCGGGGCTTAGGGATTTTTTCAAAAAAATATTTTCGGCCGGTTAAGTTGTCTATGGCTGATTTCTTGTCCTGTGATAAAAAGCCTCCTGTTTCGACTGCCAAACCTTTCAGGGGAGCATTTGCAATCTTCTGGCATCATTTTTGAGTGAATTGTCAAAAGTCAGATTTTTGGTGAAATTCTGACCCCGGGCTTAGGGATTTTTTCAAAAAAATATTTTCGTCCGGTTATTCTGGCATCATTTTTGAGTGAATTGCCAAAAGTCAGATTTTTGTTGAAATACTGACCCCGGGGCTTAGGGATTTTTTCAAATAACTATTTTCGGCCGGTTAAGTTGTCTAGGGCTGATTTCTTGTCCTGTGATAAAAAGCCTTCTGTTTCGTCTGACAAACCTTTCAGGGGAGCATTTGCAAGCTTCTGGCATCATTTTTGAGTGAATTTTCAAAAGTCAGATTTTTGCTGAAATTCTTACCCCGGGGCTTAGGGATTTTTTCAAAAAAATATTTTCGGCAGGTTAAGTTGTTGAGGGCTGATTTCTTGTCCTGTGATAAAAAGCCTTCTGTTTCAACTGCTAAACCTTTCAGGGGAGCATTTGCAAGCTTCTGGCATCATTTTTGAGTGAATTGTCAAAAGTCAGATTTTTGCTGAAATTCTGACCCTGGGCTTAGGGATTTTTTCAAAAAAATATTTTCCGCCGGTTAAGTTGTCTAGGGCTGATTTCTTGTCCTGTGATAAAAAGCCTTCTGTTTCGTCTGCCAAACCTTTCAGGGGAGCATTTGCAAGCTTCTGGCATCATTTTTGAGTGAATTGTCAAAAGACAGATTTTTGCTGAAATTCTGACCCCGGGGCTTAGGGATTTTTTCAAAAAAATATGTTCGGCAGGTTAAGTTGTTGAGGGCTGATTTCTTGTCCTGTGATAAAAAGCCTTCTGTTTCGACTGCCAAACCTTTCAGGGGAGCATTTGCAAGCTTCTGGCATCATTTTTGAGTGAATTGTCAAAAGTCAGATTTTTGCTGAAATTCTGACCCCGGGCTTAGGGATTTTTTCAAAAAAATATTTTCGGCAGGTTAAGTTGTTGAGGGCTGATTTCTTGTCCTGTGATAAAAAGCCTTCTGTTTCGACTGCCAAACCTTTCAGGGGAGCATTTGCAAGCTTCTGGCATCATTTTTGAGTGAATTGTCAAAAGTCAGATTTTTGCTGAAATTCTGACCCCGGGCTTAGGGATTTTTTCAAAAAAATATTTTCGTCCGGTTATTCTGGCATCATTTTTGAGTGAATTGCCAAAAGTCAGATTTTTGTTGAAATTCTGACCCCGGGGCTTAGGGATTTTTTCAAAAAAATATTTTCGGCCGGTTAAGTTGTCTAGGGCTAATTTCTTGTACTGTGATAAAAAGCCTTCTGTTTCGTCTGCCAAACCTTTCAGGGGACCATTTGCAAGCTTCTGGCATCATTTTTGAGTGAATTGCCAAAAGTCAGATTTTTGCTGAAATTCTGACCCCGGGGCTTAGGGATTTTTTTAAAAAAAATATTTTACACCGGTTAAGTTGTTGAGGGCTGATTTCTTGTCCTGGGATAAAAAGCCTTCTGTTTCGACTGCCAAACATTTCAGGGGAGCATTTGCAAGCTTCTAGCATCATTTTTGAGTGAATTGCCAAAAGTCAGATTTTTGCTGAAATTCTGACCCCGGGCTTAGGGATTTTTTCAAAAAAATATTTTCGGCCGGTTAAGTTGTCTAGGGCTGATTTCTTGTCCTGTGATGAAAAGCCTTCTGTTTCGTCTGCCAAACCTTTCAGGGGAGCATTTGCAAGCTTCTGGCATCATTTTTGAGTGAATTGTCAAAAGTCAGATTTTTGCTGAAATTCTGACCCCGGGGCTTAGGGATTTTTTCAAAAAAATATTTTCTGTCGGTTAAGTTGTTGAGGGCTGATTTCTTGTCCTGTGATAAAAAGCCTTCTGTTTCGACTGCCAAACCTTTCAGGGGAGCATTTGCAAGCTTCTGGCATCATTTTTGAGTGAATTGCCAAAAGTCAGATTTTTGCTGAAATTCTGACCCCGGGCTTAGGGATTTTTTCAAAAAAATATTTTCGTCCGGTTATTCTGGCATCATTTTTGAGTGAATTGCCATATGTCAGATTTTTGTTGAAATTCTGACCCCGGGGCTTAGGGATTTTTTCAAAAAAATATTTTCGGCCGGTTAAGTTGTCTAGGGCTGATTTCTTGTCCTGTGATAAAAAGCCTTCTGTTTCGACTGCCAAACCTTTCAGGGGAGCATTTGCAATCTTCTGGCATCATTTTTGAGTGAATTGTCAAAAGTCAGATTTTTGCTGATATTCTGACCCCGGGCTTAGGGATTTTTTCAAAAAAATATTTTCGTCCGGTTATTCTGGCATCATTTTTGAGTGAATTGCCAAAAGTCAGATTTTTGTTGAAATTCTGACCCCGGGGCTTAGGGATTTTTTCAAAAAAATATTTTCGGCCGGTTAAGTTGTTGAGGGCTGATTTCTTGTCCTGGGATAAAAAGACTTCTGTTTCGACTGCCAACCCTTTTAGGGGAGCATTTCCAAGCTTCTGGCATCATTTTTGAGTGAATTGCCAAAAGTCAGATTTTTGCTGAAATTCTGACCCCGGGGCTTAGGGATTTTTTCAAAAAAATATTTTCGGCCGGTTAAGTTGTTGAGGGCTGATTTCTTGTCCTGTGATAAAAATCCTTCTGTTTCGACTCCCAATCCTTTCAGCGGAGCATTTCCAAGCTTCTGGCATCATTTTTGAGTGAATTGCCAAAAGTCAGATTTTTGCTGAAATTCTGACCCCGGGCTTAGGGATTTTTTCAAAAAAATATTTTCGTCCGGTTATTCTGGCATCATTTTTGAGTGAATTGCCAAAAGTCAGATTTTTGCTGAAATTCTGACTCCGGGGCTTAGGGATTTTTTCAAAAAAATATTTTCGGCCGGTTAAGTTGTCTAGGGCTGATTTCTTGTCCTGTGATAAAAAGCCTTCTGTTTCGACTGCCAAACCTTTCAGGGGAGCATTTGCAATCTTCTGGCATCATTTTTGAGTGAATTGTCAAAAGTCAGATTTTTGCTGAAATTCTGACCCCGGGCTTAGGGATTTTTTCAAAAAAATATTTTCGTCCGGTTATTCTGGCATCATTTTTGAGTGAATTGCCAAAAGTCAGATTTTTGTTGAAATTCTGACCCCGGGGCTTAGGGATTTTTTCAAAAAAATATTTTCGGCCGGTTAAGTTGTCTAGGGCTGATTTCTTGTCCTATGATAAAAAGCCTTCTGTTTCGTCTGCCAAACCTTTCAGGGGAGCATTTGCAAGCTTCTTGCATCATTTTTGAGTGAATTTTCAAAAGTCAGATTTTTGCTGAAATTCTGACCCCGGGGCTTAGGGATTTTTTCAAAAAAATATTTTCGGCAGGTTAAGTTCTTGAGGGCTGATTTCTTGTCCTGTGATAAAAAGCCTTCAGTTTCGACTGCCAAACCTTTCAGGGGAGCATTTGCAAGCTTCTGGCATCATTTTTGAGTGAATTGCCAAAAGTCAGATTTCTGCTGAAATTGTGATCCCGGGGCTTAGGGATTTTTTCAAAAAAATATTTTCCGCTGGTTAAGTTGTTGAGGGCTGATTTCTTGTCCTGGGATAAAAAGACTTCTGTTTCGACTGCCAACCCTTTCAGGGGAGCATTTCCAAGCTTCTGGCATCATTTTTGAGTGAATTGCCAAAAGTCAGATTTTTGCTGAAATTCTGACCCCGGGGCTTAGGGATTTTTTCAAAAAAATATTTTCGGCCGGTTAAGTTGTTGAGGGCTGATTTCTTGTCCTGTGATAAAAATCCTTCTGTTTCGACTCCCAATCCTTTCAGCGGAGCATTTCCAAGCTTCTGGCATCATTTTTGAGTGAATTGTCAAAAGTCAGATTTTTGCTGAAATTCTGACCCCGGGGCTTGGGCTTTTTTCAAAAAAATATTTTCTGTCGGTTAAGTTGTTGAGGGCTGATTACTTGTCCTGTGATAAAAAGCCTTCTGTTTCGACTGCCAAACCTTTCAGGGGAGCATTTGCAAGCTTCTGGCATCATTTTTGAGTGAATTGCCAAAAGTCAGATTTTTGCTGAAATTCTGACCCCGGGCTTAGGGATTTTTTCAAAAAAATATTTTCATCCGGTTATTCTGGCATCATTTTTGAGTGAATTGCCATATGTCAGATTTTTGTTGAAATTCTGACCCCGGGGCTTAGGGATTTTTTCAAAAAAATATTTTCGGCCGGTTAAGTTGTTGAGGGCTGATTTCTTGTCCTGGGATAAAAAGACTTCTGTTTCGACTGCCAACCCTTTTAGGGGAGCATTTCCAAGCTTCTGGCATCATTTTTGAGTGAATTGCCAAAAGTCAGATTTTTGCTGAAATTCTGACCCCGGGGCTTAGGGATTTTTTCAAAAAAATATTTTCGGCCGGTTAAGTTGTTGAGGGCTGATTTCTTGTCCTGTGATAAAAAGCCTTCTGTTTCGACTCCCAATCCTTTCAGCGGAGCATTTCCAAGCTTCTGGCATCATTTTTGAGTGAATTGCCAAAAGTCAGATTTTTGCTGAAATTCTGACCCCGGGCTTAGGGATTTTTTTAAAAAAAATATTTTCGTCCGGTTATTCTGGCATCATTTTTGAGTGAATTGCCAAAGGTCAGATTTTTGTTGAAATTCTGACTCCGGGGCTTAGGGATTTTTTCAAAAAAATATTTTCGGCCGGTTAAGTTGTCTAGGGCTGATTTCTTGTCCTGTGATAAAAAGCCTTCTGTTTCGACTGCCAAACCTTTCAGGGGAGCATTTGCAATCTTCTGGCATCATTTTTGAGTGAATTGTCAAAAGTCAGATTTTTGCTGAAATTCTGACCCCGGGCTTAGGGATTTTTTCAAAAAAATATTTTCGTCCGGTTATTCTGGCATCATTTTTGAGTGAATTGCCAAAAGTCAGATTTTTGTTGAAATTCTGACCCCGGGGCTTAGGGATTTTTTCAAAAAAATATTTTCGGCCGGTTAAGTTGTCTAGGGCTGATTTCTTGTCCTATGATAAAAAGCCTTCTGTTTCGTCTGCCAAACCTTTCAGGGGAGCATTTGCAAGCTTCTGGCATCATTTTTGAGTGAATTTTCAAAAGTCAGATTTTTGCTGAAATTCTGACCCCGGGGCTTAGGGATTTTTTCAAAAAAATATTTTCGGCAGGTTAAGTTGTTGAGGGCTGATTTCTTGTCCTGTGATAAAAATCCTTCTGTTTCGACTCCCAATCCTTTCAGCGGAGCATTTCCAAGCTTCTGGCATCATTTTTGAGTGAATTGCCAAAAGTCAGATTTTTGCTGAAATTCTGACCCCGGGCTTAGGGATTTTTTCAAAAAAATATTTTCGTCCGGTTATTCTGGCATCATTTTTGAGTGAATTGCCAAAAGTCAGATTTTTGTTGAAATTCTGACCCCGGGGCTTAGGGATTTTTTCAAAAAAATATTTTCCGCCGGTTAAGTTGTCTAGGGCTGATTTCTTGTCCTGTGATAAAAAGCCTTCTGTTTCGTCTGCCAAACCTTTCAGCGGAGCATTTGCAAGCTTCTGGCATCATTTTTGAGTGAATTGCCAAAAGTCAGATTTCTGCTGAAATTGTGATCCCGGGGCTTAGGGATTTTTTCAAAAAAATATTTTCCGCTGGTTAAGTTGTTGAGGGCTGATTTCTTGTCCTGGGATAAAAAGACTTCTGTTTCGACTGCCAACCCTTTCAGGGGAGCATTTCCAAGCTTCTGGCATCATTTTTGAGTGAATTGCCAAAAGTCAGATTTTTGCTGAAATTCTGACTCCGGGGCTTAGGGATTTTTTCAAAAAAATATTTTCGGCCGGTTAAGTTGTTGAGGGCTGATTTCTTGTCCTGTGATAAAAATCCTTCTGTTTCGACTCCCAATCCTTTCAGCGGAGCATTTCCAAGCTTCTGGCATCATTTTTGAGTGAATTGCCAAAAGTCAGATTTTTGCTGAAATTCTGACCCCGGGACTTAGGGATTTTTTCAAAAAAATATTTTCGTCCGGTTATTCTGGCATCATTTTTGAGTGAATTGCCAAAAGTCAGATTTTTGTTAAAATTCTGACCCCGGGACTTAGGGATTTTTTCAAAAAAATATTTTCGGCCGGTTAAGTTGTCTAGGGCTGATTTCTTGTCCTGTGATAAAAAGCCTTCTGTTTCGATTGCCAACCCTTTCAGGGGAGCATTTGCAATCTTCTGGCATCATTTTTGAGTGAATTGTCAAAAGTCAGATTTTTGGTGAAATTCTGACCCCGGGCTTAGGGATTTTTTCAAAAAAATATTTTCGTCCGGTTATTCTGGCATCATTTTTGAGTGAATTGCCAAAAGTCAGATTTTTGTTGAAATTCTGACCCCGGGGCTTAGGGATTTTTTCAAAAAAATATGTTCCGCCAGTTAAGTTGTCTAGTTCTGATTTCTTCTCCTGTGATAAAAAGCCTTCTGTTTCGACTGCCAAACCTTTCAGGGGAGCATTTGCAAGCTTCTGGCATCATTTTTGAGTGAATTGTCAAAAGTCAGATTTTTGCTGAAATTCTGACCCCGGGGGTTAGGGATTTTTTCAAAAAAATATTTTCCGCCCGTTAAGTTGTTGAGGGCTTATTTCTTGTCCTGTGATAAAAAGCCTTCTGTTTCGACTGCCAACCCTTTCAGGGGAGCATTTGCAAGCTTCTGGCATCATTTTTGAGTGAATTACCAAAAGTCAGATTTTTGCTGAAATTCTGACCCCGGGCTTAGGGATTTTTTCAAAAAAATATTTTCGTCCGGTTATTCTGGCATCATTTTTGAGTGAATTGCCAAGAGTCAGATTTTTGTTGAAATTCTGACCCCAGGGCTTAGAGATTTTTTCAAAAAAATATTTTCCGCCAGTTATGTTGTTGAGGGCTGATTTCTTGTCCTGTGATAAAAAGCCTTCTGTTTTGACTGCCAAACCTTTCAGGGGAGCATTTGCAAGCTTCTGGCATCATTTTTGAGTGAATTGCCAAAAGTCAGATTTTTGCTGAAATTCTGACCCCGGGCTTAGGGATTTTTTCAAAAAAATATTTTCAGCAGGGTAAGTTGTTGAGGGCTGATTTCTTTTCCTGTGATAAAAAGCCTTCTGTTTCGACTGCCAACCCTTTCAGGGGAGCATTTGCAAGCTTCTGGCATCATTTTTGAGTGAGTTACCAAAAGTCAGATTTTTGCTGAAATTCTGACCCCGGGCTTAGGGATTTTTTCAAAAAAATATTTTCGGCCGGTTATTCTGGTATCATTTTTGAGTGAATTGCCAAAAGTCAGATTTTTGTTGAAATTAAATCTTAGGGATTTAAATCTTAGGGATTTAAAGCTTAGGGATTTTTTCAAAAAAATATTTTCGGCCGGTTAAGTTGTTGAGGGCTGATTTCTTGTCCTGTGATAAAAAGCCTTCTGTTTCGACTGCCAAACCTTTCAGGGGAGCATTTGCAAGCTTCTGGCATCATTTTTGAGTGAATTGCCAAAAGTCAGATTTTTGCTGAAATTCTGACCCCGGGCTTAGGGATTTTTTCAAAAAAATATTTTCGTCCGGTTATTCTGGCATCATTTTTGAGTGAATTGCCAAAAGTCAGATTTTTGCTGAAATTCTAACCCCGGGCTTAGGGATTTTTTCAAAAAAATATTTTCAGCAGGGTAAGTTGTTGAGGGCTGATTTCTTTTCCTGTGATAAAAAGCCTTCTGTTTCGACTGCCAACCCTTTCAGGGGAGCATTTGCAAGCTTCTGGCATCATTTTTGAGTGAATTACCAAAAGTCAGATTTTTGCTGAAATTCTGACCCCGGGGCTTAGCGATTTTTTCAAAAAAATATTTTCGGCCGGTTATTCTGGTATCATTTTTGAGTGAATTGCCAAAAGTCAGATTTTTGTTGAAATTAAATCTTAGGGATTTAAATCTTAGGGATTTAAAGCTTAGGGATTTTTTCAAAAAAATATTTTCGGCCGGTTAAGTTGTTGAGGGCTGATTTCTTGTCCTGTGATAAAAAGCCTTCTGTTTCGACTGCCAAACCTTTCAGGGGAGCATTTGCAAGCTTCTGGCATCATTTTTGAGTGAATTGCCAAAAGTGAGATTTTTGCTGAAATTCTGACCCCGGGCTTAGGGATTTTTTCAAAAAAATATTTTCGTCCGGTTATTCTGGCATCATTTTTGTGTGTATTGCCAAAAGTCAGATTTTTGCTGAAATTCTAACCCCGGGCTTAGGGATTTTTTCAAAAAAATATTTTCAGCAGGGTAAGTTGTTGAGGGCTGATTTCTTTTCCTGTGATAAAAAGCCTTCTGTTTCGACTGCCAACCCTTTCAGGGGAGCATTTGCAAGCTTCTGGCATCATTCTTGAGTCAATTACCAAAAGTCAGATTTTTGCTGAAATTCTGACCCCGGGGCTTAGCGATTTTTTCAAAAAAATATTTTCGGCCGGTTATTCTGGTATCATTTTTGAGTGAATTGCCAAAAGTCAGATTTTTGTTGAAATTAAATCTTAGGGATTTAAATCTTAGGGATTTAAAGCTTAGGGATTTTTTCAAAAAAATATTTTCGGCCGGTTAAGTTGTTGAGGGCTGATTTCTTGTCCTGGGATAAAAAGCCTTCTGTTTCGACTGCCAAACCTTTCAGGGGAGCATTTCCAAGCTTCTGGCATCATTTTTGAATGAATTGCCAAAAGTCAGATTTTTGCTGAAAATCTGACCCTGGGGCTTAGGGATTTTTTTAAAAAAATCCTTTCGGCCGGTTAAGTTGTTGAGGGCTGATTTCTTGTCCTGTGATAAAAATCCTTCTGTTTCGACTTCCAATCCTTTCAGGGGAGCATTTGCAAGCTTCTGGCATCATTTTTGAGTGAATTGCCAAAAGTGAGATTTTTGCTTATATTCTGACCCCGGGGCTTACGGATTTTTTCAAAAAAAATTTGTACACCGGTTAAGTTGTTGAGGGCTGATTTCTTGTCCTGGGATAAAAAGCCTTCTGTTTCGACTGCCAACCCTTTCAGGGGAGCATTTGCAAGCTTCTGGCATCATTTTTGAGTGAATTACCAAAAGTCAGATTTTTGTTGAAATTCTGACCCCGGGGCTTAGGGATTTTTTCAAAAAAATATTTTCGGCCTGTTAAGTTGTTGAGGGCTGATTTCTTGTCCTGTGATAAAAAGCCTTCTGTTTCGACTGCCAAACCTTTCAGGGGACCATTTGCAAGCTTCTGGCATCATTTTTTAGTGAATTGCCAAAAGTCAGATTTTTGCTGAAATTCTGACCCCGGGCTTAGGGATTTTTTCAAAAAAATATTTTCGTCCGGTTATTCTGGCATCATTTTTGAGTGAATTACCAAAAGTCAGATTTTTGTTGAAATTCTGACCCCGGGGCTTAGGGATTTTTTCAAAAAAATATTTTCGGCCGGTTAAGTTGTCTAGGGCTGATTTCTTGTCCTGTGATAAAAAGCCTTCTGTTTCGACTGCCAAACCTTTCAGGGGAGCATTTGCAAGCTTCTGGCATCATTTTTGAGTGAATTGCCAACAGTCAGATTTTTGCTGAAATTCTGACCCCGGGCTTAGGGATTTTTTCAAAAAAATATTTTCGTCCGGTTATTCTGGCATCATTTTTGAGTGAATTGCCAAAAGTCAGATTTTTGCTGAAATTCTAACCCCGGGCTTAGGGATTTTTTCAAAAAAATATTTTCAGCAGGGTAAGTTGTTGAGGGCTGATTTCTTTTCCTGTGATAAAAAGCCTTCTGTTTCGACTGCCAACCCTTTCAGGGGAGCATTTGCAAGCTTCTGGCATCATTTTTGAGTGAATTACCAAAAGTCAGATTTTTGCTGAAATTCTGACCCCGGGGCTTAGCGATTTTTTCAAAAAAATATTTTCGGCTGGTTATTCTGGTATCATTTTTGAGTGAATTGCCAAAAGTCAGATTTTTGTTGAAATTAAATCTTAGGGATTTAAATCTTACGGATTTAAAGCTTAGGGATTTTTTCAAAAAAATATTTTCGGCCGGTTAAGTTGTCTAGGGCTGATTTCTTGTCCTGTGATAAAAAGCCTTCTGTTTCGTCTGCCAAACCTTTCAGGGGAGCATTTGCAAGCTTCTGGCATCATTTCTGAGTGAATTGCCAAAAGTCAGATTTTTGCTGAAATTCTGACCCCGGGGGTTAGGGATTTTTTCAAAAAAATCTTTTCCGCCCGTTAAGTTGTTGAGGGCTTATTTCTTGTCCTGTGATAAAAAGCCTTCTGTTTCGACTGCCAACCCTTTCAGGGGAGCATCTGCAAGCTTCTGGCATCATTTTTGAGTGAATTACCAAAAGTCAGATTTTTGCTGAAATTCTGACCCCGGGCTTAGGGATTTTTTCAAAAAAATATTTTCGTCCGGTTATTCTGGCATCATTTTTGAGTGAATTGCCAAGAGTCAGATTTTTGTTGAAATTCTGACCCCAGGGCTTAGAGATTTTTTCAAAAAAATATTTTCCGCCAGTTATGTTGTTGAGGGCTGATTTCTTGTCCTGTGATAAAAAGCCTTCTGTTTCGACTGCCAAACCTTTCAGGGGAGCATTTGCAAGCTTCTGGCATCATTTTTGAGTGAATTGCCAAAAGTCAGATTTTTGCTGAAATTCTGACCCCGGGCTTAGGGATTTTTTCAAAAAAATATTTTCGTCCGGTTATTCTGGCATCATTTTTGAGTGAATTGCCAAAAGTCAGATTTTTGCTGAAATTCTAACCCCGGGCTTAGGGATTTTTTCAAAAAAATATTTTCAGCAGGGTAAGTTGTTGAGGGCTGATTTGTTTTCCTGTGATAAAAAGCCTTCTGTTTCGACTGCCAACCCTTTCAGGGGAGCATTTGCAAGCTTCTGGCATCATTTTTGAGTGAATTACCAAAAGTCAGATTTTTGCTGAAATTCTGACCCCGGGGCTTAGCGATTTTTTCAAAAAAATATTTTCGGCCGGTTATTCTGGTATCATTTTTGAGTGAATTGCCAAAAGTCAGATTTTTGTTGAAATTAAATCTTAGGGATTTAAATCTTAGGGATTTAAAGCTTAGGGATTTTTTCAAAAAAATATTTTCGGCCGGTTAAGTTGTCTAGGGCTGATTTCTTGTCCTGTGATAAAAAGCCTTCTGTTTCGTCTGCCAAACCTTTCAGGGGAGCATTTGCAAGCTTCTGGCATCATTTCTGAGTGAATTGCCAAAAGTCAGATTTTTGCTGAAATTCTGACCCCGGGGGTTAGGGATTTTTTCAAAAAAATCTTTTCCGCCCGTTAAGTTGTTGAGGGCTTATTTCTTGTCCTGTGATAAAAAGCCTTCTGTTTCGACTGCCAACCCTTTCAGGGGAGCATTTGCAAGCTTCTGGCATCATTTTTGAGTGAATTACCAAAAGTCAGATTTTTGCTGAAATTCTGACCCCGGGCTTAGGGATTTTTTCAAAAAAATATTTTCGTCCGGTTATTCTGGCATCATTTTTGAGTGAATTGCCAAGAGTCAGATTTTTGTTGAAATTCTGACCCCAGGGCTTAGAGATTTTTTCAAAAAAATATTTTCCGCCAGTTATGTTGTTGAGGGCTGATTTCTTGTCCTGTGATAAAAAGCCTTCTGTTTCGACTGCCAAACCTTTCAGGGGAGCATTTGCAAGCTTCTGGCATCATTTTTGAGTGAATTGCCAAAAGTCAGATTTTTGCTGAAATTCTGACCCCGGGTTTAGGGATTTTTTCAAAAAAATATTTTCGTCCGGTTATTCTGGCATCATTTTTGAGTGAATTGCCAAAAGTCAGATTTTTGCTGAAATTCTAACCCCGGGCATAGGGATTTTTTCAAAAAAATATTTTCAGCAGGGTAAGTTGTTGAGGGCTGATTTCTTTTCCTGTGATAAAAAGCCTTCTGTTTCGACTGCCAACCTTTTCAGGGGAGCATTTGCAAGCTTCTGGCATCATTTTTGAGTGAATTACCAAAAGTCAGATTTTTGCTGAAATTCTGACCCCGGGGCTTAGCAATTTTTTCAAAAAAATATTTTCGGCCGGTTATTCTGGTATCATTTTTGAGTGAATTGCCAAAAGTCAGATTTTTGTTGAAATTAAATCTTAGGGATTTAAATCTTAGGGATTTAAAGCTTAGGGATTTTTTCAAAAAAATATTTTCGGCCGGTTAAGTTGTTGAGGGCTGATTTCTTGTCCTGTGATAAAAAGCCTTCTGTTTCGACTGCCAAACCTTTCAGGGGAGCATTTGCAAGCTTCTGGCATCATTTTTGAGTGAATTGCCAAAAGTCAGATTTTTGCTGAAATTCTGACCCCGGGCTTAGGGATTTTTTCAAAAAAATATTTTCGTCCGGTTATTCTGGCATCATTTTTGAGTGAATTGCCAAAAGTCAGATTTTTGCTGAAATTCTAACCCCGGGCTTAGGGATTTTTTCAAAAAAATATTTTCAGCAGGGTAAGTTGTTGAGGGCTGATTTCTTTTCCTGTGATAAAAAGCCTTCTGTTTCGACTGCCAACCCTTTCAGGGGAGCATTTGCAAGCTTCTGGCATCATTTTTGAGTGAATTACCAAAAGTCAGATTTTTGCTGAAATTCTGACCCCGGGGCTTAGCGATTTTTTCAAAAAAATATTTTCGGCCGGTTATTCTGGTATCATTTTTGAGTGAATTGCCAAAAGTCAGATTTTTGCTGAAATTCTGACCCCGGGGCTTTGGGATTTTTTCAAAAAAATATTTTCGGCAGGTTAAGTTGTTGAGGGCTGATTTCTTGTCCTGTGATAAAAAGCCTTCTGTTTCGACTGCCAACCCTTTCAGGGGAGCATTTGCAAGGTTCTGGCATCATTTTTGAGTGAATTGTCAAAAGTCAGATTTTTGCTGAAATTCTGACCCCGGGCTTAGGGATTTTTTCAAAAAAATATTTTCGTCCGGTTATTCTGGCATCATTTTTGAGTGAATTGCCAAAAGTCAGATTTTTGTTGAAATTCTGACCCCGGGGCTTACGGATTTTTTCAAAAAAATATTTTCGGCCGGTTAAGTTGTTGAGGGCTGATTTCTTGTCCTGTGATAAAAAGCCTTCTGTTTCGTCTGCCAACCCTTTCAGGGGAGCATTTGCAAGCTTCTGGCATCATTCTTGAGTCAATTACCAAAAGTCAGATTTTTGCTGAAATTCTGACCCCGGGGCTTAGGGATTTTTTCAAAAAAATATTTTCGGCAGGTTAAGTTGTCTAGGGCTGATTTCTTGTCCTGTGATAAAAAGCCTTCTGTTTCGTCTGCCAAACCTTTCAGGGGAGCATTTGCAAGCTTCTGGCATCATTTCTGAGTGAATTGCCAAAATTCAGATTTTTGCTGAAATTCTGACCCCGGTTCTTAGGGATTTTTTCAAAAAAATATGTTCCGCCAGTTAAGTTGTAGAGGGCTTATTTCTTGTCCTGTGATAAAAAGCCTTCTGTTTCGACTGCCAACCCTTTCAGGGGAGCATTTGCAAGCTTCTGGCATCATTTTTGAGTGAATTACCAAAAGTCAGTTTTTTGCTGAAATTCTGACCCCGGGCTTAGGGATTTTTTCAAAAAAATATTTTCGTCCGGTTATTCTGGCATCATTTTTGAGTGAATTGCCAAGAGTCAGATTTTTGTTGAAATTCTGACCCCAGGGCTTAGGGATTTTTTCAAAAAAATATCTTCGGCCGGTTAAGTTGTTGAGGGCTGATTTCTTGTCCTGTGATAAAAATCCTTCTGTTTCGACTTCCAATCCTTTCAGGGGAGCATTTGCAAGCTTCTGGCATCATTTTTGAGTGAATTGCCAAAAGTGAGATTTTTGCTGAAATTCTGACCCCGGGCTTAGGGATTTTTTCAAAAAAATATTTTCGTCCGGTTATTCTGGCATCATTTTTGTGTGTATTGCCAAAAGTCAGATTTTTGCTGAAATTCTAACCCCGGGCTTAGGGATTTTTTCAAAAAAATATTTTCGGCCGGTTAAGTTGTTGAGGGCTGATTTCTTGTCCTGTGATAAAAATCCTTCTGTTTCGACTTCCAATCCTTTCAGGGGAGCATTTGCAAGATTCTGGCATCATTTTTGAGTGAATTGCCAAAAGTGAGATTTTTGCTGAAATTCTGACCCCGGGCTTAGGGATTTTTTCAAAAAAATATTTTCGTCCGGTTATTCTGGCATCATTTTTGTGTGTATTGCCAAAAGTCAGATTTTTGCTGAAATTCTAACCCCGGGCTTACGGATTTTTTCAAAAAAATATTTTCAGCAGGGTAAGTTGTTGAGGGCTGATTTCTTTTCCTGTGATAAAAAGCCTTCTGTTTCGACTGCCAACCCTTTCAGGGGAGCATTTGCAAGCTTCTGGCATCATTCTTGAGTCAATTACCAAAAGTCAGATTTTTGCTGAAATTCTGACCCCGGGGCTTAGCGATTTTTTCAAAAAAATATTTTCGGCCGGTTATTCTGGTATCATTTTTGAGTGAATTGCCAAAAGTCAGATTTTTGTTGAAATTAAATCTTAGGGATTTAAATCTTAGGGATTTAAAGCTTAGGGATTTTTTCAAAAAAATATTTTCGGCCGGTTAAGTTGTTGAGGGCTGATTTCTTGTCCTGGGATAAAAAGCCTTCTGTTTCGACTGCCAAACCTTTCAGGGGAGCATTTCCAAGCTTCTGGCATCATTTTTGAATGAATTGCCAAAAGTCAGATTTTTGCTGAAATTCTGACCCCGGGGCTTAGGGATTTTTTTAAAAAAATCCTTTCGGCCGGTTAAGTTGTTGAGGGCTGATTTCTTGTCCTGTGATAAAAATCCTTCTGTTTCGACTTCCAATCCTTTCAGGGGAGCATTTGCAAGCTTCTGGCATCATTTTTGAGTGAATTACCAAAAGTCAGATTTTTGCTGAAATTCTGACCCCGGGGCTTAGCGATTTTTTCAAAAAAATATTTTCGGCCGGTTATTCTGGTATCATTTTTGAGTGAATTGCCAAAAGTCAGATTTTTGTTGAAATTAAATCTTAGGGATTTAAATCTTAGGGATTTAAAGCTTAGGGATTTTTTCAAAAAAATATTTTCGGCCGGTTAAGTTGTTGAGGGCTGATTTCTTGTCCTGTGATAAAAAGCCTTCTGTTTCGACTGCCAAACCTTTCAGGGGAGCATTTGCAAGCTTCTGGCATCATTTTTGAGTGAATTGCCAAAAGTCAGATTTTTGCTGAAATTCTGACCCCGGGCTTAGGGATTTTTTCAAAAAAATATTTTCGTCCGGTTATTCTGGCATCATTTTTGAGTGAATTGCCAAAAGTCAGATTTTTGCTGAAATTCTGACCCCGGGCTTAGGGATTTTTTCAAAAAAATATTTTCAGCAGGGTAAGTTGTTGAGGGCTGATTTCTTTTCCTGTGATAAAAAGCCTTCTGTTTCGACTGCCAACCCTTTCAGGGGAGCATTTGCAAGCTTCTGGCATCATTTTTGAGTGAATTACCAAAAGTCAGATTTTTGCTGAAATTCTGACCCCGGGGCTTAGCGATTTTTTCAAAAAAATATTTTCGGCCGGTTATTCTGGTATCATTTTTGAGTGAATTGCCAAAAGTCAGATTTTTGTTGAAATTAAATCTTAGGGATTTAAATCTTAGGGATTTAAAGCTTAGGGATTTTTTCAAAAAAATATTTTCGGCCGGTTAAGTTGTTGAGGGCTGATTTCTTGTCCTGTGATAAAAAGACTTCTGTTTCGACTGCCAAACCTTTCAGGGGAGCATTTGCAAGCTTCTGGCATCATTTTTGAGTGAATTGCCAAAAGTCAGATTTTTGCTGAAATTCTGACCCCGGGCTTAGGGATTTTTTCAAAAAAATATTTTCGTCCGGTTATTCTGGCATCATTTTTGAGTGAATTGCCAAAAGTCAGATTTCTGCTGAAATTCTAACCCCGGGCTTAGGGATTTTTTCAAAAAAATATTTTCAGCAGGGTAAGTTGTTGAGGGCTGATTTCTTTTCCTGTGATAAAAAGCGTTCTGTTTCGACTGCCAAACCTTTCAGGGGAGCATTTGCAATCTTCTGGCATCATTTTTCAGTGAATTGTCAAAAGTCAGATTTTTGGTGAAATTCTGACCCCGGGCTTAGGGATTTTTTCAAAAAAATATTTTCGTCCGGTTATTCTGGCATCATTTTTGAGTGAATTGCCAAAAGTCAGATTTTTGTTGAAATTCTGACCCCGGGGCTTAGGGATTTTTTCAAAAAAATATTTTCGGCCGGTTAAGTTGTCTAGGGCTGATTTCTTGTCCTGTGATAAAAAGCCTTCTGTTTCGTCTGCCAAACCTTTCAGGGGAGCATTTGCAAGCTTCTGGCATCATTTTTGAGTGAATTTTCAAAAGTCAGATTTTTGCTGAAATTCTGACCCCGGGGCTTAGGGATTTTTTCAAAAAAATATTTTCGGCAGGTTAAGTTGTTGAGGGCTGATTTCTTGTCCTGTGATAAAAAGCCTTCTGTTTCAACTGCTAAACCTTTCAGGGGAGCATTTGCAAGCTTCTGGCATCATTTTTGAGTGAATTGTCAAAAGTCAGATTTTTGCTGAAATTCTGACCCTGGGCTTAGGGATTTTTTCAAAAAAATATTTTTATCCAGTTATTCTGGCATCATTTTTGAGTGAATTGCCAAAAGTCAGATTTTTGTTGAAATTCTGACCCCGGGGCTTAGGGATTTTTTCAAAAAAATATTTTCCGCCGGTTAAGTTGTCTAGGGCTGATTTCTTGTCCTGTGATAAAAAGCCTTCTGTTTCGTCTGCCAAACCTTTCAGGGGAGCATTTGCAAGCTTCTGGCATCATTTTTGAGTGAATTGTCAAAAGTCAGATTTTTGCTGAAATTCTGACCCCGGGGCTTAGGGATTTTTTCAAAAAAATATTTTCGGCAGGTTAAGTTGTTGAGGGCTGATTTCTTGTCCTGTGATAAAAAGCCTTCTGTTTCGACTGCCAAACCTTTCAGGGGAGCATTTGCAAGCTTCTGGCATCATTTTTGAGTGAATTGTCAAAAGTCAGATTTTTGCTGAAATTCTGACCCCGGGGCTTAGGGATTTTTTCAAAAAAATATTTTCGGCAGGTTAAGTTGTTGAGGGCTGATTTCTTGTCCTGTGATAAAAAGCCTTCTGTTTCGACTGCCAAACCTTTCAGGGGAGCATTTACAAGCTTCTGGCATCATTTTTGAGTGAATTGTCAAAAGTCAGATTTTTGCTGAAATTCTGACCCCGGGCTTAGGGATTTTTTCAAAAAAATATTTTCGTCCGGTTATTCTGGCATCATTTTTGAGTGAATTGCCAAAAGTCAGATTTTTGTTGAAATTCTGACCCCGGGGCTTAGGGATTTTTTCAAAAAAATATTTTCGGCCGGTTAAGTTGTCTAGGGCTGATTTCTTGTCCTGTGATAAAAAGCCTTTTGTTTCGTCTGCCAAACCTTTCAGGGGAGCATTTGCAAGCTTCTGGCATCATTTCTGAGTGAATTGCCAAAAGTCAGATTTTTGCTGAAATTCTGACCCCGGGGCTTAGGGATTTTTTCAAAAAAATATGTTCCGCAAGTTAAGTTGTCTAGGGCTGATTTCTTCTCCTGTGATAAAAAGCCTTCTGTTTCGACTGCCAAACCTTTCAGGGGAGCATTTGCAAGCTTCTGGCATCATTTTTGAGTGAATTGTCAAAAGTCAGATTTTTGCTGAAATTCTGACCCCGGGCTTAGGGATTTTTTCAAAAAAATATTTTCGTCCGGTTATTCTGGCATCATTTTTGAGTGAATTGCCAAAAGTCAGATTTTTGCTGAAATTCTAACCCCGGGCTTAGGGATTTTTTCAAAAAAATATTTTCAGCAGGGTAAGTTGTTGAGGGCTGATTTCTTTTCCTGTGATAAAAAGCCTTCTGTTTCGACTGCCAACCCTTTCAGGGGAGCATTTGCAAGCTTCTGGCATCATTTTTGAGTGAATTACCAAAAGTCAGATTTTTGCTGAAATTCTGACCCCGGGGCTTAGCGATTTTTTCAAAAAAATATTTTCGGCCGGTTATTCTGGTATCATTTTTGAGTGAATTGCCAAAAGTCAGATTTTTGTTGAAATTAAATCTTAGGGATTTAAATCTTAGGGATTTAAAGCTTAGGGATTTTTTCAAAAAAATATTTTCGGCCGGTTAAGTTGTTGAGGGCGGATTTCTTGTCCTGTGATAAAAAGAATTCTGTTTCGACTGCCAAACCTTTCAGGGGAGCATTTGCAAGCTTCTGGCATCATTTTTGAGTGAATTGCCAAAAGTCAGATTTTTGCTGAAATTCTGACCCCGGGCTTAGGGATTTTTTCAAAAAAATATTTTCGTCCGGTTATTCTGGCATCATTTTTGAGTGAATTGCCAAAAGTCAGATTTTTGCTGAAATTCTAACCCCGGGCTTAGGGATTTTTTCAAAAAAATATTTTCAGCAGGGTAAGTTGTTGAGGGCTGATTTCTTTTCCTGTGATAAAAAGCCTTCTGTTTCGACTGCCAACCCTTTCAGGGGAGCATTTCCAAGCTTCTGGCATCATTTTTGAGTGAATTGTCAAAAGTCAGATTTTTGTTGAAATTCTGACCCCGGGGCTTAGGGATTTTTTCAAAAAAATATTTTCGGCCGGTTAAGTTGTCTAGGGCTGATTTCTTGTCCTGTGATAAAAAGCCTTCTGTTTCGTCTGCCAAACCTTTCAGGGGAGCATTTGCAAGCTTCTGGCATCATTTTTGAGTGAATTTTCAAAAGTCAGATTTTTGCTGAAATTCTGACCCCGGGGCTTAGGGATTTTTTCAAAAAAATATTTTCGGCAGGTTAAGTTGTTGAGGGCTGATTTCTTGTCCTGTGATAAAAAGCCTTCTGTTTCAACTGCTAAACCTTTCAGGGGAGCATTTGCAAGCTTCTGGCATCATTTTTGAGTGAATTGTCAAAAGTCAGATTTTTGCTGAAATTCTGACCCTGGGCTTAGGGATTTTTTCAAAAAAATATTTTTATCCAGTTATTCTGGCATCATTTTTGAGTGAATTGCCAAAAGTCAGATTTTTGTTGAAATTCTGACCCCGGGGCTTAGGGATTTTTTCAAAAAAATATTTTCCGCCGGTTAAGTTGTCTAGGGCTGATTTCTTGTCCTGTGATAAAAAGCCTTCTGTTTCGTCTGCCAAACCTTTCAGCGGAGCATTTGCAAGCTTCTGGCATCATTTTTGAGTGAATTGTCAAAAGTCAGATTTTTGCTGAAATTCTGACCCCGGGGCTTAGGGATTTTTTCAAAAAAATATTTTCGGCAGGTTAAGTTGTTGAGGGCTGATTTCTTTTCCTGTGATAAAAAGCCTTCTGTTTCGACTGCCAACCCTTTCAGGGGAGCATTTGCAAGCTTCTGGCATCATTTTTGAGTGAATTGTCAAAAGTCAGATTTTTGCTGAAATTCTGACCCCGGGGCTTAGGGATTTTTTCAAAAAAATATTTTCGGCAGGTTAAGTTGTTGAGGGCTGATTTCTTGTCCTGTGATAAAAAGCCTTCTGTTTCGACTGCCAAACCTTTCAGGGGAGCATTTGCAAGCTTCTGGCATCATTTTTGAGTGAATTGCCAAAAGTCAGATTTTTGCTGAAATTCTGACCCCGGGCTTAGGGATTTTTTCAAAAAAATATTTTCGTCCGGTTATTCTGGCATCATTTTTGAGTGAATTGCCAAAAGTCAGATTTTTGTTGAAATTCTGACCCCGGGGCTTAGGGATTTTTTCAAAAAAATATTTTCGGCCGGTTAAGTTGTCTAGGGCTGATTTCTTGTCCTGTGATAAAAAGCCTTCTGTTTCGTCTGCCAAACCTTTCAGGGGAGCATTTGCAAGCTTCTGGCATCATTTCTGAGTGAATTGCCAAAAGTCAGATTTTTGCTGAAATTCTGACCCCGGGGCTTAGGGATTTTTTCAAAAAAATATGTTCCGCAAGTTAAGTTGTCTAGGGCTGATTTCTTCTCCTGTGATAAAAAGCCTTCTGTTTCGACTGCCAAACCTTTCAGGGGAGCATTTGCAAGCTTCTGGCATCATTTTTGAGTGAATTGTCAAAAGTCAGATTTTTGCTGAAATTCTGACCCCGGGCTTAGGGATTTTTTCAAAAAAATATTTTCGTCCGGTTATTCTGGCATCATTTTTGAGTGAATTGCCAAGAGTCAGATTTTTGTTGAAATTCTGACCCCAGGGCTTAGAGATTTTTTCAAAAAAATATTTTCCGCCAGTTATGTTGTTGAGGGCTGATTTCTTGTCCTGTGATAAAAAGCCTTCTGTTTCGACTGCCAAACCTTTCAGGGGAGCATTTGCAAGCTTCTGGCATCATTTTTGAGTGAATTGCCAAAAGTCAGATTTTTGCTGAAATTCTGACCCCGGGGCTTTGGGATTTTTTCAAAAAAATATTTTCGGCAGGTTAAGTTGTTGAGGGCTGATTTCTTGTCCTGTCATAAAAAGCCTTCTGTTTCGACTGCCAAACCTTTCAGGGGAGCATTTGCAAGCTTCTGGCATCATTTTTGAGTGAATTGTCAAAAGTCAGATTTTTGCTGAAATTCTGACCCCGGGCTTAGGGATTTTTTCAAAAAAGTATTTTCGTCCGGTTATTCTGGCATCATTTTTGAGTGAATTGCCAAAAGTCAGATTTTTGTTGAAATTCTGACCCCGGGGCTTAGGGATTTTTTCAAAAAAATATTTTCGGCCGGTTAAGTTGTCTAGGGCTGATTTCTTGTCCTGTGATAAAAAGCCTTCTGTTTCGTCTGCCAAACCTTTCAGGGGAGCATTTGCAAGCTTCTGGCATCATTTTTGAGTGAATTGCCAAAAGTCAGATTTTTGCTGAAATTCTGACCCCAGGTTTAGGGATTTTTTCAAAAAAATATTTTCGTCCGGTTATTCTGGCATCATTTTTGAGTGAATTGCCAAAAGTCAGATTTTTGCTGAAATTCTAACCCCGGGCTTAGGGATTTTTTCAAAAAAATATTTTCAGCAGGGTAAGTTGTTGAGGGCTGATTTCTTTTCCTGTGATAAAAAGCCTTCTGTTTCGACTGCCAACCTTTTCAGGGGAGCATTTGCCAGCTTCTGGCATCATTTTTGAGTGAATTACCAAAAGTCAGATTTTTGCTGAAATTCTGACCCCGGGGCTTAGCGATTTTTTCAAAAAAATATTTTCGGCCGGTTATTCTGGTATCATTTTTGAGTGAATTGCCAAAAGTCAGATTTTTGTTGAAATTAAATCTTAGGGATTTAAATCTTAGGGATTTAAAGCTTAGGGATTTTTTCAAAAAAATATTTTCGGCCGGTTAAGTTGTTGAGGGCTGATTTCTTGTCCTGTGATAAAAAGCCTTCTGTTTCGACTGCCAAACCTTTCAGGGGAGCATTTGCAAGCTTCTGGCATCATTTTTGAGTGAATTGCCAAAAGTCAGATTTTTGCTGAAATTCTGACCCCGGGCTTAGGGATTTTTTCAAAAAAATATTTTCGTCCGGTTATTCTGGCATCATTTTTGAGTGAATTGCCAAAAGTCAGATTTTTGCTGAAATTCTAACCCCGGGCTTAGGGATTTTTTCAAAAAAATATTTTCAGCAGGGTAAGTTGTTGAGGGCTGATTTCTTTTCCTGTGATAAAAAGCCTTCTGTTTCGACTGCCAACCCTTTCAGGGGAGCATTTGCAAGCTTCTGGCATCATTTTTGAGTGAATTACCAAAAGTCAGATTTTTGCTGAAATTCTGACCCCGGGGCTTAGCGATTTTTTCAAAAAAATATTTTCGGCCGGTTATTCTGGTATCATTTTTGAGTGAATTGCCAAAAGTCAGATTTTTGTTGAAATTAAATCTTAGGGATTTAAATCTTAGGGATTTAAAGCTTAGGGATTTTTTCAAAAAAATATTTTCGGCCGGTTAAGTTGTTGAGGGCTGATTTCTTGTCCTGTGATAAAAAGCCTTCTGTTTCGACTGCCAAACCTTTCAGGGGAGCATTTGCAAGCTTCTGGCATCATTTTTGAGTGAATTGCCAAAAGTCAGATTTTTGCTGAAATTCTGACCCCGGGCTTAGGGATTTTTTCAAAAAAATATTTTCGTCCGGTTATTCTGGTATCATTTTTGAGTGAATTGCCAAAAGTCAGATTTTTGCTGAAATTCTGACCCCGGGGCTTTGGGATTTTTTCAAAAAAATATTTTCGGCAGGTTAAGTTGTTGAGGGCTGATTTCTTGTCCTGTGATAAAAAGCCTTCTGTTTCGACTGCCAAACCTTTCAGGGGAGCATTTGCAAGGTTCTGGCATCATTTTTGAGTGAATTGTCAAAAGTCAGATTTTTGCTGAAATTCTGACCCCGGGCTTAGGGATTTTTTCAAAAAAATATTTTCGTCCGGTTATTCTGGCATCATTTTTGAGTGAATTGCCAAAAGTCAGATTTTTGCTGAAATTCTGACCCCCGGCTTAGGGATTTTTTCAAAAAAATATTTTCGTCCGGTTATTCTGGCATCATTTTTGAGTGAATTGCCAAAAGTCAGATTTTTGCTGAAATTCTAACCCCGGGCTTAGGGATTTTTTCAAAAAAATATTTTCAGCAGGGTAAGTTGTTGGGGGCTGATTTCTTGTCCTGTGATAAAAAGCCTTCTGTTTCGACTGCCAAACCTTTCAGGGGAGCATTTGCAAGCTTCTGGCATCATTTTTGAGTGAATTGCCAAAAGTCAGATTTTTGCTGAAATTCTGACCCCGGGCTTAGGGATTTTTTCAAAAAAAAAATTTCGTCCGGTTATTCTGGCATCATTTTTGAGTGAATTGCCAAAAGTCAGAATTTTGTTGAAATTCTGACCCCGGGGCTTAGGGATTTTTTCAAAAAAATATTTTCGGCCGGTTAAGTTGTCTAGGGCTGATTTCTTGTACTGTGATAAAAAGCCTTCTGTTTCGACTGCCAAACCTTTCAGGGGAGCATTTGCAATCTTCTGGCATCATTTTTGAGTGAATTGTCAAAAGTCAGATTTTTGCTGAAATTCTGACCCCGGGCTTAGGGATTTTTTCAAAAAAATATTTTCGTCTGGTTATTCTGGCATCATTTTTGAGTGAATTGCCAAAAGTCAGATTTTTGTTGAAATTCTGACCCCGGGGCTTAGGGATTTTTTCAAAAAAATATTTTCGGCCGGTTAAGTTGTTGAGGGCTAATTTCTTTTCCTGTGATAAAAAGCCTTCTGTTTCGACTGCCAAACCTTTCAGGGGACCATTTGCAAGCTTCTGGCATAATTTTTGAGTGAATTGCCAAAAGTCAGATTTTTGCTGAAATTCTGACCCCGGGGCTTAGGGATTTTTTCAAAAAAATATTTTACACCGGTTAAGTTGTTGAGGGCTGATTTCTTGTCCTGGGATAAAAAGCCTTCTGTTTCGACTGCCAACCCTTCCAGGGGAGCATTTGCAAGCTTCTGGCATCATTTTTGAGTGAATTGCCAAAAGTCAGATTTTTGTTGAAATTCTGACCCCGGGGATTAGGGATTTTTTCAAAAAAATATTTTCGGCCGGTTAAGTTGTTGAGGGCTGATTTCTTGTCCTGGGATAAAAAGCCTTCTGTTTCGACTGCCAAACCTTTCAGGGGACCATTTGCAAGCTTCTGGCATCATTTTTGAGTGAATTGCCAAAAGTCAGATTTTTGCTGAAATTCTGACCCCGGGGCTTAGGGATATTTTCAAAAAAATATTTTCCGCCGGTTAAGTTGTTGAGGGCTGATTTCTTGTCCTGTGATAAAAAGCCTTCTGTTTCGACTGCCAAATATTTCAGGGGAGCATTTGCAAGCTTCTGGCATCATTTTTGAGTGAATTGCCAAAAGTCAGATTTTTGCTGAAATTCTGACCCCGGGCTTAGGGATTTTTTCAAAAAAATATTTTCGTCCGGTTATTCTGGCATCATTTTTGAGTGAATTACCAAAAGTCAGATTTTTGTTGAAATTCTGACCCCGGGGCTTAGGGATTTTTTCAAAAAAATATTTTCGGCCGGTTAAGTTCTCTAGGGCTGATTTCTTGTCCTGTGATAAAAAGCCTTCTGTTTCGACTGCCAAACCTTTCAGGGGAGCATTTGCAAGCTTCTGGCATCATTTTTGAGTGAATTGTCAAAAGTCAGATTTTTGCTGAAATTCTGACCCCGGGGCTTAGGGATTTTTTCAAAAAAATATTTTCCGCTGGTTAAGTTGTTGAGGGCTGATTTCTTGTGCTGTGATAAAAAGCCTTCTGTTTCAACTGCAAACATTTCAGGGGAGCATTTGCAAGCTTCTGGCATCATTTTTGAGTGAATTGCCAAAAGTCAGATTTTTGCTGAAATTCTGACCCCGGGCTTAGGGATTTTTTCAAAAAAATATTTTCGTCCGGTTATTCTGGCATCATTTTTGAGTGAATTGCCAAAAGTCAGATTTTTGCTGAAATTCTGACCCCGGGCTTAGGGATTTTTTTCAAAAAAAAAATTTCGTCCGGTTATTCTGGCATCATTTTTGAGTGAATTGCCAAAAGTCAGAATTTTGTTGAAATTCTGACCCCGGGGCTTAGGGATTTTTTCAAAAAAATATTTTCGGCCGGTTAAGTTGTCTAGGGCTGATTTCTTGTACTGTGATAAAAAGCCTTCTGTTTCGACTGCCAAACCTTTCAGGGGAGCATTTGCAATCTTCTGGCATCATTTTTGAGTGAATTGTCAAAAGTCAGATTTTTGCTGAAATTCTGACCCCGGGCTTAGGGATTTTTTCAAAAAAATATTTTCGTCTGGTTATTCTGGCATCATTTTTGAGTGAATTGCCAAAAGTCAGATTTTTGTTGAAATTCTGACCCCGGGGCTTAGGGATTTTTTCAAAAAAATATTTTCGGCCGGTTAAGTTGTTGAGGGCTAATTTCTTTTCCTGTGATAAAAAGCCTTCTGTTTCGACTGCCAAACCTTTCAGGGGACCATTTGCAAGCTTCTGGCATAATTTTTGAGTGAATTGCCAAAAGTCAGATTTTTGCTGAAATTCTGACCCCGGGGCTTAGGGATTTTTTCAAAAAAATATTTTACACCGGTTAAGTTGTTGAGGGCTGATTTCTTGTCCTGGGATAAAAAGCCTTCTGTTTCGACTGCCAACCCTTCCAGGGGAGCATTTGCAAGCTTCTGGCATCATTTTTGAGTGAATTGCCAAAAGTCAGATTTTTGTTGAAATTCTGACCCCGGGGATTAGGGATTTTTTCAAAAAAATATTTTTGGCCGGTTAAGTTGTTGAGGGCTGATTTCTTGTCCTGGGATAAAAAGCCTTCTGTTTCGACTGCCAAACCTTTCAGGGGACCATTTGCAAGCTTCTGGCATCATTTTTGAGTGAATTGCCAAAAGTCAGATTTTTGCTGAAATTCTGACCCCGGGGCTTAGGGATATTTTCAAAAAAATATTTTCCGCCGGTTAAGTTGTTGAGGGCTGATTTCTTGTCCTGTGATAAAAAGCCTTCTGTTTCGACTGCCAAATATTTCAGGGGAGCATTTGCAAGCTTCTGGCATCATTTTTGAGTGAATTGCCAAAAGTCAGATTTTTGCTGAAATTCTGACCCCGGGCTTAGGGATTTTTTCAAAAAAATATTTTCGTCCGGTTATTCTGGCATCATTTTTGAGTGAATTACCAAAAGTCAGATTTTTGTTGAAATTCTGACCCCGGGGCTTAGGGATTTTTTCAAAAAAATATTTTCGGCCGGTTAAGTTGTCTAGGGCTGATTTCTTGTCCTGTGATAAAAAGCCTTCTGTTTCGACTGCCAAACCTTTCAGGGGAGCATTTGCAAGCTTCTGGCATCATTTTTGAGTGAATTGTCAAAAGTCAGATTTTTGCTGAAATTCTGACCCCGGGGCTTAGGGATTTTTTCAAAAAAATATTTTCCGCTGGTTAAGTTGTTGAGGGCTGATTTCTTGTGCTGTGATAAAAAGCCTTCTGTTTCAACTGCAAACATTTCAGGGGAGCATTTGCAAGCTTCTGGCATCATTTTTGAGTGAATTGCCAAAAGTCAGATTTTTGCTGAAATTCTGACCCCGGGCTTAGGGATTTTTTCAAAAAAAAAATTTCGTCCGGTTATTCTGGCATCATTTTTGAGTGAATTGCCAAAAGTCAGATTTTTGTTGAAATTCTGACCCCGGGGCTTAGGGATTTTTTCAAAAAAATATTTTCGGCCGGTTAAGTTGTCTAGGGCTGATTTCTTGTCCTGTGATAAAAAGCCTTCTGTTTCGACTGCCAAACCTTTCAGGGGAGCATTTGCAATCTTCTGGCATCATTTTTGAGTGAATTGTCAAAAGTCAGATTTTTGCTGAAATTCTGACCCCGGGCTTAGGGATTTTTTCAAAAAAATATTTTCGTCCGGTTATTCTGGCATCATTTTTGAGTGAATTGCCAAAAGTCAGATTTTTGTTGAAATTCTGACCCCGGGGCTTAGGGATTTTTTCAAAAAAATATTTTCGGCCGGTTAAGTTGTTGAGGGCTAATTTCTTTTCCTGTGATAAAAAGCCTTCTGTTTCGACTGCCAAACCTTTCAGGGGACCATTTGCAAGCTTCTGGCATAATTTTTGAGTGAATTGCCAAAAGTCAGATTTTTGCTGAAATTCTGACCCCGGGGCTTAGGGATTTTTTCAAAAAAATATTTTACACCGGTTAAGTTGTTGAGGGCTGATTTCTTGTCCTGGGATAAAAAGCCTTCTGTTTCGACTGCCAACCCTTCCAGGGGAGCATTTGCAAGCTTCTGGCATCATTTTTGAGTGAATTGCCAAAAGTCAGATTTTTGCTGAAATTCTGACCCCGGGGCTTAGGGATATTTTCAAAAAAATATTTTCCGCCGGTTAAGTTGTTGAGGGCTGATTTCTTGTCCTGTGATAAAAAGCCTTCTGTTTCGACTGCCAAATATTTCAGGGGAGCATTTGCAAGCTTCTGGCATCATTTTTGAGTGAATTGCCAAAAGTCAGATTTTTGCTGAAATTCTGACCCCGGGCTTAGGGATTTTTTCAAAAAAATATTTTCGTCCGGTTATTCTGGCATCATTTTTGAGTGAATTACCAAAAGTCAGATTTTTGTTGAAATTCTGACCCCGGGGCTTAGGGATTTTTTCAAAAAAATATTTTCGGCCGGTTAAGTTGTCTAGGGCTGATTTCTTGTCCTGTGATAAAAAGCCTTCTGTTTCGACTGCCAAACCTTTCAGGGGAGCATTTGCAAGCTTCTGGCATCATTTTTGAGTGAATTGTCAAAAGTCAGATTTTTGCTGAAATTCTGACCCCGGGGCTTAGGGATTTTTTCAAAAAAATATTTTCCGCTGGTTAAGTTGTTGAGGGCTGATTTCTTGTGCTGTGATAAAAAGCCTTCTGTTTCAACTGCAAACATTTCAGGGGAGCATTTGCAAGCTTCTGGCATCATTTTTGAGTGAATTGCCAAAAGTCAGATTTTTGCTGAAATTCTGACCCCGGGCTTAGGGATTTTTTCAAAAAAAAATTTTCGTCCGGTAATTCTGGCATCATTTTTGAGTGAATTGCCAAAAGTCAGATTTTTGTTGAAATTCTGACCCCGGGGCTTAGGGATTTTTTCAAAAAAATATTTTCGGCCGGTTAAGTTGTCTAGGGCTGATTTCTTGTCCTGTGATAAAAAGCCTTCTGTTTCGACTGCCAAACCTTTCAGGGGAGCATTTGCAATCTTCTGGCATCATTTTTGAGTGAATTGTCAAAAGTCAGATTTTTGCTGAAATTCTGACCCCGGGCTTAGGGATTTTTTCAAAAAAATATTTTCGTCCGGTTATTCTGGCATCATTTTTGAGTGAATTGCCAAAAGTCAGATTTTTGTTGAAATTCTGACCCCGGGGCTTAGGGATTTTTTCAAAAAAATATTTTCGGCCGGTTAAGTTGTTGAGGGCTGATTTCTTTTCCTGTGATAAAAAGCCTTCTGTTTCGACTGCCAAACCTTTCAGGGGACCATTTGCAAGCTTCTGGCATAATTTTTGAGTGAATTGCCAAAAGTCAGATTTTTGCTGAAATTCTGACCCCGGGGCTTAGGGATTTTTTCAAAAAAATATTTTACACCGGTTAAGTTGTTGAGGGCTGATTTCTTGTCCTGTGATAAAAAGCCTTCTGTTTCGACTGCCAACCCTTCCAGGGGAGCATTTGCAAGCTTCTGGCATCATTTTTGAGTGAATTGCCAAAAGTCAGATTTTTGTTGAAATTCTGACCCCGGGGATTAGGGATTTTTTCAAAAAAATATTTTCGGCCGGTTAAGTTGTTGAGGGCTGATTTCTTGTCCTGGGATAAAAAGCCTTCTGTTTCGACTGCCAAACCTTTCAGGGGACCATTTGCAAGCTTCTGGCATCATTTTTGAGTGATTTGCCAAAAGTCAGATTTTTGCTGAAATTCTGACCCCGGGGCTTAGGGATATTTTCAAAAAAATATTTTCCGCCGGTTAAGTTGTTGAGGGCTGATTTCTTGTCCTGTGATAAAAAGCCTTCTGTTTCGACTGCCAAACATTTCAGGGGAGCATTTGCAAGCTTCTGGCATCATTTTTGAGTGAATTGCCAAAAGTCAGATTTTTGCTGAAATTCTGACCCCGGGCTTAGGGATTTTTTCAAAAAAATATTTTCGGCCCGTTATTCTGGCATCATTTTTGAGTGAATTGCCAAAAGTCAGATTTTTGTTGAAATTCTGACCCCGGGGCTTAGGGATTTTTTCAAAAAAATATTTTCGGCCGGTTAAGTTGTTGAGGGCTGATTTCTTGTGCTGTGATAAAAAGCCTTCTGTTTCGACTGCAAACATTTCAGGGGAGCATTTGCAAGCTTCTGGCATCATTTTTGAGTGAATTGCCAAAAGTCAGATTTTTGCTGAAATTCTGACCCCGGGCTTAGGGATTTTTTCAAAAAAAAAATTTCGTCCGGTTATTCTGGCATCATTTTTGAGTGAATTGCCAAAAGTCAGATTTTTGTTGAAATTCTGACCCCGGGGCTTAGGGATTTTTTCAAAAAAATATTTTCGGCCGGTTAAGTTGTCTAGGGCTGATTTCTTGTCCTGTGATAAAAAGCCTTCTGTTTCGACTGCCAAACCTTTCAGGGGAGCATTTGCAAACTTCTGGCATCATTTTTGAGTGAATTGTCAAAAGTCAGATTTTTGCTGAAATTCTGACCCCGGGCTTAGGGATTTTTTCAAAAAAATATTTTCGTCCGGTTATTCTGGCATCATTTTTGAGTGAATTGCCAAAAGTCAGATTTTTGTTGAAATTCTGACCCCGGGGCTTAGGGATTTTTTCAAAAAAATATTTTCGGCCGGTTAAGTTGTTGAGGGCTGATTTCTTGTCCTGTGATAAAAAGCCTTCTGTTTCGACTGCCAAACCTTTCAGGGGAGCATTTGCAAGCTTCTGGCATCATTTTTGAGTGAATTGTCAAAAGTCAGATTTTTGCTGAAATTCTGACCCCGGGGCTTAGGGATTTTTTCAAAAAAATATTTTCCGCTGGTTAAGTTGTTGAGGGCTGATTTCTTGTGCTGTGATAAAAAGCCTTCTGTTTCGACTGCAAACATTTCAGGGGAGCATTTGCAAGCTTCTGGCATCATTTTTGAGTGAATTGCCAAAAGTCAGATTTTTGCTGAAATTCTGACCCCGGGCTTAGGGATTTTTTCAAAAAAAAATTTTCGTCCGGTTATTCTGGCATCATTTTTGAGTGAATTGCCAAAAGTCAGATTTTTGTTGAAATTCTGACCCCGGGGCTTAGGGATTTTTTCAAAAAAATATTTTCGGCCGGTTAAGTTGTTGAGGGCTAATTTCTTGTCCTGTGATAAAAAGCCTTCTGTTTCGACTGCCAAACCTTTCAGGGGACCATTTGCAAGCTTCTGGCATAATTTTTGAGTGAATTGCCAAAAGTCAGATTTTTGCTGAAATTCTGACCCCGGGGCTTAGGGATTTTTTCAAAAAAATATTTTACACCGGTTAAGTTGTTGAGGGCTGATTTCTTGTCCTGGGATAAAAAGCCTTCTGTTTCGACTGCCAACCCTTCCAGGGGAGCATTTGCAAGCTTCTGGCATCATTTTTGAGTGAATTGCCAAAAGTCAGATTTTTGTTGAAATTCTGACCCCGGGGATTAGGGATTTTTTCAAAAAAATATTTTCGGCCGGTTAAGTTGTTGAGGGCTGATTTCTTGTCCTGGGATAAAAAGCCTTCTGTTTCGACTGCCAAACCTTTCAGGGGACCATTTGCAAGCTTCTGGCATCATTTTTGAGTGAATTGCCAAAAGTCAGATTTTTGCTGAAATTCTGACCCCGGGGCTTAGGGATATTTTCAAAAAAATATTTTCCGCCGGTTAAGTTGTTGAGGGCTGATTTCTTGTGCTGTGATAAAAAGCCTTCTGTTTCGACTGCAAACATTTCAGGGGAGCATTTGCAAGCTTCTGGCATCATTTTTGAGTGAATTGCCAAAAGTCAGATTTTTGCTGAAATTCTGACCCCGGGCTTAGGGATTTTTTCCAAAAAAAATTTTCGTCCGGTTATTCTGGCATCATTTTTGAGTGAATTGCCAAAAGTCAGATTTTTGTTGAAATTCTGACCCCGGGGCTTAGGGATTTTTTCAAAAAAATATTTTCGGCCGGTTAAGTTGTCTAGGGCTGATTTCTTGTCCTGTGATAAAAAGCCTTCTGTTTCGACTGCCAAACCTTTCAGGGGAGCATTTGCAAACTTCTGGCATCATTTTTGAGTGAATTGTCAAAAGTCAGATTTTTGCTGAAATTCTGACCCCGGGCTTAGGGATTTTTTCAAAAAAATATTTTCGTCCGGTTATTCTGGCATCATTTTTGAGTGAATTGCCAAAAGTCAGATTTTTGTTGAAATTCTGACCCCGGGGCTTAGAGATTTTTTCAAAAAAATATTTTCGGCCGGTTAAGTTGTTGAGGGCTAATTTCTTTTCCTGTGATAAAAAGCCTTCTGTTTCGACTGCCAAACCTTTCAGGGGACCATTTGCAAGCTTCTGGCATAATTTTTGAGTGAATTGCCAAAAGTCAGATTTTTGCTGAAATTCTGACCCCGGGGCTTAGGGATTTTTTCAAAAAAATATTTTACACCGGTTAAGTTGTTGAGGGCTGATTTCTTGTCCTGGGATAAAAAGCCTTCTGTTTCGACTGCCAACCCTTCCAGGGGAGCATTTGCAAGCTTCTGGCATCATTTTTGAGTGAAGTGCCAAAAGTAAGATTTTTGTTGAAATTCTGACCCCGGGGATTAGGGATATTTTCAAAAAAATATTTTCGGCCGGTTAAGTTGTTGAGGGCTGATTTCTTGTCCTGGGATAAAAAGCCTTCTGTTTCGACTGCCAAACCTTTCAGGGGACCATTTGCAAGCTTCTGGCATCATTTTTGAGTGAATTGCCAAAAGTCAGATTTTTGCTGAAATTCTGACCCCGGGCTTAGGGATTTTTTCAAAAAAATATTTTCGTCCGGTTATTCTGGCATCATTTTTGAGTGAATTGCCAAAAGTCAGATTTTTGTTGAAATTCTGACTCCGGGGCTTAGGGATTTTTTCAAAAAAATATTTTCGGCCGGTTAAGTTGTCTAGGGCTGATTTCTTGTCCTGTGATAAAAAGCCTTCTATTTCGTCTGCCAAACCTTTCAGGGGAGCATTTGCAAGCTTCTGGCATCATTTTTGAGTGAATTGTCAAAAGTCAGATTTTTGCTGAAATTCTGACCCCGGGGCTTAGGGATTTTTTCAAAAAAATATTTTCGGCAGGTTAAGTTGTTGAGGGCTGATTTCTTGTCCTGTGATAAAAAGCCTTCTGTTTCGACTGCCAAACCTTTCAGGGGAGCATTTGCAAGCTTCTGGCATCATTTTTGAGTGAATTGCCAAAAGTCAGATTTTTGCTGAAATTGTGATCCCGGGGCTTAGGGATTTTTTCAAAAATATATTTTCGGCAGGTTAAGTTCTTGAGGGCTGATTTCTTGTCCTGTGATAAAAAGCCTTCAGTTTCGACTGCCAAACCTTTCTTGGGAGCATTTGCAAGCTTCTGGCATCATTTTTGAGTGAATTGCCAAAAGTCAGATTTCTGCTGAAATTGTGATCCCGGGGCTTAGGGATTTTTTCCAAAAAATATTTTCCGCCGGTTAAGTTGTTGAGGGCTGATTTCTTGTCCTGGGATAAAAAGCCTTCTGTTTCGACTGCCAACCCTTTCAGGGGAGGATTTGTAAGTTTCTGGCATCATTTTTGAGTGAATTGCCAAAAGTCAGATTTTTGCTGAATTTCTGACCCCGGGGCTTAGGGATTTTTTCAAAAAAATATTTTCGGCCGGTTATTCTGGCATCATTTTTGAGTGAATTGCCAAAAGTCAGATTTTTGTTGAAATTCTGACCCCGGGGCTTAGGGATTTTTTCAAAAAAATATTTTCGGCCGGTTAAGTTGTTGAGGGCTGATTTCTTGTGCTGTGATAAAAAGCCTTCTGTTTCGACTGCAAACATTTCAGGGGAGCATTTGCAAGCTTCTGGCATCATTTTTGAGTGAATTGCCAAAAGTCAGATTTTTGCTGAAATTCTGACCCCGGGCTTAGGGATTTTTTCAAAAAAAAAATTTCGTCCGGTTATTCTGGCATCATTTTTGAGTGAATTGCCAAAAGTCAGATTTTTGTTGAAATTCTGACCCCGGGGCTTAGGGATTTTTTCAAAAAAATATTTTCGGCCGGTTAAGTTGTCTAGGGCTGATTTCTTGTCCTGTGATAAAAAGCCTTCTGTTTCGACTGCCAAACCTTTCAGGGGAGCATTTGCAAACTTCTGGCATCATTTTTGAGTGAATTGTCAAAAGTCAGATTTTTGCTGAAATTCTGACCCCGGGCTTAGGGATTTTTTCAAAAAAATATTTTCGTCCGGTTATTCTGGCATCATTTTTGAGTGAATTGCCAAAAGTCAGATTTTTGTTGAAATTCTGACCCCGGGGCTTAGGGATTTTTTCAAAAAAATATTTTCGGCCGGTTAAGTTGTTGAGGGCTGATTTCTTGTCCTGTGATAAAAAGCCTTCTGTTTCGACTGCCAAACCTTTCAGGGGAGCATTTGCAAGCTTCTGGCATCATTTTTGAGTGAATTGTCAAAAGTCAGATTTTTGCTGAAATTCTGACCCCGGGGCTTAGGGATTTTTTCAAAAAAATATTTTCCGCTGGTTAAGTTGTTGAGGGCTGATTTCTTGTGCTGTGATAAAAAGCCTTCTGTTTCGACTGCAAACATTTCAGGGGAGCATTTGCAAGCTTCTGGCATCATTTTTGAGTGAATTGCCAAAAGTCAGATTTTTGCTGAAATTCTGACCCCGGGCTTAGGGATTTTTTCAAAAAAAAATTTTCGTCCGGTTATTCTGGCATCATTTTTGAGTGAATTGCCAAAAGTCAGATTTTTGTTGAAATTCTGACCCCGGGGCTTAGGGATTTTTTCAAAAAAATATTTTCGGCCGGTTAAGTTGTTGAGGGCTAATTTCTTGTCCTGTGATAAAAAGCCTTCTGTTTCGACTGCCAAACCTTTCAGGGGACCATTTGCAAGCTTCTGGCATAATTTTTGAGTGAATTGCCAAAAGTCAGATTTTTGCTGAAATTCTGACCCCGGGGCTTAGGGATTTTTTCAAAAAAATATTTTACACCGGTTAAGTTGTTGAGGGCTGATTTCTTGTCCTGGGATAAAAAGCCTTCTGTTTCGACTGCCAACCCTTCCAGGGGAGCATTTGCAAGCTTCTGGCATCATTTTTGAGTGAATTGCCAAAAGTCAGATTTTTGTTGAAATTCTGACCCCGGGGATTAGGGATTTTTTCAAAAAAATATTTTCGGCCGGTTAAGTTGTTGAGGGCTGATTTCTTGTCCTGGGATAAAAAGCCTTCTGTTTCGACTGCCAAACCTTTCAGGGGACCATTTGCAAGCTTCTGGCATCATTTTTGAGTGAATTGCCAAAAGTCAGATTTTTGCTGAAATTCTGACCCCGGGGCTTAGGGATATTTTCAAAAAAATATTTTCCGCCGGTTAAGTTGTTGAGGGCTGATTTCTTGTGCTGTGATAAAAAGCCTTCTGTTTCGACTGCAAACATTTCAGGGGAGCATTTGCAAGCTTCTGGCATCATTTTTGAGTGAATTGCCAAAAGTCAGATTTTTGCTGAAATTCTGACCCCGGGCTTAGGGATTTTTTCCAAAAAAAATTTTCGTCCGGTTATTCTGGCATCATTTTTGAGTGAATTGCCAAAAGTCAGATTTTTGTTGAAATTCTGACCCCGGGGCTTAGGGATTTTTTCAAAAAAATATTTTCGGCCGGTTAAGTTGTCTAGGGCTGATTTCTTGTCCTGTGATAAAAAGCCTTCTGTTTCGACTGCCAAACCTTTCAGGGGAGCATTTGCAAACTTCTGGCATCATTTTTGAGTGAATTGTCAAAAGTCAGATTTTTGCTGAAATTCTGACCCCGGGCTTAGGGATTTTTTCAAAAAAATATTTTCGTCCGGTTATTCTGGCATCATTTTTGAGTGAATTGCCAAAAGTCAGATTTTTGTTGAAATTCTGACCCCGGGGCTTAGAGATTTTTTCAAAAAAATATTTTCGGCCGGTTAAGTTGTTGAGGGCTAATTTCTTTTCCTGTGATAAAAAGCCTTCTGTTTCGACTGCCAAACCTTTCAGGGGACCATTTGCAAGCTTCTGGCATAATTTTTGAGTGAATTGCCAAAAGTCAGATTTTTGCTGAAATTCTGACCCCGGGGCTTAGGGATTTTTTCAAAAAAATATTTTACACCGGTTAAGTTGTTGAGGGCTGATTTCTTGTCCTGGGATAAAAAGCCTTCTGTTTCGACTGCCAACCCTTCCAGGGGAGCATTTGCAAGCTTCTGGCATCATTTTTGAGTGAAGTGCCAAAAGTAAGATTTTTGTTGAAATTCTGACCCCGGGGATTAGGGATATTTTCAAAAAAATATTTTCGGCCGGTTAAGTTGTTGAGGGCTGATTTCTTGTCCTGGGATAAAAAGCCTTCTGTTTCGACTGCCAAACCTTTCAGGGGACCATTTGCAAGCTTCTGGCATCATTTTTGAGTGAATTGCCAAAAGTCAGATTTTTGCTGAAATTCTGACCCCGGGCTTAGGGATTTTTTCAAAAAAATATTTTCGTCCGGTTATTCTGGCATCATTTTTGAGTGAATTGCCAAAAGTCAGATTTTTGTTGAAATTCTGACTCCGGGGCTTAGGGATTTTTTCAAAAAAATATTTTCGGCCGGTTAAGTTGTCTAGGGCTGATTTCTTGTCCTGTGATAAAAAGCCTTCTATTTCGTCTGCCAAACCTTTCAGGGGAGCATTTGCAAGCTTCTGGCATCATTTTTGAGTGAATTGTCAAAAGTCAGATTTTTGCTGAAATTCTGACCCCGGGGCTTAGGGATTTTTTCAAAAAAATATTTTCGGCAGGTTAAGTTGTTGAGGGCTGATTTCTTGTCCTGTGATAAAAAGCCTTCTGTTTCGACTGCCAAACCTTTCAGGGGAGCATTTGCAAGCTTCTGGCATCATTTTTGAGTGAATTGCCAAAAGTCAGATTTTTGCTGAAATTGTGATCCCGGGGCTTAGGGATTTTTTCAAAAATATATTTTCGGCAGGTTAAGTTCTTGAGGGCTGATTTCTTGTCCTGTGATAAAAAGCCTTCAGTTTCGACTGCCAAACCTTTCTTGGGAGCATTTGCAAGCTTCTGGCATCATTTTTGAGTGAATTGCCAAAAGTCAGATTTCTGCTGAAATTGTGATCCCGGGGCTTAGGGATTTTTTCCAAAAAATATTTTCCGCCGGTTAAGTTGTTGAGGGCTGATTTCTTGTCCTGGGATAAAAAGCCTTCTGTTTCGACTGCCAACCCTTTCAGGGGAGGATTTGTAAGTTTCTGGCATCATTTTTGAGTGAATTGCCAAAAGTCAGATTTTTGCTGAATTTCTGACCCCGGGGCTTAGGGATTTTTTCAAAAAAATATTTTCGGCCGGTTAAGTTGTTGAGGGCTGATTAATTGTCCTGTGATAAAAAGCCTTCTGTTTCGACTGCCAAACCTTTCAGGGGAGCATTTGCAATCTTTTGGCATCATTTTTGAGTGAATTGTCAAAAGTCAGATTTTTGCTGAAATTCTGACCCCGGAGCTTAGGGATTTTTTCAAAAAAAAAGCCCCCGGGGCTTAGGGATTTTTTCAAAAAAATATTTTCGTCCGGTTATTCGGGCATCATTTTTGAGTGAATTGCCAAAAGTCAGATTTTTGTTGAAATTCTGACCCCGGGGCTTAGGGATTTTTTCAAAAAAATATTTTCGGCCGGTTAAGTTGTCTAGGGCTGATTTCTTGTCCTGTGATAAAAAGCCTTCTGTTTCGACTGCCAAACCTTTCAGGGGAGCATTTGCAATCTTCTGGCATCATTTTTGAGTGAATTGTCAAAAGTCAGATTTTTGCTGAAATTCTGACCCCGGGCTTAGGGATTTTTTCAAAAAAATATTTTCATCCGGTTATTCTGGCATCATTTTTGAGCGAATTGCCAAAAGTCAGATTTTTGCTGAAATTCTGACCCCGGGGCTTAGGGATTTTTTCAAAAAAATATTTTCGGCAGGTTAAGTTGTTGAGGGCTGATTTCTTGTCCTGTGATAAAAAGCCTTCTGTTTCAACTGCTAAACCTTTCAGGGGAGCATTTGCAAGCTTCTGGCATCATTTTTGAGTGAATTGTCAAAAGTCAGATTTTTGCTGAAATTCTGACCCTGGGCTTAGGGATTTTTTCAAAAAAATATTTTTGTCCAGTTATTTTGGCATCATTTTTGAGTGAATTGCCAAAAGTCAGATTTTTGTTGAAATTCTGAACCCGGGGCTTAGGGATTTTTTCAAAAAAATATTTTCGGCCGGTTAAGTTGTCTAGGGCTGATTTCTTGTCCTGTGATAAAAAGCCTTCTGTTTCGTCTGCCAAACCTTTCAGGGGAGCATTTGCAAGCTTCTGGCATCATTTTTGAGTGAATTTTCAAAAGTCAGATTTTTGCTGAAATTCTGACCCCGGGGCTTAGGGATTATTTCAAAAAAAATATTTTCGGCAGGTTAAGTTGTTGAGGGCTGATTTCTTGTCCTGTGATAAAAAGCCTTCTGTTTCAACTGCTAAACCTTTCAGGGGAGCATTTGCAAGCTTCTGGCATCATTTTTGAGTGAATTGTCAAAAGTCAGATTTTTGCTGAAATTCTGACCCTGGGCTTAGGGATTTTTTCAAAAAAATATTTTTGTCCAGTTATTTTGGCATCATTTTTGAGTGAATTGCCAAAAGTCAGATTTTTGTTGAAATTCTGACCCCGGGGCTTAGGGATTTTTTCAAAAAAATATTTTCCGCCGGTTAAGTTGTCTAGGGCTGATTTCTTGTCCTGTGATAAAAAGCCTTCTGTTTCGTCTGCCAAACCTTTCAGGGGAGCATTTGCAAGCTTCTGGCATCATTTTTGAGTGAATTGTCAAAAGTCAGATTTTTGCTGAAATTCTGACCCCGGGGCTTAGGGATTTTTTCAAAAAAATATTTTCGGCAGGTTAAGTTGTTGAGGGCTGATTTCTTGTCCTGTGATAAAAAGCCTTCTGTTTCGACTGCCAAACCTTTCAGGGGAGCATTTGCAAGCTTCTGGCATCATTTTTGAGTGAATTGTCAAAAGTCAGATTTTTGCTGAAATTCTGACCCCGGGCTTAGGGATTTTTTCAAAAAAATATTTTCGGCAGGTTAAGTTGTTGAGGGCTGATTTCTTGTCCTGTGATAAAAAGCCTTCTGTTTCGACTGCCAAACCTTTCAGGGGAGCATTTGCAAGCTTCTGGCATCATTTTTGAGTGAATTGTCAAAAGTCAGATTTTTGCTGAAATTCTGACCCCGGGCTTAGGGATTTTTTCAAAAAAATATTTTCGTCCGGTTATTCTGGCATCATTTTTGAGTGAATTGCCAAAAGTCAGATTTTTGTTGAAATTCTGACCCCGGGGCTTAGGGATTTTTTCAAAAAAATATTTTCGGCCGGTTAAGTTGTCTAGGGCTAATTTCTTGTCCTGTGATAAAAAGCCTTCTGTTTCGTCTGCCAAACCTTTCAGGGGAGCATTTGCAAGCTTCTGGCATCATTTTTGAGTGAATTGCCAAAAGTCAGATTTCTGCTGAAATTGTGATCCCGGGGCTTAGGGATTTTTTCAAAAAAATATTTTCCGCCGGTTAAGTTGTTGAGGGCTGATTTCTTGTCCTGGGATAAAAAGCCTTCTGTTTCGACTGCCAAACCTTTCAGGGGAGCATTTGCAATCTTCTGGCATCATTTTTGAGTGAATTGTCAAAAGTCAGATTTTTGCTGAAATTCTGACCAAGGGCTTAGGGATTTTTTCAAAAAAATATTTTCGTCCGGTTATTCTGGCATCATTTTTGAGTGAATTGCCAAAAGTCAGATTTTTGTTGAAATTCTGACCCCGGGGCTTAGGGATTTTTTCAAAAAAATATTTTCGGCCGGTTAAGTTGTCTAGGGCTGATTTCTTGTCCTGTGATAAAAAGCCTTCTGTTTCGACTGCCAAACCTTTCAGGGGAGCATTTGCAATCTTCTGGCATCATTTTTGAGTGAATTGTCAAAAGTCAGATTTTTGCTGAAATTCTGACCCCGGGCTTAGGGATTTTTTCAAAAAAATATTTTCGTCCGGTTATTCTGGCATCATTTTTGAGTGAATTGCCAAAAGTCAGATTTTTGTTGAAATTCTGAACCCGGGGCTTAGGGATTTTTTCAAAAAAATATTTTCGGCCGGTTAAGTTGTCTAGGGCTGATTTCTTGTCCTGTGATAAAAAGCCTTCTGTTTCGTCTGCCAAACCTTTCAGGGGAGCATTTGCAAGCTTCTGGCATCATTTTTGAGTGAATTTTCAAAAGTCAGATTTTTGCTGAAATTCTGACCCCGGGGCTTAGGGATTTTTTCAAAAAAATATTTTCGGCAGGTTAAGTTGTTGAGGGCTGATTTCTTGTCCTGTGATAAAAAGCCTTCTGTTTCAACTGCTAAACCTTTCAGGGGAGCATTTGCAAGCTTCTGGCATCATTTTTGAGTGAATTGTCAAAAGTCAGATTTTTGCTGAAATTCTGACCCTGGGCTTAGGGATTTTTTCAAAAAAATATTTTTGTCCAGTTATTTTGGCATCATTTTTGAGTGAATTGCCAAAAGTCAGATTTTTGTTGAAATTCTGACCCCGGGGCTTAGGGATTTTTTCAAAAAAATATTTTCCGCCGGTTAAGTTGTCTAGGGCTGATTTCTTGTCCTGTGATAAAAAGCCTTCTGTTTCGTCTGCCAAACCTTTCAGGGGAGCATTTGCAAGCTTCTGGCATCATTTTTGAGTGAATTGTCAAAAGTCAGATTTTTGCTGAAATTCTGACCCCGGGGCTTAGGGATTTTTTCAAAAAAATATTTTCGGCAGGTTAAGTTGTTGAGGGCTGATTTCTTGTCCTGTGATAAAAAGCCTTCTGTTTCGACTGCCAAACCTTTCAGGGGAGCATTTGCAAGCTTCTGGCATCATTTTTGAGTGAATTGTCAAAAGTCAGATTTTTGCTGAAATTCTGACCCCGGGCTTAGGGATTTTTTCAAAAAAATATTTTCGGCAGGTTAAGTTGTTGAGGGCTGATTTCTTGTCCTGTGATAAAAAGCCTTCTGTTTCGACTGCCAAACCTTTCAGGGGAGCATTTGCAAGCTTCTGGCATCATTTTTGAGTGAATTGTCAAAAGTCAGATTTTTGCTGAAATTCTGACCCTGGGCTTAGGGATTTTTTCAAAAAAATATTTTCGTCCGGTTATTCTGGCATCATTTTTGAGTGAATTGCCAAAAGTCAGATTTTTGTTGAAATTCTGACCCCGGGGCTTAGGGATTTTTTCAAAAAAATATTTTCGGCCGGTTAAGTTGTCTAGGGCTAATTTCTTGTCCTGTGATAAAAAGCCTTCTGTTTCGTCTGCCAAACCTTTCAGGGGAGCATTTGCAAGCTTCTGGCATCATTTTTGAGTGAATTGCCAAAAGTCAGATTTCTGCTGAAATTGTGATCCCGGGGCTTAGGGATTTTTTCAAAAAAATATTTTCCGCCGGTTAAGTTGTTGAGGGCTGATTTCTTGTCCTGGGATAAAAAGCCTTCTGTTTCGACTGCCAACCCTTTCAGGGGAGGATTTGTAAGTTTCTGGCATCATTTTTGAGTGAATTGCCAAAAGTCAGATTTTTGCTGAATTTCTGACTCCGGGGCTTAGGGATTTTTTCAAAAAAATATTTTCGGCCGGTTAAGTTGTCTAGGGCTGATTTCTTGTCCTGTGATAAAAAGCCTTCTATTTCGTCTGCCAAACCTTTCAGGGGAGCATTTGCAAGCTTCTGGCATCATTTTTGAGTGAATTGTCAAAAGTCAGATTTTTGCTGAAATTCTGACCCCGGGGCTTAGGGATTTTTTCAAAAAAATATTTTCCGTCGGTTAAGTTCTTGAGGGCTGATTTCTTGTCCTGTGATAAAAAGCCTTCTGTTTCGACTGCCAAACCTTTCAGGAGAGCATTTGCAAGGTTCTGGCATCATTTTTGAGTGAATTGCCAAAAGTCAGATTTTTGCTGAAATTCTGACCCCGGGGCTTAGGGATTTTTTCAAAAATATATTTTCGGCAGGTTAAGTTCTTGAGGGCTGATTTCTTGTCCTGTGATAAAAAGCCTTCAGTTTCGACTGCCAAACCTTTCAGGGGAGCATTTGCAAGCTTCTGGCATCATTTTTGAGTGAATTGCCAAAAGTCAGATTTCTGCTGAAATTGTGATTCCGGGGCTTAGGGATTTTTTCAAAAAAATATTTTCCGCTGGTTAAGTTGTTGAGGGCTGATTTCTTGTCCTGGGATAAAAAGCCTTCTGTTTCGACTGCCAACCCTTTCAGGGGAGGATTTGTAAGTTTCTGGCATCATTTTTGAGTGAATTGCCAAAAGTCAGATTTTTGCTGAATTTCTGACCCCGGGGCTTAGGGATTTTTTCAAAAAAATATTTTCAGCCGGTTAAGTTGTTGAGGGCTGATTAATTGTCCTGTGATAAAAAGCCTTCTGTTTCGACTGCCAAACCTTTCAGGGGAGCATTTGCAATCTTCTGGCATCATTTTTGAGTGAATTGTCAAAAGTCAGATTTTTGCTGAAATTCTGACCCCGGGCTTAGGGATTTTTTCAAAAAAATATTTTCGTCCGGTTATTCTGGCATCATTTTTGAGTGAATTGCCAAAAGTCAGATTTTTGTTGAAATTCTGACCCCGGGGCTTAGGGAATTTTTCAAAAAAATATTTTCGGCCGGTTAAGTTGTCTAGGGCTGATTTCTTGTCCTGTGATAAAAAGCCTTCTGTTTCGACTGCCAAACCTTTCAGGGGAGCATTTGCAATCTTCTGGCATCATTTTTGAGTGAATTGTCAAAAGTCAGATTTTTGCTGAAATTCTGACCCCGGGCTTAGGGATTTTTTCAAAAAAATATTTTCGTCCGGTTATTCTGGCATCATTTTTGAGTGAATTGCCAAAAGTCAGATTTTTGTTGAAATTCTGAACCCGGGGCTTAGGGATTTTTTCAAAAAAATATTTTCGGCCGGTTAAGTTGTCTAGGGCTGATTTCTTGTCCTGTGATAAAAAGCCTTCTGTTTCGTCTGCCAAACCTTTCAGGGGAGGATTTGTAAGTTTCTGGCATCATTTTTGAGTGAATTGCCAAAAGTCAGATTTTTGCTGAATTTCTGACCCCGGGGCTTAGGGATTTTTTCAAAAAAATATTTTCGGCCGGTTAAGTTGTTGAGGGCTGATTAACTGTCCTGTGATAAAAAGCCTTCTGTTTCGACTGCCAAACCTTTCAGGGGAGCATTTGCAAGCTTCTGGCATCATTTTTGAGTGAATTGTCAAAAGTCAGATTTTTGCTGAAATTCTGACCCTGGGCTTAGGGATTTTTTCAAAAAAATATTTTTGTCCAGTTATTTTGGCATCATTTTTGAGTGAATTGCCAAAAGTCAGATTTTTGTTGAAATTCTGACCCCGGGGCTTAGGGATTTTTTCAAAAAAATATTTTCCGCCGGTTAAGTTGTCTAGGGCTGATTTCTTGTCCTGTGATAAAAAGCCTTCTGTTTCGTCTGCCAAACCTTTCAGGGGAGCATTTGCAAGCTTCTGGCATCATTTTTGAGTAAATTGTCAAAAGTCAGATTTTTGCTGAAATTCTGACCCCGGGGCTTAGGGATTTTTTCAAAAAAATATTTTCGGCAGGTTAAGTTGTTGAGGGCTGATTTCTTGTCCTGTGATAAAAAGCCTTCTGTTTCGACTGCCAAACCTTTCAGGGGAGCATTTGCAAGCTTCTGGCATCATTTTTGAGTGAATTGTCAAAAGTCAGATTTTTGCTGAAATTCTGACCCCTGGCTTAGGGATTTTTTCAAAAAAATATTTTCGGCAGGTTAAGTTGTTGAGGGCTGATTTCTTGTCCTGTGATAAAAAGCCTTCTGTTTCGACTGCCAAACCTTTCAGGGGAGCATTTGCAAGCTTCTGGCATCATTTTTGAGTGAATTGTCAAAAGTCAGATTTTTGCTGAAATTCTGACCCCGGGCTTAGGGATTTTTTCAAAAAAATATTTTCGTCCGGTTATTCTGGCATCATTTTTGAGTGAATTGCCAAAAGTCAGATTTTTGTTGAAATTCTGACCCCGGGGCTTAGGGATTTTTTCAAAAAAATATTTTCGGCCGGTTAAGTTGTCTAGGGCTAATTTCTTGTCCTGTGATAAAAAGCCTTCTGTTTCGTCTGCCAAACCTTTCAGGGGAGCATTTGCAAGCTTCTGGCATCATTTTTGAGTGAATTGTCAAAAGTCAGATTTTTGCTGAAATTCTGACCCCGGGGTTAGGGATTTTTTCAAAAAAATATTTTCGTCCAGTTATTCTGGCATCATTTTTGAGTGAATTGCCAAAAGTCAGATTTTTGTTGAAATTCTGACCCTGGGGCTTAGGGATTTTTTCAAAAAAATGTTTTCCGCCGGTTAAGTTGTCTAGGGCTGATTTCTTGTCCTGTGATAAAAAGCCTTCTGTTTCGTCTGCCAAACCTTTCAGGGGAGCATTTGCAAACTTCTGGCATCATTTTTGAGTGAATTGTCAAAAGTCAGATTTTTGCTGAAATTCTGACCCCGGGGCTTAGGGATTTTTTCAAAAAAATATTTTCGGCCGGTTAAGTTGTCTAGGGCTGATTTCTTGTCCTGTGATAAAAACCCTTCTGTTTCGTCTGCCAAACCTTTCAGGGGAGCATTTCCAAGCTTCTGGCATCATTTTTGAGTGAATTGCCAAAAGTCAGATTTTTGCTGAAATTCTGACCCCGGGGCTTAGGGATTTTTTCAAAAAAATATGTTCCGCCAGTTAAGTTGGCTAGGGCTGATTTCTTCTCCTGTGATAAAAAGCCTTCTGTTTCGACTGCCAAACCTTTCAGGGGAGCATTTGCAAGCTTCTGGTATCATTTTTGAGTGAATTTCCAAAAGTCAGATTTTTGCTGAAATTCTGACCCCGGGGCTTAGGGATTTTTTCAAAAAACTATTTTCCGCCGGTTAAGTTGTCTAGGGCTGATTTCTTGTCCTGTGATAAAAAGCCTTCTGTTTCGTCTGCCAAACCTTTCAGGGGAGCATTTGCAAACTTCTGGCATCATTTTTGAGTAAATTGTCAAAAGTCAGATTTTTGCTGAAATTCTGACCCCGGGGCTTAGGGATTTTTTCAAAAAAATATTTTCGGCAGGTTAAGTTGTTGAGGGCTGATTTCTTCTCCTGTGATAAAAAGCCTTCTGTTTCGACTGCCAAACCTTTCAGGGGAGCATTTGCAAGCTTCTGGCATCATTTTTGAGTGAATTGTCAAAAGTCAGATTTTTGCTGAAATTCTGACCCCGGGCTTAGGGATTTTTTCAAAAAAATATTTTTGTCCGGTTATTCTGGCATCATTTTTGAGTGAATTGCCAAAAGTCAGATTTTTGTTGAAATTCTGACCCCGGGGCTTAGGGATTTTTTCAAAAAAATATTTTCGGCCGGTAAAGTTGTCTAGGGCTGATTTCTTGTCCTGTGATAAAAACCCTTCTGTTTCGTCTGCCAAACCTTTCAGTAGAGCATTTCCAAGCTTCTGGCATCATTTTTGAGTGAATTGCCAAAAGTCAGATTTTTGCTGAAATTCTGACCCCGGGGCTTAGGGATTTTTTCAAAAAAATATGTTCCGCCAGTTAAGTTGGCTAGGGCTGATTTCTTCTCCTGTGATAAAAAGCCTTCTGTTTCGACTGCCAAACCTTTCAGGGGAGCATTTGCAAGCTTCTGGCATCATTTTTGAGTGAATTGTCAAAAGTCAGATTTTTGCTGAAATTCTGACCCCGGGCTTAGGGATTTTTTCAAAAAAATATTTTTGTCCGGTTATTCTGGCATCATTTTTGAGTGAATTGCCAAAAGTCAGATTTTTGTTGAAATTCTGACCCCGGGGCTTAGGGATTTTTTCAAAAAAATATTTTCGGCCGGTAAAGTTGTCTAGGGCTGATTTCTTGTCCTGTGATAAAAACCCTTCTGTTTCGTCTGCCAAACCTTTCAGGGGAGCATTTCCAAGCTTCTGGCATCATTTTTGAGTGAATTTCCAAAAGTCAGATTTTTGCTGAAATTCTGACCCCGGGGCTTAGGGATTTTTTCAAAAAACTATTTTCCGCCGGTTAAGTTGTTGAGGGCTGATTTCTTGTCCTGGGATAAAAAGCCTTCTGTTTCGACTGCCAACCCTTTCATGGGAGCATTTCCACGCTTCTGGCATCATTTTTGAGTGAATTGCCAAAAGTCAGATTTTTGCTGAAATTCTGACCCCGGGGCTTAGGGATTTTTTCAAAAAAATATTTTCCGCCGGTTAAGTTGTTCAGGGCTGATTTCTTGTCCTGTGATGAAAAACCTTCTGTTTCGACTGCCAAACATTTCAGGGGAGCATTTGCAAGCTTCTGGCATCATTTTTGAGTGAATTGCCAAAAGTCAGATTTTTGCTGAAATTCTGACCCCGGGGCTTAGGGATTTTTTCAAAAAAATATGTTCCGCCGTTTAAGTTGTTGAGGGCTGATTTCTTGTGCTGTGATAAAAAGCCTTCTGTTTCGACTGCAAACATTTCAGGGGAGCATTTGCAAGCTTCTGGCATCATTTTTGAGTGAATTGCCAAAAGTCAGATTTTTGCTGAAATTCTGACCCCGGGTTTAGGGATTTTTTCAAAAAAATATTTTTGTCCGGTTATTCTGGCATCATTTTTGAGTGAATTGCCAAAAGTCAGATTTTTGTTGAAATTCTGACCCCGGGGCTTAGGGTTTTTTTCAAAAAAATATTTTCGGCCGGTTAAGTTGTCTAGGGCTGATTTCTTGTCCTGTGATAAAAACCCTTCTGTTTCGTCTGCCAAACCTTTCAGGGGAGCATTTCCAAGCTTCTGGCATCATTTTTGAGTGAATTGCCAAAAGTCAGATTTTTGCTGAAATTCTGACCCCGGGGCTTAGGGATTTTTTCAAAAAAATATGTTCCGCCAGTTAAGTTGGCTAGGGCTGATTTCTTCTCCTGTGATAAAAAGCCTTCTGTTTCGACTGCCAAACCTTTCAGGGGAGCATTTGCAAGCTTCTGGTATCATTTTTGAGTGAATTTCCAAAAGTCAGATTTTTGCTGAAATTCTGACCCCGGGGCTTAGGGATTTTTTCAAAAAACTATTTTCCGCCGGTTAAGTTGTCTAGGGCTGATTTCTTGTCCTGTGATAAAAAGCCTTCTGTTTCGTCTGCCAAACCTTTCAGGGGAGCATTTGCAAACTTCTGGCATCATTTTTGAGTGAATTGTCAAAAGTCAGATTTTTGCTGAAATTCTGACCCCGGGGCTTAGGGATTTTTTCAAAAAAATATTTTCGGCAGGTTAAGTTGTTGAGGGCTGATTTCTTGTCCTGTGATAAAAAGCCTTCTGTTTCGACTGCCAAACCTTTCAGGGGAGCATTTGCAAGCTTCTGGCATCATTTTTGAGTGAATTGTCAAAAGTCAGATTTTTGCTGAAATTCTGACCCCGGGCTTAGGGATTTTTTCAAAAAAATATTTTTGTCCGGTTATTCTGGCATCATTTTTGAGTGAATTGCCAAAAGTCAGATTTTTGTTGAAATTCTGACCCCGGGGCTTAGGGTTTTTTTCAAAAAAATATTTTCGGCCGGTTAAGTTGTCTAGGGCTGATTTCTTGTCCTGTGATAAAAACCCTTCTGTTTCGTCTGCCAAACCTTTCAGGGGAGCATTTCCAAGCTTCTGGCATCATTTTTGAGTGAATTGCCAAAAGTCAGATTTTTGCTGAAATTCTGACCCCGGGGCTTAGGGATTTTTTCAAAAAAATATGTTCCGCCAGTTAAGTTGGCTAGGGCTGATTTCTTCTCCTGTGATAAAAAGCCTTCTGTTTCGACTGCCAAACCTTTCAGGGGAGCATTTGCAAGCTTCTGGTATCATTTTTGAGTGAATTTCCAAAAGTCAGATTTTTGCTGAAATTCTGACCCCGGGGCTTAGGGATTTTTTCAAAAAACTATTTTCCGCCGGTTAAGTTGTCTAGGGCTGATTTCTTGTCCTGTGATAAAAAGCCTTCTGTTTCGTCTGCCAAACCTTTCAGGGGAGCATTTGCAAACTTCTGGCATCATTTTTGAGTGAATTGTCAAAAGTCAGATTTTTGCTGAAATTCTGACCCCGGGGCTTAGGGATTTTTTCAAAAAAATATTTTCGGCAGGTTAAGTTGTTGAGGGCTGATTTCTTGTCCTGTGATAAAAAGCCTTCTGTTTCGACTGCCAAACCTTTCAGGGGAGCATTTGCAAGCTTCTGGCATCATTTTTGAGTGAATTGTCAAAAGTCAGATTTTTGCTGAAATTCTGACCCCGGGCTTAGGGATTTTTTCAAAAAAATATTTTTGTCCGGTTATTCTGGCATCATTTTTGAGTGAATTGCCAAAAGTCAGATTTTTGTTGAAATTCTGACCCCGGGGCTTAGGGATTTTTTAAAAAAAATATTTTCGGCCGGTAAAGTTGTCTAGGGCTGATTTCTTGTCCTGTGATAAAAACCCTTCTGTTTCGTCTGCCAAACCTTTCAGTGGAGCATTTCCAAGCTTCTGGCATCATTTTTGAGTGAATTGCCAAAAGTCAGATTTTTGCTGAAATTCTGACCCCGGGGCTTAGGGATTTTTTCAAAAAAATATGTTCCGCCAGTTAAGTTGGCTAGGGCTGATTTCTTCTCCTGTGATAAAAAGCCTTCTGTTTCGACTGCCAAACCTTTCAGGGGAGCATTTGCAAGCTTCTGGCATCATTTTTGAGTGAATTGTCAAAAGTCAGATTTTTGCTGAAATTCTGACCCCGGGCTTAGGGATTTTTTCAAAAAAATATTTTTGTCCGGTTATTCTGGCATCATTTTTGAGTGAATTGCCAAAAGTCAGATTTTTGTTGAAATTCTGACCCCGGGGCTTAGGGATTTTTTCAAAAAAATATTTTCGGCCGGTAAAGTTGTCTAGGGCTGATTTCTTGTCCTGTGATAAAAACCCTTCTGTTTCGTCTGCCAAACCTTTCAGGGGAGCATTTCCAAGCTTCTGGCATCATTTTTGAGTGAATTTCCAAAAGTCAGATTTTTGCTGAAATTCTGACCCCGGGGCTTAGGGATTTTTTCAAAAAACTATTTTCCGCCGGTTAAGTTGTTGAGGGCTGATTTCTTGTCCTGGGATAAAAAGCCTTCTGTTTCGACTGCCAACCCTTTCATGGGAGCATTTCCACGCTTCTGGCATCATTTTTGAGTGAATTGCCAAAAGTCAGATTTTTGCTGAAATTCTGACCCCGGGGCTTAGGGATTTTTTCAAAAAAATATTTTCCGCCGGTTTAGTTGTTGAGGGCTGATTTCTTGTCCTGTGATAAAAAACCTTCTGTTTCGACTGCCAAACATTTCAGGGGAGCATTTGCAAGCTTCTGGCATCATTTTTGAGTGAATTGCCAAAAGTCAGATTTTTGCTGAAATTCTGACCCCGGGGCTTAGGGATTTTTTCAAAAAAATATGTTCCGCCGTTTAAGTTGTTGAGGGCTGATTTCTTGTGCTGTGATAAAAAGCCTTCTGTTTCGACTGCAAACATTTCAGGGGAGCATTTGCAAGCTTCTGGCATCATTTTTGAGTGAATTGCCAAAAGTCAGATTTTTGCTGAAATTCTGACCCCGGGCTTAGGGATTTTTTCAAAAAAATATTTTCGTCCGGTTATTCTGGCATCATTTTTGAGTGAATTGCCAAAAGTCAGATTTTTGTTGAAATTCTGACCCCGGGGCTTAGGGTTTTTTTCAAAAAAATATTTTCGGCCGGTTAAGTTGTCTAGGGCTGATTTCTTGTCCTGTGATAAAAAGCCTTCTGTTTCGACTGCCAAACCTTGCAGGGGAGCATTTGCAATCTTCTGGCATCATTTTTGAGTGAATTGTCAAAAGTCAGATTTTTGCTGAAATTCTGACCCCGGGCTTAGGGATTTTTTGAAAAAAATATTTTCGTCCGGTTATTCTGGCATCATTTTTGAGTGAATTGCCAAAAGTCAGATTTTTGTTGAAATTCTGACCCCGGGGCTTAGGTTTTTTTTCAAAAAAATATTTTCGGCCGGTTAAGTTGTTGAGGGCTAATTTCTTGTCCTGTGATAAAAAGCCTTCTGTTTCGACTGCCAAACCTTTCAGGGGACCATTTCCAAGCTTCTGGCATCATTTTTGAGTGAATTGCCAAAAGTCAGATTTTTGCTGAAATTCTGACCCCGGGGCTTAGGGATTTTTTCAAAAAAATATTTTACACCGGTTAAGTTGTTGAGGGCTGATTTCTTGTCCTGGGATAAAAAGCCTTCTGTTTCGACTGCCAACCCTTTCATGGGAGCATTTCCAAGCTTCTGGCATCATTTTTGAGTGAATTGCCAAAAGTCAGATTTTTGCTGAAATTCTGACCCCGGGGCTTAGGGATATTTTCAAAAAAATGTTTTCCGCCGGTTAAGTTGTTGAGGGCTGATTTCTTGTCCTGTGATAAAAAGCCTTCTGTTTCGACTGCCAAACATTTCAGGGGAGCATTTGCAAGCTTCTGGCATCATTTTTGAGTGAATTGCCAAAAGTCAGATTTTTGCTGAAATTCTGACCCCGGGCTTAGGGATTTTTTCAAAAAAATATTTTCGTCCGGTTATTCTGGCATCATTTTTGAGTGAATTGCCAAAAGTCAGATTTTTGTTGAAATTCTGACTCCGGGGCTTAGGGATTTTTTCAAAAAAATATTTTCGGCCGGTTAAGTTGTCTAGGGCTGATTTCTTGTCCTGTGATAAAAAGCCTTCTGTTTCGTCTGCCAAACCTTTCAGGGGAGCATTTGCAAGCTTCTGGCATCATTTTTGAGTGAATTGTCAAAAGTCAGATTTTTGCTGAAATTCTGACCCCGGGGCTTAGGGATTTTTTCAAAAAAATATTTTCCGTCGGTTAAGTTGTTGAGGGCTGATTTCTTGTCCTGTGATAAAAAGCCTTCTGTTTCGACTGCCAAACCTTTCAGGGGAGCATTTGCAAGCTTCTGGCATCATTTTTGAGTGAATTGCCAAAAGTCAGATTTTTGCTGAAATTCTGACCCCGGGCTTAGGGATTTTTTCAAAAAAATATTTTTGTCCGGTTATTCTGGCATCATTTTTGAGTGAATTGCCAAAAGTCAGATTTTTGTTGAAATTCTGACCCCGGGGCTTAGGGATTTTTTCAAAAAAATATTTTCGGCCGGTAAAGTTGTCTAGGGCTGATTTCTTGTCCTGTGATAAAAACCCTTCTGTTTCGTCTGCCAAACCTTTCAGGGGAGCATTTCCAAGCTTCTGGCATCATTTTTGAGTGAATTGCCAAAAGTCAGATTTTTGCTGAAATTCTGACCCCGGGGCTTAGGGATTTTTTCAAAAAAATATGTTCCGCCAGTTAAGTTGGCTAGGGCTGATTTCTTCTCCTGTGATAAAAAGCCTTCTGTTTCGACTGCCAAACCTTTCAGGGGAGCATTTGCAAGCTTCTGGTATCATTTTTGAGTGAATTTCCAAAAGTCAGATTTTTGCTGAAATTCTGACCCCGGGGCTTAGGGATTTTTTCAAAAAACTATTTTCCGCCGGTTAAGTTGTCTAGGGCTGATTTCTTGTCCTGTGATAAAAAGCCTTCTGTTTCGTCTGCCAAACCTTTCAGGGGAGCATTTGCAAACTTCTGGCATCATTTTTGAGTGAATTGTCAAAAGTCAGATTTTTGCTGAAATTCTGACCCCGGGGCTTAGGGATTTTTTCAAAAAAATATTTTCGGCAGGTTAAGTTGTTGAGGGCTGATTTCTTGTCCTGTGATAAAAAGCCTTCTGTTTCGACTGCCAAACCTTTCAGGGGAGCATTTGCAAGCTTCTGGCATCATTTTTGAGTGAATTGTCAAAAGTCAGATTTTTGCTGAAATTCTGACCCCGGGCTTAGGGATTTTTTCAAAAAAATATTTTTGTCCGGTTATTCTGGCATCATTTTTGAGTGAATTGCCAAAAGTCAGATTTTTGTTGAAATTCTGACCCCGGGGCTTAGGGATTTTTTCAAAAAAATATTTTCGGCCGGTAAAGTTGTCTAGGGCTGATTTCTTGTCCTGTGATAAAAACCCTTCTGTTTCGTCTGCCAAACCTTTCAGTGGAGCATTTCCAAGCTTCTGGCATCATTTTTGAGTGAATTGCCAAAAGTCAGATTTTTGCTGAAATTCTGACCCCGGGGCTTAGGGATTTTTTCAAAAAAATATGTTCCGCCAGTTAAGTTGGCTAGGGCTGATTTCTTCTCCTGTGATAAAAAGCCTTCTGTTTCGACTGCCAAACCTTTCAGGGGAGCATTTGCAAGCTTCTGGCATCATTTTTGAGTGAATTGTCAAAAGTCAGATTTTTGCTGAAATTCTGACCCCGGGCTTAGGGATTTTTTCAAAAAAATATTTTTGTCCGGTTATTCTGGCATCATTTTTGAGTGAATTGCCAAAAGTCAGATTTTTGTTGAAATTCTGACCCCGGGGCTTAGGGATTTTTTCAAAAAAATATTTTCGGCCGGTAAAGTTGTCTAGGGCTGATTTCTTGTCCTGTGATAAAAACCCTTCTGTTTCGTCTGCCAAACCTTTCAGTGGAGCATTTCCAAGCTTCTGGCATCATTTTTGAGTGAATTGCCAAAAGTCAGATTTTTGCTGAAATTCTGACCCCGGGGCTTAGGGATTTTTTCAAAAAAATATGTTCCGCCAGTTAAGTTGGCTAGGGCTGATTTCTTCTCCTGTGATAAAAAGCCTTCTGTTTCGACTGCCAAACCTTGCAGGGGAGCATTTGCAAGCTTCTGGCATCATTTTTGAGTGAATTGTCAAAAGTCAGATTTTTGCTGAAATTCTGACCCCGGGCTTAGGGATTTTTTCAAAAAAATATTTTTGTCCGGTTATTCTGGCATCATTTTTGAGTGAATTGCCAAAAGTCAGATTTTTGTTGAAATTCTGACCCCGGGGCTTAGGGATTTTTTCAAAAAAATATTTTCGGCCGGTAAAGTTGTCTAGGGCTGATTTCTTGTCCTGTGATAAAAACCCTTCTGTTTCGTCTGCCAAACCTTTCAGGGGAGCATTTCCAAGCTTCTGGCATCATTTTTGAGTGAATTTCCAAAAGTCAGATTTTTGCTGAAATTCTGACCCCGGGGCTTAGGGATTTTTTCAAAAAACTATTTTCCGCCGGTTAAGTTGTTGAGGGCTGATTTCTTGTCCTGGGATAAAAAGCCTTCTGTTTCGACTGCCAACCCTTTCATGGGAGCATTTCCACGCTTCTGGCATCATTTTTGAGTGAATTGCCAAAAGTCAGATTTTTGCTGAAATTCTGACCCCGGGGCTTAGGGATTTTTTCAAAAAAATATTTTCCGCCGGTTAAGTTGTTCAGGGCTGATTTCTTGTCCTGTGATAAAAAACCTTCTGTTTCGACTGCCAAACATTTCAGGGGAGCATTTGCAAGCTTCTGGCATCATTTTTGAGTGAATTGCCAAAAGTCAGATTTTTGCTGAAATTCTGACCCCAGGGCTTAGGGATTTTTTCAAAAAAATATGTTCCGCCGTTTAAGTTGTTGAGGGCTGATTTCTTGTGCTGTGATAAAAAGCCTTCTGTTTCGACTGCAAACATTTCAGGGGAGCATTTGCAAGCTTCTGGCATCATTTTTGAGTGAATTGCCAAAAGTCAGATTTTTGCTGAAATTCTGACCCCTGGCTTAGGGATTTTTTCAAAAAAATATTTTTGTCCGGTTATTCTGGCATCATTTTTGAGTGAATTGCCAAAAGTCAGATTTTTGTTGAAATTCTGACCCCGGGGCTTAGGGTTTTTTTCAAAAAAATATTTTCGGCCGGTTAAGTTGTCTAGGGCTGATTTCTTGTCCTGTGATAAAAACCCTTCTGTTTCGTCTGCCAAACCTTTCAGGGGAGCATTTCCAAGCTTCTGGCATCATTTTTGAGTGAATTGCCAAAAGTCAGATTTTTGCTGAAATTCTGACCCCGGGGCTTAGGGATTTTTTCAAAAAAATATGTTCCGCCAGTTAAGTTGGCTAGGGCTGATTTCTTCTCCTGTGATAAAAAGCCTTCTGTTTCGACTGCCAAACCTTTCAGGGGAGCATTTGCAAGCTTCTGGTATCATTTTTGAGTGAATTTCCAAAAGTCAGATTTTTGCTGAAATTCTGACCCCGGGGCTTAGGGATTTTTTCAAAAAACTATTTTCCGCCGGTTAAGTTGTCTAGGGCTGATTTCTTGTCCTGTGATAAAAAGCCTTCTGTTTCGTCTGCCAAACCTTTCAGGGGAGCATTTGCAAACTTCTGGCATCATTTTTGAGTGAATTGTCAAAAGTCAGATTTTTGCTGAAATTCTGACCCCGGGGCTTAGGGATTTTTTCAAAAAAATATTTTCGGCAGGTTAAGTTGTTGAGGGCTGATTTCTTGTCCTGTGATAAAAAGCCTTCTGTTTCGACTGCCAAACCTTTCAGGGGAGCATTTGCAAGCTTCTGGCATCATTTTTGAGTGAATTGTCAAAAGTCAGATTTTTGCTGAAATTCTGACCCCGGGCTTAGGGATTTTTTCAAAAAAATATTTTTGTCCGGTTATTCTGGCATCATTTTTGAGTGAATTGCCAAAAGTCAGATTTTTGTTGAAATTCTGACCCCGGGGCTTAGGGATTTTTTAAAAAAAATATTTTCGGCCGGTAAAGTTGTCTAGGGCTGATTTCTTGTCCTGTGATAAAAACCCTTCTGTTTCGTCTGCCAAACCTTTCAGTGGAGCATTTCCAAGCTTCTGGCATCATTTTTGAGTGAATTGCCAAAAGTCAGATTTTTGCTGAAATTCTGACCCCGGGGCTTAGGGATTTTTTCAAAAAAATATGTTCCGCCAGTTAAGTTGGCTAGGGCTGATTTCTTCTCCTGTGATAAAAAGCCTTCTGTTTCGACTGCCAAACCTTTCAGGGGAGCATTTGCAAGCTTCTGGCATCATTTTTGAGTGAATTGTCAAAAGTCAGATTTTTGCTGAAATTCTGACCCCGGGCTTAGGGATTTTTTCAAAAAAATATTTTTGTCCGGTTATTCTGGCATCATTTTTGAGTGAATTGCCAAAAGTCAGATTTTTGTTGAAATTCTGACCCCGGGGCTTAGGGATTTTTTCAAAAAAATATTTTCGGCCGGTAAAGTTGTCTAGGGCTGATTTCTTGTCCTGTGATAAAAACCCTTCTGTTTCGTCTGCCAAACCTTTCAGGGGAGCATTTCCAAGCTTCTGGCATCATTTTTGAGTGAATTTCCAAAAGTCAGATTTTTGCTGAAATTCTGACCCCGGGGCTTAGGGATTTTTTCAAAAAACTATTTTCCGCCGGTTAAGTTGTTGAGGGCTGATTTCTTGTCCTGGGATAAAAAGCCTTCTGTTTCGACTGCCAACCCTTTCATGGGAGCATTTCCAAGCTTCTGGCATCATTTTTGAGTGAATTGCCAAAAGTCAGATTTTTGCTGAAATTCTGACCCCGGGGCTTAGGGATTTTTTCAAAAAAATATTTTCCGCCGGTTAAGTTGTTGAGGGCTGATTTCTTGTCCTGTGATAAAAAACCTTCTGTTTCGACTGCCAAACATTTCAGGGGAGCATTTGCAAGCTTCTGGCATCATTTTTGAGTGAATTGCCAAAAGTCAGATTTTTGCTGAAATTCTGACCCCGGGGCTTAGGGATTTTTTCAAAAAAATATGTTCCGCCGTTTAAGTTGTTGAGGGCTGATTTTTTGTGCTGTGATAAAAAGCCTTCTGTTTCGATTGCAAACATTTCAGGGGAGCATTTGCAAGCTTCTGGCATCATTTTTGAGTGAATTGCCAAAAGTCAGATTTTTGCTGAAATTCTGACCCCGGGCTTAGGGATTTTTTCAAAAAAATATTTTCGTCCGGTTATTCTGGCATCATTTTTGAGTGAATTGCCAAAAGTCAGATTTTTGTTGAAATTCTGACCCCGGGGCTTAGGGTTTTTTTCAAAAAAATATTTTCGGCCGGTTAAGTTGTCTGGGGCTGATTTCTTGTCCTGTGATAAAAAGCCTTCTGTTTCGACTGCCAAACCTTTCAGGGGAGCATTTGCAATCTTCTGGCATCATTTTTGAGTGAATTGTCAAAAGTCAGTTTTTTGCTGAAATTCTGACCCCGGGCTTAGGGATTTTTTGAAAAAAATATTTTCGTCCGGTTATTCTGGCATCATTTTTGAGTGAATTGCCAAAAGTCAGATTTTTGTTGAAATTCTGACCCCGGGGCTTAGGGATTTTTTCAAAAAAATATTTTCGGCCGGTTAAGTTGTTGAGGGCTAATTTCTTGTCCTGTGATAAAAAGCCTTCTTTTTCGACTGCCAAACCTTTCAGGGGACCATTTGCAAGCTTCTGGCATCATTTTTGAGTGAATTGCCAAAAGTCAGATTTTTGCTGAAATTCTGACCCCGGGGCTTAGGGATTTTTTCAAAAAAATATTTTACACCGGTTAAGTTGTTGAGGGCTGATTTCTTGTCCTGGGATAAAAAGCCTTCTGTTTCGACTGCCAACCCTTTCATGGGAGCATTTCCAAGCTTCTGGCATCATTTTTGAGTGAATTGCCAAAAGTCAGATTTTTGCTGAAATTCTGACCCCGGGGCTTAGGGATATTTTCAAAAAAATGTTTTCCGCCGGTTAAGTTGTTGAGGGCTGATTTCTTGTCCTGTGATAAAAAGCCTTCTGTTTCGACTGCCAAACATTTCAGGGGAGCATTTGCAAGCTTCTGGCATCATTTTTGAGTGAATTGCCAAAAGTCAGATTTTTGCTGAAATTCTGACCCCGGGCTTAGGGATTTTTTCAAAAAAATATTTTCGTCCGGTTATTCTGGCATCATTTTTGAGTGAATTGCCAAAAGTCAGATTTTTGTTGAAATTCTGACTCCGGGGCTTAGGGATTTTTTCAAAAAAATATTTTCGGCCGGTTAAGTTGTCTAGGGCTGATTTCTTGTCCTGTGATAAAAAGCCTTCTGTTTCGTCTGCCAAACCTTTCAGGGGAGCATTTGCAAGCTTCTGGCATCATTTTTGAGTGAATTGTCAAAAGTCAGATTTTTGCTGAAATTCTGACCCCGGGGCTTAGGGATTTTTTCAAAAAAATATTTTCCGTCGGTTAAGTTGTTGAGGGCTGATTTCTTGTCCTGTGATAAAAAGCCTTCTGTTTCGACTGCCAAACCTTTCAGGGGAGCATTTGCAAGCTTCTGGCATCATTTTTGAGTGAATTGCCAAAAGTCAGATTTTTGCTGAAATTCTGACCCCGGGCTTAGGGATTTTTTCAAAAAAATATTTACGTCCGGTTATTCTGGCATCATTTTTGAGTGAATTGCCAAATGTCAGATTTTTGTTGAAATTCTGACCCCGGGGCTTAGGGATTTTTTCAAAAAAATATTTTCGGCCGGTTAAGTTGTCTAGGGCTGATTTCTTGTCCTGTGATAAAAAGCCTTCTGTTTCGTCTGCCAAACCTTTCAGGGGAGCATTTGCAAGCTTCTGGCATCATTTTTGAGTGAATTTTCAAAAGTCAGATTTTTGCTGAAATTCTGACCCCGGGGCTTAGGGATTTTTTCAAAAATATATTTTCGGCAGGTTAAGTTCTTGAGGGCTGATTTCTTGTCCTGTGATAAAAAGCCTTCAGTTTCGACTGCCAAACCTTTCAGGGGAGCATTTGCAAGCTTCTGGCATCATTTTTGAGTGCATTTTCAAAAGTCAGATTTTTGCTGAAATTCTGACCCCGGGGCTTAGGGATTTTTTCAAAAATATATTTTCGGCAGGTTAAGTTCTTGAGGGCTGATTTCTTGTCCTGTGATAAAAAGCCTTCAGTTTCGACTGCCAAACCTTTCAGGGGAGCATTTGCAAGCTTCTGGCATCATTTGTGAGTGAATTGCCAAAAGTCAGATTTCTGCTGAAATTGTGATCCCGGGGCTTAGGGATTTTTTCAAAAAAATATTTTCCGCCGGTTAAGTTGTTGAGGGCTGATTTCTTGTCCTGGGATAAAAAGACTTCTGTTTCGACTGCCAACCCTTTCAGGGGAGCACTTGCAAGCTTCTGGCATCATTTTTGAGTGAATTGCCAAAAGTCAGATTTTTGCTGAAATTCTGACCCCGGGGCTTAGGGATTTTTTCAAAAAAATATTTTCGGCCGGTTAAGTTGTTGAGGGCTGATTTCTTTTCCTGTGATAAAAATCCTTCTGTTTCGACTCCCAATCCTTTCAGCGGAGGATTTGTAAGTTTCTGGCATCATTTTTGAGTGCATTTTCAAAAGTCAGATTTTTGCTGAAATTCTGACCCCGGGGCTTAGGGATTTTTTCAAAAATATATTTTCGGCAGGTTAAGTTCTTGAGGGCTGATTTCTTGTCCTGTGATAAAAAGCCTTCTGTTTCGTCTGCCAAACCTTTCAGGGGAGCATTTGCAAGCTTCTGGCATCATTTTTGAGTGAATTGTCAAAAGTCAGATTTTTGCTGAAATTCTGACCCCGGGGCTTAGGGATTTTTTCAAAAATATATTTTCGGCAGGTTAAGTTCTTGAGGGCTGATTTCTTGTCCTGTGATAAAAAGCCTTCAGTTTCGACTGCCAAACCTTTCAGGGGAGCATTTGCAAGCTTCTGGCATCATTTTTGAGTGAATTGCCAAAAGTCAGATTTCTGCTGAAATTGTGATCCCGGGGCTTAGGGATTTTTTCAAAAAAATATTTTCCGCCGGTTAAGTTGTTGAGGGCTGATTTCTTGTCCTGGGATAAAAAGACTTCTGTTTCGACTGCCAACCCTTTCAGGGGAGCATTTGCAAGCTTCTGGCATCATTTTTGAGTGAATTGCCAAAAGTCAGATTTTTGCTGAAATTCTGACCCCGGGGCTTAGGGATTTTTTCAAAAAAATATTTTCGGCCGGTTAAGTTGTTGAGGGCTGATTTCTTTTCCTGTGATAAAAATCCTTCTGTTTCGACTCCCAATCCTTTCAGCGGAGGATTTGTAAGTTTCTGGCATCATTTTTGAGTGAATTGCCAAAAGTCAGATTTTTGCTGAATTTCTGACCCCGGGGCTTAGGGATTTTTTCAAAAAAATATTTTCGGCCGGTTAAGTTGTCTAGGGCTGATTTCTTGTCCTGTGATAAAAAGCCTTCTGTTTCGACTGCCAAACCTTTCAGGGGAGCATTTGCAATCTTCTGGCATCATTTTTGAGTGAATTGTCAAAAGTCAGATTTTTGGTGAAATTCTGACCCCGGGCTTAGGGATTTTTTCAAAAAAATATTTTCGTCCGGTTATTCTGGCATCATTTTTGAGTGAATTGCCAAAAGTCAGATTTTTGTTGAAATTCTGACCCCGGGGCTTAGGGATTTTTTCAAAAAATATTTTCGGCCGGTTAAGTTGTCTAGGGCTGATTTCTTGTCCTGTGATAAAAAGCCTTCTGTTTCGTCTGCTAAACATTTCAGGGGAGCATTTGCAAGCTTCTGGCATCATTTTTGAGTGAATTGTCAAAAGTCAGATTTTTGTTGAAATTCTGACCCCGGGGCTTAGGGATTTTTTCAAAAAAATATTTTCCGCCGGTTAAGTTGTCTAGGGCTGATTTCTTGTCCTGTGATAAAAAGCCTTCTGTTTCGTCTGCCAAACCTTTCAGGGGAGCATTTGCAAGCTTCTGGCATCATTTTTGAGTGAATTGTCAAAAGTCAGATTTTTGCTGAAATTCTGAGCCCGGGGCTTAGGGATTTTTTCAAAAAAATATTTTCGGCAGGTTAAGTTGTTGAGGGCTGATTTCTTGTCCTGTGATAAAAAGCCTTCTGTTTCGACTGCCAAACCTTTCAGGGGAGCATTTGCAAGCTTCTGGCATCATTTTTGAGTGAATTGTCAAAAGTCAGATTCTTGCTGAAATTCTGACCCCGGGCTTAGGGATTTTTTCAAAAAAATATTTGTGGCAGGTTAAGTTGTTGAGGGCTGATTTCTTCTCCTGTGATAAAAAGCCTTCTGTTTCGACTGCCAAACCTTTCAGGGGAGCATTTGCAAGCTTCTGGCATCATTTTTGAGTGAATTGTCAAAAGTCAGATTTTTGCTGAAATTCTGACCCCGGGCTTAGGGATTTTTTCAAAAAAATATTTTCGTCCGGTTATTCTGGCATCATTTTTGAGTGAATTGCCAAAAGTCAGATTTTTGTTGAAATTCTGACCCCGGGGCTTAGGGATTTTTTCAAAAAAATATTTTATGCCGGTTAAGTTGTCTAGGGCTAATTTCTTGTCCTGTGATAAAAAGCCTTCTGTTTCGTCTGCCAAACCTTTCGGGGGAGCATTTGCAAGCTTCTGGCATCATTTTTGAGTGAATTGTCAAAAGTCAGATTTTTCCTGAAATTCTGACCCCGGGTTAGGGATTTTTTCAAAAAAATATTTTCGGCAGGTTAAGTTGTTGAGGGCTGATTTCTTGTCCTGTGATAAAAAGCGTTCTGTTTCGACTGCCAAACCTTTCAGGGGAGCATTTGCAAGCTTCTGGCATCATTTTTGAGTGAATTGTCAAAAGTCAGATTTTTGGTGAAATTCTGACCCCGGGCTTAGGGATTTTTTCAAAAAAATATTTTCGTCCGGTTATTCTGGCATCATTTTTGAGTGAATTGCCACAAGTCAGATTTTTGTTGAAATTCTGACCCCGGGGCTTAGGGATTTTTTCAAAAAAATATTTTCGGCCGGTTAAGTTGTCTAGGGCTGATTTCTTGTCCTGTGATAAAAAGCCTTCTGTTTCGTCTGCCAAACCTTTCAGGGGAGCATTTCCAAGCTTCTGGCATCATTTTTGAGTGAATTGCCAAAAGTCAGATTTTTGCTGAAATTCTGACCCCGGGGCTTAGGGATTTTTTCAAAAAAATATGTTCCGCCAGTTAAGTTGGCTAGGGCTGATTTCTTCTCCTGTGATAAAAAGCCTTCTGTTTCGACTGCCAAACCTTTCAGGGGAGCATTTGCAAGCTTCTGGCATCATTTTTGAGTGAATTGCCAAAAGTCAGATTTTTGCTGAAATTCTGACCCCGGGGCTTAGGGATTTTTTCAAAAAAATATTTTCGGCCGGTTAAGTTGTTGAGGGCTGATTTCTTTTCCTGTGATAAAAATCCTTCTGTTTCGACTCCCAATCCTTTCAGCGGAGGATTTGTAAGTTTCTGGCATCATTTTTGAGTGAATTGCCAAAAGTCAGATTTTTGCTGAATTTCTGACCCCGGGGCTTAGGGATTTTTTCAAAAAAATATTTTCGGCCGGTTAAGTTGTCTAGGGCTGATTTCTTGTCCTGTGATAAAAAGCCTTCTGTTTCGACTGCCAAACCTTTCAGGGGAGCATTTGCAATCTTCTGGCATCATTTTTGAGTGAATTGTCAAAAGTCAGATTTTTGGTGAAATTCTGACCCCGGGCTTAGGGATTTTTTCAAAAAAATATTTTCGTCCGGTTATTCTGGCATCATTTTTGAGTGAATTGCCAAAAGTCAGATTTTTGTTGAAATTCTGACCCCGGGGCTTAGGGATTTTTTCAAAAAATATTTTCGGCCGGTTAAGTTGTCTAGGGCTGATTTCTTGTCCTGTGATAAAAAGCCTTCTGTTTCGTCTGCTAAACCTTTCAGGGGAGCATTTGCAAGCTTCTGGCATCATTTTTGAGTGAATTGTCAAAAGTCAGATTTTTGTTGAAATTCTGACCCCAGGGCTTAGGGATTTTTTCAAAAAAATATTTTCCGCCGGTTAAGTTGTCTAGGGCTGATTTCTTGTCCTGTGATAAAAAGCCTTCTGTTTCGTCTGCCAAACCTTTCAGGGGAGCATTTGCAAGCTTCTGGCATCATTTTTGAGTGAATTGTCAAAAGTCAGATTTTTGCTGAAATTCTGACCCCGGGGCTTAGGGATTTTTTCAAAAAAATATTTTCGGCAGGTTAAGTTGTTGAGGGCTGATTTCTTGTCCTGTGATAAAAAGCCTTCTGTTTCGACTGCCAAACCTTTCAGGGGAGCATTTGCAAGCTTCTGGCATCATTTTTGAGTGAATTGTCAAAAGTCAGATTTTTGCTGAAATTCTGACCCCGGGCTTAGGGATTTTTTCAAAAAAATATTTTCGGCAGGTTAAGTTGTTGAAGGCTGATTTCTTCTCCTGTGATAAAAAGCCTTCTGTTTCGACTGCCAAACCTTTCAGGGGAGCATTTGCAAGCTTCTGGCATCATTTTTGAGTGAATTGTCAAAAGTCAGATTTTTGCTGAAATTCTGACCCCGGGCTTAGGGATTTTTTCAAAAAAATATTTTCGTCCGGTTATTCTGGCATCATTTTTGAGTGAATTGCCAAAAGTCAGATTTTTGTTGAAATTCTGACCCCGGGGCTTAGGGATTTTTTCAAAAAAATATTTTCGGCCGGTTAAGTTGTCTAGGGCTAATTTCTTGTCCTGTGATAAAAAGCCTTCTGTTTCGTCTGCCAAACCTTTCGGGGGAGCATTTGCAAGCTTCTGGCATCATTTTTGAGTGAATTGTCAAAAGTCAGATTTTTCCTGAAATTCTGGCCCGGGTTAGGGATTTTTTCAAAAAAATATTTTCGGCAGGTTAAGTTGTTGAGGGCTGATTTCTTGTCCTGTGATAAAAAGCGTTCTGTTTCGACTGCCAAACCTTTCAGGGGAGCATTTGCAAGCTTCTGGCATCATTTTTGAGTGAATTGTCAAAAGTCAGATTTTTGGTGAAATTCTGACCCCGGGCTTAGGGATATTTTCAAAAAAATATTTTCGTCCGGTTATTCTGGCATCATTTTTGAGTGAATTGCCAAAAGTCAGATTTTTGTTGAAATTCTGACCCCGGGGCTTAGGGATTTTTTCAAAAAAATATTTTCGGCCGGTTAAGTTGTCTAGGGCTGATTTCTTGTCCTGTGATAAAAAGCCTTCTGTTTCGTCTGCCAAACCTTTCAGGGGAGCATTTCCAAGCTTCTGGCATCATTTTTGAGTGAATTGCCAAAAGTCAGATTTTTGCTGAAATTCTGACCCCGGGGCTTAGGGATTTTTTCAAAAAAATATGTTCCGCCAGTTAAGTTGGCTAGGGCTGATTTCTTCTCCTGTGATAAAAAGCCTTCTGTTTTGACTGCCAAACCTTTCAGGGGTGCATTTGCAAGCTTCTGGCATCATTTTTGAGTGAATTTCCAAAAGTCAGATTTTTGCTGAAATTCTGACCCCGGGGCTTAGGGATTTTTTCAAAAAACTATTTTCCGCCGGTTAAGTTGTTGAGGGCTGATTTCTTGTCCTGGGATAAAAAGCCTTCTGTTTCGACTGCCAATCCTTTCAGGGGAGCATTTCCAAGCTTCTGGCATCATTTTTGAGTGAATTGCCAAAAGTCAGATTTTTGCTGAAATTGTGACCCCAGGTTGGGGATTTTTTCAAAAAAATATTTTCCGCCGGTTAAGTTGTTGAGGGCTGATTTCTTGTCCTGTGATAAAAAGCCTTCTGTTTCGACTGCCAAACCTTTCAGGGGAGCATTTGCAAGCTTCTGGCATCATTTTTGAGTGAATTGCCAAAAATCAGATTTTTGCTGAAATTCTGACCCTGGGGCTTAGGGATTTTTTGAAAAAAATATTTTCCGCCGGTTAAGTTGTTGAGGGCTGATTTCTTGTCCTGTGATAAAAAGCCTTCTGTTTCGATTCCCAATCCTTTCAGGGGAGCATTTCCAAGCTTCTGGCATCATTTTTGAGTGAATTGCCAAAAGTCAGATTTTTGCTGAAATTGTGACCCCAGGTTGGGGATTTTTTCAAAAAAATATTTTCCGCCGGTTAAGTTGTTGAGGGCTGATTTCTTGTCCTGTGATAAAAAGCCTTCTGTTTCGACTGCCAAACCTTTCAGGGGAGCATTTGCAACCGGTTGGAACCATTTTTGAGTGAATCACCAAAAGTCAGATTTTTGCTGAAAATCTGACCCCGGGGCTTAGGGATTTTTTCAAAAAAATGTTTTCCGCCTGTTAAGTTGTTGAGGGCTGATTTCTTGTCCTGTGATAAAAAGCCTTCTGTTTCGACTGCCAAACCTTTCAGGGGAACATTTGCAAGCTTCTGGCATCATTTTTGAGTGAATTGCCAAAAGTCAGATTTTTTCTGAAATTCTGACCCAGGGGCTTAGGGATTTTTTCAAAAAAATATTTCCCGCCGGTTAAGTTGTTGAGGGCTGATTTCTTGTCCTGTGATAAAAAGCCTTCTGTTTCGACTGCCAAACCTTTCAGGGGAGCATTTGCAACCGGTTGGTACCATTTTTGAGTGAATTGCCAAAAGTCAGATTTTTGCTGAAATTCTGACCCCGGGGCTTAGGGATTTTTTTAAAAAAATATTTTCCGCCGGTTAAGTTGTTGAGGGCTGATTTCTTGTCCTGTGATAAAAACCCTTCTGTTTCGACTCCCTATCCTTTCAGGGCAGCATTTACAAGCTTCTGGCATCATTTTTGAGTGAATCGCCAAAAGTCAGATTTTTGCTGAAATTCTGACCCCGGGGCTTAGGGGTTTTTTCAAAAAAATATTTTCCGCCGGTTAAGTTGTTGAGGGCTGATTTCTTGTCCTGTGATAAAAAGCCTTCTGTTTCGACTCCCTATCCTTTCAGGGCAGCATTTGCAAGCTTCTGGCATCATTTTTGAGTGAATTGCCAAAAGTCATATTTTTGCTGAAATTCTGACCCCGGGGCTTAGGGATTTTTTCAAAAAAATATTTTCCGCCGGTTAAGTTGTTGAGGGCTGATTTCTTGTCCTGTGATAAAAAGCCTTCTGTTTCGACTGCCAAACCTTTCAGGGGAGCATTTGCAACCGGTTGGTACCATTTTTGAGTGAATCGAGAAAAGTCAGATTTTTGCTGAAATTGTGACCCCGGGGCTTAGGGATTTTTTCAAAAAAATATTTTCGGCCGGTTAAGTTGTTGAGGGCTGATTTCTTTTCCTGTGATAAAAATCCTTCTGTTTCGACTCCCAATCCTTTCAGCGGAGGATTTGTAAGTTTCTGGCATCATTTTTGAGTGAATTGCCAAAAGTCAGATTTTTGCTGAATTTCTGACCCCGGGGCTTAGGGATTTTTTCAAAAAAATATTTTCGGCCGGTTAAGTTGTCTAGGGCTGATTTCTTGTCCTGTGATAAAAAGCCTTCTGTTTCGACTGCCAAACCTTTCAGGGGAGCATTTGCAATCTTCTGGCATCATTTTTGAGTGAATTGTCAAAAGTCAGATTTTTGGTGAAATTCTGACCCCGGGCTTAGGGATTTTTTCAAAAAAATATTTTCGTCCGGTTATTCTGGCATCATTTTTGAGTGAATTGCCAAAAGTCAGATTTTTGTTGAAATTCTGACCCCGGGGCTTAGGGATTTTTTCAAAAAATATTTTCGGCCGGTTAAGTTGTCTAGGGCTGATTTCTTGTCCTGTGATAAAAAGCCTTCTGTTTCGTCTGCTAAACATTTCAGGGGAGCATTTGCAAGCTTCTGGCATCATTTTTGAGTGAATTGTCAAAAGTCAGATTTTTGTTGAAATTCTGACCCCGGGGCTTAAGGATTTTTTCAAAAAAATATTTTCCGCCGGTTAAGTTGTCTAGGGCTGATTTCTTGTCCTGTGATAAAAAGCCTTCTGTTTCGTCTGCCAAACCTTTCAGGGGAGCATTTGCAAGCTTCTGGCATCATTTTTGAGTGAATTGTCAAAAGTCAGATTTTTGCTGAAATTCTGACCCCGGGGCTTAGGGATTTTTTCAAAAAAATATTTTCGGCAGGTTAAGTTGTTGAGGGCTGATTTCTTGTCCTGTGATAAAAAGCCTTCTGTTTCGACTGCCAAACCTTTCAGGGGAGCATTTGCAAGCTTCTGGCATCATTTTTGAGTGAATTGTCAAAAGTCAGATTCTTGCTGAAATTCTGACCCCGGGCTTAGGGATTTTTTCAAAAAAATATTTGTGGCAGGTTAAGTTGTTGAGGGCTGATTTCTTCTCCTGTGATAAAAAGCCTTCTGTTTCGACTGCCAAACCTTTCAGGGGAGCATTTGCAAGCTTCTGGCATCATTTTTGAGTGAATTGTCAAAAGTCAGATTTTTGCTGAAATTCTGACCCCGGGCTTAGGGATTTTTTCAAAAAAATATTTTCGTCCGGTTATTCTGGCATCATTTTTGAGTGAATTGCCAAAAGTCAGATTTTTGTTGAAATTCTGACCCCGGGGCTTAGGGATTTTTTCAAAAAAATATTTTATGCCGGTTAAGTTGTCTAGGGCTAATTTCTTGTCCTGTGATAAAAAGCCTTCTGTTTCGTCTGCCAAACCTTTCGGGGGAGCATTTGCAAGCTTCTGGCATCATTTTTGAGTGAATTGTCAAAAGTCAGATTTTTCCTGAAATTCTGACCCCGGGTTAGGGATTTTTTCAAAAAAATATTTTCGGCAGGTTAAGTTGTTGAGGGCTGATTTCTTGTCCTGTGATAAAAAGCGTTCTGTTTCGACTGCCAAACCTTTCAGGGGAGCATTTGCAAGCTTCTGGCATCATTTTTGAGTGAATTGTCAAAAGTCAGATTTTTGGTGAAATTCTGACCCCGGGCTTAGGGATTTTTTCAAAAAAATATTTTCGTCCGGTTATTCTGGCATCATTTTTGAGTGAATTGCCAAAAGTCAGATTTTTGTTGAAATTCTGACCCCGGGGCTTAGGGATTTTTTCAAAAAAATATTTTCGGCCGGTTAAGTTGTCTAGGGCTGATTTCTTGTCCTGTGATAAAAAGCCTTCTGTTTCGTCTGCCAAACCTTTCAGGGGAGCATTTCCAAGCTTCTGGCATCATTTTTGAGTGAATTGCCAAAAGTCAGATTTTTGCTGAAATTCTGACCCCGGGGCTTAGGGATTTTTTCAAAAAAGTATGTTCCGCCAGTTAAGTTGGCTAGGGCTGATTTCTTCTCCTGTGATAAAAAGCCTTCTGTTTCGACTGCCAAACCTTTCAGGGGAGCATTTGCAAGCTTCTGGCATCATTTTTGAGTGAATTGCCAAAAGTCAGATTTTTGCTGAAATTCTGACCCCGGGGCTTAGGGATTTTTTCAAAAAAATATTTTCGGCCGGTTAAGTTGTTGAGGGCTGATTTCTTTTCCTGTGATAAAAATCCTTCTGTTTCGACTCCCAATCCTTTCAGCGGAGGATTTGTAAGTTTCTGGCATCATTTTTGAGTGAATTGCCAAAAGTCAGATTTTTGCTGAATTTCTGACCCCGGGGCTTAGGGATTTTTTCAAAAAAATATTTTCGGCCGGTTAAGTTGTCTAGGGCTGATTTCTTGTCCTGTGATAAAAAGCCTTCTGTTTCGACTGCCAAACCTTTCAGGGGAGCATTTGCAATCTTCTGGCATCATTTTTGAGTGAATTGTCAAAAGTCAGATTTTTGGTGAAATTCTGACCCCGGGCTTAGGGATTTTTTCAAAAAAATATTTTCGTCCGGTTATTCTGGCATCATTTTTGAGTGAATTGCCAAAAGTCAGATTTTTGTTGAAATTCTGACCCCGGGGCTTAGGGATTTTTTCAAAAAATATTTTCGGCCGGTTAAGTTGTCTAGGGCTGATTTCTTGTCCTGTGATAAAAAGCCTTCTGTTTCGTCTGCTAAACCTTTCAGGGGAGCATTTGCAAGCTTCTGGCATCATTTTTGAGTGAATTGTCAAAAGTCAGATTTTTGTTGAAATTCTGACCCCAGGGCTTAGGGATTTTTTCAAAAAAATATTTTCCGCCGGTTAAGTTGTCTAGGGCTGATTTCTTGTCCTGTGATAAAAAGCCTTCTGTTTCGTCTGCCAAACCTTTCAGGGGAGCATTTGCAAGCTTCTGGCATCATTTTTGAGTGAATTGTCAAAAGTCAGATTTTTGCTGAAATTCTGACCCCGGGGCTTAGGGATTTTTTCAAAAAAATATTTTCGGCAGGTTAAGTTGTTGAGGGCTGATTTCTTGTCCTGTGATAAAAAGCCTTCTGTTTCGACTGCCAAACCTTTCAGGGGAGCATTTGCAAGCTTCTGGCATCATTTTTGAGTGAATTGTCAAAAGTCAGATTTTTGCTGAAATTCTGACCCCGGGCTTAGGGATTTTTTCAAAAAAATATTTTCGGCAGGTTAAGTTGTTGAAGGCTGATTTCTTCTCCTGTGATAAAAAGCCTTCTGTTTCGACTGCCAAACCTTTCAGGGGAGCATTTGCAAGCTTCTGGCATCATTTTTGAGTGAATTGTCAAAAGTCAGATTTTTGCTGAAATTCTGACCCCGGGCTTAGGGATTTTTTCAAAAAAATATTTTCGTCCGGTTATTCTGGCATCATTTTTGAGTGAATTGCCAAAAGTCAGATTTTTGTTGAAATTCTGACCCCGGGGCTTAGGGATTTTTTCAAAAAAATATTTTCGGCCGGTTAAGTTGTCTAGGGCTAATTTCTTGTCCTGTGATAAAAAGCCTTCTGTTTCGTCTGCCAAACCTTTCGGGGGAGCATTTGCAAGCTTCTGGCATCATTTTTGAGTGAATTGTCAAAAGTCAGATTTTTCCTGAAATTCTGGCCCGGGTTAGGGATTTTTTCAAAAAAATATTTTCGGCAGGTTAAGTTGTTGAGGGCTGATTTCTTGTCCTGTGATAAAAAGCGTTCTGTTTCAACTGCCAAACCTTTCAGGGGAGCATTTGCAAGCTTCTGGCATCATTTTTGAGTGAATTGTCAAAAGTCAGATTTTTGGTGAAATTCTGACCCCGGGCTTAGGGATATTTTCAAAAAAATATTTTCGTCCGGTTATTCTGGCATCATTTTTGAGTGAATTGCCAAAAGTCAGATTTTTGTTGAAATTCTGACCCCGGGGCTTAGGGATTTTTTCAAAAAAATATTTTCGGCCGGTTAAGTTGTCTAGGGCTGATTTCTTGTCCTGTGATAAAAAGCCTTCTGTTTCGTCTGCCAAACCTTTCAGGGGAGCATTTCCAAGCTTCTGGCATCATTTTTGAGTGAATTGCCAAAAGTCAGATTTTTGCTGAAATTCTGACCCCGGGGCTTAGGGATTTTTTCAAAAAAATATGTTCCGCCAGTTAAGTTGGCTAGGGCTGATTTCTTCTCCTGTGATAAAAAGCCTTCTGTTTTGACTGCCAAACCTTTCAGGGGAGCATTTGCAAGCTTCTGGCATCATTTTTGAGTGAATTTCCAAAAGTCAGATTTTTGCTGAAATTCTGACCCCGGGGCTTAGGGATTTTTTCAAAAAACTATTTTCCGCCGGTTAAGTTGTTGAGGGCTGATTTCTTGTCCTGGGATAAAAAGCCTTCTGTTTCGACTGCCAATCCTTTCAGGGGAGCATTTCCAAGCTTCTGGCATCATTTTTGAGTGAATTGCCAAAAGTCAGATTTTTGCTGAAATTGTGACCCCAGGTTGGGGATTTTTTCAAAAAAATATTTTCCGCCGGTTAAGTTGTTGAGGGCTGATTTCTTGTCCTGTGATAAAAAGCCTTCTGTTTCGACTGCCAAACCTTTCAGGGGAGCATTTGCAACCGGTTGGAACCATTTTTGAGTGAATCACCAAAAGTCAGATTTTTGCTGAAAATCTGACCCCGGGGCTTAGGGATTTTTTCAAAAAAATGTTTTCCGCCTGTTAAGTTGTTGAGGGCTGATTTCTTGTCCTGTGATAAAAAGCCTTCTGTTTCGACTGCCAAACCTTTCAGGGGAACATTTGCAAGCTTCTGGCATCATTTTTGAGTGAATTGCCAAAAGTCAGATTTTTTCTGAAATTCTGACCCAGGGGCTTAGGGATTTTTTCAAAAAAATATTTCCCGCCGGTTAAGTTGTTGAGGGCTGATTTCTTGTCCTGTGATAAAAAGCCTTCTGTTTCGACTGCCAAACCTTTCAGGGGAGCATTTGCAACCGGTTGGTACCATTTTTGAGTGAATTGCCAAAAGTCAGATTTTTGCCGAAATTCTGACCCCGGGGCTTAGGGATTTTTTAAAAAAAATATTTTCCGCCGGTTAAGTTGTTGAGGGCTGATTTCTTGTCCTGTGATAAAAACCCTTCTGTTTCGACTCCCTATCCTTTCAGGGCAGCATTTACAAGCTTCTGGCATCATTTTTGAGTGAATCGCCAAAAGTCAGATTTTTGCTGAAATTCTGACCCCGGGGCTTAGGGGTTTTTTCAAAAAAATATTTTCCGCCGGTTAAGTTGTTGAGGGCTGATTTCTTGTCCTGTGATAAAAATCCTTCTGTTTCGACTCCCTATCCTTTCAGGGCAGCATTTGCAAGCTTCTGGCATCATTTTTGAGTGAATTGCCAAAAGTCATATTTTTGCTGAAATTCTGACCCCGGGGCTTAGGGATTTTTTCAAAAAAATATTTTCCGCCGGTTAAGTTGTTGAGGGCTGATTTCTTGTCCTGTGATACAAAGCCTTCTGTTTCGACTGCCAAACCTTTCAGGGGAGCATTTGCAACCGGTTGGTACCATTTTTGAGTGAATCGAGAAAAGTCAGATTTTTGCTGAAATTGTGACCCCGGGGCTTAGGGATTTTTTCAAAAAAATATTTCCCGCCGGTTAAGTTGTTGAGGGCTTATTTCTTGTCCTGTGATAAAAAGCCTTCTGTTTCGACTGCCAAACCTTTCAGGGGAGCATTTGAAACTGGTTGGTACCATTTTTGAGTGAATTGCCAAAAGTCAGATTTTTGCTGAAATTCTGACCCCGGGGCTTAGGGATTTTTTCAAAAAAATATTTTCCGCCGGTTAAGTTTTTGAGGGCTGATTTCTTGTCCTGTGATAAAAAGCCTTCTGTTTCGACTCCCAATCCTTTCAGGGGAGCATTTGCAACCGGTTGGTACCATTTTTGAGTGAATTGCCAAAAGTCAGATTTTTGCTGAAATTCTGACCCCGGGGCTTAGGGATTTTTTCAAAAAAATATTTTCCGCTGATTAACTTGTTGAGGGCTGATTTCTTGTCCTGTGATAAAAAGCCTTCTGTTTCGACTCCCTATCCTTTCAGGGCAGCATTTGCAAGCTTCTGGCATCATTTTTGAGTGAATTGCCAAAAGTCAGATTTTTTCTGAAAATCTGACCCCGGGGCTTAGGGATTTTTTCAAAAAAATATTTTCCGCCGGTTAAGTTGTTGAGGGCTGATTTCTTGTCCTGTGATAAAAAGCCTTCTGTTTCGATTCCCAATCCTTTCAGGGGAGCATTTCCAAGCTTCTGGCATCATTTTTGAGTGAATTGCCAAAAATCAGATTTTTGCTGAAATTCTGACCCCGGGGCTTAGGGATTTTTTGAAAAAAATATTTTCCGCCGGTTAAGTTGTTGAGGGCTGATTTCTTGTCCTGTGATAAAAAGCCTTCTGTTTCGATTCCCAATCCTTTCAGGGGAGCATTTCCAAGCTTCTGGCATCATTTTTGAGTGAATTGCCAAAAGTCAGATTTTTGCTGAAATTGTGACCCCAGGTTAGGGATTTTTTCAAAAAAATATTTTCCCCTGGTTAAGTTGTTGAGGGCTGATTTCTTGTCCTGTGATAAAAAGCCTTCTGTTTCGACTGCCAAACCTTTCAGGGGAGCATTTGCAACCGGTTGGTACCATTTTTGAGTGAATTGCCAAAAGTCAGATTTTTGCTGAAATTCTGACCCCGGGGCTTAGGGATTTTTTCATAAAAATATTTTCCGCTGGTTAAGTTGTTGAGGGCTGATTTCTTGTCCTGTGATAAAAAGCCTTCTGTATCGACTGCCAAACCTTTCAGGGGAGCATTTGCAACCGGTTGGAACCATTTTTGAGTGAATCGCCAAAAGTCAGATTTTTGCTGAAATTCTGACCCCGGGGCTTAGGGATTTTTTTAAAAAAATATTTTCCGCCGGTTAAGTTGTTGAGGGCTGATTTCTTGTCCTGTGATAAAAAGCCTTCTGTTTCGACTGCCAAACCTTTCAGGGGAGCATTTGCAAGCTTCTGGCATCATTTTTGAGTGAATTGCCAAAAGTCAGATTTTTGCTGAAATTCTGACCCCGGGGCTTAGGGATTTTTTCAAAAAAATATTTCCCGCCGGTTAAGTTGTTGAGGGCTGATTTCTTGTCTTGTGATAAAAAGCCTTCTGTTTCGACTGCCAAACCTTCCAGGGGAGCATTTGCAACCGGTTGGTACCATTTTTGAGTGAATTGCCAAAAGTCAGATTTTTGCTGAAATTCTGACCCCGGGGCTTAGGGATTTTTTTAAAAAAATATTTTCCGCCGGTTAAGTTGTTGAGGGCTGATTTCTTGTCCTGTGATAAAAAGCCTTCTGTTTCGACTCCCTATCCTTTCAGGGCAGCATTTACAAGCTTCTGGCATCATTTTTGAGTGAATCGCCAAAAGTCAGATTTTTGCTGAAATTCTGACCCCGGGGCTTAGGGGTTTTTTCAAAAAAATATTTTCCGCCGGTTAAGTTGTTGAGGGCTGATTTCTTGTCCTGTGATAAAAAGCCTTCTGTTTCGACTCCCTATCCTTTCAGGGCAGCATTTGCAAGCTTCTGGCATCATTTTTGGGTGAATTGCCAAAAGTCATATTTTTGCTGAAATTCTGACCCCGGGGCTTAGGGATTTTTTCAAAAAAATATTTTCCGCCGGTTAAGTTGTTGAGGGCTGATTTCTTGTCCTGTGATAAAAAGCCTTCTGTTTCGACTGCCAAACCTTTCAGGGGAGCATTTGAAACCGGTTGGTACCATTTTTGAGTGAATTGCCAAAAGTCAGATTTTTGCTGAAATTCTGACCCCGGGGCTTAGGGATTTTTTCAAAAAAATATTTTCCGCCGGTTAAGTTTTTGAGGGCTGATTTCTTGTCCTGTGATAAAAAGCCATCTGTTTCGACTCCCAATCCTTTCAGGGGAGCATTTCCAAGCTTCTGGCATCATTTTTGAGTGAATTGCCAAAAGTCAGATTTTTGCTGAAATTGTGAACCCAGGTTAGGGATTTTTTCAAAAAAATATTTTCCGCCGGTTAAGTTGTTGAGGGCTGATTTCTTGTCCTGTGATAAAAAGCCTTCTGTTTCGACTGCCAAACCTTTCAGGGGAGCATTTGCAACCGGTTGGTACCATTTTTGAGTGAATTGCCAAAAGTCAGATTTTTGCTGAAATTCTGACCCCGGGGCTTAGGGATTTTTTCAAAAAAATATTTTCCGCTGGTTAACTTGTTGAGGGCTGATTTCTTGTCCTGTGATAAAAAGCCTTCTGTTTCGACTCCCTATCCTTTCAGGGCAGCATTTGCAAGCTTCTGGCATCATTTTTGAGTGAATTGCCAAAAGTCAGATTTTTCCTGAAAATCTGACCCCGGGGCTTAGGGATTTTTTCAAAAAAACATTTTCCGCCTGTTAAGGTGTTGAGGGCTGATTTCTTGTCCTGTGATAAAAAGCCTTCTGTTTCGACTGCCAAACCTTTCAGGGGAGCATTTGCAAGCTTCTGGCATCATTTTTGAGTGAATTGCCAAAAGTCAGATTTTTGCTGAAATTCTGACCCCGGGGCTTAGGGATTTTTTGAAAAAAATATTTTCCGCCGGTTAAGTTGTTGAGGGCTGATTTCTTGTCCTGTGATAAAAAGCCTTCTGTTTCGACTCCCAATCCTTTCAGGGGAGCATTTCCAAGCTTCTGGCATCATTTTTGAGTGAATTGCCAAAAGTCAGATTTTTGCTGAAATTGTGAACCCAGGTTAGGGATTTTTTCAAAAAAATATTTTCCGCCGGTTAAGTTGTTGAGGGCTGATTTCTTGTCCTGTGATAAAAAGCCTTCTGTTTCGACTGCCAAACCTTTCAGGGGAGCATTTGCAACCGGTTGGTACCATTTTTGAGTGAATTGCCAAAAGTCAGATTTTTGCTGAAATTCTGACCCCGGGGCTTAGGGATTTTTTCAAAAAAATATTTTCCGCTGGTTAACTTGTTGAGGGCTGATTTCTTGTCCTGTGATAAAAAGCCTTCTGTTTCGACTCCCTATCCTTTCAGGGCAGCATTTGCAACCGGTTGGTACCATTTTTGAGTGAATTGCCAAAAGTCAGATTTTTGCTGAAATTCTGACCCCGGGGCTTAGGGATTTTTTCAAAAAAATATTTTCCGCCTGTTAAGTTGTTGAGGGCTGATTTCTTGTCCTGTGATAAAAAGCCTTCTGTTTCGACTGCCAAACATTTCAGGGGAGCATTTGCAAGCTTCTGGCATCATTTTTGAGTGAATTGCCAAAAGTCAGATTTTTGCTGAAATTCTGACCCCGGGGCTTAGGGATTTTTTGAAAAAAATATTTTCCGCCGGTTAAGTTGTTGAGGGCTGATTTCTTGTCCTGTGATAAAAAGCCTTCTGTTTCGACTCCCAATCCTTTCAGGGGAGCATTTCCAAGCTTCTGGCATCCTTTTTCAGTGAATTGCCAAAAGTCAGATTTTTGCAGAAATTGTGACCCCGGGGCTTAGGGATTTTTTCAAAAAAATATTTCCCGCCGGTTAAGTTGTTGAGGGCTGATTTCTTGTCCTGTGATAAAAAGCCTTCTGTTTCGACTGCCAAACCTTTCAGGGGAGCATTTGAAACCGGTTGGTACCATTTTTGAGTGAATTGCCAAAAGTCAGATTTTTGCTGAAATTCTGACCCCGGGGCTTAGGGATTTTTTCAAAAAAATATTTTCCGCCGGTTAAGTTGTTGAGGGCTGATTTCTTGTCCTGTGATAAAAAGCCTTCTGTTTCGACTCCCTATCCTTTCAGGGGAGCATTTGCAAGCTTCTGGCATCATTTTTGAGTGAATTGCCAAAAGTCATATTTTTGCTGAAATTCTGACCCCGGGGTTTAGGGATTTTTTCAAAAAAATATTTTCCGCCGGTTAAGTTGTTGAGGGCTGATTTCTTGTCCTGTGATAAAAAGCCTTCTGTTTCGACTGCCAAACCTTTCAGGGGAGCATTTGCAACCGGTTGGTACCATTTTTGAGTGAATCGAGAAAAGTCAGATTTTTGCTGAAATTGTGACCCCGGGGCTTAGGGATTTTTTCAAAAAAATATTTCCCGCCGGTTAAGTTGTTGAGGGCTGATTTCTTGTCCTGTGATAAAAAGCCTTCTGTTTCGACTGCCAAACCTTTCAGGGCAGCATTTGCAAGCTTCTGGCATCATTTTTGAGTGAATCGCCAAAAGTCAGATTTTTGCTGAAATTCTGACCCCGGGGCTTAGGGATTTTTTCCAAAAAATATTTTCCGCCGGTTAAGTTGTTGAGGGTTCATTTCTTGTCCTGTGATAAAAAGCCTTCTGTTTCGACTGCCAAACCTTTCAGGGGAGCATTTGCAACCGGTTGGTACCATTTTTGAGTGAATTGCCAAAAGTCAGATTGTTGCTGAAATTCTGACCCCGGGGCTTAGGGATTTTTTCAAAAAAATATTTTCCGCCGGTTAAGTTGTTGAGGGCTGATTTCTTGTCCTGTGATAAAAAGCCTTCTGTTTCGACTGCCAAAACTTTCAGGGGAGCATTTGCAACCGGTTGGTACCATTTTTGAGTGAATTGCCAAAAGTCAGATTTTTGCTGAAATTCTGACCCCGGGGCTTAGGGATTTTTTCAAAAAAATATTTCCCGCCGGTTAAGTTGTTGAGGGCTGATTTCTTGTCCTGTGATAAAAAGCCTTCTGTTTCGACTGCCAAACCTTTCAGGGGAGCATTTGCAAGCTTCTGGCATCATTTTTGAGTGAATTGCCAAAATTCAGATTTTTGCTGAAATTCTGACCAAGGGGCTTAGGGATTTTTTCAAAAAAATATTTTCCGCCGGTTAAGTTGTTGAGGGGTGATTTCTTGTCCTTTGATAAAAAGCCTTTTCTTTCGACTGCCAAACCTTTCAGGGGAGCATTTGCAACCGGTTGGTACCATTTTTGAGTGAATTGCCAAAAGTCAGATTTTTGCTGAAATTCTGACCCCGGGGCTTAGGGATTTTTTCATAAAAATATTTTCCGCTGGTTAAGTTGTTGAGGGCTGATTTCTTGTCCTGTGATAAAAAGCCTTCTGTTTCGACTGCCAAACCTTTCAGGGGAGCATTTGCAAGCTTCTGGCATCATTTTTGAGTGAATTGCCAAAAGTCAGATTTTTGCTGAAATTCTGACCCCGGGGCTTAGGGATTTTTTCAAAAAAATATTTTCCGCCGGTTAAGTTGTTGAGGGCTGATTTCTTGTCCTGTGATAAAAAGCCTTCTGTTTCGACTGCCAAACCTTTCAGGGGAGCATTTGCAAGCTTCTGGCATCATTTTTGAGTGAATTGCCAAAAATCAGATTTTTGCTGAAATTCTGACCCCGGGGCTTAGGGATTTTTTGAAAAAAATATTTTCCGCCGGTTAAGTTGTTGAGGGCTGATTTCTTGTCCTGTGATAAAAAGCCTTCTGTTTCGATTCCCAATCCTTTCAGGGGAGCATTTCCAAGCTTCTGGCATCATTTTTGAGTGAATTGCCAAAAGTCAGATTTTTGCTGAAATTGTGACCCCAGGTTAGGGATTTTTTCAAAAAAATATTTTCCGCCGGTTAAGTTGTTGAGGGCTGATTTCTTGTCCTGTGATAAAAAGCCTTCTGTTTCGACTGCCAAACCTTTCAGGGGAGCATTTGCAACCGGTTGGTACCATTTTTGAGTGAATTGCCAAAAGTCAGATTTTTGCTGAAATTCTGACCCCGGGGCTTAGGGATTTTTTCATAAAAATATTTTCCGCTGGTTAAGTTGTTGAGGGCTGATTTCTTGTCCTGTGATAAAAAGCCTTCTGTTTCGACTGCCAAACCTTTCAGGGGAGCATTTGCAACCGGTTGGAACCATTTTTGAGTGAATCGCCAAAAGTCAGATTTTTGCTGAAAATCTGACCCCGGGGCTTAGGGATTTTTTCAAAAAAATGTTTTCCGCCTGTTAAGTTGTTGAGGGCTGATTTCTTGTCCTGTGATAAAAAGCCTTCTGTTTCAACTGCCAAACCTTTCAGGGGAGCATTTGCAAGCTTCTGGCATCATTTTTGAGTGAATCGCCAAAAGTCAGATTTTTGCTGAAATTGTGAACCCAGGTTAGGGATTTTTTCAAAAAAATATTTTCCGCCGGTTAAGTTGTTGAGGGCTGATTTCTTGTCCTGTGATAAAAAGCCTTCTGTTTCGACTGCCAAACCTTTCAGGGGAGCATTTGCAAGCTTCTGGCATCATTTTTGAGTGAATTGCCAAAAGTCAGATTTTTGCTGAAATTCTGACCCCGGGGCTTAGGGATTTTTTGAAAAAAATATTTTCCGCCGGTTAAGTTGTTGAGGGCTGATTTCTTGTCCTTTGATAAAAAGCTTTCTGTTTCGACTCCCAATCCTTTCAGGGGAGCATTTCCAAGCTTCTGGCATCCTTTTTCAGTGAATTGCCAAAAGTCAGATTTTTGCTGAAATTGTGACCCCGGGGCTTAGGGATTTTTTCAAAAAAATATTTCCCGCCGGTTAAGTTGTTGAGGGCTGATTTCTTGTCCTGTGATAAAAAGCCTTCTGTTTCGACTGACAAACCTTTCAGGGGAGCATTTGCAACCGGTTGGTACCATTTTTGAGTGAATTGCCAAAAGTCAGATTTTTGCTGAAATTCTGACCCCGGGGCTTAGGGATTTTTTCAAAAAAAAATTTTCCGCCGGTTAAGTTGTTGAGGGCTGATTTCTTGTCCTGTGATAAAAACCCTTCTGTATCGACTCCCTATCCTTTCAGGGCAGCATTTGCAAGCTTCTGGCATCATTTTTGAGTGAATCGCCAAAAGTCAGATTTTTGCTGAAATTCTGACCCCGGGGCTTAGGGATTTTTTCAAAAAAATATTTTCCGCCGGTTAAGTTGTTGAGGGTTCATTTCTTGTCCTGTGATAAAAAGCCTTCTGTTTCGACTGCCAAACCTTTCAGGGGAGCATTTGCAACCGGTTGGTACCATTTTTGAGTGAATTGCCAAAAGTCAGATTTTTGCTGAAATTCTGACCCCGGGGCTTAGGGATTTTTTCAAAAAAATATTTTCCGCCGGTTAAGTTGTGGAGGGCTGATTTCTTGTCCTGTGATAAAAAGCCTTCTGTTTCGACTGCCAAAACTTTCAGGGGAGCATTTGCAACCGGTTGGTACCATTTTTGAGTGAATTGCCAAAAGTCAGATTTTTGCTGAAATTCTGACCCCGGGGCTTAGGGATTTTTTCAAAAAAATATTTCCCGCCGGTTAAGTTGTTGAGGGCTGATTTCTTGTCCTGTGATAAAAAGCCTTCTGTTTCGACAGCCAAACCTTTCAGGGGAGCATTTGCAAGCTTCTGGCATCATTTTTGAGTGAATTGCCAAAATTCAGATTTTTGCTGAAATTCTGACCCAGGGGCTTAGGGATTTTTTCAAAAAAATATTTTCCGCCGGTTAAGTTGTTGAGGGGTGATTTCTTGTCCTTTGATAAAAAGCCTTTTGTTTCGACTGCCAAACCTTTCAGGGGAGCATTTGCAACCGGTTGGTACCATTTTTGAGTGAATTGCCAAAAGTCAGATTTTTGCTGAAATTCTGACCCCGGGGCTTAGGGATTTTTTCATAAAAATATTTTCCGCTGGTTAAGTTGTTGAGGGCTGATTTCTTGTCCTGTGATAAAAAGCCTTCTGTTTCGACTGCCAAACCTTTCAGGGGAGCATTTGCAAGCTTCTGGCATCATTTTTGAGTGAATTGCCAAAAGTCAGATTTTTGCTGAAATTCTGACCCCGGGGCTTACGGATTTTTTCAAAAAAATATTTTCCGCCGGTTAAGTTGTTGAGGGCTGATTTCTTGTCCTGTGATAAAAAGCCTTCTGTTTCGACTGCCAAACCTTTCAGGGGAGCATTTGCAAGCTTCTGGCATCATTTTTGAGTGAATTGCCAAAAATCAGATTTTTGCTGAAATTCTGACCCCGGGGCTTAGGGATTTTTTGAAAAAAATATTTTCCGCCGGTTAAGTTGTTGAGGGCTGATTTCTTGTCCTGTGATAAAAAGCCTTCTGTTTCGATTCCCAATCCTTTCAGGGGAGCATTTCCAAGCTTCTGGCATCATTTTTGAGTGAATTGCCAAAAGTCAGATTTTTGCTGAAATTGTGACCCCAGGTTAGGGATTTTTTCAAAAAAATATTTTCCGCTGGTTAAGTTGTTGAGGGCTGATTTCTTGTCCTGTGATAAAAAGCCTTCTGTTTCGACTGCCAAACCTTTCAGGGGAGCATTTGCAAGCTTCTGGCATCATTTTTGAGTGAATTGCCAAAAGTCAGATTTTTGCTGAAATTCTGACCCCGGGGCTTAGGGATTTTTTCAAAAAAATATTTCCCGCCGGTTAAGTTGTTGAGGGCTGATTTCTTGTCCTGTGATAAAAAGCCTTCTGTTTCGACTGCCAAACCTTTCAGGGGAGCATTTGCAACCGGTTGGTACCATTTTTGAGTGAATTGCCAAAAGTCTGATTTTTGCTGAAATTCTGACCCCGGGGCTTAGGGATTTTTTTAAAAAAATATTTTCCGCCGGTTAAGTTGTTGAGGGCTGATTTCTTGTCCTGTGATAAAAACCCTTCTGTTTCGACTCCCTATCCTTTCAGGGCAGCATTTGCAAGCTTCTGGCATCATTTTTGAGTGAATCGCCAAAAGTCAGATTTTTGCTGAAATTCTGACCCCGGGGCTTAGGGGTTTTTTCAAAAAAATATTTTCCACCGGTTAAGTTGTTGAGGGCTGATTTCTTGTCTGTGATAAAAAGCCTTCTGTTTCGACTCCCTATCCTTTCAGGGCAGCATTTGCAAGCTTCTGGCATCATTTTTGAGTGAATTGCCAAAAGTCATATTTTTGCTGAAATTCTGACCCCGGGGCTTAGGGATTTTTTCAAAAAAATATTTTCCGCTGGTTAAGTTGTTGAGGGCTGATTTCTTGTCCTGTGATAAAAAGCCTTCTGTTTCGACTGCCAAACCTTTCAGGGGAGCATTTGCAACCGGTTGGTACCATTTTTGAGTGAATCGAGAAAAGTCAGATTTTTGCTGAAATTGTGACCCCGGGGCTTAGGGATTTTTTCAAAAAAATATTTCCCGCCGGTTAAGTTGTTGAGGGCTGATTTCTTGTCCTGTGATAAAAAGCCTTCTGTTTCGACTGCCAAACCTTTCAGGGGAGCATTTGAAACCGGTTGGTACCATTTTTGAGTGAATTGTCAAAAGTCAGATTTTTGCTGAAATTCTGACCCCGGGGCTTAGGGATTTTTTCAAAAAAATATTTTCCGCCGGTTAAGTTTTTGAGGGCTGATTTCTTGTCCTGTGATAAAACGCCTTCTGTTTCGACTGCCAAACCTTTCAGGGGAGCATTTGCAAGCTTCTGGCATCATTTTTGAGTGAATTGCCAAAAGTCAGATTTTTGCTGAAATTCTGACCCCGGGGCTTAGGGATTTTTTGAAAAAAATATTTTCCGCCGGTTAAGTTGTTGAGGGCTGATTTCTTGTCCTGTGATAAAAAGCCTTCTGTTTCGACTCACAATCCTTTCAGGGGAGCATTTCCAAGCTTCTGGCATCCTTTTTCAGTGAATTGCCAAAAGTCAGATTTTTGCTGAAATTGTGACCCCGGGGCTTAGGGATTTTTTCAAAAAAATATTTCCCGCCGGTTAAGTTGTTGAGGGCTGATTTCTTGTCCTGTGATAAAAAGCCTTCTGTTTCGACTGCCAAACCTTTCAGGGGAGCATTTGCAACCGGTTGGTACCATTTTTGAGTGAATTGCCAAAAGTCAGATTTTTGCTGAAATTCTGACCCCGGGGCTTAGGGATTTTTTCAAAAAAATATTTTCCGCCGGTTAAGTTGTTGAGGGCTGATTTCTTGTCCTGTGATAAAAAGCCTTCTGTTTCGACTGCCAAACCTTTCAGGGGAGCATTTCCAAGCTTCTGGCATCATTTTTGAGTGAATTGCCAAAAGTCAGATTTTTGCTGAAATTCTGACCCCGGGGCTTAGGGATTTTTTCAAAAAAATATTTTCCGCCGGTTAAGTTGGTGAGGGCTGATTTCTTGTCCTGTGATAAAAAGCCTTCTGTTTCGACTCCCAATCCTTTCATTTGCAAGCTTCTGGCATCATTTTTGAGTGAATCGCCAAAAGTCAGATTTTTGCTGAAAATCTGACCCCGGGGCTTAGGGATTTTTTCAAAAAAATATTTTCCGCCGGTTAAGTTGTTGAGGGCTGATTTCTTGTCCTGTGATAAAAAGCCTTCTGTTTCGACTCCCAATCCTTTCATTTGCAAGCTTCTGGCATCATTTTTGAGTGAATCGCCAAAAGTCAGATTTTTGCTGAAATTCTGACCCCGGGGCTTAGGGATTTTTTCAAAAAAATATTTTGCACCTGTTAAGTTGTTGAGGGCTGATTTCTTGTCCTGTGATAAAAAGCCTTCTGTTTCGACTGCCAAACCTTTCAGGGGAGCATTTGCAAGCTTCTGGCATCATTTTTGAGTGAATTGCCAAAAGTCAGATTTTTGCTGAAATTCTGACCCCGGGGCTTAGGGATTTTTTCAAAAAAATATTTTCCGCCGGTTAAGTTGTTGAGGGCTGATTTCTTGTCCTGTGATAAAAAGCCTTCTGTTTCGACTGCCAAACCTTTCAGGGGAGCATTTGCAAGCTTCTGGCACCATTTTTGAGTGAATTGCCAAAAGTCAGATTTTTGCTGAAATTCTGACCCCGGGGCTTAGGGATTTTTTCAAAAAAATATTTTCCGCCGGTTAAGTTGTTGAGGGCTGATTTCTTGTCCTGTGATAAAAAGCCTTCTGTTTCGACTGCCAAACCTTTCAGGGGAGCATTTCCAAGCTTCTGGCATCATTTTTGAGTGAATTGCCAAAAGTCAGATTTTTGCTGAAATTCTGACCCCGGGGCTTAGGGATTTTTTCAAAAAAATATTTTCCGCCGGTTAAGTTGGTGAGGGCTGATTTCTTGTCCTGTGATAAAAAGCCTTCTGTTTCGACTCCCAATCCTTTCATTTGCAAGCTTCTGGCATCATTTTTGAGTGAATCGCCAAAAGTCAGATTTTTGCTGAAAATCTGACCCCGGGGCTTAGGGATTTTTTCAAAAAAATATTTTCCGCCGGTTAAGTTGTTGAGGGCTGATTTCTTGTCCTGTGATAAAAAGCCTTCTGTTTCGACTGCCAAACCTTTCAGGGGAGCATTTGCAACCGGTTGGTACCATTTTTGAGTGAATTGCCAAAATTCAGATTTTTGCTGAAATTCTGACCCCGGGGCTTAGGGATTTTTTCAAAAAAATATTTTGCACCTGTTAAGTTGTTGAGGGCTGATTTCTTGTCCTGTGATAAAAAGCCTTCTGTTTCGACTGCCAAACCTTTCAGGGGAGCATTTGCAAGCTTCTGGCATCATTTTTGAGTGAATTGCCAAAAGTCAGATTTTTGCTGAAATTCTGACCCCGGGGCTTAGGGATTTTTTCAAAAAAATATTTTCCGCCGGTTAAGTTGTTGAGGGCTGATTGTTTGTCCTGTGATAAAAAGCCTTCTGTTTCGACTGCCAAACCTTTCAGGGGAGCATTTGCAATCATCTGGCATCATTTTTGAGTGATTTGCCAAAAGTCAGATTTTTGCTGAAATTCTGACCCCGGCGCTTAGGGATTTATTCAAAAAAATATTTTCCGCCGGTTAAGTTGTTGAGGGCTGATTTCTTGTCCTGTGATAAAAAGCCTTCTGTTTCGACTGCCAAACCTTTCAGGGGAGCATTTGCAACCGGTTGGTACCATTTTTTGAGTGAATTGCCAAAATTCAGATTTTTGCTGAAATTCTGACCCCGGGGCTTAGGGATTTTTTCAAAAAAATATTTTGCACCTGTTAAGTTGTTGAGGGCTGATTTCTTGTCCTGTGATAAAAAGCCTTCTGTTTCGACTGCCAAACCTTTCAGGGGAGCATTTGCAAGCTTCTGGCATCATTTTTGAGTGAATTGCCAAAAGTCAGATTTTTGCTGAAATTCTGACCCCGGGGCTTAGGGATTTTTTCAAAAAAATATTTTCCGCCGGTTAAGTTGTTGAGGGCTGATTGTTTGTCCTGTGATAAAAAGCCTTCTGTTTCGACTGCCAAACCTTTCAGGGGAGCATTTGCAATCATCTGGCATCATTTTTGAGTGATTTGCCAAAAGTCAGATTTTTGCTGAAATTCTGACCCCGGCGCTTAGGGATTTATTCAAAAAAATATTTTCCGCCGGTTAAGTTGTTGAGGGCTGATTTCTTGTCCTGTGATAAAAAGCCTTCTGTTTCGACTGCCAAACCTTTCAGGGGAGCATTTGCAAGCTTCTGGCATCATTTTCGAGTGAATCGCCAAAAGTCAGATTTTTGCTGAAATTCTGACCCCGGGGCTTAGAGATTTTTTCAAAAAAATATTTTCCGCCGGTTAAGTTGTTGAGGGCTGATTTCTTGTCCTGTCATAAAAAGCCTTCTGTTTCGACTCCCAATTCTTTCAGGGGAGCATTTGCAAGCTTCTGGCATCATTTTTGAGTGAATTGCCAAAAGTCAGATTTTTGCTGAAATTCTGACCCCGGGGCTTAGGGATTTTTTAAAAAAAATATTTTGCGCCTGTTAAGTTGGTGAGGGCTGATTTCTTGTCCTGTGATAAAAAGCCTTCTGTTTCGACTCCCAATCCTTTCATTTGCAAGCTTCTGGCATCATTTTTGAGTGAATCGCCAAAAGTCAGATTTTTGCTGAAAATCTGACCCCGGGGCTTAGGGATTTTTTCAAAAAAATATTTTCCGCCGGTTAAGTTGTTGAGGGCTGATTTCTTGTCCTGTGATAAAAAGCCTTCTGTTTCGACTGCCAAACCTTTCAGGGGAGCATTTGCAACCGGTTGGTACCATTTTTGAGTGAATTGCCAAAATTCAGATTTTTGCTGAAATTCTGACCCCGGGGCTTAGGGATTTTTTCAAAAAAATATTTTGCACCTGTTAAGTTGTTGAGGGCTGAATTCTTGTCCTGTGATAAAAAGCCTTCTGTTTCGACTGCCAAACCTTTCAGGGGAGCATTTGCAAGCTTCTGGCATCATTTTTGAGTGAATTGCCAAAAGTCAGATTTTTGCTGAAATTCTGACCCCGGGGCTTAGGGATTTTTTCAAAAAAATATTTTCCGCCGGTTAAGTTGTTGAGGGCTGATTGTTTGTCCTGTGATAAAAAGCCTTCTGTTTCGACTGCCAAACCTTTCAGGGGAGCATTTGCAAGCATCTGGCATCATTTTTGAGTGATTTGCCAAAAGTCAGATTTTTGCTGAAATTCTGACCCCGGCGCTTAGGGATTTTTTCAAAAAAATATTTTGCGCCGGTTTGTCAGGTTTGGAACTTAACTGGTTAAGAAGTTCCCATGATGCCTCAGCATTCAGACGTCAGCAGTAGAAGCTGGGAGGAGTCTGGGAGGAGTTTCTCTGTTTCCCCTCTGGTCGTTGAGGGAGAAAGACGTAGCCGGTAATGGCGGAAAGGAGCCCAGGAGATTCCTGGGGGAATGTCGGAATAAAGAGCTGAAATGGACAAACCTGGACTCTGTGTTTGTTTGGAAGCTAGGTGAAGGACGTGACAGTTCATCACCGCTGTGTTTATCTCTGCTAAGGTGTGACTGGAGCTACCGGACGACGTAGCTGAGGGAAGCGTGCCGGACCGGGCTGCCATAAAAGCTAATTGGGGGCCAATAAATCAATTAGCTGGGGTCCAAATACCAATTTCGCAACAGGTTATGGGTAATTACCGCTTGTAAAACTGTCACTCAAGAAGTGCCGGAATGCGTTTGAAGCTGGCCGGAGGTCGGAGGCTGCTTTCAGTGAGTCTCGCCTGATGTCGAGGAGTTTTTTTTTGCCTGGTGTTAAAAGGCAAGGAGAGCTGCGGAGTTTAAAAGCAGCTGGCTGAAAGACGCAAAGTGTTTGCCTGTGCCGAGGAAACGTTTCTCCACGGAAGGGAGAGCCAGAGGAGCTGAAACTGGTCCGTAAGTACAGCTTGGGGCCCCTTGGGAGAACGGAAGAGGATGGCAGGCTGCCAGGTCTTGGAGGACATTCCATGCTCACTTTAAGAAGTTGGGCAACCTGGCTGCTGATCTGAAGTCTATTGTTCTGGGTGCCAGGAAGCCAGAGGCCACTTGGCTAGTGCTCCAGGGAATTTGTGAGGCTGGAGGCGGAAAGCAAGGGCTGGGAGATGGCTGCTTCAGAACAGAAGGCAAGATGGCGCTGACCACCTTCGTGAGAGCCGGTGCACAGCTGGGAAGGGCTGTGGGCCCCAGAGGGGGGGCAAAGGGACTATTGGCGCTTGGAAATGTGCTGCATTTGCTGTGAAGCTTCAGCAAAAGGCCAGAGCCCTGGACAAAAGCCTAAAAAGGCTGGAGCCCCTGTCCCTGATGCTTTAGCCACCAGGAGTGCTGCTGAGCAGGTCGGGGGGGGGGGGCGAAGGATTCCAAAGGCAAGTTTAAGAGCCTGCTGGAATGAAGTGGCGGTTCAGAGGGGGCAAAGCTGGCAAGGGGTGCTTTTCCGGAAGAAGGAGAAGGAGGCCAGCGGGAGGAGCCCCAGGCAGTGTTTTTTCCACTGGAGTTCAACGTGTCTGCGTGAGGAGCTTGGAGAGAGGCAAGCTGCTGGGAGCCCTTTACCTACCACTGGGGGTGCAGGAAAGCGTCCTGGGAGCCCTGGGAGCAGTGGGGGGGCGGTGAGCAGTAAAAGCACAGAAAAGCCTCTTTTTCCAAAGGCTGCCAAGAGATGTTTGCGTCAAAAGTCGAAGCCTGGGAAACAGGACACAGCTACAGGCTTCAAGGTCAGCCATCTGCTGCAGCGGGAGTTACGTGCTGCAGAGGTGTCTGGGAACTCTGAGATAAGTCCAGTCTTCAGAGCAACGCAGGATGTTGCGGTTTCGGACGCTGCCAAGGACAGAGGCATCGGGACGTTTGTTGCTTCCATGGCAACTGTGGAGAACAACTCCAGCCAGGACACAGTGACACGCTGGGTGTTTTGGTTTCTGCTATCAGGCAGCACCTGATAGGCTGCGGAACTGCAGGGCTGTTTCGACAGGAACAATTGTTTAGCAGACGGAATGAAAAAGTCGGTTTCTGCTGTGGCTAACGTGTTTTTCTCCTTTACAGGAGGAGCAAGAGGTCTACGTTGTGCCGGGACTGAATAGTTGTCGGTTATCTGTATCTGCTCTAATGACGCAGGGGTTCAAAAATGTGCTTTGAAAATGATACCTGTTCCATTTTCAGAGGGGGGCGACAACGGGTCAAAAGCGAAGAGCAAGAACACTTTCTTTGGTCTGGAGACACCTCTGGAGGGTGGTGGGAATGCTAAAGAAAGCACAGGTGCAGTGTGCTAAGGTTCCCAAAGGTGTGCAAAAGTTGCACAGGTGCACAAAAGGGTACAAACTCCGGAAATGTGGGAGGTCCCAAGGGTGCAGGGCATGCAAAGGTACTTGGTTTTTCCCGGGTTTGGGAGGGTAGCCAAAGAAGCTTTTGAGCTTGTTCACACACAGATCTGTCAGGACCCATGAGGTGTGAGAGTCTGGGTGGGGCCAGGTTTGTGCCATCGCTGACAGATGACCACAGCCAGGTTGGCTGGTGTCTCTCTCTCAAATCACAGGGGGAGGCGGCGCAACTGATCAAGGTTTGGATTGCGGAGGTGGAACTAAGGTTTTCCACCAAGGTGCAAGGGTTCAAGAGCGACCGAGGGTCACAGTTTACTGGGTCTGCTCTGGAGGAGTTTTTCAAGGAAAAGGAAACACGTCACCAGGTGACGGGTGCAAAGTCTTCTCAAGGGAGAAGGGAGGCTGTGGCTGAGCCCGGTGATAGGGGATGAGGTCCAGAATCAGGGTTCAAAACCCGGTGATGGGGACCAAGCCCAGGGTCAGGGTTCAGGGCAGGTTTGGGCATCTCCAAGGGTTGTGAAAGGAGTGTCCAGGTGTGAGGCTTCATCTCCGGTAATGGAGAAAGCTCACAAACAGGGTGTCAAGTCAGAGGGGGAAGAGTCTGACGGAGAAGACACAACTGCTGGCTCTAATGGGTCAGTAGGGTATCAGGTCACAGGTGCGTGGAAAAGTGTCGCACAGTGTGATTCTGGGAATGTGGAAGGGGTTCAACAGGTGCCTGGGAAAGATGCCGGGAAGGGGCACAAGGCAAAGGGGAAGGTGTTGAACTCAAAAAGGTCTCGTCAGAATGGTCTCGGCATAGAGGGGGTGTCAGGTTTGGAACTTAACTGGTTAAGAAGTTCCCATGATGCCTCAACATTCAGACGTCAGCAGTAGAAGCTGGGAGGAGTCTGGGAGGAGTTTCTCTGTTTCCCCTCTGGTCGTTGAGGGAGAAAGACGTAGCCGGTAATGGCGGAAAGGAGCCCAGGAGATTCCTGGGGGAATGTCGGAATAAAGAGCTGAAATGGACAAACCTGGACTCTGTGTTTGTTTGGAAGCTAAGTGAAGGACGTGACAGTTCATCACCGCTGTGTTTATCTCTGCTAAGGTGTGACTGGAGCTACCGGACGACGTAGCTGAGGGAAGCGTGCCGGACCGGGCTGCCATAAAAGCTAATTGGGGGCCAATAAATCAATTAGCTGGGGTCCAAATACCAATTTCGCAACAGTTGAGGGCTGATTTCTTGTCCTGTGATAAAAAGCCTTCTGTTTCGACTGCCAAACCTTTCAGGGGAGCATTTGCAAGCTTCTGGCATCATTTTTGAGTGAATCGCCAAAAGTCAGATTTTTGCTGAAATTCTGACCCCGGGGCTTAGGGATTTTTTCAAAAAAATATTTTCCGCCGGTTAAGTTGTTGAGGGCTGATTTCTTGTCCTGTCATAAAAAGCCTTCTGTTTCGACTCCCAATTCTTTCAGGGGAGCATTTGCAAGCTTCTGGCATCATTTTTGAGTGAATCGCCAAAAGTCAGATTTTTGCTGAAATTCTGACCCCGGGGCTTAGGGATTTTTTAAAAAAAATATTTTGCGCCTGTTAAGTTGGTGAGGGCTGATTTCTTGTCCTATGATAAAAAGCCTTCTGTTTCGACTCCCAATCCTTTCATTTGCAAGCTTCTGGCATCATTTTTGAGTGAATCGCCAAAAGTCAGATTTTTGCTGAAAATCTGACCCCGGGGCTTAGGGATTTTTTCAAAAAAATATTTTCCGCCGGTTAAGTTGTTGAGGGCTGATTTCTTGTCCTGTGATAAAAAGCCTTCTGTTTCGACTGCCAAACCTTTCAGGGGAGCATTTGCAACCGGTTGGTACCATTTTTTAGTGAATTGCCAAAATTCAGATTTTTGCTGAAATTCTGACCCCGGGGCTTAGGGATTTTTTCAAAAAAATATTTTGCACCAGTTAAGTTGTTGAGGGCTCATTTCTTGTCCTGTGATAAAAAGCCTTCTGTTTCGACTGCCAAACCTTTCAGGGGAGCATTTCCAAGCTTCTGGCATCATTTTTGAGTGAATTGCCAAAAGTCAGATTTTTGCTGAAATTCTGACCCCAGGGCTTAGGGATTTTTTCAAAAAAATATTTTCCGCCGGTTAAGTTGTTGAGGGCTGATTTCTTGTCCTGTCATAAAAAGCCTTCTGTTTCGACTCCCAATCCTTTCAGGGGAGCATTTCCAAGCTTCTGGCATCATTTTTGAGTGAATTGCCAAAATTCAGATTTTTCCTGAAATTCTGACCCCGGGGCTTAGGGATTTTTTCAAAAAAATATTTTGTGCCTGTTAAGTTGTTGAGGGCTGATTTCTTGTCCTGTGATAAAAAGCCTTCTGTTTCGACTGCCAAACCTTTCAGGGGAGCATTTGCAAGCTTTTGGCATCATTTTTGAGTGAATCGCCAAAAGTCAGATTTTTGCTGAAATTCTGACCCTGGGGCTTAGGGATTTTTTCAAAAAAATATTTTCCGCCGGTTAAGTTGTTGAGGGCTGATTTCTTGTCCTGTCATAAAAAGCCTTCTGTTTCGACTCCCAATCCTTTCAGGGGAGCATTTCCAAGCTTCTGGCATCATTTTTGAGTGAATTGCCAAAATTCAGATTTTTCCTGAAATTCTGACCCCGGGGCTTAGGGATTTTTTCAAAAAAATATTTTGTGCCTGTTAAGTTGTTGAGGGCTGATTTCTTGTCCTGTGATAAAAAGCCTTCTGTTTCGACTGCCAAACCTTTCAGGGGAGCATTTGCAAGCTTTTGGCATCATTTTTGAGTGAATCGCCAAAAGTCAGATTTTTGCTGAAATTCTGACCCCGGGGCTTAGGGATTTTTTCAAAAAAATATTTTCCGCCGGTTAAGTTGTTGAGGGCTGATTTCTTGTCCTGTGATAAAAAGCCTTCTGTTTCGACTCCCAATCCTTCAAGGGGAGCATTTCCAAGCTTCTGGCATCATTTTTGAGTGAATCGCCAAAATTCAGATTTTTGCTGAAATTCTGACCCCGAGGCTTAGGGATTTTTTCAAAAAAATATTTTCCGCCGGTTAAGTTGGTGACGGCTGATTTCTTGTCCTGTCATAAAAAGCCTTCTGTTTCGACTCCCAATCCTTTCAGGGGAGCATTTGCAAGCTTCTGGCATCATTTTTGAGTGAATCGCCAAAAGTCAGATTTTTGCTGAAATTCTGACCCCGGGGCTTAGGGATTTTTTCAAAAAAATATTTTCCGCCGGTTAAGTTGTTGAGGGCTGATTTCTTGTCCTGTGATAAAAAGCCTTCTGTTTCGACTGCCAAACCTTTCAGGGGAGCATTTGCAACCGGTTGGTACCATTTTTGAGTGAATCGAGAAAAGTCAGATTTTTGCTGAAATTGTGACCCCGGGGCTTAGGGATTTTTTCAAAAAAATATTTCCCGCCGGTTAAGTTGTTGAGGGCTGATTTCTTGTCCTGTGATAAAAAGCCTTCTGTTTCGACTGCCAAACCTTTCAGGGGAGCATTTGAAACCGGTTGGTACCATTTTTGAGTGAATTGCCAAAAGTCAGATTTTTGCTGAAATTCTGACCCCGGGGCTTAGGGATTTTTTCAAAAAAATATTTTCCGCCGGTTAAGTTTTTGAGGGCTGATTTCTTGTCCTGTGATAAAACGCCTTCTGTTTCGACTGCCAAACCTTTCAGGGGAGCATTTGCAAGCTTCTGGCATCATTTTTGAGTGAATTGCCAAAAGTCAGATTTTTGCTGAAATTCTGACCCCGGGGCTTAGGGATTTTTTGAAAAAAATATTTTCCGCCGGTTAAGTTGTTGAGGGCTGATTTCTTGTCCTGTGATAAAAAGCCTTCTGTTTCGACTCACAATCCTTTCAGGGGAGCATTTCCAAGCTTCTGGCATCCTTTTTCAGTGAATTGCCAAAAGTCAGATTTTTGCTGAAATTGTGACCCCAGGGCTTAGGGATTTTTTCAAAAAAATATTTCCCGCCGGTTAAGTTGTTGAGGGCTGATTTCTTGTCCTGTGATAAAAGGCCTTCTGTTTCGACTGCCAAACCTTTCAGGGGAGCATTTGCAACCGGTTGGTACCATTTTTGAGTGAATTGCCAAAAGTCAGATTTTTGCTGAAATTCTGACCCCGGGGCTTAGGGATTTTTTCAAAAAAATATTTTCCGCCGGTTAAGTTGTTGAGGGCTGATTTCTTGTCCTGTGATAAAAAGCCTTCTGTTTCGACTGCCAAACCTTTCAGGGGAGCATTTGCAAGCTTCTGGCATCATTTTTGAGTGAATTGCCAAAAGTCAGATTTTTGCTGAAATTCTGACCCCGGGGCTTAGGGATTTTTTCAAAAAAATATTTTCCGCCGGTTAAGTTGGTGAGGGCTGATTTCTTGTCCTGTGATAAAAAGCCTTCTGTTTCGACTCCCAATCCTTTCATTTGCAAGCTTCTGGCATCATTTTTGAGTGAATCGCCAAAAGTCAGATTTTTGCTGAAAATCTGACCCCGGGGCTTAGGGATTTTTTCAAAAAAATATTTTCCGCCGGTTAAGTTGTTGAGGGCTGATTTCTTGTCCTGTGATAAAAAGCCTTCTGTTTCGACTGCCAAACCTTTCAGGGGAGCATTTCCAACCGGTTGGTACCATTTTTGAGTGAATTGCCAAAATTCAGATTTTTGCTGAAATTCTGACCCCGGGGCTTAGGGATTTTTTCAAAAAAATATTTTGCACCTGTTAAGTTGTTGAGGGCTGATTTCTTGTCCTGTGATAAAAAGCCTTCTGTTTCGACTGCCAAACCTTTCAGGGGAGCATTTGCAAGCTTCTGGCATCATTTTTGAGTGAATTGCCAAAAGTCAGATTTTTGCTGAAATTCTGACCCCGGGGCTTAGGGATTTTTTCAAAAAAATATTTTCCGCCGGTTAAGTTGTTGAGGGCTGATTTCTTGTCCTGTGATAAAAAGCCTTCTGTTTCGACTGCCAAACCTTTCAGGGGAGCATTTCCAAGCTTCTGGCATCATTTTTGAGTGAATTGCCAAAAGTCAGATTTTTGCTGAAATTCTGACCCCGGGGCTTAGGGATTTTTTCAAAAAAATATTTTCCGCCGGTTAAGTTGGTGAGGGCTGATTTCTTGTCCTGTGATAAAAAGCCTTCTGTTTTGACTCCCAATCCTTTCATTTGCAAGCTTCTGGCATCATTTTTGAGTGAATCGCCAAAAGTCAGATTTTTGCTGAAAATCTGACCCCGGGGCTTAGGGATTTTTTCAAAAAAATATTTTCCGCCGGTTAAGTTGTTGAGGGCTGATTTCTTGTCCTGTGATAAAAAGCCTTCTGTTTCGACTACCAAACCTTTCAGGGGAGCATTTGCAACCGGTTGGTACCATTTTTGAGTGAATTGCCAAAATTCAGATTTTTGCTGAAATTCTGACCCTGGGGCTTAGGGATTTTTTCAAAAAAATATTTTGCACCTGTTAAGTTGTTGAGGGCTGATTTCTTGTCCTGTGATAAAAAGCCTTCTGTTTCGACTGCCAAACCTTTCAGGGGAGCATTTGCAAGCTTCTGGCATCATTTTTGAGTGAATTGCCAAAAGTCAGATTTTTGCTGAAATTCTGACCCCGGGGCTTAGGGATTTTTTCAAAAAAATATTTTCCGCCGGTTAAGTTGTTGAGGGCTGATTGTTTGTCCTGTGATAAAAAGCCTTCTGTTTCGACTGCCAAACCTTTCAGGGGAGCATTTGCAAGCATCTGGCATCATTTTTGAGTGATTTGCCAAAAGTCAGATTTTTGCTGAAATTCTGACCCCGGCGCTTAGGGATTTATTCAAAAAAATATTTTCCGCCGGTTAAGTTGTTGAGGGCTGATTTCTTGTCCTGTGATAAAAAGCCTTCTGTTTCGACTGCCAAACCTTTCAGGGGAGCATTTGCAAGCTTCTGGCATCATTTTCGAGTGAATCGCCAAAAGTCAGATTTTTGCTGAAATTCTGACCCCGGGGCTTAGAGATTTTTTCAAAAAAATATTTTCCGCCGGTTAAGTTGTTGAGGGCTGATTTCTTGTCCTGTCATAAAAAGCCTTCTGTTTCGACTCCCAATTCTTTCAGGGGAGCATTTGCAAGCTTCTGGCATCATTTTTGAGTGAATTGCCAAAAGTCAGATTTTTGCTGAAATTCTGACCCCGGGGCTTAGGGATTTTTTCAAAAAAATATTTTCCGCCGGTTAAGTTGGTGAGGGCTGATTTCTTGTCCTGTGATAAAAAGCCTTCTGTTTCGACTCCCAATCCTTTCATTTGCAAGCTTCTGGCATCATTTTTGAGTGAATCGCCAAAAGTCAGATTTTTGCTGAAAATCTGACCCCGGGGCTTAGGGATTTTTTCAAAAAAATATTTTCCGCCGGTTAAGTTGTTGAGGGCTGATTTCTTGTCCTGTGATAAAAAGCCTTCTGTTTCGACTGCCAAACCTTTCAGGGGAGCATTTGCAACCGGTTGGTACCATTTTTGAGTGAATTGCCAAAATTCAGATTTTTGCTGAAATTCTGACCCCGGGGCTTAGGGATTTTTTCAAAAAAATATTTTGCACCTGTTAAGTTGTTGAGGGCTGATTTCTTGTCCTGTGATAAAAAGCCTTCTGTTTCGACTGCCAAACCTTTCAGGGGAGCATTTGCAAGCTTCTGGCATCATTTTTGAGTGAATTGCCAAAAGTCAGATTTTTGCTGAAATTCTGACCCCGGGGCTTAGGGATTTTTTCAAAAAAATATTTTCCGCCGGTTAAGTTGTTGAGGGCTGATTGTTTGTCCTGTGATAAAAAGCCTTCTGTTTCGACTGCCAAACCTTTCAGGGGAGCATTTGCAAGCATCTGGCATCATTTTTGAGTGATTTGCCAAAAGTCAGATTTTTGCTGAAATTCTGACCCCGGCGCTTAGGGATTTTTTCAAAAAAATATTTTGCGCCGGTTAAGTTGTTGAGGGCTGATTTCTTGTCCTGTGATAAAAAGCCTTCTGTTTCGACTGCCAAACCTTTCAGGGGAGCATTTGCAAGCTTCTGGCATCATTTTCGAGTGAATCGCCAAAAGTCAGATTTTTGCTGAAATTCTGACCCCGGGGCTTAGGGATTTTTTCAAAAAAATATTTTCCGCCGGTTAAGTTGTTGAGGGCTGATTTCTTGTCCTGTGATAAAAAGCCTTCTGTTTCGACTCCCAATTCTTTCAGGGGAGCATTTGCAAGCTTCTGGCATCATTTTTGAGTGAATTGCCAAAAGTCAGATTTTTGCTGAAATTCTGACCCCGGGGCTTAGGGATTTTTTCAAAAAAATATTTTCCGCCGGTTAAGTTGTTGAGGGCTGATTGTTTGTCCTGTGATAAAAAGCCTTCTGTTTCGACTGCCAAACCTTTCAGGGGAGCATTTGCAAGCATCTGGCATCATTTTTGAGTGATTTGCCAAAAGTCAGATTTTTGCTGAAATTCTGACCCCGGCGCTTAGGGATTTTTTCAAAAAAATATTTTGCGCCGGTTAAGTTGTTGAGGGCTGATTTATTGTCCTGTGATAAAAAGCCTTCTGTTTCGACTGCCAAACCTTTCAGGGGAGCATTTGCAAGCTTCTGGCATCATTTTTGAGTGAATCGCCAAAAGTCAGATTTTTGCTGAAATTCTGACCCCGGGGCTTAGGGATTTTTTCAAAAAAATATTTTCCGCCGGTTAAGTTGTTGAGGGCTGATTTCTTGTCCTGTCATAAAAAGCCTTCTGTTTCGACTCCCAATTCTTTCAGGGGAGCATTTGCAAGCTTCTGGCATCATTTTTGAGTGAATCGCCAAATGTCAGATTTTTGCTGAAATTCTGACCCCGGGGCTTAGGGATTTTTTAAAAAAAATATTTTGCGCCTGTTAAGTTGGTGAGGGCTGATTTCTTGTCCTATGATAAAAAGCCTTCTGTTTCGACTCCCAATCCTTTCATTTGCAAGCTTCTGGCATCATTTTTGAGTGAATCGCCAAAAGTCAGATTTTTGCTGAAAATCTGACCCCGGGGCTTAGGGATTTTTTCAAAAAAATATTTTCCGCCGGTTAAGTTGTTGAGGGCTGATTTCTTGTCCTGTGATAAAAAGCCTTCTGTTTCGACTGCCAAACCTTTCAGGGGAGCATTTGCAAGCTTCTGGCATCATTTTTGAGTGAATTGCCAAAAGTCAGATTTTTGCTGAAATTCTGACCCCGGGGCTTAGGGATTTTTTCAAAAAAATATTTTCCGCCGGTTAAGTTGTTGAGGGCTGATTGTTTGTCCTGTGATAAAAAGCCTTCTGTTTCGACTGCCAAACCTTTCAGGGGAGCATTTGCAAGCATCTGGCATCATTTTTGAGTGATTTGCCAAAAGTCAGATTTTTGCTGAAATTCTGACCCCGGCGCTTAGGGATTTTTTCAAAAAAATATTTTGCGCCGGTTAAGTTGTTGAGGGCTGATTTCTTGTCCTGTGATAAAAAGCCTTCTGTTTCGACTCCCAATCCTTTCATTTGCAAGCTTCTGGCATCATTTTTGAGTGAATCGCCAAAAGTCAGATTTTTGCTGAAAATCTGACCCCGGGGCTTAGGGATTTTTTCAAAAAAATATTTTCCGCCGGTTAAGTTGTTGAGGGCTGATTTCTTGTCCTGTGATAAAAAGCCTTCTGTTTCGACTGCGAAACCTTTCAGGGGAGCATTTCCAACCGATTGGTACCATTTTTGAGTGAATTGCCAAAATTCAGATTTTTGCTGAAATTCTGACCCCGGGGCTTAGGGATTTTTTCAAAAAAATATTTTGCACCTGTTAAGTTGTTGAGGGCTGATTTCTTGTCCTGTGATAAAAAGCCTTCTGTTTCGACTGCCAAACCTTTCAGGGGAGCATTTGCAAGCTTCTGGCATCATTTTTGAGTGAATTGCCAAAAGTCAGATTTTTGCTGAAATTCTGACCCCGGGGCTTAGGGATTTTTTCAAAAAAATATTTTCCGCCGGTTAAGTTGTTGAGGGCTGATTTCTTGTCCTGTGATAAAAAGCCTTCTGTTTCGACTGCCAAACCTTTCAGGGGAGCATTTCCAAGCTTCTGGCATCATTTTTGAGTGAATTGCCAAAAGTCAGATTTTTGCTGAAATTCTGACCCTGGGGCTTAGGGATTTTTTCAAAAAAATATTTTCCGCCGGTTAAGTTGGTGAGGGCTGATTTCTTGTCCTGTGATAAAAAGCCTTCTGTTTTGACTCCCAATCCTTTCATTTGCAAGCTTCTGGCATCATTTTTGAGTGAATCGCCAAAAGTCAGGTTTTTGCTGAAAATCTGACCCCGGGGCTTAGGGATTTTTTCAAAAAAATATTTTCCGCCGGTTAAGTTGTTGAGGGCTGATTTCTTGTCCTGTGATAAAAAGCCTTCTGTTTCGACTACCAAACCTTTCAGGGGAGCATTTGCAACCGGTTGGTACCATTTTTGAGTGAATTGCCAAAATTCAGATTTTTGCTGAAATTCTGACCCCGGGGCTTATGGATTTTTTCAAAAAAATATTTTGCACCTGTTAAGTTGTTGAGGGCTGATTTCTTGTCCTGTGATAAAAAGCCTTCTGTTTCGACTGCCAAACCTTTCAGGGGAGCATTTGCAAGCTTCTGGCATCATTTTTGAGTGAATTGCCAAAAGTCAGATTTTTGCTGAAATTCTGACCCCGGGGCTTAGGGATTTTTTCAAAAAAATATTTTCCGCCGGTTAAGTTGTTGAGGGCTGATTGTTTGTCCTGTGATAAAAAGCCTTCTGTTTCGACTGCCAAACCTTTCAGGGGAGCATTTGCAAGCATCTGGCATCATTTTTGAGTGATTTGCCAAAAGTCAGATTTTTGCTGAAATTCTGACCCCGGCGCTTAGGGATTTATTCAAAAAAATATTTTCCGCCGGTTAAGTTGTTGAGGGCTGATTTCTTGTCCTGTGATAAAAAGCCTTCTGTTTCGACTGCCAAACCTTTCAGGGGAGCATTTGCAAGCTTCTGGCATCATTTTCGAGTGAATCGCCAAAAGTCAGATTTTTGCTGAAATTCTGACCACGGGGCTTAGAGATTTTTTCAAAAAAATATTTTCCGCCGGTTAAGTTGTTGAGGGCTGATTTCTTGTCCTGTCATAAAAAGCCTTCTGTTTCGACTCCCAATTCTTTCAGGGGAGCATTTGCAAGCTTCTGGCATCATTTTTGAGTGAATTGCCAAAAGTCAGATTTTTGCTGAAATTCTGACCCCGGGGCTTAGGGATTTTTTCAAAAAAATATTTTCCGCCGGTTAAGTTGGTGAGGGCTGATTTCTTGTCCTGTGATAAAAAGCCTTCTGTTTCGACTCCCAATCCTTTCATTTGCAAGCTTCTGGCATCATTTTTGAGTGAATCGCCAAAAGTCAGATTTTTGCTGAAAATCTGACCCCGGGGCTTAGGGATTTTTTCAAAAAAATATTTTCCGCCGGTTAAGTTGTTGAGGGCTGATTTCTTGTCCTGTGATAAAAAGCCTTCTGTTTCGACTGCCAAACCTTTCAGGGGAGCATTTGCAACCGGTTGGTACCATTTTTGAGTGAATTGCCAAAATTCAGATTTTTGCTGAAATTCTGACCCCGGGGCTTAGGGATTTTTTCAAAAAAATATTTTGCACCTGTTAAGTTGTTGAGGGCTGATTTCTTGTCCTGTGATAAAAAGCCTTCTGTTTCGACTGCCAAACCTTTCAGGGGAGCATTTGCAAGCTTCTGGCATCATTTTTGAGTGAATTGCCAAAAGTCAGATTTTTGCTGAAATTCTGACCCCGGGGCTTAGGGATTTTTTCAAAAAAATATTTTCCGCTGGTTAAGTTGTTGAGGGCTGATTGTTTGTCCTGTGATAAAAAGCCTTCTGTTTCGACTGCCAAACCTTTCACGGGAGCATTTGCAAGCATCTGGCATCATTTTTGAGTGATTTGCCAAAAGTCAGATTTTTGCTGAAATTCTGACCCCGGCGCTTAGGGATTTTTTCAAAAAAATATTTTGCGCCGGTTAAGTTGTTGAGGGCTGATTTCTTGTCCTGTGATAAAAAGCCTTCTGTTTCGACTGCCAAACCTTTCAGGGGAGCATTTGCAAGCTTCTGGCATCATTTTCGAGTGAATCGCCAAAAGTCAGATTTTTGCTGAAATTCTGACCCCGGGGCTTAGGGATTTTTTCAAAAAAATATTTTCCGCCGGTTAAGTTGTTGAGGGCTGATTTCTTGTCCTGTGATAAAAAGCCTTCTGTTTCGACTCCCAATTCTTTCAGGGGAGCATTTGCAAGCTTCTGGCATCATTTTTGAGTGAATTGCCAAAAGTCAGATTTTTGCTGAAATTCTGACCCCGGGGCTTAGGGATTTTTTCAAAAAAATATTTTCCGCCGGTTAAGTTGTTGAGGGCTGATTGTTTGTCCTGTGATAAAAAGCCTTCTGTTTCGACTGCCAAACCTTTCAGGGGAGCATTTGCAAGCATCTGGCATCATTTTTGAGTGATTTGCCAAAAGTCAGATTTTTGCTGAAATTCTGACCCCGGCGCTTAGGGATTTTTTCAAAAAAATATTTTGCGCCGGTTAAGTTGTTGAGGGCTGATTTATTGTCCTGTGATAAAAAGCCTTCTGTTTCGACTGCCAAACCTTTCAGGGGAGCATTTGCAAGCTTCTGGCATCATTTTTGAGTGAATCGCCAAAAGTCAGATTTTTGCTGAAATTCTGACCCCGGGGCTTAGGGATTTTTTCAAAAAAATATTTTCCGCCGGTTAAGTTGTTGAGGGCTGATTTCTTGTCCTGTCATAAAAAGCCTTCTGTTTCGACTCCCAATTCTTTCAGGGGAGCATTTGCAAGCTTCTGGCATCATTTTTGAGTGAATCGCCAAATGTCAGATTTTTGCTGAAATTCTGACCCCGGGGCTTAGGGATTTTTTTAAAAAAATATTTTGCGCCTGTTAAGTTGGTGAGGGCTGATTTCTTGTCCTATGATAAAAAGCCTTCTGTTTCGACTCCCAATCCTTTCATTTGCAAGCTTCTGGCATCATTTTTGAGTGAATCGCCAAAAGTCAGATTTTTGCTGAAAATCTGACCCCGGGGCTTAGGGATTTTTTCAAAAAAATATTTTCCGCCGGTTAAGTTGTTGAGGGCTGATTTCTTGTCCTGTGATAAAAAGCCTTCTGTTTCGACTGCCAAACCTTTCAGGGGAGCATTTGCAAGCTTCTGGCATCATTTTTGAGTGAATTGCCAAATGTCAGATTTTTGCTGAAATTCTGACCCCGGGGCTTAGGGATTTTTTTAAAAAAATATTTTGCGCCTGTTAAGTTGGTGAGGGCTGATTTCTTGTCCTATGATAAAAAGCCTTCTGTTTCGACTCCCAATCCTTTCATTTGCAAGCTTCTGGCATCATTTTTGAGTGAATCGCCAAAAGTCAGATTTTTGCTGAAAATCTGACCCCGGGGCTTAGGGATTTTTTCAAAAAAATATTTTCCGCCGGTTAAGTTGTTGAGGGCTGATTTCTTTTCCTGTGATAAAAAGCCTTCTGTTTCGACTGCCAAACCTTTCAGGGGAGCATTTGCAAGCTTCTGGCATCATTTTTGAGTGAATTGCCAAAAGTCAGATTTTTGCTGAAATTCTGACCCCGGGGCTTAGGGATTTTTTCAAAAAAATATTTTCCGCCGGTTAAGTTGTTGAGGGCTGATTGTTTGTCCTGTGATAAAAAGCCTTCTGTTTCGACTGCCAAACCTTTCAGGGGAGCATTTGCAAGCATCTGGCATCATTTTTGAGTGATTTGCCAAAAGTCAGATTTTTGCTGAAATTCTGACCCCGGCGCTTAGGGATTTTTTCAAAAAAATATTTTGCGCCGGTTAAGTTGTTGAGGGCTGATTTCTTGTCCTGTGATAAAAAGCCTTCTGTTTCGACTGCCAAACCTTTCAGGGGAGCATTTGCAAGCTTCTGGCATCATTTTCGAGTGAATCGCCAAAAGTCAGATTTTTGCTGAAATTCTGACCCCGGGGCTTAGGGATTTTTTCAAAAAAATATTTTCCGCCGGTTAAGTTGTTGAGGGCTGATTTCTTGTCCTGTCATAAAAAGCCTTCTGTTTCGACTCCCAATTCTTTCAGGGGAGCATTTGCAAGCTTCTGGCATCATTTTTGAGTGAATCGCCAAATGTCAGATTTTTGCTGAAATTCTGACCCCGGGGCTTAGGGATTTTTTAAAAAAAATATTTTGCGCCTGTTAAGTTGGTGAGGGCTGATTTCTTGTCCTGTGATAAAAAGCCTTCTGTTTCGACTCCCAATCCTTTCATTTGCAAGCTTCTGGCATCATTTTTGAGTGAATCGCCAAAAGTCAGATTTTTGCTGAAAATCTGACCCCGGGGCTTAGGGATTTTTTCAAAAAAATATTTTCCGCCGGTTAAGTTGTTGAGGGCTGATTTCTTGTCCTGTGATAAAAAGCCTTCTGTTTCGACTGCCAAACCTTTCAGGGGAGCATTTGCAACCGGTTGGTACCATTTTTTAGTGAATTGCCAAAATTCAGATTTTTGCTGAAATTCTGACCCCGGGGCTTAGGGATTTTTTCAAAAAAATATTTTGCACCAGTTAAGTTGTTGAGGGCTCATTTCTTGTCCTGTGATAAAAAGCCTTCTGTTTCGACTGCCAAACCTTTCAGGGGAGCATTTCCAAGCTTCTGGCATCATTTTTGAGTGAATTGCCAAAAGTCAGATTTTTGCTGAAATTCTGACCCCAGGGCTTAGGGATTTTTTCAAAAAAATATTTTCCGCCGGTTAAGTTGTTGAGGGCTGATTTCTTGTCCTGTCATAAAAAGCCTTCTGTTTCGACTCCCAATCCTTTCAGGGGAGCATTTCCAAGCTTCTGGCATCATTTTTGAGTGAATTGCCAAAATTCAGATTTTTCCTGAAATTCTGACCCCGGGGCTTAGGGATTTTTTCAAAAAAATATTTTGTGCCTGTTAAGTTGTTGAGGGCTGATTTCTTGTCCTGTGATAAAAAGCCTTCTGTTTCGACTGCCAAACCTTTCAGGGGAGCATTTGCAAGCTTTTGGCATCATTTTTGAGTGAATCGCCAAAAGTCAGATTTTTGCTGAAATTCTGACCCCGGGGCTTAGGGATTTTTTCAAAAAAATATTTTCCGCCGGTTAAGTTGTTGAGGGCTGATTTCTTGTCCTGTCATAAAAAGCCTTCTGTTTCGACTCCCAATCCTTTCAGGGGAGCATTTCCAAGCTTCTGGCATCATTTTTGAGTGAATTGCCAAAATTCAGATTTTTGCTGAAATTCTGACCCCGGGGCTTAGGGATTTTATAAAAAAAATATTTTGCGCCTGTTAAGTTGTTGAGGGCTGATTTCTTGTCCTGTGATAAAAAGCCTTCTGTTTCGACTGCCAAACCTTTCAGGGGAGCATTTGCAAGCTTCTGGCATCATTTTTGAGTGAATCGCCAAAAGTCAGATTTTTGCTGAAATTCTGACGCCGGGGCTTAGGGATTTTTTCAAAAAAATATTTTCCGCCGGTTAAGTTGTTGAGGGCTGATTTCTTGTCCTGTGATAAAAAGCCTTCTGTTTCGACTGCCAAACCTTTCAGGGGAGCATTTCCAAGCTTCTGGCATCATTTTTGTGTGAATTGCCAAAAGTCAGAATTTTGCTGAAATTCTGACCCCGGGGCTTAGGGATTTTTTCAAAAAAATATTTTGCGCCTGTTAAGTTGGTGAGGGCTGATTTCTTGTCCTGTGATAAAAAGCCTTCTGTTTCGACTCCCAATCCTTTCATTTGCAAGCTTCTGGCATCATTTTTGAGTGAATCGCCAAAAGTCAGATTTTTGCTGAAAATCTGACCCCGGGGCTTAGGGATTTTTTCAAAAAAATATTTTCCGCCGGTTAAGTTGTTGAGGGCTGATTTCTTGTCCTGTGATAAAAAGCCTTCTGTTTCGACTGCCAAACCTTTCAGGGGAGCATTTGCAACCGGTTGGTACCATTTTTTAGTGAATTGCCAAAATTCAGATTTTTGCTGAAATTCTGACCCCGGGGCTTAGGGATTTTTTCAAAAAAATATTTTGCACCAGTTAAGTTGTTGAGGGCTCATTTCTTGTCCTGTGATAAAAAGCCTTCTGTTTCGACTGCCAAACCTTTCAGGGGAGCATTTCCAAGCTTCTGGCATCATTTTTGAGTGAATTGCCAAAAGTCAGATTTTTGCTGAAATTCTGACCCCAGGGCTTAGGGATTTTTTCAAAAAAATATTTTCCGCCGGTTAAGTTGTTGAGGGCTGATTTCTTGTCCTGTCATAAAAAGCCTTCTGTTTCGACTCCCAATCCTTTCAGGGGAGCATTTCCAAGCTTCTGGCATCATTTTTGAGTGAATTGCCAAAATTCAGATTTTTCCTGAAATTCTGACCCCGGGGCTTAGGGATTTTTTCAAAAAAATATTTTGTGCCTGTTAAGTTGTTGAGGGCTGATTTCTTGTCCTGTGATAAAAAGCCTTCTGTTTCGACTGCCAAACCTTTCAGGGGAGCATTTGCAAGCTTTTGGCATCATTTTTGAGTGAATCGCCAAAAGTCAGATTTTTGCTGAAATTCTGACCCCGGGGCTTAGGGATTTTTTCAAAAAAATATTTTCCGCCGGTTAAGTTGTTGAGGGCTGATTTCTTGTCCTGTCATAAAAAGCCTTCTGTTTCGACTCCCAATCCTTTCAGGGGAGCATTTCCAAGCTTCTGGCATCATTTTTGAGTGAATTGCCAAAATTCAGATTTTTGCTGAAATTCTGACCCCGGGGCTTAGGGATTTTATAAAAAAAATATTTTGCGCCTGTTAAGTTGTTGAGGGCTGATTTCTTGTCCTGTGATAAAAAGCCTTCTGTTTCGACTGCCAAACCTTTCAGGGGAGCATTTGCAAGCTTCTGGCATCATTTTTGAGTGAATCGCCAAAAGTCAGATTTTTGCTGAAATTCTGACGCCGGGGCTTAGGGATTTTTTCAAAAAAATATTTTCCGCCGGTTAAGTTGTTGAGGGCTGATTTCTTGTCCTGTGATAAAAAGCCTTCTGTTTCGACTGCCAAACCTTTCAGGGGAGCATTTCCAAGCTTCTGGCATCATTTTTGTGTGAATTGCCAAAAGTCAGAATTTTGCTGAAATTCTGACCCCGGGGCTTAGGGATTTTTTCAAAAAAATATTTTCCGCCGGTTAAGTTGTTGAGGGCTGATTTCTTGTCCTGTGATAAAAAGCCTTCTGTTTCGACTCCCAATCCTTTCAGGGGAGCATTTCCAAGCTTCTGGCATCATTTTTGAGTGAATCGCCAAAATTCAGATTTTTGCTGAAATTCTGACCCCGAGGCTTAGGGATTTTTTCAAAAAAATATTTTCCGCCGGTTAAGTTGGTGACGGCTGATTTCTTGTCCTGTCATAAAAAGCCTTCTGTTTCGACTCCCAATCCTTTCAGGGGAGCATTTGCAAGCTTCTGGCATCATTTTTGAGTGAATCGCCAAAAGTCAGATTTTTGCTGAAATTCTGACCCCGGGGCTTAGGGATTTTTTCAAAAAAATATTTTCTGCCGGTTAAGTTGGTGAGGGCTGATTAATTGTCCTGTGATTAAAAGCCTTCTGTTTCGACTGCCAAACCTTTCAGGGGAGCATTTGCAAGCTTCTGGCATCATTTTTGAGTGAATTGCCAAAAGTCAGATTTTTGCTGAAATTCTGACCCCGGGGCTTAGGGATTTTTTCAAAAAAATATTTTGCGCCTGTTAAGTTGTTGAGGGCTGATTGTTTGTCCTGTGATAAAAAGCCTTCTGTTTCGACTGCCAAACCTTTCAGGGGAGCATTTGCAAGCTTCTGGCATCATTTTTGAGTGAATTGCCAAAAGTCAGATTTTTGCTGAAATTCTGACCCCGGGGCTTAGGGATTTTTTCAAACAAATATTTTGCGCCTGTTAAGTTGTTGAGGGCTGATTGTTTGTCCTGTGATAAAAAGCCTTCTGTTTCAACTGCCAAACCTTTCAGGGGAGCATTTGCAAGCTTCTGGCATCATTTTTGAGTGAATTGCCAAAAGTCAGATTTTTGCTGAAATTCTGACCCCGGGGCTTAGGGATTTTTTCAAAAAAATATTTTCCGCCGGTTAAGTTGTTGAGGGCTGATTTGTTCTCCTGTGATAAAAAGCCTTCTGTTTCGACTGCCAAACCTTTCAGGGGAGCATTTGCAAGCTTCTGGCATCATTTTTGAGTGAATTGCCAAAAGTCAGATTTTTGCTGAAATTCTGACCCCGGGGCTTAGGGATTTTTTCAAAAAAATATTTCCGCCGGTTAAGTTGTTGAGGGCTGATTTTTTGTCCTGTGATAAAAAGCCTTCTGTTTCGACTGCCAAACCTTTCAGGGGAGCATTTGAAAGCTTTTGGCATCATTTTTGAGTGAATCGCCAAAAGTCACATTTTTGCTGAAATTCTGACCCCGGGGCTTAGGGATTTTTACAAAAAAATATTTTCCGCCGGTTAAGTTGTTGAGGGCTGATTTCTTGTCCTGTGATAAAAAGCCTTCTGTTTCGACTGCCAAACCTTTCAGGGGAGCATTTGCAACCGGTTGGTACCATTTTTGAGTGAATTCCCAAAAGTCAGATTTTTGCTGAAATTCTGAGCCCGGGGCTTAGGGATTTTTTCAAAAAAATATTTCCGCCGGTTAACTTGTTGAGGGCTGATTTCTTGTCCTGTGATAAAAAGCCTTCTGTTTCGACTGCCAAACCTTCCAGGGGAGCATTTCCAAGCTTCTGGCATCATTTTTGAGTGAATTGCCAAAAGTCAGATTTTTGCTGAAATTCTGACCCCGGGGCTTAGGGATTTTTTCAAAAAAATATTTTCCGCCTGTTAAGTTGTTGAGGGCTGATTTCTTGTCCTGTGATAAAAAGCCTTCTGTTTCGACTGCCAAACCTTTCAGGGGAGCATTTGCAAGCTTCTGGCATCATTTTTGAGTGAATTGCCAAAAGTCAGATTTTTGCTGAAATTCTGACCCCGGGGCTTAGGGATTTTTTCAAAAAAATATTTCCGCCGGTTAAGTTGTTGAGGGCTGATTTCTTGTCCTGTCATAAAAAGCCTTCTGTTTCGACTCCCAATTCTTTCAGGGGAGCATTTGCAAGCTTCTGGCATCATTTTTGAGTGAATCGCCAAATGTCAGATTTTTGCTGAAATTCTGACCCCGGGGCTTAGGGATTTTTTAAAAAAAATATTTTGCGCCTGTTAAGTTGGTGAGGGCTGATTTCTTGTCCTATGATAAAAAGCCTTCTGTTTCGACTCCCAATCCTTTCATTTGCAAGCTTCTGGCATCATTTTTGAGTGAATCGCCAAAAGTCAGATTTTTGCTGAAAATCTGACCCCGGGGCTTAGGGATTTTTCCAAAAAAATATTTTCCGCCGGTTAAGTTGTTGAGGGCTGATTTCTTGTCCTGTGATAAAAAGCCTTCTGTTTCGACTGCCAAACCTTTCAGGGGAGCATTTGCAAGCGGTTGGTACCATTTTTTAGTGAATTGCCAAAATTCAGATTTTTGCTGAAATTCTGACCCCGGGGCTTAGGGATTTTTTCAAAAAAATATTTTGCACCAGTTAAGTTGTTGAGGGCTCATTTCTTGTCCTGTGATAAAAAGCCTTCTGTTTCGACTGCCAAACCTTTCAGGGGAGCATTTCCAAGCTTCTGGCATCATTTTTGAGTGAATTGCCAAAAGTCAGATTTTTGCTGAAATTCTGACCCCAGGGCTTAGGGATTTTTTCAAAAAAATATTTTCCGCCGGTTAAGTTGTTGAGGGCTGATTTCTTGTCCTGTCATAAAAAGCCTTCTGTTTCGACTCCCAATCCTTTCAGGGGAGCATTTCCAAGCTTCTGGCATCATTTTTGAGTGAATTGCCAAAATTCAGATTTTTCCTGAAATTCTGACCCCGGGGCTTAGGGATTTTTTCAAAAAAATATTTTGTGCCTGTTAAGTTGTTGAGGGCTGATTTCTTGTCCTGTGATAAAAAGCCTTCTGTTTCGACTGCCAAACCTTTCAGGGGAGCATTTGCAAGCTTTTGGCATCATTTTTGAGTGAATCGCCAAAAGTCAGATTTTTGCTGAAATTCTGACCCCGGGGCTTAGGGATTTTTTCAAAAAAATATTTTCCGCCGGTTAAGTTGTTGAGGGCTGATTTCTTGTCCTGTCATAAAAAGCCTTCTGTTTCGACTCCCAATCCTTTCAGGGGAGCATTTCCAAGCTTCTGGCATCATTTTTGAGTGAATTGCCAAAATTCAGATTTTTCCTGAAATTCTGACCCCGGGGCTTAGGGATTTTTTCAAAAAAATATTTTGTGCCTGTTAAGTTGTTGAGGGCTGATTTCTTGTCCTGTGATAAAAAGCCTTCTGTTTCGACTGCCAAACCTTTCAGGGGAGCATTTGCAAGCTTTTGGCATCATTTTTGAGTGAATCGCCAAAAGTCAGATTTTTGCTGAAATTCTGACGCCGGGGCTTAGGGATTTTTTCAAAAAAATATTTTCCGCCGGTTAAGTTGTTGAGGGCTGATTTCTTGTCCTGTGATAAAAAGCCTTCTGTTTCGACTGCCAAACCTTTCAGGGGAGCATTTCCAAGCTTCTGGCATCATTTTTGTGTGAATTGCCAAAAGTCAGAATTTTGCTGAAATTCTGACCCCGGGGCTTAGGGATTTTTTCAAAAAAATATTTTCCGCCGGTTAAGTTGTTGAGGGCTGATTTCTTGTCCTGTGATAAAAAGCCTTCTGTTTCGACTCCCAATCCTTTCAGGGGAGCATTTCCAAGCTTCTGGCATCATTTTTGAGTGAATCGCCAAAATTCAGATTTTTGCTGAAATTCTGACCCCGAGGCTTAGGGATTTTTTCAAAAAAATATTTTCCGCCGGTTAAGTTGGTGACGGCTGATTTCTTGTCCTGTCATAAAAAGCCTTCTGTTTCGACTCCCAATCCTTTCAGGGGAGCATTTGCAAGCTTCTGGCATCATTTTTGAGTGAATCGCCAAAAGTCAGATTTTTGCTGAAATTCTGACCCCGGGGCTTAGGGATTTTTTCAAAAAAATATTTTCTGCCGGTTAAGTTGGTGAGGGCTGATTAATTGTCCTGTGATTAAAAGCCTTCTGTTTCGACTGCCAAACCTTTCAGGGGAGCATTTGCAAGCTTCTGGCATCATTTTTGAGTGAATTGCCAAAAGTCAGATTTTTGCTGAAATTCTGACCCCGGGGCTTAGGGATTTTTTCAAAAAAATATTTTGCGCCTGTTAAGTTGTTGAGGGCTGATTGTTTGTCCTGTGATAAAAAGCCTTCTGTTTCGACTGCCAAACCTTTCAGGGGAGCATTTGCAAGCTTCTGGCATCATTTTTGAGTGAATTGCCAAAAGTCAGATTTTTGCTGAAATTCTGACCCCGGGGCTTAGGGATTTTTTCAAACAAATATTTTGCGCCTGTTAAGTTGTTGAGGGCTGATTGTTTGTCCTGTGATAAAAAGCCTTCTGTTTCAACTGCCAAACCTTTCAGGGGAGCATTTGCAAGCTTCTGGCATCATTTTTGAGTGAATTGCCAAAAGTCAGATTTTTGCTGAAATTCTGACCCCGGGGCTTAGGGATTTTTTCAAAAAAATATTTTCCGCCGGTTAAGTTGTTGAGGGCTGATTTGTTCTCCTGTGATAAAAAGCCTTCTGTTTCGACTGCCAAACCTTTCAGGGGAGCATTTGCAAGCTTCTGGCATCATTTTTGAGTGAATTGCCAAAAGTCAGATTTTTGCTGAAATTCTGACCCCGGGGCTTAGGGATTTTTTCAAAAAAATATTTCCGCCGGTTAAGTTGTTGAGGGCTGATTTTTTGTCCTGTGATAAAAAGCCTTCTGTTTCGACTGCCAAACCTTTCAGGGGAGCATTTGAAAGCTTTTGGCATCATTTTTGAGTGAATCGCCAAAAGTCACATTTTTGCTGAAATTCTGACCCCGGGGCTTAGGGATTTTTACAAAAAAATATTTTCCGCCGGTTAAGTTGTTGAGGGCTGATTTCTTGTCCTGTGATAAAAAGCCTTCTGTTTCGACTGCCAAACCTTTCAGGGGAGCATTTGCAACCGGTTGGTACCATTTTTGAGTGAATTCCCAAAAGTCAGATTTTTGCTGAAATTCTGACCCCGGGGCTTAGGGATTTTTTCAAAAAAATATTTTGCGCCGGTTAAGTTGTTGAGGGCTGATTTCTTGTCCTGTGATAAAAAGCCTTCTGTTTCGACTGCCAAACCTTTCAGGGGAGCATTTGCAACCGGTTGGTACCATTTTTGAGTGAATTGCCAAAAGTCAGATTTTTGCTGAAATTCTGACCCCGGGGCTTAGGGATTTTTTCAAAAAAATATTTTCCGCCGGTTAAGTTGGTGAGGGCTGATTTCTAGTCCTGTGATAAAAAGCCTTCTGTTTCGATTGCCAAACCTTTCAGGGGAGCATTTGCAAGCTTTTGGCATCATTTTTGAGTGAATCGCAAAAATTCAGAATTTTGCTGAAATTCTGACCCCGGGGCTTAAAGATTTTTTCAAAAAAATATTTTCCGCCGGTTAAGTTGTTGAGGGCTGATTTCTTGTCCTGTGATAAAAAGCCTTCTGTTTCGACTGCCAAACCTTTCAGGGGAGCATTTGCAAGCTTCTGGCATCATTTTTGAGTGAATTGCCAAAAGTCAGATTTTTGCTGAAATTCTGAGCCCGGGGCTTAGGGATTTTTTCAAAAAAATATTTCCGCCGGTTAACTTGTTGAGGGCTGATTTCTTGTCCTGTGATAAAAAGCCTTCTGTTTCGACTGCCAAACCTTCCAGGGGAGCATTTCCAAGCTTCTGGCATCATTTTTGAGTGAATTGCCAAAAGTCAGATTTTTGCTGAAATTCTGACCCCGGGGCTTAGGGATTTTTTCAAAAAAATATTTTCCGCCTGTTAAGTTGTTGAGGGCTGATTTCTTGTCCTGTGATAAAAAGCCTTCTGTTTCGACTGCCAAACCTTTCAGGGGAGCATTTGCAAGCTTCTGGCATCATTTTTGAGTGAATTGCCAAAAGTCAGATTTTTGCTGAAATTCTGACCCCGGGGCTTAGGGATTTTTTCAAAAAAATATTTCCGCCGGTTAAGTTGTTGAGGGCTGATTTCTTGTCCTGTCATAAAAAGCCTTCTGTTTCGACTCCCAATTCTTTCAGGGGAGCATTTGCAAGCTTCTGGCATCATTTTTGAGTGAATTGCCAAAAGTCAGATTTTTGCTGAAATTCTGACCCCGGGGCTTAGGGATTTTTTCAAAAAAATATTTTCCGCTGGTTAAGTTGTTGAGGGCTGATTTCTTGTCCTGTCATAAAAAGCCTTCTGTTTCGACTCCCAATTCTTTCAGGGGAGCATTTGCAAGCTTCTGGCATCATTTTTGAGTGAATTGCCAAAAGTCAGATTTTTGCTGAAATTCTGACCCCGGGGCTTAGGGATTTTTTCAAAAAAATATTTTCCGCCGGTTAAGTTGGTGAGGGCTGATTTCTTGTCCTGTGATAAAAAGCCTTCTGTTTCGACTCCCAATCCTTTCATTTGCAAGCTTCTGGCATCATTTTTGAGTGAATCGCCAAAAGTCAGATTTTTGCTGAAAATCTGACCCCGGGGCTTAGGGATTTTTTCAAAAAAATATTTTCCGCCGGTTAAGTTGTTGAGGGCTGATTTCTTGTCCTGTGATAAAAAGCCTTCTGTTTCGACTGCCAAACCTTTCAGGGGAGCATTTCCAACCGGTTGGTACCATTTTTGAGTGAATTGCCAAAATTCAGATTTTTGCTGAAATTCTGACCCCGGGGCTTAGGGATTTTTTCAAAAAAATATTTTGCACCTGTTAAGTTGTTGAGGGCTGATTTCTTGTCCTGTGATAAAAAGCCTTCTGTTTCGACTGCCAAACCTTTCAGGGGAGCATTTGCAAGCTTCTGGCATCATTTTTGAGTGAATTGCCAAAAGTCAGATTTTTGCTGAAATTCTGACCCCGGGGCTTAGGGATTTTTTCAAAAAAATATTTTCCGCCGGTTAAGTTGTTGAGGCCTGATTGTTTGTCCTGTGATAAAAAGCCTTCTGTTTCGACTGCCAAACCTTTCAGGGGAGCATTTGCAAGCATCTGGCATCATTTTTGAGTGATTTGCCAAAAGTCAGATTTTTGCTGAAATTCTGACCCCGGCGCTTAGGGATTTTTTCAAAAAAATATTTTGCGCCGGTTAAGTTGTTGAGGGCTGATTTCTTGTCCTGTCATAAAAAGCCTTCTGTTTCGACTGCCAAACCTCTCAGGGGAGCATTTGCAAGCTTCTGGCATCATTTTTGAGTGAATCGCCAAAAGTCAGATTTTTGCTGAAATTCTGACCCCGGGGCTTAGGGATTTTTTCAAAAAAATATTTTCCGCCGGTTAAGTTGTTGAGGGCTGATTTCTTGTCCTGTCATAAAAAGCCTTCTGTTTCGACTTCCAATTCTTTCAGGGGAGCATTTGCAAGCTTCTGGCATCATTTTTGAGTGAATCGCCAAATGTCAGATTTTTGCTGAAATTCTGACCCCGGGGCTTAGGGATTTTTTAAGAAAAATATTTTGCGCCTGTTAAGTTGGTGAGGGCTGATTTCTTGTCCTATGATAAAAAGCCTTCTGTTTCGACTCCCAATCCTTTCATTTGCAAGCTTCTGGCATCATTTTTGAGTGAATCGCCAAAAGTCAGATTTTTGCTGAAAATCTGACCCCGGGGCTTAGGGATTTTTTCAAAAAAATATTTTCCGCCGGTTAAGTTGTTGAGGGCTGATTTCTTGTCCTGTGATAAAAAGCCTTCTGTTTCGACTGCCAAACCTTTCAGGGGAGCATTTGCAACCGGTTGGTACCATTTTTTAGTGAATTGCCAAAAGTCAGATTTTTGCTGAAATTCTGACCCCGGGGCTTAGGGATTTTTTCAAAAAAATATTTTGCACCAGTTAAGTTGTTGAGGGCTCATTTCTTGTCCTGTGATAAAAAGCCTTCTGTTTCGACTGCCAAACCTTTCAGGGGAGCATTTCCAAGCTTCTGGCATCATTTTTGAGTGAATTGCCAAAAGTCAGATTTTTGCTGAAATTCTGACCCCAGGGTTTAGGGATTTTTTCAAAAAAATATTTTCCGCCGGTTAAGTTGTTGAGGGCTGATTTCTTGTCCTGTCATAAAAAGCCTTCTGTTTCGACTCCCAATCCTTTCAGGGGAGTATTTCCAAGCTTCTGGCATCATTTTTGAGTGAATTGCCAAAATTCAGATTTTTCCTGAAATTCTGACCCCGGGGCTTAGGGATTTTTTCAAAAAAATATTTTGTGCCTGTTAAGTTGTTGAGGGCTGATTTCTTGTCCTGTGATAAAAAGCCTTCTGTTTCGACTGCCAAACCTTTCAGGGGAGCATTTGCAAGCTTCTGGCATCATTTTTGAGTGAATTGCCAAAAGTCAGATTTTTGCTGAAATTCTGACCCCGGGGCTTAGGGATTTTTTCAAAAAAATATTTTCCGCCGGTTAAGTTGGTGAGGGCTGATTTCTTGTCCTGTGATAAAAAGCCTTCTGTTTCGACTCCCAATCCTTTCATTTGCAAGCTTCTGGCATCATTTTTGAGTGAATCGCCAAAAGTCAGATTTTTGCTGAAAATCTGACCCCGGGGCTTAGGGATTTTTTCAAAAAAAATTTTCCGCCGGTTAAGTTGTTGAGGGCTGATTTCTTGTCCTGTCATAAAAAGCCTTCTGTTTCGACTCCCAATCCTTTCAGGGGAGCATTTCCAAGCTTCTGGCATCATTTTTGAGTGAATTGCCAAAATTCAGATTTTTCCTGAAATTCTGACCCCGGGGCTTAGGGATTTTTTCAAAAAAATATTTTGTGCCTGTTAAGTTGTTGAGGGCTGATTTCTTGTCCTGTGATAAAAAGCCTTCTGTTTCGACTGCCAAACCTTTCAGGGGAGCATTTGCAAGCTTTTGGCATCATTTTTGAGTGAATCGCCAAAAGTCAGATTTTTGCTGAAATTCTGACGCCGGGGCTTAGGGATTTTTTCAAAAAAATATTTTCCGCCGGTTAAGTTGTTGAGGGCTGATTTCTTGTCCTGTGATAAAAAGCCTTCTGTTTCGACTGCCAAACCTTTCAGGGGAGCATTTCCAAGCTTCTGGCATCATTTTTGTGTGAATTGCCAAAAGTCAGAATTTTGCTGAAATTCTGACCCCGGGGCTTAGGGATTTTTTCAAAAAAATATTTTCCGCCGGTTAAGTTGTTGAGGGCTGATTTCTTGTCCTGTGATAAAAAGCCTTCTGTTTCGACTCCCAATCCTTTCAGGGGAGCATTTCCAAGCTTCTGGCATCATTTTTGAGTGAATCGCCAAAATTCAGATTTTTGCTGAAATTCTGACCCCGAGGCTTAGGGATTTTTTCAAAAAAATATTTTCCGCCGGTTAAGTTGGTGACGGCTGATTTCTTGTCCTGTCATAAAAAGCCTTCTGTTTCGACTCCCAATCCTTTCAGGGGAGCATTTGCAAGCTTCTGGCATCATTTTTGAGTGAATCGCCAAAAGTCAGATTTTTGCTGAAATTCTGACCCCGGGGCTTAGGGATTTTTTCAAAAAAATATTTTCTGCCGGTTAAGTTGGTGAGGGCTGATTAATTGTCCTGTGATTAAAAGCCTTCTGTTTCGACTGCCAAACCTTTCAGGGGAGCATTTGCAAGCTTCTGGCATCATTTTTGAGTGAATTGCCAAAAGTCAGATTTTTGCTGAAATTCTGACCCCGGGGCTTAGGGATTTTTTCAAAAAAATATTTTGCGCCTGTTAAGTTGTTGAGGGCTGATTGTTTGTCCTGTGATAAAAAGCTTTCTGTTTCGACTGCCAAACCTTTCAGGGGAGCATTTGCAAGCTTCTGGCATCATTTTTGAGTGAATTGCCAAAAGTCAGATTTTTGCTGAAATTCTGACCCCGGGGCTTAGGGATTTTTTCAAAAAAATATTTTGCGCCTGTTAAGTTGTTGAGGGCTGATTGTTTGTCCTGTGATAAAAAGCCTTCTGTTTCAACTGCCAAACCTTTCAGGGGAGCATTTGCAAGCTTCTGGCATCATTTTTGAGTGAATTGCCAAAAGTCAGATTTTTGCTGAAATTCTGACCCCGGGGCTTAGGGATTTTTTCAAAAAAATATTTTCCGCCGGTTAAGTTGTTGAGGGCTGATTTGTTCTCCTGTGATAAAAAGCCTTCTGTTTCGACTGCCAAACCTTTCAGGGGAGCATTTGCAAGCTTCTGGCATCATTTTTGAGTGAATTGCCAAAAATCAGATTTTTGCTGAAATTCTGACCCCGGGGCTTAGGGATTTTTTCAAAAAAATATTTCTGCCGGTTAAGTTGTTGAGGGCTGATTTTTTGTCCTGTGACAAAAAGCCTTCTGTTTCGACTGCCAAACCTTTCAGGGGAGCATTTGAAAGCTTTTGGCATCATTTTTGAGTGAATCGCCAAAAGTCACATTTTTGCTGAAATTCTGACCCCGGGGCTTAGGGATTTTTACAAAAAAATATTTTCCGCCGGTTAAGTTGTTGAGGGCTGATTTCTTGTCCTGTGATAAAAAGCCTTCTGTTTCGACTGCCAAACCTTTCAGGGGAGCATTTGCAACCGGTTGGTACCATTTTTGAGTGAATTCCCAAAAGTCAGATTTTTGCTGAAATTCTGACCCCGGGGCTTAGGGATTTTTTCAAAAAAATATTTTGCGCCGGTTAAGTTGTTGAGGGCTGATTTCTTGTCCTGTGATAAAAAGCCTTCTGTTTCGACTGCCAAACCTTTCAGGGGAGCATTTGCAACCGGTTGGTACCATTTTTGAGTGAATTGCCAAAAGTCAGATTTTTGCTGAAATTCTGACCCCGGGGCTTAGGGATTTTTTCAAAAAAAAAATTTCCGCCGGTTAAGTTGTTGAGGGCTGATTTCTTGTCCTTTGATAAAAAGCCTTCTGTTTCTACTCCCAATCCTTTCAGGGGAGCATTTCCAAGCTTCTGGCATCATTTTTGAGTGAATCGCCAAAAGTCAGATTTTTGCTGAAATTCTGACCCCGGGGCTTAGGGATTTTTTCAAAAAAATATTTTCCGCCGGTTAAGTTGGTGAGGGCTGATTTCTTGTCCTGTGATAAAAAGCCTTCTGTTTCGATTGCCAAACCTTTCAGGGGAGCATTTGCAAGCTTTTGGCATCATTTTTGAGTGAATCGCAAAAATTCAGAATTTTGCTGAAATTCTGACCCCGGGGCTTAAAGATTTTTTCAAAAAAATATTTTCCGCCGGTTAAGTTGTTGAGGGCTGATTTCTTGTCCTGTGATAAAAAGCCTTCTGTTTCGACTGCCAAACCTTTCAGGGGAGCATTTGCAAGCTTCTGGCATCATTTTTGAGTGAATTCCCAAAAGTCAGATTTTTGCTGAAATTCTGACCCCGGGGCTTAGGGATTTTTTCAAAAAAATATTTTGCGCCGGTTAAGTTGTTGAGGGCTGATTTCTTGTCCTGTGATAAAAAGCCTTCTGTTTCGACTGCCAATCCTTTCAGGGGAGCATTTGCAACCGGTTGGTACCATTTTTGAGTGAATTGCCAAAAGTCAGATTTTTGCTGAAATTCTGACCCCGGGGCTTAGGGATTTTTTCAAAAAAAAAATTTCCGCCGGTTAAGTTGTTGAGGGCTGATTTCTTGTCCTTTGATAAAAAGCCTTCTGTTTCTACTCCCAATCCTTTCAGGGGAGCATTTCCAAGCTTCTGGCATCATTTTTGAGTGAATTGCCAAAAGTCAGATTTTTGCTGAAATTCTGACCCCGGGGCTTAGGGATTTTTTCAAAAAAATATTTTCCGCCTGTTAAGTTGTTGAGGGCTGATTTCTTGTCCTGTGATAAAAAGCCTTCTGTTTCGACTGCCAAACCTTTCAGGGGAGCATTTGCAAGCTTCTGGCATCATTTTTGAGTGAATTGCCAAAAGTCAGATTTTTGCTGAAATTCTGACCCCGGGGCTTAGGGATTTTTTCAAAAAAATATTTCCGCCGGTTAAGTTGTTGAGGGCTGATTTCTTGTCCTGTGATAAAAAGCCTTCTGTTTCGACTGCCAAACCTTCCAGGGGAGCATTTCCAAGCTTCTGGCATCATTTTTGAGTGAATTGCCAAAAGTCAGATTTTTGCTGAAATTCTGACCCCGGGGCTTAGGGATTTTTTCAAAAAAATATTTTCCGCCTGTTAAGTTGTTGAGGGCTGATTTCTTGTCCTGTGATAAAAAGCCTTCTGTTTCGACTCCCAATCCTTTCAGGGGAGCATTTGCAAGCTTTTGGCATCATTTTTGAGTGAATGGCCAAAAGTCAGATTTTTGCTGAAATTCTGACCCCGGGGCTTAGGGATTTTTTCATAAAAATATTTTCCGCAGGTTAAGTTGTTGAGGGTTGATTTCTTGTCCTGTGATAAAAAGCCTTCTGTTTCGACTGCCAAACCTTTCAGGGGAGCATTTGCAACCGGTTGGTACCATTTTTGAGTGAATTGCCAAAAGTCAGATTTTTGCTGAAATTCTGACCCCGGGGCTTAGGGATTTTTTCATAAAAATATTTTGCGCCGGTTAAGTTGTTGAGGGCTGATTTCTTGTCCTGTGATAAAAAGCCTTCTGTTTCGACTGCCAAACCTTTCAGGGGAGCATTTGCAACCGGTTGGTACCATTTTTGAGTGAATTGCCAAAAGTCAGATTTTTGCTGAAATTGTGACCCCGGGGCTTAGGGATTTTTTCAAAAAAATATTTCCCGCCGGTTAAGTTGTTGAGGGCTGATTTCTTGTCCTGTGATAAAAAGCCTTCTGTTTCGACTGCCAAACCTTTCAGGGGAGCATTTGCAACCGGTTGGTACCATTTTTGAGTGAATTGCCAAAAGTCAGATTTTTGCTGAAATTCTGACCCCGGGGCTTAGGGATTTTTTCAAAAAAATATTTTCCGCCGGTTAAGTTGTTGAGGGCTGATTTCTTGTCCTGTGATAAAAAGCCTTCTGTTTCGACTGCCAAACCTTTCAGGGGAGCATTTCCAAGCTTCTGGCATCATTTTTGAGTGAATTGCCAAAAGTCAGATTTTTGCTGAAATTCTGACCCCGGGGCTTACGGATTTTTTCAAAAAAATATTTTCCGCCGGTTAAGTTGGTGAGGGCTGATTTCTTGTCCTGTGATAAAAAGCCTTCTGTTTCGACTCCCAATCCTTTCATGTGCAAGCTTCTGGCATCATTTTTGAGTGAATCGCCAAAAGTCAGATTTTTGCTGAAAATCTGACCCCGGGGCTTAGGGATTTTTTCAAAAAAATATTTTCCGCCGGTTAAGTTGTTGAGGGCTGATTTCTTGTCCTGTGATAAAAAGCCTTCTGTTTCGACTGCCAAACCTTTCAGGGGAGCATTTGCAACCGGTTGGTACCATTTTTTAGTGAATCGCCAAAATTCAGATTTTTGCTGAAATTCTGACCCTGGGGCTTAGGGATTTTTTCAAAAAAATATTTTCCACCGGTTAAGTTGTTGAGGGCTGATTTCTTGTCCTGGGATAAAAAGCCTTCTGTTTCGAATGCCAAACCTTTCAGGGGAGCATTTGCAAGCTTCTGGCATCATTTTTGAGTGAATTGCCAAAAGTCAGATTTTTGCTGAAATTCTGACCCCGGAGCTTAGGGATTTTTTAAAAAAAAAATTTCCGCCGGTTAAGTTTTTGAGGGCTGATTTCTTGTCCTGTGATAAAAAGCCTTCTGTTTCGACTGCCAAACTTTCAGGCGAGCATTTCCAAGCTTCTGGCATCATTTTTGAGTGAATCGCCAAAAGTCACATTTTTGCTGAAATTCTGACTCTTAAAGATTTTTTCAAAAAAATATTTTCCGCCAGTTAAGTTGTTGAGGGCTTATTTCTTGTCCTGTGATAAAAAGCCTTCTGTTTCGACTGCCAAACCTTTCAGGGGAGCATTTCAAAGTTTATGGCATCATTTTTGAGTGAATCGCCAAAAGTCAGATTTTTGCTGAAATTCTGACCCCGGGGCTTAGGGATTTTTTCAAAAAAATATTTTCCGCAGGTTAAGTTGTTGAGGGCTGATTTCTTGTCCTGTGATAAAAAGCCTTCTGTTTCGACTGCCAAACCTTTCAGGGGAGCATTTGCAAGCTTCTGGCATAATTTTTGAGTGAATTGCCAAAAGTCAGATTTTTGCTGAAATTCTGACCCCGGGGCTTAGGGATTTTTTCAAAAAAATATTTTCCGCCGGTTAAGTTGTTGAGGGCTGATTTCTTGTCCTGTGATAAAAAGCCTTCTGTTTCGACTGCCAAACCTTTCAGGGGAGCATTTGAAAGCTTCTGGCATCATTTTTGAGTGAATTGCCAAAAGTCAGATTTTTGCTGAAATTCTGACCCCGGGGCTTAGGGATTTTTTCAAAAAAATATTTTCCGCCGGTTAAGTTGTTGAGGGCTGATTTCTTGTCCTGTGATAAAAAGCCTTCTGTTTCGACTGCCAAACCTTTCAGGGGAGCATTTCCAAGCTTCTGGCATCATTTTTGAGTGAATCGCCAAAAGTCAAATTTTTGCTGAAATTCTGACCCCGGGCTTAAAGATTTTTTCAAAAAAATATTTTCCGCCGGTTAAGTTGGTGAGGGCTGATTCCTTGTCCTGTGATAAAAAGCCTTCTGTTTCGATTGCCAAACCTTTCAGGGGAGCATTTGCAAGCTTTTCGCATCATTTTTGACTGAATCGCCAAAAGTCAGATTTCTGCTGAAATTCTGACCCTGGGGCTTAGGGATTTTTTCAAAAAAATATTTTGCGCCTGTTAAGGTGTTGAGGGCTGATTAATTGTCCTGTGATAAAAAACCTTCTGTTTCGACTGCCAAACTTTTCAGGGGAGCATTTGCAAGCTTCTGGCATCATTTTTGAGTGAATTGCCAAAATTCAGATTTTTGCTGAAATTCTGACCCCGGGGCTTAGGGATTTTTTCAAAAAAATATTTTCCACCGCTTAAGTTGTTGAGGGCTGATTTCTTGTCCTGTGATAAAAAGCCTTCTGTTTCGACTGCCAAACCTTTCAGGGGAGCATTTGCAAGCTTCTGGCATCATTTCTGAGTGAATTGCCAAAAGTCAGTTTTTTGCTGAAATTCTGACCGCGGGGCTTAGGGATTTTTTCAAAAAAAAAATTTCCACCGGTTAAGTTGTTGAGGGCTGATTTCTTGTCCTGTGATAAAAAGCCTCCTGTTTCGACTTCCAAACCTTTCAGGGGAGCATTTGCATGTTTCTGGCATCATTTTTGAGTGAATCGCCAAAAGTCAGATTTTTGCTGAAATTCTGACCCCGGGGCTTAGGGATTTTTTCAAAAAAATATTTTCCGCCGGTTAAGTTGTTGAGGGCTGATTTCTTGTCCTGTGATAAAAAGCCTTCTGTTTCGACTGCCAAACCTTTCAGGGGAGCATTTGCATGTTTCTGGCATCATTTGTGAGTGAATTGCCAAAAGTCAGATTTTTGCTGAAATTCTGACTCCGGGGCTTCGGGATTTTTTCAAAAAAATATTTTCCGCCGGTTAAGTTGTTGAGGGCTGATTTCTTGTCCTGTGATAAAAAGCCTTCTGTTTCGACTGCCAAACCTTTCAGGGGAGCATTTGCATGTTTCTGGCATCATTTGTGAGTGAATTGCCAAAAGTCAGATTTTTGCTGAAATTCTGACCCCGGGGCTTAGGGATTTTTTTTTAAAAAAAATTTCCACCGGTTAAGTTGTTGAGGGCTGATTTCTTGTCCTGTGATAAAAAGCCTTCTGTTTCGACTGCCAAACCTTTCAGGGGAGCATTTGCAAGCTTCTGGCATCATTTTTGAGTGAATCGCCAAAAGTCAGATTTTTGCTGAAAATCTGACCCCGGGGCTTAGGGATTTTTTCAAAAAAATATTTTCCGCCGGTTAAGTTGTTGAGGGCTGATTTCTTGTCCTGGGATAAAAAGCCTTCTGTTTCGAATGCCAAACCTTTCAGGGGAGCATTTGCATGTTTCTGGCATCATTTTTGAGTGAATCGCCAAAAGTCAGATTTTTGCTGAAATTCTGACCCCGGGGCTTAGGGATTTTTTCAAAAAAATATTTTCCGCCGGTTAAGTTGTTGACGGCTGATTTCTTGTCCTGTGATAAAAAGCCTTCTGTTTCGACTGCCAAACCTTTCAGGGGAGCATTTGCAAGCTTCTGGCATCATTTTTGAGTGAGATCGCCAAAAGTTAGATTTTTGCTGAAATTCTGACCCCGGGGCTTAGGGATTTTTTCAAAAAAATATTTTTGGCCGGTTAAGTTGTTGAGGGCTGAATTCTTGTCCTGTGATAAAAAGCCTCCTGTTTAGACTTCCAAACCTTTCAGGGGAGCATTTGCATGTTTCTGGCATCATTTTTGAGTGAATCGCCAAAAGTCAGATTTTTGCTGAAATTCTGACCCCGGGGCTTAGGGATTTTTTCAAAAAAATATTTTCCGCCGGTTAAGTTGTTGAGGGCTGATTTCTTGTCCTGGGATAAAAAGCCTTCTGTTTCGAATGCCAAACCTTTCAGGGGAGCATTTGCAAGCTTCTGGCATCATTTTTGAGTGAATTGCCAAAATTCAGATTTTTGCTGAAATTCTGACCCCGGGGCTTAGGGATTTTTTCAAAAAAATATTTTCCGCCGGTTAAGTTGTTGAGGGCTGATGTCTTGTCCTGTGATAAAATGCCTTCTGTTTCGACTGCCAAACCTTTCAGGGGAGCATTTGCAAGCTTCTGGCATCATTTTTGAGTGAATTGCCAAAATTCAGATTTTTGCTGAAATTCTGACCCCGGGGCTTAGGGATTTTTTCAAAAAAATATTTTCCGCCGGTTAAGTTGTTGAGGGCTGATGTCTTGTCCTTTGATAAAAAGCCTTCTGTTTCGACTGCCAAACTTTTCAGGGGAGCATTTGCAAGCTTCTGGCATCATTTTTGAGTGAATTGCCAAAAGTCAGATTTTTGCTGAAATTCTGACCCCGGGGCTTCGGGATTTTTTCAAAAAAATATTTTCCGCCGGTTAAGTTGTTGAGGGCTGATTTCTTGTCCTGTGATAAAAAGCCTTCTGTTTCGACTGCCAAACCTTTCAGGGGAGCATTTGCATGTTTCTGGCATCATTTGTGAGTGAATTGCCAAAAGTCAGATTTTTGCTGAAATTCTGACCCCGGGGCTTAGGGATTTTTTTTTAAAAAAAATTTCCACCGGTTAAGTTGTTGAGGGCTGATTTCTTGTCCTGTGATAAAAAGCCTTCTGTTTCGACTGCCAAACCTTTCAGGGGAGCATTTGCAAGCTTCTGGCATCATTTTTGAGTGAATCGCCAAAAGTCAGATTTTTGCTGAAAATCTGACCCCGGGGCTTAGGGATTTTTTCAAAAAAATATTTTCCGCCGGTTAAGTTGTTGAGGGCTGATTTCTTGTCCTGGGATAAAAAGCCTTCTGTTTCGAATGCCAAACCTTTCAGGGGAGCATTTGCAAGCTTCTGGCATCATTTTTGAGTGAGATCGCCAAAAGTTAGATTTTTGCTGAAATTCTGACCCCGGGGCTTAGGGATTTTTTCAAAAAAATATTTTTGGCCGGTTAAGTTGTTGAGGGCTGAATTCTTGTCCTGTGATAAAAAGCCTCCTGTTTAGACTTCCAAACCTTTCAGGGGAGCATTTGCATGTTTCTGGCATCATTTTTGAGTGAATCGCCAAAAGTCAGATTTTTGCTGAAATTCTGACCCCGGGGCTTAGGGATTTTTTCAAAAAAATATTTTCCGCCGGTTAAGTTGTTGAGGGCTGATTTCTTGTCCTGGGATAAAAAGCCTTCTGTTTCGAATGCCAAACCTTTCAGGGGAGCATTTGCAAGCTTCTGGCATCATTTTTGAGTGAATTGCCAAAATTCAGATTTTTGCTGAAATTCTGACCCCGGGGCTTAGGGATTTTTTCAAAAAAATATTTTCCGCCGGTTAAGTTGTTGAGGGCTGATGTCTTGTCCTGTGATAAAATGCCTTCTGTTTCGACTGCCAAACCTTTCAGGGGAGCATTTGCAAGCTTCTGGCATCATTTTTGAGTGAATTGCCAAAATTCAGATTTTTGCTGAAATTCTGACCCCGGGGCTTAGGGATTTTTTCAAAAAAATATTTTCCGCCGGTTAAGTTGTTGAGGGCTGATGTCTTGTCCTTTGATAAAAAGCCTTCTGTTTCGACTGCCAAACTTTTCAGGGGAGCATTTGCAAGCTTCTGGCATCATTTTTGAGTGAATTGCCAAAAGTCAGATTTTTGCTGAAATTCTGACCCCGGGGCTTCGGGATTTTTTCAAAAAAATATTTTCCGCCGGTTAAGTTGTTGAGGGCTGATTTCTTGTCCTGTGATAAAAAGCCTTCTGTTTCGACTGCCAAACCTTTCAGGGGAGCATTTGCATGTTTCTGGCATCATTTGTGAGTGAATTGCCAAAAGTCAGATTTTTGCTGAAATTCTGACCCCGGGGCTTAGGGATTTTTTTTTAAAAAAAATTTCCACCGGTTAAGTTGTTGAGGGCTGATTTCTTGTCCTGTGATAAAAAGCCTTCTGTTTCGACTGCCAAACCTTTCAGGGGAGCATTTGCAAGCTTCTGGCATCATTTTTGAGTGAATCGCCAAAAGTCAGATTTTTGCTGAAAATCTGACCCCGGGGCTTAGGGATTTTTTCAAAAAAATATTTTCCGCCGGTTAAGTTGTTGAGGGCTGATTTCTTGTCCTGGGATAAAAAGCCTTCTGTTTCGAATGCCAAACCTTTCAGGGGAGCATTTGCAAGCTTCTGGCATCATTTTTGAGTGAGATCGCCAAAAGTTAGATTTTTGCTGAAATTCTGACCCCGGGGCTTAGGGATTTTTTCAAAAAAATATTTTTGGCCGGTTAAGTTGTTGAGGGCTGAATTCTTGTCCTGTGATAAAAAGCCTCCTGTTTAGACTTCCAAACCTTTCAGGGGAGCATTTGCATGTTTCTGGCATCATTTTTGAGTGAATCGCCAAAAGTCAGATTTTTGCTGAAATTCTGACCCCGGGGCTTAGGGATTTTTTCAAAAAAATATTTTCCGCCGGTTAAGTTGTTGAGGGCTGATTTCTTGTCCTGGGATAAAAAGCCTTCTGTTTCGAATGCCAAACCTTTCAGGGGAGCATTTGCAAGCTTCTGGCATCATTTTTGAGTGAATTGCCAAAATTCAGATTTTTGCTGAAATTCTGACCCCGGGGCTTAGGGATTTTTTCAAAAAAATATTTTCCGCCGGTTAAGTTGTTGAGGGCTGATGTCTTGTCCTGTGATAAAATGCCTTCTGTTTCGACTGCCAAACCTTTCAGGGGAGCATTTGCAAGCTTCTGGCATCATTTTTGAGTGAATTGCCAAAATTCAGATTTTTGCTGAAATTCTGACCCCGGGGCTTAGGGATTTTTTCAAAAAAATATTTTCCGCCGGTTAAGTTGTTGAGGGCTGATGTCTTGTCCTTTGATAAAAAGCCTTCTGTTTCGACTGCCAAACTTTTCAGGGGAGCATTTGCAAGCTTCTGGCATCATTTTTGAGTGAATTGCCAAAAGTCAGATTTTTGCTGAAATTCTGACCCCGGGGCTTCGGGATTTTTTCAAAAAAATATTTTCCGCCGGTTAAGTTGTTGAGGGCTGATTTCTTGTCCTGTGATAAAAAGCCTTCTGTTTCGACTGCCAAACCTTTCAGGGGAGCATTTGCATGTTTCTGGCATCATTTGTGAGTGAATTGCCAAAAGTCAGATTTTTGCTGAAATTCTGACCCCGGGGCTTAGGGATTTTTTTTAAAAAAAAATTTCCACCGGTTAAGTTGTTGAGGGCTGATTTCTTGTCCTGTGATAAAAAGCCTTCTGTTTCGACTGCCAAACCTTTCAGGGGAGCATTTGCAAGCTTCTGGCATCATTTTTGAGTGAATCGCCAAAAGTCAGATTTTTGCTGAAAATCTGACCCCGGGGCTTAGGGATTTTTTCAAAAAAATATTTTCCGCCGGTTAAGTTGTTGAGGGCTGATTTCTTGTCCTGGGATAAAAAGCCTTCTGTTTCGAATGCCAAACCTTTCAGGGGAGCATTTGCATGTTTCTGGCATCATTTTTGAGTGAATCGCCAAAAGTCAGATTTTTGCTGAAATTCTGACCCCGGGGCTTAGGGATTTTTTCAAAAAAATATTTTCCGCCGGTTAAGTTGTTGAGGGCTGATTTCTTGTCCTGGGATAAAAAGCCTTCTGTTTCGAATGCCAAACCTTTCAGGGGAGCATTTGCAAGCTTCTGGCATCATTTTTGAGTGAATTGCCAAAATTCAGATTTTTGCTGAAATTCTGACCCCGGGGCTTAGGGATTTTTTCAAAAAAATATTTTCCGCCGGTTAAGTTGTTGAGGGCTGATGTCTTGTCCTGTGATAAAATGCCTTCTGTTTCGACTGCCAAACCTTTCAGGGGAGCATTTGCAAGCTTCTGGCATCATTTTTGAGTGAATTGCCAAAATTCAGATTTTTGCTGAAATTCTGACCCCGGGGCTTAGGGATTTTTTCAAAAAAATATTTTCCGCCGGTTAAGTTGTTGAGGGCTGATGTCTTGTCCTGTGATAAAAAGCCTTCTGTTTCGACTGCCAAACTTTTCAGGGGAGCATTTGCAAGCTTCTGGCATCATTTTTGAGTGAATTGCCAAAAGTCAGATTTTTGCTGAAATTCTGACCCCGGGGCTTAGGGATTTTTTCAAAAAAATATTTTCCGCCGGTTAAGTTGTTGAGGGCTGATTTCTTGTCCTGGGATAAAAAGCCTTCTGTTTCGAATGCCAAACCTTTCAGGGGAGCATTTGCAAGCTTCTGGCATCATTTTTGAGTGAATTGCCAAAAGTCAGTTTTTTGCTGAAATTCTGACCCCGGGGCTTAGGGATTTTTTCAAAAAAATATTTTCCGCCGGTTAAGTTGTTGAGGGCGGATTTCTTGTCCTGTGATAAAAAGCCATCTGTTTCGACTGCCAAACCTTTCAGGGGAGCATTTGCATGTTTCTGGCATCATTTGTGAGTGAATTGCCAAAAGTCAGATTTTTGCTGAAATTCTGACCCCGGGGCTTAGGGATTTTTTCAAAAAAATATTTTCCGCCGGTTAAGTTGTTGAGGGCTGATTTCTTGTCCTGGGATAAAAAGCCTTCTGTTTCGAATGCCAAACCTTTCAGGGGAGCATTTGCATGTTTCTGGCATCATTTTTGAGTGAATCGCCAAAAGTCAGATTTTTGCTGAAATTCTGACCCCGGGGCTTAGGGATTTTTTCAAAAAAATATTTTCCGCCGGTTAAGTTGTTGAGGGCTGATTTCTTGTCCTGGGATAAAAAGCCTTCTGTTTCGAATGCCAAACCTTTCAGGGGAGCATTTGCAAGCTTCTGGCATCATTTTTGAGTGAATTGCCAAAATTCAGATTTTTGCTGAAATTCTGACCCCGGGGCTTACGGATTTTTTCAAAAAAATATTTTCCGCCGGTTAAGTTGTTGAGGGCTGATGTCTTGTCCTGTGATAAAATGCCTTCTGTTTCGACTGCCAAACCTTTCAGGGGAGCATTTGCAAGCTTCTGGCATCATTTTTGAGTGAATTGCCAAAATTCAGATTTTTGCTGAAATTCTGACCCCCCGGGGCTTAGGGATTTTTTCAAAAAAATATTTTCCGCCGGTTAAGTTGTTGAGGGCTGATGTCTTGTCCTGTGATAAAAAGCCTTCTGTTTCGACTGCCAAACTTTTCAGGGGAGCATTTGCAAGCTTCTGGCATCATTTTTGAGTGAATTGCCAAAAGTCAGTTTTTTGCTGAAATTCTGACCCCGGGGCTTCGGGATTTTTATAAAAAAATATTTTCCGCCGGTTAAGTTGTTGAGGGCTGATTTCTTGTCCTGTGATAAAAAGCCTTCTGTTTCGACTGCCAAACCTTTCAGGGGAGCATTTGCATGTTTCTGGCATCATTTGTGAGTGAATTGCCAAAAGTCAGATTTTTGCTGAAATTCTTACCCCGGGGCTTAGGGATTTTTTCAAAAAAATATTTTCCGCCGGTTAAGTTGTTGAGGGCTGATTTCTTGTCCTGTGATAAAAAGCCTTCTGTTTCGACTGCCAAACCTTTCAGGGGAGCATTTGCAACCGGTTGGTACCATTTTTGAGTGAATTGCCAAAAGTCAGATTTTTGCTGAAAATCTGACCCCGGGGCTTAGGGATTTTTTCAAAAAAATATTTTCCGCCGGTTAAGTTGTTGAGGGCTGATTTCTTGTCCTGGGATAAAAAGCCTTCTGTTTCGAATGCCAAACCTTTCAGGGGAGCATTTGCAAGCTTCTGGCATCATTTTTGAGTGAATTGCCAAAATTCAGATTTTTGCTGAAATTCTGACCCCGGGGCTTAGGGATTTTTTCAAAAAAATATTTTCCGCCGGTTAAGTTGTTGAGGGCTGATGTCTTGTCCTGTGATAAAATGCCTTCTGTTTCGACTGCCAAACCTTTCAGGGGAGCATTTGCAAGCTTCTGGCATCATTTTTGAGTGAATTGCCAAAATTCAGATTTTTGCTGAAATTCTGACCCCGGGGCTTAGGGATTTTTTCAAAAAAATATTTTCCGCCGGTTAAGTTGTTGAGGGCTGATGTCTTGTCCTGTGATAAAATGCCTTCTGTTTCGACTGCCAAACCTTTCAGGGGAGCATTTGCAAGCTTCTGGCATCATTTTTGAGTGAATTGCCAAAATTCAGATTTTTGCTGAAATTCTGACCCCGGGGCTTAGGGATTTTTTCAAAAAAATATTTTCCGCCGGTTAAGTTGTTGAGGGCTGATTTCTTGTCCTGGGATAAAAAGCCTTCTGTTTCGAATGCCAAACCTTTCAGGGGAGCATTTGCAAGCTTCTGGCATCATTTTTGAGTGAATTGCCAAAATTCAGATTTTTGCTGAAATTCTGACCCCGGGGCTTAGGGATTTTTTCAAAAAAATATTTTCCGCCGGTTAAGTTGTTGAGGGCTGATGTCTTGTCCTGTGATAAAATGCCTTCTGTTTCGACTGCCAAACCTTTCAGGGGAGCATTTGCAAGCTTCTGGCATCATTTTTGAGTGAATTGCCAAAATTCAGATTTTTGCTGAAATTCTGACCCCGGGGCTTAGGGATTTTTTCAAAAAAATATTTTCCGCCGGTTAAGTTGTTGAGGGCTGATGTCTTGTCCTGTGATAAAAAGCCTTCTGTTTCGACTGCCAAACTTTTCAGGGGAGCATTTGCAAACTTCTGGCATCATTTTGAGTGAATTGCCAAAAGTCAGATTTTTGCTGAAATTCTGACCCCGGGGCTTCGGGATTTTTATAAAAAAATATTTTCCGCCGGTTAAGTTGTTGAGGGCTGATTTCTTGTCCTGTCATAAAAAGCCTTCTGTTTCGACTGCCAAACCTTTCAGGGGAGCATTTGCATGTTTCTGGCATCATTTGTGAGTGAATTGCCAAAAGTCAGATTTTTGCTGAAATTCTGACCCCGGGGCTTCGGGATTTTTTCAAAAAAAAAATTTCCACCGGTTAAGTTGTTGAGGGCTGATTTCTTGTCCTGTGATAAAAAGCCTTCTGTTTCGACTGCCAAACCTATCAGGGGAGCATTTGCAAGCTTCTGGCATCATTTTTGAGTGAATTGCCAAAATTCAGATTTTTGCTGAAATTCTGACCCCGGGGCTTAGGGATTTTTTAAAAAAAATATTTTCCGCTAGTTAAGTTGTTGAGGGCTGATGTCTTGTCCTGTGATAAAATGCCTTCTGTTTCGACTGCCAAACCTTTCAGGGGAGCATTTCCAAGCTTCTGGCATCATTTTTGAGTGAATTGCCAAAAGTCAGATTTTTGCTGAAATTCTGACCCCGGGGCTTAGGGATTTTTTCAAAAAAATATTTTCCGCCGGTTAAGTTGTTAAGGGCTGATGTCTTGTCCTGTGATAAAAAGCCTTCTGTTTCGACTGCCAAACTTTTCAGGGGAGCATTTGCAAGCTTCTGGCATCATTTTTGAGTGAATTGCCAAAAGTCAGATTTTTGCTGAAATTCTGACCCCGGGGCTTCGGGATTTTTATAAAAAAATATTTTCCGCCGGTTAAGTTGTTGAGGGCTGATTTCTTGTCCTGTGATAAAAAGCCTTCTGTTTCGACTGCCAAACCTTTCAGGGGAGCATTTGCATGTTTCTGGCATCATTTGTGAGTGAATTGCCAAAAGTCAGATTTTTGCTGAAATTCTGACCCCGGGGCTTAGGGATTTTTTTTTAAAAAAAATTTCCACCGGTTAAGTTGTTGAGGGCTGATTTCTTGTCCTGTGATAAAAAGCCTTCTGTTTCGACTGCCAAACCTTTCAGGGGAGCATTTGCAAGCTTCTGGCATCATTTTTGAGTGAATCGCCAAAAGTCAGATTTTTGCTGAAAATCTGACCCCGGGGGCTTAGGGATTTTTTCAAAAAAATATTTTCCGCCGGTTAAGTTGTTGAGGGCTGATTTCTTGTCCTGTGATAAAAAGCCTTCTGTTTCGACTGCCAAACCTTTCAGGGGAGCATTTGCAAACTTCTGGCATCATTTTTGAGTGAGATCGCCAAAAGTCAGATTTTTGCTGAAATTCTGACCCCGGGGCTTAGGGATTTTTTCAAAAAAATATTTTTGGCCGGTTAAGTTGTTGAGGGCTGAATTCTTGTCCTGTGATAAAAAGCCTCCTGTTTCGACTTCCAAACCTTTCAGGGGAGCATTTGCAAGCTTTTCGCATCATTTTTGACTGAATCGCCAAAAGTCAGATTTTTGCTGAAATTCTGACCCCGGGGCTTAGGGATTTTTTCAAAAAAATATTTTGCGCCTGTTAAGGTGTTGAGGGCTGATTAATTGTCCTGTGATAAAAAGCCTTCTGTTTCGACTGCCAAACTTTTCAGGGGAGCATTTGAAAGCTTCTGGCATCATTTTTGAGTGAATTGCCAAAAGTCAGATTTTTGCTGAAATTCTGACCCCGGGGCTTAGGGATTTTTTCAAAAAAATATTTTCCACCGCTTAAGTTGTTGAGGGCTGATTTCTTGTCCTGTGATAAAAAGCCTTCTGTTTCGACTGCCAAACCTTTCAGGGGAGCATTTGCAACCGGTTGGTACCATTTTTGAGTGAATTGCCAAAATTCAGATTTTTGCTGAAATTGTGACCCCGGGGCTTAGGGATTTTTTCAAAAAAATATTTTCCGCCGGTTAAGTTGTTGAGGGCTGATTTCTTGTCCTGTGATAAAAAGCCTTCTGTTTCGACTGCCAAACCTTTCAGGGGAGCATTTGCATGTTTCTGGCATCATTTGTGAGTGAATTGCCAAAAGTCAGATTTTTGCTGAAATTCTGACCCCGGGGCTTAGGGATTTTTTTTAAAAAAAAAATTCCACCGGTTAAGTTGTTGAGGGCTGATTTCTTGTCCTGTGATAAAAAGCCTTCTGTTTCGACTGCCAAACCTTTCAGGGGAGCATTTCCAAGCTTCTGGCATCATTTTTGAGTGAATTGCCAAAAGTCAGATTTTTGCTGAAATTCTGACTCCGGGGCTTAGGGATTTTTTCAAAAAAATATTTTCCGCCGGTTAAGTTGTTGAGGGCTGATTTCTTGTCCTGTGATAAAAAGCCTTCTGTTTCGACTGCCAAACCTTTCAGGGGAGCATTTGCATGTTTCTGGCATCATTTGTGAGTGAATTGCCAAAAGTCAGATTTTTGCTGAAATTCTGACCCCGGGGCTTAGGGATTTTTTCAAAAAAATATTTTCCGCCGGTTAAGTTGTTGAGGGCTGATTTCTTGTCCTGTGATAAAAAGCCTTCTGTTTCGACTGCCAAACCTTTCAGGGGAGCATTTGCATGTTTCTGGCATCATTTGTGAGTGAATTGCCAAAAGTCAGATTTTTGCTGAAATTCTGACCCCGGGGCTTAGGGATTTTTTCAAAAAAAAAAATTCCACCGGTTAAGTTGTTGAGGGCTGATTTCTTGTCCTGTGATAAAAAGCCTTCTGTTTCGACTGCCAAACCTTTCAGGGGAGCATTTGCATGTTTCTGGCATCATTTGTGAGTGAATTGCCAAAAGTCAGATTTTTGCTGAAATTCTGACCCCGGGGCTTAGGGATTTTTTTTAAAAAAAAATTTCCACCGGTTAAGTTGTTGAGGGCTGATTTCTTGTCCTGTGATAAAAAGCCTTCTGTTTCGACTGCCAAACCTTTCAGGGGAGCATTTCCAAGCTTCTGGCATCATTTTTGAGTGAATCGCCAAAAGTCAGATTTTTGCTGAAAATCTGACCCCGGGCCTTAGGGATTTTTTCAAAAAAATATTTTCCGCCGGTTAAGTTGTTGAGGGCTGATTTCTTGTCCTGTGATAAAAAGCCTTCTGTTTCGACTGCCAAACCTTTCAGGGGAGCATTTGCAAGCTTCTGGCATCATTTTTGAGTGAGATCGCCAAAAGTCAGATTTTTGCTGAAATTCTGACCCCGGGGCTTAGGGATTTTTTCAAAAAAATATTTTTGGCCGGTTAAGTTGTTGAGGGCTGAATTCTTGTCCTGTGATAAAAAGCCTCCTGTTTCGACTTCCAAACCTTTCAGGGGAGCATTTGCATGTTTCTGGCATCATTTTTGAGTGAATCGCCAAAAGTCAGATTTTTGCTGAAATTCTGACCCCGGGGCTTAGGGATTTTTTCAAAAAAATATTTTCCGCCGGTTAAGTTGTTGAGGGCTGATTTCTTGTCCTGGGACAAAAAGCCTTCTGTTTCGATTGCCAAACCTTTCAGGGGAGCATTTGCAAGCTTTTCGCATCATTTTTGACTGAATCGCCAAAAGTCAGATTTTTGCTGAAATTCTGACCCCGGGGCTTAGGGATTTTTTCAAAAAAATATTTTGCGCCTGTTAAGGTGTTGAGGGCTGATTAATTGTCCTGTGATAAAAAGCCTTCTGTTTCGACTGCCAAACTTTTCAGGGGAGCATTTGCAAGCTTCTGGCATCATTTTTGAGTGAATTGCCAAAAGTCAGATTTTTGCTGAAATTCTGACCCCGGGGCTTAGGGATTTTTTCAAAAAAATATTTTCCACCGCTTAAGTTGTTGAGGGCTGATTTCTTGTCCTGTGATAAAAAGCCTTCTGTTTCGACTGCCAAACCTTTCAGGGGAGCATTTGCAACCGGTTGGTACCATTTTTGAGTGAATTGCCAAAATTCAGATTTTTGCTGAAATTGTGACCCCGGGGCTTAGGGATTTTTTCAAAAAAATATTTTCCGCCGGTTAAGTTGTTGAGGGCTGATTTCTTGTCCTGTGATAAAAAGCCTTCTGTTTCGACTGCCAAACCTTTCAGGGGAGCATTTGCATGTTTCTGGCATCATTTGTGAGTGAATTGCCAAAAGTCAGATTTTTGCTGAAATTCTGACCCCGGGGCTTAGGGATTTTTTTTAAAAAAAAAATTCCACCGGTTAAGTTGTTGAGGGCTGATTTCTTGTCCTGTGATAAAAAGCCTTCTGTTTCGACTGCCAAACCTTTCAGGGGAGCATTTCCAAGCTTCTGGCATCATTTTTGAGTGAATTGCCAAAAGTCAGATTTTTGCTGAAATTCTGACTCCGGGGCTTAGGGATTTTTTCAAAAAAATATTTTCCGCCGGTTAAGTTGTTGAGGGCTGATTTCTTGTCCTGTGATAAAAAGCCTTCTGTTTCGACTGCCAAACCTTTCAGGGGAGCATTTGCATGTTTCTGGCATCATTTGTGAGTGAATTGCCAAAAGTCAGATTTTTGCTGAAATTCTGACCCCGGGGCTTAGGGATTTTTTCAAAAAAATATTTTCCGCCGGTTAAGTTGTTGAGGGCTGATTTCTTGTCCTGTGATAAAAAGCCTTCTGTTTCGACTGCCAAACCTTTCAGGGGAGCATTTGCATGTTTCTGGCATCATTTGTGAGTGAATTGCCAAAAGTCAGATTTTTGCTGAAATTCTGACCCCGGGGCTTAGGGATTTTTTCAAAAAAAAAAATTCCACCGGTTAAGTTGTTGAGGGCTGATTTCTTGTCCTGTGATAAAAAGCCTTCTGTTTCGACTGCCAAACCTTTCAGGGGAGCATTTGCATGTTTCTGGCATCATTTGTGAGTGAATTGCCAAAAGTCAGATTTTTGCTGAAATTCTGACCCCGGGGCTTAGGGATTTTTTTTAAAAAAAAATTTCCACCGGTTAAGTTGTTGAGGGCTGATTTCTTGTCCTGTGATAAAAAGCCTTCTGTTTCGACTGCCAAACCTTTCAGGGGAGCATTTCCAAGCTTCTGGCATCATTTTTGAGTGAATCGCCAAAAGTCAGATTTTTGCTGAAAATCTGACCCCCGGCCTTAGGGATTTTTTCAAAAAAATATTTTCCGCCGGTTAAGTTGTTGAGGGCTGATTTCTTGTCCTGTGATAAAAAGCCTTCTGTTTCGACTGCCAAACCTTTCAGGGGAGCATTTGCAAGCTTCTGGCATCATTTTTGAGTGAGATCGCCAAAAGTCAGATTTTTGCTGAAATTCTGACCCCGGGGCTTAGGGATTTTTTCAAAAAAATATTTTTGGCCGGTTAAGTTGTTGAGGGCTGAATTCTTGTCCTGTGATAAAAAGCCTCCTGTTTCGACTTCCAAAACTTTCAGGGGAGCATTTGCATGTTTCTGGCATCATTTTTGAGTGAATCGCCAAAAGTCAGATTTTTGCTGAAATTCTGACCCCGGGGCTTAGGGATTTTTTCAAAAAAATATTTTCCGCCGGTTAAGTTGTTGAGGGCTGATTTCTTGTCCTGGGACAAAAAGCCTTCTGTTTCGAATGCCAAACCTTTCAGGGGAGCATTTGCAAGCTTCTGGCATCATTTTTGAGTGAATTGCCAAAATTCAGATTTTTGCTGAAATTCTGACCCCGGGGCTTAGGGATTTTTTCAAAAAAATATTTTCCGCCGGTTAAGTTGTTGAGGGCTGATGTCTTGTCCTGTGATAAAATGCCTTCTGTTTCGACTGCCAAACCTTTCAGGGAAGCATTTGCAAGCTTCTGGCATCATTTTTGAGTGAGATCGCCAAAAGTCAGATTTTTGCTGAAATTCTGACCCCGGGGCTTAGGGATTTTTTCAAAAAAATATTTTTGGCCGGTTAAGTTGTTGAGGGCTGAATTCTTGTCCTGTGATAAAAAGCCTCCTGTTTCGACTTCCAAACCTTTCAGGGGAGCATTTGCATGTTTCTGGCATCATTTTTGAGTGAATCGCCAAAAGTCAGATTTTTGCTGAAATTCTGACCCCGGGGCTTAGGGATTTTTTCAAAAAAATATTTTCCGCCGGTTAAGTTGTTGAGGGCTGATTTCTTGTCCTGGGACAAAAAGCCTTCTGTTTCGAATGCCAAACCTTTCAGGGGAGCATTTGCAAGCTTCTGGCATCATTTTTGAGTGAATTGCCAAAATTCAGATTTTTGCTGAAATTCTGACCCCGGGGCTTAGGGATTTTTTCAAAAAAATATTTTCCGCCGGTTAAGTTGTTGAGGGCTGATGTCTTGTCCTGTGATAAAATGCCTTCCTGTTTCGACTGCCAAACCTTTCAGGGGAGCATTTGCAAGCTTCTGGCATCATTTTTGAGTGAATTGCCAAAATTCAGATTTTTGCTGAAATTCTGACCCCGGGGCTTAGGGATTTTTTCAAAAAAATATTTTCCGCCGGTTAAGTTGTTGAGGGCTGATGTCTTGTCCTGTGATAAAAAGCCTTCTGTTTCGACTGCCAAACTTTTCAGGGGAGCATTTCCAAGCTTCTGGCATCATTTTTGAGTGAATTGCCAAAATTCAAATTTTTGCTGAAATTCTGACCCCGGGCTTAAAGATTTTTTTAAAAAAATATTTTCCGCCGGTTAAGTTGGTGAGGGCTGATTCCTTGTCCTGTGATAAAAAGCCTTCTGTTTCGATTGCCAAACCTTTCAGGGGAGCATTTGCAAGCTTTTCGCATCATTTTTGAGTGAATTGCCAAAAGTCAGATTTTTGCTGAAATTCTGACCCCGGGGCTTAGGGATTTTTTCAAAAAAATATTTTACGCCTGTTAAGGTGTTGAGGGCTGATTAATTGTCCTGTGATAAAAAGCCTTCTGTTTCGACTGCCAAACTTTTCAGGGGAGCATTTGCAAGCTTCTGGCATCATTTTTGAGTGAATTGCCAAAAGTCAGATTTTTGCTGAAATTCTGACCCCGGGGCTTAGGGATTTTTTTAAAAAAAAAAATTCCACCGCTTAAGTTGTTGAGGGCTGATTTCTTGTCCTGTGATAAAAAGCCTTCTGTTTCGACTGCCAAACCTTTCAGGGGAGCATTTGCAACCGGTTGGTACCATTTTTGAGTGAATTGCCAAAATTCAGATTTTTGCTGAAATTCTGACCCCGGGGCTTAGGGATTTTTTCAAAAAAATATTTTTGGCCGGTTAAGTTGTTGAGGGCTGAATTCTTGTCCTGTGATAAAAAGCCTCCTGTTTCGACTTCCAAACCTTTCAGGGGAGCATTTGCATGTTTCTGGCATCATTTGTGAGTGAATTGCCAAAAGTCAGATTTTTGCTGAAATTCTGACCCCGGGGCTTAGGGATTTTTTCAAAAAAATATTTTCCGCCGGTTAAGTTGTTGAGGGCTGATTTCTTGTCCTGTGATAAAAAGCCTTCTGTTTCGACTGCCAAACCTTTCAGGGGAGCATTTGCATGTTTCTGGCATCATTTGTGAGTGAATTGCCAAAAGTCAGATTTTTGCTGAAATTCTGACCCCGGGGCTTAGGGATTTTTTCAAAAAAAAAAATTCCACCGGTTAAGTTGTTGAGGGCTGATTTCTTGTCCTGTGATAAAAAGCCTTCTGTTTCGACTGCCAAACCTTTCAGGGGAGCATTTGCATGTTTCTGGCATCATTTGTGAGTGAATTGCCAAAAGTCAGATTTTTGCTGAAATTCTGACCCCGGGCCTTAGGGATTTTTTCAAAAAAATATTTTCCGCCGGTTAAGTTGTTGAGGGCTGATTTCTTGTCCTGGGACAAAAAGCCTTCTGTTTCGAATGCCAAACCTTTCAGGGGAGCATTTGCAAGCTTCTGGCATCATTTTTGAGTGAATTGCCAAAATTCAGATTTTTGCTGAAATTCTGACCCCGGGGCTTAGGGATTTTTTCAAAAAAATATTTTCCGCCGGTTAAGTTGTTGAGGGCTGATGTCTTGTCCTGTGATAAAATGCCTTCTGTTTCGACTGCCAAACCTTTCAGGGGAGCATTTGCAAGCTTCTGGCATCATTTTTGAGTGAATTGCCAAAATTCAGATTTTTGCTGAAATTCTGACCCCGGGGCTTAGGGATTTTTTCAAAAAAATATTTTCCGCCGGTTAAGTTGTTGAGGGCTGATGTCTTGTCCTGTGATAAAAAGCCTTCTGTTTCGACTGCCAAACTTTTCAGGGGAGCATTTCCAAGCTTCTGGCATCATTTTTGAGTGAATTGCCAAAATTCAAATTTTTGCTGAAATTCTGACCCCGGGCTTAAAGATTTTTTCAAAAAAATATTTTCCGCCGGTTAAGTTGGTGAGGGCTGATTCCTTGTCCTGTGATAAAAAGCCTTCTGTTTCGATTGCCAAACCTTTCAGGGGAGCATTTGCAACCGGTTGGTACCATTTTTGAGTGAATTGCCAAAAGTCAGATTTTTGCTGAAATTCTGACCCCGGGGCTTAGGGATTTTTTCAAAAAAATATTTTACGCCTGTTAAGGTGTTGAGGGCTGATTAATTGTCCTGTGATAAAAAGCCTTCTGTTTCGACTGCCAAACTTTTCAGGGGAGCATTTGCAAGCTTCTGGCATCATTTTTGAGTGAATTGCCAAAAGTCAGATTTTTGCTGAAATTCTGACCCCGGGGCTTAGGGATTTTTTCAAAAAAATATTTTCCACCGCTTAAGTTGTTGAGGGCTGATTTCTTGTCCTGTGATAAAAAGCCTTCTGTTTCGACTGCCAAACCTTTCAGGGGAGCATTTGCAACCGGTTGGTACCATTTTTGAGTGAATTGCCAAAATTCAGATTTTTGCTGAAATTCTGACCCCGGGGCTTAGGGATTTTTTCAAAAAAATATTTTTGGCCGGTTAAGTTGTTGAGGGCTGAATTCTTGTCCTGTGATAAAAAGCCTCCTGTTTCGACTTCCAAACCTTTCAGGGGAGCATTTGCATGTTTCTGGCATCATTTGTGAGTGAATTACCAAAAGTCAGATTTTTGCTGAAATTCTGACCCCGGGGCTTAGGGATTTTTTCAAAAAAATATTTTCCGCCGGTTAAGTTGTTGAGGGCTGATTTCTTGTCCTGTGATAAAAAGCCTTCTGTTTCGACTGCCAAACCTTTCAGGGGAGCATTTGCATGTTTCTGGCATCATTTGTGAGTGAATTGCCAAAAGTCAGATTTTTGCTGAAATTCTGACCCCGGGGCTTAGGGATTTTTTCAAAAAAAAAAATTCCACCGGTTAAGTTTTTGAGGGCTGATTTCTTGTCCTGTGATAAAAAGCCTTCTGTTTCGACTGCCAAACCTTTCAGGGGAGCATTTGCATGTTTCTGGCATCATTTGTGAGTGAATTGCCAAAAGTCAGATTTTTGCTGAAATTCTGACCCCGGGGCTTAGGGATTTTTTTTAAAAAAAAATTTCCACCGGTTAAGTTGTTGAGGGCTGATTTCTTGTCCTGTGATAAAAAGCCTTCTGTTTCGACTGCCAAACCTTTCAGGGGAGCATTTCCAAGCTTCTGGCATCATTTTTGAGTGAATCGCCAAAAGTCAGATTTTTGCTGAAAATCTGACCCCGGGCCTTAGGGATTTTTTCAAAAAAATATTTTCCGCCGGTTAAGTTGTTGAGGGCTGATTTCTTGTCCTGTGATAAAAAGCCTTCTGTTTCGACTGCCAAACCTTTCAGGGGAGCATTTACAAGCTTCTGGCATCATTTTTGAGTGAGATCGCCAAAAGTCAGATTTTTGCTGAAATTCTGACCCCGGGGCTTAGGGATTTTTTCAAAAAAATATTTTTGGCCGGTTAAGTTGTTGAGGGCTGAATTCTTGTCCTGTGATAAAAAGCCTCCTGTTTCGACTTCCAAACCTTTCAGGGGAGCATTTGCATGTTTCTGGCATCATTTTTGAGTGAATCGCCAAAAGTCAGATTTTTGCTGAAATTCTGACCCCGGGGCTTAGGGATTTTTTCAAAAAAATATTTTCCGCCGGTTAAGTTGTTGAGGGCTGATTTCTTGTCCTGGGACAAAAAGCCTTCTCTTTCGACTGCCAAACCTTTCAGGGGAGCATTTGCAAGCTTCTGGGATCATTTTTGAGTGAATTGCCAAAATTCAGATTTTTGCTGAAATTCTGACCCCGGGGCTTAGGGATTTTTTCAAAAAAATATTTTCCGCCGGTTAAGTTGTTGAGGGCTGATGTCTTGTCCTGTGATAAAATGCCTTCTGTTTCGACTGCCAAACCTTTCAGGGGAGCATTTGCAAGCTTCTGGCATCATTTTTGAGTGAATTGCCAAAATTCAGATTTTTGCTGAAATTCTGACCCCGGGGCTTAGGGATTTTTTCAAAAAAATATTTTACGCCTGTTAAGGTGTTGAGGGCTGATTAATTGTCCTGTGATAAAAAGCCTTCTGTTTCGACTGCCAAACTTTTCAGGGGAGCATTTGCAAGCTTCTGGCATCATTTTTGAGTGAATTGCCAAAAGTCAGATTTTTGCTGAAATTCTGACCCCGGGGCTTAGGGATTTTTTCAAAAAAATATTTTCCACCGCTTAAGTTGTTGAGGGTTGATTTCTTGTCCTGTGATAAAAAGCCTTCTGTTTCGACTGCCAAACCTTTCAGGGGAGCATTTGCAACCGGTTGGTACCATTTTTGAGTGAATTGCCAAAATTCAGATTTTTGCTGAAATTCTGACCCCGGGGCTTAGGGATTTTTTCAAAAAAATATTTTCCGCCGGTTAAGTTGTTGAGGGCTGATTTCTTGTCCTGGGATAAAAAGCCTTCTGTTTCGAATGCCAAACCTTTCAGGGGAGCATTTGCAAGCTTCTGGCATCATTTTTGAGTGAATCGCCAAAAGTCAGATTTTTGCTGAAAATCTGACCCCGGGGCTTACGGATTTTTTCAAAAAAATATTTTCCGCCGGTTAAGTTGTTGAGGGCTGATTTCTTGTCCTGTGATAAAAAGCCTTCTGTTTCGACTTCCAAACCTTTCAGGGGAGCATTTGCATGTTTCTGGCATCATTTTTGAGTGAATCGCCAAAAGTCAGATTTTTGCTGAAATTGTGACCCCGGGGGTTAGGGATTTTTTCAAAAAAATATTTTCCGCCGGTTAAGTTGTTGAGGGCTGATTTCTTGTACTGGGATAAAAAGCCTTCTGTTTCGAATGCCAAACCTTTCAGGGGAGCATTTGCAAGCTTCTGGCATCATTTTTGAGTGAATCGCCAAAAGTCAGATTTTTGCTGAAAATCTGACCCCGGGGCTTACGGATTTTTTCAAAAAAATATTTTCCGCCGGTTAAGTTGTTGAGGGCTGATTTCTTGTCCTGTGATAAAAAGCCTTCTGTTTCGACTTCCAAACCTTTCAGGGGAGCATTTGCATGTTTCTGGCATCATTTTTGAGTGAATCGCCAAAAGTCAGATTTTTGCTGAAATTGTGACCCCGGGGGTTAGGGATTTTTTCAAAAAAATATTTTCCGCCGGTTAAGTTGTTGAGGGCTGATTTCTTGTCCTGGGATAAAAAGCCTTCTGTTTCGAATGCCAAACCTTTCAGGGGAGCATTTGCAAGCTTCTGGCATCATTTTTGAGTGAATTGCCAAAATTCAGATTTTTGCTGAAATACTGACCCCGGGGCTTAGGGATTTTTTCAAAAAAATATTTTCCGCCGGTTAAGTTGTTGAGGGCTGATGTCTTGTCCTGTGATAAAATGCCTTCTGTTTCGACTGCCAAACCTTTCAGGGGAGCATTTGCAAGCTTCTGGCATCATTTTTGAGTGAATTGCCAAAATTCAGATTTTTGCTGAAATTCTGACCCCGGGGCTTAGGGATTTTTTCAAAAAAATATTTTCCGCCGGTTAAGTTGTTGAGGGCTGATGTCTTGTCCTGTGATAAAAAGCCTTCTGTTTCGACTGCCAAACTTTTCAGGGGAGCATTTCCAAGCTTCTGGCATCATTTTTGAGTGAATCGCCAAAAGTCAAATTTTTGCTGAAATTCTGACCCAGGGCTTAAAGATTTTTTCAAAAAAATATTTTCCGCCGGTTAAGTTGGTGAGGGCTGATTCCTTGTCCTGTGATAAAAAGCCTTCTGTTTCGATTGCCAAACCTTTCAGGGGAGCATTTGCAAGCTTTTCGCATCATTTTTGACTGAATCGCCAAAAGTCAGATTTTTGCTGAAATTCTGACCCCGGGGCTTAGGGATTTTTTCAAAAAAATATTTTACGCCTGTTAAGGTGTTGAGGGCTGATTAATTGTCCTGTGATAAAAAGCCTTCTGTTTCGACTGCCAAACTTTTCAGGGGAGCATTTGCAAGCTTCTGGCATCATTTTTGAGTGAATTGCCAAAAGTCAGATTTTTGCTGAAATTCTGACCCCGGGGCTTAGGGATTTTTTCAAAAAAATATTTTCCACCGCTTAAGTTGTTGAGGGCTGATTTCTTGTCCTGTGATAAAAAGCCTTCTGTTTCGACTGCCAAAACTTTCAGGGGAGCATTTGCAACCGGTTGGTACCATTTTTGAGTGAATTGCCAAAATTCAGATTTTTGCTGAAATTCTGACCCCGGGGCTTAGGGATTTTTTCAAAAAAATATTTTTGGCCGGTTAAGTTGTTGAGGGCTGAATTCTTGTCCTGTGATAAAAAGCCTCCTGTTTCGACTTCCAAACCTTTCAGGGGAGCATTTGCATGTTTCTGGCATCATTTTTGAGTGAATCGCCAAAAGTCAGATTTTTGCTGAAATTCTGACCCCGGGGCTTAGGGATTTTTTCAAAAAAATATTTTCCGCCGGTTAAGTTGTTGAGGGCTGATTTCTTGTCCTGGGATAAAAAGCCTTCTGTTTCGAATGCCAAACCTTTCAGGGGAGCATTTGCAAGCTTCTGGCATCATTTTTGAGTGAATCGCCAAAAGTCAGATTTTTGCTGAAATTCTGACCCCGGGGCTTAGGGATTTTTTCAAAAAAATATTTTCCGCCGGTTAAGTTGTTGAGGGCTGATTTCTTGTCCTGTGATAAAAAGCCTTCTGTTTCGACTGCCAAACCTTTCAGGGGAGCATTTGCATGTTTCTGGCATCATTTGTGAGTGAATTGCCAAAAGTCAGATTTTTGCTGAAATTCTGACCCCGGGGCTTAGGGATTTTTTCAAAAAAAAAAATTCCACCGGTTAAGTTTTTGAGGGCTGATTTCTTGTCCTGTGATAAAAAGCCTTCTGTTTCGACTGCCAAACCTTTCAGGGGAGCATTTGCATGTTTCTGGCATCATTTGTGAGTGAATTGCCAAAAGTCAGATTTTTGCTGAAATTCTGACCCCGGGGCTTAGGGATTTTTTTAAAAAAAAAATTTCCACCGGTTAAGTTGTTGAGGGCTGATTTCTTGTCCTGTGATAAAAAGCCTTCTGTTTCGACTGCCAAACCTTTCAGGGGAGCATTTCCAAGCTTCTGGCATCATTTTTGAGTGAATCGCCAAAAGTCAGATTTTTGCTGAAAATCTGACCCCGGGCCTTAGGGATTTTTTCAAAAAAATATTTTCCGCCGGTTAAGTTGTTGAGGGCTGATTTCTTGTCCTGTGATAAAAAGCCTTCTGTTTCGACTGCCAAACCTTTCAGGGGAGCATTTACAAGCTTCTGGCATCATTTTTGAGTGAGATCGCCAAAAGTCAGATTTTTGCTGAAATTCTGACCCCGGGGCTTAGGGATTTTTTCAAAAAAATATTTTTGGCCGGTTAAGTTGTTGAGGGCTGAATTCTTGTCCTGTGATAAAAAGCCTCCTGTTTCGACTTCCAAACCTTTCAGGGGAGCATTTGCATGTTTCTGGCATCATTTTTGAGTGAATCGCCAAAAGTCAGATTTTTGCTGAAATTCTGACCCCGGGGCTTAGGGATTTTTTCAAAAAAATATTTTCCGCCGGTTAAGTTGTTGAGGGCTGATTTCTTGTCCTGGGACAAAAAGCCTTCTCTTTCGACTGCCAAACCTTTCAGGGGAGCATTTGCAAGCTTCTGGGATCATTTTTGAGTGAATTGCCAAAATTCAGATTTTTGCTGAAATTCTGACCCCGGGGCTTAGGGATTTTTTCAAAAAAATATTTTCCGCCGGTTAAGTTGTTGAGGGCTGATGTCTTGTCCTGTGATAAAATGCCTTCTGTTTCGACTGCCAAACCTTTCAGGGGAGCATTTGCAAGCTTCTGGCATCATTTTTGAGTGAATTGCCAAAATTCAGATTTTTGCTGAAATTCTGACCCCGGGGCTTAGGGATTTTTTCAAAAAAATATTTTACGCCTGTTAAGGTGTTGAGGGCTGATTAATTGTCCTGTGATAAAAAGCCTTCTGTTTCGACTGCCAAACTTTTCAGGGGAGCATTTGCAAGCTTCTGGCATCATTTTTGAGTGAATTGCCAAAAGTCAGATTTTTGCTGAAATTCTGACCCCGGGGCTTAGGGATTTTTTCAAAAAAATATTTTCCACCGCTTAAGTTGTTGAGGGTTGATTTCTTGTCCTGTGATAAAAAGCCTTCTGTTTCGACTGCCAAACCTTTCAGGGGAGCATTTGCAACCGGTTGGTACCATTTTTGAGTGAATTGCCAAAATTCAGATTTTTGCTGAAATTCTGACCCCGGGGCTTAGGGATTTTTTCAAAAAAATATTTTCCGCCGGTTAAGTTGTTGAGGGCTGATTTCTTGTCCTGGGATAAAAAGCCTTCTGTTTCGAATGCCAAACCTTTCAGGGGAGCATTTGCAAGCTTCTGGCATCATTTTTGAGTGAATCGCCAAAAGTCAGATTTTTGCTGAAAATCTGACCCCGGGGCTTACGGATTTTTTCAAAAAAATATTTTCCGCCGGTTAAGTTGTTGAGGGCTGATTTCTTGTCCTGTGATAAAAAGCCTTCTGTTTCGACTTCCAAACCTTTCAGGGGAGCATTTGCATGTTTCTGGCATCATTTTTGAGTGAATCGCCAAAAGTCAGATTTTTGCTGAAATTGTGACCCCGGGGGTTAGGGATTTTTTCAAAAAAATATTTTCCGCCGGTTAAGTTGTTGAGGGCTGATTTCTTGTACTGGGATAAAAAGCCTTCTGTTTCGAATGCCAAACCTTTCAGGGGAGCATTTGCAAGCTTCTGGCATCATTTTTGAGTGAATCGCCAAAAGTCAGATTTTTGCTGAAAATCTGACCCCGGGGCTTACGGATTTTTTCAAAAAAATATTTTCCGCCGGTTAAGTTGTTGAGGGCTGATTTCTTGTCCTGTGATAAAAAGCCTTCTGTTTCGACTTCCAAACCTTTCAGGGGAGCATTTGCATGTTTCTGGCATCATTTTTGAGTGAATCGCCAAAAGTCAGATTTTTGCTGAAATTGTGACCCCGGGGGTTAGGGATTTTTTCAAAAAAATATTTTCCGCCGGTTAAGTTGTTGAGGGCTGATTTCTTGTCCTGGGATAAAAAGCCTTCTGTTTCGAATGCCAAACCTTTCAGGGGAGCATTTGCAAGCTTCTGGCATCATTTTTGAGTGAATTGCCAAAATTCAGATTTTTGCTGAAATACTGACCCCGGGGCTTAGGGATTTTTTCAAAAAAATATTTTCCGCCGGTTAAGTTGTTGAGGGCTGATGTCTTGTCCTGTGATAAAATGCCTTCTGTTTCGACTGCCAAACCTTTCAGGGGAGCATTTGCAAGCTTCTGGCATCATTTTTGAGTGAATTGCCAAAATTCAGATTTTTGCTGAAATTCTGACCCCGGGGCTTAGGGATTTTTTCAAAAAAATATTTTCCGCCGGTTAAGTTGTTGAGGGCTGATGTCTTGTCCTGTGATAAAAAGCCTTCTGTTTCGACTGCCAAACTTTTCAGGGGAGCATTTCCAAGCTTCTGGCATCATTTTTGAGTGAATCGCCAAAAGTCAAATTTTTGCTGAAATTCTGACCCAGGGCTTAAAGATTTTTTCAAAAAAATATTTTCCGCCGGTTAAGTTGGTGAGGGCTGATTCCTTGTCCTGTGATAAAAAGCCTTCTGTTTCGATTGCCAAACCTTTCAGGGGAGCATTTGCAAGCTTTTCGCATCATTTTTGACTGAATCGCCAAAAGTCAGATTTTTGCTGAAATTCTGACCCCGGGGCTTAGGGATTTTTTCAAAAAAATATTTTACGCCTGTTAAGGTGTTGAGGGCTGATTAATTGTCCTGTGATAAAAAGCCTTCTGTTTCGACTGCCAAACTTTTCAGGGGAGCATTTGCAAGCTTCTGGCATCATTTTTGAGTGAATTGCCAAAAGTCAGATTTTTGCTGAAATTCTGACCCCGGGGCTTAGGGATTTTTTCAAAAAAATATTTTCCACCGCTTAAGTTGTTGAGGGCTGATTTCTTGTCCTGTGATAAAAAGCCTTCTGTTTCGACTGCCAAAACTTTCAGGGGAGCATTTGCAACCGGTTGGTACCATTTTTGAGTGAATTGCCAAAATTCAGATTTTTGCTGAAATTCTGACCCCGGGGCTTAGGGATTTTTTCAAAAAAATATTTTTGGCCGGTTAAGTTGTTGAGGGCTGAATTCTTGTCCTGTGATAAAAAGCCTCCTGTTTCGACTTCCAAACCTTTCAGGGGAGCATTTGCATGTTTCTGGCATCATTTTTGAGTGAATCGCCAAAAGTCAGATTTTTGCTGAAATTCTGACCCCGGGGCTTAGGGATTTTTTCAAAAAAATATTTTCCGCCGGTTAAGTTGTTGAGGGCTGATTTCTTGTCCTGGGATAAAAAGCCTTCTGTTTCGAATGCCAAACCTTTCAGGGGAGCATTTGCAAGCTTCTGGCATCATTTTTGAGTGAATCGCCAAAAGTCAGATTTTTGCTGAAAATCTGACCCCGGGGCTTACGGATTTTTTCAAAAAAATATTTTCCGCCGGTTAAGTTGTTGAGGGCTGATTTCTTGTCCTGTGATAAAAAGCCTTCTGTTTCGACTGCCAAACCTTTCAGGGGAGCATTTGCAAGCTTCTGGCATCATTTTTGAGTGAGATCGCCAAAAGTCAGATTTTTGCTGAAATTCTGACCCCGGGGCTTAGGGATTTTTTCAAAAAAATATTTTTGGCCGGTTAAGTTGTTGAGGGCTGAATTCTTGTCCTGTGATAAAAAGCCTCCTGTTTCGACTTCCAAACCTTTCAGGGGAGCATTTGCATGTTTCTGGCATCATTTTTGAGTGAATCGCCAAAAGTCAGATTTTTGCTGAAATTGTGACCCCGGGGCTTAGGGATTTTTTCAAAAAAATATTTTCCGCCGGTTAAGTTGTTGAGGGCTGATTTCTTGTCCTGTGATAAAAAGCCTTCTGTTTCGACTGCCAAACCTTTCAGAGGTGCATTTCCAAGCTTCTGGCATCATTTTTGAGTGAATTGCCAAAAGTCAGATTTTTGCTGAAATTCTGACTCCGGGGCTTAGGGATTTTTTCAAAAAAATATTTTCCACCGGTTAAGTTGTTGAGGGCTGATTTCTTGTCCTGTGATAAAAAGCCTTCTGTTTCGACTGGCAAACCTTTCAGGGGAGCATTTCCAAGTTTCTGGCATCATTTGTGAGTGAATTGCCAAAAGTCAGATTTTTGCTGAAATTCTGACCCCGGGGCTTAGGGATTTTTTCAAAAAAATATTTTCCGCCGGTTAAGTTGTTGAGGGCTGGTTTCTTGTCCTGTGATAAAAAGCCTTCTGTTTCGACTGCCAAACCTTTCAGGGGAGCATTTGCATGTTTCTGGCATCATTTGTGAGTGAATTGCCAAAAGTCAGATTTTTGCTGAAATTCGGACCCCGGGGCTTAGGGATTTTTTCAAAAAAAAAAAAATCCACCGGTTAAGTTGTTGAGGGCTGATTTCTTGTCCTGTGATAAAAAGCCTTCTGTTTCGACTGCCAAACCTTTCAGGGGAGCATTTGCAAGCTTCTGGCATCATTTTTGAGGGAATCGCCAAAAGTCAGATTTTTGCTGAAAATCTGACCCCGGGGCTTAGGGATTTTTTCAAAAAAATATTTTCCGCCGGTTAAGTTGTTGAGGGCTGATTTCTTGTCCTGTGATAAAAAGCCTTCTGTTTCGACTGCCAAACCTTTCAGGGGAGCATTTGCAAGCTTCTGGCATCATTTTTGAGTGAATCGCCAAAAGTCAGATTTTTGCTGAAATTCTGACCCCGGGGCTTAGGGATTTTTTCAAAAAAATATTTTCCGCCGGTTAAGTTGTTGAGGGCTGATTTCTTGTCCTGGGATAAAAAGCCTTCTGTTTTGAATGCCAAACCTTTCAGGGGAGCATTTGCAAGCTTCTGGCATCATTTTTGAGTGAATTGCCAAAATTCAGATTTTTGCTGAAATTCTGACCCCCGGGCTTAGGGATTTTTTCAAAAAAATATTTTCCGCCGGTTAAGTTGTTGAGGGCTGATGTCTTGTCCTGTGATAAAATGCCTTCTGTTTCGACTGCCAAACCTTTCAGGGGAGCATTTGCAAGCTTCTGGCATCATTTTTGAGTGAATTGCCAAAATTCAGATTTTTGCTGAAATTCTGACCCCGGGGCTTAGGGATTTTTTCAAAAAAATATTTTCCGCCGGTTAAGTTGTTGAGGGCTGATGTCTTGTCCTGTGATAAAAAGCCTTCTGTTTCGACTGCCAAACTTTTCAGGGGAGCATTTGCAAGCTTCTGGCATCATTTTTGAGTGAATTGCCAAAAGTCAGATTTTTGCTGAAATTCTGACCCCGGGGCTTCGGGATTTTTTCAAAAAAATATTTTCCGCCGGTTAAGTTGTTGAGGGCTGATTTCTTGTCCTGTGATAAAAAGCCTTCTGTTTCGACTGCCAAACCTTTCAGGGGAGCATTTCCAAGCTTCTGGCATCATTTTTGAGTGAATCGCCAAAAGTCAAATTTTTGCTGAAATTCTGACCCCGGGCTTAAAGATTTTTTCAAAAAAATATTTTCCGCCGGTTAAGTTGGTGAGGGCTGATTCCTTGTCCTGTGATAAAAAGCCTTCTGTTTCGATTGCCAAACCTTTCAGGGGAGCATTTGCAAGCTTTTCGCATCATTTTTGACTGAATCGCCAAAAGTCAGATTTTTGCTGAAATTCTGACCCCGGGGCTTAGGGATTTTTTGAAAAAAATATTTTGCGCCTGTTAAGGTGTTGAGGGCTGATTAATTGTCCTGTGATAAAAAGCCTTCTGTTTCGACTGCCAAACTTTTCAGGGGAGCATTTGCAAGCTTCTGGCATCATTTTTGAGTGAATTGCCAAAAGTCAGATTTTTGCTGAAATTCTGACCCCGGGGCTTAGGGATTTTTTCAAAAAAATATTTTCCACCGCTTAAGTTGTTGAGGGCTGATTTCTTGTCCTGTGATAAAAAGCCTTCTGTTTCGACTGCCAAACCTTTCAGGGGAGCATTTGCAACCGGTTGGTACCATTTTTGAGTGAATTGCCAAAATTCAGATTTTTGCTGAAATTGTGACCCCGGGGCTTAGGGATTTTTTCAAAAAAATATTTTGCGCCGGTTAAGTTGTTGAGGGCTGATTTCTTGTCCTGTGATAAAAAGCCTTCTGTTTCGACTGCCAAACCTTTCAGGGGAGCATTTGCAAGCTTCTGGCATCATTTTTGAGTGAGATCGCCAAAAGTCAGATTTTTGCTGAAATTCTGACCCCGGGGCTTAGGGATTTTTTCAAAAAAATATTTTTGGCCGGTTAAGTTGTTGAGGGCTGAATTCTTGTCCTGTGATAAAAAGCCTCCTGTTTCGACTTCCAAACCTTTCAGGGGAGCATTTGCATGTTTCTGGCATCATTTTTGAGTGAATCGCCAAAAGTCAGATTTTTGCTGAAATTCTGACCCCGGGGCTTAGGGATTTTTTCAAAAAAATATTTTCCGCCGGTTAAGTTGTTGAGGGCTGATTTCTTGTCCTGGGATAAAAAGCCTTCTGTTTCGACTGCCAAACCTTCCAGGGGAGCATTTCCAAGCTTCCGGCATCATTTTTGAGTGAATTGCCAAAAGTCAGATTTTTGCTGAAATTCTGACCCCGGGGCTTAGGGATTTTTTCAAAAAAATATTTTCCGCTGGTTAAGTTGTTGAGGGCTGATTTCTTCTCCTGTGATAAAAAGCCTTCTGTTTCGACTGCCAAACCTTTCAGGGGAGCATTTGCAAGCTTCTGGCATCATTTTTGAGTGAATTGCCAAAATTCAGATTTTTGCTGAAATTCTGACCCCGGGGCTTAGGGATTTTTTCAAAAAAATATTTTCCGCCGGTTAAGTTGTTGAGGGCTGATTTCTTGTCCTGTGATAAAAAGCCTTCTGTTTCGACTGCCAAACCTTTCAGGGGAGCATTTGCAAGCTTCTGGCATCATTTTTGAGTGAATTGTCAAAAGTCAGTTTTTTGCTGAAATTCTGACCCCGGGGCTTATGGATTTTTTCAAAAAAATATTTTCCGCCGGTTAAGTTGCTGAGGGCTGATTTCTTGTCCCGGGATAAAAAGCCTTCTGTTTCGAATGCCAAACCTTTCAGGGGAGCATTTGCAAGCTTCTGGCATCATTTTTGAGTGAATTGCCAAAATTCAGATTTTTGCTGAAATTCTGACCCCGGGGCTTAGGGATTTTTTCAAAAAAATATTTTCCGCCGGTTAAGTTGTTGAGGGCTGATGTCTTGTCCTGTGATAAAAAGCCTTCTGTTTCGACTGCCAAACTTTTCAGGGGAGCATTTGCAAGCTTCTGGCATCATTTTTGAGTGAATTGCCAAAAGTCAGATTTTTGCTGAAATTCTGACCCCGGGGCTTCGGGATTTTTTCAAAAAAATATTTTCCGCCGGTTAAGTTGTTGAGGGCTGATTTCTTGTCCTGTGATAAAAAGCCTTCTGTTTCGACTGCCAAACCTTTCAGGGGAGCATTTCCAAGCTTCTGGCATCATTTTTGAGTGAATCGCCAAAAGTCAAATTTTTGCTGAAATTCTGACCCCGGGCTTAAAGATTTTTTCAAAAAAATATTTTCCGCCGGTTAAGTTGGTGAGGGCTGATTCCTTGTCCTGTGATAAAAAGCCTTCTGTTTCGATTGCCAAACCTTTCAGGGGAGCATTTGCAAGCTTTTCGCATCATTTTTGACTGAATCGCCAAAAGTCAGATTTTTGCTGAAATTCTGACCCCGGGGCTTAGGGATTTTTTCAAAAAAATATTTTGCGCCTGTTAAGGTGTTGAGGGCTGATTAATTGTCCTGTGATAAAAAGCCTTCTGTTTCGACTGCCAAACTTTTCAGGGGAGCATTTGCAAGCTTCTGGCATCATTTTTGAGTGAATTTCCAAAAGTCAGATTTTTGCTGAAATTCTGACCCCGGGGCTTAGGGATTTTTTCAAAAAAATATTTTCCACCGCTTAAGTTGTTGAGGGCTGATTTCTTGTCCTGTGATAAAAAGCCTTCTGTTTCGACTGCCAAACCTTTCAGGGGAGCATTTGCAACCGGTTGGTATCATTTTTGAGTGAATTGCCAAAATTCAGATTTTTGCTGAAATTCTGACCCCCGGGCTTAGGGATTTTTTCAAAAAAATATTTTCCGCCGGTTAAGTTGTTGAGGGCTGATGTCTTGTCCTGTGATAAAATGCCTTCTGTTTCGACTGCCAAACCTTTCAGGGGAGCATTTGCAAGCTTCTGGCATCATTTTTGAGTGAATTGCCAAAATTCAGATTTTTGCTGAAATTCTGACCCCGGGGCTTAGGGATTTTTTCAAAAAAATATTTTCCGCCGGTTAAGTTGTTGAGGGCTGATGTCTTGTCCTGTGATAAAAAGCCTTCTGTTTCGACTGCCAAACTTTTCAGGGGAGCATTTGCAAGCTTCTGGCATCATTTTTGAGTGAATTGCCAAAAGTCAGATTTTTGCTGAAATTCTGACCCCGGGGCTTCGGGATTTTTTCAAAAAAATATTTTCCGCCGGTTAAGTTGTTGAGGGCTGATTTCTTGTCCTGTGATAAAAAGCCTTCTGTTTCGACTGCCAAACCTTTCAGGGGAGCATTTCCAAGCTTCTGGCATCATTTTTGAGTGAATCGCCAAAAGTCAAATTTTTGCTGAAATTCTGACCCCGGGCTTAAAGATTTTTTCAAAAAAATATTTTCCGCCGGTTAAGTTGGTGAGGGCTGATTCCTTGTCCTGTGATAAAAAGCCTTCTGTTTCGATTGCCAAACCTTTCAGGGGAGCATTTGCAAGCTTTTCGCATCATTTTTGACTGAATCGCCAAAAGTCAGATTTTTGCTGAAATTCTGACCCCGGGGCTTAGGGATTTTTTGAAAAAAATATTTTGCGCCTGTTAAGGTGTTGAGGGCTGATTAATTGTCCTGTGATAAAAAGCCTTCTGTTTCGACTGCCAAACTTTTCAGGGGAGCATTTGCAAGCTTCTGGCATCATTTTTGAGTGAATTGCCAAAAGTCAGATTTTTGCTGAAATTCTGACCCCGGGGCTTAGGGATTTTTTCAAAAAAATATTTTCCACCGCTTAAGTTGTTGAGGGCTGATTTCTTGTCCTGTGATAAAAAGCCTTCTGTTTCGACTGCCAAACCTTTCAGGGGAGCATTTGCAACCGGTTGGTACCATTTTTGAGTGAATTGCCAAAATTCAGATTTTTGCTGAAATTGTGACCCCGGGGCTTAGGGATTTTTTCAAAAAAATATTTTGCGCCGGTTAAGTTGTTGAGGGCTGATTTCTTGTCCTGTGATAAAAAGCCTTCTGTTTCGACTGCCAAACCTTTCAGGGGAGCATTTGCAAGCTTCTGGCATCATTTTTGAGTGAGATCGCCAAAAGTCAGATTTTTGCTGAAATTCTGACCCCGGGGCTTAGGGATTTTTTCAAAAAAATATTTTTGGCCGGTTAAGTTGTTGAGGGCTGAATTCTTGTCCTGTGATAAAAAGCCTCCTGTTTCGACTTCCAAACCTTTCAGGGGAGCATTTGCATGTTTCTGGCATCATTTTTGAGTGAATCGCCAAAAGTCAGATTTTTGCTGAAATTCTGACCCCGGGGCTTAGGGATTTTTTCAAAAAAATATTTTCCGCCGGTTAAGTTGTTGAGGGCTGATTTCTTGTCCTGGGATAAAAAGCCTTCTGTTTCGACTGCCAAACCTTCCAGGGGAGCATTTCCAAGCTTCCGGCATCATTTTTGAGTGAATTGCCAAAAGTCAGATTTTTGCTGAAATTCTGACCCCGGGGCTTAGGGATTTTTTCAAAAAAATATTTTCCGCTGGTTAAGTTGTTGAGGGCTGATTTCTTCTCCTGTGATAAAAAGCCTTCTGTTTCGACTGCCAAACCTTTCAGGGGAGCATTTGCAAGCTTCTGGCATCATTTTTGAGTGAATTGCCAAAATTCAGATTTTTGCTGAAATTCTGACCCCGGGGCTTAGGGATTTTTTCAAAAAAATATTTTCCGCCGGTTAAGTTGTTGAGGGCTGATTTCTTGTCCTGTGATAAAAAGCCTTCTGTTTCGACTGCCAAACCTTTCAGGGGAGCATTTGCAAGCTTCTGGCATCATTTTTGAGTGAATTGTCAAAAGTCAGATTTTTGCTGAAATTCTGACCCCGGGGCTTATGGATTTTTTCAAAAAAATATTTTCCGCCGGTTAAGTTGCTGAGGGCTGATTTCTTGTCCCGGGATAAAAAGCCTTCTGTTTCGAATGCCAAACCTTTCAGGGGAGCATTTGCAAGCTTCTGGCATCATTTTTGAGTGAATTGCCAAAATTCAGATTTTTGCTGAAATTCTGACCCCGGGGCTTAGGGATTTTTTCAAAAAAATATTTTCCGCCGGTTAAGTTGTTGAGGGCTGATGTCTTGTCCTGTGATAAAAAGCCTTCTGTTTCGACTGCCAAACTTTTCAGGGGAGCATTTGCAAGCTTCTGGCATCATTTTTGAGTGAATTGCCAAAAGTCAGATTTTTGCTGAAATTCTGACCCCGGGGCTTCGGGATTTTTTCAAAAAAATATTTTCCGCCGGTTAAGTTGTTGAGGGCTGATTTCTTGTCCTGTGATAAAAAGCCTTCTGTTTCGACTGCCAAACCTTTCAGGGGAGCATTTCCAAGCTTCTGGCATCATTTTTGAGTGAATCGCCAAAAGTCAAATTTTTGCTGAAATTCTGACCCCAGGCTTAAAGATTTTTTCAAAAAAATATTTTCCGCCGGTTAAGTTGGTGAGGGCTGATTCCTTGTCCTGTGATAAAAAGCCTTCTGTTTCGATTGCCAAACCTTTCAGGGGAGCATTTGCAAGCTTTTCGCATCATTTTTGACTGAATCGCCAAAAGTCAGATTTTTGCTGAAATTCTGACCCCGGGGCTTAGGGATTTTTTCAAAAAAATATTTTGCGCCTGTTAAGGTGTTGAGGGCTGATTAATTGTCCTGTGATAAAAAGCCTTCTGTTTCGACTGCCAAACTTTTCAGGGGAGCATTTGCAAGCTTCTGGCATCATTTTTGAGTGAATTGCCAAAAGTCAGATTTTTGCTGAAATTCTGACCCCGGGGCTTAGGGATTTTTTCAAAAAAATATTTTCCACCGCTTAAGTTGTTGAGGGCTGATTTCTTGTCCTGTGATAAAAAGCCTTCTGTTTCGACTGCCAAACCTTTCAGGGGAGCATTTGCAACCGGTTGGTACCATTTTTGAGTGAATTGCCAAAATTCAGATTTTTGCTGAAATTGTGACCCCGGGGCTTAGGGATTTTTTCAAAAAAATATTTTGCGCCGGTTAAGTTGTTGAGGGCTGATTTCTTGTCCTGTGATAAAAAGCCTTCTGTTTCGACTGCCAAACCTTTCAGGGGAGCATTTGCAAGCTTCTGGCATCATTTTTGAGTGAGATCGCCAAAAGTCAGATTTTTGCTGAAATTCTGACCCCGGGGCTTAGGGATTTTTTCAAAAAAATATTTTTGGCCGGTTAAGTTGTTGAGGGCTGAATTCTTGTCCTGTGATAAAAAGCCTCCTGTTTCGACTTCCAAACCTTTCAGGGGAGCATTTGCATGTTTCTGGCATCATTTTTGAGTGAATCGCCAAAAGTCAGATTTTTGCTGAAATTCTGACCCCGGGGCTTAGGGATTTTTTCAAAAAAATATTTTCCGCCGGTTAAGTTGTTGAGGGCTGATTTCTTGTCCTGGGATAAAAAGCCTTCTGTTTCGACTGCCAAACCTTCCAGGGGAGCATTTCCAAGCTTCCGGCATCATTTTTGAGTGAATTGCCAAAAGTCAGATTTTTGCTGAAATTCTGACCCCGGGGCTTAGGGATTTTTTCAAAAAAATATTTTCCGCTGGTTAAGTTGTTGAGGGCTGATTTCTTCTCCTGTGATAAAAAGCCTTCTGTTTCGACTGCCAAACCTTTCAGGGGAGCATTTGCAAGCTTCTGGCATCATTTTTGAGTGAATTGCCAAAATTCAGATTTTTGCTGAAATTCTGACCCTGGGGCTTAGGGATTTTTTCAAAAAAATATTTTCCGCCGGTTAAGTTGTTGAGGGCTGATTTCTTGTCCTGTGATAAAAAGCCTTCTGTTTCGACTGCCAAACCTTTCAGGGGAGCATTTGCAAGCTTCTGGCATCATTTTTGAGTGAATTGTCAAAAGTCAGATTTTTGCTGAAATTCTGACCCCGGGGCTTATGGATTTTTTCAAAAAAATATTTTCCGCCGGTTAAGTTGCTGAGGGCTGATTTCTTGTCCCGGGATAAAAAGCCTTCTGTTTCGAATGCCAAACCTTTCAGGGGAGCATTTGCAAGCTTCTGGCATCATTTTTGAGTGAATTGCCAAAATTCAGATTTTTGCTGAAATTCTGACCCCGGGGCTTAGGGATTTTTTCAAAAAAATATTTTCCGCCGGTTAAGTTGTTGAGGGCTGATGTCTTGTCCTGTGATAAAAAGCCTTCTGTTTCGACTGCCAAACCTTTCAGGGGAGCATTTGCAAGCTTCTGGCATCATTTTTGAGTGAATTGCCAAAATTCAGATTTTTGCTGAAATTCTGACCCCGGGGCTTAGGGATTTTTTCAAAAAAATATTTTCCGCCGGTTAAATTGTTGAGGGCTGATGTCTTGTCCTGTGATAAAAAGCCTTCTGTTTCGACTGCCAAACCGTTCAGGGGAGCATTTGCAAACTTCTGGCATCATTTTTGAGTGAATTGCCAAAAGTCAGATTTTTGCTGAAATTGTGACCCCGGGGCTTAGGGATTTTTTCAAAAAAATATTTTCCGCCGGTTAAGTTGTTGAGGGCTGATTTCTTGTCCTGTGAGAAAAAAGCCTTCTGTTTCGACTGCCAAACCTTTCAGGGGAGCATTTGCAAGCTTCTGGCATCATTTTTGAGTGAATTGTCAAAAGTCAGATTTTTGCTGAAATTCTGACCCCGGGGCTTAGGGATTTTTTCAAAAAAATATTTTCCGCTGGTTAAGTTGTTGAGGGCTGATTTCTTCTCCTGTGATAAAAAGCCTTCTGTTTCGACTGCCAAACCTTTCATGGGAGCATTTGCAAGCTTCTGGCATCATTTTTGAGTGAATTGCCAAAAGTCAGATTTTTGCTGAAATTCTGACCCCGGGGGCTTAGGGATTTTTTCAAAAAAATATTTTCCGCCGGTTAAGTTGTTGAGGGCTGATTTCTTGTCCTGTGATAAAAAGCCTTCTGTTTCGACTGCCAAACCTTTCAGGGGAGCATTTGCATGTTTCTGGCATCATTTGTGAGTGAATTGCCAAAAGTCAGATTTTTGCTGAAATTCTGACCCCGGGGCTTAGGGATTTTTTTAAAAAAAAAAATTCCACCGGTTAAGTTGTTGAGGGCTGATTTCTTGTCCTGTGAGAAAAAAGCCTTCTGTTTCGACTGCCAAACCTTCCAGGGGAGCATTAGCAAGCTTCTGGCATCATTTTTGAGTGAATTGCCAAAAGTCAGATTTTTGCTGAAATTCTGACCCCGGGGCTTAGGGATTTTTTCAAAAAAATATTTTCCGCCGGTTAAGTTGATAGATAGATAGATAATATTTATTACGGCCATAGGCCCATACAGGTAAAAACAACACATAAGTGACAGCTTGTGTCGTGGGGAAAAGAAAAAACAGTCGCTAAAACACCACTATAACAATAAATACTATAAGATGGAAAGGCATGCTACGCCTTAATTAGCTTGTAGCGCTCCTTGGCGTCGCTTTTGGGAGAGGACAGCGACCAGGAACCTAGCCACTTTCAGGGTTGTGTGGGAATCCTTATCCTGCAAGATTTGGGCAAGGTGGAATTTTGGTGGGGTACCCTCTAGTTTCTGTATGATTGATCCCAACAAATTTGCCCGTGGCACATTGAACAGGGGGCAAGTGAACATAATGTGCTGGAGCGACTCCGGCGTCACCTTATCACATTCGCACGTGGCGGGGACTTGGCCCTTTGAGAATCTGTGTCTCAGGACATTGGAGGGGAAAACGTTGAACCTCGCTTTGGTGAAGGCCAGTCTATGGGCAACAGTCGAAAGGGAGGAGAGGTATGATGGAACACAATAAGTTAAAGTGATACCAATGTTCTGGGGCGAACAAATACCTCCCCCCAGCGTATAATTTTGCTGCAAGTCGATGTCATCCAGTCTTTGACGGATCAGTCTTTGAGCAGTGATTTGATCTAGTTTTAGGGAATCTGAGGGAGAGATTCCATAGCTCAGGAGTTTGGCATGAATTTTACTAGTCCAAAGGCTGGAGAATTCATCTCGCCATAAGCATTGGACAAGGTAATGGTTTGGTAATCTATACCACAATGATAACCAGTAATTGAAGACTTGCTTCCACAGGCAAGTTTCTAAGGATGCGATCTTCAATTCTAGTCGCATGGCTGCGTTGCTTACGCACCGGGGGAGCATTAGGAGCCGGCGTAGGAATTGGCTTTGCAGAGTCTCAAGGGGAGCAAGATCTGTCATCACGGCCCAGAGCGGGGCAGCATAAGCAAGCACTGCAACCACTTTTGCCTTGAACACCTTTAGGGCCGAGGGAATATGCAGAGCTCCGTCCGAAAAGAAAAATCGGAGGAGCGCATATGACAGGGTTTTGGCCTTGTTAAGTAGGTGTTGAATTTGAGCTTTCCATCCCAAGTTGTATTGAAAAATAACTCCTAGATATTGAAATTTTAGGACTTGCTCTATTTTTGCTCCACCAAGCTTCCATTTGTATAATCTCCGGCTTCTGGAGAAAATAAGAATCTTGGACTTAGCATGGTTGATGGTTAATTGGTTGAGTTGGCAATACGTGGCAAAGATCTTCAGAGCTCTGGTTAGTCCAACACGTGTATAAGATAGAATTACCGCGTCGTCCACATATAAAAGGAGTGGGCAGCGGTAATCCGCTAGTCTAGGCGCGTGTGTACTTGGAGATGAGTTAACTAGGGGTGCTCGCATGTCGCTGATGAAAAGGTTGAATAGGCAGGGAGCCACTATAAATCCTTGGCGCACTCCCTTGTTTATTGGTATCGAATTTGTGAGGTCGCCCGCAGGAGTAAGTCTCACTCTGGCAAGGGTGCCTTCGTGGAGCCCGGTTAAGTTGTTGAGGGCTGATTTCTTGTCCTGTGATAAAAAGCCTTCTGTTTCGACTGCCAAACCATTCAGGGGAGCATCTGAAGTGAAGTCAGGGGAATCTGAAATTCTGGCTTAGGGATTTTTTCCAAAAAATATTTTCGGCCGGTTAAGTTGTTGAGGGCTGATTTCTTGTCCTGTGATAAAAAGCCTTCTGTTTCGACTGCCAAACATTTCAGGGGAGCATTTGCATGCTTCTGGCATCATTTTTGAGTGAATTGCCAAAATTCAGATTTTTGCTGAAATTCTGACCCCGGGGCTTAGGGATTTTTTCAAAAAAATATTTTCCGCCAGTTAAGTTGTTGAAGGCTGATATCTTGTCCTGTGATAAAAAGCCTTCTGTTTCCATCGACAACGCTTTCAGGGGAGCATTTGCAACCGATTGGTACCATTTTTGAGTGAATTGCCAAAAGTCATATTTTTGCTGAAATTCTGACCCCGGGGCTTAGGGATTTTTTCAAAAAAAAAAAATTCCACCAGTTAAGTTGTTGAGGGCTGATTTCTTGTCCTGTGATAAAAAGCCTTCTGGTTCGACTGCCAAACCTTTCAGGGGAGCATTTGTAAGCTTCTGGCATCACTTTTGACTGAATTGCCAAAAGTCAGATTTTTGCTGAAATTCTGACCTCTGGGCTTAGGGATTTTTTTAAAAAAATATTTTCGTCCGGTTAAGTTGTTGAGGGCTGATTTCTTGTCCTGTGATAAAAAGCCTTCTGTTTCGACTGCCAAACCTTTCAGGGGAGCATTTGCAAGCTTCTGGCATCATTTTTGAGTGAATTGCCAAAATTCAGATTTTTGCTGAAATTCTGACCCCGGGGCTTAGGGATTTTTTCAAAAAAAAAATTTCCACTGGTTAAATTGTTGAGGGCTGATTTCTTGTCCTGTGATAAAAAGCCTTCTGTTTTGACTGCCAAACCTTTCAGGGGAGCATTTGCAAGCTTCTGGCATCATTTTTGAGTGAATCGCCAAAAGTCAGATTTTTGCTGAAAATCTGACCCCGGGGCTTAGGGATTTTTTCAAAAAAATATTTTCGGCCGGTTAAGTTGTTGAGGGCTGATTTCTTGTCCTGTGATAAAAAGCCTTCTGTTTCGACTGCCAAACCTTTCAGGGGAGCATTTGCAAGCTTCTGGCATCATTTTTGAGTGAATCGCCAAAAGTCAGATTTTTGCTGAAAATCTGACCCCGGGGCTTAGGGATTTTTTCAAAAAAATATTTTGCGCCTGTTAAGTTGTTGAGGGCTGATTTCTTGTCCTGTGATAAAAAGCCTTCTGTTTCGACTGCCAAACCTTTCAGGGGAGCATTTGCATGTTTCTGGCATCATTTGTGAGTGAATTGCCAAAATCAGATTTTTGCTGAAATTCTGACCCTGGGGCTTAGGGATTTTTTTCAAAAAAAAATTTTCCACCGGTTAAGTTGTTGAGGGCTGATTTCTTGTCCTGTGATAAAAAGCCTTCTGTTTCGACTGCCAAACCTTTCAGGGGAGCATTTGCAAGCTTCTGGCATCATTTTTGAGTGAATCGCCAAAAGTCAGATTTTTGCTGAAAATCTGACCCCGGGGCTTAGGGATTTTTTCAAAAAAATATTTTCCGCCGGTTAAGTTGTTGAGGGCTGATTTCTTGTCCTGTGATAAAAAGCCTTCTGTTTCGACTGCCAAACCTTTCAGGGGAGCATTTGCAAGCTTCTGGCATCATTTTTGAGTGAATCGCCAAAATTCAGATTTTTGCTGAAATTCTGACCCCGGGGCTTAGGGATTTTTTCAAAAAAATATTTTCCGCCGGTTAAGTTGTTGAGGGCTGATGTCTTGTCCTGTGATAAAAAGCCTTCTGTTTCGACTGCCAAACCTTTCAGGGGAGCATTTGCAAGCTTCTGGCATCATTTTTGAGTGAATTGCCAAAAGTCAGATTTTTGCTGAAATTCTGACTCCGGGGCTTAGGGATTTTTTCAAAAAAACATTTTCGCCGGTTAAGTTGTTGAGGGCTGATTTCTTGTCCTGTCATAAAAAGCCTTCTGTTTCGACTGCCAAACCTTTCAGGGGAGCATTTCCAAGCTTCTGGCATCATTTTTGAGTGAATTGCCAAAAGTCAGATTTTTGCTGAAATTCTGACCCCGGGGCTTAGCGATTTTTTCAAAAAAATATTTTCGGCCGGTTATTCTGGTATCATTTTTGAGTGAATTGCCAAAAGTCAGATTTTTGATGAAATTCTGACCCCGGGGCTTAGGGATTTTTTCAAAAAAATATTTTCGGCCGGTTAAGTTGTCTAGGGCTGATTTCTTGTCCTGTGATAAAAAGCCTTCTGTTTCGTCTGCCAAAACTTTCAGGGGAGCATTTGCAAGCTTCTGGCATCATTTTTGAGTGAATTCCCAAAAGTCAGATTTTTGCTGAAATTCTGACCCCGGGGCTTAGGGATTTTTTCAAAAAAATATTTTCCGCCGGTTAAGTTGTTTTGGGCTGATGTCTTGTCCTGTGATAAAAAGCCTTCTGTTTCGACTGCCAAACCTTTCAGGGGAGCATTTGCAAGCTTCTGGCATCATTTTTGAGTGAATTGCCAAAAGTCAGATTTTTGCTGAAATTCTGACTCCGGGGCTTAGGGATTTTTTCAAAAAAACATTTTCGCCGGTTAAGTTGTTGAGGGCTGATTTCTTGTCCTGTCATAAAAAGCCTTCTGTTTCGACTGCCAAACCTTTCAGGGGAGCATTTCCAAGCTTCTGGCATCATTTTTGAGTGAATTGCCAAAAGTCAGATTTTTGCTGAAATTCTGACCCCGGGGCATAGCGATTTTTTCAAAAAAATATTTTCGGCCGGTTATTCTGGTATCATTTTTGAATGAATTGCCAAAAGTCAGATTTTTGATGAAATTCTGACCCCGGGGCTTAGGGATTTTTTCAAAAAAATATTTTCGGCCGGTTAAGTTGTCTAGGGCTGATTTCTTGTCCTGTGATAAAAAGCCTTCTGTTTCGTCTGCCAAACCTTTCAGGGGAGCATTTGCAAGCTTCTGGCATCATTTTTGAGTGAATTGTCAAAAGTCAGATTTTTGCTGAAATTCTGACCCCGGGGCTTAGGGATTTTTTCAAAAAAATATTTTCGGCAGGTTAAGTTGTTGAGGGCTGATTTCTTGTCCTGTGATAGAAAGCCTTCTGTTTCGACTTCCAACCCTTTCAGGGGTGCATTTGCAAGCTTCTGGCATCATTTTTGAGTGAATTGCCAAAAGTCAGATTTTTGCTAAAATTCTGACCCCGGGGCTTAGGGATTTTTTCAAAAAAATATTTTCGGCCGGTCAAGTTGTTGAGGGCTGATTTCTTGTCCTGTGATAAAAAGCCTTCTGTTTCGACTGCCAAACCTTTCAGGGGAGCATTTGCAAGCTTCTGGCATCATTTTTGAGTGAATTGCCAAAAGTCAGATTTTTGCTGAAATTCTAAACCCGGGGCTTACGGATTTTTTCAAAAAAATATTTTCAGCAGGGTAAGTTGTTGAGAGCTGATTTCTTTTCCTGTGATAAAAAGCCTTCAGTTTCGACTGCCAAACCTTTCAGGGGAGCATTTGCAAGCTTCTGGCATCATTTTTGAGTGAATTGCCAAAAGTCAGATTTTTGCTGAAATTCTGACCCCGGGGCTTAGGGATTTTTTCAAAAAAATATTTTACACCGGTTAAGTTGTTGAGGGCTGATTTCTTGTCCTGGGATAAAAAGCCTTCTGTTTCGACTGCCAACCCTTTCAGGGGAGCATTTCCAAGCTTCTGGCATCATTTTTGAGTGAATTGCCAAAAGTCAGATTTTTGCTAAAATTCTGACCCCGGGGCTTAGGGATTTTTTCAAAAAAATATTTTCGGCCGGTCAAGTTGTTGAGGGCTGGTTTCTTGTCCTGTGATAAAAAGCCTTCTGTTTCGACTGCCAAACCTCTCAGGGGAGCATTTGCAAGCTTCTGGCATCATTTTTGAGTGAATTGCCAAAAGTCAGATTTTTGCTGAAATTCTAAACCCGGGGCTTACGGATTTTTTCAAAAAAATATTTTCAGCAGGGTAAGTTGTTGAGAGCTGATTTCTTTTCCTGTGATAAAAAGCCTTCAGTTTCGACTGCCAAACCTTTCAGGGGAGCATTTGCAAGCTTCTGGCATCATTTTTGAGTGAATTCCCAAAAGTCAGATTTTTGTTGAAATTCTGACCCCGGGGCTTAGGGATTTGTTCAAAAAAATATTTTCGGTCGGTTAAGTTGTTGAGGGCTGATTTCTTGTCCTGTGATAAAAAGCCTTCTGTTTCGACTGCCAAACCTTTCAGGGGTGCATTTGCAAGCTTCTGGCATCATTTTTGAGTGAATTGCCAAAAGTCAGATTTTTGCTGAAATTCTGACCCCGGGGCTTAGGGATTTTTTCAAAAAAATATTTTACACCGGTTAAGTTGTTGAGGGCTGATTTCTTGTCCTGGGATAAAAAGCCTTCTGTTTCGACTGCCAACCCTTTCAGGGGAGCATTTCCAAGCTTCTGGCATCATTTTTGAGTAAATTACCAAAAGTCAGATTTTTGCTGAAATTCTGACCCCGGGGCTTAGCGATTTTTTCAAAAAAATATTTTCGGCCGGTTATTCTGGTATCATTTTTGAGTGAATTGCCAAAAGTCAGATTTTTGTTGAAATTCTGACCCCGGGGCTTAGGGGTTTTTTCAAAAAAATATTTTCGGCCGGTTAAGTTGTTGAGGGCTGATTTCTTGTCCTGTGATAAAAAGCCTTCTGTTTCGACTGCCAAACCTTTCAGGGGAGCATTTGCAAGCTTCTGGCATCATTTTTGAGTGAATTGCCAAAAGTCAGATTTTTGCTGAAATTCTGACCCCGGGGCTTAGGGATTTTTTCAAAAATATATTTTTATCTGGTTAAGTTGTTGAGGGCTGATTTCTTGTCCTGTGATAAAAAGCCTTCTGTTTCGACTGCCAAGCCTTTCAGGGGAGCATTTGCAAGCTTCTGGCATCATTTTTGAGTGAATTGCCAAAAGTCAGATTTTTGCTGAAATTCTGACCCCGGGCTTAGGGATTTTTTCAAAAAAATATTTTCGTCCGTTTATTCTGGCATCATTTTTGAGTGAATTGCCAAAAGTCAGATTTTTGCTGAAATTCTGAGCTCGGGGCTTAGGGATTTTTTCAAAAATATATTTTTGGCCGGTTAAGTTGTTGAGGGCTGATTTCTTGTCCTGTGATAAAAATCCTTCTGTTTCGACTTCCAACCCTTTCAGGGGTGCATTTGCAAGCTTCTGGCATCATTTTTGAGTGAATTCCCAAAAGTCAGATTTTTGTTGAAATTCTGACCCCGGGGCTTAGGGATTTTTTGAAAAAAATATTTTCGGCCGGTTAAGTTGTTGAGGGCTAATTTCTTGTCCTGTGATAAAAAGCCTTCTGTTTCGACTGCCAAACCTTTCAGGGGAGCATTTGCAAGCTTCTGGCATCATTTTTGAGTGAATTGCCAAAAGTCAGATTTTTGCTGAAATTCTGACCCCGGGGCTTAGGGATTTTTTCAAAAAAATATTTTACACCGGTTAAGTTGTGGAGGGCTGATTTCTTGTCCTGGGATAAAAAGCCTTCTGTTTCGACTGCCAACCCTTTCAGGGGAGCATTTCCAAGCTTCTGGTATCATTTTTGAGTGAATTACCAAAAGTCAGATTTTTGCTGAAATTCTGACCCCGGGGCTTAGGGATTTTTTCAAAAAAATATTTTCCGCCGGTTAAGTTGTTAGGGGGCTGATTTCTTGTCCTGGGATAAAAAGCCTTCTGTTTCGACTGCCAAACCTTTCAGGGGAGCATTTGCAAGCTTCTGGCATCATTTTTGAGTGAATTGCCAAAAGTCAGATTTTTGCTGAAATTCTGACTCCGGGGCTTAGGGATTTTTTCAAAAAAATATTTTCGCCGGTTAAGTTGTTGAGGGCTGATTTCTTGTCCTGTGATAAAAAGCCTTCTGTTTCGACTGCCAAACCGTTCAGGGGAGCATTTCCAAGCTTCTGGCATCATTTTTGAGTGAATTGCCAAAAGTCAGATTTTTGCTGAAATTCTAAACCCGGGGCTTACGGATTTTTTCAAAAAAATATTTTCAGCAGGGTAAGTTGTTGAGAGCTGATTTCTTTTCCTGCGATAAAAAGCCTTCAGTTTCGACTGCCAAACCTTTCAGGGGAGCATTTGCAAGCTTTTGGCATCATTTTTGAGTGAATTCCCAAAAGTCAGATTTTTGTTGAAATTCTGACCCCGGGGCTTAGGGATTTGTTCAAAAAAATATTTTCGGCCGGTTAAGTTGTTGAGGGCTGATTTCTTGTCCTGTGATAAAAAGCCTTCTGTTTCGACTGCCAAACCTTTCAGGGGAGCATTTGCAAGCTTCTGGCATCATTTTTGAGTGAATTGCCAAAAGTCAGATTTTTGCTGAAATTCTGACCCCGGGGCTTAGGGATTTTTTCAAAAAAATATTTTACACCGGTTAAGTTGTTGAGGGCTGATTTCTTGTCCTGGGATAAAAAGCCTTCTGTTTCGACTGCCAACCCTTTCAGGGGAGCATTTCCAAGCTTCTGGCATCATTTTTGAGTGAATTACCAAAAGTCAGATTTTTGCTGAAATTCTGACCCCGGGGCTTAGCGATTTTTTCAAAAAAATATTTTCGGCCGGTTATTCTGGTATCATTTTTGAGTGAATTGCCAAAAGTCAGATTTTTGTTGAAATTCTGACCCCGGGGCTTAGGGATTTTTTCAAAAAAATATTTTCGGCCGGTTAAGTTGTTGAGGGCTGATTTCTTGTCCTGTGATAAAAAGCCTTCTGTTTCGACTGCCAAACCTTTCAGGGGAGCATTTGCAAGCTTCTGGCATCATTTTTGAGTGAATTGCCAAAAGTCAGATTTTTGCTGAAATTCTGACCCCGGGGCTTAGGGATTTTTTCAAAAATATATTTTTGTCCGGTTAAGTTGTTGAGGGCTGATTTCTTGTCCTGTGATAAAAAGCCTTCTGTTTCGACTGCCAAGCCTTTCAGGGGAGCATTTGCAAGCTTCTGGCATCATTTTTGAGTGAATTGCCAAAAGTCAGGTTTTTGCTGAAATTCTGACCCCGGGGCTTAGGGATTTTTTCAAAAAAATATTTTACACCGGTTAAGTTGTCTAGGGCTGATTTCTTGTCCTGTGATAAAAAGCCTTCTGTTTCGTCTGCCAAACCTTTCAGGGGAGCATTTGCAAGCTTCTGGCATCATTTTTGAGTGAATTACCAAAAGTCAGATTTTTGCTGAAATTCTGACCCCGGGGCTTAGCGATTTTTTCAAAAAAATATTTTCGGCCGGTTATTCTGGTATCATTTTTGAGTGAATTGCCAAAAGTCAGATTTTTGCTGAAATTCTGAGCTCGGGGCTTAGGGATTTTTTCAAAAATATATTTTTGGCCGGTTAAGTTGTTGAGGGCTGATTTCTTGTCCTGTGATAAAAATCCTTCTGTTTCGACTTCCAACCCTTTCAGGGGTGCATTTGCAAGCTTCTGGCATCATTTTTGAGTGAATTGCCAAAAGTCAGATTTTTGCTAAAATTCTGACCCTGGGGCTTAGGGATTTTTTCAAAAAAATATTTTCGGCCGGTCAAGTTGTTGAGGGCTGATTTCTTGTCCTGTGATAAAAAGCCTTCTGTTTCGACTGCCAAACCTTTCAGGGGAGCATTTGCAAGCTTCTGGCATCATTTTTGAGTGAATTCCCAAAAGTCAGATTTTTGTTGAAATTCTGACCCCGGGGCTTAGGGATTTTTTCAAAAAAATATTTTCGGCCGGTTAAGTTGTTGAGGGCTGATTTCTTGTCCTGTGATAAAAAGCCTCCTGTTTCGACTGCCAAACCTTTCAGGGGAGCATTTGCAAGCTTGTGGCATCATTTTTGAGTGAATTGCCAAAAGTCAGATTTTTGCTGAAATTCTGACCCCGGGGCTTAGGGATTTTTTCAAAAAAATATTTTACACCGGTTAAGTTGTGGAGGGCTGATTTCTTGTCCTGGGATAAAAAGCCTTCTGTTTCGACTGCCAACCCTTTCAGGGGAGCATTTCCAAGCTTTTGGTATCATTTTTGAGTGAATTACTAAAAGTCAGATTTTTGCTGAAATTCTGACCCCGGGGCTTAGGGATTTTTTCAAAAAAATATTTTCCGCCGGTTAAGTTGTTAGGGGGCTGATTTCTTGTCCTGGGATAAAAAGCCTTCTGTTTCGACTGCCAAACCTTTCAGGGGAGCATTTGCAAGCTTCTGGCATCATTTTTGAGTGAATTGCCAAAAGTCAGATTTTTGCTGAAATTCTGACCCCGGGGCTTAGGGATTTTTTCAAAAAAATATTTTCCGCCGGTTAAGTTGTTGAGGGCTGATGTCTTGTCCTGTGATAAAAAGCCTTCTGTTTCGACTGCCAAACCTTTCAGGGGAGCATTTGCAAGCTTCTGGCATCATTTTTGAGTGAATTGCCAAAAGTCAGATTTTTGCTGAAATTCTGACTCCGGGGCTTAGGGATTTTTTCAAAAAAATATTTTCGCCGGTTAAGTTGTTGAGGGCTGATTTCTTGTCCTGTGATAAAAAGCCTTCTGTTTCGACTGCCAAACCTTTCAGGGGAGCATTTGCAAGCTTCTGGCATCATTTTTGAGTGAATTGCCAAAAGTCAGATTTTTGCTGAAATTCTGACCCCGGGGCTTAGCGATTTTTTTAAAAAAATATTTTCGGCCGGTTATTCTGGTATCATTTTTGAGTGAATTGCCAAAAGTCAGATTTTTGATGAAATTCTGACCCCGGGGCTTAGGGATTTTTTCAAAAAAATATTTTACACCGGTTAAGTTGTCTAGGGCTGATTTCTTGTCCAGTGATAAAAAGCCTTCTGTTTCGTCTGCCAAACCTTTCAGGGGAGCATTTGCAAGCTTCTGGCATCATTTTTGAGTGAATTGTCAAAAGTCAGATTTTTGCTGAAATTCTGACTCCGGGGCTTAGGGATTTTTTCAAAAAAATATTTTCGGCAGGTTAAGTTGTTGAGGGCTGATTTCTTGTCCTGTGATAGAAAGCCTTCTGTTTCGACTTCCAACCCTTTCAGGGGAGCATTTGCAAGCTTCTGGCATCATTTTTGAGTGAATTGCCAAAAGTCAGATTTTTGCTAAAATTCTGACCCCGGGGCTTAGGGATTTTTTCAAAAAAATATTTTCGGCCGGTCAAGTTGTTGAGGGCTGATTTCTTGTCCTGTGATAAAAAGCCTTCTGTTTCGACTCCCAATCCTTTCAGGGAACATTTGCAAGCTTCTGGCATCATTTTTGAGTGAATCGCCAAAAGTCAGATTTTTGCTGAAATTCTGACCCCGGGGCTTAGAGATTTTTTCAAAAAAATATTTTCGGCCAGTTAAGTTGTTGAGGGCTGATTTCTTCTCCTGTGATAAAAAGCCTTCTGTTTCGACTGCCAAACCTTTCAGGGGAGCATTTGCAAGCTTCTGGCATCATTTTTGAGTGAATTGCCAAAAGTCAGATTTTTGCTGAAATTCTGACCCCGGGGCTTAGGGATTTTTTCAAAAAAATATTTTACACCGGTTAAGTTGTTGAGGGCTGATTTCTTGTCCTGGGATAAAAAGCCTTCTGTTTCGACTGCCAACCCTTTCAGGGGAGCATTTCCAAGCTTCTGGTATCATTTTTGAGTGAATTACCAAAAGTCAGATTTTTGCTGAAATTCTGACCCTGGGGCTTAGCGATTTTTTCAAAAAAATATTTTCGGCCGGTTAAGTTGTTGAGGGCTGATTTCTTGTCTTGTGATAAAAAGCCTTCTGTTTCGACTGCCAAACCTTTCAGGGGAGCATTTGCAAGCTTCTGGCATCATTTTTGAGTGAATTGCCAAAAGTCAGATTTTTGCTGAAATTCTGACCCCGGGCTTAGGGATTTTTTCAAAAAAATATTTTCATCCGGTTATTCTGGCATCATTTTTGAGTGAATTGCCAAAAGTCAGATTTTTGTTGAAATTCTGACCCCGGGGCTTAGGGATTTTTTCAAAAAAATATTTTCGGCCGGTTAAGTTGTTGAGGGCTGATTTCTTGTCCTGTGAAAAAAAGCCTTCTGTTTCGACTGCCAAACCATTCAGGGGAGCATTTGCAAGCTTCTGGCATCATTTTTGAGTGAATTGCCAAAAGTCAGATTTTTGCTGAAATTCTGACCCCGGGGCTTAGGGATTTTTTCAAAAAAATATTTTACACCGGTTAAGTTGTTGAGGGCTGATTTCTTGTCTTGTGATAAAAAGCCTTCTGTTTCGACTGCCAAACCTTTCAGGGGAGCATTTGCAAGCTTCTGGCATCATTTTTGAGTGAATTGCCAAAAGTCAGATTTTTGCTGAAATTCTGACCCCGGGCTTAGGGATTTTTTCAAAAAAATATTTTCGTCCGGTTATTCTGGCATCATTTTTGAGTGAATTGCCAAAAGTCAAATTTTTGTTGAAATTCTGACCCCGGGGCTTAGGGATTTTTTCAAAAAAATATTTTCGGCCGGTTAAGTTGTTGAGGGCTGATTTCTTGTCCCGTGATAAAAAGCCTTCTGTTTCGACTGCCAAACCTTTCAGGGGAGCATTTGCAAGCTTCTGGCATCATTTTTGAGTGAATTGCCAAAAGTCAGATTTTTGCTGAAATTCTGACCCCGGGGCTTAGGGATTTTTTCAAAAAAATATTTTACACCGGTTAAGTTGTTGAGGGCTGATTTCTTGTCCTGGGATAAAAAGCCTTCTGTTTCGACTGCCAACCCTTTCAGGGGAGCATTTCCAAGCTTCTGGTATCATTTTTGAGTAAATTACCAAAAGTCAGATTTTTGCTGAAATTCTGACCCCGGGGCTTAGCGATTTTTTCAAAAAAATATTTTCGGCCGGTTATTCTGGTATCATTTTTGAGTGAATTGCCAAAAGTCAGATTTTTGTTGAAATTAAATCTTAGGGATTTAAATCTTAGGGATTTAAAGCTTAGGGATTTTTTCAAAAAAATATTTTCGGCCGGTTAAGTTGTTGAGGGCTGATTTCTTGTCCTGTGATAAAAAGCCTTCTGTTTCGACTGCCAAACCTTTCAGGGGAGCATTTGCAAGCTTCTGGCATCATTTTTGAGTGAATTGCCAAAAGTCAGATTTTTGCTGAAATTCTGACCCCGGGCTTAGGGATTTTTTCAAAAAAATATTTTCGTCCGGTTATTCTGGCATCATTTTTGAGTGAATTGCCAAAAGTCAGATTATTGTTGAAATTCTGACCCCGGGGCTTAGGGATTTTTTCAAAAAAATATTTTCGGCCGGTTAAGTTGTTGAGGGCTGATTTCTTGTCCTGTGATAAAAAGCCTTCTGTTTCGATTGCCAAACGTTTCAGGGGAGCATTTGCAAGCTTCTGGCATCATTTTTGAGTGAATTGCCAAAAGTCAGATTTTTGCTGAAATTCTGACCCCGGGGCTTAGGGATTTTTCCAAAAAAATATTTTACACCGGTTAAGTTTTTGAGGGCTGATTTCTTGTCCTGGGATAAAAAGCCTTCTGTTTCTACTCCCAATCCTTTCAGGGAACATTTGCAAGCTTCTGGCATCATTTTTGAGTGAATCGCCAAAAGTCAGATTTTTGCTGAAATTCTGACCCCGGGGCTTAGAGATTTTTTCAAAAAAATATTTTCCGCCAGTTAAGTTGTTGAGGGCTGATTTCTTGTCCTGTGATAAAAAGCCTTCTGTTTCGACTGCCAAACCTTTCAGGGGAGCATTTGCAAGCTTCTGGCATCATTTTTGAGTGAATTGCCAAAAGGCAGATTTTTGCTGAAATTCTAACCCCGGGCTTAGGGATTTTTTCAAAAAAATATTTTCAGCAGGGTAAGTTGTTGAGGGCTGATTTCTTTTCCTGTGATAAAAAGCCTTCTGTTTCGACTGCCAACCCTTTCAGGGGAGCATTTGCAAGCTTCTGGCATCATTTTAAAGTGAATTACCAAAAGTCAGATTTTTGCTGAAATTCTGACCCCGGGGCTTAGCGATTTTTTCAAAAGAATATTTTCGGCCGGTTATTCTGGTATCATTTTTGAGTGAATTGCCAAAAGTCAGATTTTTGCTGAAATTCTGACCCCGGGGCTTAGGGATTTTTTCAAAAAAATATTTTTGGCCGGTTAAGTTGTTGAGGGCTGATTTCTTGTCCTGTGATAAAAAGCCTTCTGTTTCGACTTGCAACCCTTTCAGGGGTGCATTTGCAAGCTTCTGGCATCATTTTTGAGTGAATTGCCAAAAGTCAGATTTTTGCTAAAATTCTGACCCCGGGGCTTAGGGATTTTTTCAAAAAAATATTTTCGGCCGGTCAAGTTGTTGAGGGCTGATTTCTTGTCCTGTGATAAAAAGCCTTCTGTTTCGACTGTCAAAACTTTCAGGGGAGCATTTGCAAGCGTCTGGCATCATTTTTGAGTGAATTCCCAAAAGTCAGATTTTTGTTGAAATTCTGACCCCGGGGCTTAGGGATTTTTTCAAAAAAATATTTTCGGCCGGTTAAGTTGTTGAGGGCTGATTTCTTGTCCTGTGATAAAAAGCCTTCTGTTTCGACTGCCAAACCTTTCAGGGGAGCATTTGCAAGCTTCTGGCATCATTTTTGAGTGAATTGCCAAAAGTCAGATTTTTGCTGAAATTCTGACCCCGGGGCTTAGGGATTTTTTCAAAAAAAATATTTTGCGCCTGTTAAGTTGTTGAGGGCTGATTTCTTGTCCTGTGATAAAAAGCCTTCTGTTTCGACTCCCAATCCTTTCAGGGGAGCATTTGCAAGCTTCTGGCATCATTTTTGAGTGAATCGCCAAAAGTCAGATTTTTGCTGAAAATCTGACCCCGGGGCTTAGAGATTTTTTCAAAAAAATATTTTCCGCCAGTTAAGTTGTTGAGGGCTGATTTCTTGTCCTGTGATAAAAAGCCTTCTGTTTCGACTGCCAAACCTTTCAGGGGAGCATTTGCAAGCTTCTGGCATCATTTTTGAGTGAATTGCCAAAAGTCAGATTTTTGCTGAAATTCTAACCCCGGGCTTAGGGATTTTTTCAAAAAAATATTTTTGGCCGGTTAAGTTGTTGAGGGCTCATTTCTTGTCCTGTGATAAAAAGCCTTCTGTTTCGACTTGCAACCCTTTCAGGGGTGCATTTGCAAGCTTCTGGCATCATTTTTGAGTGAATCGCCAAAAGTCAGATTTTTGCTGAAATTCTGACCCCGGGGCTTAGGGATTTTTTCAAAAAAAAAAATTCCACCGGTTAAGTTGTTGAGGGCTGATTTCTTGTCCTGTGATAAAAAGCCTTCTGTTTCGACTGCCAAACCTTTCAGGGGAGCATTTGCATGTTTCTGGCATCATTTGTGAGTGAATTGCCAAAAGTCAGATTTTTGCTGAAATTCTGACCCCGGGGCTTAGGGATTTTTTCAAAAAAATATTTTCCGCCAGTTAAGTTGTTGAGGGCTGATTTCTTGTCCTGTGATAAAAAGCCTTCTGTTTCGACTGCCAAACCTTTCAGGGGAGCATTTGCAAGCTTCTGGCATCATTTTTGAGTGAATTGCCAAAAGGCAGATTTTTGCTGAAATTCTAACACCGGGCTTAGGGATTTTTTCAAAAAAATATTTTCAGCAGGGTAAGTTGTTGAGGGCTGATTTCTTTTCCTGTGATAAAAAGCCTTCTGTTTCTACTGCCAACCCTTTCAGGGGAGCATTTGCAAGCTTCTGGCATCATTTTTGAGTGAATTACCAAAAGTCAGATTTTTGCTGAAATTCTGACCCCGGGGCTTAGCGATTTTTTCAAAAAAATATTTTCGGCCGGTTATTCTGGTATCATTTTTGAGTGAATTGCCAAAAGTCAGATTTTTGCTGAAATTCTGACCCCGGGGCTTAGGGATTTTTTCAAAAAAATATTTTTGGCCGGTTAAGTTGTTGAGGGCTCATTTCTTGTCCTGTGATAAAAAGCCTTCTGTTTCGACTTGCAACCCTTTCAGGGGTGCATTTGCAAGCTTCTGGCATCATTTTTGAGTGAATTGCCAAAAGTCAGATTTTTGCTAAAATTCTGACCCCGGGGCTTAGGGATTTTTTCAAAAAAATATTTTCGGCCGGTCAAGTTGTTGAGGGCTGATTTCTTGTCCTGTGATAAAAAGCCTTCTGTTTCGACTGCCAAACCTTTCAGGGGAGGATTTGCAAGCTTTTGGCATCATTTTTGAGTGAATTGCCAAAAGTCAGATTTTTGCTGAAATTCTAACCCCGGGGCTTAGGGATTTTTTCAAAAAAATATTTTCAGCAGGGTAAGTTGTTGAGGGCTGATTTCTTTTCCTGTGATAAAAAGGCTTCTGTTTCGACTGTCAAAACTTTCAGGGGAGCATTTGCAAGCGTCTGGCATCATTTTTGAGTGAATTCCCAAAAGTCAGATTTTTGTTGAAATTCTGACCCCGGGGCTTAGGGATTTTTTCAAAAAAATATTTTCGGCCGGTTAAGTTGTTGAGGGCTGATTTCTTGTCCTGTGATAAAAAGCCTTCTATTTCGACTGCCAAACCTTTCAGGGGAGCATTTGCAAGCTTCTGGGATCATTTTTGAGTGAATTGCCAAAAGTCAGATTTTTGCTGAAATTCTGACCCCGGGGCTTAGGGATTTTTTCAAAAAAAATATTTTGCGCCTGTTAAGTTGTTGAGGGCTGATTTCTTGTCCTGTGATAAAAAGCCTTCTGTTTCGACTCCCAATCCTTTCAGGGGAGCATTTGCAAGCTTCTGGCATCATTTTTGAGTGAATCGCCAAAAGTCAGATTTTTGCTGAAAATCTAACCCCGGGGCTTAGAGATTTTTTCAAAAAAATATTTTCCGCCAGTTAAGTTGTTGAGGGCTGATTTCTTGTCCTGTGATAAAAAGCCTTCTGTTTCGACTGCCAAACCTTTCAGGGGAGCATTTGCAAGCTTCTGGCATCATTTTTGAGTGAATTGCCAAAAGTCAGATTTTTGCTGAAAGTCTAACCCCGGGCTTAGGGATTTTTTCAAAAAAATATTTTCAGCAGGGTAAGTTGTTGAGGGCTGATTTCTTTTCCTGTGATAAAAAGCCTTCTGTTTCGACTGCCAACCCTTTCAGGGGAGCATTTGCAAGCTTCTGGCATCATTTTTGAGTGAATTACCAAAAGTCAGATTTTTGCTGAAATTCTGACCCCGGGGCTTAGCGATTTTTTCAAAAAAATATTTTCGTCCGGTTATTCTGGCATCATTTTTGAGTGAATTGCCAAAAGTCAAATTTTTGTTGAAATTCTGACCCCGGGGCTTAGGGATTTTTTCAAAAATATATTTTCGGCCGGTTAAGTTGTTGAGGGCTGATTTCTTGTCCCGTGATAAAAAGCCTTCTGTTTCGACTGCCAAACCTTTCAGGGGAGCATTTGCAAGCTTCTGGCATCATTTTTGAGTGAATTGCCAAAAGTCAGATTTTTGTTGAAATTCTGACCCCGGGGCTTAGGGATTTTTTCAAAAAAATATTTTCAGCAGGGTAAGTTGTTGAGGGCTGATTTCTTTTCCTGTGATAAAAAGCCTTCTGTTTCGACTGCCAACCCTTTCAGGGGAGCATTTGCAAGCTTCTGGCATCATTTTAAAGTGAATTACCAAAAGTCAGATTTTTGCTGAAATTCTGACCCCGGGGCTTAGCGATTTTTTCAAAAGAATATTTTCGGCCGGTTATTCTGGTATCATTTTTGAGTGAATTGCCAAAAGTCAGATTTTTGCTGAAATTCTGACCCCGGGGCTTAGGGATTTTTTCAAAAAAATATTTTTGGCCGGTTAAGTTGTTGAGGGCTGATTTCTTGTCCTGTGATAAAAAGCCTTCTGTTTCGACTTGCAACCCTTTCAGGGGTGCATTTGCAAGCTTCTGGCATCATTTTTGAGTGAATTGCCAAAAGTCAGATTTTTGCTAAAATTCTGACCCCGGGGCTTAGGGATTTTTTCAAAAAAATATTTTCGGCCGGTCAAGTTGTTGAGGGCTGATTTCTTGTCCTGTGATAAAAAGCCTTCTGTTTCGACTGTCAAAACTTTCAGGGGAGCATTTGCAAGCGTCTGGCATCATTTTTGAGTGAATTCCCAAAAGTCAGATTTTTGTTGAAATTCTGACCCCGGGGCTTAGGGATTTTTTCAAAAAAATATTTTCGGCCGGTTAAGTTGTTGAGGGCTGATTTCTTGTCCTGTGATAAAAAGCCTTCTGTTTCGACTGCCAAACCTTTCAGGGGAGCATTTGCAAGCTTCTGGCATCATTTTTGAGTGAATTGCCAAAAGTCAGATTTTTGCTGAAATTCTGACCCCGGGGCTTAGGGATTTTTTCAAAAAAAATATTTTGCGCCTGTTAAGTTGTTGAGGGCTGATTTCTTGTCCTGTGATAAAAAGCCTTCTGTTTCGACTCCCAATCCTTTCAGGGGAGCATTTGCAAGCTTCTGGCATCATTTTTGAGTGAATCGCCAAAAGTCAGATTTTTGCTGAAAATCTGACCCCGGGGCTTAGAGATTTTTTCAAAAAAATATTTTCCGCCAGTTAAGTTGTTGAGGGCTGATTTCTTGTCCTGTGATAAAAAGCCTTCTGTTTCGACTGCCAAACCTTTCAGGGGAGCATTTGCAAGCTTCTGGCATCATTTTTGAGTGAATTGCCAAAAGTCAGATTTTTGCTGAAATTCTAACCCCGGGCTTAGGGATTTTTTCAAAAAAATATTTTTGGCCGGTTAAGTTGTTGAGGGCTCATTTCTTGTCCTGTGATAAAAAGCCTTCTGTTTCGACTTGCAACCCTTTCAGGGGTGCATTTGCAAGCTTCTGGCATCATTTTTGAGTGAATCGCCAAAAGTCAGATTTTTGCTGAAATTCTGACCCCGGGGATTAGAGATTTTTTCAAAAAAATATTTTCCGCCAGTTAAGTTGTTGAGGGCTGATTTCTTGTCCTGTGATAAAAAGCCTTCTGTTTCGACTGCCAAACCTTTCAGGGGAGCATTTGCAAGCTTCTGGCATCATTTTTGAGTGAATTGCCAAAAGGCAGATTTTTGCTGAAATTCTAACACCGGGCTTAGGGATTTTTTCAAAAAAATATTTTCAGCAGGGTAAGTTGTTGAGGGCTGATTTCTTTTCCTGTGATAAAAAGCCTTCTGTTTCTACTGCCAACCCTTTCAGGGGAGCATTTGCAAGCTTCTGGCATCATTTTTGAGTGAATTACCAAAAGTCAGATTTTTGCTGAAATTCTGACCCCGGGGCTTAGCGATTTTTTCAAAAAAATATTTTCGGCCGGTTATTCTGGTATCATTTTTGAGTGAATTGCCAAAAGTCAGATTTTTGCTGAAATTCTGACCCCGGGGCTTAGGGATTTTTTCAAAAAAATATTTTTGGCCGGTTAAGTTGTTGAGGGCTCATTTCTTGTCCTGTGATAAAAAGCCTTCTGTTTCGACTTGCAACCCTTTCAGGGGTGCATTTGCAAGCTTCTGGCATCATTTTTGAGTGAATTGCCAAAAGTCAGATTTTTGCTAAAATTCTGACCCCGGGGCTTAGGGATTTTTTCAAAAAAATATTTTCGGCCGGTCAAGTTGTTGAGGGCTGATTTCTTGTCCTGTGATAAAAAGCCTTCTGTTTCGACTGCCAAACCTTTCAGGGGAGGATTTGCAAGCTTTTGGCATCATTTTTGAGTGAATTGCCAAAAGTCAGATTTTTGCTGAAATTCTAACCCCGGGGCTTAGGGATTTTTTCAAAAAAATATTTTCAGCAGGGTAAGTTGTTGAGGGCTGATTTCTTTTCCTGTGATAAAAAGCCTTCTGTTTCGACTGTCAAAACTTTCAGGGGAGCATTTGCAAGCGTCTGGCATCATTTTTGAGTGAATTCCCAAAAGTCAGATTTTTGTTGAAATTCTGACCCCGGGGCTTAGGGATTTTTTCAAAAAAATATTTTCGGCCGGTTAAGTTGTTGAGGGCTGATTTCTTGTCCTGTGATAAAAAGCCTTCTATTTCGACTGCCAAACCTTTCAGGGGAGCATTTGCAAGCTTCTGGGATCATTTTTGAGTGAATTGCCAAAAGTCAGATTTTTGCTGAAATTCTGACCCCGGGGCTTAGGGATTTTTTCAAAAAAAATATTTTGCGCCTGTTAAGTTGTTGAGGGCTGATTTCTTGTCCTGTGATAAAAAGCCTTCTGTTTCGACTCCCAATCCTTTCAGGGGAGCATTTGCAAGCTTCTGGCATCATTTTTGAGTGAATCGCCAAAAGTCAGATTTTTGCTGAAAATCTAACCCCGGGGCTTAGAGATTTTTTCAAAAAAATATTTTCCGCCAGTTAAGTTGTTGAGGGCTGATTTCTTGTCCTGTGATAAAAAGCCTTCTGTTTCGACTGCCAAACCTTTCAGGGGAGCATTTGCAAGCTTCTGGCATCATTTTTGAGTGAATTGCCAAAAGTCAGATTTTTGCTGAAAGTCTAACCCCGGGCTTAGGGATTTTTTCAAAAAAATATTTTCAGCAGGGTAAGTTGTTGAGGGCTGATTTCTTTTCCTGTGATAAAAAGCCTTCTGTTTCGACTGCCAACCCTTTCAGGGGAGCATTTGCAAGCTTCTGGCATCATTTTTGAGTGAATTACCAAAAGTCAGATTTTTGCTGAAATTCTGACCCCGGGGCTTAGCGATTTTTTCAAAAAAATATTTTCGGCCGGTTATTCTGGTATCATTTTTGAGTGAATTGCCAAAAGTCAGATTTTTGCTGAAATTCTGACCCCGGGGCTTAGGGATTTTTTCAAAAATATATTTTTGGCCGGTTAAGTTGTTGAAGGCTGATTTCTTGTCCTGTGATAAAAAGCCTTCTGTTTCGACTGTCAAAACTTTCAGGGGAGCATTTGCAAGCTTCTGGCATCATTTTTGAGTGAATTACCAAAAGTCAGATTTTTGCTGAAATTCTGACCCCGGGGCTTAGCGATTTTTTCAAAAAAATATTGTCGGCCGGTTTTTCTGGTATCATTTTTGAGTGAATTGCCAAAAGTCAGATTTTTGTTGAAATTAAATCTGAGGGATTTAAATCTTAGGGATTTAAAGCTTAGGGATTTTTTCAAAAAAATATTTTCGGCCGGTTAAGTTGTTGAGGGCTAATTTCTTATCCTGTGATAAAAAGCCTTCTGTTTCGACTGCCAAATCTTTCAGGGGAGCATTTGCAAGCTTCTGGCATCATTTTTGAGTGAATTGCCAAAAGTCAGATTTTTGCTGAAATTCTGACCCCGGGCTTAGGGATTTTTTCAAAAAAATATTTTCGTCCGGTTATTCTGGCATCATTTTTGAGTGAATTGCCAAAAGTCAGATTTTTGTTGAAATTCTGACCCCAGGGCTTAGGGATTTTTTCAAAAAAATATTTTCGGCCGGTTAAGTTGTTGAGGGCTGATTTCTTGTCCTGTGATAAAAAGCCTTCTGTTTCGACTTCCAACCCTTTCAGGGGTGCATTTGCAAGCTTCTGGCATCATTTTTGAGTGAATTGCCAAAAGTCAGATTTTTGCTAAAATTCTGACCCCGGGGCTTATGGATTTTTTCAAAAAAATATTTTCGGCCGGTCAAGTAGTTGAGGGCTGATTTCTTGTCCTGTGATAAAAAGCCTTCTGTTTCGCATCCCAATCCTTTCAGGGAACATTTGCAAGCTTCTGGCATCATTTTTGAGTGAATTGCCAAAAGTCAGATTTTTGCTGAAATTCTGACCCCGGGGCTTAGGGATTTTTTCAAAAATATATTTTTGGCCGGTTAAGTTGTTGAGGACTGATTTCTTGTCATGTGATAAAAAGCCTTCTGTTTCGACTGCCAAGCCTTTCAGGGGAGCATTTCCAAGCTTCTGGCATCATTTTTGAGTGAATTGCCAAAAGTCAGATTTTTGCTGAAATTCTGACCCCGGGGCTTAGCGATTTTTTCAAAAAAATATTTTCGGCCGGTTATTATGGTATCATTTTTGAGTGAATTGCCAAAAGTCAGATTTTTGCTGAAATTCTGACCCCGGGGCTTAGGGATTTTTTCAAAAATATATTTTTGGCCGGTTAAGTTGTTGAGGGCTGATTTCTTGTCCTGTGATAAAAAGCCTTCTGTTTCGACTGTCAAAACTTTCAGGGGAGCATTTGCAAGCTTCTGGCATCATTTTTGAGTGAATTGCAAAAAAGTCAGATTTTTGTTGAAATTCTGACCCCGGGGCTTAGGGATTTTTTCAAAAAAATATTTTCGGCCGGTTAAGTTGTTGAGGGCTGATTTCTTGTCCTGTGATAAAAAGCCTTCTGTTTCGACTTCCAACCCTTTCAGGGGTGCATTTGCAAGCTTCTGGCATCATTTTTGAGTGAATTGCCAAAAGTCAGATTTTTGCTAAAATTCTGACCCCGGTATGGATTTTTTCAAAAAAATATTTTCGGCCGGTCAAGTTGTTGAGGGCTGATTTCTTGTCCTGTGATAAAAAGCCTTCTGTTTCGACTCCCAATCCTTTCAGGGAACATTTGCAAGCTTCTGGCATCATTTTTGAGTAAATCGCCAAAAGTCAGATTTTTGCTGAAATTCTGACCCCGGGGCTTAGAGATTTTTTCAAAAAAATATTTTCAGCAGGGTAAGTTGTTGAGGGCTGATTTCTTTTCCTGTGATAAAAAGCCTTCTGTTTCGACTGCCAACCCTTTCAGGGGAGCATTTGCAAGCTTCTGGCATCATTTTAAAGTGAATTACCAAAAGTCAGATTTTTGCTGAAATTCTGACCCCGGGGCTTAGCGATTTTTTCAAAAAAATATTTTCGGCCGGTTATTCTGGTATCATTTTTGAGTGAATTGCCAAAAGTCAGATTTTTGCTGAAATTCTGACCCCGGGGCTTAGGGATTTTTTCAAAAAAATATTTTTGGCCGGTTAAGTTGTTGAGGGCAGATTTCTTGTCCTGTGATAAAAAGCCTTCTGTTTCGACTTGCAACCCTTTCAGGGGTGCATTTGCAAGCTTCTGGCATCATTTTTGAGTGAATTGCCAAAAGTCAGATTTTTGCTAAAATTCTGACCCCGGGGCTTAGGGATTTTTTCAAAAAAATATTTTTGGCCGGTTAAGTTGTTGAGGGCTGATTTCTTGTCCTGTGATAAAAAGCCTTCTGTTTCGACTGCCAAACCTTTCAGGGGAGCATTTGCAAGCTTCTGGCATCATTTTTGAGTGAATTGCCAAAAGTCAGATTTTTGCTGAAATTCTGACCCCGGGGCTTAGGGATTTTTTTCAAAAAAAATATTTTGCGCCTGTTAAGTTGTTGAGGGCTGATTTCTTGTCCTGTGATAAAAAGCCTTCTGTTTCGACTCCCAATCCTTTCAGGGGAGCATTTGCAAGCTTCTGGCATCATTTTTGAGTGAATCGCCAAAAGTCAGATTTTTGCTGAAAATCTGACCCCGGGGCTTAGAGATTTTTTCAAAAAAATATTTTCCGCCAGTTAAGTTGTTGAGGGCTGATTTCTTGTCCTGTGATAAAAAGCCTTCTGTTTCGACTGCCAAACCTTTCAGGGGAGCATTTGCAAGCTTCTGGCATCATTTTTGAGTGAATTGCCAAAAGTCAGATTTTTGCTGAAATTCTAACCCCGGGCTTAGGGATTTTTTGAAAAAAATATTTTCAGCAGGGTAAGTTGTTGAGGGCTGATTTCTTTTCCTGTGATAAAAAGCCTTCTGTTTCGACTGCCAACCCTTTCAGGGGAGCATTTGCAAGCTTCTGGCATCATTTTTGAGTGAATTACCAAAAGTCAGATTTTTGCTGAAATTCTGACCCCGGGGCTTAGCGATTTTTTCAAAAAAAATTTTTCTGCCGGTTATTCTGGTATCATTTTTGAGTGAATTGCCAAAAGTCAGATTTTTGCTGAAATTCTGACCCCGGGGCTTAGGGATTTTTTCAAAAATATATTTTTGGCCGGTTAAGTTGTTGAAGGCTGATTTCTTGTCCTGTGATAAAAAGCCTTCTGTTTCGACTGTCAAAACTTTCAGGGGAGCATTTGCAAGCTTCTGGCATCATTTTTGAGTGAATTACCAAAAGTCAGATTTTTGCTGAAATTCTGACCCCGGGGCTTAGCGATTTTTTCAAAAAAATATTTTCGGCCGGTTATTCTGGTATCATTTTTGAGTGAATTGCCAAAAGTCAGATTTTTGTTGAAATTAAATCTGAGGGATTTAAATCTTAGGGATTTAAAGCTTAGGGATTTTTTCAAAAAAATATTTTCGGCCGGTTAAGTTGTTGAGGGCTGATTTCTTGTCCTGTGATAAAAAGCCTTCTGTTTCGACTTCCAACCCTTTCAGGGGTGCATTTGCAAGCTTCTGGCATCATTTTTGAGTGAATTGCCAAAAGTCAGATTTTTGCTGAAATTCTGACCCCGGGGCTTAGGGATTTTTTCAAAAAAATATTTTCCGCTGGTTAAGTTGTTGAGACCTGATTTCTTGTGCTGTGATAAAAAGCCTTCTGTTTCGACTGCAAACATTTCAGGGGAGCATTTGCAAGCTTCTGGCATCATTTTTGAGTGAATTGCCAAAAGTCAGATTTTTGCTGAAATTCTGACCCCGGGCTTAGGGATTTTTTCAAAAAAATATTTTCGTCCGGTTATTCTAACATCATTTTTGAGTGAATTGCCAAAAGTCAGATTTTTGTTGAAATTCTGACCCCGGGGCTTAGGGATTTTTTCAAAAAAATATTTTCGGCCGGTTAAGTTGTCTAGGGCTGATTTCTTGTCCTGTGATAAAAAGCCTTCTGTTTCGACTCCCAATCCTTTCAGGGAACATTTGCAAGCTTCTGGCATCATTTTTGAGTGAATTGCCAAAAGTCAGATTTTTGCTGAAATTCTGACCCCGGGGCTTAGGGATTTTTTCAAAAATATATTTTTGGCCGGTTAAGTTGTTGAGGGCTGATTTCTTTTCCTGTGATAAAAAGCCTTCTGTTTCGACTGCCAACCCTTTCAGGGGAGCATTTGCAAGCTTCTGGCATCATTTTTGAGTGAATTACCAAAAGTCAGATTTTTGCTGAAATTCTGACCCCGGGCTTAGGGATTTTTTCAAAAAAATATTTTCGTCCGGTTATTCTGGCATCATTTTTGAGTGAATTGCCAAGAGTCAGATTTTTGTTGAAATTCTGACCCCGGGGCTTAGGGATTTTTTCAAAAAAATATTTTCGGCCGGTTAAGTTGTTGAGGGCTGATTTCTTGTCCTGTGATAAAAAGCCTTCTGTTTCGACTGCCAAACCTTTCAGGGGAGCATTTGCAAGCTTCTGGCATCATTTTTGAGTGAATTGCCAAAAGTCAGATTTTTGCTGAAATTCTGACCCCGGGGCTTAGGGATTTTTTCAAAAAAATATTTTCCGCTGGTTAAGTTGTTGAGAGCTGATTTCTTGTGCTGTGATAAAAAGCCTTCTGTTTCGACTGCAAACATTTCAGGGGAGCATTTGCAAGCTTCTGGCATCATTTTTGAGTCAATTGCCAAAAGTCAGATTTTTGCTGAAATTCTGACCCCGGGCTTAGGGATTTTTTCAAAAAAATATTTTCGTCCGGTTATTCTAACATCATTTTTGAGTGAATTGCCAAAAGTCAGATTTTTGTTGAAATTCTGACCCCGGGGCTTAGGGATTTTTTCAAAAAAATATTTTCGGCCGGTTAAGTTGTCTAGGGCTGATTTCTTGTCCTGTGATAAAAAGCCTTCTGTTTCGACTCCCAATCCTTTCAGGGAACATTTGCAAGCTTCTGGCATCATTTTTGAGTGAATTGCCAAAAGTCAGATATTTGCTGAAATTCTGACCCCGGGGCTTAGGGATTTTTTCAAAAATATATTTTTGGCCGGTTAAGTTGTTGAGGGCTGATTTCTTTTCCGGTGATAAAAAGCCTTCTGTTTCGACTGCCAACCCTTTCAGGGGAGCATTTGCAAGCTTCTGGCATCATTTTTGAGTGAATTACCAAAAGTCAGATTTTTGCTGAAATTCTGACCCCGGGCTTAGGGATTTTTTCAAAAAAATATTTTCGTCCGGTTATTCTGGCATCATTTTTGAGTGAATTGCCAAGAGTCAGATTTTTGTTGAAATTCTGACCCCGGGGCTTAGGGATTTTTTCAAAAAAATATTTTCGGCCGGTTAAGTTGTTGAGGGCTGATTTCTTGTCCTGTGATAAAAAGCCTTCTGTTTCGACTGCCAAACCTTTCAGGGAAGCATTTCCAAGCTTCTGGCATCATTTTTGAGTGAATTGCCAAAAGTCAGATTTTTGCTGAAATTCTGACCCCGGGGCTTAGGGATTTTTTCAAAAAAATATTTTACACCGGTTAAGTTGTTGAGGGCTGATTTCTTGTCCTGGGATAAAAAGCCTTCTGTTTCGACTGCCAACCCTTTCATGGGAGCATTTCCAAGCTTCTGGCATCATTTTTGAGTGAATTGCCAAAGGTCAGATTTTTGCTGAAATTCTGACGCCGGGGCTTAGGGATTTTTTCAAAAAAATATTTTCCGCCGGTTAAGTTGTTGAGGGCTGATTTCTTGTCCTGTGATAAAAAGCCTTCTGTTTCGACTGCCAAACATTTCAGGGGAGCATTTGCAAGCTTCTGGCATCATTTTTGAGTGAATTGCCAAAAGTCAGATTTTTGCTGAAATTCTGACCCCGGGCTTAGGGATTTTTTCAAAAAAATATTTTCGGCCGGTTAAGTTGTTGAGGGCTGATTTCTTGTCCTGTGATAAAAAGCCTTCTGTTTCGACTGCCAAACCTTTCAGGGGAGCATTTGCAAGCTTCTGGCATCATTTTTGAGTGAATTGTCAAAAGTCAGATTTTTGCTGAAATTCTGACCCCGGGGCTTAGGGATTTTTTCAAAAAAATATTTTCCGCTGGTTAAGTTGTTGAGACCTGATTTCTTGTGCTGTGATAAAAAGCCTTCTGTTTCGACTGCAAACATTTCAGGGGAGCATTTGCAAGCTTCTGGCATCATTTTTGAGTGAATTGCCAAAAGTCAGATTTTTGCTGAAATTCTGACCCCGGGCTTAGGGATTTTTTCAAAAAAATATTTTCGTCCGGTTATTCTAACATCATTTTTGAGTGAATTGCCAAAAGTCAGATTTTTGTTGAAATTCTGACCCCGGGGCTTAGGGATTTTTTCAAAAAAATATTTTCGGCCGGTTAAGTTGTCTAGGGCTGATTTCTTGTCCTGTGATAAAAAGCCTTCTGTTTCGACTCCCAATCCTTTCAGGGAAAATTTGCAAGCTTCTGGCATCATTTTTGAGTGAATTGCCAAAAGTCAGATTTTTGCTGAAATTCTGACCCCGGGGCTTAGGGGTTTTTTCAAAAATATATTTTTGGCCGGTTAAGTTGTTGAGGGCTGATTTCTTTTCCTGTGATAAAAAGCCTTCTGTTTCGACTGCCAACCCTTTCAGGGGAGCATTTGCAAGCTTCTGGCATCATTGTTGAGTGAATTACCAAAAGTCAGATTTTTGCTGAAATTCTGACCCCGGGCTTAGGGATTTTTTCAAAAAAATATTTTCGTCCGGTTATTCTGGCATCATTTTTGAGTGAATTGCCAAGAGTCAGATTTTTGTTGAAATTCTGACCCCGGGGCTTAGGGATTTTTTCAAAAAAATATTTTCGGCCGGTTAAGTTGTTGAGGGCTGATTTCTTGTCCTGTGATAAAAAGCCTTCTGTTTCGACTGCCAAACCTTTCAGGGGAGCATTTGCAAGCTTCTGGCATCATTTTTGAGTGAATTGCCAAAAGTCAGATTTTTGCTGAAATTCTGACCCCGGGGCTTAGGGATTTTTTCAAAAAAATATTTTACACCGGTTAAGTTGTTGAGGGCTGATTTCTTGTCCTGGGATAAAAAGCCTTCTGTTTCGACTGCCAACCCTTTCATGGGAGCATTTCCAAGCTTCTGGCATCATTTTTGAGTGAATTGCCAAAGGTCAGATTTTGGCTGAAATTCTGACCCCGGGGCTTAGGGATTTTTTCAAAAAAATATTTTCCGCCGGTTAAGTTGTTGAGGGCTGATTTCTTGTCCTGTGATAAAAAGCCTTCTGTTTCGACTGCCGAACATTTCAGGGGAGCATTTGCAAGCTTCTGGCATCATTTTTGAGTGAATTGCCAAAAGTCAGATTTTTGCTGAAATTCTGACCCCGGGCTTAGGGATTTTTTCAAAAAAATATTTTCGTCCGGTTATTCTGGCATCATTTTTGAGTGAATTAGCAAAAGTCAGATTTTTGTTGAAATTCTGACCCCGGGCCTTGGGATTTTTTCAAAAAAATATTTTCGGCCGGTTAAGTTGTTGAGGGCTGATTTCTTGTCCTGTGATAAAAAGCCTTCTGTTTCGACTGCCAAACCTTTCAGGGGAGCATTTGCAAGCTTCTGGCATCATTTTTGAATGAATTGTCAAAAGTCAGATTTTTGCTGAAATTCTGACCCCGGGGCTTAGGGATTTTTTCAAAAAAATATTTTCCGCTGGTTAAATTGTTGAGAGCTGATTTCTTGTGCTGTGATAAAAAGCCTTCTGTTTCGACTGCAAACATTTCAGGGGAGCATTTGCAAGCTTCTGGCATCATTTTTGAGTCAATTGCCAAAAGTCAGATTTTTGCTGAAATTCTGACCCCGGGCTTAGGGATTTTTTCAAAAAAATATTTTCGTCCGGTTATTCTAACATCATTTTTGAGTGAATTGCCAAAAGTCAGATTTTTGTTGAAATTCTGACCCCGGGGCTTAGGGATTTTTTCAAAAAAATATTTTCGGCCGGTTAAGTTGTCTAGGGCTGATTTCTTGTCCTGTGATAAAAAGCCTTCTGTTTCGACTCCCAATCCTTTCAGGGAACATTTGCAAGCTTCTGGCATCATTTTTGAGTGAATTGCCAAAAGTCAGATATTTGCTGAAATTCTGACCCCGGGGCTTAGGGATTTTTTCAAAAATATATTTTTGGCCGGTTATGTTGTTGAGGGCTGATTTCTTTTCCTGTGATAAAAAGCCTTCTGTTTCGACTGCCAACCCTTTCAGGGGAGCATTTGCAAGCTTCTGGCATCATTTTTGAGTGAATTGCCAAAAGTCAGATTTTTGCTGAAATTCTGACCCCGGGCTTAGGGATTTTTTCAAAAAAATATTTTCGTCCGGTTATTCTGGCATCATTTTTGAGTGAATTGCCAAAAGTCAGATTTTTGTTGAAATTCTGACCCCGGGGCTTAGGGATTTTTTCAAAAAAATATTTTCGGCCGGTTAAGTTGTCTAGGGCTGATTTCTTGTCCTGTCATAAAAAGCCTTCTGTTTCGACTGCCAAACCTTTCAGGGGAGCATTTGCAATCTTCTGGCATCATTTTAGAGTGAATTGTCAAAAGTCAGATTTTTGCTGAAATTCTGACCCCGGGCTTAGGGATTTTTTCAAAAAAATATTTTCGTCCGGTTATTCTGGCATCATTTTTGAGTGAATTGCCAAAAGTCAGATTTTTGCTGAAATTCTGACCCCGGGGCTTAGGGATTTTTTCAAAAAAATATTTTCCGCCGGTTAAGTTGTTGAGGGCTGATTTCTTGTCCTGTGATAAAAAGCCTTCTGTTTCGACTGCCAACCCTTTCATGGGAGCATTTCCAAGCTTCTGGCATCATTTTTGAGTGAATTGCCAAAGGTCAGATTTTTGCTGAAATTCTGACGCCGGGGCTTAGGGATTTTTTCAAAAAAATATTTTCCGCCGGTTAAGTTGTTGAGGGCTGATTTCTTGTCCTGTGATAAAAAGCCTTCTGTTTCGACTGCCAAACATTTCAGGGGAGCATTTGCAAGCTTCTGGCATCATTTTTGAGTGAATTGCCAAAAGTCAGATTTTTGCTGAAATTCTGACCCCGGGCTTAGGGATTTTTTCAAAAAAATATTTTCGGCCGGTTAAGTTGTCGAGGGCTGATTTCTTGTCCTGTGATAAAAAGCCTTCTGTTTCGACTGCCAAACCTTTCAGGGGAGCATTTGCAAGCTTCTGGCATCATTTTTGAGTGAATTGTCAAAAGTCAGATTTTTGCTGAAATTCTGACCCCGGGGCTTAGGGATTTTTTCAAAAAAATATTTTCGGCAGGTTAAGTTCTTGAGGGCTGATTTCTTGTCCTGTGATAAAAAGCCTTCAGTTTCGACTGCCAAACCTTTCAGGGGAGCATTTGCAAGCTTCTGGCATCATTTTTGAGTGAATTGCCAAAAGTCAGATTTTTGCTAAAATTCTGACCCCGGTATGGATTTTTTCAAAAAAATATTTTCGGCCGGTCAAGTTGTTGAGGGCTGATTTCTTGTCCTGTGATAAAAAGCCTTCTGTTTCGACTCCCAATCCTTTCAGGGAACATTTGCAAGCTTCTGGCATCATTTTTGAGTGAATTGCCAAAAGTCAGATTTTTGCTGAAATTCTGACCCCGGGGCTTAGGGATTTTTTCAAAAATATATTTTTGGCCGCTTAAGTTGTTGAGGGCTGATTTCTTTTCCTGTGATAAAAAGCCTTCTGTTTCGACTGCCAACCCTTTCAGGGGAGCATTTGCAAGCTTCTGGCATCATTTTTGAGTGAATTACCAAAAGTCAGATTTTTGCTGAAATTCTGACCCCGGGCTTAGGGATTTTTTCAAAAAAATATTTTCGTCCGGTTATTCTGGCATCATTTTTGAGTGAATTGCCAAGAGTCAGATTTTTGTTGAAATTCTGACCCCGGGGCTTAGGGATTTTTTCAAAAAAATATTTTCGGCCGGTTAAGTTGTTGAGGGCTGATTTCTTGTCCTGTGATAAAAAGCCTTCTGTTTCGACTGCCAAGCCTTTCAGGGGAGCATTTCCAAGCTTCTGGCATCATTTTTGAGTGAATTGTCAAGAGTCAGATTTTTGTTGAAATTCTGACCCCAGGGCTTAGAGATTTTTTCAAAAAAATATTTTCCGCCAGTTATGTTGTTGAGGGCTGATTTCTTGTCCTGTGATAAAAAGCCTTCTGTTTCGACTGCCAAACCTTTCAGGGGAGCATTTCCAAGCTTCTGGCATCATTTTTGAGTGAATTGCCAAAAGTCAGATTTTTGCTGAAATTGTGACCCCGGGCCTTAGGGATTTTTTCAAAAAAATATTTTCGTCCGGTTATTCTGGCATCATTTTTGAGTGAATTGCCAAAAGTCAGATTTTTGCTGAAATTCTAACCCCGGGCTTAGGGATTTTTTCAAAAAAATATTTTCAGCAGGGTAAGTTGTTGAGGGCTGATTTCTTTTCCTGTGATAAAAAGCCTTCTGTTTCGACTGCCAACCCTTTCAGGGGAGCATTTCCAAGCTTCTGGCATCATTTTTGAGTGAATTACCAAAAGTCAGATTTTTGCTGAAATTCTGACCCCGGGGCTTAGCGATTTTTTCAAAAAAATATTTTCGGCCGGTTATTCTGGTATTATTTTTGAGTGAATTGCCAAAAGTCAGATTTTTGTTGAAATTCTGACCCCGGGGCTTAGGGATTTTTTCAAAAAAAAATTTTCGGCCGGTTAAGTTGTTGAGGGCTGATTTCTTGTCCTGTGATAAAAAGCCTTCTGTTTCGACTGCCAACCCTTTCATGGGAGCATTTCCAAGCTTCTGGCATCATTTTTGAGTGAATTGCCAAAAGTTAGATTTTTGCTGAAATTCTGACCCCGGGGCTTAGGGATATTTTCAAAAAAATATTTTCCGCCGGTTAAGTTGTTGAGGGCTGATATCTTGTCCTGTGATAAAAAGCCTTCTGTTTCGACTGCCAAACCTTTCAGGGGAGCATTTGCAAGCTTCTGGCATCATTTTTGAGTGAATTGCCAAAAGTCAGATTTTTGCTGAAATTCTAACCCCGGGCTTAGGGATTTTTTCAAAAAAAAATTTTCAGCAGGGTAAGTTGTTGAGGGCTGATTTCTTTTCCTGTGATAAAAAGCCTTCTGTTTCGACTGCCAACCCTTTCATGGGAGCATTTCCAAGCTTCTGGCATCATTTTTGAGTGAATTGCCAAAAGTTAGATTTTTGCTGAAATTCTGACCCCGGGGCTTAGGGATATTTTCAAAAAAATATTTTCCGCCGGTTAAGTTGTTGAGGGCTGATATCTTGTCCTGTGATAAAAAGCCTTCTGTTTCGACTGCCAAACATTTCAGGGGAGCATTTGCAAGCTTCTGGCATCATTTTTGAGTGAATTGCCAAAAGTCAGATTTTTGCTGAAATTCTGACTCCGGGGCTTAGGGATTTTTTCAAAAAAATATTTTCGGCCGGTTAAGTTGTCTAGGGCTGATTTCTTGTCCTGTGATAAAAAGCCTTCTGTTTCGTCTGCCAAACCTTTCAGGGGAGCATTTGCAAGCTTCTGGCATCATTTTTGAGTGAATTGTCAAAAGTCAGATTTTTGCTGAAATTCTGACCCCGGGGCTTAGGGATTTTTTCAAAAAAATATTTTCGGCCGGTTAAGTTGTCTAGGGCTGATTTCTTGTCCTGTGATAAAAAGCCTCCTGTTTCGACTGCCAAACCTTTCAGGGGAGCATTTGCAATCTTCTGGCATCATTTTTGAGTGAATTGTCAAAAGTCAGATTTTTGGTGAAATTCTGACCCCGGGCTTAGGGATTTTTTCAAAAAAATATTTTCGTCCGGTTATTCTGGCATCATTTTTGAGTGAATTGCCAAAAGTCAGATTTTTGTTGAAATTCTGACCCCGGGGCTTAGGGATTTTTTCAAAAAACTATTTTCGGCCGGTTAAGTTGTCTAGGGCTGATTTCTTGTCCTGTGATAAAAAGCCTTCTGTTTCGTCTGACAAACCTTTCAGGGGAGCATTTGCAAGCTTCTGGCATCATTTTTGAGTGAATTGCCAAAAGTCAGATTTTTGTTGAAATTCTGACCCCGGGGCTTAGGGATTTTTTCAAAAAAATATTTTCGGCCGGTTAAGTTGTTGAGGGCTGATTTCTTGTCCTGTGATAAAAAGCCTTCTGTTTCGACTGCCAAACCTTTCAGGGGACCATTTGCAAGCTTCTGGCATCATTTTTGAGTGAATTGCCAAAAGTCAGATTTTTGCTGAAATTCTAACCCCGGGCTTAGGGATTTTTTTAAAAAAATATTTTCAGCAGGGTAAGTTGTTGAGGGCTGATTTCTTTTCCTGTGATAAAAAGCCTTCTGTTTCGACTGCCAAACCTTTCAGGGGAGCATTTCCAAGCTTCTGGCATCATTTTTGAGTGAATTACCAAAAGTTAGATTTTTGCTGAAATTCTGACCCCGGGGCTTAGGGATATTTTCAAAAAAATATTTTCCGCCGGTTAAGTTGTTGAGGGCTGATTTCTTGTCCTGTGATAAAAAGCCTTCTGTTTCGACTGCCAAACATTTCAGGGGAGCATTTGCAAGCTTCTGGCATCATTTTTGAGTGAATTGCCAAAAGTCAGATTTTTGCTGAAATTCTGACCCCGGGCTTAGGGATTTTTTCAAAAAAATATTTTCGTCCGGTTATTCTGGCATCATTTTTGAGTGAATTGCCAAAAGTCAGATTTTTGTTGAAATTCTGACTCCGGGGCTTAGGGATTTTTTCAAAAAAATATTTTCGGCCGGTTAAGTTGTCTAGGGCTGATTTCTTGTCCTGTGATAAAAAGCCTTCTGTTTCGTCTGCCAAACCTTTCAGGGGAGCATTTGCAAGCTTCTGGCATCATTTTTGAGTGAATTGTCAAAAGTCAGATTTTTGCTGAAATTCTGACCCCGGGGCTTAGGGATTTTTTCAAAAAAATATTTTCGGCCGGTTAAGTTGTCTAGGGCTGATTTCTTGTCCTGTGATAAAAAGCCTCCTGTTTCGACTGCCAAACCTTTCAGGGGAGCATTTGCAATCTTCTGGCATCATTTTTGAGTGAATTGTCAAAAGTCAGATTTTTGGTGAAATTCTGACCCCGGGCTTAGGGATTTTTTCAAAAAAATATTTTCGTCCGGTTATTCTGGCATCATTTTTGAGTGAATTGCCAAAAGTCAGATTTTTGTTGAAATACTGACCCCGGGGCTTAGGGATTTTTTCAAAAAACTATTTTCGGCCGGTTAAGTTGTCTAGGGCTGATTTCTTGTCCTGTGATAAAAAGCCTTCTGTTTCGTCTGACAAACCTTTCAGGGGAGCATTTGCAAGCTTCTGGCATCATTTTTGAGTGAATTTTCAAAAGTCAGATTTTTGCTGAAATTCTTACCCCGGGGCTTAGGGATTTTTTCAAAAAAATATTTTCGGCAGGTTAAGTTGTTGAGGGCTGATTTCTTGTCCTGTGATAAAAAGCCTTCTGTTTCGACTGCCAAACCTTTCAGGGGAGCATTTGCAAGCTTCTGGCATCATTTTTGAGTGAATTGTCAAAAGTCAGATTTTTGCTGAAATTCTGACCCCGGGCTTAGGGATTTTTTCAAAAAAATATTTTCGGCAGGTTAAGTTGTTGAGGGCTGATTTCTTGTCCTGTGATAAAAAGCCTTCTGTTTCGACTGCCAAACCTTTCAGGGGAGCATTTGCAAGCTTCTGGCATCATTTTTGAGTGAATTGTCAAAAGTCAGATTTTTGCTGAAATTCTGACCCCGGGCTTAGGGATTTTTTCAAAAAAAATATTTTCGTCCGGTTATTCTGGCATCATTTTTGAGTGAATTGCCAAAAGTCAGATTTTTGTTGAAATTCTGACCCCGGGGCTTAGGGATTTTTTCAAAAAAATATTTTCGGCCGGTTAAGTTGTCTAGGGCTAATTTCTTGTCCTGTGATAAAAAGCCTTCTGTTTCGTCTGCCAAACCTTTCAGGGGACCATTTGCAAGCTTCTGGCATCATTTTTGAGTGAATTGCCAAAAGTCAGATTTTTGCTGAAATTCTGACCCCGGGGCTTAGGGATTTTTTTAAAAAAAATATTTTACACCGGTTAAGTTGTTGAGGGCTGATTTCTTGTCCTGGGATAAAAAGCCTTCTGTTTCGACTGCCAAACATTTCAGGGGAGCATTTGCAAGCTTCTAGCATCATTTTTGAGTGAATTGCCAAAAGTCAGATTTTTGCTGAAATTCTGACCCCGGGCTTAGGGATTTTTTCAAAAAAATATTTTCGTCCGGTTATTCTGGCATCATTTTTGAGTGAATTGCCAAAAGTCAGATTTTTGTTGAAATTCTGACTCCGGGGCTTAGGGATTTTTTCAAAAAAATATTTTCGGCCGGTTAAGTTGTCTAGGGCTGATTTCTTGTCCTGTGATGAAAAGCCTTCTGTTTCGTCTGCCAAACCTTTCAGGGGAGCATTTGCAAGCTTCTGGCATCATTTTTGAGTGAATTTTCAAAAGTCAGATTTTTGCTGAAATTCTTACCCCGGGGCTTAGGGATTTTTTCAAAAAAATATTTTCGGCAGGTTAAGTTGTTGAGGGCTGATTTCTTGTCCTGTGATAAAAAGCCTTCTGTTTCGACTGCCAAACCTTTCAGGGGAGCATTTGCAAGCTTCTGGCATCATTTTTGAGTGAATTGTCAAAAGTCAGATTTTTGCTGAAATTCTGACCCCGGGCTTAGGGATTTTTTCAAAAAAATATTTTCGGCAGGTTAAGTTGTTGAGGGCTGATTTCTTGTCCTGTGATAAAAAGCCTTCTGTTTCGACTGCCAAACCTTTCAGGGGAGCATTTGCAAGCTTCTGGCATCATTTTTGAGTGAATTGTCAAAAGTCAGATTTTTGCTGAAATTCTGACCCCGGGCTTAGGGATTTTTTCAAAAAAAATATTTTCGTCCGGTTATTCTGGCATCATTTTTGAGTGAATTGCCAAAAGTCAGATTTTTGTTGAAATTCTGACCCCGGGGCTTAGGGATTTTTTCAAAAAAATATTTTCGGCCGGTTAAGTTGTCTAGGGCTAATTTCTTGTCCTGTGATAAAAAGCCTTCTGTTTCGTCTGCCAAACCTTTCAGGGGACCATTTGCAAGCTTCTGGCATCATTTTTGAGTGAATTGCCAAAAGTCAGATTTTTGCTGAAATTCTGACCCCGGGGCTTAGGGATTTTTTTTAAAAAAATATTTTACACCGGTTAAGTTGTTGAGGGCTGATTTCTTGTCCTGGGATAAAAAGCCTTCTGTTTCGACTGCCAAACATTTCAGGGGAGCATTTGCAAGCTTCTAGCATCATTTTTGAGTGAATTGCCAAAAGTCAGATTTTTGCTGAAATTCTGACCCCGGGCTTAGGGATTTTTTCAAAAAAATATTTTCGTCCGGTTATTCTGGCATCATTTTTGAGTGAATTGCCAAAAGTCAGATTTTTGTTGAAATTCTGACTCCGGGGCTTAGGGATTTTTTCAAAAAAATATTTTCGGCCGGTTAAGTTGTCTAGGGCTGATTTCTTGTCCTGTGATGAAAAGCCTTCTGTTTCGTCTGCCAAACCTTTCAGGGGAGCATTTGCAAGCTTCTGGCATCATTTTTGAGTGAATTGTCAAAAGTCAGATTTTTGCTGAAATTCTGACCCCGGGGCTTAGGGATTTTTTCAAAAAAATATTTTCTGTCGGTTAAGTTGTTGAGGGCTGATTTCTTGTCCTGTGATAAAAAGCCTTCTGTTTCGACTGCCAAACCTTTCAGGGGAGCATTTGCAAGCTTCTGGCATCATTTTTGAGTGAATTGCCAAAAGTCAGATTTTTGCTGAAATTCTGACCCCGGGCTTAGGGATTTTTTCAAAAAAATATTTTCGTCCGGTTATTCTGGCATCATTTTTGAGTGAATTGCCAAAAGTCAGATTTTTGTTGAAATTCTGACTCCGGGGCTTAGGGATTTTTTCAAAAAAATATTTTCGGCCGGTTAAGTTGTCTAGGGCTGATTTCTTGTCCTTTGATAAAAAGCCTTCTGTTTCGTCTGCCAAACCTTTCAGGGGAGCATTTGCAAGCTTCTGGCATCATTTTTGAGTGAATTGTCAAAAGTCAGATTTTTGCTGAAATTCTGACCCCGGGGCTTAGGGATTTTTTCAAAAAAATATTTTCGGCCGGTTAAGTTGTCTATGGCTGATTTCTTGTCCTGTGATAAAAAGCCTCCTGTTTCGACTGCCAAACCTTTCAGGGGAGCATTTGCAAGCTTCTGGCATCATTTTTGAGTGAATTTTCAAAAGTCAGATTTTTGCTGAAATTCTTACCCCGGGGCTTAGGGATTTTTTCAAAAAAATATTTTCGGCAGGTTAAGTTGTTGAGGGCTGATTTCTTGTCCTGTGATAAAAAGCCTTCTGTTTCAACTGCTAAACCTTTCAGGGGAGCATTTGCAAGCTTCTGGCATCATTTTTGAGTGAATTGTCAAAAGTCAGATTTTTGCTGAAATTCTGACCCTGGGCTTAGGGATTTTTTCAAAAAAATATTTTCCGCCGGTTAAGTTGTCTAGGGCTGATTTCTTGTCCTGTGATAAAAAGCCTTCTGTTTCGTCTGCCAAACCTTTCAGGGGAGCATTTGCAAGCTTCTGGCATCATTTTTGAGTGAATTGTCAAAAGTCAGATTTTTGCTGAAATTCTGACCCCGGGCTTAGGGATTTTTTCAAAAAAATATTTTCGGCAGGTTAAGTTGTTGAGGGCTGATTTCTTGTCCTGTGATAAAAAGCCTTCTGTTTCGACTGCCAAACCTTTCAGGGGAGCATTTGCAAGCTTCTGGCATCATTTTTGAGTGAATTGTCAAAAGTCAGATTTTTGCTGAAATTCTGACCCCGGGCTTAGGGATTTTTTCAAAAAAATATTTTCGTCCGGTTATTCTGGCATCATTTTTGAGTGAATTGCCAAAAGTCAGATTTTTGTTGAAATTCTGACCCCGGGGGTTAGGGATTTTTTCAAAAAAATATTTTCGGCCGGTTAAGTTGTCTAGGGCTAATTTCTTGTCCTGTGATAAAAAGCCTTCTGTTTCGTCTGCCAAACCTTTCAGGGGACCATTTGCAAGCTTCTGGCATCATTTTTGAGTGAATTGCCAAAAGTCAGATTTTTGCTGAAATTCTGACCCCGGGGCTTAGGGATTTTTTAAAAAAAAATATTTTACACCGGTTAAGTTGTTGAGGGCTGATTTCTTGTCCTGGGATAAAAAGCCTTCTGTTTCGACTGCCAAACATTTCAGGGGAGCATTTGCAAGCTTCTAGCATCATTTTTGTGTGAATTGCCAAAAGTCAGATTTTTGCTGAAATTCTGACCCCGGGCTTAGGGATTTTTTCAAAAAAATATTTTCGTCCGGTTATTCTGGCATCATTTTTGAGTGAATTGCCAAAAGTCAGATTTTTGTTGAAATTCTGACTCCGGGGCTTAGGGATTTTTTCAAAAAAATATTTTCGGCCGGTTAAGTTGTCTAGGGCTGATTTCTTGTCCTGTGATGAAAAGCCTTCTGTTTCGTCTGCCAAACCTTTCAGGGGAGCATTTGCAAGCTTCTGGCATCATTTTTGAGTGAATTGTCAAAAGTCAGATTTTTGCTGAAATTCTGACCCCGGGGCTTAGGGATTTTTTCAAAAAAATATTTTCTGTCGGTTAAGTTGTTGAGGGCTGATTTCTTGTCCTGTGATAAAAAGCCTTCTGTTTCGACTGCCAAACCTTTCAGGGGAGCATTTGCAAGCTTCTGGCATCATTTTTGAGTGAATTGCCAAAAGTCAGATTTTTGCTGAAATTCTGACCCCGGGCTTAGGGATTTTTTCAAAAAAATATTTTCGTCCGGTTATTCTGGCATCATTTTTGAGTGAATTGCCAAAAGTCAGATTTTTGTTGAAATTCTGACTCCGGGGCTTAGGGATTTTTTCAAAAAAATATTTTCGGCCGGTTAAGTTGTCTAGGGCTGATTTCTTGTCCTGTGATAAAAAGCCTTCTGTTTCGTCTGCCAAACCTTTCAGGGGAGCATTTGCAAGCTTCTGGCATCATTTTTGAGTGAATTGTCAAAAGTCAGATTTTTGCTGAAATTCTGACCCCGGGGCTTAGGGATTTTTTCAAAAAAATATTTTCGGCCGGTTAAGTTGTCTATGGCTGATTTCTTGTCCTGTGATAAAAAGCCTCCTGTTTCGACTGCCAAACCTTTCAGGGGAGCATTTGCAATCTTCTGGCATCATTTTTGAGTGAATTGTCAAAAGTCAGATTTTTGGTGAAATTCTGACTCCGGGCTTAGGGATTTTTTCAAAAAAATATTTTCGTCCGGTTATTCTGGCATCATTTTTGAGTGAATTGCCAAAATTCAGATTTTTGTTGAAATACCGACCCCGGGGCTTAGCGATTTTTTCAAAAAACTATTTTCGGCCGGTTAAGTTGTCTAGGGCTGATTTCTTGTCCTGTGATAAAAAGCCTTCTGTTTCGTCTGACAAACCTTTCAGGGGAGCATTTGCAAGCTTCTGGCATCATTTTTGAGTGAATTTTCAAAAGTCAGATTTTTGCTGAAATTCTTACCCCGGGGCTTAGGGATTTTTTCAAAAAAATATTTTCGGCAGGTTAAGTTGTTGAGGGCTGATTTCTTGTCCTGTGATAAAAAGCCTTCTGTTTCAACTGCTAAACCTTTCAGGGGAGCATTTGCAAACTTCTGGCATCATTTTTGAGTGAATTGTCAAAAGTCAGATTTTTGCTGAAATTCTGACCCTGGGCTTAGGGATTTTTTCAAAAAAATATTTTCCGCCGGTTAAGTTGTCTAGGGCTGATTTCTTGTCCTGTGATAAAAAGCCTTCTGTTTCGTCTGCCAAACCTTTCAGGGGAGCATTTGCAAGCTTCTGGCATCATTTTTGAGTGAATTGTCAAAAGACAGATATTTGCTGAAATTCTGACCCCGGGGCTTAGGGATTTTTTCAAAAAAATATGTTCGGCAGGTTAAGTTGTTGAGGGCTGATTTCTTGTCCTGTGATAAAAAGCCTTCTGTTTCGACTGCCAAACCTTTCAGGGGAGCATTTGCAAGCTTCTGGCATCATTTTTGAGTGAATTGTCAAAAGTCAGATTTTTGCTGAAATTCTGACCCCGGGCTTAGGGATTTTTTCAAAAAAATATTTTCGGCAGGTTAAGTTGTTCAGGGCTGATTTCTTGTCCTGTGATAAAAAGCCTTCTGTTTCGACTGCCAAACCTTTCAGGGGAGCATTTGCAAGCTTCTGGCATCATTTTTGAGTGAATTGTCAAAAGTCAGATTTTTGCTGAAATTCTGACCCCGGGCTTAGGGATTTTTTCAAAAAAATATTTTCGTCCGGTTATTCTGGCATCATTTTTGAGTGAATTGCCAAAAGTCAGATTTTTGTTGAAATTCTGACTCCGGGGCTTAGGGATTTTTTCAAAAAAATATTTTCGGCCGGTTAAGTTGTCTAGGGCTGATTTCTTGTCCTGTGATGAAAAGCCTTCTGTTTCGTCTGCCAAACCTTTCAGGGGAGCATTTGCAAGCTTCTGGCATCATTTTTGAGTGAATTGTCAAAAGTCAGATTTTTGCTGAAATTCTGACCCCGGGGCTTAGGGATTTTTTCAAAAAAATATTTTCTGTCGGTTAAGTTGTTGAGGGCTGATTTCTTGTCCTGTGATAAAAATCCTTCTGTTTCGACTCCCAATCCTTTCAGCGGAGCATTTCCAAGCTTCTGGCATCATTTTTGAGTGAATTGCCAAAAGTCAGATTTTTGCTGAAATTCTGACCCCGGGCTTAGGGATTTTTTCAAAAAAATATTTTCGTCCGGTTATTCTGGCATCATTTTTGAGTGAATTGCCAAAAGTCAGATTTTTGTTGAAATTCTGACTCCGGGGCTTAGGGATTTTTTCAAAAAAATATTTTCGGCCGGTTAAGTTGTCTAGGGCTGATTTCTTGTCCTGTGATAAAAAGCCTTCTGTTTCGTCTGCCAAACCTTTCAGGGGAGCATTTGCAAGCTTCTGGCATCATTTTTGAGTGAATTGTCAAAAGTCAGATTTTTGCTGAAATTCTGACCCCGGGCTTAGGGATTTTTTCAAAAAAATATTTTCGTCCGGTTATTCTGGCATCATTTTTGAGTGAATTGCCAAAAGTCAGATTTTTGTTGAAATTCTGACCCCGGGGCTTAGGGATTTTTTCAAAAAAATATTTTCGGCCGGTTAAGTTGTCTAGGGCTGATTTCTTGTCCTATGATAAAAAGCCTTCTGTTTCGTCTGCCAAACCTTTCAGGGGAGCATTTGCAAGCTTCTGGCATCATTTTTGAGTGAATTTTCAAAAGTCAGATTTTTGCTGAAATTCTGACCCCGGGGCTTAGGGATTTTTTCAAAAAAATATTTTCGGCAGGTTAAGTTCTTGAGGGCTGATTTCTTGTCCTGTGATAAAAAGCCTTCAGTTTCGACTGCCAAACCTTTCAGGGGAGCATTTGCAAGCTTCTGGCATCATTTTTGAGTGAATTGCCAAAAGTCAGATTTCTGCTGAAATTGTGATCCCGGGGCTTAGGGATTTTTTCAAAAAAATATTTTCCGCTGGTTAAGTTGTTGAGGGCTGATTTCTTGTCCTGGGATAAAAAGACTTCTGTTTCGACTGCCAACCCTTTCAGGGGAGCATTTCCAAGCTTCTGGCATCATTTTTGAGTGAATTTCCAAAAGTCAGATTTTTGCTGAAATTCTGACCCCGGGGCTTAGTGATTTTTTCAAAAAAATATTTTCGGCCGGTTAAGTTGTTGAGGGCTGATTTCTTGTCCTGTGATAAAAAGCCTTCTGTTTCAACTGCTAAACCTTTCAGGGGAGCATTTGCAAGCTTCTGGCATCATTTTTGAGTGAATTGTCAAAAGTCAGATTTTTGCTGAAATTCTGACCCTGGGCTTAGGGATTTTTTCAAAAAAATATTTTTATCCAGTTATTCTGGCATCATTTTTGAGTGAATTGCCAAAAGTCAGATTTTTGTTGAAATTCTGACCCCGGGGCTTAGGGATTTTTTCAAAAAAATATTTTCCGCCGGTTAAGTTGTCTAGGGCTGATTTCTTGTCCTGTGATAAAAAGCCTTCTGTTTCGTCTGCCAAACCTTTCAGCGGAGCATTTGCAAGCTTCTGGCATCATTTTTGAGTGAATTGTCAAAAGTCAGATTTTTGCTGAAATTCTGACCCCGGGGCTTAGGGATTTTTTCAAAAAAATATTTTCGGCAGGTTAAGTTGTTGAGGGCTGATTTCTTGTCCTGTGATAAAAAGCCTTCTGTTTCGACTGCCAAACCTTTCAGGGGAGCATTTGCAAGCTTCTGGCATCATTTTTGAGTGAATTGTCAAAAGTCAGATTTTTGCTGAAATTCTGACCCCGGGGCTTAGGGATTTTTTCAAAAAAATATTTTCGGCCGGTTAAGTTGTCTAGGGCTGATTTCTTGTCCTGTGATAAAAAGCCTCCTGTTTCGACTGCCAAACCTTTCAGGGGAGCATTTGCAATCTTCTGGCAGCATTTTTGAGTGAATTGTCAAAAGTCAGATTTTTGGTGAAATTCTGACCCCGGGCTTAGGGATTTTTTCAAAAAAATATTTTCGTCCGGTTATTCTGGCATCATTTTTGAGTGAATTGCCAAAAGTCAGATTTTTGTTGAAATTCTGACCCCGGGGCTTAGGGATTTTTTCAAAAAACTATTTTCGGCCGGTTAAGTTGTCTAGGGCTGATTTCTTGTCCTGTGATAAAAAGCCTTCTGTTTCGTCTGACAAACCTTTCAGGGGAGCATTTGCAAGCTTCTGGCATCATTTTTGAGTGAATTGCCAAAAGTCAGATTTTTGCTGAAATTCTAACCCCGGGCTTAGGGATTTTTTTAAAAAAATATTTTCAGCAGGGTAAGTTGTTGAGGGCTGATTTCTTTTCCTGTGATAAAAAGCCTTCTGTTTCGACTGCCAAACCTTTCAGGGGAGCATTTCCAAGATTCTGGCATCATTTTTGAGTGAATTACCAAAAGTTAGATTTTTGCTGAAATTCTGACCCCGGGGCTTAGGGATATTTTCAAAAAAATATTTTCCGCCGGTTAAGTTGTTGAGGGCTGATTTCTTGTCCTGTGATAAAAAGCCTTCTGTTTCGACTGCCAAACATTTCAGGGGAGCATTTGTAAGCTTCTGGCATCATTTTTGAGTGAATTGCCAAAAGTCAGATTTTTGCTGAAATTCTGACCCCGGGCTTAGGGATTTTTTCAAAAAAATATTTTCGTCCGGTTATTCTGGCATCATTTTTGAGTGAATTGCCAAAAGTCAGATTTTTGTTGAAATTCTGACTCCGGGGCTTAGGGATTTTTTCAAAAAAATATTTTCGGCCGGTTAAGTTGTCTAGGGCTGATTTCTTGTCCTGTGATAAAAAGCCTTCTGTTTCGTCTGCCAAACCTTTCAGGGGAGCATTTGCAAGCTTCTGGCATCATTTTTGAGTGAATTGTCAAAAGTCAGATTTTTGCTGAAATTCTGACCCCGGGGCTTAGGGATTTTTTCAAAAAAATATTTTCGGCCGGTTAAGTTGTCTAGGGCTGATTTCTTGTCCTGTGATAAAAAGCCTCCTGTTTCGACTGCCAAACCTTTCAGGGGAGCATTTGCAATCTTCTGGCATCATTTTTGAGTGAATTGTCAAAAGTCAGATTTTTGGTGAAATTCTGACCCCGGGCTTAGGGATTTTTTCAAAAAAACATTTTCGTCCGGTTATTCTGGCATCATTTTTGAGTGAATTGCCAAAAGTCAGATTTTTGTTGAAATTCTGACCCCGGGGCTTAGGGATTTTTTCAAAAAACTATTTTCGGCCGGTTAAGTTGTCTAGGGCTGATTTCTTGTCCTGTGATAAAAAGCCTTCTGTTTCGTCTGACAAACCTTTCAGGGGAGCATTTGCAAGCTTCTGGCATCATTTTTGAGTGAATTTTCAAAAGTCAGATTTTTGCTGAAATTCTGACCCCGGGGCTTAGGGATTTTTTCAAAAAAATATTTTCGGCAGGTTAAGTTGTTGAGGGCTGATTTCTTGTCCTGTGATAAAAAGCCTTCTGTTTCAACTGCTAAACCTTTCAGGGGAGCATTTGCAAGCTTCTGGCATCATTTTTGAGTGAATTGTCAAAAGTCAGATTTTTGCTGAAATTCTGACCCTGGGCTTAGGGATTTTTTCAAAAAAATATTTTCCGCCGGTTAAGTTGTCTAGGGCTGATTTCTTGTCCTGTGATAAAAAGCCTTCTGTTTCGTCTGCCAAACCTTTCAGGGGAGCATTTGCAAGCTTCTGGCATCATTTTTGAGTGAATTGTCAAAAGACAGATTTTTGCTGAAATTCTGACCCCGGGGCTTAGGGATTTTTTCAAAAAAATATTTTCGGCAGGTTAAGTTGTTGAGGGCTGATTTCTTGTCCTGTGATAAAAAGCCTTCTGTTTCGACTGCCAAACCTTTCAGGGGAGCATTTGCAAGCTTCTGGCATCATTTTTGAGTGAATTGCCAAAAGTCAGATTTTTGCTGAAATTCTGACCCGGGGCTTAGGGATATTTTCAAAAAAATATTTTCGGCAGGTTAAGTTGTTGAGGGCTGATTTCTTGTCCTGTGATAAAAAGCCTTCTGTTTCGACTGCCAAACCTTTCAGGGGAGCATTTGCAAGCTTCTGGCATCATTTTTGAGTGAATTGTCAAAAGTCAGATTTTTGCTGAAATTCTGACCCCGGGCTTAGGGATTTTTTCAAAAAAATATTTTCGTCCGGTTATTCTGGCATCATTTTTGAGTGAATTGCCAAAAGTCAGATTTTTGCTGAAATTCTGACCCCGGGGCTTAGGGATTTTTTCAAAAAAATATTTTCGGCCGGTTAAGTTGTTGAGGGCTGATTTCTTGTCCTGTGATAAAAATCCTTCTGTTTCGACTCCCAATCCTTTCAGCGGAGCATTTCCAAGCTTCTGGCATCATTTTTGAGTGAATTGCCAAAAGTCAGATTTTTGCTGAAATTCTGACCCCGGGCTTAGGGATTTTTTCAAAAAAATATTTTCGTCCGGTTATTCTGGCATCATTTTTGAGTGAATTGCCAAAAGTCAGATTTTTGTTGAAATTCTGACTCCGGGGCTCAGGGATTTTTTCAAAAAAATATTTTCGGCCGGTTAAGTTGTCTAGGGCTGATTTCTTGTCCTGTGATAAAAAGCCTTCTGTTTCGACTGCCAAACCATTCAGGGGAGCATTTGCAATCTTCTGGCATCATTTTTGAGTGAATTGTCAAAAGTCAGATTTTTGCTGAAATTCTGACCCCGGGCTTAGGGATTTTTTCAAAAAAATATTTTCGTCCGGTTATTCTGGCATCATTTTTGAGTGAATTGCCAAAAGTCAGATTTTTGTTGAAATTCTGACTCCGGGGCTTAGGGATTTTTTCAAAAAAATATTTTCGGCCGGTTAAGTTGTCTAGGGCTGATTTCTTGTCCTGTGATAAAAAGCCTTCTGTTTCGACTGCCAAACCTTTCAGGGGAGCATTTGCAATCTTCTGGCATCATTTTTGAGTGAATTGTCAAAAGTCAGATTTTTGCTGAAATTCTGACCCCGGGCTTAGGGATTTTTTCAAAAAAATATTTTCGTCCGGTTATTCTGGCATCATTTTTGAGTGAATTGCCAAAAGTCAGATTTTTGTTGAAATTCTGACCCCGGGGCTTAGGGATTTTTTCAAAAAAATATTTTCGGCCGGTTAAGTTGTCTAGGGCTGATTTCTTGTCCTATGATAAAAAGCCTGCTGTTTCGTCTGCCAAACCTTTCAGGGGAGCATTTGCAAGCTTCTGGCATCATTTTTGAGTGAATTTTCAAAAGTCAGATTTTTGCTGAAATTCTGACCCCGGGGCTTAGGGATTTTTTCAAAAAAATATTTTCGGCAGGTTAAGTTCTTGAGGGCTGATTTCTTGTCCTGTGATAAAAAGCCTTCAGTTTCGACTGCCAAACCTTTCAGGGGAGCATTTGCAAGCTTCTGGCATCATTTTTGAGTGAATTGCCAAAAGTCAGATTTCTGCTGAAATTGTGATCCCGGGGCTTAGGGATTTTTTCAAAAAAATATTTTCCGCTGGTTAAGTTGTTGAGGGCTGATTTCTTGTCCTGGGATAAAAAGACTTCTGTTTCGACTGCCAACCCTTTCAGGGGAGCATTTCCAAGCTTCTGGCATCATTTTTGAGTGAATTGCCAAAAGTCAGATTTTTGCTGAAATTCTGACCCCGGGGCTTAGGGATTTTTTCAAAAAAATATTTTCGGCCGGTTAAGTTGTTGAGGGCTGATTTCTTGTCCTGTGATAAAAATCCTTCTGTTTCGACTCCCAATCCTTTCAGCGGAGCATTTCCAAGCTTCTGGCATCATTTTTGAGTGAATTGTCAAAAGTCAGATTTTTGCTGAAATTCTGACCCCGGGGCTTAGGGATTTTTTCAAAAAAATATTTTCTGTCGGTTAAGTTGTTGAGGGCTGATTTCTTGTCCTGTGATAAAAAGCCTTCTGTTTCGACTGCCAAACCTTTCAGGGGAGCATTTGCAAGCTTCTGGCATCATTTTTGAGTGAATTGCCAAAAGTCAGATTTTTGCTGAAATTCTGACCCCGGGCTTAGGGATTTTTTCAAAAAAATATTTTCGTCCGGTTATTCTGGCATCATTTTTGAGTGAATTGCCATATGTCAGATTTTTGTTGAAATTCTGACCCCGGGGCTTAGGGATTTTTTCAAAAAAATATTTTCGGCCGGTTAAGTTGTCTAGGGCTGATTTCTTGTCCTGTGATAAAAAGCCTTCTGTTTCGACTGCCAAACCTTTCAGGGGAGCATTTGCAATCTTCTGGCATCATTTTTGAGTGAATTGTCAAAAGTCAGATTTTTGCTGATATTCTGACCCCGGGCTTAGGGATTTTTTCAAAAAAATATTTTCGTCCGGTTATTCTGGCATCATTTTTGAGTGAATTGCCAAAAGTCAGATTTTTGTTGAAATTCTGACCCCGGGGCTTAGGGATTTTTTCAAAAAAATATTTTCGGCCGGTTAAGTTGTTGAGGGCTGATTTCTTGTCCTGGGATAAAAAGACTTCTGTTTCGACTGCCAACCCTTTTAGGGGAGCATTTCCAAGCTTCTGGCATCATTTTTGAGTGAATTGCCAAAAGTCAGATTTTTGCTGAAATTCTGACCCCGGGGCTTAGGGATTTTTTCAAAAAAATATTTTCGGCCGGTTAAGTTGTTGAGGGCTGATTTCTTGTCCTGTGATAAAAATCCTTCTGTTTCGACTCCCAATCCTTTCAGCGGAGCATTTCCAAGCTTCTGGCATCATTTTTGAGTGAATTGCCAAAAGTCAGATTTTTGCTGAAATTCTGACCCCGGGCTTAGGGATTTTTTCAAAAAAATATTTTCGTCCGGTTATTCTGGCATCATTTTTGAGTGAATTGCCAAAGGTCAGATTTTTGTTGAAATTCTGACTCCGGGGCTTAGGGATTTTTTCAAAAAAATATTTTCGGCCGGTTAAGTTGTCTAGGGCTGATTTCTTGTCCTGTGATAAAAAGCCTTCTGTTTCGACTGCCAAACCTTTCAGGGGAGCATTTGCAATCTTCTGGCATCATTTTTGAGTGAATTGTCAAAAGTCAGATTTTTGCTGAAATTCTGACCCCGGGCTTAGGGATTTTTTCAAAAAAATATTTTCGTCCGGTTATTCTGGCATCATTTTTGAGTGAATTGCCAAAAGTCATATTTTTATTGAAATTCTGACCCCGGGGCTTAGGGATTTTTTCAAAAAAATATTTTCGGCCGGTTAAGTTGTCTAGGGCTGATTTCTTGTCCTATGATAAAAAGCCTTCTGTTTCGTCTGCCAAACCTTTCAGGGGAGCATTTGCAAGCTTCTGGCATCATTTTTGAGTGAATTTTCAAAAGTCAGATTTTTGCTGAAATTCAGACCCCGGGGCTTAGGGATTTTTTCAAAAAAATATTTTCGGCAGGTTAAGTTCTTGAGGGCTGATTTCTTGTCCTGTGATAAACAGCCTTCAGTTTCGACTGCCAAACCTTTCAGGGGAGCATTTGCAAGCTTCTGGCATCATTTTTGAGTGAATTGCCAAAAGTCAGATTTCTGCTGAAATTGTGATCCCGGGGCTTAGGGATTTTTTGAAAAAAATATTTTCCGCTGGTTAAGTTGTTGAGGGCTGATTTCTTGTCCTGGGATAAAAAGACTTCTGTTTCGACTGCCAACCCTTTCAGGGGAGCATTTCCAAGCTTCTGGCATCATTTTTGAGTGAATTGCCAAAAGTCAGATTTTTGCTGAAATTCTGACCCCGGGGCTTAGGGATTTTTTCAAAAAAATATTTTCGGCCGGTTAAGTTGTTGAGGGCTGATTTCTTGTCCTGTGATAAAAATCCTTCTGTTTCGACTCCCAATCCTTTCAGCGGAGCATTTCCAAGCTTCTGGCATCATTTTTGAGTGAATTGTCAAAAGTCAGATTTTTGCTGAAATTCTGACCCCGGGGCTTAGGGATTTTTTCAAAAAAATATTTTCTGTCGGTTAAGTTGTTGAGGGCTGATTTCTTGTCCTGTGATAAAAAGCATTCTGTTTCGACTGCCAAACCTTTCAGGGGAGCATTTGCAAGCTTCTGGCATCATTTTTGAGTGAATTGCCAAAAGTCAGATTTTTGCTGAAATTCTGACCCCGGACTTAGGGATTTTTTCAAAAAAATATTTTCGTCCGGTTATTCTGGCATCATTTTTGAGTGAATTGCCATATGTCAGATTTTTGTTGAAATTCTGACCCCGGGGCTTAGGGATTTTTTCAAAAAAATATTTTCGGCCGGTTAAGTTGTCTAGGGCTGATTTCTTGTCCTGTGATAAAAAGCCTTCTGTTTCGACTGCCAAACCTTTCAGGGGAGCATTTGCAATCTTCTGGCATCATTTTTGAGTGAATTGTCAAAAGTCAGATTTTTGCTGATATTCTGACCCCGGGCTTAGGGATTTTTTCAAAAAAATATTTTCGTCCGGTTATTCTGGCATCATTTTTGAGTGAATTGCCAAAAGTCAGATTTTTGTTGAAATTCTGACCCCGGGGCTTAGGGATTTTTTCAAAAAAATATTTTCGGCCGGTTAAGTTGTTGAGGGCTGATTTCTTGTCCTGTGATAAAAAGCCTTCTGTTTCGTCTGCCAAACCTTTCAGGGGAGCATTTCCAAGCTTCTGGCATCATTTTTGAGTGAATTGCCAAAAGTCAGATTTTTGCTGAAATTCTGACCCCGGGGCTTAGGGATTTTTTCAAAAAAATATTTTCGGCCGGTTAAGTTGTTGAGGGCTGATTTCTTGTCCTGTGATAAAAATCCTTCTTTTTCGACTCCCAATCCTTTCAGCGGAGCATTTCCAAGCTTCTGGCATCATTTTTGAGTGAATTGCCAAAAGTCAGATTTTTGCTGAAATTCTGACCCCGGGCTTAGGGATTTTTTCAAAAAAATATTTTCGTCCGGTTATTCTGGCATCATTTTTGAGTGAATTGCCAAAGGTCAGATTTTTGTTGAAATTCTGACTCCGGGGCTTAGGGATTTTTTCAAAAAAATATTTTCGGCCGGTTAAGTTGTCTAGGGCTGATTTCTTGTCCTGTGATAAAAAGCCTTCTGTTTCGACTGCCAAACCTTTCAGGGGAGCATTTGCAAGCTTCTGGCATCATTTTTGAGTGAATTTTCAAAAGTCAGATTTTTGCTGAAATTCTGACCCCGGGCTTAGGGATTTTTTCAAAAAAATATTTTCGTCCGGTTATTCTGGCATCATTTTTGAGTGAATTGCCAAAAGTCAGATTTTTGTTGAAATTCTGACCCCGGGGCTTAGGGATTTTTTCAAAAAAATATTTTCGGCCGGTTAAGTTGTCTAGGGCTGATTTCTTGTCCTATGATAAAAAGCCTTCTGTTTCGTCTGCCAAACCTTTCAGGGGAGCATTTGCAAGCTTCTGGCATCATTTTTGAGTGAATTTTCAAAAGTCAGATTTTTGCTGAAATTCTGACCCCGGGGCTTAGGGATTTTTTCAAAAAAATATTTTCGGCAGGTTAAGTTCTTGAGGGCTGATTTCTTGTCCTGTGATAAAAAGCCTTCAGTTTCGACTGCCAAACCTTTCAGGGGAGCATTTGCAAGCTTCTGGCATCATTTTTGAGTGAATTGCCAAAAGTCAGATTTCTGCTGAAATTGTGATCCCGGGGCTTAGGGATTTTTTCAAAAAAATATTTTCCGCTGGTTAAGTTGTTGAGGGCTGATTTCTTGTCCTGGGATAAAAAGACTTCTGTTTCGACTGCCAACCCTTTCAGGGGAGCATTTCCAAGCTTCTGGCATCATTTTTGAGTGAATTGCCAAAAGTCAGATTTTTGCTGAAATTCTGACCCCGGGGCTTAGGGATTTTTTCAAAAAAATATTTTCGGCCGGTTAAGTTGTTGAGGGCTGATTTCTTGTCCTGTGATAAAAATCCTTCTGTTTCGACTCCCAATCCTTTCAGCGGAGCATTTCCAAGCTTCTGGCATCATTTTTGAGTGAATTGCCAAAAGTCAGATTTTTGCTGAAATTCTGACCCCGGGCTTAGGGATTTTTTCAAAAAAATATTTTCGTCCGGTTATTCTGGCATCATTTTTGAGTGAATTGCCAAAAGTCAGATTTTTGTTGAAATTCTGACCCCGGGACTTAGGGATTTTTTCAAAAAAATATTTTCGGCCGGTTAAGTTGTCTAGGGCTGATTTCTTGTCCTGTGATAAAAAGCCTTCTGTTTCGATTGCCAACCCTTTCAGGGGAGCATTTGCAATCTTCTGGCATCATTTTTGAGTGAATTGTCAAAAGTCAGATTTTTGGTGAAATTCTGACCCCGGGCTTAGGGATTTTTTCAAAAAAATATTTTCGTCCGGTTATTCTGGCATCATTTTTGAGTGAATTGCCAAAAGTCAGATTTTTGTTGAAATTCTGACCCCGGGGCTTAGGGATTTTTTCAAAAAAATATTTTCCGCCGGTTAAGTTGTCTAGGGCTGATTTCTTGTCCTGTGATAAAAAGCCTTCTGTTTCGTCTGCCAAACCTTTCAGCGGAGCATTTGCAAGCTTCTGGCATCATTTTTGAGTGAATTGTCAAAAGTCAGATTTTTGCTGAAATTCTGACCCCGGGGCTTAGGGATTTTTTCAAAAAAATATTTTCGGCAGGTTAAGTTGTTGAGGGCTGATTTCTTGTCCTGTGATAAAAAGCCTTCTGTTTCGACTGCCAAACCTTTCAGGGGAGCATTTGCAAGCTTCTGGCATCATTTTTGAGTGAATTGTCAAAAGTCAGATTTTTGCTGAAATTCTGACCCCGGGGCTTAGGGATTTTTTCAAAAAAATATTTTCGGCCGGTTAAGTTGTCTAGGGCTGATTTCTTGTCCTGTGATAAAAAGCCTTCTGTTTCGACTGCCAAACCTTTCAGGGGAGCATTTGCAAGCTTCTGGCATCATTTTTGAGTGAATTGTCAAAAGTCAGATTTTTGCTGAAATTCTGACCCCGGGGCTTAGGGATTTTTTCAAAAAAATATTTTCGGCCGGTTAAGTTGTCTAGGGCTGATTTCTTGTCCTGTGATAAAAAGCCTTCTGTTTCGACTGCCAAACCTTTCAGGGGAGCATTTGCAATCTTCTGGCATCATTTTTGAGTGAATTGCCAAAAGTCAGATTTTTGCTGAAATTCTGACCCCGGGCTTAGGGATTTTTTCAAAAAAATATTTTCGTCCGGTTATTCTGGCATCATTTTTGAGTGAATTGCCATATGTCAGATTTTTGTTGAAATTCTGACCCCGGGGCTTAGGGATTTTTTCAAAAAAATATTTTCGGCCGGTTAAGTTGTCTAGGGCTGATTTCTTGTCCTGTGATAAAAAGCCTTCTGTTTCGACTGCCAAACCTTTCAGGGGAGCATTTGCAATCTTCTGGCATCATTTTTGAGTGAATTGTCAAAAGTCAGATTTTTGCTGATATTCTGACCCCGGGCTTAGGGATTTTTTCAAAAAAATATTTTCGTCCGGTTATTCTGGCATCATTTTTGAGTGAATTGCCAAAAGTCAGATTTTTGTTGAAATTCTGACCCCGGGGCTTAGGGATTTTTTCAAAAAAATATTTTCGGCCGGTTAAGTTGTTGAGGGCTGATTTCTTGTCCTGTGATAAAAAGCCTTCTGTTTCGTCTGCCAAACCTTTCAGGGGAGCATTTCCAAGCTTCTGGCATCATTTTTGAGTGAATTGCCAAAAGTCAGATTTTTGCTGAAATTCTGACCCCGGGGCTTAGGGATTTTTTCAAAAAAATATTTTCGGCCGGTTAAGTTGTTGAGGGCTGATTTCTTGTCCTGTGATAAAAATCCTTCTTTTTCGACTCCCAATCCTTTCAGCGGAGCATTTCCAAGCTTCTGGCATCATTTTTGAGTGAATTGCCAAAAGTCAGATTTTTGCTGAAATTCTGACCCCGGGCTTAGGGATTTTTTCAAAAAAATATTTTCGTCCGGTTATTCTGGCATCATTTTTGAGTGAATTGCCAAAGGTCAGATTTTTGTTGAAATTCTGACTCCGGGGCTTAGGGATTTTTTCAAAAAAATATTTTCGGCCGGTTAAGTTGTCTAGGGCTGATTTCTTGTCCTGTGATAAAAAGCCTTCTGTTTCGACTGCCAAACCTTTCAGGGGAGCATTTGCAAGCTTCTGGCATCATTTTTGAGTGAATTTTCAAAAGTCAGATTTTTGCTGAAATTCTGACCCCGGGCTTAGGGATTTTTTCAAAAAAATATTTTCGTCCGGTTATTCTGGCATCATTTTTGAGTGAATTGCCAAAAGTCAGATTTTTGTTGAAATTCTGACCCCGGGGCTTAGGGATTTTTTCAAAAAAATATTTTCGGCCGGTTAAGTTGTCTAGGGCTGATTTCTTGTCCTATGATAAAAAGCCTTCTGTTTCGTCTGCCAAACCTTTCAGGGGAGCATTTGCAAGCTTCTGGCATCATTTTTGAGTGAATTTTCAAAAGTCAGATTTTTGCTGAAATTCTGACCCCGGGGCTTAGGGATTTTTTCAAAAAAATATTTTCGGCAGGTTAAGTTCTTGAGGGCTGATTTCTTGTCCTGTGATAAAAAGCCTTCAGTTTAGACTGCCAAACCTTTCAGGGGAGCATTTGCAAGCTTCTGGCATCATTTTTGAGTGAATTGCCAAAAGTCAGATTTCTGCTGAAATTGTGATCCCGGGGCTTAGGGATTTTTTCAAAAAAATATTTTCCGCTGGTTAAGTTGTTGAGGGCTGATTTCTTGTCCTGGGATAAAAAGACTTCTGTTTCGACTGCCAACCCTTTCAGGGGAGCATTTCCAAGCTTCTGGCATCATTTTTGAGTGAATTGCCAAAAGTCAGATTTTTGCTGAAATTCTGACCCCGGGGCTTAGGGATTTTTTCAAAAAAATATTTTCGGCCGGTTAAGTTGTTGAGGGCTGATTTCTTGTCCTGTGATAAAAATCCTTCTGTTTCGACTCCCAATCCTTTCAGCGGAGCATTTCCAAGCTTCTGGCATCATTTTTGAGTGAATTGCCAAAAGTCAGATTTTTGCTGAAATTCTGACCCCGGGCTTAGGGATTTTTTCAAAAAAATATTTTCGTCCGGTTATTCTGGCATCATTTTTGAGTGAATTGCCAAAAGTCAGATTTTTGTTGAAATTCTGACCCCGGGACTTAGGGATTTTTTCAAAAAAATATTTTCGGCCGGTTAAGTTGTCTAGGGCTGATTTCTTGTCCTGTGATAAAAAGCCTTCTGTTTCGATTGCCAACCCTTTCAGGGGAGCATTTGCAATCTTCTGGCATCATTTTTGAGTGAATTGTCAAAAGTCAGATTTTTGGTGAAATTCTGACCCCGGGCTTAGGGATTTTTTCAAAAAAATATTTTCGTCCGGTTATTCTGGCATCATTTTTGAGTGAATTGCCAAAAGTCAGATTTTTGTTGAAATTCTGACCCCGGGGCTTAGGGATTTTTTCAAAAAAATATTTTCCGCCGGTTAAGTTGTCTAGGGCTGATTTCTTGTCCTGTGATAAAAAGCCTTCTGTTTCGTCTGCCAAACCTTTCAGCGGAGCATTTGCAAGCTTCTGGCATCATTTTTGAGTGAATTGTCAAAAGTCAGATTTTTGCTGAAATTCTGACCCCGGGGCTTAGGGATTTTTTCAAAAAAATATTTTCGGCAGGTTAAGTTGTTGAGGGCTGATTTCTTGTCCTGTGATAAAAAGCCTTCTGTTTCGACTGCCAAACCTTTCAGGGGAGCATTTGCAAGCTTCTGGCATCATTTTTGAGTGAATTGTCAAAAGTCAGATTTTTGCTGAAATTCTGACCCCGGGGCTTAGGGATTTTTTCAAAAAAATATTTTCGGCCGGTTAAGTTGTCTAGGGCTGATTTCTTGTCCTGTGATAAAAAGCCTTCTGTTTCGACTGCCAAACCTTTCAGGGGAGCATTTGCAAGCTTCTGGCATCATTTTTGAGTGAATTGTCAAAAGTCAGATTTTTGCTGAAATTCTGACCCCGGGGCTTAGGGATTTTTTCAAAAAAATATTTTCGGCCGGTTAAGTTGTCTAGGGCTGATTTCTTGTCCTGTGATAAAAAGCCTTCTGTTTCGACTGCCAAACCTTTCAGGGGAGCATTTGCAAGCTTCTGGCATCATTTTTGAGTGAATTGTCAAAAGTCAGATTTTTGCTGAAATTCTGACCCCGGGCTTAGGGATTTTTTCAAAAAAATATTTTCGTCCGGTTATTCTGGCATCATTTTTGAGTGAATTGCCAAAAGTCAGATTTTTGCTGAAATTCTGACCCCGGGGCTTAGGGATTTTTTCAAAAAAATATTTTCGGCCGGTTAAGTTGTTGAGGGCTGATTTCTTGTCCTGTGATAAAAATCCTTCTGTTTCGACTCCCAATCCTTTCAGCGGAGCATTTCCAAGCTTCTGGCATCATTTTTGAGTGAATTGCCAAAAGTCAGATTTTTGCTGAAATTCTGACCCCGGGCTTAGGGATTTTTTCAAAAAAATATTTTCGTCCGGTTATTCTGGCATCATTTTTGAGTGAATTGCCAAAAGTCAGATTTTTGTTGAAATTCTGACTCCGGGGCTTAGGGATTTTTTCAAAAAAATATTTTCGGCCGGTTAAGTTGTTGAGGGCTGATTTCTTGTCCTGTGATAAAAAGCCTTCTGTTTCGACTGCCAAACCTTTCAGGGGAGCATTTGCAATCTTCTGGCATCATTTTTGAGTGAATTGTCAAAAGTCAGATTTTTGCTGAAATTCTGACCCCGGGCTTAGGGATTTTTTCAAAAAAATATTTTCGTCCGGTTATTCTGGCATCATTTTTGAGTGAATTGCCAAAAGTCAGATTTTTGTTGAAATTCTGACTCCGGGGCTTAGGGATTTTTTCAAAAAAATATTTTCGGCCGGTTAAGTTGTCTAGGGCTGATTTCTTGTCCTGTGATAAAAAGCCTTCTGTTTCGACTGCCAAACCTTTCAGGGGAGCATTTGCAATCTTCTGGCATCATTTTTGAGTGAATTGTCAAAAGTCAGATTTTTGCTGAAATTCTGACCCCGGGCTTAGGGATTTTTTCAAAAAAATATTTTCGTCCGGTTATTCTGGCATCATTTTTGAGTGAATTGCCAAAAGTCAGATTTTTGTTGAAATTCTGACCCCGGGGCTTAGGGATTTTTTCAAAAAAATATTTTCGGCCGGTTAAGTTGTCTAGGGCTGATTTCTTGTCCTATGATAAAAAGCCTGCTGTTTCGTCTGCCAAACCTTTCAGGGGAGCATTTGCAAGCTTCTGGCATCATTTTTGAGTGAATTTTCAAAAGTCAGATTTTTGCTGAAATTCTGACCCCGGGGCTTAGGGATTTTTTCAAAAAAATATTTTCGGCAGGTTAAGTTCTTGAGGGCTGATTTCTTGTCCTGTGATAAAAAGCCTTCAGTTTCGACTGCCAAACCTTTCAGGGGAGCATTTGCAAGCTTCTGGCATCATTTTTGAGTGAATTGCCAAAAGTCAGATTTCTGCTGAAATTGTGATCCCGGGGCTTAGGGATTTTTTCAAAAAAATATTTTCCGCTGGTTAAGTTGTTGAGGGCTGATTTCTTGTCCTGGGATAAAAAGACTTCTGTTTCGACTGCCAACCCTTTCAGGGGAGCATTTCCAAGCTTCTGGCATCATTTTTGAGTGAATTGCCAAAAGTCAGATTTTTGCTGAAATTCTGACCCCGGGGCTTAGGGATTTTTTCAAAAAAATATTTTCGGCCGGTTAAGTTGTTGAGGGCTGATTTCTTGTCCTGTGATAAAAATCCTTCTGTTTCGACTCCCAATCCTTTCAGCGGAGCATTTCCAAGCTTCTGGCATCATTTTTGAGTGAATTGTCAAAAGTCAGATTTTTGCTGAAATTCTGACCCCGGGGCTTAGGGATTTTTTCAAAAAAATATTTTCTGTCGGTTAAGTTGTTGAGGGCTGATTTCTTGTCCTGTGATAAAAAGCCTTCTGTTTCGACTGCCAAACCTTTCAGGGGAGCATTTGCAAGCTTCTGGCATCATTTTTGAGTGAATTGCCAAAAGTCAGATTTTTGCTGAAATTCTGACCCCGGGCTTAGGGATTTTTTCAAAAAAATATTTTCGTCCGGTTATTCTGGCATCATTTTTGAGTGAATTGCCATATGTCAGATTTTTGTTGAAATTCTGACCCCGGGGCTTAGGGATTTTTTCAAAAAAATATTTTCGGCCGGTTAAGTTGTCTAGGGCTGATTTCTTGTCCTGTGATAAAAAGCCTTCTGTTTCGACTGCCAAACCTTTCAGGGGAGCATTTGCAATCTTCTGGCATCATTTTTGAGTGAATTGTCAAAAGTCAGATTTTTGCTGGTATTCTGACCCCGGGCTTAGGGATTTTTTCAAAAAAATATTTTCGTCCGGTTATTCTGGCATCATTTTTGAGTGAATTGCCAAAAGTCAGATTTTTGTTGAAATTCTGACCCCGGGGCTTAGGGATTTTTTCAAAAAAATATTTTCGGCCGGTTAAGTTGTTGAGGGCTGATTTCTTGTCCTGGGATAAAAAGACTTCTGTTTCGACTGCCAACCCTTTTAGGGGAGCATTTCCAAGCTTCTGGCATCATTTTTGAGTGAATTGCCAAAAGTCAGATTTTTGCTGAAATTCTGACCCCGGGGCTTAGGGATTTTTTCAAAAAAATATTTTCGGCCGGTTAAGTTGTTGAGGGCTGATTTCTTGTCCTGTGATAAAAATCCTTCTGTTTCGACTCCCAATCCTTTCAGCGGAGCATTTCCAAGCTTCTGGCATCATTTTTGAGTGAATTGCCAAAAGTCAGATTTTTGCTGAAATTCTGACCCCGGGCTTAGGGATTTTTTCAAAAAAATATTTTCGTCCGGTTATTCTGGCATCATTTTTGAGTGAATTGCCAAAAGTCAGATTTTTGTTGAAATTCTGACCCCGGGGCTTAGGGATTTTTTCAAAAAAATATTTTCCGCCGGTTAAGTTGTCTAGGGCTGATTTCTTGTCCTGTGATAAAAAGCCTTCTGTTTCGTCTGCCAAACCTTTCAGCGGAGCATTTGCAAGCTTCTGGCATCATTTTTGAGTGAATTGTCAAAAGTCAGATTTTTGCTGAAATTCTGACCCCGGGGCTTAGGGATTTTTTCAAAAAAATATTTTCGGCAGGTTAAGTTGTTGAGGGCTGATTTCTTGTCCTGTGATAAAAAGCCTTCTGTTTCGACTGCCAAACCTTTCAGGGGAGCATTTGCAAGCTTCTGGCATCATTTTTGAGTGAATTGTCAAAAGTCAGATTTTTGCTGAAATTCTGACCCCGGGGCTTAGGGATTTTTTCAAAAAAATATTTTCGGCCGGTTAAGTTGTCTAGGGCTGATTTCTTGTCCTGTGATAAAAAGCCTTCTGTTTCGACTGCCAAACCTTTCAGGGGAGCATTTGCAAGCTTCTGGCATCATTTTTGAGTGAATTGTCAAAAGTCAGATTTTTGCTGAAATTCTGACCCCGGGGATTAGGGATTTTTTCAAAAAAATATTTTCGGCCGGTTAAGTTGTCTAGGGCTGATTTCTTGTCCTGTGATAAAAAGCCTTCTGTTTCGACTGCCAAACCTTTCAGGGGAGCATTTGCAAGCTTCTGGCATCATTTTTGAGTGAATTGTCAAAAGTCAGATTTTTGCTGAAATTCTGACCCCGGGCTTAGGGATTTTTTCAAAAAAATATTTTCGTCCGGTTATTCTGGCATCATTTTTGAGTGAATTGCCAAAAGTCAGATTTTTGCTGAAATTCTGACCCCGGGGCTTAGGGATTTTTTCAAAAAAATATTTTCGGCCGGTTAAGTTGTTGAGGGCTGATTTCTTGTCCTGTGATAAAAAGCCTTCTGTTTCGTCTGCCAAACCTTTCAGCGGAGCATTTGCAAGCTTCTGGCATCATTTTTGAGTGAATTGTCAAAAGTCAGATTTTTGCTGAAATTCTGACCCCGGGGCTTAGGGATTTTTTCAAAAAAATATTTTCGGCAGGTTAAGTTGTT